>NC_137587.1:37703111-38924104 GCF_963210335.1 Falco punctatus | reverse complement strand
ACTGACACGAGCAAAAGCAATAGAGAAACAATGGGTAAAGCCACCTGAGCAACTCCACGCTGTTCAGCAGAGACTTTCTGAGCCCCTCTGTGGCCACTAGCTGGGGCAAACATCCCAGGGGATTGTGGCTAGCACTGACTGCTTGAGAGAGCAGTGTCGAGGCAGGGCGTGGGGTCTGGCTGGTTTTGGAGGACCCTATAAATCATAGGACTCCAGGACGCTTGGTCATGGCCTGATAGCTGCGCTCAGGTAAGCATTTCCATTATGAGGCTACTGCATGCTGTCAAAGCAACATTAAAACGGTAGCAATACCCAAGTTAGCCAGAAACATAAGCCTTATTCTGGTTTTCTCTTTGCCCTTCCTGCCCAGCATACTCCCACAAGACTATACCAAGCTTTTCTAATGGCTTAGTTCGGAGGAGGACTTTCGCTGTATCAGATAAAATTCAGCTATTCCTGGCATTAATTATATCAGCTATAAACATGCAGGACACCAGGGACAGCCTTTGCAGGGGCTGCACATCCACTGCAGTAACAGAGGCGAGTCCTTGTTTATTCTGGGTATCAGGACAATTGAGCAAATGGTGACTGGTGACCAGTTACTGCAGAGACCTCCTTCACCTGGCAGACCTCGCAGAGCTTTGTCAGGGCAAGGAGAGACTCAACAACGCACAAACTAGCAGGAGAAACTCAGACCCTGATTCCTGGCTCCTTTTACCATACTTCAGGTTTAAAGCTTGATGTTGGCAAGTAAATTAATCATTTTAATCAGATTCACACAGAAGCTTGCCTTGAAGCTGAACAAAACATGTACATGAGTTCTCATCTGCTCAGACCCACCAAAATATGAGATACTGAACTCGCCATTCCCTTATTCCCTGATGGAGAACAGCATTGTGCCAGGCTGGTAGTGTTGGCTGTGGTAGCTCGGCAGACAGCCTCAGCACTCTGATGGTCAACGATCATCCTCAGTGGTGGTGGTGAGACTTTACAAGGTCTGTAGTGGAACGTCCACACCACTTTAGCCCACAAGAAGTAGGGGTCAGGGCATTAGCCAGTTTTCAAAGTGCCTTATGGCAATTTTGAATTCCTCATGGGAATGGGAAGACCATTTTAAGATTAATTGACTGGAATTGTCTCCCTCCTACCATCTGCCCTCTACTTGGAGAAGGCAGGTAGGAAGGAGAGAAGACCCTAACAGAACAGCTTTCTATACAGAAGGAAGATGTCCACGTCATAGTCCATTGGCATTTGGAAAGGCACCTTGGGACTTAGTGTGATAACTAATTTCAGAGCCTCAGCTCTGATTACAGTTGATGAACCAAACCAAGCGGTGAGGTACCTCCCACCTCTCTCCTGCAGCAAAAATCATTCCAACTTTGTAATACACCAACGCTGCTGAAGTGTCTTGTTACCTGCATCAAGGAACATATGTCTGCATATGTTCCTTGATGTCACCAAATCCATAAACATCATCTATAATGAGTGGAAGAGAAATGTTATATTACCTCTATTACAACAGGGTGACCGAGCAGAACAGCCTCTGCCAATATACTGTGTTTTTGTGGGTCACTGGAAGGTTTTATTTCTCTCTTAGAGCCTTGAATTCCTGTTTTAAGACAACCAAGGGACACACAAGGCAGCTTTAGAGCTGCTCCTTTTACTTCTCACCTAATCTATATTTTCAGATGGGTTCTTGGAAGAAGGGCAAACATAATAAGCCAGCTACTGTACTTTTTATAACTCTCCGCCAGGTCTTTGATTTGGGCCAGCAAGGAAGCTTGTTAGATCTGATAAAGCAACTAAGCATCTCTGGAAAATGCTATTACAAGAACATGAAACAAATGAAAAGCTGGGACAAACTCAATGGTAAATACATGGCCTGGCAGTTCAGCACAGCCACATCCTGTTTGCAATTATTATTTAATACTGGCATCGATTGGTTGAAGGATGAGACAGACCAGGCAATTCTCAGCAGGGTTTACTTGAATACCATTTCACTCTGAGATAAAACAAGCCCACAAATTCGGATCGCACTGTCTTGTTGGGAAATTTTTCATTAATTGATTTAATATCAGGGATGAGTGTGGTCAAGCAGTAAACAACACCTCTTTGATCACCTACGTGGACAAACCAAGTCCCTGCTAACTACCAGACAGTGCCCAACTCCAGGTTAAAACCAGCACAGTACTAACCTGCTCCTCTGGAATAATGAGCTGTACAGCCACTATCCCACATGCTGGTAGCATCAGCTGTGTGTATGGGGATAGCTAGTGTCACGGCTCAGGCTCTTTGGTCTTGATATTAATTTTTCTGAGAGCCCACAGAGGCTTAGAACTATTTACACCAGCTCTCCATTTCACAACAGTGACACATGGATATGAAGGAAAGCCTGAAGAGTAATTATCGCCACCATCATCACGTTAGCTGCTCCCCTTTAACAGCACGACAAGACTAATAACACAGATAGGGAGGCTAAACTCAGCAACTGCCTCCAGCAGGCATGCCACAATCAAGCTAGCAAAACTCAATGCAAGCCCGCATAGAAAGGGAAGGTGATTTTTATTTTTAAGACTGATTTCACCCACTCATTCTTGCACATTCATATTCTCACTAGCACCAAGAGACATGCATCCAAGTGACCTGGTGAGGATTGCCTATAGTGACAGAGAGGCCAAGTCCTCATTGCATCTCAGTGATCCACCCTGAGTGGTGAAGACACCATATGATATTTAATCTTTACACTCTCTTAATACAGGCAGCTCTGGGTCTACTTGAGATGCATCACACTGTAGTCGCTCCACATCCGCACTGTGTTCTTATCTGAGACACGGCCCTGCTGCCACCAGTGCTCATTCCTTCTGCTGTTACCTTGCCCTCAGCTCTCCTCTTGCTGTTCTCAACTTCCTGGATTGTAGCATATACACCATCCTTTGCCATGATGATTTCCACACGGAACCATCTGTCTTCTAAAGTACTCTGCAAGTCCTGCTCAGTCCCGACAGACACCAAGGTATTTAATTGCTGTTTGATATACAGCACAAACAGAAGGCTGATTTGGCCAGCAGTTTATTCCCAAGTTGTCCCTGGCAAGGAAGGTCACTTTATGTAGACCAGATAAATTGTCTTACTAACAGCCTACTGATCACTGGCTGGAAATCTGTGGCTACATACATCAATTCCCAACCTCCATCTGCCTTTACAACTAAGCATTAGTCTTTCTACCACCACCACCTAAATCTTTTCCTCAGAGGCAACTGCCAGGAGTTTGGAAGCAGGGTCATGGCAAAACAAGAAAAAAAACAACATGAATGATGGAAAGATGGAATACCTTTGAGGAGGGGAAGCTTCCTTCCCTGGTGTGGAGGTGTGCAGCACCTTGTGCATACCCTGTACCGGGAGCACTGTTAAAGGAGCTGCAGGAGAGTGCAGCTGAATAGCTTGGAGCACGGCTTTCTCTCTCTCAGACTGAGCAGCTGTCCTGGAAATGGATGTGGGGAAAAGCTGCAAGGGAACAAGAGGGACAACAGAAAGCAGCTATTCCCCATTTTTTTACAGGTTCTAACAAGCATTTGTATTTTTTGCCTTATATGAACAAGTGTGAAACCCAGCCCATCTGTCTTTAGGACAATCCAGCTCTCTCAAGAAGCAAAACAACACCTTCTCTTCTCAACAGCCATTTTTATTGCTTTTAATAATACACCACGGGAGGGAAAAAAGTGATTTTCTGCTATTCTTCAGCTTCTTTCTTTATTAGAATAAGTAAATTCCCTGGGACTGTTGATAAAAGGTAAATAGTTAACTTTGCATCTAGCCTGACAATGCAAGTAAAAAGAATTGGAAATTCCCCAAAGCAGGCTACTTATATTAAGAATAGCATCACAAAACTGCCCAAGTAACCACTCTATGGAGTAATTAACTAGTATTTACATGGAAAACAAGCTCTTACAGCCATTGCTAACAAGACTGAAAGTCTGTGCCTCAAGATGACATAGCAGAGGCTCAGGCTTGAAAGTGTCAGCGACATTTAGTTCAAGCCAACAATAATCAACACAAAAGTCTTTCCACTCATTCCAGTGGGCTTTGGCTAAGGTCCCTCACACACACACATGCACACAAATCTTTCAAAACAGCCAGAAACAATGTCCTGAATCAGGCCTTAAACGCCGAGCTCCTGCCATAGTCCAGCCTTCATCTACAAAATAAATACAATTTAACAATGAAGAATATTTACTTTCCTTCATCTGATGTTCTGTAAAGTGCTACGTTTCTAAATTATACCGAGTTAAAATGATAATATTGCTCTAGTATTTTAAATACGATAAATATAGAATGAGCTGTGTGCAACTTCACTTGCAAGTTTTATTCTTTTTTTAGTAGATATACTAAATTTAGTCATCAAAATAGCCTCCAATAGTACTCCATGAAAAACTAGTAAGAAATTATAAATAAAATCACATCCTTCAAAGAAATCCTACGCACCACTTCTGTCCACATTGCATGGAGAAGCCTAGTGTTGCTGTGAGCATATGGAGCGTAGAAAAACGAGGAAGCTGAGAATTACCTAACAATAAAAAGCAAAACCATACAAGTGAACGCTACATATCCTCCCATAAACAGTCTGTTTTCTACATTTAATCTTGGTGCATACAACCCAGTTCTTCTATGTTTTCCCCATTAAAAAACTCTTCCAGGAAGAACATCTTGCAAGAGATGGGTTGATTCATCTTCATCTTGCTCCTTTTTACTGCAAAGTGGAAAAGATTCTTGTACAAACTGCCTACACATTGGACACTGTTGAAAATACTTAATGCAGCCATCACATAAGCACGCGTGCCTGCAGGGCAGGAGTACCCAGTTCACTGTGCCATTTTGGCAAACAACACAGTCTTTACTGTTTTCTTCAGGCAATTCTGGTTCATCTTCAGCCAGTCCAGCCTTTTCTAGCAAGCTTCTGTCAGTGCTTCTCTCACCAGGGGACGTATTGCTTGAAGCTGGTGCAGTGCTATTTGCAGACATGAAGAGCTGCTAAAATACACATAATACACAAACATTTAGAGGTAAACAAACTGTCCCCCGATACCTGAACACACCCATGCAATATAAGTGCCTCTGGGTCAGCTTCACTGGTTTCCACTGGGTCAAACAGTGCCAGACTCACTCTTTGCTTGAGTCCTGACAGTTGCCTGGCCTTCAGTTAAAGGTATTTCAGAAGTGTAAAATTACATAAACCACTGGAAAAATATTAAGGATAAGTCATCAAATCTTAGCCGAGTCAAATCAACGTACGTGCATGAACTTTAATGCAACTGCCCAGGTTTTGAGCAGCTCCGGTTTCTGTTTCTGGTATACCATTCTCTAGGCCTAGAGGGATGTTTCTATCCATTCCTACCAAAAAATACATCCACCCAGTTGTCAAGTCTACTTCACTCAACCCATTCCACTCTTGCTCATGTTACAACCCCCCACATCTTATGTGAAGTGCAAATTCTTCTGGGTGTGATCACTCAACAGAGCCAGTAAACTACCATGCAGCCCAAGACACCCATAGAGAGCATACTATGCAACTACACAGAATGCAGCTGCGCAGTTATTTCTGTTCAGTTTATGCATTGTTTTTACAATGGCAACCATACATGAAAAGAAAGCTTAAGGGGATCAGCAGGGAAGTTTACCTGGATCAACTACATCAGCAAAAAATGGCCAGGACAAACATCTCTTTGGAAAAATCTATTTCTGAATAAATGTTAATCGACTCAATTGAATTGATTTGGCCCAATTTCTAGCTTACCAATACCATACATTATTTTTATCATCACAGTAATGTAACAGTGAATCACACAGAATCACATCATCAACTGCCTGACAGACACAGGACAAAGATGGCCCCACAACATGTGTAGATAAGGGGAACTGGAACAGAATAATGAGAGCATTGGTTTAACTTACGATGGTATGTGCTAGACAGATTCCTAACCTTTGTGCATGTATTGCAGTAAAAAGAAAGTAAAAAAGTTTCTTCTGAGGCTGTCCCAATTGCAGGACAGTATAGGAGAACGTGAGAGACTAGCAAGGAGGTAACAAATGTTCTGTAAAGAGGAAGCATTGGGCAGCTAATTTCTTGCTACTGCTTTAGTAAGTGAAGATGACCTAGGCCTCATAGACCAAATCAAGCAATTTCTCCAGGAAATCTTGAATATTTTCATATAAAATATTTCTGTACAGTAACTTTGGCTGGAACTACTTGACTGATAAAATAATTTTAACTATTACCCATTCTTTGCATGACAATAAATGTCTTTTACTAATTTAGGCTCTGAAATCCTACACAAACTAAACTTAACAGTGTCGCCCAAACGAAACAAGACTCAGTACATGGCTTACCTTCAGATCATGGTATTGACCTTGAGCTAGAAGTAGATACTGATATAATATCCTGCAGGAAAGTCTGTAGCTCTCATCAGGAATGTGAATTACAGCCACCATTGAAATCTACCAAGAAAAAGCTATGTTTAGTAACTTCCTTTTCATTATATGAATCATATAGAACAGTTTGCTTGAAAGACTGCATACTTTCTTACAACCTCTGACCCGTTTATTTCCTTAAAACAGTCAGGATTTGACCAACGTTGACTTCAAGCACAGATCAAAAAAATATACTGGGTAAGGTGAAAACAGAACGTGGCACAAGAGAGCACTTTGTGGTGCTTCAGTTTTCTGCCCCAGTTTTCCACAGAGCCCTTCTATGGCCCGTTTACAGCAGAGGCCTGCTCTAACCACTCTCACCTAGTGGAATTAGGCCCCAAACCAACAAGGCACCTGAGCAGATGCAGTCCTCCCAAAGGTAAGTGCTTATGCAGCTGAAGTAAGGCTTGCTTGTAGAGTGATGGATATGCCTCGGAGAGGCTACCTGAGTAATGATTTCAACCAGAAGTAGCAGCTCCCACTCTCCTCTTTTCACCCCACTAACTCCTGATGAGCTTCTCCTAGATGGGAGAGACTTTGACAAACTGTGAGGACTTTCCTACAGCAACTGAGCCCCAAGCAAGCACATGCACTTAAGTGCCATACAACTTCTGCAGCCACATCCCGGGCTGTCTTCAACACAAGGAACAGCCCTGTCAGCTCAAGTCTGAGTGCAGAATTACAGGGGAACATGCAAAAGGCAAAGTCTTCTCTACTTTCTCCCACTTTCGTCACAAACACAAGGACCACAGTTTTTAGACTCTGGAAAGCATTGAGAGGTGTCACTGATTGGCTTGTAAACTGAGTAGGCAAAAGACAAATTTCACTGGAAAGGATTATGAAAGGACCCCATGGGCTGACTTTAGAGGCATTTTTCTGAATAAGCTTGCATGCTGTGCCTAAAAACCCTCACCCTGCCCAAATTATGTAATAGCCTCTAAAAAGCAGGAAAAAAAGAAAGTGAAATTCAATGTTATTGTAGTTCCCAGAAGCTGTCAAAAGAGAAATGAAATATAGAAGAAAGCTGTTCTGTTTAAAAAAAAAAAAAAAAAAGTACTTTAAAGGCAAATCTGACTTGCACTTCAAAATCCACACATGGCTAATTATATGCAGAGTTTAAATATATATGTACTTATACATAATGTATTTATACTAACTACGTTTACTACGTTTTGGCAACAAAGTTTTTTTTTTTCTAAATTACAATGCCCAAATTGTGCACAAAAAACCTCCCAAATCACCAAAAAACAAAACAACCCCACACCACTATTAGCTTCGTTTCAGAACCTGAAAGCCATTAAATCGCCAATAAAATGACAAATTTTGTGTTTTGAGAATAAGAGTTTAAAAGTTAATGGTTCTCAGTGGATTTCTATTATGTCACCCCACCACAACATAAGTGCTTTCTCAATGATGACGCATGTCCCAGCTCATTGTTTGTTCAGACACCTAGGCAAACTTCTAAACTGTCAATGGGACCAGTTCCTAACACAAGCATCTTGATCGTCAAGGTATTGCCTTCTCTGTTGTGCTGTCCTATAGTATAGAAACATACACGGCGATACTATGATCTAGTAGAAATACTATGCTATTTGATTATAGGACCCCTTCCCCTTAAGCACTAGGTATTTTCTCTTTGTA
This sequence comes from Falco punctatus, assembly GCF_963210335.1. Lineage (NCBI taxonomy): Eukaryota > Metazoa > Chordata > Aves > Falconiformes > Falconidae > Falco > Falco punctatus. Next base: position 38,915,998 of record NC_137587.1, on the reverse strand, counting down.
AATACTTGTACACCATAATCAAGTTACTTCTCGGTCTTCTCTTTTGTACACAGGCCTGATAGCTAAGCCTTCTTCCACTTTAGCCCTGCCAGTCCTCAGTTTCTGTAACTCTTATATATGGTCATGCTAATTTTCTGGAGCTAAAGGAAAATCACAGCGCAGAATCAAATAGGTATGATGTGGCCAAAAATACAGTTAGGATGAAAGTGAGACACCCCCCCCCCCAGGAAAGAGATACCGGAACACCATCTGTAGGGTGGATGTACACATACACACACACAAAAATAATTCTAGATGGAACTTGATGTACTGATGCAAGAACAATGTGGTAATACCATATTGGCCACAGAGGCAAAGATCCCTTCCCACACTATATTTATATCTTAGAAGTTTGTCTCAACAACAACAGATGCAATTCTGACATTTGATTGGCAAGGAGTTCAGGTGGAGTTATTCCTTTGACCATACTAACAGATTCCAGTTGTGTTCCTTTTCTCCCAAACCAGAGGAAAAACACCTCTACCACTTCTCCTTCCACCCCTTTCTTTCATGTTAAGGAACAAGAGAGAGGTGTTACAAATTCACATCCATACTAATGTCAAACACATTCAAATATGAAATTTGCAGTCTCTTTATATTAAATTAATCTGAGCTCTAACTATAAATAGACATACTTATCTGGGAAACAGCTGGGGTGAGGGGGAAACAATCCCGTGTGGGGACAGGAGGGAGGAAGGCAGTCCTAAGGTCAAGTGAAATGAAGCCAATGAATGACAGGCATCACTTGGAAAGGGAACAGACTACTTAGGCACAGGTGTAATCACAAACAATTGCCCAATGTATGTATGGAAAAGCATTCAGTGGGTTTAGGCAATTTGCTTCTGAGTTCAAATAGAAATCCATTATTGTTCAAGCAGTTAGCACTATCAGGTCATCAACCAAATGAAAAGATGGGAGATAAAAGCATGTCCAAAAGAATCGGTCGATTTAGAGTTTAGAAGGGATATTGCACTGCATGTGACAAGGCTGAAGCTGCTTTAAAAGAGAGTCTTTTGGGAAACCAAGTATCTCATCTCAGCCTCCTGCAAGACCTTCACATCTTCCTGTAAATGACCTGGAGCTGGCTACTGTGAGGCATAACATACTGCATTACATATACTCGGGCCTGTTGCAGAAAGGTAATTTCTATGTTCCTAAACAGTCAAGTCAGCAATCAGCTCAAATATCTGTGCCAGACACTAGAAAAATAAATCCTCCTACCTTGCCAACAGCAATCCAAAAGACCGTATCAGCCCAAGAGCTCCACCACAGGTTTATGTGATCAGAAAATTCCGAGTAATAGCTTACTAACCTACCACAATGCTAGCTCATCTGACCACAGGGCTTACCACAGAGACCTTTGCAGATATGAGCTTTGTGAAAATCATAAGCATCTTTTGAATGGCATACATAATTTTTATATAACTATCCTTGCTCTTCTGCCATGCGCCTTCCGAGTCATCAGTGACAAAGTTAGGGACCAAATTCCAGGGGACAAGGAAATGAGGCTGTTTTATTCAAGCCTGTCTCCTGAAACATTCAGGCCTTAAATACAGTGACCCTAAAATAAATTCTTGTATTACTTACAATATCATATATTTCTCTGTCTTCTTCATCAGCTAACGTCAACAATGCTATCAACGGATAGCGAGATCTAGGCACTGGGCCAAAATCGACAATTTGAGCATCTTCTGGTAACTGACAATATTTTTCTTCCTTGTCATTTTTTTTAATGCTTTGTATGTGTCAAGGAAAACAATTAGCATAGCTGCAATTATAGACAAATGTGACTTTTGCATAAAGAATATTTGTCATCATTTTTGTTCATAAATATATTGTGTCAAGAACTGCTGAATGTTCACAAGTCTCTACACTGCCTGTGCCAATAAATTAGCATATTTTGTCAAAACAACTTAAAAAAAGGATACAAGTACTGCTGTCGATAGAGGTATTCGCTGTACAGAGCATCCTCTAATGCCTGAGGAGTCTTTATTCTGAAGCAGTAGACGTGTTTCTGCAATGCTTCGTGGAGTTTTTGAACACTGCAGCCCCAGTAACACGTAAGAATACAGTCTTCCAGACAATCAGGTGTCAGGGTTATACCCTCTTGTAGAAAGAAGATAAGGATTTCATTTACTCACCCACATGCAGGATTTCTGGAATTGCTAAGTGTACGTTCTTAAAAGGGCAACAAGCAGAAAACAACTTCAGTGTGCCAGATTTTTATCCTTATAATCTAATCTAAGAATTTAGCCTAGGTTTAGTGCTTCTGAAAGTCAATGGAGATGAGGAAGTGGGTGTGGGGGGATAAAATGGCTGATCAAGCTAAAAAAAGAGCACGTGATTTTATGAAGGGTAAATTTTAACTTCTGGTAACATTTTACACACTCACTACGAGATCCAAGAGCACAACTCCTAGCCCAAAGTCCATTCCCTTCTTAGATAATGGTATTAATTGGATCACTGGCCTACAATGCTCTCTGTGGTCTCAAAGAATAAGGCCTTCCTGATCATCATGCATAGGGAGGATAATAAAAGGACCTCTGTGCTCCGCTTCTTTCCTAAAAATCAAGTACCCAAACCATTAACTTCTAAACACTTACAGCACAAACAGGAGCAGAACTCCTTCAAGAGTTCAAGTGCTCAAACCTCCTGAAAAATCCAAGTTACCTGAATACTAAGTTGTTAGGTTTGTTGGGTTTTTATGTTGAAGGAGCGGTAAAACTGCTGCAGCCCTTTTCTCATTCATAGGAAAGCTCCACATCTGTGTTGGTGGAAGATCTTGCTTACTACTCCCTAATGATGGAGAAAGGCATGAATTTCACTTCTCATGTGGGCAATTTCAAGGATGCTAGGAACCACTTGAACTCTGATCCAAATAGATATTTAAATCCGGTTTCCACTGAAGCACAGATAGAAAGACAGGAAGATTATTTGTTTATTAACAGTAGTGTGCTTCCAAACACCGCTGGAGATCTGGACTTAGGTTTAAGTGGGTGGCATATATTCTTTCATGAATTCTACAATTCTGTGCAGTTTACAAAAATACCAGTGGTAGCTGGTAATCTGCAAATGTTTTTGTTACTTAAAAATGTGTTATAGCAGGAAGTGTTTAATTAATAAAAATTAAACTGTACTTAAATATCCAAACATTTCACTTTTAAAAACACATTTAATTATTTGTATTGCAATGATGGAAGCATGTTTCTGAGGAATTTTATAACAGAAAAGGGCAAGAGCAAGAAAAGAGAAAGCTCAGGAACCTAAACTGATGAAAATCAAGCACATCAGAAATATACTGACTTGTTACTGAAGCTGTAGCAGGATGAGGGATTTCTAACCCAAAAGGATTCTTCACTTGTCTCATCCGCTTTTTCAATACTCTTGTGCTGGATTCTGTTTCTTCTGAGTTTCTCAGAATAACAGGAACACCCAAACCAAACCTATGAGACATGAAACAAGAACAAGTGGGTTAAGTGTTGATGGCGACACATTTGAGTTTTTCTTCAGCTCTAAATAGCAAGCAGCACAACAAATAGAGCTAGCTTGGCTTTGCAGAGTATCTGCTAGGATACGTGCATAATACAGCCTGCCAGTCTGACTTCAACTTTTCATGGCAGAAGGTAGGAGTCTTCACAGTGATACAGAAAATTTTAAAAGGGGGAACACTTTACTCCTGTGTTTCCAGAGCGTAAAATTAATGAGAACGGTCAATGCCCTCTAGTGGTAAACGGTTAGCCAGAGCCTTCCCCTGACTGACATTGCTGCACAACCTGTCACAGGACACCCCCCGCCCCTCCAAAAAAAATTCTAAAAAAATCACTACTTGCAAAGATGGAACAGCCTTAATGGACAGTGTGTTCAATAGGAAGACCTTAAGAGTAAATCATTCAGCCCTAAGATATTTCTAGCTGTAACTACAGCCAGCAAGATGTCCTTATGGGAGACTAAGATCTCGATTTCCCATATAAACCTCAATTACAGTAATATGCTAATAATAAATCCTGAGCCAGAAACCAAGTGCAAAATAGTCAAGAGTCCAAATCAAAGCTGAGACTGTAAGACCTCTTCAAAGCTGAAGCCAGCCTGCTAGCCCAAGTGATGTTCTGACTCTAAAAGGATAACAAAGCAAAGGTTTAAAGGTTTAAACACCCTATGAATCAAAATAAAAATCAAAGCAAGTGAGGAAGGATATTTTGGGATGATTTCCAACATCAATTAAAACTCCAAGATTTTCATATTACCTGGGGCTTTTAAAAGAACAGTTACAGAAGAACAAGCTCCACAACAGACTTTCTTTTACACTTAGCTAAAAATAATTCACTTTTAAGGTGATAGCAATAGCTTTCCATAACCAAAAGCTGATTAGAGAAACTGTCCCAGATTTGCAATCAGAAGACTACTTTGGAGACTGAAGAGATTTCCTTAACTGCATTAATTCAGTCCTGTCTCATTAGTAAGGCAACAGGGAGAGGCTGTGGGAGTCTTTTGTTAATGTATTTTAGAAAACAGTTACTAATTAGCTCAGGCTGTACTTCCCTGAACTTGTGCTTTTACTGCTGCCACCTGTACTGTTGATGTGAAGGCCTGTTTAATGGCTTTGAATTTTGGTTTATGCAGTCATTAGAATATTGGGCACTGGAAAACTCCAAATGGCACGAACCATTGGCTCTTCCCTGCATCAATTCTTTCCATTTAGTATACTGAAATAGCAGCTGTTACAGTAAGGTAGGTCTCACATCAATAACTCAAGCTGAAAAGAGCACTACCAGAGCTTCAATGTAATCAGTTTGATAATTGGTGATTTCATGTACAATACAGCTCTGAGCCAAGCAGACAATTTTGTGGCTTAACTGCTACTTTTGCCTGGTTTTAAAAATCTTTTCCAACTCCTGTGTGTCAAACAAAGAAGAAAAGTAGAGCTTTTACTAACATTGGGCTCCTTTCTATTGATTCATGTTGGAGGGGTGCCCTTTGTAAAACTAACAGGCAAAAACAGCAAAGTGATTTTCAAGTTGACGGAAAAAAAATTCTCGAAGCCATTCCCAATAGCAACAACCTGTTCCTGGCAGTCTAACAAATACTTGCCTTTGCCATTTAACATCTTGTGTGCCTGAGTGTCAGCGATACACCAAAAGGGAAAGAGACTGAGCTGGCAGAAAATACTGTATACTCATTACTCCATCTTTGATAAAGTCCTTTGGCTTGCTAGACCTTGATGAAAACATTTGCATTTCTTCAATAATATACTATAGGGTGCTCACCCATACTTCGTTTGCATGCACAGAAGGTCAAATCTGTCCGATGCAAGCAAAAGCAGCCACGGCTGTAACGAAGTACACAAGTTAAACATCTTACTCACAAAGGAACCAGGTGCAGCAGCTGTTTCACTTACTCAATATCCAAAACTCAATGGAGCTAATCTTTCCAGCCGCACATAAAGATGCCTCCTGTTTTATACCATCTGGCTGATTCTGAAGTAAAAAAACCCTGTTCTTTGGAAACTTTCTTTGCTGGTCGAAAGCAACAGGATAATCACCATGAAAAGCAGGCATAGAAAAAAGCCTCTAGTACAGTTTTCCCAGCAGCTGAAGGCAGAAGGGCCTTTCTGTTCAACAATAAAGTACAGTGTTTCTGTAAATTTTAAGGTAGTATTCAGTGTATGAAGGATAAATAAAGATAGTTTTTATTTTATGATCTCACAGTCTATCAGCCCAGATCATTAGCTAGTATAGGGGAAAATTAATTTCTTCAGAACAGTGCCAGTTTAGAAAAGACAGGAGTTTCCAACGGTTTTACTCCTGAGTTAATTTCTCAAAGAGCAGTCCAGACTTCAAACAGGTGCCGAGTCTAACGTGAGCATTAATCTCCAGCTAAAAAGGCGATGCACAGGACTGTATTCAGCTAATCTAAATTCTACTTCATTCCTATGACCAGAGCATCTATTGAGCTGGCTCTAGAAAGCTACCTATGCAGTAACCTACTTAGACTCTCTCAGCAGACCCACAGGTATCCAGGGCTGGCCATAAAAACAGACACTCATCAAATCACTGCATAATTTTGCAAATGAAAACATTAACACTCCTAAGCAGTTGGTGTTTTTTAGGCTGCCTGACACCATCACAAACACATCCATAAAACAAGCTGACAATTGATGCTGAAAATGATGGGGAAAATAAAATGTCATTACAGCAATATATCATGTATTATGTACTCATATGACACCATATGCTTTTCTAGTACTCTGTGTAGCAAATAAAGGATCAAGTTGTTTTCATGAGTAAGTTCAAGAGCACTTAAACTGTTAACTGTGGCTGCAGACACACTGAAGTTGCTTGGAGGCTCTTTGTCATACAGCCGTGGTACAGCAGAGTTCAAAGGTAGCAGCAAACACCTCTGAGCAGCTGGCCACATACGCACATACTCGTATGGGCTGAGCTCCCCGCCACTGCTTCTACTTGACTAACAGTTCCTTAAAAAGCTAATTTGAAGATAGTTTGTATATATTTATATAAACTGCAAGAGTATCTAGTGTAGATGCACCTAGAATCTGATCCTGAAACAAAAATGCATCTGGACAGTCCTCTGAACACCTTGTAGTCCACAAAGCATCAATGGACATGTGTGCAGATGTAAGGATCTTCTGGCACAACTATTTCAGACATTTTACAACAGGGGATTGCAAAGCATTTATTATAGGCAGATAAATAATGATTAAATTGATAAAAGGATCACTGGTTTAGGATATACATGCAGAGGTTTATTTGAATCATGATTCAGTATCTTCTTTTTGTAAAGACAATATTTTTAAAGAACTGATGAAATGGAAAAGGAAGAGCAGTTGGCAATATAATACCGTCAGCATGCAGTGGGACAGAGAGAATTATGAAAAGGATTTCTACTACCTCTCTCTCCAAGTAAATAATGAGGTGGAGCTTCATCCAGCAAAAAGGTGAAAAAAGACCAGTTGCCTTCACTACCACGTACCCAGCACTAGGGGAGGCAATGCAAAACAAGAACAAAAATTTTCCAAAAAGTGTATCTGAAAGATCAAAGATCTGCTTCATTCACGCTGAAAGCAATAGATGGCATATGTTTGAGCAGTGGCAGCTAACAAACTGATGTAAACAAGGGGAAGACTTTTAAAGAAAAGTCGAGCAGAGTATTTATAAGCTGCCAAGAGAACAGCTGCAGCTAAGACATCTGTAATTCAAAGAGAGACAAATGATGGAAAACACTGAAGTACAGCACTACGATATTAATGTTAAGCCAATGGAAGGAAATGCAATAACTCAACTTATTCTCTCCAGAAGCCACACAATTCCCAATTCCTACATAAAATATTTTGATTGCTAATCAATGGTATCCACTTGGCAAGTATCAGTATTTACATTTACAGACACTCCTGAGTTGGCAGTGCTCTGAACCAAGGACATTCAGGACCCTGTTTCTGAAAAAGGCAACAGTGACATCGTTGCTGAATCCTCTCAAACACAAGAAGGGAAGTCTTCTACTCATAACACCTCTAGACACTTTAGCAGATCAGTTGTTTAAGGTTCCTCCCCATCCCAGTCCCTGTTCAGTTCACCTGAAACACCCTCTTCTCTGAGCTTCATCAGTGGAATAGACTGGTATCACATCAGCAAGCCTGGGTACTCTGGCACCTCAGTAACAACCCTGCCTTACAGACTGGCTACAAGATTCAGCTGCTACTCAGCCTAGCGCCAGGCACCTCACTCAGTATCTGCTCATTTTATCTGCTACGAAGATCTGAGATGTTTATCTCCAACACTGCCAAACTCCTCCCTTGAAGCAGCCCTACCTGACCCCCATTCTCTCACTCAGGGTCAGGTCCTCTCCTGCCCACCTTGTTTTCTCCACAGCTTTCATCCTCCTCCTGCTGGAACAGCAACTCTTCCCCTTCGGTCAACGCTAGCCCTCCTCACCCTCCTTTCTTCAACACAGCCCCACTGCCCCCACCGCTGCCACCCCAGGGCCAGCCCACACTCCCGGAGCTCATTCCCCAAGGGGTGCCAACTCCCATCACCTCCCTCCTACGCCGGTCCACCTCATTACACCGCCAGACCTCCGCAGCCAAGGCCCATCGCCCCAGACCGGCCTCCACGGGCAGGGCCAGCCCCTCAGGGACGGCGTCGGCCCCACACGCTGCCCCCACTGCCGCCGCCCCGCCGCACTCACCAGCCCAGCACCAGGCCGCTGGTGACGAGGAAGCAGACAAACACCACGGTGATGTAGAAGAGCGGCGAGTACTCATAAAGCGTGACGAGAAACACGGCGGCCATGGGGCCGGGGCCGGGCCCGGCCGAGCCGCCCTGCCCTACAGCGGGAGAGCACCAGGCCGCGCCAGCCGCCTCACCAGGCGCATGCGCGGCAGCTGAGTGAAGCCACTGCCCTCAGCTTGCCCGGAGATGGGCGGGCCCGCGGGCGGGGCTGCGTTGCCTAGCGACGGCCGTGGGCTCCCCGGCTGCCTGGGCTGGCACAAAGCATCCCAGTAACAAATTTAAGTCATAAAACCTGCGTTATGTGGCCGTCCGCCTTCAAACACCTCCGTGCCGTAGCTGTAGCAGCCCTGACACTCGGGGAACCGACCTCCAGTAGAGATGGGATGCTGCCAAATTCCTCCCGTGACCTCCACTTCTAAATAGAGTGCTACAGAAATATGTTTTGCATACTGAAATGAATAAGCAACCCACCTACACGATACCACAAAGGAAATAGCTGTACTTAAGAGTGTACAGAGATCAAGTGATGCTTCAACAGCTGCTTGACAATCCTGCACTTCCATGTGGTTTACTGAAGCGCTCATTGAAAAACTGCATAAATAGATCCCATATTTAAGTCATTAATATAGCTTGCATGAGGTCGTACCTGAGATGCAAAGTCTTAATCTATACTTTCATTCTCTTTGAGCAAAAAACCGAATAGCATTCTTAATTAACTCCCACTACAGGAGTGTGAAGAAGGCATTCTTTGTTATAGCAGCTTAAATTCCCAGCAGCATGAAGAAGGTCAGATATTTGGCCCAGCACTGAGACAGCCCTCCACCAGCAGCCTGTTACTGAACAGAAGTGCCTGCCTTGCACTCCCTTCTCATATTTGTGAGCTCCAAATCCTGGTTTACTTCCAGAATTATGCTCAACTTGTCCAAACAAGAAGGACCATGAGCAGCAGAACTTCCAATTTGTGCCTCATATTTGAATCTCCTAATGTTTACCGAGTCAGACACTCCAGCTGTGGCTTTTTTGACAGTCATTTTACTGTGTATACCCTCAGGTGTTTTAGTAAAGGATGTCAAGTTGGTAACAGGCCCTAAGGGCCTTTTCTAACAGTGGCTGCCTGGCGCTGCCCACGGGCTGACATGCCAGACTGGCCTCGGCAGGAGGAGGCCTCTCCACGGATCAGGGTTTAAACGCTCAGCCCCGGCCCTCCCTCGCCACCGCGACGGCCGCATTAACCGCCAAGGGACCGAGCCCCCCACCTTCCGAGCCTGCTCCTCCCGCCTCGACAGCCCCCCCGCGGCTACACACCCACCGGTTGCACACGGCCCCGTCCCGTTGACCATGACTCCCGCGGGGAGGGGCGGAGCCTCGGCGCCGCGGTAACGGGGCGGGGAACTGCGGAGTGCGAGGCTGGGCTGTCACGTGGTACCACTGCGAGCGCCGGCGCCCGCGCCCCTTCCCGCCTTCCCGCCCTTTGCGGCACGTGGGGCGCTCCCCGCCGCTCTTGAACCTTCCCGCTACCCGTAGGCGGGTGACACCGCCCGCCAGGCTGGGACGGCGGCGCTGATTGGCCGGCGGGGAGGGGGAGACGAGGGGTCTTCGCCGCGCAGGCGCAGCGGGGTGCGCAGCCCAGCGAGGAGGCGGCGGGCGGCGGCTTTCGTTGTTGGCGCGCGAGCGGCGGCGGTTAGGCGGTTGCGCGCGCGCAAGGATGGTGAGAGAAGCCCGTACCGCCTGCGGGGGGGTTGGGCCGGGCCGGGCCGCGCCGCGGGGAGCCCAGCCGCGGGGGTTCCCCTCGCTGAGGCGGGAGGGGCGGCGTGTGGCTGGTGTCCCCGCGGGCTGGGCTTGGCGGGCCGGGGAGGAGGCTCTGAGGGGAGTAGGCTCTGAGGGGAGAGCAGGTGCCTTCGGAGCAGCGGGGGCAGGTGGCCCCTCAGGGCGAGCCGGCGGTCTGGGGGTGCTGCCCGGCGAGGCGCCGCCGTGAGAGGCTTCTCCGGCTCTGCCCAGCCCCGCCCGACACCCCGGGCCGTGCCGTGTGCCGTGTCACCTGCTGCCCCGCCGGCAAAAGGACCTTCTCGGTTGTTTTTCTGCTGGGCGCTGGCAGCCTGCGGGGGGAGAGTGAAGAAACAGCTGTTTAAAAAGGAAGTCGTGACCTGCCTTGCCAGCGGCTGTTCGGCAGACGGCTAAATCGTGTTCTGAAAATCGTGAAGCGTAATGCTGGTATGAATGGTGGCTGAGGTTAACCAACCGCAACACCCCCCTACCGCGCTGCTTGGCAGGTGTGCCCACTGTCTGTGCAGTCCTCCTGTCTCTTTGACTTTCTTTGGTCTTTACTAAACCAAGCACTGGTGAGCCAGCTTATCCCCGATAGCTGATCTGAATCTGATGTGTTTTGCCGGCACAGCCTTCAACTTCTCTTAGGGATTTATGTTTGTGTGGCTGCACAGGTGTGAAACAAGCACTGCTTACCCTGCAGTGTCTGCTGGAAGATGTTAGGAAATGGCTGAGCCCAGAGGACTAGGAGAAATGCTCCCTTCAGAGAAGAGCATTTGGTAAAAGAATGTAACTTCAGCCTTGAAATGCAGCCCTGAACTCTGTTGTTGTTTTTTATAGAGACCTGAAATGGTAAGAGTGGGTATTAATGAGGTTTGTGGTTCAGAGGGAGCCAAGAACAGTCTTTAAAGTTTCGGGGAAACAAGCAAAATAACGAAGGCTGTGCACACAGTGCCTGACCTGTCCTATCGCAGCAGAGCCTGATTTCCTCCCCAGCTGTTAAAAGGAAGTAGAGGCACAAGACTTTGTGCCAGAATATGGTCAAGGTGGAAGTCTCTTTAGGCGTAACAGCAAGCATAGGATATTTGCAAGGTGATTTTGTAAGTGGAGAAGGAGAGACACCTCTGCTTTTTGAGGAAAATCTCACAAACAAACCAATGTTGAACATGAGGAGACAGAACTTGGAGTTTAAGTAGTAACTTTCTTCTCATTTGTAAGTAGTGATTTGTTTTGATGAAACACCTCTTTAGTAGAGCTTGTGATAGGTAATCTTACAACTTTTTTCTTTTTAATTTGAGCAATTTTTTTAAACAAATCTTAAAATACAGTTTTGGCACAAAAGCCTTGATGCCTTAAGAATTTATAAATACAGTAATATGAACAAACTGGAGATGTTAAATATCTTCATCTAACTGGCATGTGCCTCTTCACTGTGGCAGTAGAGGTTGTGTGTATAAGATGCTGCTCAGGAAATGGCAGTGGTTGGCTTGGTAGAGTTTAAAAGTTGCATGTGTAATGGAAGATAACCTGCATGGTTGCTTGTGAAATAATCATTTCCTTCTCCATCTTAAGTGTGATGACTAATATGCTATCTGGACACTTCTAAAAAAGATTGGAGTTAGTAACAGAGAAGCACGTGGGGAAAGTATGCATGCTTTTTGATAAAAATGCCTTAAATGCTTTCTGTGTACGTAAATCTCCAAAGTTCAGTTAATGTTTTGGTGGGTAAAAATAAGCAGTGATCCTTGATTGTGTTCTTCTGAGATACTAAGAGTAGCTTCTGTTACTTTAAATACTTAAATTACTTTAACCCATTTCCTGCCACTCTGAGGGGCTTCCTTATTTCAGGACTTGTCTTGGCAAATGATCTGTAAAATTTGTTTACTTGTAAGAGATGTGAGGATAATCCCAGTTCAGGAATAGCTAATATTTCTAGCTAATTGTGTGGTATTGAGGAGAGATATTAAAACAGATAAGAGTTCTGTTATTTTCAGAAACTGCTTTCATCGATGGTTTTTCTGGTATACGTGTAAGTTCTGAAACTTTGGACATGCTGCATGCAGTTCCACTTTGGTAGGGTTTATGTGCACGTATGTGTGACATGCGGAGTTTTTTCTGGTTTACTAGAAAGATTTATCTTTCCCTCCCCTCTGCCATTTCCTTTTTGTAGAGTGAGTCTCTGGTGGTTTGTGATGTTGCTGAAGACCTGGTGGAGAAACTAAGAAAATTCCGGTTTCGTAAAGAAACCAACAACGCTGCCATTATAAGTAAGTTAAAAACACATCTGACAAAATGCAAGGTCTTGCAGAAAATCCTGTCTTCTCTTTTCCTTCCCATGTAATATTGCTGATGTAACGGGTAAATGGGAGCCAAGAGGCTGTTTCTCACATGAACTTCAGTGTTTCTAATTCTGTCTGTAATTTTAACTGTAAAGCAGTGTGTTCTTCTGATGTAAGACAGCATTTGCTCTTAGTTGAGTATTTACGCTTGATTGCAGCTCCGTCTACCACTTTGTGAAATGATAGTAGAAAATGTCAAGGCACAGTCATTTTGAGTTCATAAATTTTGTAGCCTTTAAGCAGGGGAGTTTGACATTTCAGTCTTTAAAATTTAGGAGTGTATCACAATGAACAACGCTTATATTGTATGCTTCTCTTGACTTCCATGATTTTTGTGAAGTCCTGGGGCACACCGAAGAAGCAAAATGGAAGCACAAGGAATATACTTGTGGGGGAATGTTAAAAAGCTTCATGTGTATGTTAGATCAATGTTTTCTCAATCAATTTATATATGTTTCATTTTGATTTGTAGTGAAAATCGACAAGGATAAGCAGTTGGTGGTACTGGATGAGGAGCATGAGGTTTGTTAAATGAATTGTAAATAAGAATATCTTCAGCCTGCAATGTATTGTTGTCTCTAAGGTACTGCCTTAGTTTCAAATTGTTATCAAACTCTTAATCTAATTTGGGTCATGAGCTTATTTAAATGCATGGTCACTCTGCATGTAAAGCACAGCACTATTAATAGTGGAACTATGCAGAAGCAATTGAGTTGACTAATTAATTGCACAAAAAGGTTATTTTAAAGCTGTTACCATAAAACTGTGTAAAAAGTACCTTTGGCACCTGCTGGCTTTTTGAAAAGATTTCTGCTGTGTTTCCACGTAGATTTGCATATTTGACTCTGAGCTGGTCTACCATCAATTAGAAGCTAGGATTGCTAATCCTCTGCAGACTCTAAATTTGATAGGTGGCAGAATAAGGTCAGCCCAGTGTGTAGTGTTTCTTTCTTAATGGTACATAGGGCAAAATTAAATCCTTCCCAGGGATTTGAGCATTAACCATAGCTCTTATTCCCCAGAATGTAGAAATTAATGTAACATTTAAATAGAACGGGGGTTCTTTTTTTTTCTTGCTCAAGGAGGAAGGACTGAATTTTTCAAAAGCACCATTTACGTAGCTGATTTTAACAGCTACTTTTTGCTGTGTGCTTGCTTACTTCTGTTTAGCACTAGTTAGATAAGCATGGTAGCTGCCAGCATATCCAACTGGAGCCAAAAATGTTTCCTAAACTCATTATGCCTAAAATAGGGATGATTATTCATACTAACATTAATTCTACGTTTAGTCATAGGAATCTGTTAGCACATGAATTTTCCTGAACTGCTCTAGTAATTTAAGTGAGAGATCATTACCAGTTCAGCTGTAGATGTACATCTAACCTTTTACTCTTCCATTATTCTGCTTTAGCCTTTGTAGTACACCAGCAAGATCACTTGTTCAAATGTTGCTTGTGTTTAATGTTACCAGGGTATTTCTCCCGATGAGCTAAAAGATGAGCTGCCTGAGAGACAACCTCGATATCCTTCTTGCGCTGCTGGGATTTGGTCTTACTCCTGCAAGCTGTACAAAGTTGGACTTCACCTTTTTAGGCCAATACCTGCCTGTAGTGTGACTTTACTGATACTTTGTGAGATAACCAAGGGATCAGTTCTATGATGCACTGAACAGTTGTCCCATTGTTGAAACAATGACCATTTAAGTCTTTCCCAAGATCTTATTTTCTTTTTGACTATATAATGTTTGGGGAAGTAAAGCAAAGCCACGCTGCTGTTAATGTAAAGAAATGAGTAAAAAAGTGCCAGTTTTGTATGTGGCTATTTTTGAATATAGAAAACTGCCTGTGTAACTTGGGATCTGTTTTGGTACTTTCTTAGGATGTGGCCCTTGCTATGTTGCTGCAGTTACTGATTCTGGGAGTGCTGTAGGCATGTGGTCTAGGGAAGAATCTCTGTATTTTAAAAAGGGAAAAGAAGAGGGACAAATAAATTATTCTTAAGCTAGGTGAAATAAGAAGTGTACTTAATGTTATAAGCAAAGAAAATACCTGCCACCATTAGCCTTAAAAGCTGGCTGGTGCTATCCCATGTGTCATTCTGAATCTTTCCTTTCGTGACTGTAGTGTAGTAGTAGGCTATAAAGCAGGAGTCCTAGTGAAAACTTGAGTTCAAATTGAGCAAAAATACCTGAAACAATAAAGTGCTTAGTCTGCAAAGAAGGAATTTGGCTTTCATCAAGCCAGAAACATGTTGGTGGATGTGGGAAGTCTTTTTACAAAGCTAGGAGAGGAGTATTAGTGATGAAAGGATAATTTTTAGCTCTGATGCAAAACAGTAATACCAAGGCAGCCCTTATGCCCAGCTATGGTAGACTTTGGTAAGGGCAGGTGGGATCAGTTCTAAAAGTCAAATATGGAAGTGAAAACAGGAAAACAGTGAGACTACTTACCAAATTTAAAGCATCTTTTAGAATGCAAGACTTATTTATACCTGCATCAGGCTCTGATAACTGAGGCTTGGATCCTAATAAAATTTATTTCTTAGTTTCTTTAACCTCAGAAAAAACATTTATTGTGTATAGTTACAAGTATCAGCATGATGATGGAAGAGTTTCTTATCCCTTGTGCTTTATCTTCTCCAGTCCAGTTGGTGAGTGAACATTGTGAACAGTAGCTATTATGTGTTGTAAATATGGGAATATTATTTGCTATGGAAGATAAAATGAGTGCTTAATGCTTGAGTTGTGGTTCAGATGCTTAAGGCTAGGTTTGCTTATGCCATTGCCGGAAGCAAGGCACTGTAAAGCTGTGCCATTATCTGGAGACCTTCTTTGGCAGCAGGGAATCGCTAGTATATTAGCTTCATCCTCACCATCGGCTCATGCCAGGTGTGAACACTTCCTCTGCCCAGGTCTACCTGGAGGTTGCTGGAGGTCTTTGCTGCCTTTGGGGTTCACATTTAGGGCACTTAAGATGTATGATAGAAGAGATTTTTTCTTTCCTATTTCTGATGGCTGAACAGAAGTGTTGGTTTCCTGCTTAGGTGGCCAAAAGCTGCATCCTTCTAAATGTGCCTGCCCACTGTGTTCTAGTGGTGTGCTCAGCAACATGCTCCTCTAAAGGAAAGGAGCCAGGAGCGCTCTGCATCTGTTCATGTAGGTTTAACCTAATGTGTTTCTTGTCACTCTCTCAGATCTTGGGAAATCAGACAAGGCTCAGGAGATGAATGGGGAGAGGGCTGGGTAATACCACCTCTGTTCCTGAGGGTTTCTGTTCATCTCTGTCAGTCTTGCTTTTCAGATATTAGGGACTGGTTGGGAGGAAATCCCTCTCCTCAGAAGGGCATGGGAACCCATGTCTACCTGTGACAGGAACAGGGCTCTAAAAGGGTGAGGATAGGATTCAAGAGGAGTGTTTTCCAGGGGGGCTCTGTGCACTGGGCAACAACAGAGGATGCCTCCAAACAGCGCTTTCATGTGAAGGTCTAAAGGGCTGTCGCAATTACGGGTGAAAAGGAGGGAGAGAGGACTCCATAACCCAGATCTGGGCAGGTGAAAGTGCTGGCTGAATGCACTGTGCTCAGGGAGAAAGACACTGATCTTAGATCATCCCAGGTTTATACAGAGCAGTGACTTCCCCTGCTTGTGTCACAGCAACACTTGATATAGACATACCTGCATGGAGAGCTGTGTAATTTTTATAGAACCCAAATAATCTGTGACCTGATTTGGACTTGAAGAGCTGAATTGCTCTGTGGTTACAATCTGTTCTGAATTGTAATAGGGTAGCTTGATAATGTTACTGGATTATCCTTGTTATACTCTAGAAGAAGATAAACTGATTGCATTGTTTTACACTTCATTATTTGGAACTAAAATAACTAGGTAGGTAAAAGAGTTCAGCAACTAGTGAGCATATTCTTCTGTAGTTACCTGAGAAATGTTACAGGTGTTAACTTCTCTTCTGAAGGATAGCTATTTTGTGAGTTAGAACAGCAGTAAAAAACATCCTGGGAGACCTTGAAATAACAAAGCGGGCAGACTTGCAGTACTTCATAGGAAAAGAGAGCTTAGACAATGTTCTTTATGGGTGGCAAGATTTAAAAGTACACTTGTATCTAGAAACTTGTAAGCAAGCAACTTCTAAAAAAAAGCCTTTTTTTTCCTTGATGTTTTCTGTTTCAAAAAATGTTCTTCAAACGTAAGTTGGTGGTTAGACTGATACTGGAGTTGGAAACAATGAGCCATTAGTTGGTACTCTAAACAGCAGTTAACTTCAACTGTGACTGAAGTTGCTCTGTGGGAGTAGGGAGTCATTTTGAGCTGCCAATTCACCTGGGGAGAGATTAGGAGAAGGAACAACAAATTCAAACTGACTTGGTTTGTTCTCAGTTTGACTCCAGCTCAAAGGCACATGGTATAAAGATCTGCGTAAGTGTAACTAGCAAAAGCATGGACATCTTCTAGAAACAGCAAGAGCAAAGAATGTCGTGTAATTAGCTACTGTAGTGGCAGGAGGTGCTGATTAGTGGGCTGTTGTGATTCAAGTTTGACTGCTGCAATATTTGATGTTAGGTCTAAGCAGAAATGGAGGTGCATGTTGAGACCACCACTTCAACCTGTACACTTATTACTTCTGGAAGTGCTTTTCAAGTACTAGATATGAAAGTAAGAGCAAGGATGATAATGTATATAAAGAAGTAGGTCACTTTTCTGAATGGAGACTTCAGCTTTGTTTGGATTCTTTTTTTTAAAAAAAAATAAAATTTATTTTTGAAGTGTTGCAGTCAAAATAACTTAACACCCCCTTTTTTTTTTCCCAAACAACTACAGGATGTAAGCCTGAACAGCAGATGATGTATGCTGGAAGCAAGAATAAGCTTGTACAGACAGCTGAGCTCACTAAGGTATAATTGACTAGTTGAAATAACTGTCTCCCCCTTAAATGCAGGTTGCAGAAGCTGTTTTGTGTCTTGCTTGAACCTGTCACAAGAAGGATGTTATGAGACTTTGTAATTACAGTGCACAGATTCTGTTGTAGGAAGACTGGAGAGAGGCGTGGGGATTGCTGGAGTTTTAGGGTACAGGAGGAACTGTGTTCTCTAAAACTAAAATATCCATTGATAGGATGGCTCTCTTTATTTTGGGGAATGAATTTATTGATGGGAAGAATAGACTGAAGTCTCAGCATGGTGTGGTGCAGACTGGTGTAGCTGCACAGTTCATGGGGCTGTACACTTGCAGAACATAGCCTTCAGGATAAGTAACGTATGTGCCAAGTGCTGAACAATTCCAAATCTCCCTGTGTTTGCTTCTCCCAGTACTAAGACCAAAAGAAATCACTGCATTCACTAGGCCTAGGTGTATATATATTTAAAAAATAAAAAGCCACCTAATTGTCATTTTGGAGACCTTTGAAATCTCTACTTAATTGACACCTAGACTTCTTAAAACTTTAGTTTAAACCAGTAAAGTTAGTCAGTGGCCACTTCAGGTTTTTCGTACAATGTGAAATGACTTCATCATTCCCCAAAAGCACTGTTCACTTTTGTTATTCCTTATCCTTAGTCCTTTGACATCACATTAAAAATGTACATTGGGCCCATAAAAGAACTGTGAATTTCTACTTGTTCTAGCTGTACTTTGTGAAAAAGGCCCTCTCTGTTTTAGATTGGACATCGAGTTGACGGGTAAATGGGAGGGAAACAGGAGATAAAATGATGGAATCAATCAGTACAGCCCCAAGAAATATATTTTTTTTCAGTTCAGTTGAAAGTGCGTCTTAGAGACCTGAGAACTCTAGCATCTTTGATAGACAGGAAAAATTCCATGAGGAGGAAGGCAGTTTTCAGTGAGCAAGAAGGCAAAGTTGATGAGAAGGTGAAAGCCTGAGGACTAGCTCTGTTGGAGATACTATCACCTGTCAAGTGGGAGAAATTCGGTCTGAAAGGCTTTTGAATGAAAGCCTAGGAGCAGATATAGAGGACCATGATCATCTTCCTTCTGAAGCTGGAGATGATAGCCTGTCTCCAGTTCAGGTTGCTTACTTGCTCTTCAGTTGTGCTTTGTTCTTGCCGCTTGCTGAACTATGTTTCATTTTAGCTCATGCTGTGACTTCCTCCTGGTGTGCTTTCTGCATGTGACTGAACTGAGTCCTGTTATTTTTTTCAGTGACTTGCATATTAACTTGCCTTCCGTTAAGCTGATCTTTTCTTATAACACTGAATTTTGGGATATCCCCCCTATCTTTTACTTCAAAAACAAACAAAAAAAATCCTCAATATTATTTGATAGTAGTGGATCACTGAATACAAGAAACAGTGTCCAAAGTCTACTGCAGCGGAAATGGGTAATAAGGAAGAAAAGATACAGAACTTGAATTGCTTCCTGAAGATTAAAATGGTGAAATGGCTGAGAACAGGACTAACTAGGAAGCTCATTCCAAACAGCAGGTTAACTGAGAAGCTTGTTTTGTGAGTCTTACAAAATCCCATCCATTCTAATGGCCTGAGCATGCTTTTTGCAGCTATGTACTCGATACCATTAGAGGGGCAGATAACTGATAAAGTGCTGACATAGCCTTTTTCTGTGTTGTTAGAGTAGTAACAACAGTCTCAATTTAAAATAGTTTTCTTGTTTTCATTACTTAGAGCACCACTTTTGAAGGCCTGTGGATTTGCAAAATTTACTTACTTGACTCTTCTGAAAAGATTTGTGGGCATCTGAAAGGCTCCAGTTAGCAATACAGAATTAACTTAGCCTCTCTTCAAGGGTATTAAGAAGACCCAACAAAACAGTTACTTGCCTGTATGGAACGTAAAGAGTATATTCATGTCTTTGGTCTTTTCTGCTTCAAGGCTGTGTTAGAGATTTGTTTTAAGGCTTCAGCAAAGCTTTGAGTTAATGGTTTTTGGGGTTTGGTTGTCTTTGGTCTTGTTTGGTTTTTTTTCCAAGTTTCCTATTTTGAGGTATCCCAGGCTTGTTTCTTCAGGGAAAACAATGTTACTGGATACTAAGGGTTTATTTCAGTTCAAGTAAGAAATTCAACAGTTCAAAAAGGAGAACCCTCTTGGGCTGAGCAAAATTCCTGAACTTTGGGCTAAATCCAGTCCAGAGGTTAAATTCATTTGTAGTCTTAAAACAGACAATCTTCTTGCTGAGGTAATACATACGAAATGGTGCCATTTCAGAGTAACTTTAAAGTATTGTACATGTGCTGTTCTCACATACTCTAGCAATACGAATTATGGGATTCTTGTTCAAGTTAGTAATATTCCTTGCCATTTAGTGTTGCATATTTTGTACTGATGTTATTTGAGAAGATTAATTGATCCTTTCAAGAAAGCACATGGAACCTCTAGGTTGGTTACTGGTTTATTACAGCTCAAACTGCTTGTGTGGAAAAGGTACTGGTTGCCTTGTATGCTTACCCCTTTCATGTACCATCACCTCAAGAATTTACACAATGCAATTTTGTTTAGGTATTTGAAATAAGAAATACAGAAGACCTAACTGAAGAATGGCTGCGTGAGAAACTGGGCTTCTTCCATTAAGAAAACCTCTGTAATAAGTATTTATGTACCATCCTGATAATACTGGAACCAGACATGAATACTTACATCTAAAAAATGCACTGTATTTACATCTGTCTCCTGCAGTATATCTCTTGTGCAAAGTTTGTGCAAAGAATAGCAGGTCTGTCTCCTTGAAGTAACAAATCTTTGCAGGTGTTTCCTTATTTGTACCTGTTAAAAGGGAATACTCCTCTGCAGGGACTCCTTTTGCACTCTTGCGACTAATATTTCTATAACTAAAATAGTTCAGTTCTGGATTTGTATCTACAAACATAATTTGGAAGCTGACGCTAACTTTTTCTGAGCTACAAATGCATCCTTATGACATATACTAGCCATTTATGTGCAGAAATTGTGTACTGTTACTTACTTTACAGACTTTTTGACTTAATGACTTTTCAATTTTGAAAATTACTCCCTGCAAGCATTTAGTATTAGAAAGACAAAATCCTTGTATAGCAAATCCATCCATTTATCTTTCCATTGAGTCCACGTGAGCTTTCTCAAATGCTTGGAACTAATTTTTGTCATTCCAGTAATTCCTCACTTGACTGAGTCAAATCTTTCTAAATTTCAGGGCAAAGCTTTGACTGTCCAGTTCTCATGCTGATACAGTCTTACAGGAACTAGATGATAACTAAGGGCTGAATTACAACTCTGGTTACTCTCATACCAGGTGTCTTGCATATATAACTTATTACACTGTTACAGAGTTTACCTCTTTGCTCATTTCCTATGATATGAACACCTGCTAATACTGTGTGCCTTTAATTTGTTAGCTTTAAAATGACTTGAGAATTTTACACTGCCACTTAGTACAAATTTGGTAAAAACTTTAAAGAATCAAAGTAACATTTTTTCCTAGTGCCTGGTGTTGCAGTTGACATCTGATTTTAACAAAAAAAGCTAACCTCATTTTCTTTGAAATTCCTGTCATCTACTCCATTTGTAGGAGTCAGGAGGTTAAAGCTTTTCATGATAATGAATGATTTGTATCACTTTTTGTTATAAAAGTTGGCCACACATAGCTTTTGAGTACTTTACAGTCTCTTAACTTTCTTAACTGCTTGTTGGTCAAAATTACATTCCAGATAAAGCTTTTGCATAAGTGATAACTTGATTTTCATTTAGTTACGGTTCATCTCTTTGAAACAGCAAATATTCTAATGTGAAAATAGTATTTAACTTTTATAAATGACCAGTCTTTTTACAGGTCTGTTTTATATTGAATAGAGTAGTTGTCTGATATGGGACATGTTCAGCCCATGCAGTGGCAAAAGGAGTACTCATGTGACAGTATCTCACTGTCTTGCTCATGTTTGTTGTGCTACTGAATAAGTATCTGCATAAGAGCAGCTTCCTGTTGATAACGTACTTTAAAATACAGCTGCCCTAACAAATCTGTTTGGTGAGAAGGAATGCAGTGTTAAATTTAGAGGCCAGTATTTCATGCTGTGAAACCTTTGCTGAAAGAAGGTTTATTTTTTGGTAGTAAACATATGTTGTGATAGTGCTAAAACACTTACTTCCTCTAAGATCACAAGGAATTAATTTGCAAAGGTCCTCAGTGTTGGTAAATCTCTTCTGAGTTTGATGTTACTACTCATTTATTTGTATACAAATCTGACTTGAGGGGAGCTTTTCAAAATACGTGTTAGAATGATCCACTTAAATTGATCTTTCAGCGTGGGAAAGAAATGCTTGTAATTAAATGTCTGTGTTAGTGCAGTGACTGGAAACACAGTTTCACTTCCCTGGACAAAAAAAATGTTGATTATGAAACTGTTGCTTGATCTTTCTGTACTACAGATAAATAAAAACAATGTATTTTGTGACAAACATTGTATAAATAAGACTTTGGCTTAAAGAATAGTGTCATTCTAAGTCCCAGTCTTGAAACAGCAAGGATCTAGTTTTGTTGGCATTGTGCTAAAGGTAAGCCATGTCAAAGTACAGTGTGGGTGAGAGGAAAGCTGTCACTTGTAATGTTCAGCTTGACTTGCAGTGGGGAAAACTGAATTAACAATCTTTGTCATTGTACTTTGTACACTGGTGGGCTGCCAGCATCCAACCGCTGCTGCACAGGTCTTTACAAAAATAACTGTAAAAGGCGCCTGTCTCTCAGGAGGTGAGGGGAGGAGCTGGAGCTGCTGCAGGCAAATGATTGAATTTGATTCTTCATCTCTGGATCACTCCACCTTCTGCCAAGAAAGTATTGCTATTTATGGCTCTATCTTCAGTCTGAGTTCTTTAGCTTTGGATGCTGTTGTTGCCTCTGCTTAAGGACTTTCTGCCTCTGGCACTGCCCTGCGAGTCTTGTAGAAAGCATACAAATACTGATGAGAGTGTTAAAGTCCACTTTCATGGGAAGGGTGATGTTGATGCTGCTCAGCCCACCAGTATTATTCTTCAAACAGCCTTGCTTGGTGGCTGTACCTCCTTCCCTTCTCTGAGCTGTGGAAGTGAGGAAGCAGCTGCAGGCACTTGGAGAATGAGTGTGCAGAGGATGTTTGCTGTTCTAGGCTTATTTGTGGTTTCCTTGTTTTTAATGCAGTGTTTTGATGCAGCTGTCTGCTGGTTACTGTCCTAGGCCCTTGAGATACAGGTAGTGCTAATACTTGATTAAACAAAGACATTAATTATGTCAAAATCTTTCCTGCACAAGTAATACTTGTTTTCTAACATATTTTTCCCAAGTTATCTTTAGCATTGTATTTTCTGTACTGCTGCCCCCATAACATCAGTGGGAGGCAGATGTGTCTGTGTTCAGAAGGCCAGTATGTTCTCACTGTGCTTTACTAGTGAGTTGCCCACCTGTAATCGTACATTTGTCTTGAATTTTCAGATCTCTAAAGCGTTCAAATTAAAGGGCAATGTAAATTAACTAATGCCACCTGTGGGAGCCTTTGTAGCTAAAGGTCTGAGAGTCAGCATCTTCCATTGTGAACTCCTATTTTTCGGGAGTTAGTGAGTTGGCCGTAAAATCCTTGGCCTGGAGTTAACAGTCTCTCAAAGGGAGATTTCTGCCACAATTAATCTGGTTTGCTTTAAATACTGACTAGATGGCTGGGATACAGCTCTTCTAATCCTATTAATCGATGGTAAGCTGAATTAAAGCATGAGTTTGCATGTCAGCCCATAAAATGGATTTGTATTGTTTGAATATTTTTAGCAAAAAAACAAATGCTGGTATTTGATGGTTTAAGTGTGTTTCTAGTGTCATAAATGCTGTTTTGATCTATCAAAGGAGGCAATAATGCGGGTGTTGACACCTTTTCACTTCTCCAAAGGAGCATCTTACGCATTTGTACCAGGATTCCATTTTTGTATCTTTAACTGTAAAATAGCTAGTCCAGAAACAATGTTAAACTAGTAACAGGGATCTGAATCACACATGCAAAGGGAGTTAAATTCTTCACTTTCATGCGTTCAAAAAAGAAATAATCATGCAACATTGTTTTTGATACAGCCACCTAGTAACTGTGAAATGGAGGTGTGATGGGACATGAGAAGGGTCAGTGACACTCTTGTGTTTGTTACGTGATCCAGACTTGGTTGACTTGTGTACGGTGACATGTTGGTTGGCACCAGTGCTGCGGTTGCTAAAAGGTGCAAGAGGGTCATGGCCAGTTTTGAGAATTTGGCAATTCCATGAAAATACTGGTAACCAGTACAACTTCCATATGCTGTTTAGTCTCTGCTAGTTCACATTGCATGTTTACTTTAAACCAAATCTTTTTTGCTAAGCGTGGTGCTTGTATTGGTTTAAATAAAATGTTTAATTAAGAGATTCTGTTGCCCTGTTTTAATTGCAAAGTAGCACATCTAGAATGGGTGTCTGACAGGAAAATGTATTAATAGTAGGTATGATGCTCCTCCCTTTCTCAGCTTTCTGGAGTTTGCTTTGGACTTGCAGCAACCCGTAGTCTTGAACATACTCCCTCGCTTGCTCTTCTACCTAAAATAATTCCTCTTTCCATCTGTTGTGAAGGGTGGCAGCCAGGGAGAGGGGAGGACAGCATCTGATGGCATACTGCAGGATAACTGCCATCCGCCTCTGCTCTGCACCTTGTATCACAGAACTCAAGTGAGCATACTTGTAAGCTGCAAGACAGCACAGGGGCTCCATTTCATTCTGGAATGCCACATAGACTTCTATTTTACATCTCTCCCACAAGGTCAAGGTTGCCGGCATAACCTGGAGCTGTGAAATGACACTATAGAGTGCAGGTGCCAAGTGAACAGTGTCAGAGTGGTTGTCAAGGTCCTCAAAGCTTGAAAGAAGTCAAAGGAACTTAGTTGCACCCTTTCCTCACAGTTGTTGGCTCATCTCTTTCCTGCTCAAGAGACCATTAGATTAATTTGATTGAAGCACTCCTTTTCCTCATTCTTGCTGACTGTTTCTTCCTTTCCTGATCTTTGGGGATTTTTTTTTCTTATGTTGTTGACCAAGGAATTTGGCTTTTGTAGCTGGTATTCACTCTTTCTGCCCATGCTGAAGAATAGCATTAATGGTAGAAGTAACATCCTTCTCCCCCAGGGAAGAGAGCTCTTGTGAAGGAGAAAATGCCAGATGTGCTGAAGCAGCTGCGCTCTTGAATGGCATCTTGGTCACCTAAGTATGTTGCAACAAAATCTGTTGCCCAAAGTTCTGAAAAAAACACCTAAGCTGCTGTGGGAGAAGAATGACTCTCAAGAACAGCCGATTAAAGGGAAGGAGAGTGGGAGAAAGGAATAAATAGCTCCCACATTGAGGGTGAGATCAACTGTGGAGTCCTGTGACATTCCCTGTTGTTTGTTGAGTATGCTTAACTAGAAAATGAGGTGATAGTTTACTGGCACTGCTAGATCATTGAGAGAGTAAAAACGGAAGCTGACCAAAGGGAATTGCAAGAAGATCTAGGGATATAAAGTGAAATGCTTTCATTTGGGAAAGGTCATTGACTAGTAATAGTTACATGAAAAGGGCAAAGTCAAGGCTAGAGAAGGGAATAGGAAACAAAATGGAAAACCTCTGTGCAGCAGTACACATCTGCAATATGCACGTAGCCTGGGTATCGCACAGCTGGTGCTTTCTCTCCCAGGTGTGTGGATAGATGGCTTGCCCAGGGCGAGGAGGAGTTTGCTAAGCAGATCCCTTGACTTGGTGGGGTCTTTGGGGATATTGCAGAGAAGAGGAGAAATTTAGTTGGTTCTGGAGGAGCTGGGGCAATCATTGCCCATATGTGCAGAAGTTTCCTGGCAGTGAAAGAGGCTCCAGCCAAAGGGTCTTGTGAACATGTCTGTGCCTATTGTTCTATGTCCCCCACAGGTGGTGGAATTGATTGGAGTATGAGCTGGCTCTCCCAGGCTCCTTACTTGCTCCTCACAGGCCATGGTCCTGCCGTGTTGTGTCTGGGTGCAGGTAAGGGTGGGGAAGCCAAGCACAAGCAGGAGAGGTATCGGTGTGGTGCTGCTGAGCAGCCTTAAGGGCGAGTGCTGGCAGGGAGGCTGTGGGGCAGAGACCCGAAGCACTCTGTGGGTGTGAGAGTGGTTGGGGTTTATTCTGCTCGAGTCCTCTGTGGCAGGGGTGATGATTTAAGGTGGGCTTCACCCCTTGGAACAAAAATGAGGGTGTGTGGCGGATGGGCCATCCCCTGCCCTTGTTAGTTGGCACAGTCGTGTCAGCTGTGGTTTTGGTGATGCGCCCCAGGGCCTTCTGCAGCAGCAGAGGAGACCTCACCTGTGGGGGGGCATTGGCTAAGGGCACCTCTCTTGGTAGCTGCAGGCATACCAGCTGCTGTGGAGACTCAACCAAGCTTTGGCCTGATCTGGTTGGATTGTTCATGTGTTACAGCAGAAAATAGAACAAGACTTGCCAATCTCCTAAGATGTGGCTGGTTAGGGAAAAAAAAAAAAAAAGTGTGCTCAGCTTCATGTGGAAAAGCCTGCTCAAAGGGATTTATAGATCTCAGTGCTGGAATTCTTGGATTTTGCTTCTGCATGTATGACTCTAGTTTGATAACAGTCATTCTCTGCACGGTCTTCCCTTAGGGCAGGCAACTGCTTCTCTCTAGCGGCAAAGGAAGAGCTGTGGAGATGGTACCAAGTTTGTGGAGTGGCTGCTGCTTCCGCATCTCCTCCAGAGTGGTATCGAGGCCAGGGAATCGGTCCTGTGCGCTGAGCTGGTCTGGGTATGCAGCTTAAATTGTAACTGCTGGGGAAGAGAGAATTTTCCTGCCATCTGAGAGGAAGCTCTGGTGTTCCTAAAGAACAGTCTTGAACTGCCAGATGTGGAGGTGTACAGGTACCTGCAGCTTAGCAAGAAGGAGTTGTAGTTCTCAAAATGTCTCTTTGGGGTCAGCAGTCAGTCTTGAGGAATTGACAACCTCTATCTGAGCTGCTATGTAAGGCAGTGGACTGGCTTGATTTGTGCTGTATTCAAGGCATTGGGAGCTTCATTTTCAGCCATGTTTCAATGAACACAACAATTCTGAAGCATGAGAAACCCTGGCATTAGCTTTTGACTTCTCCAATTATTAATATGTATTTGTATCTGCCAGGTCTCTATATTGAAAGTTTGAGCATAAGGCTGAGCAATCCCACGCCCCGATTTTTCTCTTTAACACTCATTTTATGGGGTTTATTTGTTTTTTACATTCAACATTTCATTTTGTGAAAAACGGTGAAGGAAAATGGTGAAATACTAAAGAGTGAATATTCTCTGGTAGTGGTTAGGACATTACTGGCACGTAAAGTTGTATTCGCATCAGTTTAAACTTGGCCACCATTCCTCTCCCAGGTCTTGTGGGCTTCCTTTTGTATCTGCTGTTCCTTTTGGTGCTACTAAGATGGTGTGATCTTGTGCAGGTAATGGGCTGGCTGCTGCAGTGTGTATATGCAGCTTCCTTTGCAGCCTCGCCTTGCTCAGACTAGGCTCTGTG
Source organism: Falco punctatus (assembly GCF_963210335.1). Taxonomy (NCBI): domain Eukaryota; kingdom Metazoa; phylum Chordata; class Aves; order Falconiformes; family Falconidae; genus Falco; species Falco punctatus. The sequence goes on along the minus strand of NC_137587.1, from coordinate 38,889,118 downwards.
TCCTTTCTCTCAATGCAGCCATAAAGTGAAGGAGATAATTTTAATACATTTGCATAGATGTAGTTAATCGGTGTGGTCCGTTTTGTCACACCACAGGGGAATTGTCTCCTCTGGACTGTTCTCTCATGTTTCATTCTTTCAGGGACGGCAAACACTCTTGGTTAACCTTATTCACCTTAGGTGATAAGTGAGACATCTCATATAGAATGTGACTGAGCTCAGCTGAAGCTCCCCTGACAGCTCTAGCTGACCAGCGGGAGACAGAGGGGAGAAGAGAGCAATTATCAGCCAGAAAGACACTGAATGCAGAACAGATGCGAACACTGGGAAAACAGCATGACTGTCTTTCACGGCAAATTTACCACTGTGATGGGGAAGTCCCATCAAGGCTTTCTGAAAGGCGCACTGTCAACTGTTCCTGCTGTTAGGTGCTACGGCAGGCAGCTCCTAGCATGAATGCAGTTTTCTCTTTCCTTTTCTGCAGTACTTAGCTGATCAATTAATATAATGCACCCTTGAAATCCCTATGCCAAACAGCATCTGTTGTTGTCACCTCTTTTCTGCAGAGAATGGGAAGACAGCAGAAGAAAATAGGGCAGAAGATATTCAGTTGAAAGGGAAAGGGTCACCAGCCATCCCATACTTTCACCAAGGCCTTAGAGGACAGAAAGTTAGGGGTCAGTGCCCTTACTGAACTGAATGAGGAGCAAGAGAGATTTAGCGTTTTTTCAAAATAATGTCTAATATTAAATATCTGCTATAGGAAAATGCAGCTGGATAACTGGAAGGAGAATGTGCCCGCCTTGCTCACAAATGCAGTCTGCCTGGCCATCTGCTCTGACAGCAGCAAATCCTGGAATGATTTGCGAATGTGATTAATTCAGCTAGAACGACTGGATCAAGGGATCAGCTAGAGACAATGTTTATACCCTACCTCCAACTGTGAATGTGCAATTGTTTGGTTCAGAAGTACAAAACAAATTGTATAGCTGTATTACTGGAAGAATAGAAAAATAGATGCATCCACTAAACAGCCCTTTTTTCCTTAGATGGCCCCATTCCAAGGTCTGTAAGTATAGTCCACCATAAGCTACCCTGTCTGAGAGGTGAAGCCGAGCTGTTCTCACTTTACAGAATGCTTTTGCCTCTTTATTCCCTACACCAATGCTGCTGTTGCTCTCCTTGCTGCAGTTCAGTCCTAACATTTTGGAGCTGCTTGTTCTGTGACCTCGTCCACATGGTCTGGAGAGGCAGGTGTGGAGCGTGAGCCAGCCACACCACCCTGCTCCCTGTGCCTGAGGTTACCAAGCGGAGAACTGGTACTGATACCAAACCAGCGCAGGGCAGGACTTACATTCTAGAATCGTGGAACGGTTTGGGTTGGAAGGGACCTTAAAGACCATCCAGTTCCAGCCCCCAGCCATGGGCAGGGACACCTCCCACCAGCCCAGGTTGCTCCCAGCCCCATCCAGCCTGGCCCTGAGCACTCCCAGGGATGGGGCATCCACAGCTGCTCTGGGCAGCCTGTGCCAGCGCCTCGCCGCCCTCACAGTAAAGAACTTCTTCCTCATATCTCATCTATAGCTGTCCCCTTTTAGTTTAAAGCCATTCCCCCTTGTCCTGCACTCCAGGCCCCTGTAAAAAGCCCCTCCCCAGCTTCCCTGTCGGCCCCTTTGGGTACTGGCAGGTGCTGTCAGGTCTCCCTGGAGCCTTCTCTTCTCCAGGCTGAACAGCCCCAACTCCCTCAGCCTGTCTCCACAGCAGAGGGGCTCCAGCCCTCTGAGCATCTCCGTGGCCTCCGGACTTGGTCCAGCAGGTCCGTGTCCCCCTGATGCTGGGGGCCCCAGACTGGATGCAGTACTTCTTAAGAACAACCAGGAGAGTGGATTTCTACTGCTGATGGAGCCTTGAGCTGATTTGCTAACATGGATAAAGCTGGAGAGATCAAGAGTAAGATTTGTGAAGGAATTTAGATGTAGATGAAGGTTTTTGAAATCCTATTTAGTGTGATTTAAGTGTGTAAATACACATTGGGCCTGAGGATACCGTACTCAGGGCCACATGGGATGTCTGTGGGAGAACAGGGAGATCAAAGTCTCCTGTGCCCTATGCTGACTATTCTCCCTCACAAATTTTGAAGCATGCTGCAGGCCTTCTGCTGGAACTGGAAGAGCTGCTTGGTGAAGCATGAGGCTGCGGTAACTGGGCTGTGTCTTCTGGCTGTTGACAAGACACTGAGCCCTGAACAGCTTGCTTTATTGATACAAAGCAGAAGGTGCGTGTATCTTCCCTCCTTTGGGGCAGAAACAATCATGATGTTACATCTGGCAGAGGACCAAATGCCTTTGTCCCAGCGAGTAACTGCCCTGACTCTACCTGATGCAGTCTTCTCCCCTATCCAGCAGCGATGGTGTTTCTGCTAAAATTAGCAGTGAAATAATTAACAAGGGAAAGTTGTTTGTTTTTTTTTTTAGGTGGTGTCATTTGGTACCTGACCTAACACCATCTTAAAATGCTACCACTGTGGTTTCAGCTTCTGTTTATTCAGGCTGACACCACTACACTGGTTTATATTTGGATCAGAATTTAAAGTTACTCTTTGAAGAGCTAAGACTAAGGGTGATATTTTCAGAGTCAACACTGCTACAGTTAGACTAATGCAGAATGTTTTGGAAAATCCCCTTGTTAATGAGTGGCCAAATCCTGAAACACATTATAAAATGTTCTTGAAAAAAACAACTGTTGGTCCCTTTGCCTGATCACACACTGGTATTATGTTGTGGGCTCAGAATTGTACAGAGAGCCATTAACAGGAGCTCTACACAAGAGAAAACCAAACCCTCTTATTAAAAGGACAGGTTGCACATTCAATATTTAGCCTATTGAAAAAAAAACGTTGCCATCTGACAGTAAATGTTGGAGGGATTGAGGCCACGAGTGGATTCCATAATGAGATGCCTGGCAGCATCTGTGTTTTGAAATAGAGTTTTAAATGTGATTCTTGTTTCTCTTGAGACTTACTTTCACGTGCAAAGGAATTTATAACAATTTTATTTTTTTATGTGGTCACACACATGGTGGTAGAGTCTAAACAGGGATTCTAAAGATGAGTTAATTAGTGCAACAAGAAAGGAAATTAGCCGGTTCAGAAAGGAAGTTGGTGCCCTTGCAAGTCCAGGGATCTTTCCATCCTGCTGATTGAACAGTGAACCAACATCCTCCATCCTGATGCCTGTTAGCACGTAAATGAGGTAAGTGGGTGGGGAGATTGTGTGCTTTTGCTGCTTCTGATGTATATTTAAAAGGTGTGCAGAAAGGTGACCTCTGCTAGACTACATTAGAGGTACTTGGAGAGTCTCTTCTAAATTGGAGATAAATATTCAAATTTTCCTCTCCTGAAAACCCAGTAAGTGAAGTTTTTATTGAAGTCAGCAGCATTTTTATTACTGAGTTCAATAGTATTAGATTATTCCCTGATATTTGTAATGGAAATGACTGTTTTTCCAGAGGTATTATTTTTAGTGTTGAAGAATGTGGTTAACCCGTGCATTTCTACTGTGATAATTCAGAGGAACTGCTCTGTCATATTCCTTCACAGCTCTCTGCTAAAGTGCTGTTGTCATGACCTGCCAGAGCTGTCTGTCTTTAGCTAAATCTTCTGTATGAACAGACTGCAACACGCTGAATTACAACTGATTATATGACTGTTTTCTGATAAGGACAAATACTTGAAAGGGATTTAAGATGAAGTGAACAGGCACTGATGTTTTCCCTTGGGATTCCAGGAAGGATTAAACTCAATGAGTCCAGGCTAAAAGGGAAGTGCATTAAAAGCTGTAGGCCATCTCCAGATCTCCACTGTCTTCCTTATCTTGTTTACAAGATAATCGGAGAAAATTCTGAGAAGATACTCAGTTGTTCTTTGATTTGAGTTCCCAAATAAATGCGTGAAATGAGAATTGATTAGACCCTTTTCTACAGAACTTGCTTTTCATTTCCTTTTGTCTTATCATATAAAGATAATTATAATACAAGAAGTCCTTCAATGAACCAATCTTTGTTGTACAACATTACAGCTGCCTTCCACTTCTCCTGACAACATAATTGCAGTTGAATGGTGTGCAAGCATCAGAGTTAATAAAATATTGCGTTCCTTGAGGCAGAACCAGTATTAATTGCAAATGCAAGAACATGGCTGACACACCTTTTCACTTCTGGTACTACACATCCCTGTTGCACAGGAACACCAAGTACAATCGGCAGCGTAACAACACCACTGCCTATTCGGGTGTTGAACAGATTGTTTGCCTTTTCTTTCCCATGTTTCAGCTAATACGGATCACACATCCCAAAACAAACCTGTCAGGATTTGTTACAGCTGGAGCGCTGGGGAGAAAATGTTACCGCTGTGGTGACTTGTCTGTGCAAATGGCCGCGACGCTGCTGACAGCAGTGGTGCCAGCCCAGGCGCTACATGAACAGCAGCTTGGCACTGGCCTGTCTAGAGTCCTGCCTGCGTATTTATGTCTTGAAGTACAAGTTCAGAGTTACAGGTGAGACTGGTGGCCTGAGGTGGGTCTTATGGGGAGCCACATCTCCTTCTTGGACAGTATCAATAGGCTTGGTGCTGAAACATCTGTAGTTCTGCAGAGCTTTGTGTCACCAGGGAGGCTCTAGGCATAAGTTAAAGTAGTGATGGTCACTATATCCAGGTGCCTTTTAAAGTACGTATCTACCTTGAGTGGATCAAACTGCTCGTTTCCATATTGCAGTCAAAAATGAGCAATTCCCTGGTCCCACGATATAACAGCATCTCTGCACACAGCCTCTCTTTCTTTACCTTCTACAGCTTCTTTGATGGAAACGACCCTCCGGAATGGCTTAGGAAAAGCCTGGCATGGGGAGTTTGAATGCTGAGCATCAGCTCTTCCAGCAGAATCCAGTCACATGGTCTTGGGAGCAAGTGTACCTGTGCAGCTCGAGGATACTTGAGGTAAGAAATAAACAGTAACCTAATAAATAGGGCCTAATGAATGATAAAATAAGTTATATGTAGAAAGTAAGTTATTGCAAAGATGACTTTGGCCCCCTGTTGTTTCCAACTCGCTCCTCTGAGGAGCAAGGGACAAGGAGCAGTTAAGCAGCAGCCGTGGTGTGCGGACAGCGGTTTTATGGGAGTAGTTTGTGGACGAGAGGAGTGATTTTACACTGAAAGATCAACTTCGTGTTCGCAACAACTGATTTCATAAAGACAGCTCATTTGCTGCAGCTTTCCCTATTCTTTTTGGTGAAGGAAATAAAGCTGCTGCGCACCCCTCGTTGTGACAATTAATTGCATGTAAAGCTTTCCAGCAGGTATCACCAGAAAATGTAATTTACTATTTGGCAGCTGTTAGTTTTATGGAAATCATTACGTATGCCGTTGGTCTGGAGGAAACTATTGCAGCAATACCGCCCGGACTTTCCTTTATTGCAAAGTGTCGTTGCTTAAAACTGAAATGACTTTTGTGCGGCCCTGTGGAAGGAAAACAGACAAATTTTTTCTCCTCTTGCAGTCAGGCTCCAGGCGGTACCGTGCCGGGGCTGCCGGACCCAGGGCCCCGCTGCCTGTGGGGCGCACACAAGCACTGCACCGCTTCCAGGCTGGCCGCCTGCCTTTTCGGGGGACACCCCGCGCCCCCGGGGAGCCCCCTCCGAGGCCGCACGCCCGGCTGCCCCACGCCGCCCCAGCCCCCATCTTCTCGTCTCGCGTTGGGCCGGACCCGCCTGCAGTCCGTCCCCCGGTCCCGTGGGGCGGCTGCTGGGCACCTGCGGGGCCTCCCGGCTGTCGCGGGGAGAAATGGCGGCGCGGCGGGGGGAAATGGCGGCGGGCGGGCGGGCGGGCGCGCGCCGGCAGGAGGGGCGGGGCGGGGCGAGCGGGACGGGGCGGGGCGAGGGGGGGCGCGCGGCAGCTGCGCGGCGGCGGGTTCGTCCGGCCCCGCCCCGCCCCGCCCCGCGGTGGGTGCGCGCGGCTGGCGTCCCTCGCGCCGCTACCGGCCCGCCGCCATGGCCTTCACGTTCGCCGCCTTCTGTTACATGCTGGCGCTGCTGCTCACCGCCGCCCTCATCTTCTTCGCCATCTGGCATGTGAGTGGGGGGGGGGCGGCCCTTAGCGCCGTCCCTCCCGCGCGGCCCGAGGGGCGGGTGCCCGCCGTCCCGCCGCCCGGGCTGCGCTGAGGGGCCGGCAGCCCGCCGCCCTGCCCGCCGGGAGGCCCCGGGCGCTGCTCGGGCCGCTCCCCCGCCGAGGCCGGCGCTAGGCCGCGGGGCTAGCTAGTCCCGCTCCTGGGCGGGAGGTGCCCTCCCGCTCCCCGCGCCGGGCCGGGGGCAGCTGGGGCTGGCCCTCGCCGCGGGGGGCCTGCGGGGGCGGGGGGCGGCTCGACTGTGGCACCGCGGCCGGGGCGCGCCGTGGGGGTGTCCCCGCGGCGGGCTGCCGGGGCTCCGCGCCCTGCCCTGCCCTGCCTGGCGGCTGGTGGGGCGCCCGGCGGCTTCCCGGGGGCCTGGCGGGCCGGAGGCCGAGCCGCCTGCCCGGGGCCGCGCTGGGCGTTGGGGCCGCCGGCCTGGAGAGGCGGAAACCCGGCGGTGCCGCTCTGTGGATAAAATGGGTTTTCAAGTTCCGATGTAAGACACGTCCCTTTCATTAAACGGCGCTTTACATGAGCGCAGCCTGAAAATGCAGTTGTTGAAAATGTTTTCGTCTGAGGTCAGTTTGGCTGCAAACTTAACCGAAAGTATGAGTTGAGAGTGGTATTTTTTCCCAACTTGAGATCTGATAATTATAATCATTAATATTTTGGGGGGAGTTTTCTGTCTTGAGCCTGACCCGGGGAGAGCTAGCCAAATGGGAACCTGGCTTGGATCAGCTGTGAGATCTTGCTCTAGGAGAGGATGTGATGTTTGCCGTGACCCTAGTGTGGAAGTGGCTTTCCTTGTATTTCATCCTGCACCCTTGTCTGATTTTTATGGCAAGAAAAGGTTAAGTATATGTGGGGGTTTTCTTTATGGATGCACCTTTTAGACATACAGGTAGGGTCAGCATGTACTTTGACAATGAGACAAAACATTTGGCTGCTTTTAAGATCACTGTTGCTTTTTCTTTATTAACAAACCCTGTGTCGGGTTCCTGTTCCAAGAGAGTCACTTGCGAGGTTTGGGGTCTGCGTGCAGCGTGGGGTTAAAAACTGCTGAAAGTGACATTGGAAGCTCGTTGTTGGTGGGGAGGTAAAAAGGCAGAGTGTGAGCAGAGGTCTCTGAACGCTTGAAGTGTTTTCTGCTTTTTTCTTTGTATAACCTGTTTCAAATGTGACTTACCTGTGGGTTTATGACACTAGGGTTTACTCAGGAGAGATTATGTTCCTGGATAGAATGGCAGCAGTTGAATGTTACGGCTCTGTGCCAAAAATGTCATTTTTCATGCATAAAATACTTTGCTGCTCCTGCACTGAAGAATCGTAACTGTTTCAATTTTTATTTTTTTCCTAGATTATAGCATTTGATGAACTGAAGACTGATTACAAGAATCCCATAGACCAATGTAATACACTCAATCCTGTAAGTAGCACGCTAAATATTTTTTAAATTAATATATGTAAAATGCTTGTTGGGTGTTACTTTGATGTAATCAGACTAGGCAATAGAATTGCATCTGGGTTGACAAAACCTAGCTGTTCGACAGAAGTTCTAAGGAAAATGCTTTGTCTGATTCTTTACTTTCAAGTTGAATAATCTGACTGTTATTAATCAGCTGGTGATCTTGTCAGCTGTCGTACTAACATTCTTTCAATCTGCTTTCTACGTTTTCGGCACAAAGACAGTTGAAAAGGTCAAAAAGATTAAAAGAGTCAAAATTGCATTAAAGGTGTGTACTGCTTTTCAGTTTAACGTTTTTAATGCCACTTTCATTTTGTTAGGAACGTTTGTAATACTATTAAGCTGTTTTGTTTAGTGTGCCTGTTCATCTGCTCGTTATTCATTTGTGGGGGGTTTATAACAATGTCATGGGTTTCCATATTTTGTGCAAAACAATTTTGCTTGCTTACCCAGTAAAGTGGGGAAAACTGTTACATGCCTGTTACAGGTCCTCTTGGTTAGCCAAAGTAACTTCAGGTAGAAATAATACTTCTCAAGCGACATGTATTGAACGCTGAGATTGTAGGAGATGAATTGTTTTTTAAGCATTGACCAAGTCGATTCTGATCTTGCTTGAGGATTCAGGTGGGCAAAATGTGATGGGCGTTATCTTTACTTCTTTGTTTTATGTTCCAGGATCAGGGACGTATTGTGGTGTCCTCTCTTGGATGCAACTCTGATACTCCTTGGTTTATGAAAACAATTCGAAGCAAACTATTTTCTTGCATCTGTAATAGTTTAATAACAAAAGGGATACTTGTTAAAGGGAATGTAGTTTGATAGTGCAGGGCTTTTGTGTGTTTTTCATGGGTTTTACCTTGGCTTGGTTGTGCCCAGGCTGAGGTAGAATGCCGGGCAGCACAGCTGGACTGGAACTTTACTGTGTTTTGAAGAGTTAAGTAAATTATGCGAATGAGAAATGAATTTACCATTAGCTGCAGGGGGAACCAACCCGCTTGTTCGACATACAGCACATAAACTGACAACAATTATTACAGCCTGAGAATGGGAGGGGAGAAGAGGCGGTAGGCAGAGGATTGCATCTCAGGGAGTGAGGTTTGCTGCTCAGATAGCTGTGCATCTAACAGTTTCCCTTGCTTGGTCTGTTCTACAGCCATTTCTGCTACAGTATGGGGAAGGGCAAATTCTCATTACATTTATGCATTATGATCTTATTGCAACCTTTGAAGTATAATGCGCATGTTTAATGCAAATATTAACCTTCTGTTAACCCACATGCATGTAGTGTTTATTTATATGATAGCTTTGTGGACTGAAAATATTAAATAACTTAATATTTACTGTTCCTGTGAAAGTAGAATAGATACTAAAAGTGAAGTTAAGATCCTTTGGCGACTCTTGAGGGGCTCTTGTAAATGATGCTGGACAAAAAACGCTGAAGTGTTGTTTTTCTGTACAAAGAATAAAAAGTCCTGGTAGGAGCTGAGACACCTCAGTAGAATGATTAGCCCAGAATAGTAACTGCTTAGTACACAGTTGATGCCTTCTCTTTGCTGCTCCTATTATAGTTGTATCTCTTCTCAGCAAGGAGATTTCTTCCTCCCTCGCTTCTGTGATAAATATCACAGTAGAATATGATATAGTTAATTTTCCTTCAGGTCAGCCAGAGAGGGTAAAGTGCAGTAAGATTGCAAGAGACAAGTATTCTGGTGTGAGAGTAGGGTTTAATAAACAATCAAGATAAAGAAAAATATGTTTTGAGATGTGTAGTTAAATAAACTACAGCTTTCCAGACCTGGTAAATCTGTCTCAGAAGGGTGCCAAATGCATTGCGTTTTGGATAGGGTTGTTGTTCTGCTATAAATAATTGCCGAGTTGTGAATGGTAAGTATGCAAAAAAGGATCTGGACAAAAATGTTTACGTGAAACATCTCAAGTCTGACGGCTTATTTTTGTTGATGTTGACGCGAGTTTGCTTTGTTTGATATTCTTCGTTTAGGGAAGCAGAGTGTTGTAGCAAAGTAGGTGGTGCGAATGTCTGTTGGTAGTTTTTAGATTTCTGGGAAGATATTTTTGGGGTTTAAAAGAAGTGTCTGCTTAGAGAGAATGAAAAAGAATTCTAAAACGCTGAAACTTCAGCATAGTCATCCTATGCAATGTTAGTCATATTACACAAGAGGGGCAGAGTGCCCTGTGTATGCGTGTGCACACACATACACAATTTAAATCTTTGGGTGGAAATGGAGTATCTTTCATGAGGAGATGTCCTGAGCTGAGAAGTCAGAAGCGTACGGATTTGCTTCTTTCTGAATTGTGTGATAAAAGGAGAAAATAATACCACTTTGGGGTGACTCGTTTCAGTGAATTTTACTCTTGTGGTGGGTGTGAGATTTTGCTGGCTCTTTGCATGCCTTAATCTATGTATCTCTCCATATTATTCCTATTAATAACACTAATACTACCTGGCATTTCATGCTTTCTGTGATTTCATAGTAAACTGATAATTAGCTCTGTGGGCTTCTGCTGGAAAGCATGATGCTATAAAGCATGCATATTAGGTACTTGTGAAGGAAAATGAAGCTGGCCAGTACACCCTGAACTCTACGTGCGTCGCTGCTGTCATGCCCTCCTGCGCAGCAGGTGGCACAGCGCTCGTCTGTGTGCAGATCCGTGTGTGTGACGGCGTACCTGCTGATTTGGTTGGGTAAAGCTCTGCCTGGGATAATACATTTTGTAGTTTAAATTTGAAAAATTATCTATGTGTGCATACCAAAACAAAGCTGTAAAATAGGAAAACACAAAACATCTTTTTGCCTATAAACCATTACATGGAGCACGTGTCCTACTGATATTTCTGTTGCATGAGCAGAAATATCTCTATGATCTCTTCTGTTATGAAGGTCACGTATAAAGCGTGGAATCTGTCAACAGTGCATTCTATTTAATAGAAGCAATAAAAAAAGAAAATTGATCTGGGCATTTAACTTTATAATTTTTTCTTTTTGGTTCATGAATTACCATTGTGAAAACAGCAAGGCAGATACTGCTAGTTGCTGTTTTCACTCTCTGCAGTCTTGTTCTTGTTAGTTGTTTTTAAATAGTATTCTTTAAACGGTAGCTTACCTCCAAAATAAACACCACACATTTTGCTTTGAGTAATCGAAACTTCTCATATTTTTCTTTTCCAGCTTGTACTTCCAGAGTACCTCATCCATGCATTCTTCTGTGTTATGTTTCTCTGTGCAGCAGAGTGGCTTACACTGGGTCTCAATATGCCTTTGTTGGCTTATCATATTTGGAGGTAATATTGATGAGTCTGGTATCTCTGTACTCACGTTAACTGTTCCTTCATTCTGTCGTTGCAGTGTTCCTTGTCTTTGGCAAATAAAGATGCTTTCTGATATGACAGAGAGAAAGTTTATGTCATAGCTATAAAATAAGATCCATCACTTTGCTTTCTCTGTCATTTAAATTTTTTATTCACTTGTGCTATGCAAGAATCAAGTTGTGTTGCATGTGTTAAAGGTAGCTGACATGTCAAAGGTGTGCTAATCCTGCTGACTCGTGGAGCGGATTGCCGGTAGAAGCGGCAATCCTGCTTTCCTCCTACCACCAAGATGTGGGCACTGCCTCACCTTGTGCTGGGGAGCTGCAGGAGGAAGCTCTCTGTTTGAAATGTGACCCAGCGAAACAGCTTTCACAGCTTGGCTGTATTTGTGCTAGTACCGGCAGGAGGAGGAATCCGAGGGGTGGAGGCAGGACTGTTCCTAGCAGCCTGCGTTAAACTATAATTCCAGGGTCATTTTGTATTGGCCCATATGAGCGTTCCTTCACTATGGTAGCCAGCATGTCTTTTAACGAGTAGAGGCTGCAGGTTACGTAGGGTAGTACGTTGGTCTCCTCTCCATCCTTTTCACCCCTTCCATCAGGAATTCAGTTTTTCATTTATTTATAAATTTGTCCTAGTCCCTGTTGGCGTACTAGAGTTCAGCATGGTTTAAGGCTGAGGTAAGCTGTCGCAGCACCACCTGGGAACGCCCCTTGATAAGACACATTTAGTATGGGGCTTCGTATTGCTCTCACAGTTCACCGTCTCCTACATGGAGTGATGGACTTTGCTGTGAGGGGTGCGATTCCTTGTCTCGGTTCTGGTATTACTTGGTGGGTGGGGGGCAGGAACCAACGTTTCCCATCATTGCCACCACAAAACTAACTGTGCGTCACTTTCAGGTACATGAGTAGACCTGTGATGAGTGGCCCTGGTCTGTATGATCCTACAACCATCATGAATGCAGATATTTTAGCCTATTGCCAGAAAGAAGGATGGTGCAAATTAGCATTCTACCTTCTATCATTTTTTTACTACCTATATGGGTAAGTTTTTTTCCTCTGTCTCCCATCTAATCTTCAGTCTGAAATTTTGGCTCAGTGCACAAGAGAAATGTTGTACATGGGACTTCCCTGGAAAAGAATCCACAGTCACCATTTAGTCTGTTTTAAAACACAAGTCTTAATTTGGTCGCAGTTACTCTTTCGAATATACGGTGACAGGAGACTTGAAAGCTCCACACTTTCCTTCTTTTAAGCATAGTATAACAACCCCCCACCCAAGTATTTTCATTTAGAAGCTGGAACAATATTTTTAGAATAAGTAGGTATTTTGATGTAAAAGTGATTTTTGTTGAAGTCAGATGTGGAAGGATCATTCCAAGAGTGAAAAGGAGTGGGAGGCACAAAAGCCAGTGCCACCACCTGGTTCCTCCTCCCAGTTCTTTGGCTCAAAAGCTAACTGGCTGCTGGGTGGTCACATCTGGTCTGGGTGGTGTGACATGAGAAGTAGCGTGCAGGTGTTCTTGGCACGCTGCACTTCTTACAATGCAGCTGGAATAGTTTAGGCTTTCAACATATAGGCATCACATTTGTACAGGGCTCCCTGTGGTAATGTCACTTGCTCTAGTGACAACTGTTGTTGCAGCAGTTCATGTGGTACTTTACAGTGCCCTTCTGATGTGTTGTGTGGAATCTTCAGTCACAATCCACCTTCCTCACACCAATTTGTTCCTTAGAATACACAACTGTATCATAAAATGTGTAACATGAATGGAAATGGTGTGTCTTAACTATTTTCATTTTATTTTCCAGCATGATTTATGTTCTGGTGAGCTCTTAAGAAGACATTGATCGAGCATTGTTCCAGTTAAGTGCATGCAAAAGCCACAAAACATGGATTCTTTACAATGAGAGCCTCTTACCAAGTTTAAACACAGAATCTGATTATTGCATTTGTGTTAGGAATTTATGGTTCCCCTCTTTTTTAACATATTTCCACACTTTATACTTGTGGAAAGACTGTTTTCTTATATTTTACTGGGCTTTTGAAAAGTTCTGACTTCGCACTCCATAAGGAACAGCCATAATCTTCAAGTAGGTATGCGTTACTGACTAGCCTTAGTGCACTAGGGATTTTCTTTAGGCTGGGCTTTGTAGTGGCTCGTTTGGACTTGTGTATCCCACTTGTAACTATAAATCAGCTGTAGCTGCTGAATACTTGGGAAGGACCAGAAGTGCTCTGTGTTTTACCTGTAGGTGATGTTGGCCTTGAGAGATAAATTCGTGGACACAATTGCAAAAAATAGTTCTGTTTTGTTTGGGTTTTGTTGTGTTTTGCTTCCCCCACCCCCCCCACCCCCAATCTGGTTAGTCCTTCCCTGTATATGCATGGTTCAGAGACTTCTATATTTTCTCCAAACATGTAATCTTGCTTTAATCTCAAGCATATGTCATTGTGATAGAAGTTGAATTGTCCACAAAGGAATGTATTTAAGTGATTATTTTTTTTTCAATGTCTGTGCTGTCTTATTAACAAATGGACAAACCTACAACATTTGTCAAGTCCAACGATGAAAATACTTGAGTAATACTACAGACATTTTCAAAGCAGAAAGTGAGATTGTGAAACTGCCCTGCTGTTCCTTAGTGCAATAAATAAAAATATTTAAAAAAACCCTCAAATGTGGAAACACTTATTTTTACCTGGTGCCTTGTTTTGTTTTGGAATTGAACAGATACTTGTTGTATTCATCTGTTAGTTTTTTTGATGAATAATTGCATTTCCTTTTAAAAAGGGAAGCTCTGCAACACGGGGAGTTCCACCTGAATGTGAGGGAAAACGTCTTTACCGCGAGGGTGCTGGAGTGCTGGGCCGGGCCGCCCAGAGAGGCGGTGGGGTCTCCTTCTCTGGAGACATCCAAACCTGCCTGGGCTGTGCAGCCCGCTCTAGGAGACCCTGCTTGAGCAGGGGGTTGGGCTGGGTGAGCTCCAGAGGTCCCTTCCAGCCCCCACCAGGCTGGGGTCCTGTGAGGTAGACACTTTGTAAGAGTCATTATTATATTGATGACAGGTCACCAGCCAAACAGTAATGAACACAAAATGTATTTTTAAGGCAGTGAGTATTAAAGGCTGCTAAATAGAGGCAGATGCTGCATGTCCTGTAGGATTTCCTTCCCCCACCCCAACATTAGACATGCAGATTTGGAAGCGAGCAGTTGTATCACACAGGCAGTAGCAATGAGAAACCGTAAAGGTCAGGAGCGAGGTGTCTTGCCCAGGTGTCTGCTGCATCCACGCAGACAAAGGTGCACCATGCTAGCGTGCATTATCGCGATACTGATCTCAATGTTGTATCCTTTGTTGCCAGATGTGTGGCTAGGTTCTCCCGAAACTCATGGAGGTAATTGTACTGCTGGAAAAGCACAACCAGATTTGTAATGAGTGCTCTGCACTTCCAGAGGGGGTACTACCCATATCAAAAAGCTGTATCTTGTAAAGTTTTTAAATATCAGCTCCTCTTTCCTTTACGTAGAACAGTTTTAAAAGCCTAACATCCAGGACTCACACCAACAGAAGGAAGTATGTAGAGTAGCTAAAAATCCCACCAAAAGAAGAGAAACCCCATTAAATTCAGCCACTTAGGCCTCCTGCCATGTAGGTTTTCACACTAGTGCTAGGACACTTAAAAGATGACTGCAAGTCTATTGATGTAGTAGCTACAGAGGACAAACGTGGCTAGCTGGGTTAGGAAGATGGAATAAAACCAAGGCAGAAAAAGCAACCAGATGTCCACATTGTGAGGAGAACATGAGTAACAGAAAAAGGGATGTAGCTTAGCGAGTTATGAGCAGGTATAAGGATGAGAAAGCAACAAGTTACTAATGGTGATCAGCAGACAGGGAGAACAGATGTTGAATTCAGTAGAGGCAGAACAAGACAGAATCAGCACGAAAGCAGAAAGCCAGAAGCAGCTCAAACCCAAGATGGCAGCAGGAGCACCAGCTGCAGAGTATCTGAGAAAGACCAGAGGGACCCCTTCATGAAGAGGAGGACCAGCTAAGCTCTCCACTTGTTTCACCATGTGATTTAGCTGCTGTAGCCTCATTACCTTGATGGTCTGTATCGCTCCAGATCCCCTCAAGTTCCTGAGGCTGTCTATCACTTGCTGAGGTGCCAGTGTGTCCAAAAGCTGAAGCAGGAGACACGCAGCTACTGTGAATGAAAGGTATATAGGCATGCATGCTGCTGAGCACCTCTGGCTGTGCGCAGCACCACTTTTGCACAGTAGTAGGTTTGTTCCATGAAAACCACTCCAGTAAAACTCAACCTCTTCGTACCAGGGTCACAGAGTAGTTGGATCTTTTGCTGAACAGAATTTCTTGGCATTGGCCCCATCTGCCTGCTGTTCCTGCCCAAGCCTGCAGGTTTTGGAAACAGGTGAAAACCCCTCCCCCTGTTTCCCCCCTGCCTTTCCAGCAGCATTTGGGATGCAAATTCTAGGCTTTTCAAGAATGGGTCCCAGTACACCCAGTAAATTCCCCTTTGTGTCTTCTGACCACATTTGCTTTTTTAGCAGTATTGCCACCCCCTCCTTCCAGGACACACACAATAATTAATGGCCCTGAAAACTTTAGGGGGAACACTGGGCTGAAGAAAGATGCCGAGGAATAGGTTCATCTCCTTTTTTTGATGAGAAGTTCGGGGAAGAGGAGAAGGTGCAATCCCATTAGTCAGATAAGACTAAAATGTGCAGTGAAAATGGAGAGAGTCAGGAATTTGACAGAACTTCCCATCAGCCTCACTGAAAGACTGCCCCTGTCTGACCCTCCATCTTCTCACCTACATACTAAGGTCTATACTGTGACATGCTTATGTCACTCATCACTATAAATGGGCCCAAATACATTAACTAGCCTGCTCTTTGTAGTGGCGGTTTGCACTGTAACCACAGTTAAGCTTCAAGTAGAATTTGGCTCCTTTAGACAGTGCTGTCTCATGATAACAGGCAAGATGAGTGAGTTAGGTACTGAGAGGGGGAAGACAACTGCTTACCGAGACATGAGCGCCCGAGACCACTGTAACAGCTGAAATAGAAGAAAACAGTTGATTTTAACACCCAGAGCCCCCTCAATATGTAAATATATGAACACAATTCTTGCCTTAATAAAATCAAGAGTAGGGGTACAAGAAAGTCAGAATAAGAGTTTCAATAGAAATACCCACAACGCTATCTCCTGTTTATTCTTCAGGCCTTCCTTAAGTGGTGCCTTTCTAGAGGAACCTCAGTTTTAAAGCTCCCCCTTATTCATGGGAATAGTCCCAAAGGCACAGGAGGACAATCTCAGTTTTCTTTAAATCCTACTCCAGATTAAGGTTTTGATGATAGCTGTAAGACAATGAAAGCAGCAGGGTTCTGCATCAGCAGGAAGCCCAAGGACTCAGTGGACACCTATGCAAGGAGCTGTCAGTGGGACCATTAAGAGAACATGCAATTTGCAGAGCTCTTCCCCTCTACCCTGCGCACAGCTACAAGTGTCTAAAGAAATTACTTTAAACCAGTTTTGTGCAATTTAAGAGTGAATTTTGCACTGCTGGAACCCACCGAGTCCCTGATAAACAACCCAGGGGTGTGTTACCCTCTGACAACAGCTGCTTTAGCTTACAACTCATACTGTACACCCAATATCGAACTAGGCTAGCAGCAAGGAGTCATGTGGTGCCATCCAACACACGCTTTAGAGCCCTGCTGGATAGAGCAAGAGGAAATGAGAGATTCAGATCTTACAAAGGACAAGGTAGCTCCAAAAGGAGCTTTAAGAAACACAAGCAGCTTTTCAATGCTTGAACTAACCCTAAAGAACACAGCTGTCATTGGACAGCATTCTGTTGCAGCTGGTTATGCATCTAGAGACAAGCTGGTATCTTTTACAGGAATGTGGGGTGAACCAGAACCTACTGTATGATTGTTTTCCGGTTACTTTCCAAGCAGCTTCTGAGCTCTTCCAGAATTTTGCAGCACTTGGCAATGTCAGGAGCGTCCCCATCTGGGATAGGATAGTGGTGCACACAGATCCCATGCTGTTGGTAGGCATCTATAAGGTTTGGCACTCTGTATTTTAAGAGCTCTCCTCTGGTACAAAGCACAAATATATCCTGGGTCCCATAATTCTTTAGTTCTTCTGCCAACAGATTAAGACACTTGCAAATAAACAAAAGCCTATAAAACTTAAGGATAAACAGATAAGCTACTTGGTACTGATTCTCTTTTTTAATCTCTGAGGTTAAGACAATAGGAGTTGGCAATTTTGCTTTGAGCAGCATTTACTTCTACTGACTCTCTCCCACATTTGCCCTCAGGTAACCCATGAGTGGAATTTTCTCAGTTCAGAGTCTTGAGACAAGCCTCATTAGAACTGTCAGCACTCTGAACCGTCTGTTAACTGCTGCCAGCTGAAGCATGATTCTGTCCCACCTCCAGCTGTGACTACATCCAAACTGCATGGGTTTTTGCTATTAGCCTCTGCTCTTCTAGTGTTTACAGATGAACACTCGGTACAAATCTCTACAAAATTTCATCTTTTCTATCCCAATCTCACTTTTGTCTGGGAAGAGGAGATTACAAGTTTGTAATTCATCTTGATCCTAGATGCTTTGAAGAGACTTTCTCCTGCAAATGACTTGGCAGACCTCAGGGTTACTGTGAAAGATACAGAGATGCCTGCATAGCTCCAGCCTGGCCATACCCTATTTATTCAATATTTGGTGGAGAAGCCACAGAGAAAGTGGCATTGCATACTTGAAAATGGTACCTAATACTCATAACAGTGACCGTGCTAAGGTACTTGCTGCACCTTCAAGCACAGTATCACCAAAACTCAGGCAGACATTGCTGTCAGACATACCCTCAAACAGGACTTTGTAAAGAACTGCCTTGCATTCTAACATCATGACATGCACATAGACAATTATAGCATCCATCGTAGAAGTATGATTAAGAGACCACCATTTTAGACACCTGGTGTCTGGATCTTTATGCCCAGATTAGATGAACAGCAACTCCAGAAGTCTCCAGACTAAGACAAAGTAAACCTGCAGCTTCTCAGCAATTTACACTTTCAATTTACCTGCATGCTGTTCTTGCCGATTACGTGAAAATGAGAGACATTTACACACTGTCCAGAAGACTCACCTATATCTTTCTGAAGATTTCTTCTGACATCCTTAAACCTGCAACCTAAAATAAATGATGGATGACAATTACCACTCCAGGTATGTGACATTTATGGAATGGCTGCTACAGCTGAAGAACAGAGCACAGACAACCTCTCCCTCAGAGCCAAAGTAAACAACAAAGCCACACCCCAAATACAACACAGTTCTTATTTTTGCAAATAGATCACTGGCACAGAAGACAGTTTGAACACCATTATCTGATTAACACTGTAATTTAATAGGATTAAAAAAATCTGCCCAAGGTTTTAAACTGCTATGCATTTATCCAGATTAAAAGTTTGGGATATTATAAAGCACAGTACAGCTTAAACACCCCCCTCCAAAAAAAAAAAAAAAAACAACCAAACCACCCAACAAACAAAACCTAAACAAAAAACCCCAACAAATCAAAGGGCTGGATGGAGATCACTTAAGAGTTGTCTGGTTGACTGGTAGGAAAGTGAGTTCCCTCTTCTGTAATGCTCAGCACAAATCACATTAAAAATCCTCCTTACTACTCAATCTTCAGCCACTTCCATTTTTTCCTCATACCATGCTACCGAGACATTTTTGCAACCCTTGCAGAATACTGCAGCACAACACTCACAGCTATGGTTTGGTTTGTAA
The DNA here is from genome assembly GCF_963210335.1 of Falco punctatus. Lineage (NCBI taxonomy): Eukaryota > Metazoa > Chordata > Aves > Falconiformes > Falconidae > Falco > Falco punctatus. The sequence continues at coordinate 38,870,323 of NC_137587.1, read as the reverse complement.
GATGCAATTGCTCAAAACATTTACACTGCATCCTCCCTCTGTCTCCCCTCTTCCCCTTACAGCCCCACAGGCATAAAATTCTTATGCCTTTGCTGACAACGGTCAGGACTGTGCATATCCTCTAACACCTTCTGAAAGCATGACAGCAGAATCCTGCAGACCAAAAGCTGTATCAGCAGGGCTATGACTGGAGGTTGGAATATGAAGATGAAACAGCTATTACATGAACAGGTGAGGTGGCTAAAAAACATAATGCAGTTATTTTTTTGGCATATATATGTTAACCGGTGTTCAAGCGTTAGTGGGATTTTCATCAGTGCTGGCCATCATCCACCTCAAGGTACCCTAAGTTCAAATATTATTCAACATTTGTTTTCTAGTTTAGTGTGGTGATGTTCCCAAGCTTGTATATTTCTCAGAGTTGGCTAATGAAAATCAAGTAACTGCTTTAAATGAAGTAGGGAAAGTTCACATTGTCACTACCACCAGTTCTGTCTCTTTCGTGACCACAGGAGATACACCATGGCTGAAGTTCTGGTAGTTAAAAATACAGTGAAAGCTTATATGTTAATTTTTATATCATGGCCATGGTAGGGCAACCCAGACACTAAGGGAGAGCAGTATAGAACTGTCAGCACAGCAAGTGTTTTTAATTCAGGCCCGATATATTTTATTAAGGAATTATTTATTAAAGCAGTCTTGTTTCACTGTTGCTGCTTGTTATAAATAGTAAGCCAGGCCAGAAAGCCAAATATTTTAACTGACAAGGGAAGACAACCACTATTCTCTTACCGCTCTGATGTATGATCTTGCATTAAGATATTCTTTAGATCAGCTTTGGTATTTCTGAAACAATGATTCCAGTGGTAGATTAAAAACCAAGTCACCCTACCAAGCACATGCAACTGAGGATCTTTGAGTGCAAGGTATTACCTTTCTTCAGCTTCAAACACGTCTGCTAATTTCAGTAAACACTTCTTACCTGGAAGGGAACATAATCCCAGGAACTCAGAAGAGTAGACAGGAGACAAAGACAACCTATCAGGGGAGAGAATAACAAAGGTCAGAACAGAACATTTTGATTATTTGAATAGAGATAACTCACTACTAAACACTCCTTTTCTGTGGGACCATGAGACGAGTTGCCTACCTATCATTCAATTTTAAGAATAAACTGAATAAATTCCAGTATTATTTCTATGACATCAGACAAGGGAATCACACGTTTGGTAGCATACTTCATCGCATGCCCCTGCCCAAGAGAAGGACTGAAAATGTTGACGGCTCCCCGCGCCTCAGCACCGAGACCCCCGGGCCAGCAGGACCAAGGGTGGCCAGGAAACGCTCCCAGAAGCGGGCCTGGCCCCGCACCCACCGGCAGCTCACGGGCAACACCTTCATCCCCTGCCAGGGGCACCCCAGCCTCCGCCCTCCCGCTAGCAGGTCACCGGGGCGCGGGTTTTCCTCAGGAAAACACTCCCGAGAGAGATTTAATGCAAGCTCCCGCGTCGTTTCTGAGGGAAAAGTCACCCACGCCCGCCCCGCGGCGCGCCTTACCAGGAGACAGGGAGCGGCCTCAGCTCCTCCTCAGCGGTCTCGTCGTCAGAGGAGTCGAAGTCGCTCATTGCCATGGCGCAGGGCTGCGGCGGAAGGAGAGCCAGAAGCTCACCTGGAGGCCGGCACCGGGCCGGCGCCCGCCCTGCCCCCTCGGCCGAGGCGGCACTGAGGGACCCTGGGAGCCCGAGCCCCGGCCCCGCTCCCACTCCCGGTTCTTACCGGCTTCACCATGGCGCCGCTCTCCACCGGCCGCCCGTCCGTTTGAACTGTCCCCGCCCACCCCAGCCACCTCATTGGCCAAGCCTTTCCCTCCCTTCGCCCAATAGGAAGCTGTCGCGCACAGGAAGCTTGGAGAGCCAAGCGGCCGGCCTTACGGCTTCACGAGAGGAGCATTCTGATTGGTAAGCAGCGAAGGAGAGGCGGGCTTTAAAAAAGATAAACAACCTAGAGCTGGCAGTCGAGGGTCTCTGCGCTGATTGGCTGAGGTGGTGTGGCGGGAAGGGGCTGCGTCTCGAGCCCCCGGGGCCTTTGCAAGAAGCTGCACCAGCCCGCAGTTCCTTTTTTTAAGGCCGGCTTTGTGTTTCTGACTGAAAAAGAAGCGAAAGTAGGTTTACTTTTAATTGCTTTCACGTTGCCCCAGCCCTTTTAGCTTGGGATGCTGTTCCTGAGGTATATGTGTTGCAAAGCGTCCGGTCGATGTCGACGTGGAGTACTGTCCGGGCTCCTGCAGCGCCGGCCTTTTATTTCCATTTCTCTTTGGTAGTCTTGTATCACCCACAGTACCTGTGAGAGCAGGGATGTGCTTGAATTTATGGGGTCTGAGTGCAGTTTGGTGGCTCCTTTCGGCATTAGTGTGGTTTTTGTGGGTGGCTGTACCCTTCATGGGTGCAGGGGAGTTCTCAAAGGGGCTCCCAGGTACACTGCAGAGGTTTTGGGTTACCAGTTCTGGGTGCAGAGAAAATAGGACTTTCTAAAAGCAGAAAATGAGCTATGCTTGCTCTTTTAAACTGTGAACTTAATATCAAATATTTTGGCAGCAGTAAGACATAGAACTTTTGGGACTGTCTGCACGTCACAGGTATACTTTTAACATTGCTGCTTAGGTAGCTGACTCACAACTCCATGTACAAGGAAAGCTGAAGGTGGCTGTTGTGTATGCTCTTGTGAGATCTCATGGAAAATTCAGACTTAAAGCAATTACATACATCCGCATCCTGCTCTTGCCATGGTCCTCTTTTCAAAAGTCCAGTGTAAATAGGTTTTAGGGATATTACATGGAGTTTTGAGCTGAGTTTAACACAAAAGATGGCTCCAGGGGAGGGAGGGAGGGGTGGGGGGAAGATTCTGGATGCCTCATCTTTAAGAGCTTAGGGCATTTTAGTAGACCTCTTTTTGCAGCATATCTGGTTTATTGTGCCAGTAACTCTGGCCATTAAATAATAGGAAGAAATGCATAAGTTGATAGTGTGGAGTTTTGTTTTTTAAAATTGTTTTAAGGCATTTCTAGTCTGTGTTTAGACTTGAGTAGAGCTATGTGGTGAAGGAGCCAAGGAGGAACAGTGATTTTTCGCATCAACCTGGAGAATAAAGTCATGGAGACTTTTAAGGATGTTTGAAGTTGAAAGAATGGCTGTTTACAAATTCCTTAAGTAGTTTGAGTTTGGGATTCCCAGCAGGACCAATGCAATGTCTCCAGGTGTGGAGATTTTAGTTCTACATTAGTAATGTTCCACAGCTGGAGGTTTTAATGAAACCTGCCTGAGAAAGATTGTGGAAGCAAATTGCTTGGTATTGCAGGATTTAGGGTAGGTTCAGGGAATGAAGAAACAGATGATGAGAGGATCAAGGAGAAGACCACTTTATTAAAACCTAGAATACAATAGCAGATGCAGAAAGTTACATTACTGAGCATAATGGAGAATTAAAACAATGCAGATGTTGTGGACTAAGATGAGCAACGGGAAAAAATTCATCCAAAGAATTGAGGCAACATGAGGACAGCTAGCCACTGTAGCTGCAAATGCCACTGTAATGACTCCTACAGCCACTGCATGATGGAACAGGTATGTTGTTTGCTTCTGTTTGCTGTCTTTTTAGCTCTTGTTCCCTTAGAGATTATGTGCAACACTTGTACTATTTGATATAGATGTGAAATTTGCCGTACTTTTCTCCTGTGATTGATTTTGTCTATTCATGTGAGAGGTGTTGCAGACTTTAATCTGAGCATTACATCTTTATGGAAGCAGCAACATGAGAAAGATAAATACAAAAAAATAACAATGGTGATAATAACTTTTGGTTGTCCTTTGAAAAGATCAAAGGAATTCTTTGGAGTTTGGGTGCCTTCACGTGGTAAAAATCAGTACAGTATTGCATGAAATCTAAAATGGTAATAACAGCTGGTAATGCCAAGGAGTCTGCAAAATGTGAGGCTCAATCTTGGGTCTGTTGTGGCAGGAATGAAATGAAGTGTGAAATCTGAAGTAAATGTAGGAAAAAGTTTGGAGGAAAATAACCCCAAAAGCAAACCTGGGGAGGTCCTGCTATTTATTACCATTGGCACCTTGCAGCATGAAATGACAAATATGTCTATTAGTCTTAAATTGAGCTGTTGCCCAGCATACCAAATTGTAATGTGCTAAAGCAACTAGATCAGCTTGTTTGTGGTGTATTTTATAGGAAAGACTTACAGGAGCTGGTATGCAAGAAAGTGCCCTTTTGGCATATATAAAGGAACATGTTGACATCAAGGCTTTACCTTCTGGAAATTTTTGTCAGTTTGTAGATTGGAGGCTTGTGCAAAGTGAAGAAAAATAGACACAGACATGGGCTAAAATACATGGCTTGGAGGATTTATTTCACTGGTGTGAAAGGGTGATGAATAAGATATGATTTAACCAGAATTTTAATTGGGCTTTTAGATAAATGGTTGGGCCAGGAACAGCTATCTACAAATACCTGATGGGAGAGTCTGAAAAAGATGGACTCTGACTCTTCTTAGGGGAGAAAGAGAAGAGGCAATGGAAAAAAATTAGAATATGGGAAGTCTTTGCTTCATATAAGAAAATAATTGCTTACTGCAAGCGTTGACAACAAAATAAGAGTCTGCTTGGTAAGTTTGTGCTTATGTGGTAGCTGCTTCGGATTATGTTTTTTCAATTGGCTCTTCCTGTTTTTGAGATAATAATGCTTATGTTACATGACATAAGACACTTATGTCTCTAATGCGATAATAAATACCTTCCCAGAGATGTTTAAAATAATTTACGGTGAGGGGGTCAGGCAGCAAGATTTTCCAAGGAGCCCTATGTCCCAGGCTTTAAATACACTTATGTAGAATGGGTTTGTGGTCTGGCAGCAAAATCTGCATACAAAATTTGTAATATAAGAAAATGGTGTATGAAAATCCAGACAGGTCTGGTGTGTTAGCTAAGAATTTACTCATGGACTCAATCGTGACTCCTGTGTAAGCAACGCTGTACAAACCTATCTGGGTTTTGGGTCATTCTTATTTCTCATTTCTCAGCAAACAGTCAAGTGCCTGAGAGCTAGCTGCAAATGTTACTCTGGCTACATCTGGTCCTTACGTCTGTGTGCACCAAAACAAAGTGAAGATCTTCGTACCTTGAGTTCATAGCTTGTCTACCAGTGAAGTGTTAAAATCTCAATTGCCAGACAAATACAGTTAAGCCTAACCTGGTTTAGCTGTCCTTGGATCAGGGGAATAGCCCTCATCCCTGGGGACAGTAGAGTGGTTTGTATATGTAATATCTTCTATCTGCTATTCTGCACTCGGGTTTCCCGGGCAAAATAAATAATGGATTTACTTTGGGTAAAAGCTTGGGAGTGAACTAGTGTGTCTGCAGTGGAGGCAGCCAGGGACCAGTGTGAAACAAGGAGTGAAGGAACGTATTTTGTTCAAAGAGGAAACTTTAACAAACAAGTTATCTTCCCTTCCTGCAAGGAGCCAAAATGACATCTGAAATGTCCAAACCATCAAAATAATTTTTAAGATAATTGGTAACTGATTATTCCAAACAACCATATGTAATGCCAAATACCTGTTAGTCATCGCCCATTTCATATATCAGATTTTAGAAGTTGCGTTTTAGTAAGACTGACTAATACATGTAGTGTTCCAAAAGATGCACTGTAATGTCTTTGGGAGCACTCCACTGGTGATATCACCAGAAGATCCCACAGGGCATCGTATTAATTATTCAGATTGTTAGTTTTGGAGGGAAAAAATGATAGGTGGGACACAAAAAAGAAGCCTACAGAGAGTGGACGCAAGGACAGGTAGCCTGGGAGGAATACTGAGACATTGTCCCAGCAGCCAGGGATCAGGTTAGCAAAGCTAAAGCCCTGATAGAATTAAATCTGGCCAGGGACATCAAGGGCAACAAGAAAAGCTTCTGTAGGTACATCAGTGATAGAAGGAAGACTAGGGAAAATGTGGGCCCTCTCTGGAAGGAGGTGGGAGTAGTCAACGGCTATTTTGCCTCAGTCTTCAAAGGCAAGTGCTCTGGCTGCACGGCCAAAGGTGCAGAAGGCAAAGGCAGGGATAGGGACAATGAAGAACAGCCTGCTATAAGAGAACATCAGGTTCAAGACCGTCTAAGGAACCTGAAGGTGCACAAGTCCATGGGACTTGATGAGATGCATCCACAGGTCCCGAGGGAACTGGCGGATAAGGTGGCTAAACCAGCTGTCCATCATATTTGAGAAGTTGTGTCATTCCGGTGAAGTTCCCACTAACTGGAAAAGGGGAAACGTAACCCCCATTTATGAAAAGAGAAGTAAGGAAGACCTGGGGAAGTCCAGGCCAGTCAGTCTCACCTCTGTGTCTGGAAACATCATGGAGCAGGTCCTCCTGGAAACTATGGCAGGGCACATGGAAAATAAGGAGGTGGTTGGTGACAACAAACATGGCTTCACTAAGGGCAGATTGTGCCTGGCACATTTGGTGGCTTTCTGCAATGGGGTTACAGTGTTGGTGGATAAGGGAAGAGCAAGTGACATCATCTACCTGGGCACTGTTTAACATATTTGTCAGTGACATAGACAGTGGGCCTGAGTGCACCCTCAGCAAGTTTGCCAATGATATGGTGTGGTTGATGTGCTGCAGGAAAGGGATGCCATCCAGAGGGACCTTGACAGCCTGGAGAGGTGGGCCTGTGCGAATGTCACGAAGTTCAACAAAGCCAAGTGCAGGGTCCTGCATGTGGGTCAGGGCAATCCCAAGCACAGATACAGGCTGGGCAGAGAATGGATCGAGAGCAGCCTGGAGGAGGAAGACTCGGGGGTGTTGGTGGACGAGGAGCTCAGCATGGCCCGGCAATGGGCGCTTGCAGCCCTAACCCTGCGCTGCATCACCAGTGGCGTGGCCAGCAGATTGAGGGAGGGGATTCTCTACCTCTCCTCCACTCTGGTGAGACCCCACCTGCAGCACCATGTCCAGCCCTGGGGCCCCCAACATAAGAGGACATGGATGTGTTGGAGCGAGTCCGGAGGCCACGGAGATGCTCAGAGGGCTGGAGCCCTTCTGCTGTGGAGACAGGCTGAGGGAGTTGGGGCTGTTCAGCCTGGAGAAGAGAAGGCTCCAGGGAGACCTGACAGCACCTTCCAGAATCCAGAGGTACCTACAGGAAAGCTGGAGAGGGACTTTTTACAGGGGCATGTAGTGATAGGGCAGAGGGGAATGACTTTAAACTAAAAGAGGGCAGATTTAGGTTAGACAGTAGGAAGAAATTCTTTACTGTGAGGGTGGCAAGGCACTGGCGCAGGCTGCCCAGAGCAGCTGTGGATGCCCCATCCCTGGGAGTGCTCAGGGCCAGGCTGGATGGGGCTGGGAGCAACCTGGGCTAGTGGAAAGTGTCCCTGCCTGTGGCAGGGGGTCGGAACTAGATGGTCTTTAAGGTCCCTTCCAACTCAAACCGTTCCATAATTCTATGAAGACAAGTAAATGGAAAAAATGGATTTCAGAATCTTTAAAATAGAATTCCTTTCTACCTTTCCAAAACCTGCATTTTTATTTTTAGACTCAATCCAGTAACTTACATCCACTGACATTCTCGGGGCAAACCCTTCTTTGCAACATATAATTTAAGGGAACAGGCTAAGATGAATGACTACAGAACTAAGAAAAGAAAGAATCCTCTGACTTTGCATCCAATGCTTTAACCCCCATTTTTTTTAGTCACAGTGCGTATCCACAAACAGCAAGAGACAGTAATATATTTTAGTTCCTTCAAAACATAGATACCAACCCCTGACACTGACTTCAGCCACATCCCCCTTTTGTTCCTATGCCCTCCCAGAGCAAGTCCCTTGAAATAAGATTTTACAGGTTGCAGGAAGTAACTTTTGGTTTTTTATTGCACTTTTCCTCTCCAAGTTGCATTTTGATACTTAGAATCCTTTCTTGTTCTGAAAAGTCCGGACTGTGAAAGTTTAATTATCTCATGAGTCACCCCAGTTGATGAGATTATAGCTAATTTTCAGTTCAACTCTCTGAAAAACAGGAAAAATTGAGAAAGAAAACATGTAAATTTATCCAGTTTTGTGCTCTGGTAGTATTTCCATTGACTAGTTTGTAGGGGGAAAAAAAGATTCACTATGCCAGAACTTTCATAAACTTTTCTGGACTATCAAGCTTTAAACATATGTCCATTTATCAAATATTTGGTTTGTGTCCTTTACCTTCATTATGGCTCATGAAGTTGTTTCACAGGCACTCACTCAAAACTTTAGCTCCTGCTGTTTTCACAATGGCTGAAGTAATAATTCAGCTGTCTGTTTGGGACTTTATATCATCTCCACTGTAAAAACCTGTGCTGTCATAGACCAAGTATTTAAAAAGACAATGTCTGGAAGAGCAAGCCAGAAACACACAAAAGCCCCAGCTTCACTGTAGCCTTCTTATAAGGAACTTGGTAAGTGCAATGAAAAGGGACAAAATAATCCATATGCAATGTTTTCCATTTCATCTTGGTTACCATTAAGGGAGTATACATTTTAAAAGTGCAATTTAGTATTAGCTGGGTTAATGTTAAGTAGGGGTGAATTATCTACAAAGCTAATAAAAGCAAACAGAAATAATATTTCCTAGGGAGAACATAATCTCCAGTTAGCGTAAACCAGGATAGCCACCAAGTGTGGCAGACTTATCAGTGGAAGATTCAGTCTTCTAAGTTTGTTTTGCTTTCCTATGCTTTCCTTCTTTCCTACTGTTGCTGCCAATGTCCTGTTTTGATTGTTGCTTTGAAACTTCATATAAACCACAAATACAGGAAAAAAAGTTAGTAAGAATTCAAATCAGTTTGCTAGCAAATGGTCTCCAATCTCCAAAAGTTTTACAGTAATTATTAAATGATAATAAAGAACAAGTAGGTCCCATGAGGAAAACAGCAATATCTACATGGCCACATATAACTTGGAATAAAAATTACTCCTATTGTATGTCAAGCCAATGATTGATAGGTGATGCTCAGCTCCATGGGCAACATTGCATTTGTTGCAAATATGACTTTATCCCTTGTAAATCAAGTAACTGCACATGAAGTATGCTGCTGCATGCACGGTGCAATATAGATATCCACAAATTACCTGCTTTGGAGCAGTAAGGCACAACTGTTAAGCTCTCATCTGCTGTGTTGTTGTCATTAACTGTTATTATTACTTGTGTTCTGGTAGGGCTTATGTAGTCAAGTTATAATCACAGGACCCCAGCCTGGTGGGGGCTGGAAGGGACCTCTGGAGCTCACCCAGCCCAACCCCCTGCTCAAGCAGGGTCTCCTAGAGCGGGCTGCACAGCCCAGGCGGGTTTGGATGTCTCCAGAAAAGGAGACCCCACCGCCTCCTTGGTGGCCCATCCCAGTGCTCCAGCACCCTCATGGTAAAGACGTTTTTCCTCACATTCAGGTGGAACTCCCCATGTTGCAGCGTGTGCCCATGCCCCTTGTCCTGGCGCTGGGCACTGCTGAGAAGACCCTGGCTCGCCGCGTCTTCTTGGCGCTCACCCCTAAGATATTTGTAGGCATTGATGAGATCCCCTCTCGGTCTTCTCTCCAGGCTCAACAGCCCCAGCTCTCGCCTGTCCTCACCAGGGAGATGCTCCCGTCCCCTCATCATCTTTGTAGCCTCCCCCTCTCTCTGGAACTGGGGAGCTCACACTGGACACAGCACTCCAGGTGCGGCCTCACTAGGGCAGAGCAGAGGGGAGGATCACCTCCCTTGACATGCTGAAATCAAACTACACTGTGCTAAAACCTAAAATAAAAATATTTTTAGTTTTTACTTGATTCAACAGGCAATACATATAGAAGAAGAAAGAAATATAAAGGGAATCATACAGCAGGGAAAATCTTGCTTTTAAATAATAATCTCTTGGAACAGATTCTTCAAGGTCATGAACAGACCACTGTAGAAAGAGCAAGTCATGGAAAGTAAACAAAACAAAAAGTACATTTCAGAGACTTTCTTTACCATATTAGATATAACTTCTTTTTTTGTTTAGCACAAACAGGAAAAAAATATGAGAGAACTGTGATAAAAGCAGAGCAGACAAGAAACATACATCATACCACATCAGGTGCACAGTTCTTGAATCCAAATAGCAGTAGACCTTCTTTGTATCTATGAAAGGCTTCACATTTCAATCCAGAATAAACAGGGATTTGTTGAATACTGTGAGTCAAAACATCCTGATGGCAGTGACACTTATATCATTAGTCTCAATAAAAGCAGGGCAGCCCCCTGCCTTAGAAACACAGAAACTAATCTCCACTAACAATTGCCAGTAACAAATTTTAAAACTGCATGGAATACTATTTTATTTACCTACAACACTGTTTTTCATCACCAGCTTTAGGGCCAAATCTCAGTTCTTGTTTTAATTCAGTAGACATGTAGGATTTATAGGGCCAGACAGATCTTAAGACCCTCTGTCTTGGTTTCAAATCTTAACTCCATGGTACTATCCTGGCAAAAGAATCTATAAATCTAGTTCTATGGCAGCAGCAGCAGTGTGTAACACCATATTCACAAGTAAGTCGCTCTGCAATCGAACAGCTGTTCTCAGTAGGCAGGGTGTTTTTGTTCGGAGCTACAGAGAAATTAGTTTTGAGGCTTTATTGACAGAAGAGACCGCCAATCCATGAGTTTTATGTGTTCAGCCAGCTCTCTGCCACAAATGTATTTGGGTTGTGATTGGAAGTAATGAAAATGCACATGCATGAAAGAAAGAAAAAGTTCCCTCAAAAAATTTGGAGTAGGAGGATAGTTGCTTGTTGTTCTGAAATAACATACCTTGCAAAGAATCTGCCTTCAGCAAACACTTCGGCTTGGAGCAGACAATCACTATTCACAAATATTTCTGTCAAGGTTTTATTGGCATGGTTTTTGAATAAACCCCTGACAAAACAAACTCAAGTGTAGCTGAAGAACTAAGTAAAGATGTGGAAAATATATGGAATCCCTCAAAATTGTGCTTGCACTTGTACAATTTTCTCTCTCAAGTTTGAATTGTTTCTCCAAACATCACACAATTTTATCTTGTGTAACAAGAATTTTCCATTCATATCCTCATTGTGAGGTGCATTGTAAAGCCTATAATGTGGTGGTTCATTTTCTACAAACATAGAATTTAAAGTGAAGGGGGGAAAAGAAGATGCTTGAAAATTTTGAAATTCTGTTCATAGAATCAAGGAGTGCTTTGGGTTGGAAGGGACCTTAAGGACCATCCAGTTCCAACCCCCTGCCACGGGCAGGGACACCTTCCACCAGCCCAGGTTTCTCCAAGCCCCATCCAGCCTGACCTTGAGCACTTCCAGGGATGGGGCACCCACAGCTTCTCTGGGCAACCTGCCTGATATCTCACCACCATCACAGTAAAGAATTTCTTCCCTGTGTTTAATCTAAATCTGCCTTCCTTCAGTTTAAAGCTTCGTGTATTTGTGCTTGGAATTGCTCTGACCCGTATACAGGACCTTGCACTTGGCCTTGTTGAACTTCATGAGGTTTGCATGGGCCCACCTCTCTAGCCTGTCAAGGTTCCTCTGGGTGGTATCCCTTCCCTCCAGTGTGTCAACTGCACCACACATGTCGATGACAAACTTGCTGAGGGTGCACTCAGTCCCACTGTCCATCTTGCTGATCTTAAACAGTTAGTAAAAAAAATAGAAATGTTCCCCAAATGGTTTAGGATTTTTCTTCAGTTAAGTAAAAGCTGGAGTTTGATCAAAAGGTAGATTGCCCAGCTGGCCTAGTAAAATATATCAGAAGTAGGAATTATTTTTTGGCTCCTAAATCTTATTTTTATATTTAGGAATCTAGGAGCAATAGTGTTATCAAATTATGTCATTAAATGTGTAAAACACAAGCTAATGAATTTTACTGAGCCATGTCCATAGTATTGTCAAAGATTCTAAATAGACAAAAGCTTAGTGGTAATCAGGAGCTGAAGTTGTGTGGTGATGGCAGAGAGATCAAAGTGCCAAACATGCCAGAAGCTTGTGCAATGGAAGGAAAATGACTGCATGAATTATACCTACACACTGCCAGCAGGTATGTAATTTATTTTGCTGGGTGTCTACTCATTTAACTTCAGAGAAAATCATCCTGGCTCAAGATGGGGCGATCATAATATCCGTATGCAAAATGCATCACCCAAGCACTTAGTCCAGCCTGCCTGAAGTTCCATCTCCAGCTGTGCCCAGTGCTTTATGAAAGCATTGATATTAGCTCAATAGTAAACTTATGGGACACAGGTTTTGCAATCTTTTTGTTACTTTTTTTAAGCCAAAATCCTGCACACAGTAATTTGTGATTCACTTGGAATGTATTTCAGCCTTCCCCTCAGCACAAAGTTGTGTTTCAGTGCAACTTGTGGTTTTTAAGTAGTTTAGGTTTGATCAGCAGTTAGACTGTAGGAAAAGTCAGCAGCTGGAAGTGTCATCTTCCAGGTGTCATGGTGTGGGCTTCATGGAGTCTGTGATAGTAAGGAAACCTTTGAAGAACCAAAACAACAAAAGAAAAAAACAACAATGTATGCTTAAGCAGTAGAGAAGAGAACACTACTGGAAGTTAATAGACATCCATCAAAGATGCTGTCATATTTAGATTAAGGGAATAACGAACCCAAGTCAAATATAAGGTAATAGTAACACAGCTAAAAAGATTTTGAGGGACAAACTCCTTGGAGAGAATTAGTAATATGCTTTTTCCAGTCCTATTGGAAGTAGAACTTGCCACGGAAATGTTGTGGCCTATTGACACTGTTGTAAGAGGAATCCTTGATGAAAGTAAGGTTGAAGTTCAAGACTAAATGAGTTATTTGGATCAATGTTCTTTTCAGAGTAGCTTAGGGATCTTCCAAGAGTAGAGTCTTTATTCAAGATGTCTCTGAGGAACTACTCAAATTGTAGTGTCAGTAGAAGAGTTTAAAAAACTAACAAAACCCAACACAATGAAAATGCAAAATAAATGGCTAGAAGCAGAAGATGTTCACTGAAGAATTTCAAAGATATCTGATAATGAGTTCACCAAACTACTATGCTGCTACTTTCTGTCTTGAAATGGAGTTCAGATCACTGGGATGGCAGGTGACAAACACTTTTAGGAGAGTACTCACAAAGATCCAGACTTATGTGGGTCTGACTGCCATATTAAATTGGTCAAAGCTGTGATAAAAATAGAAATAACAGGCATTTGGTTAAGTAAGTTCTGATGGCAAAGAGTAAACACTGCCTTTATAGAGGGAAATCAGGCCTCAATGATCTGATAATAGTTTTTAGGAAGAATCAAGAAATTGCACTCTTTTTGTGCAGTCCTCTTGGTTACAAGAATGATTTTGACCCAGTCACATTGTTGGCTTAATGTGTCTTGTCATTCCACCATATGATTTTGGGCTTATGGGCCTATTTTTTGTAGGCAAGTTTAGAACACTTAAGGTAAAGACACTTTATGATAATAATTATTCAAGGATATTATCCTATTGAGCAATCCCTGTCTTTTAATGAGTCTGGAAGGCACTGAATACCAGCTCAGGGAAAAACAAGGCCTATGTGCAGCAAAGGGCAAGCATGCCATGCAAATGAGCCTACATAACTTCCGTGCACTGGAGGCAGTTGTGTACCAATTTCAGAGAGAGGAGAGGATGTGTAAATAAACCACCTTACATCCTTGGCAGCATGGAGTTATTGCTCTGCAGTCACTGAGCTCACTCAGGAATGTGCTTTGTGGGAGAGGGAACAACTCCCAGACTGTGAAGCCATCAAGGTTTGCAAAGCATCTCCAGGCCAGGAGCTTCACATTTTGGTTATGTAAAGACCATACAGGTAAGGATGATAGCAGCCTTCCAGTACCTAAACGGGCCTCCAAGAAAGCTGGAGAGGTGCTTTTTACAAGGGCATGTAGTGACAAGATAAGGGGGAATGGCTTTAAACTGAAAGGAGGGCAGATTTAGATTAGATAGTTATTAGGAAGAAATTCTTTACTGAGAAGGTGGCGAGACATCAGACCAGGTTGCCCAGAGCAGCTGTGGATGCCCCATCCCTGGGAGTGCTCAGGGCCAGGCTGGATGGGGCTGGGAGCAACCTGGGCTGGTGGGGAGGTGTCCCTGCCCATGGCAGGGGGTCGGAACTAGATGGTCTTTAAGATCCCTTCCAACTCAAAACATTCTGTGATCCTTCCTAGTTTTACTGTTTTCTAAGCAGTAGAGGGCGATCTTGTCTTAAAAATGTAGACTTTACACCTATCAATGCCTTGCTTTTACAAATTGTTGCCAAAAGAATCAAGGCTTTTATCTCTAGAAACATATAGGATCAGATGTCTGTATTATTCTCTGTAAATGTTATCTTTGTTAAAGATACTTGCAGTAACTATCAGGTTTTATGCCACACAGCAACGTTTCTCTATATTAAGTGAGAATTGCTGAAGTAGAACCATTATAATACTAATGGAACAAATAATAGAATCCACTGTGGAAGTAGATTATAAAAGTGTGCTGTAATTGAGTGGTACCTAAGAATATTCGGAAATTAACTTTTTTTTCGACTTAGGATAAAAAATATTGAGACATTTTGATTAATGAAATGTAGATAAAATTGGTAATTATTATTTGATGTAGTACATTACATGAAAATCAGGAAAACAACATACTAAATGTATTTTGTAAACATTTCTGTATGGAAAGTATCTGCCCTGTATTTATATATGGAGATGGCTGCCTGCAAACTGAGGTGCTAAGCTGGCCTGTATATTCGGGGTGGGTGGGGATAGTTCCGTTTACACAGACTATCCTTATAAGCATGGACAGTGTGCATGAGTAAAAGCTAAAAGATTAATGCTTAAGTTACTCAGACACAAAATAATATGAAGCACGTGACTAGGCAGAGAATTGTTTTTCTGAATGTATTTTTGGTGGTTGTCTTGGTTTCAGCTGGGATAGGGTTTTTAAACTGTGTTTTTTAACTCACTTTTTAATTTGTATAAGAGTTTGTGTTCCTAACATGTCACCTGGAGGCTAGTATGCTAAAGCATTTGGCCACTATGAAGGAGAACTACTGAACTATTGTAGATGGCCTGTCTCGATAAACAACTTTGCCAATTAATCTGTTGCGAATGCCCTTAGTTTTCTAACTGGGTTTTCCTCTCACAGCCCTGTGATAGTTCCCTATGGCTCCAGGATGGAACAATCCTGGGCAGTAAAGAGATTGAGATAATGACAGTCCATGGTGACAGCAGGGCTGGCAGAGCCAGCCTGGGGGAAGACAGACACATACTTGCCAATAGAAATACTTCCATCCTTTGGGAATTGTAGCTTGGGAATCAAAGCTGACCTCATAGAAAAGAATGATGGAGAACAAGCTTTTGATTTATGACTAGATGAAGCTCAGAGTCTGCCCTTCTGATCCTTCTTTACAACACACCTTTTGTATTTTATATGAGCTCTTTCACTTTATTCTCAGAACGTTATCTCCTGGGGTATTGTTTTTAAGTCTTTCAGTGTTGTAATAGTTCACTCATCTCCTTCATAGCAGTCTTTTTTAAATGAAGCTAAAATCCCTTTTTAGTATCACAAATAAACTGTCATTTATATTTAACAGGACTGATCAGCTGCTTTGCTTTTTGTGGGTTTTTTTCTTTTTTCTTTTCTCTCTCCCCCCCCCCCTTCTCCTGAAAGCTAAAACTATATCTGCTCTCTAGACCACATACTGCATACTCGTCTGGGGAACCCCATTTAGTACTTATTTGCACTTGAATATGAAAAAATTGCATTTTTAATACTGAAATTTATGAATCAGATCCTTACTAAGATGTTGACCTCTGCTGAGTTCAAGGAAACTGTCTGCTTTTCACCACCAATCTTTAATTAAAGCATCCACTATAATGATTGGAACAATATGTCCCACTGCTGGGAAGTCTACTATCTGCTACTGGTCACTTTGCCTTATAGGTCTTAAGCAAAATTGTGAACTACTTAAAAGTGTTAAAAATATGAATCTGGATCTAAATTTTTTAGCTTGTTCTTGTCCAAGTTATCCATTGTTTGTATTTTCCTAATCTTCGCTGTGTTCTCTGTGATGAGCCATAGAAAGGGCATAAAAAGTGTTTAGCGTGGTGTCATTTATAAATAGGAAGAACTATGACAGTGTGAAATTGAGCGCAGCTTTCTGAAAAGGAATGTTTCTGTGCATCAGCTCTGTGGTATCTGTGTTTAGGGTGTTTGTGTTTCCATATATCTGTCAGTCTGTCTGTCATCTGCCTGCCTGTCTTCCTGACTTATATGACGGTTGATAAATATGCTCCATTGGTGATTAAAAGGAAGTGACCTCATAAGTTTGTCTTTTCAACCACAAAGGTTTGGTTGTAACGTGACATTCCATCCTATTACTCTGGTTTACACCAAATTCAACAACTTGTGGCCTGCAGATACTCAGTATAAAGAGCAGAAAGAGACTGACCTTGACAACCTCATTTCTCATTCCTTTCTTGTTATAGGTAATATAGCTGAAAATGTGGTTTTAATTATAGTACTAATGAAAACTGAAAATCCAGACAGACACTTGACAAACTCTGGTAGGCTTTATGTTACATTTGTGCTAACTACAAAGTATCCAGCTGGGTGTAACATTATATCTCTTTTCCTTGCGCATCAGCCTGACTTAAGCTGTATAATTAATGTGTACTTTGGCTGGAGGTCAGCTTACAGTTGGTTTTTTAGAATTTTTACATTTTTTAAGATGTTATAATGAAACAAATATGTTTATTACCTCTGTGCCTGCATTCCCCAGGGAGAGTTAATACCTGTGGAGGAGCAGTGGCTGGGACAACTTGAATAAAATGCATCTGCCAGCTGAGTCTGATGCATGAGAAGTCTATTTTCAAAAGTGGGTGTAAGAAATAGAATCAAAGAACGTAATGTCTACAGATGTGTTTAACTTTGATTCACCTCCTTTGTATGGTTTGTTGATTTTAAGTTATGACACCGATATACAATTGCCCAAAGTAGAATTTGTGAAGGGATTTCTTTTCTTTCTTTTCTTTTTTCTTTGGAAAGGATTTTATTTTCAGAACTCACCAACGAGAAACTGATGTTCTCAACTAGAGCCAAAAGCACTAAAAGCAGGTTCCCTGCCAAGCCCCACCAGTGCACCTTCATCCTGACCTATCTTAACTCTGCTATTCCAGTCGGGCATCTGACTGCACTAGCATGTGTATGTAATCGTGTTAAATTAAGTACTGGTTTTCATGATATGGACAAATGCTCTCTTGGGACCAGGCTGAAATTAGCTTTGAAGGAATTTTATTGTGATGTAAGGGAAAGTTGAAATAGGGTTGCAAATGATAAAAATCTGAGGGCTTGCATTATGCTGCTGTTTTCAAGGACCTGCTGCATAATCTGAATTATTTTTTTTAACAAAAATATGACTGTGATTCTTACACCAAACTTCAAAAAAATTCTGACATAAAAGGAAATGGCTGCAGTACAGCCACATTCACAGTGGGGGCCACAAGGTGTTACTTATAGAAATGAGTGCATAATGATTTTCAAATTACCTTTTCTGGCATGTTTTTGTGCAAATGCATGAAGAGACTAATCTATGTTGCCTATCCACAGCTGTGCTTTAAACTTGTTTGCTGACACAGATGATCTGAGGAAAGTTTGATTTTTCTCTAAAAGCCTGAGATTGTTTCTGCTTTCCCCTTTTGTGATCACAAAGCCAAACATGGATCTGAAAAAAACTATTTCTTCTGAATAATTATTCCTGAGCAGCTTTGCTAATGTTTAACTGATTTTTGGAAGACAAACTGAGTCCAACTGATCAAAAGGTCTCCCCAAAACAGTATAGTTATCAGGTGATTGTTTTTAAAAATTGCCTTTCTAAAAATGATTGGTGGGTGGAGTTCCTTAAAGGCTGTACGTTGTCATCGAAGATATTTGGAAAATATGATGCTAAAGTGGTACATTTCCTTTGTTCAAAGGAAAGTATAGATTTTGGAAATAGCAATCTTCATTTCTGTTCCAGAAATACTCAGAAGCCTTACCCAGGTTCAAGCTCTGTAGGACCAAATGCTACGCTGACATGCACAGTAAGAGACAACCTTTGTTCCAAGGGCCTGCCACCTAAACTGACACCATGCACAAATCCCACTCCTGTTTCTACAACAACTGCTTAACTGGTTTTCATAGTGTCTCATGAGTGCCCATTTGGCACGAGGGAGATGCACCGGCATCAATTAAAGGCATTTCCCATCTCAAAGAGGAAATAACACCTAGTCTCCAGTTAGTAAACAGCTCAAAAAATGAATTAAACCAGATGTTGCTGAGCCCTTGGTATTGACACACATGGTAGTGCAGCCTTTAAAGTGTCCCTCCTGTGGCCCCTCTAGTTATATTAAGATCTTATTTCCATCCTATAAAAATCTAGGAGAACAATTAAGCAACAGTACCCCATTCATATTCCATGTTATACCAAGAAAAGTTCATGGCCGCATTGTTTCTTGATTGAAAGTGTGCTGGGTGGGTAATGTAATGTCACTTATTTGTTATTCCATTAACTGTTATTAAACCAACTTAAAGGACAGAAATACCTGAAAGTGTTTTTTGTTTAATATTTGTACCTTATTATTCTTTGGCTTGTTTTCTCCTCTTGGTGATTTAGACTCTAACTCTCCTTCACTGAGCTGAATAGTCCCAATTAACCTTAGTGGAACTACTGTAATTATTATCTTTGTTCTGATTTTGTTCCCATCATCTGCTATTTTCAGCTTATGGTTTGGAATTAAGAGATTGATGCTGAGGCACTAATTCTCCATTTGGCATGAAATACCATGCACAGGCATGAGAACAAACTCTTTTGTAGAGTAGCTTGGTATTTGCTGGACAACACAGCACAAATTAAAGGGGAATTTTATCTGGGATAAAAAATGGCTGTATGTTTTTCAACCCCCCCTCTTTTCATAACAAAGTAAAAGATTGTTTTGTGTGGATGCAGGGTTGTTACCTTCCTGAGGGAAGATGAAGGCAGAGAGATGGGTTATACGCTTGTGACTGAGGACAGTGAGACAGTGGGGTCTAATAAGGAGTTACAGCTCAAGGCTGGACCCAGCTGCATTGTGGGCTGGGGCAATATGCTGCCCTGGGGCTATGCCTTTGCTGTATAACCCAAATAATTTGCTGTGTGATAGGTAACACCTCAGTTAGACAATACTAACTAAGGAGGGAGGTACTACTTAGTTAGCCCTTCCCTCAAGAAGTTAATGCCTGTAAGTGATAAATTGTCAGCAATTGGCATGTTAAATGGTCCTGGTATGGAAAGGAGCCATGTGTTTTATAAGCAAGAACAGCAAACCTATGGAACTGCTTAAATCATACCCTATGGATGCGATGGGTTCTCTAAATCAGTGTTGATATTTGTATTGTATACTGCCATGCAGTATACAAGATGGTGGGCCTCTGTGCTAGAATTGAGGGTAACCCCTGCTCAGCTGCAGGTAGTAGAAAAACCATTTCTCTCTCTCTTTGGGTTTCCTGCCCCGAGTTTGGAGGACTCTAAGCTACACCTGTGCGTCTTTGTGTTTGGCTTTCCTTAGTGACAGGCAATGAGATGCTGCCAGTTAAATCTTTGGGATGTCTCTTCCATTTTCATTTGCTTTTGACAAGAGGCACAGAGTTCCTGCTGGGTTTCTTGAATGTGGAAATAGTTTACTCCAGTGAAGGCTTCAGTCATGAGTGTTCTGCATGTGGCCTCTTGTATATCAGCATCACAAGGAAAAGGTGTTCTGGGAACATGGAAAAAAGTGTTAAATTTTGTGATATGCTCACTCATACATAACCACATCGCAGTATTATGCTTGTCATATGCTATGTGTGTTTTGGATTAGTTATGTATTTATAAAAGCTACAAGTAGAAAAAGGAGGGTCAGCATGACAGTAGCTTGCATAGTACCTTTCATTTAAAACATTGATTTGTTGACTTTGACAAGGTGTTCATACTTGTGGTTGTGCAGGAAATGAAATTTACTGGGGTAGATTTCTCAGATGGAACAGTGTTTTTTATCATATAACATTTCAGAGGAATGGCTGGAAGAAAGTTGAGACAGTTTTCTTAGGTGGGAATAATACTGGAAAACAGTTAGATCTGTCCAGAGTGAAAAACAAAAATCTATATGCCTAGCTTTACTGGTGCCGTAGTTCTCTAGGAAATGAGATGTACCTGTGCATGCTCCTGAATGTTTTGTGTTTAGATTTCTGATTTCCTTGAGCCTGTAGATCTGTGGAAATAGTAGTATTTTTTTTAAAAGTGCGGCTGCAGTTTGTGTTTTATTGTTTGATGGGTTTCTTGTCTGTGTGGGGTACCATGTATGTGCATGTGCCTATCTACGTTTGTATGTTCTCAGTTGAAGTGTGCAGATAGTTAGGTTGCTGACTGGCAGATTCAGTCAGGTGCTTCATTCTCTGACAGCAGCTTCATTCTCAAGTAACACTGCAAAACTTTATCTTCAGATACTATCAGCTGCTCAAGAATGGCCTCAAAGAGCAAAGGCAGGATGCAGTTGCATTTCAACTCACAAGCACAGTTTTGGGCAGCCGGACAGCTCCCTTTTGACTACACAACTGAAGATTAAAAGTTTGAATTATGCCCAAAGTTACTAGCACTGGCTGCATGCTCCATGATACAGAGAGAAAAACATCAGTGTTTGCCCTCAGGAGTTTACAGTCTAGGTTACAAAGTTTGATAATGTAATATTTTATAGTATGTGCCATATTAGCTTGAATCCAGAGTTCTATCTCAATTGAGTTTTTACAGATTCATACCTGTTCTGTGTTAATTTACATTAATTAATAGCTGCACAGTACTTAAGAAAGGAACACCTGAGGAAGGACACTGAACACATTCAGTTTTTGAGCTCTGACCATGGAGGACAGAAACATAACGTTTCCTAATAGAACCCTGTTCAAGAAAACATATATATACACTTTGTTTCCTGAACTGGCCCTTTTAAATTTTGGAGCTGGAAGAGAATAAGATTCGCAACACATTAATCTTGGAAGTATAGTCATGAATAATGGATCTGAGGATAGGATTTGGCACTAAACACTAACCATGGTTTTAATGATTTTATAGAAAGCTATAGAACCAATCTGACCTTTTTAAAAGAAGGGGAAAGACATACATTAAGGTAATAATTTTCTGTCTGCAAGACCTAAATCACATAAATGCTGAGATCCATTCTTCCAACTGTAAAGTGCAGAGGAAGATATTTTCTTTCTCCCATCATCTGTCTGTAAGCTTTCACTTAGATCGCAAACATTTGGGGAAAATGTTGCTGCTTGCTGTGTTTGCACAGTGCTTAGTATGCTGCTGCTCCAGTTTCACTGAGGGACTTCTGAAAATGCAATACTGCACAAGGATGCCAGGCAAATGTAATGCTACATTTTGCTACAGTAGTGCAGTAAGTAAATTGCTTTTAAAAGCACAACGATTTATAATTTCACCAAGTGGTAGTTCTAAAGTAGTGACAGACAGTTCAGCACTAACCCATGGCAGTGTGTATTCAGCACAGCAACAATATACTTTCTGATACTTTGAATTATGATATACGTGGTGGCCCCTGCGTTTTGTGTGGAATAGCTGCGGTGCAAGCTGATGGGATATTTTGTACCTTGGATGCAGAGTTTTTATGATGGCCAATACTCTGAAACTCGTTCAGGCAATAAATTTACTTGCCTTTGAGTTTACAAGGCAATAAACAGCTGAGGCCTTTGACCTCAACATTTACCAAATACATTTGCAGCAGTTGTGTTTATTGACAACTATTTATAGAGAAGTATTTTATACTGAATTTCACATGTGAAAGAGAACAGTTCAATTTTGCAGCTCTTGTTCTTCTTTCTGATTTCCATCTCTACTTCCTGTCTCTTTATTTTAATAGCTGAAGTTGCACGTTAATGCTGCAAAATACTCAGTTATTGACAAAACAATTTAGAGCTTTGTGCCAAATTTTTAGAACTTTCTCTATTTTTATTTTGGATGACTGAGATAAAGGTGTATATATGCTACATTTTGCAAGGCACTGTATAAAATCCAATTTAAATTTTCTTATTAATCTCGATAGGTATTCAGTAACTTGAAAACATTCCCTTTATTAGAACATGAAGTAAAAAAACCCCACAAAACAAAAATAATAATACTTTAAGCTCCTTTTCCCTGATGTGTAGCAAGCTGGGGTTCTCATTTTCTGGTGGGTGATTAGCATCATGGACGTTAAGGCAGCTCTACAGACCCACAATATCTAGTGACTGACTAGGGTTTGCTGTGTACTGATAAAGACCAAGAACTCTGTCCTGCTCTGCAAAAATCTCTGCAACTGAGGGTTCCCTACCATTTAGGCATGTGCAGGATGGATGCAACCAGCTGGGGCTGTTCATAACAGTAAGCAGCAGACCAGCTGGAATTTTAATCAGCATAAACTCATGTAGTCCTGAATCTGCTCTAATTTATACCAGGGGTTAAATGAGAGACTGGCAAGCCCTGGTATTACTGGAAAGCAGGAAGGTAACAGCGCTTTCATCTCTTCCTGCGACTGTCAGCAGAGCTCACACTAGGTGCACCTGAGTAACTCTTCAAAAAACAATCCCTGCTTTTGGAGTTGCCACTTTCAAAATTGCATTGGCCCTGATCCAGCAAAATACTTGATTTAATTTGAGGCATGAAGCATGGGACTTCAGTGTGACTGCCTGTAAGCTTAAAGATAAGCACATGCTCAAGTTCCTTGTTGGAAAATAGCCAGCATACTTTTTATCTTGCAGCATCATGCCTGTAAGATACTCATTTCAATCTGTTGAACTCTGATTGCTTGAGTTCTTCTAGAAAAATAATTTCAGATGCTGTGGAATTACAGTCATTCATTTCTATATAGCTCACCAGATTCTTGCCCCATGTAAGTTGCTTCATGCCAGTTAGCAGCAGTAGAGGATATGCTGCAGAGTTTTGATCAGGAATTCTTTATGCCTTCTTGTAATTGGACTCTTTTCCTTTTTGTTGAGGTATTTATCATTAATATCTACAGGCCAAGGGCAGATTCTGAAATCTATTTGAAAAATCATATTTAACCAGACGGTCAGACTGTCAGGTGGGCAACACCAGATAAGTTTAGAAAGTAGTGTCCTATGCTTCAATAAATCATGATAAATGTGTCCACAGTAGATAGTCATCCAGTGTTGATTTTCATTCATGTGACATAAAGAAAATGGGCTTATTCTCTAGAGTGGATCTGTCCACACAGGCAGAGGTTCATATGCAAAATGTTTAATGTATTTGGTGTGTTGAATGTTTAAACAAGTAAGAAAAATACTTAATCAGTACAGCTTCAGCTTGCTTTGTGAATTATACTTACAGCTCATATCCCAGATTCACACACTGGAGATCTGTGGCAATAATACAAAATGGCACTGACTCACACTGAGGCGGTGACAAACTGGAGTTCTGGGGAGGGACCCCACTTTCTTGGCACCTCCACTGTCTGCTTAATGAGGTGGCAGTGACGCTGGGCTGGAATTAAGGTCCTCTGATATGAAGGTGTAGGGGAAAACCCATTGCTTTGTTGGGTTGGGTTTTGGATGAGTACCAGAACCCTCCTAAGGAAATCCCATATAGGCATGCCTAGAAGACTGCCTCAGTATGGTCATTTGGCTGAGCTTGCTGTGAAGTGTAAAGAGGAGATATGGGCCCATCAGTCTGTAGGGATGAATGCATGCAGCTTTGTTGGAGCTAAATATGAATCAAAGAAGTAAAATGAGATGAGGAGGACAAGTGGGGAGGGACACTGCATTAGCAGTTTGACTGTATGACACTGTAAAAGGCCACTCCAGATCTGTCAGCACAACTGTGTGTGGAGCAAGCCAAGAAACCAGATGCTCTTCCTGCTGCTGAAAGACTATTTTCCGCAGTTCAGTGTTGGGGCCTTGTGATGTAGATCCCTGACCTTATTCCTGCCTAAAGTAGTGAATGTGGAAGAAAGGGAGGAATCTTATGCTTACTTGGGCTGATTTATAAACTAAAACCAAATTGATTGGATTGCATAGTAAATTTAAAAGGGGAGGGGAAGTTAACTTTGTAACAATGATTTATATGTTTAGGTAGCAGCATCTGCCTTCACGATCAGTGTGTGTCTCAGCTATAGTCCTCTCAACAAAGACGCATGCCCCAAAAGCATAATAAATAATTTTAGAAGGAATTATTAAGCTAATGAGAAACATACTTAAGATCACTGCTTTATCCGCTTGGTCTTCCTTCACTTTTAAAATAGTCTTCCTATTTTCCTTTGCATGTATCTATCCTAAAGGATTAAGCCTTCACATGGCACACATCCTCACTAGAGGAGTCATACTCAATGGCCTTTGGAGGCTGGTGGATGGAAATGCCCACTAATAAAGCCACAAAGCTTTAAGGAATTATAACAACCTTCATATATCCTCCTGGCCCGCTGTCTGCCCTCTGAGACCACTCTGCGTTGCTGTGAAAAGAATTACAAAGGTGCTGTTCTGTGTGGCCTGTGAGGATTTACTATAAAAGCAACAATAAGGAAACTGGGCTGTTATGAAAAGGTGCATCAGAGAGTGTCCATTAGTCATTAATTTGCTGTTGACTCTTTTTTGATAAAACATGTAGACTTTTTGTTTTATATATAGAAATTTTGTACTTTCATGGAATTTTTTTACTTAATCTCAAAAGACATATTTCATTCTGAAAATCTATTTTTTATGTCATTAAGGGGGTTATTGTTTGAAAGTAATTATTTTCTACTGGAAATTTGTCAGAAATTAGTATCTTTCCTTGACAATTTCAGGAAGGGGAAAAGCATTAACCATTTTGCCGGTAGCTTTAATCAGCTTCTGATATCTTCCTGGTGTATTCAGTACTTCTTGGCTTTTATATTTTCATTGTGACCTAGAAATTTGGGGTGGGAGGGAAGAAGTAGGTACTCAAATAGCTGGAAGAGGACAGAAAAAAGCACTGTCGTGAGATTTCCTTTGTGAAGCTTCCTAGCTAAATGGAGTCAAATCCCAGCTGCCTGGAAGTGGTTGTGCAGCCTGTTAACAGCACCCTTGTGTTATGGGTTTTAGTGTTTTCCACTGATATTCCTTTCTCCAGGTCAACTAGCCACCATCAGGGACTTAACCTCTTTGGAGAAAAATTCTGTTTATTTTTTGTTAACTATGTACTATAATTTTATGTTAAACATTTTTGTCCTTTTATTGCTTGAAATCCATTTCTCAAGTGTGTGATGAGTTCGGCCAAACAATCAGATATAAGTTTTTCTCTAGCAATGTTTTGATTAATTTAGGGTGCTAAAATAGGAAAGGAGATTTAGATGGGCCAAAAAAAATAAAATGTGAAAGGAAACAAAGACCTCTGAGGTCTTGGAATCACCACCCTGTGATTAGACTATTTTGCCTCCTTTATTTTTTAATAAAAGGTCTACAGAGCCAAAAGGCTGAAGGGGAAAACTATCACTGAATTTCCTTAGTTTTCTCTGTGAAAAGAGACAGAGTATTGGTATCACAAAGCATATATTATATAATATAGCTCTTAAAGCCTTAGCTCCAGGAGTCACTGCAAGATGTAACGTACCTTAGCCTGCTTGTTCGTATGATTTATCCTTAAATTTAAGAAACCTTAGTCCTAAATTTTTATTTGTTTAAATTTGAATTGATATCCCCAGAAGAACCCAAATTATTTAAGTACCTCTTGCACTGATATCTGTTCCAAATTTTTAACTGTTTTTTAATTAGTAGCTCTCCATTCACTCTAATAAAAATTCATTAATAAAGAAAGAAAATGTTTAAATCAAACAAACAAACAACCCACCAGCAAACCAAAGGTTTGTCCATTCTCATCATCAGCCCAGGCAGGCCACTTTGCTCTACAGGCTGAGAAAAGATGAACTTGATAGGATGCATGGGAGGTTAACAGATTCAGATTCTGGTGGGCCAAAGCATGGGGAAATGAGTGGAAAAACTGAGGACACACATAAGGAACAGTCTGGTCTGTCCCTCCCTATTTATTCTGAGGAAAACTTAGCTCAAGCATACTGTGGTCATAACCTTACAAAGTATAAACTGCCATGCATTCTGTGGAGTTATTCCAATTGATCTCAGCTGAGGGTCTGCCCAAAGACACTAATTTGAGAAAGACATGTAACAGGGTATGATTTTCAGGATTATGCTCCAGATGAGGAAGACTGAAGGTCTTGCTTGTCTTTTCCAATATATTAATTTCCTACCAATATAACTCCATTAACTTCAGAAAGCACTCACTACTCTTCTACTATATGAATGTAGTGTTACCGTCTATAAGTAAGAAGGCATGTCTAGCTCTAGTGTTCCCCATTGTGTGGTTTGGGAAGGTGTAGGACTCAGCCCTAGGCTTATAGGTGCTGTGCTGGAAGAGACTCTCCTAGAAATAAACCACGTTCCTCAGCCACAAAGTAGTGCAGTAGTATATTTTCTACAATTTAATCTGCCGCTCGAGATGGGTCACACGCCACATTATGGGTGTTCCATGAAGCTCCACTTTTGCATAGCGGCATAAAAGTGCTGCCAGTATGTGCTGTGCTGAGCTTTGCTGTCGGTGGTGACAATATTTCTCTCTGTTAATAGTTAATCTGTATCAGTAGGCAACCAACAATTCTCATTTTTAAATTCTAGCATTGTTAAAAATACCTGGAAGATGCCCATGTTGTACTTGCCAGTGATTCTAGCCTTACATTACATTAATTACATGCAAAGTAAACAGTACTATCTATGGTGTTATCTGGAGCTTTACATTATAACACTGTGTTGCCAGTTGGTTTTATCATTGTCATTCTTCAGCTATTTGGAAGGAATAGCTAAACCCAGCTGCATTGTTTATGAGATTAGAGAAAGATACATTTCTGTTGTTGCTAAAATTAGAAATATTTTTTAAATTATGCTTTGGACAAACACTTAAAATCTGATGTGGAAGTTGTTCTGGTATCAGGGGGAGATCTCTTGGCATGCCTATAAAAATTTTCCCAGATCTGGCCAAGCTGTATGGCTCTCAAAAGATTTTAGTTCACAGATGTTTAGCAGAGACTTGTTAGAGTTTGGCAGCTAAATTCTCTGAAGTTTTTGTCTGAACTGAACAAATAGTTTTCTCATAATTCCTTTGCTGCTAGAGCTGTCTCTGAAGGATATAGGCAAAAAAAAATACAGAAAGAAGCACCTGATGAGAATTTAAATGGAGAAAATGGGAGGGAAGTAGAAATCAGAGGTAGCAGGAAACAGAAAATAATCTGAGTATTTTCTGCTTGTTCTGTTCTCACATATCTGTTGTGAAGACAAATGTTTTACCCTGTGTGAAGCACTTGGATGCTATGCCAATAGGGCCATAGGAATGGCTATGAGGAAATGAATAATTCTGTATTAAACACAGATTTTAAAGGCTGTGTATAGGATAAAGCCTGGGGCTACATGTTGAATGGAAGAATAGAAAGAAGTATTGAATAACTGCTTGTTTTCTGAATGAGGGAGTGTTTCTACAGACAGCTATCTCCTTGACAACCCTAATTCTTTCCTCAAGCCTCCCTTACCTCACAATGAATGAGGCAGTGGTTTGGTGCAAAAAAATTGTGCATGATCATGTAATGAAAACCTGTATCATGAAGTGCAATGAGAAAAGGGCTGGATGGAGTTTGTACAGCAACCTTAATTTTGGCATTTCCTAGCTTTTAAATTTTGGGCATTGCCTTGTCAATGTTATTTTAACATAGTTTTTGGATGACATAGGGAAAAGTGATGCATTCGAAGCTGTATTGCTTCCTTAGCTCCAGTGAAGCATTCCTAATCTTCATCTGAATGAGCCTAAGGGGCTTGTTTGTCAGACTTAGAGTCAGGGGCAAATTGTTCACAGCAACATTTTAGAAAACAAACCTCATGCCAAGTTTACAAATGATCTTCCAAAAATGCACATCTTGTGTCTTGCCCCTGCAGCTATGTGGACAGCCACTTGCATACTCAGATGACATTTGCCTGAAGAACTCAGGAAGCAAGATGTACAGTAACATAGCTAGAGTGTCCATGTGGATTTGAGTGGCTTCCTTCTGGAGACCACATTTGCATTTAGTGCTTGAAATATTATGAAAGACCACATCACATTTCCTTTGTAGTAGAAGTGACCAGGCCCTTTGTCAGTTCAGTGGAACCTAATGAGGGTCCTGGTTCAGAGAAGCTCACCATCTGTAAAATAGGCATATTCTTATCGTTCTTATTAAGGGCATACTTAACCCACCAACTTAATGAGGAACATACATCTTTAAAGGTAATCACATACTTAAGTGCTCTGTTGAAAAGGGATTGATTTAAACCTGATACACTCTGTAACTCATCCTGTTCACCAAGTACTCATTCAAATTCCTTGCTTAACTAAAAGGTCTGGTTTACACCTTCTAGGCATTGCTTTGAGCAGCAGCAATGTGGAGCTGTACTGCTTCTCACAGAATTGCAGTAGCAAAGTAGGGCTGAAAGACACCTAGAGAGGTTCTTGATTGCAAGGGTGCTGAGCCTGGGATCCATAGGCTGTGTATTGCTCATTCAAAGCATTAAACCAGTTTGCAACCCGCTCCTCCTTTTCAGGGAGCAACTCAGGAGCACATAAAATGTGGACTGTTGGCTTTCAGAGTTGTTTGGGTGGTGGAAACTCATGATCATGACCCCTGTTTTCCTTGTGGGGTTCCTGGGCTTGCATTCCATGAGGTGCATTGCGCCAGAAGTGAGCTCCTGTGAAGGGTATCAGTGAAGTGTATATCAGTGAAGTGTAGGCTACCACCTCTGGTGGAGTTCATCTGGCTTGCAGTCTGCAACCTCCAGATTCTCCCTCTGAAAAGGAGTTGACAACTGGGAACAGGCTGTTCAAACTGATCAAGAAGCATGTCCATGACTGTTTTTTCCAAGGGGAAATGGGGATGCTTAGAGGCTTTCCTGCATGCATATGCGCGCATGGAAAATTAAGAGACCTCAGGAAGTGCTGTTCCTGCTGTTTCAGCACCCCAGATCTTGTAAGGGAAGGACAGGAAAAAATGATCCATCCAGCCAGAATGTCTGAATACTACGCACCTAGTTTGCTTCCTTGCCAAGATGGGACTGACTATACCTACTTTTTTCCTGGCAGTTTTGTGTTTATGTGGTTTTTCTGTAATTTTAAAATAATTATTGCTCTTTTTTTAATAGCATCTCAGAACAAAGGTATGAAAATTTCCTCCTGTCTATAAATGCTCACTGGTGTATTGTCTCAAGGATGGCAAACACAGTATTACTGTGCATGTTGTATCACAATGCCGAGACACATTTGGCCAACAGACTGAATCCTCATGGGAATTGGCAGAAGGGTTTTCCAAAGCTCAGAATTATATGTTGAAAATAGTTGTCTGGAAGGTAATAGTCCCCCAGAATGGACTTACAGACTGTCAGGTTTCATGTTTCCTTAAGTGACATTCGAATCCATAAAATGTTCTGGAACACTCTGATCCACATTTGATTCTCAAAAATGTTGGCTCATGGGATGAAGCTTTTTACTCCAAGGTTTTACTTGAGGCCAGCTTCTGTTTGCCTTTCCCATTTGGATAGCCTGAGTGAATCAGGTGGGCAGACTTGCACTGCAAGAGTTGGTTTGTATTTACCCTGTCAGCATAAACTCGGTGAAAACACTGGTGAGGGTGTTGGTGGTATAAGTGTCCAGCTGCTAAAATACAGATGTTGTACAGCTAAACTGGATTGATCCAGAATGGTAGTTCACTGGCAAGACTTAGCATTCTTAATGCAAAGTGAACCCTCATACTAGGGCCTCTTATACTGTAGGTTTTGTACTTTAATGAGGTAGATATTTAATCAATTTTAGGGTATACTGGTATCTGCATTTTGCATATGTTTCAAATAACAATGAAATTTATACGCAGATGAAGTAATTGAAGCATAGCCTGATTTCAGAAGGGCACACAGTCCTTACTGCAGTGTAATTTGAAGAGATTTGGGATCAATCAAAGTGTTTTAAAATTAAGAGTTTTCTGCAGCTGGGACACTCCCAAGTTGAGCTACTTTGGTTTCAGTTTATAGCACAACTTTTTTTCCCCAAGTCAAATGGTTTATTGTACCCAGGATTTTTTAACTGTCACATCTGAAAATGAAAAGTGTCTTTAAAAACTTGATATTCTGTAGAGATCTAAACCTGCACTGAGCTGTGTGACCCAAACATACCCTGAACTTTAATGGCAACAAGTTTAAAATTTAAATCCAGGTCCACATTTCATATGAGTTCCTATCCTTGTGTGTCAGAATTTGAACACAATATTCAGCTAAAATATCTTGGAATTTGCCTTTACTTAACTGCTCTCACATCAGTTACAGCTCTGGCAATCATTTATTGCCTCCAAATAACAATTATTTATTGCGTCTAATATCATGCCTTAAGCATGATCTTAGCTATTGTTTAGCAAATAACCCTTATTCTTATGGTGGTCCGTACCACACTGTTTTATATCTCTGCCTGCAAACTCTGGAGTATTTGACATTCTGATATGGATTCTTATAAATAAACCATTACCAGATTTTCATGATGTTGCTTTACAAATCCTCTTACTTTTGTAGCGAGTGTATTTTCAAACTTTCTCTGCTGAGAGCGCATTATTAAGTTATTCGCTGAGGTCCAATTTCTGATACATTTTCTTGCAGTAAGTAACACCATGTTTTGTGGGGAGTTCCCTGTGGAATAGGAGCTATTCATTCTGGGGATAAAAGAAGCAGACTTTGGCCATCAAGATCTGATCCAACGGCCACTGAGTACAGTGGAGGTCTCTCATTGCTTAGCAGGGCTTTGTATGTGGTTGAAGAATAGGACGATCAAGTCAGTCATCAGGAGTAAGGACTAAGACAAATTGCATTTAATGGTAGTTAAACAGTTTGTTTAACTGTGTCTTAGAATGATGTAGATTGTTTCTGTGCTGGATTCTGAATTTTATAGCTAACAATTAACTTAGAATCCTTCTACTAACAAAGCCTCCTCTAGCTCAAAGATGAGTCTTAAATTCATTGCTCTAATATTCATAGGTGGGTTTCATGAAAAAATTCTATTAGTCTAATATAGGCCAATACTCCAATATATTTTCAGGCTCATTTTATTGCTTTTATTAATAGGTACATTTAAAGGATATTTTGTTTATAGCTGGGGAAAGAAAAAAAGGCAGTAGAAGCATCTTAGTAGAAATAAAAAGCAAAATGAAGTGCCACAAGTGGGTAGAATGTAGAACACCATGTTAAGTTATAAGCAGCAGTTACTTACACGGGAGTAATTACAGGATTGGGTCCTGCAGTATAGATTTGATAACAGACATATACAAATAAAACTATATTGAAAGAATTACATTGAACAGGAAAGCATAGTTTAGTTTTAATGATACTTTCAGTAATTTGGAAGCAAAAACTTCAAATGTTTCAGGGTTTTTTTTTGCAAGTTTTAACATAGTTTTCTATTAAAGTGTTCTTTCTCATTTGAAATAAGTTATTTGACCTCCTTCCTATTAATTCAAACTGTTGTTAAGCAGTGTTTCTTTAGGAAAATCTTAAAATAAGCTATGAGCCATATTTTTCAGAATGCCATCTCTTTCAGAGTGCACTGTTGAATGGAGTCTTGTTAGATAAAGGATGCACATTTTCAAAATTCCTTCAAAAAGAGTTTATTTTAGGATTACGTGTGCAATTGGAAATAAATTCTGATATATTTAGATCTTGATTAGAAGTAAGAATAAGTATCAAGTTCTCTAATGGGATGTACCAGCTGGCAGCTAGCATGACACTGTGCTTATCACTATTTCTTTCTTTCCCTGGTGTTATTATTTATTTAGTTTTTCTCCCTCACCTTCTTACACAGACCATGAGTGGGAGCTCACAGTGTAACAATACAGGTTATACTGCAGAGCAGGTGCAAGCCAGACTGGTGGTGGGGTGAATGGCTTTGCACCACTGCTTCTATTCCCTCCCTTCTGCCCACTGAGCGGTGTATTTAGACCTGTGGTGGTCCGGCACCCTCTCCTGTCTGTCCAGAATAGACAGATACTTTTTTTTGAGCCCTTCTGTGCTACTGGAATAGCACAAAGGGGCTAGAAAAGGGATGGAATGAGGGCCGCTCCTCTCTGGATAGTTCACTAAACCTTCCAGTTCCTGATGTGCTGGTGGCTGTAGTTTAGAAGTACTTGCCATGAGCAAAATTCTCTTTTAGAATACTAATTGCAGGGTAAATTACAGTGTACTTAAGTAGGGAAAAAGTCCAAACAAAACCACAACAAATCGTTTAGCAAAATAAATATTTTGAAAAGTGATCTAAATTGTCGCCTTTTATACAACATTAATGAAGTTATGTAGTGAACATAAAACAAATTATGAAGTCCGTTCAGTTTTAAAAAGGAACAGAGAAAAGCTTTTGCTCATGTGAAATATCTGACAGCAGCTACCTATCATGCAGATGAGGAAGACAA
The DNA here is from genome assembly GCF_963210335.1 of Falco punctatus. Taxonomy (NCBI): domain Eukaryota; kingdom Metazoa; phylum Chordata; class Aves; order Falconiformes; family Falconidae; genus Falco; species Falco punctatus. Next base: position 38,837,710 of record NC_137587.1, on the reverse strand, counting down.
AGGCTAGGGATGCAATGTGCTTTACTACAGAAGATTCTTTGTGTTTTGTCTTTTATATCAATAAATGAAAACAGAATTTTGTGGTTAGAATATGGCTTTAAGTGCATAGATAAGAGCCCAAGTAAATACTAGCACTCCTCCATTCCTGAGGGAAGTTGGTGGCCTGCCCGTATAATTTGCTGATAAAGTCCCATCTGTTAAAACAAAGTACTGCAGCACTAGTAATAAATTTCAGGCAAAGACCATGAGAGGTTATTTTGCATGACAGTCTTTGCTGAGCTTTATTTTAAACCAGGAAAAGTATTTGAAACTGAAATAAAGATTATAATATTGGCTTTAAGTTAGCTTTACACTTTTACAGGGCAAATGAGAAATCCCGCTTCACTTTCTTTCACTGGTAAACAGTGTTGCATGATAAACTGTTAGGAGAATAAAGTCATAAGGAAAACTCTGCTTCACAAGTGACATACGTAGAAAAACAGCAGATGTCTGATGAAGTAAAGAACCAACTTATTGCCAAGTCTTTGGAAAACAAAATTAATTTCCTTTCGTCTTTGATAATGATGATGTAATGTAGTTAATAGGAAGAGCCTGCCATGCTCATGGAGTTATTAAAGAAGAAATGTTAGACTTGCAGCAGGTCAGAAATACGGGTTTACTTACCAGTGCCATTTCCATGAGAGTATTTATAGATGTGGAGGAAAAAGAAAGATGATAATGATGTACAATGTTGCTTTTTGTCTTATTTGAAGGACAAGAGATGTGTAATGAAACAAAATTCATGAATGTCCTCCTAATGAGTTCAGAATTCTGGTTGTTCAGCACAAAGAAGACAACTCTTCTTGGTAGGCAACTTTTTTCTGTTGTGATCTTACTTCAAAGAAAAAGTAAATATTTTTCTAGAGTGAAATTAAAAAAATTAATAACTTGATTTCTGTTTTTCCCTGATGAGGGTTAAACCAAGTGAAGGTAGTGGATGAGTGGACATGGCCTTGGCTGTTTTACTGGGGAGAAAATACCTCAACAACAAGAACAACAGAATAAAAGAGAGTGTGTTTTTCTTCATTTTCAAACACTTAATTTTGCCTCTTTGATTTTAACAAAAATAGTGTGGTAAATAGGTGTAATGCTATATTTGCAATATCTCCTGTAGTCACTAGATGTCCCTGCATGCTGTTGCAGTAACTGGTAGGGTGTGGTTCCTGGTAAACAAAAAAGGTAAAGCTAAAACTCAAGGAGGGCAGATTACTTGAGGGTATGTGGGAAGCTGTCGTGTTTTTTGTGAATTTTGTGTGCACTTAAATGGTGGAGGACGTAGTGCTGGAATGTACTGTACTTTTACTATAGATACCGAATGAAAATTAGATTTGTTCATGGAAACTTTTGAGGAGCTACTTACTGGAATGGTTGAAGCAGTCAAACATGGTTTGGCAAAGCATTGGAGACTCAGTCTCCTCCCCAGTGATAAATATTAAAAGTACATAAAGCTGGTAGTTAAAATTGGAGTTTCATTGCTGAGACATGAGGATAACAGCAATATACATACATACATGTGTGTATACATACACCTGTGTGTAAATATATATATATGGGAGAGATCCCACAGTCCCGCAGTCATAACTAATGTTGGTTTTAACAATGTCCATGATAAAAATCTTGACAGTGAAGTTTTATATTCTACTGCAGGTTTTATATTATGTGGCAAGGCTGGGAGAAGTATCTAATTAATGAGAAACCTAATGTTGACCTGTCATGTAGAGGATTTGCATCTATTTCTAAAGTTTTCCCCTTTGAGTACAAAATGCACACATTTTGATAAATCTGACTGCTAAATTCTACCCTGGTGTGAATAAACACAACGCTGTTGCTATCACTGGAGTCTTGTTCTCATGCAGGTTATAGAACTGGCTTTTGTCTTTCTAGTAACTACACATTTGCTACACACGGAAGCCAGGACTCATGTTTTGGAAGGTTAGCTTTGAGGAGAAGTGGGACAGATATGCTATCATCTAAGCAATTTCACTTGTGAGGACAGCCATTGGGCTTTCTGAACAGTGTTACGTGCCTTCACTTTATAGATCGTTCTTTTCCACCATTAAAGATTCAACAGGTTAGTGCAAATCACAGAAAGTAGAGCAAAACACTGCAGAAGTGATTGTGGTTTCCAATTAACAAGTGAAAAATAGTGCCAGAATTTAGTGCAAAATACCAAACATAACTCTCAAGAGAAAAAGAACATGTGACTGAAACAGTTACTTCAGCTGAAACATATGCATGGGGACTACTAAACTGCTTTTATTGTTACAATTTTATTTTTTGCATATATAGCTAAAAGTTTATGGATATTTACTTTAGCATTAGACTGCCCTATTCCCTATTTAACTTTCCACAGGTTGTTATAAAAAGAAAATGATTTTGGGTTTTTTGAATACCTACAAAATTGCTATGGTTATTAAAGCACACGCAAGCTGATAGACTGCATGCTTATTAAGCTTGGATATTCAGCCCTTTAGAGCCCACCTGCCAATGAATTTTTCACTCCAAAAGAATCAGCTAAGGTTCAACAAATTAATTTTGCAGTGGGTTGCTCATGCAGAGGTGAGACCTGCTAGTATGCCATCAGAATGTTGAGAGCAATCTCAGTTCGCTTCACTAAATGGGGGTTTCAGAGGTGAATTATATTGATGTGGCAGACTCAAGCAAGTTCCTTGTCCTGGAAAGCTGCTTTTCTGCCTGTGGAATCTCTGATCTCTTAACTCTTTAGGAAATGAAAATTTGAAGGTTCTCTGTCATGTACCTGATAAATCCAAACCACTCTGTCCCCCTACCTCCCCTCCCACAAATACTCTACTGTGGGCAAAAGAATAATTTCTATTGTGTGGTATTTGTTTAGATTAGGAGAACCATGGCTATCCAGCTGGAACAATGGCTCATAAAGTAAAACTAATCCTTTGAAATTCTTGCATTTAGTACATGTTTGTTCTAATTTCAACTGGATAACTAATTTTTTTTTATTGTGCTAATGGGCTGTTATGCATATGTGGAAGCCATTTAGTGCATGCCCTAGATGGAAACAGACTCATATTTCAACTTTGAATATTTAACACTTAATAAGGTAGCCACCTGCTTTTAAAGTTATTCCAACATATTTGAATGGCCTTTACTGCTTATTGTGAATACCAGGGTTATTTTTGATCTCCTGTAATGAAACAAATAACCAAACCAATTTAAGCACTAAATAAAAAAAAAATTCTAGCCCCTCTATTTTTCAGAAAATCAAACAACTTTATAATAGCACCTTATAAATCACTTAGAAAGAGTTCTGTAACTTTAAAAGCCGGGCCTGCATATAGTGAATGTTTGTTCTTCTCAACATGACGCAGTGAAACCACTGAGTGCATAGTGGGGTGAGGGCAGGTGCTGAGCTCTGATCACCACCCAGCACTGCCTGTTCTCTTCAACCCTGACCAAAGCTGTCTGGAGCATTCCCGTTGAAACCTCAAACCAGGAGAAATGATTCTGTGCATCTGTTCCACTTTGCCCCCAAATTTTGTCATGGCTCATGAACCTGCATCTGGGGAGTATGAAGTACAAGCCAGAAATTGGCAGGGAGGTATTGCAAATGTGGCTTGAAGCCACGTACTTACTCCTCACTTTGGAGCTGGCTGCTCAGGACTTCAAACAGCTTGAGAAGTCGTCTAATTTACAAGGGTTGGCATTGCTGCAGGGACAGAATTAGGACTGTGTGGTGGTTTGTGTGGGGGAAGTTGTTACCTTAAGTCAGCGTTTCCTGTTTCTCTAGTTTTTGCTGTTTAATTTTGATGATGAGTATACAGGACAAGAACATGATTAATAACATATTATCAAGCTCCAAGATGTCAGCCTTTGTCATGCAGTGCCAGCAAGGCTGGGGACTACTAAGGTGAGTTTTCCTTCTGGAAATAGCAACCCTATTGCCATTCCCCAGTGCAGTCAGCTTGCCAGGTTAGCACTTTGTTGTCCACTTAACTGCTTTGCTTCTGGTGACTATCTGCAAAAAAACCCTACTTCCTTCCAGTTTCAAAGCATAGCAGTGCATTGGTTGTGTATACGTGGGGAGAAAATTTAACAGAGGGAGGGCTCACTTTGGTTTGCTGTCTGTTGGGTGGGTTGAGCTGTGCATTGTTGCTATGGAAAGAGAGGTTTAGGATGGGCTTGGGCAGGAAGGTGAAAATGCTTATGGCAGCCTTGGCTACAGCAGAAGATGTTCTACCACCTGGCAGCTCTATTTCCAGGTCAATAATTCTCATTTTAATGTCAGCCATTGTAGTATTTCTGAGAAAGGAACTCTGGAGGAGGTAGTGGTCTTTTAGACCATTTCTCTTTAGGCCATTTGGTCTCTTGAAAATAAGGGTGAGAATTTAAGAGAGTAGTTTATGGTGAGCTGGTGTAATAGCAAGGAAACAACCTGCTTGCACTTACTGTGGGTAGGAAGGTATGCTGCAGCTTTTGGTACCAGCTGGAGGTTTCTTGGTGCTGACACTCGAAGTCCAAATGGACTGAAGTGCCATAGCCAGATGGGAAGTGAGGAAGGCATTTATCTCTGAGGCTGGGTCATCACATGGATGTAATGCAGACTTTTGGCTTGTCAGGGATGGTAGAAAGCATTTCTCACAGATGTTGCCGTATGAGAGCACAGTATCAATAAGGACACAAGAAGTCTTCCAGAACATTGATTCTCTTGATAATCTGCGAGCATGTGTCCTTGCTCTGAGGGAACCACAATGCTCCTTGGAGCATTTCCCTCTGCCCACAAGCCTAACCTCTGTCCTGCTGAGTCTTAGCTTTAGCCAGCTCCTGCTCTTCCACGTGCTAATCTTGGCGAGACACTGGGACAACTGAATGTCTTGTATTATCCTGGGTTGTAAACAACAGACAAAGCCATGTGTCATCTACAAGCACTCTAATCCAAACAGTGGCGTGAGCGCCTGTGCACCATTGGGAGCATTTTTGTAGTGTGTGAGGCATGCTAGGGGGACAAAGGGTGGCCAGTGTGCCAAATATCTCTAGTATAGACAAGGCTTAGACATGTGTGTTGGACAAAAGCAGAGCAGTAGTGGCAGAAGTACTTAGTAAAGCAGCTTGAGTCATTTTGGCCACTGGTAGTTTTCTCTCTTTCGATGCAGATAAGTAAAGAGAATAATGTTTTTTAAGAGAATGGTTCCCCTTTGAGGGAGCTGGTGTATGTCAGAAAAGACTGGTAGCAGGGAGGAACTGTCAGGAGTCGTTGACAATGTTAGCATAAAAAGACTTTTGCTGCTTTGTGCTGTTCTTTTGTTTAAACTTGCTGTTGTTGTATAAAACTCAGAATTTTTGTGAAAAAATAATTTTTTGTGATGTTGGCATTTGCTCTCTGCTTCTGGAGTGAACCAGAAGTTTTCTGAAGCAGATGAGTTATGTCAACTCATGGGTCGTACTTAGCCTTTTTACCCTTAAAATGAAAAAGATTGAAATCTGGGTTTTGTACAGCAGACGTTACTAAAACAAGGAGAAAACTTGGTTCTTTTCCTGGGTTATGGAAGTAATCTGATATGCAATATTTAGGAATTTATTTCACTGCTGTGCTTTTCTTTAACCATCTGTAAAATGGGAATGATACTGGCTCTGTTATATCAGGTGTTTTAGGATGTATGGGACAAACGAGCCAGGGAACAAGTCAGAAGCCGATTGTATTGGAGTATCTTTCAAAACCCTGAATTTGACAAAATCCAAACTGTATAAGGATCTGTCATCCTCTTTCATTCCCAGTGTCAACCCCCTACAGAATAATTTTAAATTCTGTTTTCATTTGGAATATGTGCTTTTTATAAACTAGCAACATTCTAGCAACGGGCTGAACACATCTTCACCAGTAAGAGCTTTTTTCTTGTAAGGGCGAAGAATGTTCAGATTCTGTAGCATTAGCTGTCACTTATTTTATTTTTAAACAACTCATCCCTGTCTGTAATAGGGAACAAATTCTTGAGCGGCATGACAGTTTACATATTTTCAGTATATTCATCTTCCCAGAGAAGACATAGCTTGAGCTTTTTAAAGCAAGAGCATACAACGTGTATTTGCAGTTTTTAATAGCCCTTGTGTGCCCCATTTTCACACAGCAGCATAGGTAGTTATCTCCCTCTTTCTTTTGTGAGTCACACAGAAAGCTCAAAGCAAACCTCATGTTGGGCAGTGAATGTTTTTGTGTAGGATCAGCAAGCTGTGGCTTGCTCTCCTGTTGATAGGGCACAGAGCAAAACAGGTGACCTGGTATCCTGCTACTTGCCTTTGCTTGGTGGCAGGATTCCTCAAAAACATATATCCCAAAAGCCCATGGTTAGAGTTGGTTGAAGGGATGTGGTGCACCCGGAGATGTACATTGCATACATTATGTCTTGCTGCTTCCACTGCTGTGTCTTCCTCTGCATTCTGTGAGTGCCGTAGGAGAGGACCCTAAGTGATGTGCTGCTAATGCGCTGTGTGTGTTGCACAGGCTCTTGGTGCAGGAATGCTGACACAAACAAAAAGGAGATAACTTGGAAATTCTATTGCTCCATTTATGTTATTATTGTAGTTAATGGTCTGTCAGCATTTCCATTATAAATCCCTATTTTCAAGGTTTTATAACTCAGCCGTAAAAATTCTCTCCAGGCTGAATTTGGCATGTGTGTTTTCAGCCTGAGAGCACATGTGTTGGTTTTTTTAACAAGTTTTTTTTTTAAAAAAAAATTAAACTGCATTCACAATTTTTAAGATATAGAATTGCCAAAAAAAAAAAAGAAAAAAAAGCCAACGAAAAATAGGTGATTGGTTACAGATGCTTTCTTTGCACTCATATAACTCAAAAATTGCTGAGTTATTTCAGCTGTAATTGTGGGTATGTGTAAGGTTAAAATGGTGGATTTAGTACTATTCCTTTCTTTATGGTGTTGGTATTTGACAAGTAAATAGAAAACAGACCCCAATACTGTACACACACACATATAAGCTGACCTGTGTATAAACTGACCTCCCAAACCTGCTCCATGCTCCCCTTCTCTAGGCCAGATTGTTTCAAGGTCAGCAAGGGTGGGGATGCAGGGAGTGGAGAGTGAGGGACAAAATCTTAGATTTTCGTGAGTTTCTTTTCTTTTATTCCATTGCTTCCCATAGGCTCGTGCTGGTCTGCAGTTACAGAATCCACATCAGCCAGGTGGTGTTATAAATAAAAAGTTACAATAGACACGTGTTCCCACACATTCTGAGTCTCAGCTTTGTCCGTCTTGTTTACAGAGGGACTGCCCTCAGTCTGAAACTCACTCCAGAGGAGTTTACACAAAGATGAGTGTAAACCACATGTTTTACTCTGAAGCATCTGAAAGGAAAAGAAACAAGGGGAAGACCAAGAGATTATGTCTGAATTCTTTGCTGTCTGCACACACAGACTTTTCCTCCTAATCTCCCCACAATACTTGCAATTCTCCATTTATGCTCATTCACCAGTGCTAGAACAGGAAAGGGTGACCGGCATTCAGATAAAGTTTTATTTCAGAATCTCAGTTCTCCCAATTAGTTTGCTTCCAAATAAATTGATTACCTCAAGAACTGACATTATAGATTATTTTTTTTTGCATGCACATAAGGTGCTTTCTTCATAATGTCTTATTGTTCATAAGAACAGAACATCACGTGTCTTCCCAATAATGAACAGTTTCTTTCACGCTAAGAGGAAGTGTGCAAGAAGCTGTAACTGTCCTATGCCCTAGCGATTCCTGCTGTTACTGTACTTCAGCATTGTCTAAGTGCTGGTGTCTATAAAAGTGTGTAAAATTATGATTTTGGAAACGTATAATCTGATTTTGGTTTTTAGCATCTTATCAGATAGATGATCTTTTTGTAAGTCTTCGATTCTTTAAATTTTTGCTATCCCTATTGAATTTTTTCCATGATGTTTTTAACATCCTGTGATATATAACATCCCATCATATCTTAAACATTCCTTTACATCAGTATGAAAGGTCATGTACTTGGGCTGTTTTTCATTTCATGAACATCTGGGCTTATGAGATTAACAGAACAGTATACCATTGCCTTCTTTTTGGTCTCTTTTATTAATAACTTGTGAATAACACTTGTCTTCTACCATGTGGATTATACTTCTGTTGGGACAATTTCCTCAATATAATAATGGCTGCTAGTTAACCCCTTACTCACAACTGCTGCTGTTACTAACTCATACGCATTTCTTTATATGTTCAAATGTGTAGTCATACATGTTTACATGGGGTGGGAACAGTTCATTTGCCTAAACATAAGCATCTAGCACCATTTTACATGTTTTAAGGTATCCCACCTGGTCTCCAGCTGTCACTCCAGGGAAGGCATGGGTCTCCTGTAGGTCCTCTGTTGTATCTGCCAGTGCTGTGCAGATGTCTTTGATACTGTAAAGTTATTTTCAGTGTCACTATATGCCTATGTTTATGTTAGAAACTTATTTCTATATTTGTGATGAGCACAGGCAGGAATTGGGGTCCTCCCACAGTGCAATGGGAGGGCCACATGATTTCTGGTTAGCAAAACCATGAAACAGGAATGAGAGTCATTCAAAACGTTCCAGTAAAGGTTTTACCTGAGCGTGTGGTGATTTTATATTCTGCATAGACCACACAGGTAACTTAGTTACAGCCAGCCATATGGGACATGAAAGGTGATCTGAAATAATCTAAAATGCCAAAAGTAGCTTTGTTATGCATAGATATATGATCATTTTCAAGTTCTGGAAGAGCTAACACCAAAATTTTGTGGTATTTCCTAGCAATGGTATAAACCTCTCATTGCTTGTTGTGTAAGGTGTGAGATAGCAGATTGTAAAGCTCTTGCTGCGGTGGGGGTCAATGATCTTCATCCAGAGATTTGGGCAGGCTGGCAGCTGGGAAAGGACAGAGAAAGAAAACATGGAGGATGGGCCTGAAGAAAAGGCTGTTCAATAGGAGTAGGGCTAGGGCCACACTACTGACTCCATGCCTTTGATAGTCTAACTCATATAAGAGGGACCTTATAGAAATTCCTGCTTCCCATCTATGATTGGCAGAGTTTTCTGTTCCCTCCATATGCCTTCTCATTCTCCATCAGATCTTTTGCTATCATCACTACCCTTGTTGCCTCTGTGCAGCCATTTTCCCAGCTCTCACGTTTATGAACAAATAAGCATTTAGGTCTTAAGAGTCCACAGGTATGTCCTAATTGTAGCATTTGTCTTACAGGAAAGGCACTTATGTCAGGCTGTAACAACACTCAGTGGCCTCGTGGTTTACGGTCTCCTGCATTTCCTCCTGCTTCAGTCAGAAACTTGGGCAAACTTGTAGAGAATATATAGAGTTTTTTTGCACAGAAAACTTATGCAGGGGGAAATTTCAATAATTACAGCTATCTTTTAATGGAGTTTAACTGTCAGAAGCGTGGAGAAGTTTGTTCTATACCTGTGGTCAGAAACACACTAAACAGAACTACAGACTTGCAGATTAGAAATCTCCATAGTATGTCACCAGTCTTTTAAGCCCTTATTTCTTCTTTTGTCTGTGTATTTATTGTGTGTTTTGTGTACTGTATTCTATCTACCATAGCAGTTTCATGGATTTTGGCCACAAGATGGCATCTGATTTCATAATCTTCTTCTAAAATATCACTTTTATTTTTTCTGCCTTGATGGAGTAATGCCCAGTTTTCTTGCAGCAAATTATAACTTACTTTCCTTCTGCCTTAGGGAATACCTTCAGGAGCAAATGCAGTATGATTTTCCATGACATTTTTGGTCCCTGATAGTTGGAACCACCAGCAGGGGTGATGGGTGACACTTCCTGTGAATCTTCTGCTCTGTAACCCATACCCTCCATCCTTCCAGGGTGTAACTGCTGCCTCTGTTACGATTGTTGCCTGGTAAGTGAGAACTGACACAAAAGCTTTAGCTCATCTCATTTGTGAAGTGATCCAAAGTCCCTTGAAGTTGTTTGGAAAACTCTGATTGGCGTAAAGGGAACTTTGACAGGGCCCCTGCTTACAGAAAAATATCCTACAATTTCTTAATTCTAACTAAACTGCCTAAAGTTACACATAATGTGTTTCTTTCTTCTTTCTGCTTCAGGGCATCTCTCACTCACCTGTATTTGGGGAATGAGGAGCAGTCAGATTTGAAGGATGAGCAGGCAATTTAGCAGACTCTTCTGAGCAGACTGGGAATTCTGCCTCTGCAATTGCAGGAGAAATGGGTAACTGAGATTTATTGGTGGATCAGACCTACAGCAGACCACAACAGTCATTTCTTGGAAGCTTATAGAAAGGGAGCTGGAGTAAGGCTGGATCTTAATTTGCAAATGGAGAACTAAATTATTCAAAAAAATATTGAAATTTGGCTTTGTGTGAAAACCAATGATTCAATGCAGCTAATCAATATGTTGATAACATGCTGTTTGGAAACTACTAGATGATGTGAAATAAGGCAATTTACCTTTTTCTAAGTAACTTTAGCACTAATTATGAATTATTCCAGAATGTTTTATCACAGCAGACATTCCAACAATTAAGAAGGTAGAAAGTGAAAATGGAGTTGTAGAAGAGGTTAGAGAGATTCATAGAGTTCTTTGGTGGCTTTTACACATGATTGTTTGGTTCAAATCTGGCTCAGAAACTCCACGTCCCTTTGATTGCTGGAAGTTGGTGCAGTTCAGTCAGAAGAATTACACTGTATTTGGCCTGTGTCTCATATTCCTCCCTCAATACCTGCTACTCTCTCCCACTTTCCCTCCCAGGGACAAGGCTGAACTCGGTAGATTTTAGGTGTGATGTAGTGGGGAGCTGCTATGCTCTTTCTTGTGTGCTTAAATGCTGAGCCGCTTATCCTTAATCTTAATCGATGGCTATTATGCTGCTTTAGTTTTTGGAAGCAAGTGTGTAAAATCACTTTTCCGTGCATAGTCACATAGACCATATCCTCTCCATTAGACAGCCACAGAAACCATTTCCCTCTCTGTTTTTGCGACAGATTATTGAAATAGTAACTGTAGCACCTGTGTCCTTGGCTGATCAAATGAAGCAATACTAGAAGGTGCCAAATGCACTTTAATTTTTTAAAATAAAAATCCAGTAGGATTTTTCCAATCCAACTGGAGAAAGAAGCCTCAGCAGCACTGCACAGCCAGATGACCTCTGCAGCCCAACAGGAAGGGCTACAGAGGCCCTTCACACAAAGACTACAGGGTAGGAACCTCTGCCAGCCAGGATGGGAGAGTACCTGGGGATTTCAGATATGGGTGATACCAGGAGAGGAGTCAGGAACAAGGGCACAGCAAACATGAGACTGTAGACAACAAATAGTTCAGCCTCATTGTTATTGCTGAACTGATGGATCAAGAAAAAGGGAAGATTTACTGCTGCAGTCTGGTAACCCTGCATGAAATGTAGGTGAAATGGTAGATGCTGACAAAACAGGCGAGCACCAGGCAGAGTGGTAAAGGCTGAAGCAGTGAAAAGGATTTTTAAACAGGAAGTTCAGCAAAAAATGGAACAGTTAATTATGGTCTCTGTATTGATGTGTCTCATAGCTGGGTTTTCTGATTGAAGTTTTTCTGTGTTTGGGGCAGAACTAAAGGCTTTTTGGTCTGTGGGTTTCTGAATGCCTGGTAAAGGATGAGCTTGTCACACAGGGTTTTCCTCACTGCTAAGCTCTCTCTTCTATAGTGGAGGAGAGGTATCTGTTTTTAAAAAAATTAATTTCTCTGAAGCTGCTACCGCTCAGTTCAGTCGCATATGACTGAAATTAGCAAGTGTGGACTTTGTGGAGGGGACAGACAAACAGACACTGTATGAACAGAAAACCTGGCTAAACCCTCTGTTTTTCAGATGATGTTTTAACATAAACTCTCTTAACTTTATTAAGTGGCTCTTTCTATAGATACTTACCCTAGCACCTCAGAGATTTGTCTTTATACCTATAACATTCCTGGGAATCAAGGACGGGTTGCTGTCTTATTTTTCACTTGGACAACTGGAACACAGAGAAACTTTGACCCAGATCACAAAGCTATTTAAGTGTACAAATCCTAGTAGTAACTTAAGGCTCTGTAAAAATAGTCCCCTGAAGCTTCTGGATCCAAGCAGTTTGTCCAAGATCACACTGCAATTGTGTAGCAGAGGAGTGAGGATTGATTTCCTTACACACAGGTGCACTCTGGTCAACAGGTTGCCTTCCTCTTGATGGAGACCAATACTGCACTGCACAGCAGGTTGAGGTGGGGAAGGACGTTAGTGCCAACCTGATTGCTACCGCTGCTTGCCACTGCCCTGCTGCCTGCCACAGCCACCCCAGCCATACCGAGAAGGGTACTCCTGTGAGTCCTTTTTCAGGCTAAAGGAGCAGGCCTAGTTTAAACGATGTAAATAGCAGGCCTTTGCTAATTTTGCATGTGATACAGTGCTTCCATTAACAATTTTCCTAGGAAACTGACAAGGCTGAAGGCTGTCCCGTTTTCCACAGGTATTGCTGGATCCAGGAGAGGATGTTTGTAGAATAAGTAACTTTGCACATTTCCATTCTGCCTGAGCCTCCTTTCAGCCCTCTGTGGTTGAAAAGGTAAGAAAAAGCTGCTGTTAGCAGAATTTGCTCTTGTGCTGAGATTTTGCTTGAGGAACTTGGTGGTATGTATTGGTGAGCTGTACTTGAAGTAATTATTTGCCTCTTGGTGCACTTGACAGTAGGAAAGCTCCCCTATTCTATGTGAATGTTAAAGAGCAGATTTTCAAACAGCATACAGCTACTCTGGAGAATATTCCAGCTGAAGATTTATTTTTTAAAAGTACTGATTCTCTTACCAAGAGGGACTGTCTTTGTTTGGTATGGAGAAGTTTCAAACTCTTCCGCTCCAGGTCTGAAGGAAAGAGAATATTGCAACAGTAAGGAGCTAAGGACAGCTATCCACCAACACCTCCATTTTCAGATTTCACATCTGGTTAAGTGCATTATTTTTGCTTTTACATATAAATCATTAGCTATTGGCTGTGGCCTGTAGGAAAAAGAGACAGCAATTTTCATATGTCTATCCATATTCTTATATAGAAAGGGAGTAATATTTTTCTAAAATACACAATATGAGTGCTTCTGTTGCATCTCTTATCTAAGTACCTCCGATTCTCTGCAAATTGTAGTCAAATTAGATGTACGTTACATGACAAGACAATTAAGAAAAGGGGAAATGTGAGATCAGCTTCTGTTTCTTTTATAAATCCAGAGGCAAGCACATATTCCTTTCCTGCTGAGCAATGAAAAGTTCCTGTTTTATTCTGATGCACTTGAAATGCAAAGTAGAACTCCAGTTTATCCATACTCTTTCTGCTAATGTGCTCAAAATGGGGTTTATTTTGCAAATATGCTTTCTCCATCAGAACTGGAGTCTTCACCTAAACAGCTTTTCCCCATCTAAGCAGGATAGTAAGTGGAGAAGGAAGTTATTCCTCTGTTAACCTCCCGCATGGCTCAGTAAAAGCTGTGGCAGTCTCTTATGTGACTCTCCTGTGTCAAATGGGAAAATCTTTTGTACCTTCATGGTTCTCACTTCTGTACTTCAGTCCCAACCCCAAACTTCCTTCTATGTCAGCTGCTGCCTTTGTTCCCTTTGATGCACATTGTGTGATCTAGTGAGATTTGAGCTGCATATTTGTGCTTTGTTGTCTCACCTGCTCTCGTTTTGACAACTTGAAATGGACAAATGAGTCAGACAAGCAGCTTGCTGGAAAGGCTCAAACTTCAGAAACCTGCAGTACTACTGCTCATCCATAGTACAGTGACTGCTGAGGTCCTTGCCAAGGCCACATTTCCCCAGGGTCTGAGAAGCTGCCAGGAGCTCTGAAGGTACACTGAGAGCACTCCAGCAATCCTGTTTGTCTGTCCAACAGGCTTGCTGTGACAGCGACACTTTCTGCCTCCAGCGTGCTTCATGTCATCTCTCCATCTGCAACACCACCCCAAACAAGCTGCTGCAGAATCCTGTAGCTTTTTTTGGTAGGTTTTATGAAGACAGAGCAAATCTTGTATAAAGGAAAAAAGGCTTTTTGGGTGTTGGAGTGGAGTTTAATACATGTTTAATACATGAGTGGAGTTTAAACACTGCTTCTAAGTAACATTAGTTATGAGACTATTCAAGGGATGGGGATACTGGCTGCTTGGCACTATTTCTAGAAGGAGCATTTTCCACTGAGCCGGTGATTCCATAGCAGTTTAAGCCAAAATAAATTGGTGTTCTGTGGTCTAGTGCTACCCCTAACCTCTGCTTGCACATTCCCAGTCCCATCTCCTCCCCTCTCCTTTCTGTGCTGGCTCTAGCAAGCCTGTAGCTGTGGATGAGGCAGGGCTGCTCCCTGCATGCCATGGGTTTTGCAGTGTGGCAGGAAGGAACAGCAGAGGTGCTGTGTTTCTGTAATACCCAAGAAGCTAAGTCACCACCTGGCTAAAAATTCTGGGAACTTGTGGCCTGCCTTAATCAAATCCACGTGTCCAAACAGGAAGCCACTCAGTGCTGTCCTGCTTTTACATGGATAGTCTGGGATGGAGAGTGGGGAAGATACTGTTGGATTTTCCAAGTTCCACCACTAATTTACACTCTTTCCTACCTTTGGTGAAACAATTTAATTTGCAGCTGTCCAGACTGTACCATGGGGTTATCAATGCGTTTGATCCCATAGGAAACTTGCATGGTGCTACTGTGTGTGGGCCAAGACATTTGATATCTGTGGGCACAAAGTGCTCCGCCTTCTGAATTGCTATAATTGTGATTTTGTTAATTATTTGTATGTTTGCAAACACAGGGCAAAGAAGTCTTAGAAAATACCAGAAATCAAGAACTGCCACTCTGAAGTTTGTAAATCATAGAATCCGTATTAGGAGAAAATATTTTTCTGCACTGTGTCACTTTTCAGACTATGGCTGGTGCCACTTTGTCCAAATGTAAAAAATACTGGGATGAAAAGAAAAAATTGCTTATAGTTATGTTCACCCTTATTCTTTTCTTGAGGGAAAAAAGGGATGTCATAGGGAACCCACAGAGCATCAGCCAGTCTGAGCTCTGCTGCACAGAGCTAGTTCAAAACTGAAGATACATGAGATTCAGTATAGAAAAATAAACTGATAAGAGGAGCCCAGGCCAAGCACCTCTGCTGGTCCCAGCTGTCACAGTTTATCAGGGACTGAACTCCAGACTTGGCTCTGTGACCCTCATGAGAAAAGTAGAACAGGTTATCAGTAATGAAAACACTCAGAAAAATGGTATTGTTTCATATTTAAATGCTTATGTTCTTGCACATGTGCAGTCAGTGAGTCTCCATCAGCAGCACCGTTGGAAGCCTGCTTCCTCCTCCTGCATCTGGGGTGCCAGCCTAGGAGTGAATGCGGGAGACCAGGTTGACAAAGAGTCGAGTATTATCCTGAGGATAAATGAGTTAGCCCATCACTGCAAACACTGTGCTGGCGGATTTTAGTGCAATTAGCTCCACAAATACCAAGACATGCAGTCTGCAACCAGACTAAAAGGTCTCCTAAACAATTAGGGGACCACGGCCCCATGGACCCCTGTCATGCACATTAATGTCACTAGCCTTAGCAAAGGGTATGTGTGTGCTTTGATGCCAGGGGAATCCAGAGTTTGATGGCCCCATAAACTTCATACCATTTTTGGTCCCAACTCCCACGGCTCAGTGGCATTTTATTTACTACACCTAATAACATTTAGTCAATAAACACGTACAGGTTGGAGAGAAGGTCTAGTGTGAGCTTAATTACCTCAACTCTCTGCCTTCTCTTTTGTTATGTACATCATGGATACTTGACAGCATTAACATTCCTGGAATTGTATCTGCCATCCTTTGTAAAAGGATTGAATACTACGCATTAGTTCGGGCTCGTGGGGCATTTGTGTCTCCAACAACAGCTTAATTATGGACATTGTTTACTAATCAGTATTAAATTGACAGACTATGAGGGCTAATCTGGAGATTAACACAATAGCTTGTTTTCATTTTGTTCTTCTAGCAGTTTATTGAATGCAAGATTTAAAACAAGACCCTTTTGTGAACCTTACCTTCCACATCACAGCTTCTGTGAGTGTAAAGATCTGTGTATTTTCTTTCTGTAACTTCATGTTTGAGCACAAACATTTTGCTTAATATATAAGAACAATCATTAGAAAACCATGTTGTATTGGATACTGCTGGATGTAAAAGCTATAAAGAGTGTCCTTTCTGTAGGATCAGCAGTTCACAAATCTTTAGGCTCCTTTAAGCCTTCTGTTTGTTCTGTTTCACAAGCTACACAGAGTATCATCACTCAAACAAATACCAACAGACCCCAGGCCCCAAGCAGTAATATGTGTAGTGAGAAGATCTGATGTCACTGTGTGCAAAGTTATTCAGTGAAAGCTGTGTGTGCTTCTGGACGTCTGTTTTGCTCATACAAATTATTAAACTCCCTGATAGTTTTGATTTGCCTGTGAGCTATTTCCATCATTGGCCACTAAAGCTGCCCAGAAGCTGAAGAATGTCTGTTCTGCCTAGGTGGATGTCCATTTGATTATAAGAAGTATGAAGGTTCGTTTAGGGAAGAACACACATCGTGTGAAAGAGTCTTATGTATGTTGTGTGTCTGTCCATCTTGTCTGACTGCAGCACTTGTGATTTCTAGTGGTGACAGTGATCTGGTTCCCAACATATTCACATCTCTATTCAACTCTGATTTTTCAGACTGCTGAAAATACCTTGAGTTTTGTAGTTTGCCAGACTTTGCTTATTGATGGATTACTTAGCTGGTTATGTATAAATGGATAAAAACACACTTAGTAATAACGAGATAATCTTTTTCTATGCTCTTACTTTCTGAAAGAGTGATGTAGAGTAGGGGGAAGTGATGCTACACTACAGCAGCAGTGAGGGTGGTAGAGTGGATAAAACAACCAGAAACAAGCTGAAAGGGCTGTTACTACCCTCTGTCCCAGACATGGCAATTCTCATACACAGGGTTTAATGACAGTGTGGCACTCCAAATTACATTATGGAGCTGCAGTCATTTTACTTGTGGCAAGAAAAGATGGCAAATGTTTTTGCACTGAAATGCCCAGCAGAATGTCTCCAAAGTCAGTGCTCTTCTGGTCCATGCACTCCTCATGCTGGAAGTAATTAGTATAAAAGCCCTAATCTTTTTTTTGCATCCGAGCCACGCGGTATAATCCAGCCTTTCAGAAGGATAAGTCAGTATTTCTGAGCTCACTTGGATTTAATGTAAACAATAAAGGGCTAATTCAATAAAATGGCTTTGACCCATCAAAATCTACTTTCAGGAGCTGTACTGTAGGCTAGGAGCCCACATGGTGTGTTGTGCGTGCAGAAATCTTCAAACCTGCCTGTTTGGAGAATAGCTGACAATGCAGATGTACCAGCTCTAAGAAGAGCCAGTTGTTAGAGATTTTGTACCTTGCTTTTTGGGGTCATATGCCTTAATTCTTAGAGAACTTGTTTGTCAAATATGATATGACAGCTCTTCTGATTTATTCACAGGTCTTAGAAAAAACAAAGGAAGACAAGGAAAGGAAAAACAAACAGAAAGAAAATTAGCTGGGACAAAAAATGTAACTTTTTCTTCATTTTTTTAACTTTTTTTGTTTGAGATTCTTCAGAGGAGTGTAGCTTTCAGGAAACATTGAATATTCCTACTGATCTGTCTCCTGAAAAAAGGAAAAATCACAAGAACGCTGTTAAAAATTAAGACATCCAAATGTAGTTGTTGGCTTCTGAAAATTGAAGTTAGAGTTTTCCAAACATCTCAGCTCACAGACTCTGAAAAGTCTCCCGGAGGAGGTGTAGTGTGGCAAATAGGCTGTCTTTTATTGTTATGCTGCTGACTCATTAAAAATTGTCTGTTGATCACAAGTTGAAAGTCAATGATGTAAATGATTGGTTATTGTAGCAAAGTCAAGTTTTACTTCAGTTTTGCTTTTTCTTCTTGCTGCTTATTTACTCAAAGGGTTATTTTACATAGGAGCAGCAGGGTTTTATAAAGGGATTCATATTGGCTTCATGCATGTGAATGTACATCCATAAACCATATATTTTAACTATTGTGTGCAAAGGTTAACAACTCTGGTCTCTTGATCTACCTTTTTTGCAGTTGCTTGTATTCAAGTCCTTTTTAAGCAGCAGTCTTGAAAGGGTGAGCAGTAGAATGTTTTCATGGGACTCTTGGGAAGCTGATAAAGTTTGCTAGTTAATCCAATAAAGCTAAGTCTGTTGCATCAGACCACATCAGTCAGATCAGTTTACACTCTGGCTTTTAAAGCAGGTCTTTGTTTATTTTCTTAAAAAAGTACCTGCTACCTGTACATAGGCTCTCAGGGCAGAAGGGACCACCCCACTGATCATCTATTTCCAACCTCCTGTTTCTGTAGCCATATGGTGTTTTCTGGAAGCTGTATGGAAGCGCTAAATTAGAATTATATCTGGTCTTGCTTAAAGGCTAAGAAGAACAAAGTCAGCCAAATCCTATACTAAGATGTTCCGATATTTAATAATGCTTATTACAAGAAAATGACTTTTTATTTTAGTGTTGAATTCACCTGTCTCCATTCAGCCACAGGATTTTGTTCTACTTTTGTTAGATCAGGAAGTTCCTGGTTGTCAGGTCTCTTCTCCGTTTTTTTTTATTGTGCTCAATATTTTTTTGTATTAAGGTCAATGGACTGAACTCCTTAGGCTTCACACTACAAGCTTTCCTTTTCAATATATGAATGTTTTTTGTGTCCCTTCTTTCAATACTTGAGGAATATTCCAACCTCCTTCAAAGTATGGGCATCTAACCAGCTACTCTAATAGATGTCTCATCTGTGTACAGAGGCAGTGTTGCATCTCTGCTTCCACTTCCTAGACATCTTATGATCAAATGAACTATTTTTTTGCCACAGCATCTCAGAGGTTTGTGTTTGTCCATTGTCCCTTGAATCCTTACTGCTTTCCAAGTCAATCTCCCATCCTGATGGCAAAACCTACATGTTCTGTTTCAATGTGTATTGTAACAGCCAAGCGATCCATCCATGATAATACAGTTTTTCTTTCTGTCCATTACAGACAGAAGCTTGAAAGTGGATTAATTGCATACCCTGATCACAATGGAATAGATGCATGTTATTGCTCACTTACGCATTTGGAAGCATTCAGGCTTGTGTGTTTCTGTATGATCTCTGACAACCTAACGGGTAAGTGTCTTTGCAAAAAGTCTAGTGCGCTGTTTTCTTGTTCCTTTACAGAAGGAGATGGAACCACTAATTTTAACATTCAGGTTAAGTGACTTATCCCCAGTTTTCAACCATATAATTATTTCTTCCTTAGGAAGAGAAGAAAATAAAAGGAGGTCTCTAACACCTCCTTTTTACTACTTCTCCTACTATTACAACACAGAAGTTTTTAAGCTTGGTCTCTCTCAAACCTTGCCACCTTAAAGTGCCTTTGGACATTGCCTTGAGGTTTAGCTGTGCCAGTTTAAGATATTATTATCCTCAGCTATTCTTCATCACCAGAATGTAAAGATACCTTCTTCCCCAGCTCTTCAAAAATCAGCCACATTAAATCAAAGTGTGTTTCCACAACAGTTTTAGTTTCTCCAGACCAGAACTCCCTCAGCATCACACTCACCCCTGCTTTTCTTACTCCCTTCTTCCCACAAACTTAGTAGTCATCAAACTGTAGTGAGGCAGCTTGGAAAAGGCAAAACCATTGATAATTACTCACTTTTTCTTAGGGTTGAGATGCAATCACATTAGGTTCCTTTTATAATTTAGGGAGAAATCTTGAGAGAGTAATTCAGACCACCTAAATTCTGATTTTCTTTCTCTCCTTTTAGGAAGTCTGAGGATAAAGTTCTGTGTTATGATTGAGCTGATCTAACATCTTGCCCTTCTGTTGAAAGATGTGTTTATGCTCCTCCTTACTGTTATACAATCCTGTCACTCTTTTTCAGTAGCTAAGTAGTCTTGTGTAACTGCACCCTAAACCAGCCCACCATACAGGTAGATGAGCACCAGACAGGGCACAAGAGAGAGAAAGCAGGAGAGTGAACCAGCCTTTTTAGTGTCAGTTTACTGTTACATTGGCTTAGAGGTACCATTTGACCATGTCCTGAAATTGCTGCTAATCTGACTGGTTCAGAATGATGTCTGCATTACGCAGTGGCTGATCTCTAGCTGGCTGAGCTGTGGTTTTGTAACCTGCAGCAAAGGAGCAGTGACATACTGTTTGGCTAGATAATGCCTTGAATCAGGGTGCTATTTGCTGATTAAACCCTTGTCCAATTACATACACATTGAGACATTTGTATCGTGATTATCCCATTTTCAACCTCCTTTTACACAGTTTGGTAAGGGATTATCAGCCTGTCTTCCAGAAGTCCGTTAACCCTCTGTGTGAGACTAAAACCCTGTTCTCTGTAAAAGTTGTTCCACTGCTTAAGAAAACCTTGTCTTCTTACTTAATGAGCTAAACTTTCACTTACTGTTCTTTTCCTTGCTTGGAAACTTTTCTGAGAGGATCATGAAAAAAAAATCTTTACTGCAGTCTCTCAAGAGCTCTGAGATGGTACTTGCTGTAATATCATGGATGTTGATGTGGACTGTAACCAAAGAAATCCTTCCTGAACTTGGAATCTTCCATGTTCTTTGTAATAATACGTTGCCTTCATTCCTGGAAAACTACTAGCTTTTTATTGTGTGTCTTTTGTCTCTTGGAGATCGTCTTAATCAGTTTCCTTCACGGAGTTCTCAGACGGGACTATCTATCAACTTTGGCAAGTTGAGGGTTGTTTCTTTGACCTCTGAAGTCTGTCTGGTTTGAGCCAGTGGCAGTTCTCAATCAGTTCCTCCAGCTTATTTTTGCAAGGCAGTCTCTTCCTATGTCTGCAGTGTCAGGTACAATTAAATATACCCAGGGGTAAAGATTTTGGGCTTCCTCCTTGCTGTGACATGTTTTCAGTCACCTTTATTTCCTTGCCTATGCTTTTTATGTGATTCCTCTGGGAGCGTGTGTGGGGAGTCCCTGTGGAGTGATTTGGACTTGTCTGTTGAGGAAAGATGTTTCTCTTAGCCACAAACTTTCTCTTCCACCTGAACTATTATCTTGTACTTCATGAAGGCAAAATTATGTCTCTTTTGAGGGAAGAACTGAAATTTGGCACGTCCAGTGTAGTGGCATATAGCTGATGACCCTCTGTCTGTCTGCATTGCTGATGAGAAACTGCACTACAAAGCAAAGCCTCAATCTCAACTCTGGGAATATTCTCAGAAATTCCACTGCCAGCTGTGTGCTTTTCACAGTTTGTATTCCCTCAGTACTATCCCTTTGTAAAGGGTTACAAATAAGCTCAGAAAATCAAAGTGTGAACCTACAGCACATCCTTGTACTTTGTACCAAACTACTCAAGCATCCTAAAAGCAATCACAGAAACACCAAAATACCCTGAGAGTGTGGGCTTTACACAATCTTCTACATGATACTCGAAGGCAGGGGTTTCGTGGAACCCAGCCTGCTGCCAGGTCAGACCAGGACTCCTTAATTGTGACTGTTTGCATCTATTACTGTTCACCATTAGGAGTCAGGGGTTGATAACTTGGTTTTAAGTGGACAGGCCCATATGCCAGCCTTTCATGCTTTTCTCAAAGCTGTATTTGTGCCCAGATGGAGTCAAATCTGTTTCAATTACTGCCAGTCATAAAGGTGCAAATAGAATCAGGGTTTTTATTGGACTTCCCTACCATAGCTCCACCTTGTGCTTCAGCAAAGGAAGCATTAAGAGGAAAGTAATTGGCCTGCGTTAATTAGAGACTTCTGCTTTTCCCAGTGACAGACAGACCAGTTGGTAATTACAATGCATCAGTAACCCCCCACTTGCCTCCAGTGCTGCTGCTTGGTGAGCTAATGAGGAAGAGAGAACGAGCTGTAGTAAGAGGCTATCCTGAGTGGTTTGAAGTTTTGTAGGGGAGCATTTACTTCACTCTAAAAGTGGAGTTTGAACTGTAAGGTTGGGGTTTACAACAGTAACGCTGATATGTGCTCCTAGGACACTGTGAATTACCCTCTCTTGTGACTTGAGATTAGATACGCTACTAATGCTACATTTAACTAATACACGTTGCAGCACATTCCTGTCTTTGTCAGAGTGGAAGGAGGTCTGTTCCCATTCTTTTTTTTGTGTGCAGATGACCTGCTTCCACCTCATTAGCTCTGCAGTGCTGGTTGGTGTGTTGGGAAGGATGGTCCTGAAAGATCCACCCATCTGAAAGGGGTGAAGAAAGGCAGCCCTGACAAGGCTGCCATCTCTGTTTCTTACGTGGGAATTGATTCGATGAGGGTGGAGGAGCACGCAGGGGTGCAAAGGAGCAATAAGCTCCTGTCTCCCTTATAGGCATTTAGTGAAATGAATAAGAATGCTCCAGCTCAGATTTTTCAGATCACATGCATGCATATAATATGAAGCCATATTTTATAATCAACAGTTCAGGTCCTGATTTGAGTTAAATAGACTTCAGCTGGGGAGCTGACCTTACTGTCCCTATCACATTTGAAAATGCCAGCTGCTGAGTTATTTTAGATGTTTTCTCAAGAACACAATACACTAGATTCTATGAGCAGCCTCCTGAAGGAAGAATAAGTGAAGTGTTGTCCCCTTTAGTTTTGTAGAATTATAAATTTAAAAGACTTCTAATTCTTAAAAAACCTCCTCTGTCACTGGATGAAAAATAACCCTTTCCTAAAAGCTAATATAAATAACAATCTAACCAGTCAACTAAAATAGCACACTAACATTTTGTTGGAATTCTCTGATCTACCTCAGCACTCAAAACTGATATTTGAATAAGGTGTTACTACAATTCAAAACACTTCAGTGAATTTTACCAGATACTGTGGTTTAAATATCTATATCTCTTATCTCTTCTGACACCAGTGAGATTTAAGTATATACTCAAAGGCACTACAATATTTTGCTGAACAGGGATGTTATAAAATGTGTCCTTACATTAAAAATATTCTTAAAAACCTAAATTAGGCAAATGTCATGATCAGTTAGAATTGATTTGGGCTCACTTGGTACTGTTAGGAGGGAGAAATACACATTTGGTAGAGATCCAGAGCACCAAAAGTTTCAAAGTGAAAGCAACTTCTCTTGTGTGTAAAGCAGTTAAAGTCTCAGAAAAAGAGATTTGTACTGGGAATGCTGTTGGCATAGTGATAACTATCAAACTGAATGCAGTCTTGGAAAGAACAACACTTGATAACAGCTGTGTTTGCATTAAACATTTTTAGAGTTCAGTTCAGAGCAGTTCTGCACCATATATGTAGAATTTTTATGCAGAATTTGCATACAGAAAGTATGGAATGCTCTTTGCTGGGTAAATTATTTGCTTCTGCTATTTATTACGCTCCGCCCCCCATCCCCTGGGCACAAGTGGCTGCAAGGATTTGAGTTAGTAGAGAAAACAGGTGTGCCTGGTCAGAAGAGCAAAAAGCATGTATTCAAGGGAAAAGTGGGATTTTTGTTTCAAATAAGATGTATAATGCAGTCCTCCCTCTGGGTCCATCTAAACTGACCTTTTGGCAAGAATGAATTAAGGCATAGATACCATGGCCCATATTTACCTCATCTAATGGAGACACTTTAATTCTATCCTTATTAGGCAAAAGATTTAAGTACAGTCTTAAGTCAGGAACATTGTTGTACTAGACTTTCTCCTCTGAGGAAGAGAGGTTCTTTTAGATGGTACTTCAGGTCATCCATGCACAGTTCCATCTTCTGTCTCTTTAGAGAGACCAACAGGGAAATTGCATTATAAGACTGGACCAGTCTAACAGCTAGCTTTAGGTGAAAGGGTCAGTCTCACTCCTCTTCCTTGCGCTTCTTCCCAACTATAGGGGCTGATTTCCTTTGTTGCAGCAGCTCTCCTGTTTGCCTGATTGCATGGTAAAAGCTGAACCAACTCATCAATCTGGAAGAAAATTACTTTTTTTCTTTGGTCAAGGCGAGCAAAACCTTTCCTGCAGGCTGAGTGAATTGCATCGGTGGTCAGGGGAGTGCCAGGGAACTCATAAAGAATACCACAATGCAAAGGATTCTTTCCTTCCAGCACAGCTCACCTCAGAAAGTTGACTGAGTTTCTGTTTCCCAAAAGGCACAATATCCCACAGCTTGTGAGTCTCACCTCATGTTATTCCTGGGTTCAGATTTGGAAGTGGAAGAATTGTGGATGTACGGCTTCTCTGGAGTTGTTCTGGCAGTGGTGTTTTTCCATGAGCCTCAAAACGACTGAAGGTGAAGCTCCCAAAGCTGTGCAATTCCCACCTGCCTCCCTGCTCCCAGGATAGCCTAACCTGAATGTGTTGGAATTTGGCTGAAAAGCTGCAACTAGTATTCTTGTTCCTGCAAAAGGTACCTTCTAATAGTAATGACTAGAAGTGTTAAGTACCTGAATTTTGCATGTCACGTGAAAGATAGAAGTTCTGTCAGCAACCTGCCATTAATACCATTTTGGGTCACCATCTGCTCTGCAGTGATTCAGAAAGTCAGAGGCAGCTACTGGCTCAGCAGCATCACTTGCAGCAGTTTCGGTGTTCTTTGGAGTCTGCTGCCTGAAACACTGGCCTGGTTCCACCTGACCTGCATAGCAGTCATGGTTTAGCCCCAGCCGGCAACTAAACCCACACAACTGCTCACTCACTCCCCCACAGTGCGATGGTGGAGAGAACTGGAAAAGTGAGAAAACTGATGGGTTGAGATAAAGGCAGTTTAATAGGTAAAGGAAAAGCTGTGATTGCAAGCAAAGCAAGCCACGGAATCCCTTCACCACTTCCCACCAGCAGGCAGGTGCTCAGCCATCTGCAGGAGCGCAGGGCTCTATCACATGTAACGGTGACTTGGGAAGACAAACACCAGTGTCCCCCCTTCCTTCTTCTTCCCCCAGCTCTATGCACTGAGCATGACGTCATGTGGTATGGAATATCCCTTTGGGCACTGGGGTCAGCTGCCCTGGCTGTGTCCCCTCTTAGTTTCTTGTGCCCCTCCAGCCTTCCCACTGGCAGGGCCTGAGAAGCTAAAAAGTCCTTGACTTAGTATAAACACTACCTAGCAACAGCTAAAAACATCAGCATGTTATCAACATTATTCTCATACTAAGTCCAAAACACTGCACTGTACCAGCTACTAAGAAGAAAATGAACTCTATCCCAGCTGAAACCAGGACAACAGCTCATGAAATCTGATGGAATTTCTCAAAGTTACTATGACTAACTGATTTCACCTATGTCTGTGGTCACGGCACCATTTTTATTTCCTTATGAGGGGGAGGTACAATGAGCAATAGCAGACATCGTTAATTCTTTTGGTATTTTTGCTTTTCTGATCATGGTTTAATATTTGAGAGTCTTTGAGCTGGAGATTTTTTTCCTTCTTCAGTCTTTCTGCAAAGAAAAATTATCTCAGCAGTATATTTTCTTGTAGGACAGCAAGAAGAGAGAATGGTGGAAGAAGGAAGATAGTTCTGCTATGGTTGTGCCACCTATGTATAATCTATACCCAGGTTTTAACTCCTGGTTGTTGCTTGTAAATATCTTCAACTCCTGGCTTCTGACCTGTAGCATTTAGCCTTCAGCAACTGAAAAGGCTGCTAATTCCCCACTGTCCACCCAGCCACTCAGCTGCAGGTCATGGCTCCGCAGCAGAAGCAGTAGGATGGGTGATATGGCTTTGTGGTTACCGTTGGCAGTCTAGTGTAGGAAGAAGAGAGTACGAGTGGGTGTGACAACTGATGTGAAGCAGTGAGGACGCAGGAGGGTTTCAGCAAAAAAAATCAGCAAAAGGAACAGAAAATCCACGCAGAACCATGGGAAGTTGTCTCTATGCCTAGTGTCACCCTAGTCAGAAGAGTAGAAGACAAACACAGTACCTGTCTTCTGAACCAGAATTTGGTCTTTAATTGTCGTGGTTTAACCCCAGGTGGCAACCAAGTACTGCACAGCTGCTTGCTCACTCCTCCCCACCCAGAGGGAAGGGAAGGAGGATTGGAAAGGAAAGTAAAACTCAAGGGTTGAGATAAGAACAATTTAATAGGTAAAGCAAAAGCTGCGCATGCAAGCAAAACAAAGCAAAGCAAAGTAAGGAATTCATTCACTGCTTCCCATGGGCAGGCAGGTGTTCGGCCAACCCCAAGAAAGCAGGGCTCCATCACATGTAATGGTTACTCAGGAAGACAAACGCCATAATGCCAAATGTACCCCCCTTCCTTCTTCTTCCCTCAGTTTATATACTCAGCATGACATCATACGGTATGGAATACCTCTTTGGCTAGCTTGGGTCACCTGTCCTGGCTGTGTCCCCTCCCAATTTCCTGTGCCTCCCCAGCCCTCTGGCTGGCAGGGCCCAAGGAACTGAAAAGTCCTTGATTTAGCATAAACATCACCCAGCAACAATTAAAAACATCAGCATCCTATCACTGTTCTCACATCATAGCCAAAACACAGCACTGTACTAACTACTAAGAAGAAAATGTTTCTTCTTTTAAAACCATTCAAGTTAAAATAGTATGAGACAAGTGGAAACCATGAACAAACATTCATGCTGGTTCTCCTGCAGGTAGTTGGTGAGGACAATGCCTGAATGTCCAGAGGTCCTTCTGTTGACTGTTCCAGTTCTCATGCACTGGAGATTCAATCAATTTTATTTCTTTAGTCTTCCTTCAATGCCATGTAGGGTTGAGGTGGTGGTAGGTACCACTTGGGGTCTAATGTCCCTAGAGTTGTGACATTCTCTGTTCCATATGACTGAACACTGGTATATAATCAGATTTCATCTGTGGCGCAAGAGTAAACTTATCTTCCATGTTTCTCCTTTGTATGCAACCTATAAAAGGCTTCATTGTTTTAAAAGAAAGGTTCTGGGCTAAGGGAAAGCTGTGCAGTTTGGAAATGTGCTTTTTATTTTTGTTCAGGCTAAGAACAGCATTCATCTCTTAAGGCTGCATTTCACATAGAGGGAGGCAGCCTGTATTCCCATGGTTTGAAAGGGACAGAGTGTCTATGGGGTAGGACCTCCTCACTCTCAGTGTCCCCTTGTGCTTTCCAAGTGCTTAGCATTCCTTACAAATTACAGTCTTTTGTGGTACAGAATACTGTGCTATTTTAACCAATTGGAGGAGTGGTGGTGCTGGGAGGAATATAATAGGCTGAGAAGTATTTTCTTACTGTGCTAGACAGTTTGTTTAGGCTTCCATCCTGCAACAGGGTTTGAAGGCATGGACCCTTATGGCCCAGTGGGACTTCCTGTGAATAGAAGAGGTCTCCTTAAGTGTGGCCTCACATGTAAAATCCACTGTCAGCTGTAGCACCTCCATATATTTAAACTGATGAAACAGTGTAAAGGAAAGGAGCTATCAGATATAAATCCCAGAATACTGATAGGCAACTTCATTACTGAGTAGTAGGCAGGTGCTAGTGTTCATTTCAGGGAGTGGAATGATGGTTAAATGCCAGATCACTTGAATCCAATAGGAAACGTGAAAAGAACACATAAGGAAATAGCTTCTGAGATGAAAAACATTTAAGTTTACACTAGAGAGACAATAAGCAAATTATTGACTTCAAAAATCCCATTTTCAGGAGGCTGTGAAAAGTGTCAGGAGAAAGGTCCAGAGATCAAAAGGAGACAAAAATGTTAACAGATCTTCTTGAGAACAAGAATGTGCCAGCGGGAGACTTGTTAGAGCCATCTAGGGTGACAGCATGGAGGGGAGAGAGACATACATACTCTATAAGGTAATCTAAAGAAATTGCCCCTCCCTGCTTAAAGCAAAAAAGAGCTGAGAGCTGGCAGTAAGCACCAGTGAGCCCTGGGGAGCTACTAAACAGCTGTATTGCATATATTGTTTTTAAGATTTGTTTTCTCAGAATAGTTTGCTTATAAGATCTGCCCAGATTCTATAGATCTACTTTTTTCACACGGACAGTGGTAGAAAACAAATAGCATCCTTGG
The DNA here is from genome assembly GCF_963210335.1 of Falco punctatus. Classification (NCBI taxonomy): domain Eukaryota; kingdom Metazoa; phylum Chordata; class Aves; order Falconiformes; family Falconidae; genus Falco; species Falco punctatus. The sequence continues at coordinate 38,809,623 of NC_137587.1, read as the reverse complement.
AGCGAAGTATTTTTAGTTAGAACATGAGTCTGTGTACAAAAATCATCTTTGGATCAAATATTATTTTTCTAACTTAAAAAAATTATTGTCTTCAACATCCAGTTTTTCAAAACTACAGTGAATTCTCACAGCTTTACCCACAATTCATGTATCCATCCATCTCTCCATCCACACAAATGCAGCATAAATTGTAAACTGAAGCATAGGTGAGTGACATTTATTTAACACCTGGTGCGGTAAGGTGCAATAGGAAGGCAGTAATGTGGAGTGATTTCAGGAATCTGTCAAGAATAAATATTATTGATAATAAATGCTGAATATGCAGCCAGCATATAAGCAGTAGGAAACAGCATTGCCTTTGTTTCTGCTGTTCTGTTTATTTCATTCCGTTTCATCCATACTAAGTCCTAACAAATATGGGATTTATTCTGAAGAAATCCCTACAGAGTTCTTTCCTTTTAGGGGAAGAGCAAGCTCCTCAGTCTTAGGGTAAGAACACTAGAGGAAGGAGAAAGTAACTGGGGGAAGAGTAGATGTTTCCCAAAGGTATGCTGATTTGGGACTTGAAAGAGGAGAATTTGCTGCAGTCTTGTGAGAAGCAAACACCCCTTGGGATAACCCAAACTACTAAACCCTCTCTTTTACACTATTAAGAAATTTCTTCCTACATTCTTAATGTACCACATTTTCTGATACGACTGATATGGGAACTTCTTTCCTCAAATGTGTCATTCCTATTACACTTCTATTCAGTAGAATTTCACTTCTCCCCTTAAAGATGCAAAGGAACACAAACAATAAGAAACATTTCTGTGTTTTGAAAGACTGGGAACTCCATTTTGTTGTATCCCAAGTAATCTAATAAAATAGTAAGTCAGTTTTACCTCTGACTTTTGACAAGTTTCTTGGTGTTAAAATGTCCATTTCACCACTGTGCTACCAACATGAGCTCAAAAATCAAGACATCCATGTGCTCTGAGCTATACCTCAGCAATGGCTCTAACTCACTCCCCACCTGGCTTCGGCTGACACACGTGCACTACTAGTACAGCCAAGTGCGAAGGGCTCGGAACTGTCTCCCCATGTTTGGGCACAGTGTGGGAGAGAGCTAGGATGCCCAAAGTTAGAGGATGTGCTAACCAAAGGTTAAAAAAAATGTGGCTTGTGAGCATCTACTCATGGTTTGCAGAAGTTTGTGTGGTGTAACTGTTTTCACCTGCTAAACCACAGAGATAAATAACTTTCTAGTCTTTATTCTGCAAATTTCCTTTACTTGTCTCCAGGCATAAGTAGGAAGAGCAAAAGCTCATGCAAATACAAAATGGAGAAGAGTAGCTGCTTTTTTAAAAGATGTGTCTCACATCTGAAAAAAAAACCTGAGAAACCCTGCTGTAGTCCTAATATACAGAGAGGAGGAAGGTGACTGGGGGCAGGAAGAATATTTATGCTAATGGTTCCCACCTCCTGAAGATGCTGCTTTTTTTAAAGAAGGTCTGCTTCTCTGAAGAACTGTGGAGGTGGGGAAGGATTACTTTCTTTACCACGGAAGTCTGTAGGGCCCAGCCATATTACTCAGATAGCTGGCAAGAAAGCATGCTCTTAAAGATCACTTCTGTTGAACTTGATAGGAACTGTGTCACTGACTTCTGTGGGACCTAGATCAGGCCCTAATCTGTTAAACAAATAACAGTGACATGACTGTTTTCCCTCCTGGCCCCATACTTTTGGCTATTCTGCCCACCACAGTGTTTATACTTTCTCAAGCTGGGCTGGTTTGATTGCAGCAGCACAGACAGTGTACGCCTCTGACCCAGGGAGCTCTTGCAGCAGAGAGAAAGCATTGTGCTGCAGCTTTTTGCTTGGGTAGCTCCTCCAATTATTAAGGGAATAGCCTCAAAGAATCTAAGGAATCACAGATATTCTGGGGGGAAAAAAATCTGTTGGCTGAAAGAAACTGTGTAGAAAAAGAATGAACTAGCATCTTGATTCAACATGTCTGTTGTATCAATCATTTACTCTGAGTGGGTAGCAAAGATATGATCTAATAGGTGCAGGATTCTTATTTCCTGTTAGAAGCTGAGCATACCTTTTGTGTGAAATCAGAACGTTTTTATTTTGGTTTATTCACCAAATACTTTTATCAGCTAATCTCTGTGGTAATGTGGCAAAAAGCATTTAGGTCATTATGCTTCAGACTATATAAATCTCTTTTAAGATCTAGCTCTTTTATAAGGCTTTATAGCATATATTCTCCAAAACTTTCAAGTCTTCAGCTTTCTAGCAATGTGCTCATTTTCTCTCTGTGTTGCCCACGCTTCGGTTCATAGGTATAAAAGTTATTCTTTCCCTTTGAGAAAATGCTAGTGTATGTACAATTAATGATAATGCAATCATCCTCAGAGTTTACTTCTCTCACATCCAAGAAAAAAAGATGAATTAGAATAAAATGAGAAGTGCCATCACCTGCTCTGGAAATCAGTGGTGTACTCACAGTGATAAGCAGCTGGCTCAATATCCATATTGATATTTAGGCATCTAACTACCCATTGATTTCACAGGGAATTCAGACACTTAATTAGTGTTTAGTTTGAATATCTCTGTGCACCTGGCTCTATGCCTGGTATGAAGTGTTAGCAGGATCAGCCCCCTCAGCTCATATGCTCAAATCTGCCATGATCCTTCTGTAGGCCAGCCGATGGGCTCCCCAGCGACTTCAGTGGAGTCAGGAGAGCTTGGAGGCTGCTCCTGTGGAGCTTGTTTTAGAATCTGAGTCTAAGTTTTATGATGAATGAGGAGATTTCCATCTTTCTTTTTTTTTTGTCTGTGTGGTGATTTCTTTGCCTCTAAGGTATCACAGAGGCAAAAGAAGTAATTGGAATAGGTTAGCAAAACACAAGACACAAGCAAGTAATTGTTTCAGTAATCAACTTTAAAAGGCTGGGACACTGAGTTTCCTTCAAGACTGGTTCCTTTCTCCTCCCTGGATTTAGAACCAGTTAGTGTTATCCGTAGGCAGCGCAGACATTGTTAGGACAGTGTAAACGTTTCCACTGCGACAGGTTTGGAGTGACTAGCCTTGCACAAGAGGCAAAATTGTAGCTAATATATCCCAAGCAGGATCCAAATAACTCTTAATGCCAAGTCATGACCTTGCATTTGCTTGTATTACAAGATGTGCAAATAGACAAATGAACTCCACCTACCAAACAGTCCAGATCAAACTGAAGAACTGATATATCCTTGTTGGTATTCTTTCATTTACCCAGCTTTGTGTCATCCACAACCTTCATCAGTAGCAATACTGTCTCTTCCTCAGAATTCTGGAATATTACTGAATGGTCCTGTCCACAGTGAGATACCTGTGCTATGCCTCTTGGAGCTCCCAGACTATGTTCTTTGCACCTTTGGACTTGATTTTCCTTATGGAGCTGTTTCTTGGCCATGTTCAAGCCATAGCCTGTGTGCTGAATCAGTTTTTATAAAGTAGTATTGTAAACTTGACATTTTGTGAAGTGTGTCCTGTGGATTTTTTTGATTTATTGTCAGCTCCACTACTTTTAACCAAACAAGTTTATAATAATGAAAACTTTTTAAGCATTTAAGACTTGTATTCTATTGGATTCATCAAGAGGATTGATACTATCTGGGTTGTGAGCCTTTGGATTTGCAACTGATCGCATCCCATCACATCCTTGTAATAGTCTTATCTGGAACTGATGCTGTGTTGACCCTTTTGTAGTTATCCACAATTCCCTAATTTAATAGAAATGTTGGTACATAAATTATTTTCTCGAAATCCCCTGCTTGTGCAATATTTCTTAAATAAAACTCTTCAGAACTCTTTAAGTGTAAATTATTTCATATCTGAATCCAGGCATAAGATAGTATGATAGTAAGTGCTATCAGGAACACCCAGGGAGGGGGCGAGCACATGCATATTCATAAATCCATCATGTAACAGTAGGCATTATACTCATGGAATGTGTTTGTGGATTCAGCACTGAGGTTCTGGGCTGAAACCATGGCCTGGCTATGTCTTCTCTAGGTTGTTTTGAGGGCTGTAACAAGCCCTGTGGTAATTGAAAGGGTATCAGGGAACTACCTTCATGTGTAATAACCCTATGTAATCTACTGTTTTCTGCTCCACATCCAGAACTCAGAATATATACATCCAGCAGAAGATATTATGGCCTTGACCTGCTTCTACCAGGCTTCCCTCCTGGTATCATGGCTTGAAAAGGACTATGCATAAGACTGATAAAGTCCACACCAAAGCGGGGCTTTTTTTAAATGCCTCCAAGGCTTGGAAACCGAAGATAGCCATGAGGTAAGAGGCTATAGCTGAGAAAATTATTTCCTATATTTTCTTTGTACTGTATCAGTGTTTACTAGCTCATCCTTTGTATTTTGAGACTTAGAAGTTCAACTGTTTTGCTGGTTAGCGCTTTCAGCAGATGGTAAGAAACCAAACTGCAGATTAATCTCCAGACAATTAACGTACATTTCTAGAGGAGACAACTGAGAGAAAGGTGCGCTATCTTTATTAAGAAAAAAAGGAAAAACCCACTCTACGATTACTTTTCAAGACAAACATTTAGGCAATTTGCCAGAGAAAAATAAAATGCTGTCCATCATCTGCAATGTGCATCTTCCTCTTGCAGCTTGTCCCAGTGACTTTCAAGACTTCGGGTAAAACCTAGAAAAAGTTGTATTTCAAGGAATAGCCCTGGAAAGCTTTGATTCATTGCTTGTTTTCAAGATTTGTGAGATGTACTGTAATTGCATATGTTATTACTCTTGCAATATTTTGTCTTACGTTACTGCATGTTTATAGACCAAAACTTTATAGACAGATAGAAAGCAGCCTGAGAAGGAGGGGAGACATAAATCAAGGTATAAAACTGCCCTGAATAATATTTTATGCTTCACTATATTGACCTGGAATTACAGGATAAAGACATTTTCCACTGGTGCACTGTTCTTTTCTTGCTTTCTCTGTGTGTCTGTTTCAGGCTTGTTGGAGTTCTTCATTAAATCCAGAATCTGTATCAAATGAGCTGTAGTATGCTGCAGCACATAAAGGTTTCAAAGCAACAATTACTCTATTATTTCAGCAGGGATTACCTGTTTGAAATGAAACCCACACTGAATCCTTTCTGACCTGGTCCTCATTGTGATACTGATAACAAGCCACACTTTCCAGTCTTTATCTTACCTCCTACAGGGTAATCTTTTCTTCTGGAGCTTAATTCTGCTAATAGCACCCTTGACTGGTTGCCAGACAACAAACACAAGCAGGTGAAAAATGAATGGCTCCCGTCTGACCGCTGATAACTGCTAGAGACTTTTTATTCTCCAAATTCCCTCCAAAATATACAAGTTGACTGGTGGACAATCAATTACATTCCTTGTATGCTTCTCTCTCCTTCAGATTGGTTATGCTTTGAAAGATTGTGATGATCTTTTCTACAGTTTCAGATTCTTTTTTTTCCCCCTCCCCGAAACAACAGTAAATAGTAATTCCAGATGGTAGAAATTACTTTTAAATTAAAGCAGGTAATACAGGGAATGTATGCTTATCTAATTCGCCTGTTTTAAGTGGCAACGATACAGTGGAAATGGGTAAAACTGATGTGCAGTGAAGGTATGTAAAATAGTTTGAGATTGTAAAATGCTCTTTTTCCCCCTTTTCTGATTTACTGTCCATGAAAATGAATTATAGACTCGTGAAGAAAACAGAAGTTTTTATTTGCTGAACTCAATAGGCTGCTTTCTGGGGACTTGAACTCTGCAAAGTGCTGAAAAAAAGATTACTGCATTCCACTGACAATTTTTCTGTTTGAACCAAATGGGAGGGATGACAGTATGCTGTGCTCTGCCTTTCTGCTTCCCAAAGAAAATCTCAGGACTGTTCATTGTTCCTCCGTTGTGTGCCTAAAAGTCAAGCCCTTAAGCACATGCTTAAAAACTTCACTAAGTTATGCATTTGAGCCTGGACTTGGCTTTAATCAGGTCCTCTTAAAACCAGTGAGTGCAGAAGATCCTTAGCACCTTGCAGATTTGTACTGTATGTGAATCAAAGCCATTATCATAAGCAGGATGGTATAAACGGACCTCGCGTCACTGAAAGCAGTGAATGTACATTAATTTTCACCAGCTGAAGATTTGCTGGGGACTCATTTGTTTTTTCCAAAGTCATTTTGCTTTTACCATTTGAGTATATGATTATAAGGTAACTAGTTAGTGCTAAGGGGGAATATGGTTGGCTTCACTGGAAAATATAAAAGTATCCACTGCTCCTTCAGGGAAATCATTTTAATAGATAACAGCATGTTGTACAATGTTTCATCAGTGATATTTAGATCTAAATTAGGAGCAGTTGTGAGATGGGTTGCCGATTTTCTTGTGATAAAAGGGAAATAGTTCAAGAAATATAGACCAGATGTTATCTTAATCCAATCCTCATGTACAAGAGCACACTATGAGACAGTAATAATAGTCCCTTCTACCTGTTTCTAATTTTCCTGCTCTGAAACACCCCCTGTGAAAAATAGATTAAACCAACACATCATTTATGAATCGGCACTAGGCGGGTTTGAGTTTGTATGGAATGCAGCATGCGTGGCACAGACCGGAGGGTGCAGCCACTAGATTTTGATACATGTTTAAAAATGCTCACTTGACAGTAATGTTTAAGACAGCAGCTCTTAGTGATTTAAAAGGAGAGTAGCCAGTTTGGGTTTGAATCAGGCTTTTGGTTCAGCATATCCCTACACAGTTTCAAATTTGTCATTAGTGTTTCTAGGCAGTATATGTTATACAATCCTCAGCAGGCCAAAAAAGAGGGGGTTGATCCTCAGCTGCTGTAAATCAACACTGATCCATTGATTTAGATGGAACTACACTGATTTGTACCATCTCATGGTCTGGACAAAGTGTATTAACTTTCCCCAGGAAAATCCTTCACAACAAAAAGCTCCATTCACAGTCCTACTGCATAAGCAGTAACTAATGTGTCTCTGCTCTCGTAATAATGTTTAATACCTGCATCATTTCCTCTTTCTGGGGCAGTCGAAACATTACTCTTTGCTTTGACGTAAGAAGTTGAGTGCTGCGCATTTGTAATATTTGGGACAGCTTTTTCCATAGCTCTTTGTCTGAGCTAAAACATTTTGCTGGAATATTCATGTCCCTTGGCATCAATATGCCAAGGAGGCGTTTGGGCAGCTGTCTAGCAAGTCAGGAGACAAGACTTTTATTTTCCTTTGAGAAACATGGTAATATGAAAATACTTTATTCAGCAATATTCAGAACTGTAAGAACTACTGTGGGATTTTTTTTTTGTTCACTGGAATAGCCATAGCTGTGAGGATAGCAATAATACCATCAACAGTGTTAATAAGTCTGCTTTATCTAGAGTGGACACCTTGACATTTTGGACTATTTCAAACTATTTTTCAAGCAGACTAAAATTATGTTTTCCAGATCGGATATTTTCATATTTCTATGAACAGAGGAAACAAGAGCAGGCAGTGAGACAATTAATCTTCAGAGACTGCCCACACAGCTGGCTGTCCGCTGCAAGAACTGTGCAAGGACGGAACTAAAGTTTTCCTTTTGAAACTAACTCCTTTGGTCTTCATTTATTTTTAAAATGAATGTATAGCATTGCAAATAGATTTACCCCTCTGTTGTTTGGGTTTTTTTAGTTGTTTTTTTTTTTTTCCAACAACTTTAAAGATAAATGGGTAAGCTGGTGCTGGAAAGAATGGCTCTGAAGGGCCAAAAGAGGCTGTAGGCTCACACTGGAGAGACGGAATCTCATGGGTTCCCATAAAAGGTTCATAATCTGACTGTTCATCTATGGAGACTCATGGGTGATGTATCAACACATTAAGGAAAAAGTGTTCAGTGTTTCTGTAGAGTATTATTTTTATTCCTTTTCAACCTGTTAATCCAACAGGTTGAATTACAGCTGTAATTGTATTTCTTTTGTGGCTGTACCTCAAGACCCTACCTATCTTTTGAGGGTCTAGTTTTGTTTGATACTGTACAAATGCAAGCACTGAAATTCTCTTGAGTCAGGCAGCGTAGTGAGAAGAGACAGGTGGATCAACGGGAACAGGGCGGGGTGGAATCATAAAGGAATGGCACACAAAGATGTAAAAATAGAGTCCAAGTTGTCACATGCCCTGGACTGCTCACATCAATAGGAAAGCTGTCATTTGGGATTTGAGTGCTTCAGAAATATAGATGGAAAACTTGATGGATTGAAGTAGTTAATGAAAGAATCAAATGAGAGGAAGAAAAATGTGGAGTGGTTGTAAATAGTTATAGGGGAGAGAATCCACCTGGCAGACAACCTATGGATTGGGAAGGCTTGAAACGCTGCAGCAGCAGAGATGAATACACACATCTAGTCAAAATGCAAAGTGCAGTTTCAAGATCTTGGTGCTAAAAGGCACCGGTGGTGGTGGTAGTGGGGTACGTAGGTTAATACTGAAAGTGTGTTATTAGTAATGACCGAAGACCTTTAGCCTCCTGTCCAAAATCCTTTTTTACTGTATAGAACGGGAAAGTAAACTCTATCATGTTGGGCTATTTAGTAAGCTATTAGTGCATTCATCTTTTCATCATTTGACAGGTGGAAGTAGTAGTCCAGCTTTTAGTTTTAATTATAAGGGATTCCAGATGTAGAATAGGACATAAATTAAAACCAGATCTACTCATATGTCTTTTCAAAGTAAGCCAACTTCAAGGTATCTGCTTTTCATTTAAAAATGTTATTAAAGCTATTACTAAGAAATTCATAGTCTTAGCATGCTCCAATAATTGACACCTTTAAAGTGACTAAACAGATTTAGAGTGTGCAGAAAAGTAAATTTGTCTTAGAGAATGACTCTAATCATCCATTTACATATAATGGACAAATCAGTGTTTGTGTTTTGAAAGGCTGGGTGAGCAGCCTGTGTAGATAGCTTTCTGACTACTCCTCCAGCCTGGCCCAGCTGCTGGGTGTTAGGTTGTTTCCATGATGATGCTACTATACATGAAGATAAAGAATTAAGGGCTGATCCAAAGCCAGTGAAAGTCAATGGGAGTCTTTTCATAAGCTTTCTTTCCATCATAGCCTCCTCCTTTCACGTTGACTTGACCTATATTACATTATGTTGGAAGTTGCATTTTTTTAAAAGAAAATTAAATCCAGAACCATTTTTTTTCCCAGTGATAATGTTCTTAAACCCCTAACTGTGTAAAGAAAGCTGCAGATTCCTTTCTAAAAAGGCTTTCTTTCCCCAAGACCTATTTATCTAGTGATACATTACAACCATGCAAATAACGCTGTACATTTGACTTCATAAAAAGTCTGAGGTTTCCAATAATTAGAATGATAGCTGGCAAGTCTGATAAATTAGAGAAATAACTTGTTTGGTGTAAACTGAGCCTGTTTCTGAGGCAGAAATGTTAGGCTTTTATCCTCTGGAGTGTGATTGAAAGGGTGAGAAGTTAATTTGGCAGCTTCGCTTCTATGGTTTCATAATGTTTCTCCTCCCCCCTCCCCTCAGCTTCAGGGAAGGACTGTGATTTCAGTACTTTGCGCCTGCCCTCATACAAGGCAAGAGCATGACCCGAAACGAAACCCCTCTCCCCAGGGCACATCCTGAGCAGTAACAGCTTGGCTCAAGTGTTTCTTATGAACAGCCGTCCAGAGCACTTGATCTAAATCATGCCATTTCCTTCACAGTATGGCACAGTTAACAAGTCAGTGCATCAACACAATCTGCAGATGGCAGTTCAAAAGGTGCACGTTCCCCAGCAAGATAAAGGGCAATGAGTTCCATGGGTTAGCTCATTACTTGGATTCAGGCAGGGGCTCCGTAGGGGTGTGAGGGAGGAAAAGGGGGCAGGCAAACCTTGAGAATGCATGTCTACACAAATAAAGCCAGCATTGCAAGAAGCATGTTATTGAAGTAAAAGTGCAAACAGCTTGCAGAGCATGGCTTCCTTCAGAGGTGGCTTGCTTTGCCTCCAAAAAGCAAGAGGAAAAGGGGAGTGAAACCGGTGATGATAATGCGGTGCCTGTGTGCCTTCATTTATCCGCAAGGCCAGGCAAATGTGACACCATTTCCTAAGCAAAGCCCCAAAATTCATGAGAGGCAAGCAAGCTATCATCAAGGGCCAGGGCTCATGGTTGCTCTGCATCCTGCTTGGGAAGGAACCTGTTTTCTGGAGCATTGCAGAAGAGCTTCTAGAGAGCAGTGTGCACTCCTGCACAAATTACATTAGAGCTAAACGTCCAGTGAAGAATCTCTGAGACATATTAGTCCTTTAGACTTCAAAACGAGCTTAAATTGGAACCATATTGCTGGAATACTTCTTAGCTAACATTTATATTACTTCAGTTACCAAATCCAGACTAAGTCCCAGGACTCGGCAGGGGAGGACATAATATATTAGGAAGTAAGATGAGGGTGTGCACTTCTAGCCTCCTATTTTATATAAATGTACAAAAAGTTTCCTCACACTAGCAAGGAAATGACTACAAGGCCCTAAAATGCCAGTTTCCAGCGGCAAACGAGGGAAGTCCACTGCCCCTCCTCCCCTCTCTCCCCTGACCATTCTGTGTGTGCCATGCCTTGGGGATAGTTTGGATTACTTGGAGTAGGACTGTTGCATAGAAGCTCAGGTATCAGAGCAGATAATTATACACATATAGCTAGATACAGCAAAGATCTCAGTGAATTGTCAGAGGATGAGATACATCTCGGGAGACCAAACAAGCCTCCCCTATACTGATCTTTGTAAATGAATCTCTTTGGGAACTATCAAGATGGTGCTTTACCACGATTTTCACTGCTGAGGAAAAAGGAACTCTTCCAAGCTGTTTGTTTTCCAGGTTGTATCAAAAGCTGGCGAGTGAAGATTTTTTTCTTTCTGCGCTTATGTTAGTATGAATGCACTGAAAGGCGCTAACATATGTGCTGATCTCTGAGTTCCTGCAGCAGAGAAGTTCAAGGCAGGTTAGGTAAGAGAGGAACGTAACCCCCCTCCCCTCCCCGTAACTTTAAATCTACAAAGGCTGACTTTCTGGTGAACTCTCTGGTCTACATCGCAATTCTTTTGCAGAAACAGTGCTAAAACTGGGAAGGGCAAATCCTGAGTGGCTGCTAGGCAGAGGTGTGTTGAACTAAGTTCATTCCTTGTGTAATTTGATTGATTTAGTAGAGTTATGCAAGATAAATTTGGCTTCGGGCTTTTGGGTGATGTGTCATGTTTCTTTAACTTATTGAACAGGTGCTTAGCAACAGCATCTTCCACTGTTTTATCCAGAGATCTTCAGTTCTTTCTTTCATTATCCATTTGTCAATATCCTTCCAAGCTGTGCTGAGTTAAAAACAGAGCCAAGACTTCAGGCTGTGCCCCACTGGGACACGTAGGTACGCAGCATGTTTCCCCAGGTTCTGCATCCATTTCTCTCCTACAACAGTGCCTGGTGATTACTGTTTTTCTCAATCCAGTGAGATAAATTAAGGATAAAAAGCTGTGAGTCTCAGAGATTTTTCTGGATTTGGTGAGTTCAGCCTTAAGCTAAAGCAGCTGAAGAGGACTTCAATAGTAAGGAGCTGAACTTCATTTCATTAGAAATGTTCCACCTTCTGCTGAGATCAGCAGAAAACAAGTGAGCCCCAAAGGTTTTAGACCTGAGTTGACAAGGCAGCAGTCTTCAGCAGTGATTCAGGTTGCTCACAGCTGCTCTACAGTGTGACTTCTCTAGACCATTTCTTCAAAGCTGCAGTTTCTGTACTAGAAGTATCTTTGCCCAAACAGCAAGTCTAGTACATGCAAATGTCTTCAGACACTGCAAAGCAGCAATTTATTTCTCCCTATTGGGCAGCAGCCTTCAAAATACTTTTTCTTTGCTTCAGAGTGCAGTGCCCAGAGGACTTTCAGTGAGGTGGCTTGAATGCAGTAGGGCTCTGCCTTGGCTAAGTAGATCCCCCTTCTCTTTCGGAGGTATCTTTGATATCTCAACATGGTATTAAATGGTGCTGTGCTATACATCATGTATACCCGGGTTGTGAGAAATACTATCTTTTCTATCCCTTTTCCCATCTCTCTTGAGAAGACATGAGGAAGGAGAGATGAGCAATCCTTGTGCTCAGCCTTTCCTGCACGTAAACGACGAAGCCATGTGCCCTCTGTGTTCTGTCTATGTCTTTTCAGCTCACCATCTCATGTAGATGGTGGAGGGCCTTGTTCATGAGATCTGTGACAGCTGCAGCCTGCCTAATCTCTTATCTCTGTGGCTGTATCCTTCACAGCCATTGCTTCCAGAGAAAGTGTTGTTTGCTTTCTTACGTTACACCTTAAGTTCAACCTAGTAAGGTACACCTCAAACAAAAGTGTGTGACTTACGAAAACGATTATATGATATGGGTGCTAGTAATAGCAGGAAACAGAACTCAGTGAATTAAGTCCCTTCCGTCCACATCTTCCTGTGATTACCCTCCTAATGATGGACGTCAGAGAAGAAAATGGTTTATTTTGGTAGCTCTCACTGATCAGAATGCTCATATTTCTTAGAACTACAGTGGAAGTCTCTAGTGTTGTGTTGAAATAGAATCTCAGACTCTCACAGTGCCTTAGTCTTCCAGAAAGCATTCTGCATCTTTATCATGAAACATCAGTGCTATGATAGCACTGAAAAACCCTGAGAATGGGAGCTCCAGTGTGCAAACAACCATATATTGAGACATGAAATAAAGAGATTGATCTCACATAGGCGGTCTGCAGTAGGGCTAGCACACAGACCTGGGTCTTCTGCCTCCCAGTCCCATGCTTTCATCATGAAATCACTCAGTTCTTTCAGCTGGGTCTCCAGGCTCTGTTCTTAGCACTGTAGTTTCTCTGTCCCTCATGGAAACCCCAGGACTGGGCTTCACAGACTCTCTGCAACTCAATCCCTTTGGACTGTAATTGATTTGGAGTCAGGTGGTGGTGTAACATAACCCGTATGGAATCTGTTGGTGAAGTTTATGGCCATTCAGTTAAACAGGGAAAAAAAAAAAAAAGGGAGAAATATAGAGGGGGAGTGGGAAGTGAATTAAGATTGAGTTCTGGGATGTGAAGCTGTGCTGTTTCACAGCCCAAGGAGAAAAGCTTGTAGAGGCCTTGGGTATGGAGAAATCTATCCCCAGCTCATGCACCACAGTCGCTCAGCCTGGCCGTGACAGCCTGTGTATATACAGAAGAACCCACAGAGAAACACCTGTTCCCACTGTGTTCAGCCTTTGAGCCGGTATGGAAAACCAGAGAAATGCAGAGGGAATGTAGAGAATACTTCAAAAAAATTAAAAAAGAAAAAAGAATTGCTCTGTTGATGGCTCTGCTCTGCTTGCCTGTGTAGCTGTAGTAAGTCTCTGAACTTCTGTCTCCCCTTACCTAAATTTCCAGGGCTTTTGGGTAGCAAAGGAAGATATTCCAGTGTAGCTCCTAGGCTCCCTGAGGTACTGCAGACAGCCTCATGTTATTTGCAGATTTGAACAACTGATTCTAGATTGAAAGTCTTGAACAGGGAAGATCTCCATTGACAGTACTGGATTTTCTGATCTGGCAGATTTATCTGGGATGATAGAGATGACAGACCAGAAAATTGTTCTTTTTGTGACAAAAGAATCCCTTTCACAAGGTTTTGTAGAGGTTTGAAGATATTCTTCCAGGTGCAAAAAGTTTTAGAGAAGATTTCTTACCCAGCTGGAGGGTTTCGCCTGTGAGTTACGCTGAAAATGCCAACAGCATTATGTGATAAGCATTATGTGACAAGCTTTATGTGGTAAGTATGTGACAAGCAAGGCCATAACTTTGTACGGTATCCCTGCATTGCTGAAATCAAAATAAATAGAGTGAAAACGCTGCTGTGAGAGCTCAGATCATGACCGTATGTAAAGTATTGTGAAACAAATACTCATAGCTTTGCTTCAGCCATGGTGATTTACTGATACAAGGGAATCAAAGCCTGTGTGAAGCAGCAACATTTGTCAACTGGCCCATTTGTACAGCTAGGAAAAAAAATGGGTAGGCCTTTGAACACAGAATCTAGGTATTACTGTTGTTGCTGTCATTACTGTAATCTAGGATCTTGCTTTCCAGGAGGAAGAGAGGAAGCCAGTTCTCACGCCAGACTGTAGGCAGACTGCTCCTGTCTCTGGGCGATTGGAGCAGTCCTCATCTTACACAAAATACTCTCTTACAGACTGGCTATGGAGAGCCATCCTGCTGCTGCCACGAGTCAAAATACTGCTCTTGTATGCAAGTGAAGTGCGAAAGATAGAAAGTAGCAGTTCAGGAGAATGAGGGTTTGCCTTTAAGCACTTTAAGCACTGAGTAAGGAGTGATAGCCAGGTTGCATCAGCCACCCAGACATCCTAGGAGACCTCAGGTCCTTGATTACTCTTCTGTGGTATATTTTTTAACTTTGCCCCTCAGTGTGTGCTCCAGCCAGTACTAACAAAGGGGGATTTCCTGAGGAAGGGGCAAGATGCTTCAGTCGCTCTGCTAACATGATGCTATGCAGCATGTGCTGTGGGTGCAATGCCCCCTGTACACTTAGTGTCCTGCTGATTCCTTTCCCAGGGACTGTCCTGGTCCCTCTTGTGAGCCCCACTCTGTGAAATCACTGTCATACATACTGCACACACCAGAATCCTGGCACAGAGCAGCCTTCAGGGTGATCTCTCTGCCCCCATGGTGTGTGTGTGCCAGTGCCCCAAAGCACTCCTGGACTGTGTTGTCTGTTCTGTACTATGTTACCCTATTCTACCTCAGTGGAAAATGAGATGTAACAAGGTTGAAACCAGTCACTTTGTAGTGAAAAATAACCTCTTATAGAAAGGTACAGATCAGTAAATGAAAACAGTAAAAACAAAACCCAGGGACTTCTGAATTACTCTATGGCTTTCTTAACAGAGGTTATAATTTTCCATTGCATTTTGATGGTCACTTACTACATCTGTAGCATGCTGCTTCTTTGTCATTAAACTCTACCAGATTCTTCCATAGGGGTGATATTTTTTTAAAGAGAAAATACTGAAGCCCCATGTGAAAACAGGAAACTCCATGAATTTTTTATAGTGAAATTTTTCCACTAGGGAAACATCCGTATTTTACAGTTTGCAAAATGTGTGGGACCATAAACTGTAAAACCGCATGGAGAACCACAACTCCTTTGTACTTTAAAAATAGACATAAAAGTAATTTCTCAGAAAGAAGGAGCGTATTTTTAAAGGTGAATATTTGTAGGGCTTATAAAACCTATTGGTCTGTTCTTGGAAAATGAATGATAATATTTTTAAAAGGAAAAGACAGGTTGTGGTGAGTCTATTGCAGCTGAATCACCTCTATAGTATGTGCTCAACTGGACCAGCCATAGCGCAGCTACACGAGGATGCGCAATGATCCCACCCAACACGTGAGCCTTTGGTTCCCCACTTCACCCAGGGATAAGGGGGCAGGAGAGGTGGTGCACAGACATGAGGAGGCAAGTGGTGGAGAAGGTCATGAAGAAACTCAGACTATTTCATTTCTTCCACAGCATACCAGCCAGTGGTGCTGAGCTGGAATGAGGGAAAAGCAAGCTGTTCTGGCCACAGGACTGCAGTGTTTCCCCTGACTCTGCAACGTGGTGAGCAGGGAGCGGGTCATACTTTATTCTCCCAGCTCCTTCGGGGTGGTGCAGGAATGACCACACTCAAGGCTTTGAGCCAGAATTCACTCTTACCCTACTGGCTATGTCATTCATAGTAAATGAGACTGACAGTTCTCTTCCTGTTCGGATCAGCTGGGCTGTTGCCAGGGCTGTGCAGGACCTGACAAGGCTGGTCTTTAGAGCTGCCCAACTGGGAGATGCAAACGTGGCAGGAGGGTGGTTTTTAGCAGATGCTGTGTGCCATGGGACAGCACAGGGATGTCATCACAGGATGTCAGGAGGTATTTCTCTGCTCCTGGACGTGCTGTAAAGGCAAGCAGCTGTAGTGATTGCCTGAGGCCCATGGTGTTTGAAAGCGGGGTAAGACATGCAATGTGTGAGTGGGCATATGAAGAGGTGGAGATCCCCCAGCACCTAGTGCTGGCTCTGGCTCTCTGTTGGTGAGGTGACATACCAAGGGCAAGATGTGTTCCTCAGCATACCCAAGCATCTTGTCTGAATACTGAATTGGACCAGGACAGGTTATAGTTCTAGGCAAAGCATTTGCCTTGGAGCTGGCAGACTCCTTGGCCCTGCTGCCTGCTTGGTGCATGCCCAATCTCTGGAGAGCCAGCTCTTCTGCTACTGTTTCAGCAGCAAAGTCGGGGTGTTTGGAGAAGGGGGCCTTTCCCAGCAGCAGCAGCTGTATTGCTGTCCTCTCCCTCTCCCCCAGCAGCAGGACCAGCAAACCCTAGTCTTCACAGCTCTTTCCTCTTTCCATTCCTCCACAGCTTTCCTCTCTACCTCTGTTTCCAGGTGAGAGGGGTCAGTTTCTGGCATAGCCTCCTCTATGGGTGACAACATTCACTCTCATCTGTGTGGCAGAGTACACTTTGTCTGACTCATAATTTGATAATGATGTCCTGTTTATCAAAGTTTATCCTGCCATTTCATATGGATAGGAATGTACTTTTCCATGTGTTGCTCAGTTCTAGTGTTGTTGAATAGTGTAATATTCTGGTCTGCTGTTTGTTTGCAGCTGCCTTTCATCTTCAATTACCCACTATATTTTAGCAGTGGATAACTGACTGATTCCTGTATTCAGGCCAAATCCTGCTTGTTTGGCTCATGTGAGTAATCTAAGGAAGTCTGACACTTTGTTCCCTGATCTGTCTGGGAATGCTTGCACAAGTGGTCCCCAGGCATGGGACGCATGAGAGGAGTAGAGGCCTGAGGCTGGGACCCATCTTCCTTTCATTGCATAGCCACTAGACAAATGCACCAGTCCCAGAGTGTGACTCTAGCTTTGGGCAGTCATCCTGTTTGTGGCCAGCTGGATAACATTAATTTTTACAGGCTGTTGGTACACAGTGTGGAATATACCAGCTGCCTTTCCATTTTCAGGGAGGGCTGAGACAAGGCCTTGGGCCATTCCAGTTGGACAGCACTCCTGAAAAGGGCAAATAGATGAGTTGGAAACATGCAAAGTTAAAAACTTGCCCAGTTCTTCTGTGCAGCTGTCATCATTAGCAGAAACAGGCTGGTGCTGCCAGAGCTGCTGGGCTACCCACTGCTGAGACTCATTTTACAAAAAAGCACTGCCCTGCTTTGCTGGCAAACTTATTTCTTTTGGATGCCTTCATTTAGCTGAGCTACAGAGTACTGATAGCGGTTTATCTCAGGAGGGGGCTGCAGCTGCTCCGTTTTTTCCTACCTTTGTGCATACTTGAAGAGATCTGGGATATGACCAGTACAGAGGTCTGAACATGGACCATGGTGAGGTATGTGAATTTAGAATAATTATTTTCTTTCTGTCACGTGCCACCACCACTTCCAGGATGGGGTCATCACCTGAGAGAGGAGGGCTGGTCCATGGTAAGAGCATTTCCTTTGGACCTGGGAAATATGGGTTCAGTTTTCTATTCTGTTACAGATTTTCTCTGTGAACTTCAGTAAGTAACTTAGATTCTCTGTGATTCAGTGTCATGTGTAAAATAGTGGTAATAGCTTGACCTTTCATCACTAAAGAACATAAAAGAAAATAAATCAAAAAAATTTTAAGAGTCAGCCATTAAAATGTTCAGAGCCGAAGGGAAAGGAGTATCTGCCCTGAGGAGATGAATTAATTGGGAAGGACTAAAGTAAAATGATGAGGTAGTTTAGGTTCGGGGGTTAGAGGTATGGACAAGGTGGGGCAGGGAGACGTAGTTGCTAGAAAACATTTGGCAGGCTGGAAGGAACATGAGGGTGTTGGAACTATGGTCATGAAGGAGTGGCATGAGTGGAAGAGCAGAAGGTGTAAAAAACCCCTAGAAAAATCTACTTTTTGAAGAGCAACTATATCATTTGAGAACTGTTTTGGGCACCTGGGCTAGAAACCAATGAAGAAGAGTAGGATGTTGTGGCCTTGGTGGCTGCCCTCCATATGCATGCTGAGGTGGCTGCCCTCTGTATTCACGCTGAGGTGGCTCCAGGAATATTTCATGCCCTGCTTACCAGGATCACTTGGGCTTTTTAACTGAAATGATGCTGTAAATGTCCCAAGCTGAACTGTTTGTCCCCAGAGTCTATCTTTGTCTTGTTTATTTGTTGGTTTACTTGCATGTTTCTTGAACAAAGTCCTCATTGTCTGCTTTTACAAAATCTGAATATTTTGGGGTGTAAACTGGCAGTGTCTGGGTAGAGCAGTGGGTTTACGGTTTTGGATGTTGTGCAGTGCTTGTAAATAAAGTTACAATGTAGATAGCAATAGCAGTCATGACAATTAAGACCTCCGGTGCCTGAACTGAGCTGTTTGGCTGATCTCTAACTATTTCTGTGGGCTGTAAAGAAAAGATAGTCTCTTAACAACTGCTCCATGCATGGATCACTTGTGTAAGCGCTATAGCTCCCAGATTTACAGTCTTTTCCAAGATAGGGAGGATCAAACATAACACCAGTCTTTCAAAAGGCTCTAGCCAGGATCTAGGGAACTGCAGAAGGGTAATACAGATGTTTGAATGGACAAATTAGTAAAAAATAATGGACACATGCATAAATATGACTTGGAAAGAGTTAACATGGTACCTGTAAAGGGAATTCCTATTTTACAAATGTCTTGGAGTTCATTAGAGGGATCAATGAACAAGTGCGTAAGAGAGATCTGATAGATATAATCCACTTGGGAATTCCAAAAGACTTTACACAAAATCTCCCACCAAAGGCTTTTAGTGAAACTTAGCAGCCATGGGATAGGAGAGAAGCTCTTTGCATGGATATCTAACCAACTTAAAAGAACAGGGTACAGAGAGTTTAAATAAACAGTCAGTTCTTGCAGTGAGGGAAGTTCACTAGTAGAGTCCTGAGCTGGGGCCTGTGCTGTTCAACGTTTTTGTAAGTGGTCAGAGGAAAGAACAGTGAGAAAACCTGGTGGTGAGGCAGGATTCAGTCAGGGGAATAAAGTTGTTGACAGATAGTGAAAGAATGTAAAAAAGCAGGCAAGACTGAGTGACAGGTCAAGAAATTAGACTGTGAAATTCAACAGACATATTTGTGAACAGATGCACATGGTGAGAAGTGATCTAGGCTTCATATATAAAGTGAGAAGCTTTAAGCTGACCACTGCCACTCAGGAGAAAGATGCAATGATCACTAGTTTTCTTGGATACTTCTGTGAAAATGCCAGTTCAATGCGCGATAGCACTCCAAATCATGTTAGGAATTACTAGGAAGGGAGTGGAGATGAAAAGAGAAGATCCTTACACTGTTATATAAATCAATTTATTGCCTACCCATTCAGTGTGGTACACAATTCTGAATCCTCATCTTGAAAGAAATATACCAGAACTAGAAAACCTTCAGAGAAGAACAGGCCTGATTAATGTCTGGGATAGCGGTCAGGATTTGTTACCCTGGAAAAGCTGTGAAGACTGATGTGGAAAGTGTTGATAGGGATCAGCTGTTCATGTATCAGTATGAAAGCCAGACTGCTATAGGCTCAAATTCAGCTAATGGGAGTCCTTGTTCAAACCCGACAAAGAGATGGGTAGTCCATCTCTGGAGCTCCCTGCCAGAGGATGTGTAGATGGATGCAAAAATAGTTTTAAGGCAGATTGTACAAGTAGTTGAAAGAGAGATCTGTGAAGTGTTTCTAAACAGAAGTAGGCAGAGCAGAGTTGGAAGCTGGAACAATATTCAGACAAGTATCGTAAATGACTGCCATGTTCTTACTCTTTCCTGGATATCTCTTCAGTATCGTTACTGGGAAAAGGATATTAATGCTTGCTCTGACCCAATATGACAATTTTCACATTCTTGCCTATATGTGCTTTATAGGCAAACATCCACTGGGCATTCAGATTCACATACAGTGGCGTACTTCAGTAGAGCAAGGTCTAATCTCTGTGGTGAGGAGATAGGTCAGCTCTGGATCTTAAATTCAAACCAGCGTAATCTATTTTTCACCTTTCTAGGGCAGATCTCTCTACAGATCACCTCATAAAGAAGTTCAAAGGATGTTGTCCCTGAGAAACTAGGCAGTGAGGTCAATATTCTTGAAATAACAGTTTCTTGATGTGCCCTTATTTGCAATTTGAGATAACAGAAAATATCACCGCTTTTGTTTCAGGACTAAACTTTTAACTGAATGTATCCTGGCCTTTTTCACCAGTGGAGCCTGGAAGCTGGAGACTTCTCCCTATGGAGGCTGGAAAGGCTATCCACATTCCCTCCAACTCCTCTTAATTCAGAAAGCTGGCACAAGTACATGCTAAGAAGATTTGAAGAGTCTTGTTAGCCAGAACAGTATTGCTTTTCTGATCTGCAAGAAGCGATGATGTCTAATGCTGGTTCTTTTCATTGAGAACGTGATAGCACCATAACATAGCTGGACTTTGTACCCCCATTTGCACTGTTTCTGCTCCACAGTTTAGACGTTAAGTTGCTATTTTCATTGAGGCAAAGTGAGTCTGTTCTTGAAGTGCATAATGTATCCTCCTTAGCAGGAAAGATTAGAACAATGTACCTTGCAGATAAATAAAAGGAATTTTCTATCCAGGCCTGTTGTCATCTGCTGTTTCCATCTAGAAGGCAGATTCAAAACCTTTGACAATACCTGCTGAAATTGTGATGAGCCTTTGGTGAATTCGGTACAGTTTCAGCTGGCAGCTCCTCAAGAAATGCTCAATATTTTCACATCTCTGTTAAAAAGGCTAATAAAAGGCTTCAAGAGGACTGACTTACCTGCAAAGGAATTGTTCTTTTCTGAGCTTTACTTGAATTCTGACAATACTCATGAAACCTTTTTTTACTTGCTACCCTTCTGTTCTCTTTTTCAATTGTCCAGCAATTCTGATTTCTTCCAAGCAATAACAAGGAAAGGTGGAGCGAAAATCACTATGGTAGATCTTTTTCACATTGCTTTTTTTACAAGGAAGACGTTTTATTAAGATTCATCCTGAATTCTTGTCCAAAGATTTAACAGATTTCCACCTTAAGTATTCAAGTAGGAAGTTTGTCAGTTATTTTTGCTGGAGCCATGAAGCATCAGGGACAGGAGCAAGTTTAATAAACTATATATGTATATATATAGATGTACATATATATGTATGTATATGAGACACCATTGCTTTAATTAACTGGATTATGCAGTTTAGATCCTGTCCATGTTGCCTATTGGAAAATAAGAGAGATCAAGCCTTTTCAGTACTGAAAAATCTTGATTTTGGCTTCCTTATATATCTAGAGTGGATGTTACTCATCAGGCTTCCAGACATCCATGGAACATTGCTGCTTGTTTCACCAGAAGGGCTTAGGCCATCTGGGGAGAAAAATTCTGGAAGAAAACTCTAATTTTGATCGTTTGTCAATTTTAATACGTTCATATATGTCATATCATCATCAAAGCATCCAAGCTGCTACAGACTTGAGAAGAAAGTTTTACAGCCATTGTAGCACTTGGGAGTATGCAGAGGAATATATTTGTGATTTATATTCACTGGAAAAAGAAGAAACAGTTCCTTACTTGTACAGTAACTTACCCTTAGCAATGTGCTAGGCACAAAATCTCTCCATACTTGCTCTCCATTCTCTCTGCTGTAGATGCTACTGTAAGTTTCAGATCCAGAGGAGATGCCCTTGGAATTTACTGTCAGGACACTTTTTTTTCATTCCTGCTACTTTTTCACCTACAAAAAAGAAGATTTACCATCCCCGTCTGGGTTTTGAATATTTCAACAACTTTCCACGTCTTTTCAACACTCCTTCCTAATACCTTATTACAGAGTTGGTGGCGAGATACTGTCTTTCGTCTGCTCATTCATTCATTTTACAGAAAGTACCTCAATTTCTGTGTAAGGATATCTCACTAGAATTCTAGTATGGATTCTTCTCTTTGACCTTTTCCAGCCCTGGGGCATTTACCAAGTATTTTGTGGTCATGGTAGTTCATCTGAAGACACAAGAAATACAGATCCAGCCATAAAGATGTTTCTATAGGCACTGCTGTCCAACAGACCTCAACTGCCTGTATGGATACATGAGAAGCAAAAGCAGAATCCATGTGGACAACACATCTTGAACTATAATTACCATATGGTAAATAGTCATTCTTTATTGTATTGTCAACAGTCAAGGAACTTGCTCTGATGTGGAGGCTTGGGGTATTGCTGGCATACTTAATGGATTAATCTTGGGGGAATACTCTTTTTCCCACTTGACATTCAAGTCACTTTTCTGAATTGTAAAAACATCTGTAAGAAGAACTGAATGAGTTGTAGGCCTTGACAGCTGATCTTCCCATGACTCATTCCACAAAGACAAACTTGTCTTATACTTTTCCTTTATCTTCATCTAAAGCATTTGCCAAGGGGAGTGTCTGAATTTTGCTTAAATTATAATATTCAGTTTCAGATTTTCCATCTGAAGCCTTTGCTCCAGAAAGGGAAGGGAGGCTTAATATTGTGACAGCAATAAGGTTTTAAGAGTTTTTTTGGATAGAACCAGAGTATTTAGGAAGGCTTTTCTACCTTTGTGCATAAGGGTTAAAGAGGAAAGCTGGTTTTATTCAATTTTAGGTTGACATGAATTAGCTTCTGGATTAAGAGATGTAATTTTTACTTGGATGTTAATAGTTACAGTGGGGCCACATGCAGATGTTAACAGCAAGTTGTCTATACCTCAGCTA
Organism: Falco punctatus; assembly: GCF_963210335.1. Classification (NCBI taxonomy): domain Eukaryota; kingdom Metazoa; phylum Chordata; class Aves; order Falconiformes; family Falconidae; genus Falco; species Falco punctatus. The sequence goes on along the minus strand of NC_137587.1, from coordinate 38,786,776 downwards.
GATATAGACATTATTCCAAAATAACGAATTAAGAGAACGAAGGTGTATCAGTCTCTTCCCATAACAGTTGCCTAAAACAACTCAGACTATATGTTCTCTAAATTGTCCATTTCATTTGTTTTCCTGACAAGCTTAGAGGTAGATGTCTCCAATACAGGTGTCTAAAGTGACTTTAGTAGCCTTCCTCCATTATGAAGTGTGGTAGACTTTGTTCCTGAGAGACTTTTCACTTGCATGCTGGGAGGTAGCTCTGCAGTCTTTCCTGGTAAGTATAAATTAAGCAAGGACTTCCTAACTTCAATTAGATTAGCTTGTCAAAATAAGATTGATAGTAAATTGTCTCAAAGCATAAATACCTTCACAGATACAAAATAGTAGTGTTTTTTAATCTATTGGAGAAATGCATACTGAAACTAGATATACTTGAACGAAAAATGAGACCTTTTTTATTGAAAGGGATACTTAATCATTAAAACAACCCAAAGATTGTAGTAAAAGGACTGATAGATTCTCCATCTTTTGATGTCGTCACATCAAGACTGGCTGCCTTTGTGAAAGGTATGTGTCAGCCAGCTACAAGTGACAGTCCGGTCAAACACAAATTATTGGGTTCAGCACAGGGGTAACCCAGTGAAAGTTAATGACCTGTGATGTATAGGAAATCACACTAGATGATCTAATGGTTTCTTCTGGCCTCACACTCTATGAATCTATGAATATGTATCCTCAGAGGTTGACTGCTAATTATATTCCTAAACAGGGGAATAGGCAGAGGCTGCTTCAAAAGAAGGATTTAAATTTATTTAGTGGTATCCATTGTCCTTTAGTTACATATTCAAGTGGTTCACACCCAGAATTTTAAGGTCTGTGAGAGGAGCTGGAGCATCTGGCAGAGCATGGTCGCTGATAACCTCCACTGTGAGAATTTAGTGCTGTGAGAAGTGATTCACACAGTTCCCAAAAGGCGCTGCCTTCCAGCATGTAACCACATCTTGGCAGCGTTTGAAGGGCACCCTGCAAGCATAAGAGGCAGAAATGGTGATTCAGAGAGCCACAGCAAGTGATAAGAAGCCCTTTATGGTGGAGTATGAAAACACAAAAATACCTATACTTCTTGTGTTCAGGGCTATGCAGAATATCAAGGGAGGTACAGCTCTCAGTAGCTGGGCTCATGAGTGTATGTTTAGAGATGGCTGTTTTGGCCACTTTTTTAGCAAGGTAAAGCTTTTCCCCACATTTATTTTCTGGAAGGACAGTGGGAAATCAGAACTCTTAGAGCCATCCTTGTGCCACGCCGGGGCTGCCCATGTGTACTTACATCAGGTTCCTGTTGCTGGTTTTGTTTTGTTTTCCAGTTGGGTGGGAATATTATCTTTAAACAGACGAGAAAATGAAAACAACTGACTTAAAGTCTCTTTCAAAATAACATTCAAGGAAGCAAGGATGTTCACAGGAGGGAAGGAATAATAACTGATGAAGAGGCAAGCAATCAGAGGGAAAGAAGTGGCTAGGTTTGGAGAATGCTGGGGAAGGCCTGTCTGTTTACAAGCTCTGTTTATCCACACCTGTGGCTTAGAAATGCTGTCATCTGAGGAGTGGCCCCATATTACAAGAAGGTCAAGCACCGAGCAGACCTAATTAAAAGCTCATTACAAGAGACAATCTCCATTAGCATGCCAAGTTTCATGCAAATCCATTAGCACCAGGGCTCTCTTCGGAAGCTTTAAATTCCAGTCCTGTGCCCCAGGGACTGGAAACCGTGGCCGGTTAATTTGCCATTCTCAGTCTATGAACATTAGGCACAGTCCTCTTACTTTCTGGATTACTTCACATTCCAGCAAATTAGTTTTATCCGTTCTGAGAACATTTTAACAAAGAAAGTTCTTTTGGCATCACATGGATAAAATAACAAGGGATAAAAGAATGAGCAGTTCCCCCAATCAGGAACAAATAACTTTAAATCTCTCCTGAAAATGCAGCCTTTCCTGTTATTCCCACCCCCCCCTTCCTTTCACTTATCTTTCGGCAGTTGGATTTTTTAATTATGTTTCTGCAGCCAGATTCCCCTCCCACTCTCTCTTTATGATGGTGTTCTCAAGAGCCATGTTTTTTCTTTATGCCATTGTAGCAGAACTTGACTAAAGATCTTCAAACTTGTTAAGTATAAAAGTTGGTAAATGATACTATTGTTTGAGTTAGGGGTGGGGGGAGAAAAGGGGAAGGCAGTTTATCTGTGGTGGCTGTGGGGAGGGGGAAGGTTTAAAAAAAGGAAAAGAAAAAAGGCTCAAATGAACTGAAATGGATCAAAGTAAACAGAGACATCTAAAAGCTTTTGTACGTTAAAAGTGGCTATCTGTTGCAAGTCCTGCCTCATTAACTACTGATAGAAGCACTGTCTTGGCCTTCCAAGATATCTAAGGCTGACCGCCTATAACGAGATGAACTCTGGGTTATTCCCTCTTGCCGTTCCGTGTGTTGCCGTGCAGAACTGCTTAACCTCAACCTCTCCACAAATGTTTACCCTCTCTGCTAGGCACAGCAATGGGAAAGTCAGTCCCTAAACTTCAGCGCTTGCTCAAAGGAAGAAACGTAAGCTCAGAGAGCAGGAAGGAAGTGGGAGAAAGAAGGAAATATCCCCAAAGCCAGTGTCTTGCCTGGGTGTCTGGCCTGCACCATTTTGATGTACCTTTTTTGAGGATCGAGTAGAGCGAGAGACAGAGATCAGCCTCCCTGTTCTGGCTTAGTATCCCCCATGCTGTCCCCATTTGGTGGGGGCAGCAAGCCGAAACCGAGAGGCTTGTCTAGGGAAGCAGGGAGAGTGAGGAGGGATGGGGAGGGGGGAACACGATGGCTCTTTGACTAGGACCAGATAGGTCTCTGTGTAGAGTAATATTACAGCTCGCTCTCTCATAAACAAGCTGCATGCAGGCTTCTAAAGAGCCCATCTGGCATAGCTTTGAGAATGGCAATAATTACAAGCTGATGATGGACATGGAAGAAAAGCCCTGCTGAGCTAGCTCATAAGGAAGTACAGGCCAGGACTGTAGGGAAATTACAGGCTAAAACCCTTTCTAGTTTAGGCCTTTTGGTGATCTTAATCACAGACTTTAAATGTTGTAATAAACACTGTTGCATTTTATTGACCAACTCCCATGACAGGCAAATCTTTTTTATTTTATTTTATTTTTACTATTTGTTAGCTCAGAAAGCAGTTCAAGAACAATAGTTTCTTAAGACTGGGTCTGTAGATTTACTTCATGAAAAGTGATCCAAACAGTGAGAGTCCCTTTTGTTACTTTGCAATTAAAAAAGAACAAGAAAAAAAGGGAAAATAAGTATTTTAGAGTTACACTTACCCCTATGTGGTACTAGGTCACTGATCATGCTTTTGACATTATCATTGAGGAATGAAAGATCTAAAATGAGTTGTTGTTAGGTGAAACTCCTGTTGATTTTGCTGGCTGTAGGATTTCACAGGAAAGCAAGCAGTGTTTAGGTATGAGAGATATGGGCTTGATCCTGTGCCCAGTGAAGTTCATGGCATGCTCACTGACTTCAGTGGTCTAAACCAGTGCAAGGGGAAGCTTAGAGGCCTCATCCGTGTCTGCATTTAAATGCACTCTTACTATTCTGACTCAGAGCAGTGTTCCTGAATAAAGAGGAAAATTCCAGGCTGCTGGGGTCACTGGGGCTCTGTTCCAATGTCCCTTACAGGTATCAAACATCATTTTCACAGTGAAAAATGTGAAACACATTTTCACAGTGGAATGTGTGAAACATGAAACACAACCACATTGATGCCCAGTTTAGGGTACTTGACAGGGTTGTGATTTTCAGAGGAAGGTGTCTCTGGCACCAGGTTTCCCAAGTTTAGAGTTAAGAATCACTAAACTTCTGAGAATGTTACCTGTGTCTCTAAATGTCTGTGCTTTGGGTATATGCGTATATTTACTATGTGGTTTTCTATACACATGTAGGTGGCAATGCCATCTCTGTGGACTATAGATGGATATGGACTGTCTCTAGGGTCTATCTATATGGATATGTGAGTGGAGTACAATGGAGCTGCGATAGTTAACACCAACTGAAGTTCTGCTTCAGAGAGCCTACCTGTTTTCCCAGACTAATTTCATTCTCCTTTTCCTACTATGGAGTCTAGAAGATCAAGAGTTAAACAGTTCTCTGAGTTTTATTTGACTTGAGTGCAATAAATCTCCCAGGGTGACTGATAGACTGATAACTCTCAAAATCCATGCAGTGCTTTGTGTGTCAAATCAGCAGTGAATTTGGAGTGCTGTCCGTTGCTTTAAATAGTGCTGTTTTGACAGTATGTTGTTTATTACAATTCAACACATGTAATTTGTTTTCTTGGAGGAAATTTGCCTTTTTTTTTACATTGTCTTTTTTTTTTTTTTACTTTGAGAACATCATCCACAGATTAGAAATGCTGCATAATATGGTGGGTTGGATTTACTGATCCAGTTGAATCCTGGAAATATATCCGTGTTTTTACAGGACACATTCTTGTATGAGATCCTAAATAGCAGAACATTCTGTTCCTTTAGATAAATGTTTGCCTGCAGGTATAGCTTTGTGTTTGTGAATTGTTTCGTGTTGGTCTTATTTCTGCCGCAATTCCCCTTTCACAGACATTTAAAAGTTTCTGTTTTACTTGTAGCTGTTTGTATCCCAGAATTTCATAATGCAGACTGCTTATTTAGTTTTCTCGATTACCATTTGATTATTTGTTCAGGCACCAGATTTTTTTCTCTTTTTGTTGCAAAGTTGAAGGAATGCAAGGTCAGGCAATGGAAATTTACCTATTCGAATGCAGGTCTTTTCTTTCATAAACTTCCTTTGGCTTCTTAATCTGTAACTTGCTTGTCAATGTGAAATGATTTCTTTATATTTAACTGTCTCTTTCCAATACAGACTAGAATTGTTCCTAACAAAAGAAGCATGAATTGGTGGAAACTATATATTAAATGCAAGACTATTTGTCTAGTTTTCATTAGGTTGCTGAGTGAGAAGCCCAAACTCCTCTCTTTTCCCAAGGTACTCGGATATCCACGAAGTGCCTTCATCCCGTAGCCTTGTTTCCTCTCCCGGTAAACCAGCTTTCCAAAAGAATGCTATGCTCTCTGCTCTTTATACTGTCAGCAGTGACAGCAACCAGCAACGCTGACATTTCTTATTGTTTACAAAGGATGAGCGCCAACAAGGCATCTCTGATCATCTGATAAACTCTCCTAACCCTCTCCCCCTGCCCCCCACCCAACCCTCTGCTTCACTGACCAAACTAACCTTTTCACGGTACACTGCCTATAATTACCAGTGAAAGACGCTAACCAGAAAGGATCAAAACTTCAGCTAAACACAAACAAACCAGCAAAACGGCTATGAAGATAAACTACTCGTAACTAACATTGCTCAGCAAACAGTGCAGGCCAGGAGAAACTGAGTAGCTGCAGGCGGGGAGGTGGAGAAAGAAGAAATCTACCTTATGTGCATGTGGTTTTCATATGAATTTTAAAATTACTTGAAAAAACATTCTAGAATAGCATTAAAATAACCTTATTGTTTATTATCATAATCCTGTATATGTAATATCCTCTTCCACCTTCAGTTCCCCCCACTCCTGCAGAAACTCCCGCCAATACAGTGGTCAAACTAAGTTCATAGTTCCTTGTAATGACCTCAGGCCTAACGTCTATACCAAAAAGAGTGACTTTTCAGTAATCACATGAATTTTACTTTTACACCACCCCCAGCCCCCTGCCTCGATTTCTAGCATGACAGGCAGATACTGTGTATTTCTTTCAATTTTGTTTTCCTGGAGCTAAGAAGCACCAGCACAGAGAGTCTTCCCTCCTCTCATCCCTCTCCAAGACTGAGTTGGCAAGGAAGGTGGTATTGATGGCCTTTGTTTGTCAGGAATGTTGATGTTGTGGATGATTGTATAAAAATGGTTTAAATTCCACCTTTTAAAAATTACATCTGTTGTTCCAAACTCTACCTGAATTAGCTGGATAACAGGCTTGCTCAGCAAACAGAACTTTTGCCACTGAATTTTCCAGTGCTAAAGTGTCAGACGCAGTTTTCAGGAGGGTGTGATTTTCTTCCCATATGCTAAGCTGTATTGGCTCACTTTTCCACAATAAGAAGGCTGTTACATGGAAAACAACATGACCAAGTTTAGGTCTCCAGCAGAAATAAAAATCTTTAAAATGAAGTTTTATTTTAGGCACAACGAACAGCAGCAGCAGGTCTTCTGGCTCTGCAAAATACCTTCCTGTTCTTGTGGAAGTCTTGTCTGCTGGGAACCCAGTCATGCCATGTTATCTCAGCATGGAATTAGTCTTTTCAGTGATGAAATAATTTCATTTTACGTGTGTTATTTCTGCAGATGCATTGATTAGAACCTCCTAAGGAATAACCACAAAAGTAGTACTGCCATTCCTATGGCCTTTGGACAGGCTTTGTCATCAGCTGAATACTGAACACCTAAGAGACCTCTCTTCATCTTTCTTTCTTTCATCAAATTACTGTAGTGTTGTGATGGATGAAATAGTTTGCACCTTAGCTCTAAAGCTCTGATCCTTGGCTGGAAGCTTTAGCTGAAACTTAAGCACAAATAATAACCTGCTGCTAAATTGAAAGTGGCTGAGATTGTCCTTGTCTGACTTTGCAGGGCTTCCATCATCATGCAGGGTCTCCAGAAACGCTGTTCATGCCAACGCAACTGGTTGAGGTAGTACGTGGTGATTTTCCTTTTGTTTATTTTAATGTCAATTTTCATGGTTCTCTCTTGAATTTTTATCTGTTCCAAGTAGATTTCACAACATTGTCAATCTAGCAAGATACGGAAAGTGGAGCCTACGGGAGCAAACTTGAAAGCCTATGTGATTTAAGAAGCATGAAAACCTCCTTTAGAAGTATGTTTCATTTAGCCTTATTGGCCTTCCTGCCTTCCCTCTGTATCAGTCTGACATTTTTTAATCAGAAGGTTCTGCACAAAAGTGGCTATTCATGCAGTTATGACACTCAAAATGAGAAGTATCCATAGGTCTGGGATGTCATGAGTTTTCCTAGAAGAACTGGGTATGTGCTTGTGCATGCGATGTGCATGAATGCCTTTTGTTTCCTCCCAGCTCTTCTTGTCAGAGTAGGTATATCCCAGGGAATCAGTTTGCTCCAATACTCTTGCAAGAACATACTGTGTGAATTGCTGCAACAAAGCGGAGTGCTGCATAGACAAATGCAGTTTAATGTATTGACAAATAGGAATAGAATTTAAAGTTGCAGATAGGCATCATATGAAGGCATGAGCTTAAATATACAGAAACTCCCCCACTAGTATAAGGTATATTTGAGGTTTCTAGGCTAAACTGTTTGTGAACAAGAAAATGCAAAAGCTGTGCAAAATACCACAGCTATTCACTTTTTGAACATGCATAGATAGGAAATGCCTTATGTCAGTCTTATTGTGTGCAAAATACCCGCAGGCCCATGAATGCATAAATGCAAAGATGATTTTTTTTAAAACAGTTTAATGCATTTGGTGAGGGGAGACTGTAAATTAGTCTTATCAGAAAAAGTCTTAACTATTGAAAAACTGCTTCCTCCCCATAAACATAGTGAGGATTCATAGATCATAAGGCTGGAGGGGACAATCAAGGAGTGTGCTGTTTCTAACATAGAATTATAGAATTGTTTAGGTTGGAAAAGACCCTTAAGAACATTCAATTATTAACCTAGCATTGCCAAGTCTACCACTAAACCATGTCCTGAAGCACCACATCTACACATCTTTTAATTACCTCCAGGGATGGTGACTCAACCACTCCCCTGGGCAGCCTGTGCCAGTGCTTGACAACCCTTTTGATGAAGAATGTTTTCCTAATAACCAATCTAAACCTCCCCTGGCACAACTTGAAGCCATTTCCTCTTGCCCATGGAGCATGTTGGCCAGTATTGGGTGTTTCTGAAATTAGATGTAGGAAAACCTATAGCTTGAGCCAGGGTAGGCAGTGGCATGACTATAATCAGCTGTCTGCATTGGACAGAGGTAAAACTTATAACACATGCTCTTAGTGAGTTACAGTCACTGCAGACCACTTGGGCTTCTTTTTCCTGCTGCTAGTCTAATTAGAGTTCATAGATTTCCCACTACTGTCCTTTTATCTTGCCTCTCTTTCATGTTTCCAAGTCTCACTATCACCTTCATGCTAATGAGGAACTCTAAACACTTGTTACCTTAGTATAGGTAAGCAGGCACATTGGATATGCAAGCCTTACCTGTTCTGAATCACCATGACATTTTATTTCTGTGCTTTGTGCTAGTAACTTGGTGTGAGTGTAGCCATGTATTGCCAAAGCTTAGGGTTGCAGCTGAGGGAGCTGGACAGGGAAAGGTACTAAGATGAAAACAATAAAAAAAAAATAATTCTTTCTGCACTCACATGTGCTCGTATTGTATCAATCACAAGAAGCCCCGTGAATTAAGATGAGGTGAAAATGCCAGCAATCCCTTGCCCTTTTATCTCCACTGTAATGAAGTCATGTCTTGCTGTTTAACTTTCATGTTACAATTAGGGTTTTTACTTCCTCATGTGATTCACTGCAGGGAAAATGGATTCAGAAAATTTTCAAGGGCAAAAAGAACAAGTCAGAGGAGCAAGTAGGTTGAAATGGAGGTCTTTTTCCAAGTTATTTATTTCCAAGTCAGATTAAAAAGAACTGCGAGAGCAAGCGTTGCTTCTATCAGCATGCAGTGATTGGAAATAATAAGATATTTGCTCCTGGGACATTAACAAAAGCCCCCTGACTCAGGCAAAGATGACTGTAAGGAGTTAGTAGGGGGAGGTATGTTTGAGACAAATAAAGGTCAAGCACTTAAAAGCCCAAGGGGCTAATTGTTGTTTGAGCCCACAGATTTCTTTCTGGTTTTTTGTATCTGATGTTTAAAAATGTGAGCTCAAAATTCACATCATTAATGCACAGAACTATTTTACAGTGAGAGGTAAGAGAGTAATAATGATATTTAATGTCATTTGTCATGGAACTGCATATAAATTCTCTACCTTGCTTACCTAAAATGAAGTGCCTCTTCTAGACAAAGCCAGTTGTTCCCTGGACACTGGATGAAGTAGATTTTTGCTTTGTAGATTTTTGCTCTATTGCATTTGCAGGTGCCTCATATTTAGTCACAGACGGCAAATAATCAGAATTTATCTGAATAACATTTTCCTGAGTCTTCTGCCTGAATGTTCTCACTGTCTGTTCCCAGCCAAACTGCCTTTCCAGTTCTTTTCCCTACATTTCTGCATAGTTCATTGCCCTCGTTCCACCACTGGGCCCCAGCAGTTTTGTTTGATGTCTCTCTCTTGTCTATACACATCTGTTTAGGCCAGTGGCTTTCAGACTGTGATGCAGGAGTCTCGGTGTGCAGGAAGATGAGGTCGCCACAGTTTGCCTCAATAGAGTTCTATGAGATGTCACTAGGAAAAGCACAGTTATTGTCATTAAGTTTAGATTTGCTAATACGTGGCCTGCACTCCCAGGAGAAAACTTCAAGGGGCTGGAAATCCAAAAAGGATTGCTGTAAGTTATTTTGTGGAGGAGGAGCAACATCTCTCCATGCTGCACACCTCCTGCCTCATGGACATGTCACAGAAGAGCTCCTCTAGGACAGAGATAGAGTCTTTCCAACCCATACTGTGTCAGACTCTGTCCTGAAGTGTCTGCTATGTGTATTTTTCATTTAGAAGTTATCAAGATGCTAGGTTTGCTGATGTACTAATGGAGCAACTATCACAGTGGTTGTTGTGGGGCACTGGGTTTTGGCTGTTCCAGCCTTGGTGGGCCAGGTGAAGCTAAGCATTTACATCAGGGACACACCATGCAATATCAGCATTAAAACCAAAATTCATTTTCAAGCAACCAGCATTTCTTTCTGGGGAAACACTCCAAGGAAGCATAGCAAGAAATGGGGGAACAACAACAACAAAAAGTCTCTGAAACAGTGCTCAGGGGAATTTTGCTCCCCAAGTTGCTGATTTGTTCATATAGACAAGGGGGAAATGAGGACACCCCCTCCTGATCTTGGTTAACTGTATTTACACGTATTGTGGAGGAAAATTTTCATCAGCTAGGAGTTAGATATCTGCAGGACTCTCCTTATCTTTTGGCTTTGGGCTCTGCTGCTGTTTCCAAATATGCAATGCAAAGTACTAGCTCGCTGCATCCGCTACACCTGCTTATTTGGCTTTCATTTGTATGCCCAGTCATTGTAACAAACATCATGTTGTACTGGCTGTCAAAAAGGGCCTTTCTGGCTAATGAAAACTCCAGTTTCTGTTACAGTTCCACAGTTACAGTTCTTTCCTTGCTCCTGCTTGCTGCTATCAACAAGGGATTAGCCCAAGAGCTTCATAATGCCTCTGCACCACCCGGAGTGTCCCCCATTCGGTGATTAATATTTTTGTGCGTACATAGTGGTGGCATTTGTAGCAAGACAACCAAATCAACCATCTGAAGCTGCCCTGTGGTCTTAAATGTGGATATTCAGGTGTAAGGCAGGCTGGCTGGCTGCCCTCCCCTCTGGGAGGCTCTGCATGTGGAGGGGTGCAGCCCCATGACTAGCATTTCTCCTCCCCTCCAGCAATGCCTCAGTGAGTGCAGTAACCTGTGCCAGACATGGGGCTATTATTAATTCCTTATCCTTAGGTCACACTGGATCAACAACCATGGTATGTTTTTTTTTAGTCACAATGAGGCTCTAGGGCTGTACATCTTTGCATTGCCTTGTACTTGAGGATGATAATAAATTCTGCCATGGAGTTCTGTGGTCCAGCCAGTCTGGCCTGGTGTTTTCTATACACCATTCATCCTGCTAAACTCAATTCCCTCCCACAGTGTGCTCAGGCCTATGAATACTTCCACTGGAGTATGGAATAGGCCTTTCATTTCCCCACCTCTGTTTTTAGGAGACGGTAGGGGTAGCTCCTTCTTTAAGGCATCAAAATGAACCAGTTACCTCTGTACTTGTCATGTTTGGAACTGCCATGATTTTAAAGGCTGCTTAAAGCAGAGTTTACTAGACTTGTGTAAATCTTTGCTTTAAATCCACTGTAAATATGTTACAGAATCTGCCAAACATGCATTAAAATATTTTGCTCCAGGTATGCCTATGTCTAACCTTTTGGTTTCTAAGAGCTTTAATCAGTAATCTTCAAGTAGGAAGTTATTCATCTTTATTGCCAGGCAGCTCTCAGTGGTGGTCGTGGCAACAATCTTTTCATTGCTTCTGTGTTTAGTTGTTCTTTGACATGATAGAAGTCAGCTGCAGTTCAATGAGCTCACTATTTGTGCAGCTTAATTGCTTGCTTCCTTTAATATGTACTCAATTTTTCCTTTTATGAGCAGGGTTGTTGGAAAAATTAAGCTTAAGGATATAGCTATCCACTGTTAATTAACCTCCTTCCCAAACACATTAGTAAAATAGGTCAAATGACTGTTGAGTGTTAAGTGTACCATTACTAAGGTATTTCTCAGCTGGAAAATGAACCCTATATTAGATAAGACAGGAGCTTCCAAAGGAGCTTCAAGGACTTAGGTGTCCATATCACACTGAAATTCAATTAGATCCGAGTGCCTAATTCCCTTAAGCTGGATTGTGCAAAAGCCTTAGGAGCATATGTTAAGAAGTTTTTATTTGGTGCATGTTTAGAACATGTGTGTTTAAAAATAGACTGAAACAGCTTCTTTTTGTTGCTCCTTAATTGAGCTTAGTGGAATCCTTCATTCTTCTGGGATGTGTGATCCACACATGCATGCATGTATATGTACACAAAAGCAGGCAAAAAAAGGGAATACTTTTTGGTAGGTATTTGTACTTTGCATTAATAAGGATACTGCATGTGTTTGTTCTTTCAAGAATGACTAATATTACTATTCAGATTTTAAATTCCTAGGATAGCTTTGTTATGCGAGGATGTATAAATAGTTTTGATGAGTATAAAATATGCTCAGTGAGGGAACTGATCTATCAAAACAGCTTTATACAGTGATAGTGTAATTTCTTTCCATGTCAGGGATATATTCAGATGGAAAAATCACTTTAATTGCAGTGGTGATAGCTTGATTGGAATTTTGCCAGTTTACCCCCAAAATTGTACATGAATTTTAAAATAATATTTAGACAAGTGAGTTCAGTTGGGAAGTTCTTCATTTTTTAAATATATGTATTTTACAAAGGGCTGGATAAGGTTTAAGAAAAATGGAAGTTGGAAGATTTCCCACTAGGACATAAAAGGCCATTTTTTTTTATGACTTATTCTAGAAGCCAGTGGGAGTTCCATATGCATAAACTCTCCTCATCCAAATATTATTGTGTGTTACAGTAGTGGCCAGCCCAGATCAGAGTCCACTGTGCCACGCATGGTCCATGTGTGTAGGAGGCAACCCCTGCCTCGGAGGGCTTCCAGCTTCCAGAAGGAAACAGAGAGGAATGCAGCATTCTACAAAACAGATTTTATAGAGCAAGGATAAAATGGCCAAGGTCACATGATGGATCCATGGCCTCCTTGCAACAGAACCTGGAGGAATATTATAGGGGTTTGAATTGCAAACAGGGTTTTTGCACACTTCACTTTCATGCTGTAGTTCCGCAGACAGAGAAGTGCTTGTCTTTAAACAGGCCTTCTCCAGGCAGGGTTTCCCAGCCCCATGCCCCAGCTGTGGTGCACAGGCTGTGCAGGGATGAAAGGCTGCAATCCCTCAGACCTCTTCCCAGCTACATCCCCCCATGCAGACAGTGAATGCCATCCTTTCCAGCACAAGTTCTGCTTCTGCTCTATCGTTTTCCCCTGTTGTCCTAATAATAGCTTTATGAAGGGCTTGATAGATGCAAAAAAATGTAAAATAAGTGTATTAGTGGAGGCTAGGCCCTTCATCTGAAGTATCTTCACAGTTCACCAAAGCCAGGGTCAGTGGAAAACTTTAGGCTTCCAGGATGCAAGCTGGAGCTGTATGGTACATTGTCTTTTTCTCTTTCATACCAAATCAGAATGCTGTAAAAAGGACATAAGGTGGGTCTAAATGACATTTCTGCCAAGAATCAAAGCCCCTTTAGCCATTGCCAGTGGTGTAATGGGGCCTATAATAAATGAGAATTAAGTCCTTATTTAGAGATGCACTGAAATTGCTGAAGTGCTGCCAATGTGATACAAGCATCAGGAAATCGCATTTGTTCCATGTGGCCAAAACCCGCAGAGAAGCTCCACGAAGCACTTGATTTTTTAGTATGGCTGTAAATAATGTTGTAGGGAATTAATACTGAAGTCCAGTGAACAACTTACATGCTTCCAACAAAGTATTTTCACCCTCCTTTGTAGCTGATGGTGCTGCACTTCAGGGTGCAGATCTGAGATTCTCCTCAATAGAAATGCACCTGTCGATATGCAGAGGGTGGGTGTGCAGTAGCTGAGGAGCTTCTGCAAGCCAGGTGATAGCCTTAAGCATTTAAAATGACAGCAATGCCGCTGCTGTTGGCAGAGTGGCTGCTCCTTTCAGAACACGGTGAATGTATACTAGAGCATGGTTCACACACTGCTACTTGCAGCAACAGAAGCAGCCTATTTCTAGATCCTGGGACACAAGGCTAAGAAAATGGTGCAGGGAATTGGCAGTTATTCCTTCGCTTATATATCTTCCTGTGGAGGAAATCAGTGTGAGGATTCCCAGGCTGGTCTGTGTGGAGCTGTAGAAAAGGGTGGCTCTTGGTTGTGCCACAGGGAGGAGTGGAGTGCGTTAGAGGAGTGGCTCATGTCGCATTGCTTGTGTTGGGCACACCATAGGGACCCAGATGCTCTGAGCTCTTCAGTATGGTGAACTAAAATGGTATGGCTGGTGTTCCTTGGGGACCATCACAGGACCCCAGCCTGGTGGGGCTGGAAGGGACCTCTGGAGCTCACCCAGCCCAACCCCCTGCTCAAGCAGGGTCTCCTAGAGCGGGCTGCACAGCCCAGGCGGGTTTGGATGTCTCCAGAGAAGGAGACCCCACCGCCTCTCTGGGCGGCCGTCCCAGCGCTCCGGCACCCTCACGGTAAAGACGTTTTTCCTCACATTCAGGTGGAACTCCCCGTGTTGCAGCGTGTGCCCGTTGCCCCTTGTCCTGGCACTGGGCACCGCTGGAAAGAGCCTGGCCCCGTCCTCTTGGCGCTCACCCCTAAGATATTTGTAGGCATTGATGAGATCCCCTCTCAGTCTTCTCTCCAGGCTCAACAGCCCCAGCTCTCACCCTGTTCTCACCAGGGAGATGCTCCCGTCCCCCCATCATCTTTGTAGCCTCCGCTGGCCCCTCTCCAGCAGTTCCCCCTCTCTCTGGAACTGGGGAGCTCACACTGGACACAGCACTCCAGGTGCGGCCTCAGCAGGGCAGACCGTTTTGCATGTGGCCATGGGAGCCGGTAGTCACTGAAGGGCTGGCGATCTGGCGAGCTGGCGGGCAGGGCCTCGCTGGGTGCCTGGGATTCGTGTCGCAAGCCAGAAGGTGGCACTGCGGATACTGCGTTGGAGAGGTCCCATCTGCTCCCGGCCGGAGAAGGAAAGTGGGGGAAATACTGCAATAGTAAGACACTGTAAACCGGGTTACGTGGAAGGTAGCAGGGGTCTGAGAGACCTTAAAGCAAGCAGCATGAATGGACAAGGCGGCAGTGTGGATGCGAATGGTGTGAGGGTACAGGGAACATCCTGGCGTTTAATCTTCCACTGGCAAGGTTTTGAACTTATTAATCGCAGAATCGGATTGTGCAAAATGTTGAAAAGCAGTTTTATTGCAAATTCCCAAAGTGAATGAGCTTGGAAGGAGGTTTACAGAGTGAGCACCACAGAGGGGTTCTTGGCTTTGGCTGGACTGGTGTAGAAGGCTTGGTTGTCTTGAGCTGAAAATGGGTAAAACTTTCCTGTTCAGCCCTTCTGTGGCTGACTTGGGAGAACGACTCCTACCTCTTGTATTTTTTTCTGTCAATGAATATTCAATAGTGAGGGACAAACCGATGGACTTCGGTTCTGCTAAAACAGGAGACTGACATCAGAAGAAAGGAGCAGGTGAACAATTGGCTATGAGATCTTTGTTAACACAGAGCCCACCCCTGAGCTTATACGCCTGGCTTCTTCACCCTGAGATTGTGGATACTTTGAAGAGGATTTTGTGCTCAGCTCCAAGGGAAGCCTCCTAAAGACAGTTTGATTGGAAGTGACTGTGGAAGGCCAGTGTGCGATTCATCATCCAAATGACTTATCCCTCCCCCAAAGTTTCTGTAGTTTCCTGTCAGAGCTCACGTGCCCTGAGGAAAAGTGCTTTTTCTTATTTTATTCCTTCACTCTTCGCTAGCTACTTGTGTGGGTGTCCTGGGGTCTCAGAGAAAGTGGTGCTGTGCCTGGATTTGTCTCAGCTTAACTCCACTTTTTCTATCCACCCCAGTGTGAATCTGGAGTCACATATTAGAGTTAATGGCAATCCGCTCATAGACAGACTTACCAGGTACATCGGGGGGGGGGGGGGGGGGGGGGGGAGGCGGGGGGTTGGTGGCAGCTTTAACCTTCTCCAGAGTGCCTCCCAGCTGCTTCCCCTCCACTGCTGCGTGGAGAGGCTTACACAGATGACAGGAGAATGAGGATCTCTGGGTCCTAAACCTGCTAACTCTTGTGAACAGTTACCCTGGGTCAGCTTCAGTGCTGGCCAGGATTTGTGCCTGCATATGGTGCCCGGCTCAGGAGCAGAGCAGAGCCTACTGGGGATACTTGGAGCATGCGGCCCTATAGGGGCCAGCTGGATTAAATCATGCAGGGTGGCAGGTTTTCCTTCTGCTGTCCTGCTGTGGGTAGTAGCTCAGGGGTAGTAATAAGCAGTTGGAGAGCAGAGATTTGCAGACTGGGAAGGGAAGATACACAAAAGCTGAGCAAAGACATGAAGATCAGAATTTTGGCCCAGGAGCATCAGTCCTTTACCTGGAAGAGTGCTGTACTGCAAGGGGGAAATAGCCTCTGTGTTCTGCTCTTCATATGAATGCATAAGAAATTGCTTCACCACAGAGGGAAGGGCTCCCAGACAGATGCAAGAGGCTTGTGCAGGGGAGGTAAGGTCTGCTGCATCCTACCCTACTCCTTTTTCCCCTCTGTGGGCAGACAGGGTGGCTCGCAATGTGACCAAGCGTAAATGGTGCGGCTCTCTGAATTGGCAGGGAGGGATTTTTTTTTTTTTGGTCAGGATTGCACTTGCAGTTTACAGCAAGCTGGTTTCTGCTGAAAGGCAGATGTGACTTCGCTGTCCTGCAAAGCCAGCCCCCATCCCTCCTTTTTCAGTCCTGGTGGAGTCCTGAGATGGGGAAGGCCATGTGCAGCTCCGAAGGGCACACGTTTCCTGTCTCTTTGCTCCTGGCAGGTTTTGTCTGCAGACACTGGCTTGAGTACCCCATAATTATATTTTCGCATTTTTTAATATAGTAACACATGGCTGGGCTTGTGGTAGAGAGCCAAGTGATGTCTTTGGGCCATAAGGACTATAAATAACCAAAGGGATCATTTTATTTGGTTATGGAAGGAAGAAGGTCTTTCTTCAGCAGTTACTGTACAAACACAGCTTTGGAGCAAATAAAGAAGGGTTTTTTTCCTATACGTTAGGGAGATACCCATGGATTCAGCAGAACCCCCCAAAAGACAAAAATTCTTTCAATTACATTTCTCTATGGAAGGCCTTTACACAGTCAAGCTGTCCAAATTATAGCTTTGTTTTTGTTTTAGTTGTGGCAATTATTGTGCTTTTGTTAAAAATACCATTCTGTGTCAATTCTAAGCTCCCAGTAGCAAGGGCTGTCTTAAAATAAATGTATGTACAGTGCCAGGCACAATAGGCCTCATCTGTGCCCAAGACCTTGAGGCACGACTGTCATATATATATAGCGAATAGCTGGTTTGTGTAACATGATGCAACTTTTCAGGTCTAGATCTTGGCACTGTGAATCTTGAAATCCAGGATTCCTACTTTCCCTTCACACTGTGCTCCTGAAATCCATGATTCCTCCTTTCCCTCCACAGTGTGCCTCTTGGCATACAGCCGTAAGCTGTATCAGCTTGCACTCTGCTGTCACGCAGTCTCCTCAACTTGCTCCCCAGCACATATTTCCCCCGCTGCGGTGATGCCCCTCACTCTGGATAGCACCCTGCTTTCCACATCCAGACAGCCCCTGGATCTATGTGTTGCTCTGACCAGGAATGCTGAGCAGCGTGCAGGACCAAGGCTGCGGTGCTGCCTGCCGCCAAGGGAATTGTACATAATGCTAGCGAGCAGTCATCCATCCCCACCACACGGCTCACTGATAATCTAACGTGTTGTGATTCCTCTGACTTTCAGAGTTTGTTTAGTGTGAATGACTACACACAAGGCTTGGGGCAGGAGCATTTAGGCCTCTTACATACAGCTTTAGTTTTGCTTTGGAGTAAGGCTCCCATGACCTCGTATCTGCGGCGAGTGCTGGATCTGCCATAAACAGTCTGTAGAACTTGGACGCAAGCTTCTCTTAATAGAGAAGAAAAATGCTTGGAGGGATTGCAAAGCTATATTGTGTATCTTCAGACATTACAAAACCAGAGACACCTTTCTGTGCACCATGGAACAGGATGCCTGGTGGATTTACATATTTGTTAATATATGTGACTAAAATATAACCAGATATAATGGGCCCATTTCTGCTCCTATTTTGTGGATACAAAATGTGATCAAAATATACTCTGACTCTGATAACCAAGTAGGTGAAGGGTATTTACTGCAGCCTTCCTCATTTCCTTTTGATGGGAATGTTTTCTCCTGCACATGGTCCAATTCTTAGCATAGATGACTGCCAGACCAAGAGGTTTCATTCCTAGCATGTGTGCAAACTGCTAAATTTCTGGAGGGAATGTGCTGTTCGTACAATTGCTTCGTTACAAAGAGACTATAGTTGCATGATTGTCCTCAATTAGTTGTGCTGCCAGATCATTCCTAATATTTTTTTTAGATAGGCACAGCAGTGCAATGAATCTGATAGTGTGTATGTTTTGATGTGATGCATTGACAGCAGCAGTGTCTATCAAGAAGAACAACTACAGATTAAAGAGCAGGGTGCTCGCTCCAACATGATGGGGCAGTTACGGGAAAAAGCTCCCATTGTTTCCACGGCCATATCGACTGAGGCCTACACAAGGCCCTCTTGATTAAATTAACTGGCAGCAGAACAGCAAGTTCTTGTTAACCATACATGCCAAAAGACCCTAACACAAACAATCCCCATTATAAATTAGGCCTTTTACAAACAATATTTCAAGAAACTACTTGTCCATTTTCCATGCCATTATGCATTTTTAGGATGATTACAAGTTTCTGCTGGATAATGGCCTTTTGCCAAGGGCGAAATGGAGTTTCAATAGGATTCATTATGAAGTGAAAAGTTTTTCTATTCCTACCTCCTTGAAGGAAAAAGCCACTCACAGATTAAGTTTGTGATATAATTACGTTGCTTTAGATAACCAGTGACATTACTTCCCAAATGATAAGTACTTGTTTTTATCCTTTCTTAATCTCACAGGCCTCTTGCAGTCTTTTAATAGGAAGTGGTGTCAGCTGTGAAGGCCACTTGATCATTTGGGTTGGAGCAGAGTGCAAGGCTGCCCTGCTGATAAAAGTCAAGACAGCTCTAGCTATCAGGATCGCTATTAGAGGAGGAAGTGCTGTCTGCAAGGGGAGACTATGCCAGGCAACTTTTCAATGCACTGCTAAATAATTACGTTCCATTATAAACCTTTCCCTTCCCCCTGTTCATTTTACAGAGCATGATCTTCCCTTGAATTCAGACATGTTGTTTGTTTCTGCAAGGGAACAAGAAATGCTGAGTTTCCAGAATGGGGATGTTAAGGGTTGAACCTGTGAGCGGCTGAATGACCACAGTAGCGGCCAAACCCTTGGATCCTGGTGCTGTGTGCAGCAGTTCAACGGTGCTCAGTATCACAGAGAAGTTACACAGCAGCTCTGTGACTGGGATCCTGACAAAGGCAGAGGTTGCCTTGGAGATCACAAAAACAGGGGAGCTTGTATTTTAAGCCCTGATCTGGATCTCGGAAAACCTGGCTCAGTTTCCAGTCCTCCTTCAGATCCTCAGTTTTGATCGGTCATGCTCTGCCCTCATTTCCCATTTTTTAAATATGAATGGATATGATTTCTCCTTTTGTTCAAGTCTTAGGATTATAGGATCTTAAGATAAAGACTCTGTCATCTGTACAGAATATCAACAGGCTTTTGCCTGTCTTGGGTGAGATATTGACATGTTACTGTACCAGAAATCCCATTTCTCTGATCTATGTCTCATGTGACCAACTTTGTTTATAAAGATGCCCATCATTCTCCATTATATGTTTCCTCCATCATCATTGCAGGAATTTTATCAGGAGGGCAAAAAAGAAACGCTTAGTGACCATAAGAACAAAAGCCCCAATTCATGAAAATTCATTTTCAGGTGGCAAAAGCAATTTATTATACCCATATAGCAATTATTGTCAAGTTACTAATTACAAGATTTCATTACTAGTATTAAGAAGACAAGCCATTTACATTTTTATAGTCTGAGGTCTTTAGGAACGCTAATTAGAGTTTTTCAGCACTCCTGGAAGAGAGGAAGATGTTACTGTGCAGGTTCAGCTCACATTCACTAGGAGGGTAGTCGGGAGTTAAGTTGCTTGCCTGTGTGACAGTGAGTATTCTGTCCTGACAGCTCAGGAGTTAGAGGACTCCACCTTGGACTTGTTGCCTGATTCATCTCCCTTGGCTTATCTAAGGAGCCAGTCTTTAGGCTCTCTTAGAAGAACAGAAAAAGGCACCTCCAAGTGGCAACTCAACCTACTGAACATCCATGCTTCCACTCATTAAAATCCATTTTCAAGGAGCCTAACAAAGGTGCTGCTGGCAAGTTACTAAAGTTAGGTGAGGTGAAGCTGAGCTAAGGCCATCTCACCCTAATTCTGCTTCCCCAGATGTGAGGAGCCAGGAAAGCTGAGAGCAGGAGTAACTCTGGGGAAGGTGTGTACTATCCAAACTGAGGGTGACATAGGAGTTTGAGTGAGATATGGAGGAGCTGGAAAGGAAAAGGTAGTCCTGGGATTTAGATAGTGAGATGCTTCTCTCATGTTGCCACAGTGGTCTTGTATAAGGCAAGATGCTTTTATTGCCCTTTTGGCTGGAAGCCCTAAAGTTTTTTTCTGGTTTTGGGTACTCATCTGAGCTCCATCTGAACTGCATGTGAGCTTAATACTCCAAACTGTGTACATGAAAAATGCTGTAAAATGCAAAGTACTTTGAAATATCATGCTGTAGACATGCAGACCTTTGTTGATGTCGTCCTCTCCTTTCCCTGCTCAGGAGGGGAATAATTCTATCTGCTTGCCCCACAGAGGAGACAGAACCACAAAAAGCTCACGTGTAATTAGGGCGATGGGTCAGAGAAAAAGAAGACAATGAGTTTGACAGGTGGGTGTTTGATGGGCATATGAGGAAATACACAACCAAAGCAATTCTTCTGCTCTGTGCATTACAGGAGAAAAGAAAATGGGTAGTTATGGACTGTTCACACAAACAGACAGGCAAGTTGGAAGTTGATTGTGGGAAGTTAGTTTTTAGTCTTTTTTACAACGTAGGTGTGTTTTATATAATATGTATATTATATAAATGTGCATATATCAACAATATATATATGCTTATTTAGAAAAATAAAAGATCTAAAACCAAATATATAGTATAAAGAAATGTATGCCTGGTGGGCTGTGCCTCTTGAACTATGAAATCTAGTTCTCCAATCCTGCAGGCAGTCACTACAGGGTCTGGGTCACAGAGGTGGCTGCCTGCATGCTCTGTGGAAGGGAGCGCAAACAGGGGCAGGCGCACCCAGGCATTGCCAGCTCCTGCTACCTCTTGTAGGCAGACTGAAGCACCAAGTGGCAGCAGGTCACAGTGAAGGACCTAAGCTGCTGAGGGAGTGCCAGAAGATATTCAGGGAGGGTGTCCCTTGTGGTAAGTGTTGCCACAGCCTTGTGCAGCCAAGTCATATAATTCTGCTCCTAGATCTATCAAGCTCTGCCTCAAAGTGCCACAGTGATCAGAGAAGGAGTCTGCAGGCCTGACTGTTGTCTTCTTGTCTCCTTCTCTGGGGACATTCAAAACCTGCTTGGACATGACTGTGCAACCTGCTCTAGATAAACCTGCTTTAGCAGGAGTTGGACTAAATGATCTCCGGAGGTCCCTTCCAACCCTGACTACTCTGTGATTCTGTGCGTGCTGTCCTTCACGGATTGGCAGATCACACTTTTAGACAGCCCTGATAAAAGCAGCCATGCTGCAGGCACAGTGCTGTACTCCCTGAAAGGCTGTTGAATGCATTAGTCATTAGGCATTTAATTACCTCTTTTCACCTAGGACTCAGCTGGCCTCTAATGACCAATATTCAGAATAACAGGGATGAATTGAAATGAGCACTGAGAAACAATAATTGCAAGTGACTTCTTGCCTAAGTTCATGGAAGAAGTTGGTGGCAGAAACCTCCTCTGCCATAAACCCAAAACCATTCCTTGCTGCTGGAGTCACACTTCAGCCCAAGTGATTGTGCTCTGTGTACCAGGCTGCTTTCAGGAGGACAAGTGAAAAGGAGGAAATCCTTTCACAGTCATGGGAGCTGGGGCCTCCATCCCCTGCCCCTGGAGATGGTGGAAAGACTCATTGTCTTCCACAAACTTGGCATGGAGCCGTTGTGAGGCTCTTCTGCACAGCACGTGGGGAAAGTGCAGGCCAGAGGGACAGCCCATGGCTGGAAAATTTCCTGAGATAATGGGAAGGAGTGAGGAGAAGCACCACTGTCTGGGTAGAGAACAGCCCTGTCTGTTCTTCCAACAGCTGCCTCTTGGGGTACCACAGCTACACATTTCTGAGGTGAGGCTGTCCTGCTCTGTGGAACAAAGTGAACCACATAGAAACCCTGACCCAGAACTCATGCGTGGAGATGCTTTTGGCATGGGAAAAATTAAGTGTCCAATAGGACACTCCAGAAATTCAGGTATACAGATATTACACTGAAAAGACCAGGGTGCTCTTTTCCCAGTTAGTCTCCTGAGGCAGATGGCAGAAAGAAGAAGGATAATATTAGAAAAATAAGCTTTGTTGGGGGTATGGGTGTGTGTGTGGGGTGGGCAAGAAAAACTGAATAGAAAACAGATTGCTTCAAGGCACTTGAATTCTCTGCCCATTTTTGGTATCAAAATTACCTAAAGGATGTTAACAAACTAAGAAAAGCTTAGAAAACCAAACAAATAATAAACTCTGATAACCAGCAAGCTCCCCAAAGACCCTGCATGCCTCAGGAAGGGGAATTCCAGTGAAAATCACCACATTTCCAAACTGCTGGTTTTAGTATTAATCTTCTGGAGCTGTTTTTAAACAAGGTCTGCAGCAGCTTATGTAGCCAGCTGAGCAGATGATGTGAATAAAAGAAATGAGCCACAGATCAAAAAAGTCTACATGGTTTGGCTTTTAATTTTACCTCTTCGTCTTTTACCCAGATGTGGCTGTGGGTAGGTATCAGCCAAGAAATTGCAGGTGGCATGGTTATCTTGCTGTTTACTGTGCGATGATGCTGCTACCAGCTATTCAATAATAGGAAATGACTAATGATGTGGTGGAAATTATGAACCAGGATTAATAAAACTTGAAAAGGAACAGTCTGGTCTGTTTGATCCTCTGAAGAGGAAGTCTGTCTGTGTACAAGTCTTTTCCCTGAGGTGATGTTCTTATTAGTCTGATCTGAGTAGGGAGCAAAGGGAACCAAGTTTGGAAGTGGGTTAAAAAGAAGACAGTAAAAGAGGACATGAAGTATTGTCGAAAAACATCCCTGAGTGACACGCTCGTTTCCAATGCTGCCTTTCAGGAGGGTGGTGGTAAGTCACAGGAAGGCAGTTCCAGTCTGCATGTCGCTTGCAAGTGAAAAGGAATTTCTTGGAGAGCTGCATTTGACTCAGGTCCGATTTTGCTGCTCTTTCTCCTGCCAAATCCTCCTTGAGTCATTTTGCTTGATTAGGGACTACAGTGCTGGGCTAAGTCCAGTGCTGCTTAGCCATGTGAACAGGAGGTGCCATCTTCTGAGTGCTGTAGCAGTGATGTGAGTAATTTCTTGGTGGAGAGCTGAAGGCAGGCTGCCTTTCATAGGACTGTCGCAGGTGCCATGATTTGAAA
Source organism: Falco punctatus (assembly GCF_963210335.1). Lineage (NCBI taxonomy): Eukaryota > Metazoa > Chordata > Aves > Falconiformes > Falconidae > Falco > Falco punctatus. Next base: position 38,763,471 of record NC_137587.1, on the reverse strand, counting down.
GCAAAAAAGCACCTTTAAAAATCAGGCCCGAGACAGGGAAGCGGAGGGCCTGAGCAGAGTAAAATCCTGGACTGAGCCCAATGGAAGAAGTTTCCGGACATAGACCTGAAAATGAGTGCATAAACCTTGGAGAACTAGAATTTTTGTGGGTAAAACCACCACCATCTGAGATGGCACCAAGATGGAAATATGTTTGATGTGGCAAGGCTGACAGCTAGGACACACGATGGATTCCAGGTTGTTACCACAAACCAGCAGTCCTTTCTCACCATGTCTAATAGCTGTGTAGCAGAGGTGCTAGATCTATCTGCAAGTCTGTAAGTGGTGGCAATGTGGCATGGTAGAACAGTGGGGCCATACCAGTCATGATACTGAGGATATGAGGCAGTTCTTGAAAAGAGGCTGGGGGAAGCTGTCCTCCCCTAAGCCCCCTTCCATCTCCCAGAGAAGAGACTTGGTGTTTCCTTTTTTTTGTGGGAGATTATCTATTTCCTATGTTCCTTGATGATTCATGACTGCATTGGCGAGCCACTGGGGATTTCTGCTCTTCTTGAGGCAGATCACAGTTGTAGCTATTGCTGTTTTCCTAGAGGACTGAGGTTAGTTCAGTAGGGTACAGAGTGACGATGTTGAGTGGCCTGTAACATTTGATAATGTGTGAAGGAAATGCTCTGCTGAAATAGATGGTGCTGTGTGGTTGGCTGAGATTGCAGAGGTTGTGAGGTCAGTGTGATCTTGTCTAGTCCAACATTTCTATGGTGCCAGAATCTGATGATCTTGAATGCTCATGTCCAACAGTAGTTCTCTGCTTTAGCCCTCCTTGACTTTGCCACTGTTTGAACCTGTTTGTTTGGCATGAGAGAAACAAGGTAAAAAGGTCTCTTAGCCTGGCAAGTGAAAACATGGTCGAAACCGATGGCTTTCATTTAAACCTACTGATCTCAGGATTGTACTGGATGGAGCTGGAGAGAGGGGCTGAGGGGAGGCAGGAGGAGTGACAGCACAAGGGAAAGGAAGAATTGGAAGGGAAGAATTGACTGCCGTCCCCTTGCCTTCCATGGGAGCTCTTGTTTTGGTACACATTGGTGCTGAAGCATGGCCCACAGACCAGACCTAGTCCACTAATTTTCTGGTATGGGACTTGGTCCCTGCTGTCCTTTTTTCAAGGTTAGTTTGGAGCAGAAAGTGAGCTTTAGACTCTTATCTGTCATAATGGTTCATTGCTTCTGGCATATTATGTGTAGTCCCCAAGGTCTCTCCCTTGGCATGCATCAGGCACAAAACAGGGCTCATTGTGTAACCAAAACTCAAACCATTTAAAAAGAGCATGATGGACTGCAGGAGAGGATTGTGCACACTCTGAGTCACAGGATGGCAGCTGCATGCCCATCCTATCCTGCAATTTACTCATTGCCTGATAGAAAACATCTTTCTGTTGCTGACATCGCAGGAGCATGCTGTGGTGGCCATGAACATTGGAGAGGTGGGGCCATGCAGCTGCTGTCTGCAGGGCACTAATGCAGCCTGCACTTGCAAAAGACAGCAGTGATTTTTTTTATTTTTTTGAGTGGCACTGTGAGCTCTCAGAGCTTTAAATTCATGATAGTCAAGTTCACCGAGTTCATTAAGTGTAAATCAGTTGGATCCACTGCAGTTCCATTTATACTAGCTGAGGGTCTGGCTGCAGTCTCATCTGGTTGATCAATCCAGACAGAGCAGCCATTACCTGGTATTTGGAGCTCAGGCCTTTTAAAGGAATGAACACTTGGTTGCATTTCAGTGTGTGTGTGTGTAGGGCAAGTCACCCCTCAGATTTCAGAGTTCAGAGTTTGCTGCTCAGGCCAGTGGGCAAGCAGTCACTAACCGCAGTGTGTGAGTTTGAGCCCCAAAGGAGTAGCCCCTAGGTGGTGGGGTAGTTTGTGAGAGGCTCTGCATTCCTCCTCTCCCATCTCTTGCGTTGTCTCCTACGTTTTTTCCTTGTGCCAGCTTTCTTTTTCTCACTCTGCCTCTGGCTTCCCCTTATTCTTTTAAATAATTTATGTTTTAAAGTGCAACTCAGCTATGCAATTGGTTTTGTATTTATAAATTGGATTGGGCTGACCCTCTCCTTACCTCTGAGCTGGTATTTTTAAAAGCCCCATTGTTTCCCACTACTTCAGAAGGTTAAAAGTCCAATCTCATTACAAATGCTGTGCATATGTTGTTGTTTAGTATTATATCAGTGCATTACCTAAAACTACACAGCCAATCGTAACTCTGATGGACTGTGTCTCACGTCATCATAAGGGTGGGATGGAGCCACTGATGTATTTTAAAAACATTAAATCCTGGTGCCTGCTTTGTAATATCTGAGGATCTTCCTTTTGTCTTTTTGATATCATAAAGCATTTTCACTCTCTGCTTGGGCAATACAAAGAAACATTCAGGGCTTGAAATCCCATAATCAGTTTTGATCATGCTGCTTTTGGGAAAGCAAGGACAGATGACTTTGTCTTGGTGGAATGTTCCTCCCTGCGAATGCTTTTTAAGTTCTTTTTTTATTATTATTTCCCTATTGATTTAAACCAACCTACTAGATTTTTGTTACTGTTGTCTTATTCATAAGCTATGCACCAAGTTGGTTTTTTTCTTAATTCTGTTGCCCAAAGAAGATTTTCTTGACACCAAGTTCTTTTATGTACTAGGGTGAACAGAAACCTGCCTCATACTTTGATCAAATCAAATTTACAGTTTTCTGTGCTGGTTTCTAGTTCATCAACAGGAGTTCTCAGTACTGAATCTTCAGTATCCAAAGGCTTTGCTTCTGTTTAGAATGGACCGGGTCCTGTCATGCTTAAGTAACAATTGTATCTAGGCCAGCTTTTTCAAAATATACTGGAACTGGTCCCCAGAAAGAAAGTAAATGATAGTCTTTGGTTCTGGCGAGTGCATAGCAGCTTAGTATCAGCCAGAAGGAATGAATGTAACGCCCTGACCCCATTGCTGTTGACACTTGGCTACAGGAGATTCAAGCCCAAAGACTGTCTACATTGGGTGAATCTTACTCCAGAAGGTAATGATAAAGGTGGGGCTCTCACATACAGCCTTGGCGTTGACTTTGTGTGTGGTAATAATAGTGATAATGACTTTGTGTTGCTGCTTCGTCCACAAAAGCAGCCTGGGCTCAGCAGTGGTTCCCTCTCTTTGTTCTTTCCATAGAACCGAAGAAGTGTTTGCAGAACAATGTCCAGTCTTTACAGAAACAGATGCTCAAGCTATTTGTTTTTCTTCTTTTTGCTCTAAGCTAGATGAATATAATGTTCTCTTGAGTTGTAAAATACTGGTTTTGTACCTCACAGTCACGTTTCAGTATCAGCAAATATTTTAGATATGAGTTAAGAGAGGTACCCCACTGACAGAAAAAGGCTGGTGGAGCTTGTAGTATCGCATCGTAAATTCCCTCTTCTGCTATGAAAATGTAATAAAATACATGGCATGGCAGATTTACAGTGATAAAGTTGCTGCTATGTTAAGGCAACTGTTTTATCTCTTCGTTTTAAAACAGTTTTTACTGTACTACACACAATGAGTGCTTCCTCCAAGAAACAATGCCTACAAAGCTTCACATGAAGTCAAATATGATCTCATAGCAACTCTTCATCAACTTGTTACACCGTTATCTCTCTGCTGCTAATAAATTTTAGGAGTGAAAATTTATATGCAAATGTTTTATTTCAGCTATCATTATACTTAGCTTATCATGAGCCTGGTAGTGCCCCCACCCAGTTACATCATCCTTGGAAAAATTTAGTTCAATACGTCTTTTATAGTCTTACTGCAATGTTATATTTGCAAGCCTGACCACACATAATGGGCTTCCCAGCTAGGTCCTGTGGGCTGATGCAGGTAGGCAGGGTCTTGCTTGCCTGGGGAGCTGTATTAGCTCAGGTTGATCCTGTATAGTATAGTGGTAGCATGGGACAGGGATATGCGGGTCTGTGAATAAAGTGGTCCATGTTGCCAGATTCTGTCTCTAGATAGATGTCTCTGGTGGGCTGTTTGCTGAGTGCCTTGACTGGGTGTATCGGTGTTTTTCTTCTCACTGCCTTTTTGTTGTTGGATTCTGACTTGAAAAAAGAAAGTTGAGATTACAACCTTTTATTAGTCAAACTTCAGGCTTCTTTCATCTCCCACTGTTAGATTGTTGTAGAGATGTCAGAATTTGTCTGATGGTGCTGCCTGTCCTGATTCAGCAAAGCATTTAAACATGTGCTTATGGCTATTGCAGTCCTGTGAGCATTCATCCTACAAACTACAGTCAGGATTGAGAATGAAACAAGAGAGGTACTCATGATTTTGCATGTGTAATATCGAACAAATAAAACGATATGCCTTCTGGGCTGCTCACCAAAATATTCGTGTAGGTCATATGCTGGGATGGTGGAGGGGCAGGAGCTGTCATCTTCTTTATGTATATTACTTTGACAGTGTGGATCTGTAGCCTAGACAGGTAAATACTCTTATGCTAGTTCCTAGATGCTGTTTGGTTTGTTCTGTGTTTGTGCTGTAATTAAAGCATTGTGACTTTTGATGAGAAATTTGAGGGGAAATTCTACATACCACAGTATTAAGCAATAACACAAGTAGGTAGGTGAGAATTTCAAAAGGCTGAATCTTGGAGCAGGAAGGTTTGGTTATGATGCTGGTGGTGTTTTCACACTTAGGGAGTGTGAATAGATTTTATTTGGATCATTTTTCCAGGGGACTGAAAAGGTCTGTGATTTTTTTGTAGCATGCTCCCTGGATACATGAAAGTTAACTTTCTTTAAAATTCTGACTCTGTTGTTGTTAGGATAATAAAATGTGTTTCCTTTTAAGGAAATTGCTCTCCATATGGAGATTTATATCTCCATATACTCCATATACCATGATTGTTATGATTGATTTGTTAATATGTGTTTATGCGAATGCCTCAGTATAATGGCTATGATAAAATTTAGGAAGCTTATGCCTCCATGCTTCCCAAAGACACAGGGGAATAAGCTGATCTCATGGGTCTTGTTTTTAAGGGCTCACCAGGTATTTTTGCTTCATTGTCCAAATTGTACCTGTAAAATTGTACAACTGCTTCCTCTTCATGTTTATAGCTCTATGATAGGCTGTACTGTAAACACCTAGATAACTCCCAAGGACTAGAATTTTGCTAAAGCCAAGCAAACCATATCTTACTAATTTTCTACTCTGTCATTGAGCAAGCTGAAAAAGACTTTTTTTTAAAGAACAGCAAAGGAGTCTGTAGGTACTAACCTCAGAGGCTGTGATGACTGTAATATTTAGATAAAGAATACCACATGTACTCATGGGAAGAGAACAGGAGGGGAAGCAGCAATTCAAAGACTGAGTAAAAATTAGCTACACAGATTGGCATTTTCAAAAATTCCTATCAGACTAGAAATATGTGTTATGTTGACAGACTTGTGATCCTTCATCGTTCATACATGTTTGGGAACCTCAGCACAAGTGATGAAGGGGATCACATTGGACTGGTGGAGGAAGAAGAGAAAATCTGACATCAAAAGCACTTGTCTGGTAAGGAGAGCTTTCTATCCAGGAACACAGACAAAGCCTTGAAAAGAACATTTTTTTTCGATTTGCATTAAAATAGCTATAAAGGCTTGCATTTATTTATTTACAACATTATTTTTTCTCATTGTGATGTAAAATGAAGTTGGTATTTTCATTTCTTTGGTGGTTGCAGCATATTGCTGTGTCACTGAACCCATCTGCTGCACAACTGTCAGGATTGTGATGCTTCAAACACACAGGGGCTGAAATACCATTCATTTGACAACTACTGGCTTAGCAGACCAAAGGTCACATAAACAAAAGGCATCAGTAACCAGGAGCCCTGGGTCTATGGTATACAAAAATATTGCAACTACAACTGCTTCTAAATGTTAGCTGTTTTCTTCCTAATACTTAGGAGACCAGCGGGAGGTAGTAGCTACAACAATGTGCCCACAGGTTAGCGAAAGCCCGGCTCTATGTTTGAAGCAATTAGAACAAGCCATAGAAGAACACCAATGAAAATTAAAGGAAGAGTGGAAATGGCTTCCACTGTTACTCCAGGTCACCAGGGGAGGCTCAGCCAACCAGTGACTTAAGATTAACACATGCATCAACACATATGGACAATTCCAGTCAAGTCAGGAACTGTTTTTCCTATGGCCATGAGGAAAGTTAACTATTGTATCCTAAGTCATCTGACATTTTTTCCCAAATAGAAGAATTTCCTTTCTTCTTCTGGAGAACTTTGCATTTTGCAAGGGAGTGTGTTTACGATAGATTCCCACATCAGAAGTGGTGACATCAGTGATTCCTCTTGCAATTTCCCATCAGTACCCTGGGGACAGGGCTGGCCTTCCTTTGGTAGCACACGCTGAGATCTGGGGACAGCAGGTGCTGTAATACACCAAAGTGCTAGTGCTCTCACTAGGCATTTTAGCCAGTGAAAGTTGCAGGACTTACCACAATGCATAGCCTATACCAAGGTCTGATCCCTCTTTATTTCATGGAGCTCAGTAAAACTTAACAAGTTGTTGCCCAGCAGTGACAGAAAGCAGCGGCTGTGTTGCAGTAGCTATTGTAATGGAAGGACTCTTGCTGTTCAGTTCCAGACTAAGCAGCAGCAAAGGTATTTTTAAGTTTGCAGCCTGCACTTCATTGTGTGGGTTATCTCCAGATGTGGGTAATGTAAAGGACAGGCAAGTGTGGATTCACTGGGTAGGGTGCAAATTAGGTCATCCCTCATTTGCTGACGATACTTCGATACTTCGTTGTTTTCAGGACCTGGGGACAAGCTAAAGGCTACCTAAGCCAGAGCATTAGATTATCATCCTCCAAGACTTTGGGTTCTGCAGCCCCAGGAGAAGGTCTAATTCACTCCTTCCTCTCCCTTGAGGCAGGAGATGGAGGGAATCCATGTTGTCTCAAGAGGATCTGTGTGTGTTTGCCATGCTGGAAGCTCTGTGTATTCCTCCTACTCTTCTATCACTCCTCATGCTGATAAGCCTGCTACAGGTGGTCTGGGGATTGGGTTATTTGTAGTTTCATTTCTAAGGCAGCAAGCTGTCTGGCAAGTGAAAAATAGGCTTTTCACTGAGTTACACTAAATATGACCTTTTTTTTGGGGGTGGTGGGGGTGGTGTGTTCATTCCTGGATATGCTGGGGGTGTACCTCTCAGGATACATAGCGAAATGCTTTAACACTTCACATGAGTCCTGGAGATTTAAAACCACTGTGAAAAGAGATTGGGCTTGTTTAGGATTTAAGAAACAACTTGTTGAGGTCATGTGACTATCCATGATTTAGCAAACCGCTAAGTGGTTAAGGATAGTTTTCTAGTTAGCTTGCTTCTAGTCTTTTAGGTGTCTGATGAAAATCAGCAGCTGAGCTGATGGATATCTAATTTGGCTGCTAATTGCTTATTTGACCATCCAGTTATCTGTTTGTTAGATATTCAGGTGGCCATCAGGAGCAATCAGTCTTCTGATCACTCGGTGATTTGGATGTACAGTGAGATGAATCAGCTCTTAGTAGCAGATTTTCAAACCCAATCTGGAGAAAGTAGTTTATATTCCCACACAAGGGCTAGGACTGTAATGAATTTTAGATTGTTATGTGACTTTCTCAAGGAGACACCCCTCACCAGAGAGACTTTAAAGGTTTGTTAAAGAAGCCTGGAGCTAGAGCTAATCCAACTGAGATTGCCTGGGTAGAAAGCATGTGTGCGTGTATTTATGTATCCCCACATACTATGTGTATACTCCTCTGTGTAGTCAGGGAGCAGATTCGTTCTCCTGCTATGTGTATTCATCAGGTGTTATCTGACCTCAGATACTACTTAAGGAAACATCTAACTGAGACTGATGGAAGATTTGCCCAGGTAATGGCATCCCTAACAGCACCTGTGGTAAAAGTGGAGCGTCACCTACAGTGATTGTATGGAGCGCTGCACGATAGCTGGGATGTCTGTAAAGTCTGTACGAAATTAACTACAGCTGCACAATAGGTGATTAAACTAGTTTTCTCATGCTGTAACTCAGCCCTCTTGAATACTCATTTAAGAAGTCTTTCTTTTATAGGACTGTAATACGCATGATCCCATTCCTTTCCACCCTTCCTATTACTCTACAGCAATGCCTTATTTAATACCCTACTTTTATTTTTATTGCTCCTTGCAGTCAACCTCCTTTCCTCAGCCTCTGTCCTGGGAAGCTTAGCCAAGCAACAGGGAGCTTCTTGGTGGGGAAAGTGATGGAAAAGGAACAGAACCACACCAAGTTTGTCATACTAGTCCCATAGCAGAAGTAGCTTTCCCAGAGAAAGATTGGCACAGGGTGGATTCCCCTCCTTCTGTTTCTGTCTTCACACCTCTGAACCTGCCCATGTCCATGTGGAACAAGATTACGTCACTTCTTTAGTCTCCTCAGGTCCTTTTGTGGTGTAAGAGGAAATTCTTATCAAGCCTCTGTGGAGCTAGTCTGTAACCTCTGTAAAACCTGGGAAATCTGAGGGGTGAGGCTTTCTTGCAAACATGCATGGTTCTGGTTAACCACTTCAGGAGCTCTTCCTGAAGGAGAGGAAAATTGCTAGATCTACTTTTGGTAAAATCCTGAGGTAGTTCATCTCAAATCAACTGGCTATGCTGGCTGACAGCTGAGGATCTATTTCCTATAATATGGGAGATGTCCTGTAAAAAGGGGCCATAAACAAAGCAGGTTTTCAAAGAAAGTGAATGCAGTGTATCAACATTGCCAGTGTATAATGTTCAAAGCTTGTGAATTTGTCACCCAGTGCTTTGGGTTCTCTTCCCATCAGTTAATAGGCTAAGGTCCCTGGGAGTGGTTGTGCTTCTCTAATCTGATCAGTGAAATAGGAGCCAGAGAATTTCACTGTGTGATTCTTGCATAGAGTTCAAAAGCTCGTGTGTCAGACTGTCTACTGCCTACAAGAAGATGTGTTATGCCATCTTGACTTAAAGGCTTCAAATGAAATAGGACTTAACGTGTCCCAAAGGTAATTGTTGCAGTGGCTAACTGTCCTCCCTGCTAAAATACCCGTTTTGCTTTTGAACCTGTAGGATTAATCTTTTAAGAACTTCTTCACAACTGTGAGGATCTGAGACCTGTTTTAATATTTAATGAGCCTGACATTCTTATATAATAACAAACTGCTGGGACATGGAGCTTTGAACAAAATATTTAATAACACCAGACCAGCAATGAAATGGATAGGGTTGGAAGGACTGATACCACCGCTGAATTACCTGGTGGTAATTCAGGTAATTTCCAGCAGCAGAGGGTAATTACTGAGTTGTATTGTTTTTACTAGCAAATGACTGAAGACATATTTCTGGAAAATGAATGCAGCCTGATCAGAGAGACACCTATCTAGTGAAATGAAACAGATTGTAAATATGTTTATCCATTAAAATGTCGTGCTAAGCTTCTCTTGGTCCCAGCTGGGCAGATGACGCCTATCCCATTCACCTCTAATCCGAGAAGCTCATTGTGTCTACCAGACCTATTTGCAGCGAGACACTTGTGGGAGACGAAACCTTGGCATGGGAGGTTGCTTGTCTCTGAGGGCTGTTGGAAGGGGAGCAGAATTCCTTGTCTGCCTCGGTCCACCCACGCAAACAGGAAGGGGGCTGTGCCAGATGATAAGTCCAACTTACCATGCAGGGTAACTAGATGCCAGAGAGGATTGTTTTCATTTCCACGGGATTTCTAATTAAGGGACATGCTTTAACTGTGTTTTCAATGGCTGAACATCCAAATGACAGTTTGATATGAGCAATTTGTCTGGCAGGCTAGATAAATTCATACCAAAGCTAAAGGATTTTCCGTTTAAAATGGGTACACATCCTTAGCTTTGAATTGGATCAAAAATTCCCGTAACGAAAGAATCCCCTTTATATAACAACTTCTTTTTAACCTTCATTCTTTGCAGTTTTAATGATCAAAGTCTCTCTTTCTCCTGATTTCTCCCCAGTCATTGACTCTGGCAAGTGCTTGTTTTTTTCTGAACTCTCAGTCTTGTTCCAGTTTGATGAATGAAGGGAAATGTCTATTCCCATTTCTCCTGTTCCACCCAGCCCTAATGAGCAGTAGCATTGTCTGACTGACTCCTGGGGGAATTTGCTACCTGCATAGCTGTTGGGCTGGGCAGTTGCAGCTGGATTTCTTTTGATGCTTTGTTTCCTAGAGATGTGATCCACAGTCTTGAGAACAGGTAGAGGGAAAAGGTGCTGCTGTCTTTCTGTCAGGGGAAGTGAGGTGCAACATGATTAGGCTATAGAGTGCTGTGTGTTTCTGGAATATTGAAAGTCCATCCAGTCATGAAAGATGTTGCTTTGGTTGAGGACATAACTGCTTTTTATTGTGTTCACAGAAATAGATCAAAAACATGTTCATGATATATGTGGCCAGCAGAGTTGATGTGGGCAAACGTTAAATGTTTTTTTTCTGTAGGAGTCCTAGTCTGAAACCCTCTTGAAAACTTTGCCAGATTCAGCTAGAAAGACTTTGGCATTTAGTGTAGGTTAATGAGAACTGTGAGCTTTGAAGGTTACATGATTGCATGTTCTCCCCTTCCCCCCATCATCATATGACACCATTCAAAATATGTCTGAGTGGAGAATACAGTTATTTTTGGTACTGGCCCAGAAACTTATCAGGTGAAGTGCAATTAATGAATCAAGTGCCTTAAAAATATCTGCCCAGAAGCAGCAGGTACTCTTTTGGTGACTGAATAGAAGAATTCCATTCAGAAGAACAGCAAAAGGCTTTACTTACATCATTTCTTCATAGTGTATTTTTCCTGTTGCTTCCAGGGAGGTTACATTTTTTTGCTATACTAACAAAAACCTGCCTGCACCTTGGAAAATCACAAGACTGAAAAAAACTCAGTTGGCTTAGTGGAGATTTAGCTGAAATCCTTAAGGGGTTTGCCTGCCCTGAATGTAACTGCTGCCCTGGGAGGGAGATCCAGGTTGGCTTTCGAGCTTGTTCCACCTCTGCTCTTCTTTCCTGTGTCATCAAACGCCAGAAAATGTAGAGGAGGAATCTATGACTTAAATACAGAGGGGACCAGGGCTAGCACTCAGATGAGGGAAAGGGAAGATGGAAGCAAGCAGTCTTCCAAGGTTATGTCTGAAGAAGCAGTATGAAGAAACTGAACAGGACTCACAGAGAGATGGGGACTAATAAGTCAAAGGAAACTGAAAGTGGGTATGAGTAATGGGATAGAGCTACTTGGCTGGGAAAGGACAGAAGGAGCCTGAGATGGGAAATTGGGTGGGGATAATAAAATCAGGAATGTATGGGACAGAAACAATTGTCTGTGATGACAGAGAAGGAGAGGAGGAAGCAGGGGTAGAGAAGCACTGTATGGTGGGGAGACATAAAAAGGACGAAAAGTGGGGACTAGCTGGCCAGGTGAAAAGGGAGAAAGTGTTGTAAGGAGGAGAGGTGAGATGGAAGTGAAAGTGGGAACTCAAGTGAGTTGACTCTGAGAGGAGCCCAGTGCTAGCATGAAAGCTACAGGTGGTTCTCAAATAAATTCAGTTTGAAGGGAGTCAGACTTTGGGACAACAGTAGACAGACCCATGTCCTTTTTTCTGGAATGAGATCTGGAGCTAAGGACACACCATCCCACCGTATCTGAATTCCTTTCCACTGCTGCTGTCCACAGTAGTGCACACCTAAGGCCAGCAGAGAAAAAAAATATGGGTTGAGCATAGAAAGAAGGCATGTACATCAGTGCCTGCACTCCAAGGACTTAAGGCATGGGCAGCCTTGACCTGTGCGTTTTCTAATAGTGTGGAATGATTGAATTTGCAACTGTACTAACATCCTCTGAACATAGTCTCGGTGAACAACACAGAGCAATGGGTTAAGGAGACGGGGAAGGTTTATGCTTTTCAGAAGGGAACAACATTAGCAGATAAGTAATTAGAGATAACAAAGATGGAGAGCAGAGGACTGATACATCATGGCTGAAATACCCATGTTTATTAGTAAAGCCAAGAGGGAAGGGCTGTCTCTGTGTTCTTATTTTCTATAATACAAATGTTTGATAGTCCCAAAAGAAGTCATGGCTCCGGTGCTGGGCACTCAACACTGCTACAGGAAGATGGTATTTGCATTAAGGAGCGTGCAGTTCAAATAGACAAGGCAGACACAGAGTGGGAGAGGAGCAAGAGCACTGAGAGGTAAAGCAGGTGGCAATGGTTAGCAGCAGAGCTGATTGCTGAACTTCTGAATCCCAGTGCACTGATGTGTCTGCTAAATTGTACTGCTGTTTGCACTCGTACTGAAGCCAAAAGGAGGTCTGAGTAAATGCTCAAGGCTAAAAGCACTATGGGATTTCTGTCCTAGAAACCAGAATCCAAAATGCGTTGATTTTATTTTTAAAGGAAAAAGCAAATGGATCGGTTCTTATTCTGAACAGTCCTGCTGCCACCATAGCACACAGTGAGTGCTCTGTTATGAGAGGAGAAATCCCATTAAAATGAGTAGGACTACAGCTCTGAGCCCTGGTGGGACATGCAGACGTACTGAAAGCTGTTTATATTGGCTGGGAAATACACGAGTTAATAGTAGTTTTAGCATTTACACAGAGACCTAGAAATGTCCTCAATGCTTTGCACAACAAATAAAATAAGTTGTTAATTACTTGTCCTGAAGATTTATATAATGTGATGTTAGTCCCACACAAGCAAAGTTAGGGCAGCAAGAACAGAAGCTTTGATTGCAGAGCACATGAAGGCAGTTATACCAGGGAACACACCAGCTTTGTGTTCTCCCTACCCAGACCAGCCCCTTGCTCCTAGGGCATTGATTTACCCAATGTTTTTGCAGTCAAATTCCACACTAGATTTAGCAGGAATTTATATGAGTCTTTTTGTACACAAAGCTCAACTCCTCTTCCCTCCCATCAAAACCAGCTGAAAATGCCAATACATTAAAAGATTTGTTTCTAGGATTTTGCTGGTCGTTTTGAGAAATGAAAGTTTTAAAATTATTTTAAGTGCTTAGTTACCTTTCCATACAGCAATGCTTGACTAACAGCAATAAAGCCATTGGAAGAAGTGAATCTGGATAGTTATGTCACAACTGAAAGAGAGTATGACAGCATATGTATTAGTTGAGTTTATTTAGGACATCCTGCTGCTAAAATCAGCCTACAGAATGGTCAAATTTCATAACGGTAACATTCAGACTATTTGTCCTCAATTATACGTTTATTTAAAATTTCCTTTTGGTTTGCTGATGTAAATGTATTGTTCATTTTTCACATACCAAGCACTGTTGTTTAGTCTCAAGGGAATTATTGTTACAAATTTAACAACTGTGACATATTAAAAAGCACATTTAAGGAATAAATTAAGGGTTGAGAGGATGTGACCAAATGTTTCCATGGTGTTTTGCCAAAACGTCACTTAAATGCCAGTGCAATTTTAATAGGAGTTGCTCTTTCAGAACTCATCTTGCCCATCAAAAAAATAAAATAAATCTTGTCTGCATCAGTAGCAGGCACACTTTCATTGCAGTTGCCAGAAAATAATTTCCTAAGTTTTATTTTCATTCTGGAAACTACTTTTAACTACTGGGTGATTTTCAGGTTCGCTCTGCTCTCGCTCTGCTCTCTGCCTGCGTTATGCAGCTGATCAGCAAGGAGGAAGTCAATAGCTCAGAGTGTGTAAGCAAAAATGTTCAAATTAGATGCCTTATGTAGGCACCTGCATCCCTAATTAACAACTCGCTGATAATGTCAGGAACTGATTTTCAGGAAGTTCTTTGTTCTTTGAAAGTCAGGCCCAACACTGGGCAATGTAAAATGGAAACCTGAAGCATCGATGATTACTTCTGAGAAACTTGACCCTAATGTCAAAACAAATTGTGAATAGTGCATGTGTGAGTCTGGGAAACGCTGCCTGTGCTTATATTTCTATAATTTTGATTGCCTTTCTGAAGTTACTGAAGTCAGATTGTTGCAAGAAGCAGTTTGACATGTATGATTTTCTATGAGCAGAGAGCTTTCTGGGGAAAGTTGGGGTAGTGATAGAAGGCATTTCTGGGAGATACATCCCCTAAACTAATCTGTGTTTTAACTCTTTTAACGTAAAGTAAGTTTACTAGGACTGTTTTTAATACCTGTGTGGAAAACGCCATGGTCTAAAAGCTCCGTACGTGATTTTCTCCTCCCTGAGATCTAGTGCTCTCGGAAGGAGGGATGAACTGAGTTACCACCTGAGTACTATCTTCTGATCACCTTCTTCCAGCTGCCTGCTACAAGTGTCGCGCTTGCTGTGATGCTCAGGTCAGTGGCATGAGGAATAAATACAGGCTAGTTTCTGGTTAGCATGGCTTGAACCCTGCAGATTTAACTCAGACTGGGACTGATGGCCTAGGTCCCAGTGGGCAGGGGTGTGGAGGGGAGCCTAGTCAGGGCCATTAAGGTCTATGAATGCCCTTGGGGCACTGGCACAGAAAAACAGTCTCGACGCTGATGCAGATCTAGTGGGCAATTTGGCAAACAAAGCAATGTTTTGTTTGCATTGTGAACCTTACACAGGGGGATTAATTTTGAGATGATTAAGATAGTTTATGGTGGCCATACTGAAGTGCAAAACAGCAGCACTAAGGGGAGCAGATCTCAGTGAAGTTTTCCTCACCCACAAGCAAGGTTGGATGCTCTCCCTTCTACAGCGGTAGATTGATGCCTTTATTTTCAGTTGTATTAAAAAAAAAAAAAGAAAGTATAGGAAGAACATGCTTGGGAATTACCGCTGCCAGAGCCTCTTGGTTTTACTGAGTTTTCTTCTGAGAAGAGCTTGGTCCTGCCACTTGCTAGAATGTGTTTATCAAATGCTAGATGCATATGGATCAGTTGTGGGGGCACATGCAGAGGGCTGCTATGCCTGCAGGAGGGATGATGAGGCAGCAGCTCCTTTGGGACAGTTCAAGGGCACACTTGTGATTTGGATGTGCTTAGCTAGCTGTACATCATTACAGAGACATTATGGTCCGTGGCTTGGCAGCAGCTGTGACATTAAAATGTATAAGATGTTACCAAAGGAAGCACTTAGCAAAACTTTTTTGGCTTTCCCAGACATAAACAACAAATTTTCTTAACAATAGTAGGTTATGACTGGGGGTGAGTCACTAATGTATTTAGAAGGATGTCCTCTCCCTGCACGAAGGAGACCACAACTGGCTAAATTAAGCCAAGACAGGGTAACCCTCGTGGCTGAGGGGCACAGTGGGGAATTCCCAGATGGCTTTCTGAAATCTGTATATTATACACCACTGCTGTTCTGCGTGAGAGCTCTGCAGGGGCTCTCTAAATCTCTGCAGGACAGATTCTCCAGTGCTATAAATTGGTGTGGCCCTTTGGTATCTGTGCAGATAATCTGATTTATACCAGCTGAAAGGTCCTCTGTAGGTGTAGATCCTGGTTTCAGTTGCTAACAAGAAGCTGACTTGATCATTTCTGCTATTTCTGATAAAGTAGGTACCTGCCATGGAATTCAAAGGGGACATTGAGCTTCCTGTGATTATCTGGAGATACAATTTAGTCTCTGCATCTGATAAGCCATTTATGAAACTTTGATTTCCACTTTTGAATTATCCTAGTGCTCCTTTCAAAGAGGAAGTGTGGTGAAGATGTAGTGTCATGATTGGTTCAGAAAAATCCACAGAAAAAATCTGGAACTTGAAGAAGTATATCTTCATTCTTGGATGATGTAGTAACAGTATAGCTTGTACAGGTGTTTTCACAAAGATATTTATTTTAGTGAAATTGATTCCAGCTCAATTTTAGTTTCTTCTTTTAGTATTTTTTTTTTGTTCCTTCATGTGGCTTATGATGAGGTGAGAGTTGCAAGTGATGGCATGTAGAAACTCATATTTACAATAACTTTACTCTAACAACGCAGTCTTATGAGAAGCACCATAAGGCTCCATGGGGCCATATGCACTGACGCACCAACACCATGATGTTGAAATTCAAGTGGGATAGACTTCACATCTGCCTGGTAATGTAACAAAGCAATATTAACATTTTCATAAAATGTTCTCAAATCAGTTTGGCTTGGCTCGCCGTTCAGATACTTAAGCCAAAGAGACTGTCCTGAGAGTGGTGTAAGCAGAGAAGCAATACATAGTAGTAAGTGAGGCTGTGGGATCTGAATTGCCATTTTAATAAGACAGTGAAAGTGGCCGAGCTTTGTAAAATCCCTTGTTTTTCTACATGTGCCTACACACTTATGTAAGAAAACCCTGCACACACCACTGTACAGTGTAGGGACACTTTTCGTCCTGATGCTCTCCAAGAAATTCATAGGAAGTTCAACCTTCATTTGATTTTTTTTCCCTGAAGCTCACCTCAACTATCCAAAGTTTAGAGAAAACTGCTGGTTAAGTAATGTGTGACAGTCACTGTAAATGTTGGAAGAGGAAGTGAAGAGTGCACTTTGCTGCAGTTAGTCCATCACAAAAAGATATCAGCAGTGTTTCTTAATCTAGCAGGGAAAGGAATAACATGAACTGATAGGTGGGAACCTGAGGATGAACATTTCTGAACAGGAAGATGTAAGCAAATAGCAACACTGAGTAACTAAACATTGCTGCATTTTACTAAGGGTTGCTGTGAATGCTTCATCACTGAAAGCCTTAATAGCCTTGCAGGGAGGATACTCTAATTCAGCCACAGTTTAGTGGGGTCAGTGCAAGAATTAGAGGTTTAAATCCCATTGCCATCAGGACAGAAGTTTAATTAGAGTGGCTATAACAGTCCCTTCAATGCTTGATACTCTGTACTCCAGCTGGGCTTGCCAGACTGAGTCTGTTGAGGTCCTTGATAACTCTCTGTGTAAGCCTGGACAGAATTTTATTTGCATGCTAGTTTCGGAATTGGTTGTTCTTTATAAGTGTGCTTCTATTTACATGTGAACAAGAATATTTATTTTTCATCAGCCTTTGTTCTCCTATTTTTAAAAGGCTTACTCATCCCCTCAAAGATTAGAATCAGCTCCATCTGATTTAGGTGACAGTTCTCACCCCATGAGCAGCAAGAAATTGAAATGAACTGTTTCTGGAATGAGCCATTGTTGATCCAAGCTGTCCAACAAGTACTTGAATAACAAATATCTCTTACCAAACCAATGTTGGTTCATGAACAGAGAAAAAGAATGAAGTTCACTGGATTGCTTGTTTGCAAAACACAGTTCAGCCCTTTCTTTGCCAAAGTCGAGCTGTCAGGGACTAGATCCTTAACTGCTATAAACCAACTCAATTCAGTGACTTCAGAGCAGAGGTGACAACTTACATTAAGTGATCATCCAGCCTCAAAAGTGCATCAAGGCAGCAGTATAAAGAAAAAATAAATGATGGGGAATGGTAGCAAAACATTTCATAATAGCCCGAGAAAATTCTGGGGTAAAATGCAGGTATGGTCTCGTTTTTTGCAAAGATAAGTTTTTCCCTTTCTTATGTCCTGTTTCACTTAGTGCTTGCAAAGATCAAATGTGAAGCAAAACTTGTGTGATTAGGAAATATTTCTTCACCAAAAGGGTTGTCAGGCACGAGCACAGGCTGCCCAGGGAGGCAGTGGAATCACCATCCCTGGAAGTGTTTAAAAACATATAGATGTGGTGTTTAGGGACACAGTTTAGCGGTGGACTTGGCAGTGCTGGGTTAACAGTTGGCTTTGATGATCTTAAAAGTTTTTTCCAACCTAAATGATTCTATGATTCTATAATTCTAAGTGCCTCTAAACACTACTACAACATGGGGTAAATAATGCTAATAACTGTTAATTATGTGCCTTATTTAATTCCTGTTTCCAAGTGCCATGAATATAAAGTGCTAAATGATAGCAAATTAGCCTTAAAGGTGTTAATAGGAAGTTGCTTAGTGCTGATGGATGTTTTTTGCCATTCTGACGGGAGGAAAACTTCTCCATTAAGATTCCTCTCCAGCCAAACCCACAGGTCACCCATTTGCTTTTTTAGACACTCAACACCACGTACCCAGAGACCCATTTCCAATGTTGGCACAAATGATGCAGCTGGGGAAAATGGACAACTTTAGAAAAAAAAGCTCTTTGTCTTGACAATTTTTACCCTTCTTTGTATCAGTTGGTTCAATAAAGAACATCACTTCCAGCTAGAAAAATGCTGTGCTAATGTTGCTGGATCATCACCATTACATGGTCACCATCTGATCAAATACATCAGATTTTCCACTGAAGTTGTGTTTATGGGCTTAGCAGTGCAACTGGCTTGAGTATAAAAATCCTAACAATTTCAAATGTTAGGAAACTGAATCATTTGCTTGTTCTTCTCTTCTGTGCTTCAGTCATGAGACAGTTGTATAAGGAGGCATCATGCCCAAAGTAGAAACGCTGTGTAACAGTAAATTCTTCAGACCAAGTGGGCACTGTGTAGTATTCTGCACCTGTACAGTTGTTACTTTTGAAGTTGCCACATTTGTCTTTGGATAAACATTATGGGGAAATCGTGCTTCCTTGAACTCCAAGCAGATTTGAAATGAATCGATATCAGGGGCTGGCTGCTGTGTATACTGATGGGTGTAAGGTTAGCAATAAGTCAAGCAACTGTATAAGCAATCATAGAATCACAGAATGATTTGGGTTGGAAGGGACCTTAAAGATCATCCAGTTCCAGCCCAACTGCCATGGGCAGGGACATCTCCCACCAGCCCAGGTTGCTCCCAGCCCCATCCAGCCTGGCCCTGAGCACTCCCAGGGATGGGGCATCCACAGCCGCTCTGGGCAGCCTGTGCCAGCACCTCGCCGCCCTCACAGTAAAGAATTTCTTCCTACTGTCTAACCTAAATCTGCCCTTTTTCAATGTAAAGCCATTCCCCCTTGTCCTGCCACTCTATGCCCCTGTAAAAAGCCCCTCCCCAGCTTCCCTGTCGGCCCCTTTGGGTACTGGCAGGTGCTGTCAGGTCTCCCCGCAGCCTTCTCTTCTCCAGGCTGAACAGCCCCAACTCCCTCAGCCTGTCTCCACAGCAGAGGGGCTCCAGCCCTCTGAGCATCTCCGTGGCCTCCTCTGGACTCGCTCCAGCAGGTCCGTGTCCCCCTGATGCTGGGAGCCCCAGACTGGACTCAGAGCATTGCAGAGGGGTCTCACCAGAGCGGAGCAGAGGGGCAGAATCCCCTCCCTCGACCCGCTGGCCACGCCGCTGGTGATGCAGCGCAGGGTACGGTTGGCTTTCCGGGCTGGGCCATGCTGAGCTCCTCGTCCACCAACACCCCCGAGCCTTCCTCAGGGCTGCTCTCGATCCTTTCTCTGCCCAGCCTGTATCTGTGCTTGGGATTGCCCCCACCCACGTGTGGGACCTTCAGTCATCCAAATCATAGAATTATTTAGGTTAGGAAAGACTTTTAAGATCATCAAGTCCAACTGTAAATGGAACAAACCTGAGAGGTAAAGCAACTAAAATGTTTTTGCCTTGCACTGGAAATGGGTCTCTGGGTACGTGGTGTTGAGTGTCTAAAAAAGCAAATGGGTGACCTGTGGATTTGGCTGGAGAGGAATCTTAATGGAGAAGTTTTCCTCCCGTCAGAATGGCAAAAAACGTCCATCAGCACTAAGCAACTTCCTATTAACACCTTTAAGGCTAATTTGCTATCATTTAGCACTTTATATTCATGGCACTTGGAAACAGGAATTAAATAAGGCACATAATTAACGGTTATTAGCATTATTTACCACCATGTTGTAGTAGTGTTTAGAGGCACTTAGAATTATAGAATCATAGAATCATTTAGGTTGGAAAAGACTTTTAAGATCATCAAAGCCAACTGTTAACCCAGCACTGCCAAGTCCACCGCTAAACTGTGTCCCTAAACACCACATCTATATGTTTTTAAACACTTCCAGGGATGGTGACTCCACTGCCTCCCTGGGCAGCCTGTGCCCGTGCCTGACAACCCTTTTGGTGAAGAAATATTTCCTAATACGCAATCGAAACCTCCCTTGGTGCAACTTGAGGCCGTTTCGTCTTGTCCTGTCGCTTGTTACCTGGGAGAAGAGACTGGCCCCCACCTGTCGTGGGTTGTAACCTCCTTTCAAGTAGTTGTAGAGAGCAGTAAGGTCTCCCCTGACCTATAACTTATACAAATACAAAAGATGAGGCAGTTTTCAAAAATATTTCCATCTAAGAACACTGTTAACATTAACAGAAATATCCCCAAAATGTAAAGCAAGATCTCTTTTCTAATGAACAGATAATAGTAGCACTCAGGATATGCCAGCAACCTAACCTTTTACTCACTTGCCACTCATGTTTCATGGATGAAAAAATGTTGGTAAATTACTTGTGTGGCAAGTAATGCCAGCAGAAATATTTGGAAAAAAAAAATATCTGTAAAATTGTGTCAATGCCAGGGTATATACTTCATGCTTCAGTAGTTGCTTCAGTAGTTAACGGGCTGTTGAATCTTTTCGCTGTTACCTTGTTCCAACCTTGGGAGGCATTTCTAAAAAATTTTCATGGAAGACAGCAAAAAGCTGGAAATTAGCTGTAGTTTTAAACCACCTTAAAACAAGAACTTTAGTGAATGGCTTCTCTAGTATTCTGTTAAATTTCAGGAGTCCTTCAGCGTTTGCAGTTGGGAATAGCCTGACTCACTCCAACAAAGCCATAGCAGCTGAAGATTTGGATCATAAGTTGTATCCCAAATACTGCAGATTCCTACAAAAAGGAATTCTTTGTCCCATTAGCATTTCAACACACTCACTACAGAGATCTCACTGGGGGTAAAGCATTAAAACCCTTTCAAAAGTGGTTTAGTTGGCTAATTAGACAGTAAGTGTAAACCTGATGCATCCAGCTGTACAAATAAAACGTGACTTTAAAGTTTAATGTTCTGCATGGAGAGTAGTCGTGAACTTGGAGCCAAGACGGGCTGAGAGGAAGGTGGTTGGCTTACAGCTCAGTAGTGGTGTGTCTGAAGGCTGAAACCTTTGGAGAACTAAAAGAGAGTTTATTTTAAGTGTAACTAAAAGGAACTAAGTACCAGTTACCACAAATAGGGTGATCTTTATCTTCCTTTGTTGGCTTGTGCAGAGGGAAAAGAAACTTAAAAGACTTGCAGACTTATGCAGCTGCAGGCTTCACAAAGAGGATATCTCCCTCACATTGCTGACATGTCTCTCATTTTTTGGGTGCTACCTTACCTTTGAAGGAAATTAACTGGTCAATTTGATGCCCTCTTATGCCCTTGGCTCCTGGGTAGGTGTGATCAAGTAGCTAAACACTTACATAAATGACATTTCTCCCCTCCATCCTAATGCATCCATCCTGCAATCGTTTAAGGAAAATTAGGGTCCCCTTGTGCAGTTTTCCTCTTTGGCTATCTTGCAGCAGCACCTGTAAGCGCTCACTTTGAGAGATAGCTAATGTGCTAATTACCCAGGACCCAAAAATGCAAGCTGTAAACAAATGAGGACTGCATTTATAATCAATCAATTTTATGACCTTCTGATGGTGATGATATCAGTAGAGTTTACACTGGGTGCCCTTGTACTCCTCCAAGGCAGCTGTGCCCTTATGTTTTAGTTACAGCTTGAAGAAGATTTTGCTAATTTACTTTATAGTAGGCGTACTTAAGAAAAATATTACCTTCCCTAAACATCTGAGCCCGTTACCGAGTCTAATTTTTAAATAATGAAAACACATGGACTGTCAGTACCTTCAGGGTGTATTGTCAGGTGACAAGCTGTTTTCAAAACATCCATGGCAGAAAGTAATGACTTCAGAGCAAAATGTTGTTCTCATTGGTATAAGTTGCTGTGAGACAAATCCCACACCCTCTGATGTCAATGGAAAGACTCCATTTGACTTCAAAGAGGACTGGATCAGGCCATAAAAGAAATGTTGCCATCATAAAACACCAAACATGCTTTATGGTTTAAACATTTTAAAAATGCTCTGCTCACTGGTGATCTGTGCAGTTTACCTGGCTATATGTAACTTGTAATTTTTGTGTTTGCTTTGCAATGGATTTGTGATAGAAGAATGCCCATAAAGTCTGATTTGTGAAGTGTTAAAATAGTGTCCTGGAAAGCCACACAATGCCAAGGTACACAAGATGCCCTGTAATACCTCAGCTTGAGGAAGACTATCCAATTTTCCTGATGTTACTAAGTTCTCACACAGAAAAACAATGTTCTTTAACCATAGACAGATGTGTTAAAAATAGCTTGATTTTGTGTCCTTGTTCTTTTATTGGAATCGTTAGCTTTTTAATCAAAGTTCAGGTTAGATTTTGAGGACAGAACTGTTTCCTGTATTTCCCAAAGCTTTGCTGGGGCCGTTGATGATTTGAGCAACTTTTAAAAATGTGACAGGATGGGGGCCCTCTGTGTTGGTGATTATGATCCCCTTGAGTTGGGAACCCAGAGATAAGATCTCCAAACCAGCAGCAGATGCAAGTTATTCAACATAATTCCTTTCTCTCAACATTGTACCCTGATTTAAGCATGGGTTACAAATAAGATCCGTTCCTTAGGGTTGTTAGAATAAGAACTCCATTTTTCCCTGCATCATGTCTCCTATGATCAGATGTATGCTGGAGCCCTGATGTTGGGCAATCGATTAAATTAGCTGTCCAAAAGGTGCTCTGGAGCTTTTCTGAGCTTCTGTGAATTATTGCTCTGCTTATGCTACAGAGCTTGCTGAATGCCTTTGCCTCCCTGAGCTCTCTGCTGGGTGGGGAAGAGAGGTGCTCCTGCCTATGGGCTGGCTTTGCCAGCTGGAGCGGCAGGACCATGCAGTTCTCTGGGGATGCCCCGCTTCCCTGGGTTGCAGGGAGGCAGCAGGCAAGTGGCAGTGCTGAGCCAGAGGGCTCAGGGAGCCCCTGGGAGAGCGCTGCCCTCGTCTTAGAAAGCTGAGCTTTTGTGGTCCTGTTTGCAGGGCAGGCAGCCGGCCAGACAGCTGGATTGCCATGGCAAAGTCAGTGTCTGGCCTTTTTAAAAGAGAAACTTGCTAGATTTATGTGCGGGAATGGATATAGTCCTTCTGGAGTTGACGCGGTCTAATGAATGAGATGGGGAGTAAAATACTTTATACTTGCTATCAGGGGTTAACGATTCCTGCCCTCTCAGCTTTCCCCTGCTCATGTTTTCCCTCTCTCCCCCTTCTCCCCTTCCAGTCCCCCCGCTGCTTTCTGAGCAGTGGCACCACCTGGTTTGTTTTCTGTGTCAGGTATATTACAGACTGTCTGTCAGAGGTTAACTGCCACGGCCAGCTCAGCCTTTTCTCTTATTGTACCTGGTCTAAACTCCCTCCCTGCCTGGCTGGATGCCTCTTGTTATGTTTCCCAGAAAGTAACGGTACCTGGAGAAAGCAGCTTTCTTGGTCATTTTTAGTTTCTCAGTGGTTATGGATGGTGAAGATAGCGTCTGCTCACTCGTGGGCTGGGGAACCCACTCTGTGTGCCTCCATCACTCTTCATGTGTGCTAAAGCCTGAAAGACCTTATGGCACAGAAGTGCACTGAAGTTACACATCAGAGACTATGTTTGCCTTTTCTGCTCTCAAAGAAAACACTGATGTGAATTTTCCTCTGTTGATGCCGACTCTGGCTGTGTCCCCAGTCTGTATCAAAGAGGTCAATAACCCTCCCCAGCTGCCTACATGGATGGGAAACTTCAGCTTGCAGCTCATATGGGAGCTCTGGGATCATTCTACAGGTGCTTGGCCTTAACCCTGAAAGAAGCAGGGCCTTCTGTTCTGCGCCAAGAGTATATCTGGGCCCTAGAGAAGGTACAAAAAGTCCTGGCTTTTTTCTGGATTCAGGCCAAGAGAAGAGGACAGTAAGAAGAAATTTAATACAACTGTTTGAAGGGCAGCTACAAAGATGATGGGGTCAAACTCTTGGTAGTGGTAGCTAATACAATAAGGGGCAATGGCCATGGACTGCAGTGGGGGAGGTTCATGTTGGACATTAAGGAAAACTTTTCCTGGGAGGGGAGTGCAACACTGGAACAGGCTGCTCATGGAGGGGGAAAGGAGAGAAGTCCTCCTCCCTGGAAGTTTTTAAGACTCAGCTAGAAATATATCATCTCACACATTTTGCTTTTCCTCAATGGGCGCTGGCACAAGCCCAGGTGCTCAACGGTCTCAGGGTTGTGTCTCTCTGAACAGTCTCATAAACTATACACAAACCGGTCCCGTCATGAAATTTGAGCATGTTTTACTGCAAATCTGAAGGGTCAACCCAAAACTTGCCTTGTATCAACTCTCCAAACTGTGAAGGAAATATCAGCATAAAGCTGCCTTTGATGCAGTTCTGCTGTACATCTGCAATGGGATAGAGACCTTTAATTGTATCTCCACAAGCTATTTTGCCCTTGGACCACTGCTTTGTTTTGTAAATGGGAGAAATGTCTGCATGAACTATTCCCGTTCTCCTAGTAATGTGGTTATTGTCTGTGAGATTCCTTTCTCTGCTGGTGCAGCAACTGGGAATTGTGTGATGACTGATGAACTGGATGGTCCCAAAATTAAGGTGTTGAAATGCTGCCTGGGAAAATGGGGCTTCTGGGTTCCTAGGTGGGGCCATCCCTCAACGAGACATTTCCTGGGAGTCACTGTATGCTGCTCACCTTCTCTGTCCCTGATTTACAATCCTACAAATCTGATATGCAGAAGTGCCTCCACCAGAAGGACCACCAGCAGCCACTGTATTCAACAAGAGCAGTATGTTGCATGCATAAAGTAGTGTATAATGCTAAGTACCGTGAATAATCATGTCCAAGGCATATCAAATTGGGCTCTGAAAATTATCGAGCACTTTTGACCTCCTTTCTGTGCCTCAGCTCCTTGCCTATAAAATGGGAAATGTACCACTTTCCCATTTTGCAGGGTGAATAGCAATTGATTAGTATTGGGCAAGAACTCATATATTACATTTAAATGCTCTTTAGAAAAACCTAGGGAGAAGTTATTATTCCTGCCTTCGGAGCAGGGTTTGGGTTGCAAAAGAAGACATAGAGGCATAGAGACATAGTGCATAGTGAGGGGGGAGCAAAATACTGACTCATTCATTCAGCACTGTTCACTGTGTGTGAATACGGTATGTAAAAATGGCCTGGAATGATGCTGTAATTAAAGACCTCATCATGAGACACAGCACAGAGAGCTGTAGTGAGATACCCACTTTCCTTAACTGGCAGGGGTCAATTTTGAAGCCTAAATGCAGATAATTTTTTTTAAAGGTCATTTTCAATATGGTTCCTTAGGACAGAAAGCTTATGTTCAAAGGTCTTTAATGTGATTAGCAAAGAATTCCATTACTTTTTTGATTTTCAGTCTTTTAAATGAATGAATTATTAGAAGACAGTGCCCAGAAATGAAATGCTTACCAATACAGGTACTAATATGACTTCAGAGAAAGAATCAAACCATAGAAGTTTTGGAAAGAGCCTTCTGTTTATGTAGCTTCAGTCACTGAATCAGAAACAGTACCTACATCAGGTGACTCAAAGTACACACCACTACACATCTGGATTAACAGATATGGGAATCAACTAAAATCAAATCTAGAATTCAAGTGTATTTATGCATTACAATTACAATAAATAGCAAAATCTGAGTGCAAGGTATTGAGATTAAGCTTGGGTTTTTTTCCAAGTGATTCAAGATGAATAGAGGATCCCGCAAAACAATGGATTAATTGTTACATGCTCGAGTTAAGTGTCCTCACTGGAGCTGTAGGCAAAAGGATGGAGGTTTGTGGTGCAGAACAACACAGATGAAATATGAATCAGAACCAGTTCTCAGCTCAAAAGTCTCAGCAGGACTATAGTTAGTAATAATAAGCAATACTGTTGTTGACATGCATTTTACAAAGGTTAGGGTTGATCTTCATCGCCAGAAATATTTTTTCCTTGGCCCTGCATTTGCTGCATTTTTTCCAAGTGTTTTGCATTGCCTGTTAGCCTGTGGAACACTAGAGCATCTCTAGCATCACTGAGTGCCTCTTTGCCAAGTTCCAGGAATAGAAGAACAGCTACCAAGAAAGGTCGTTTTTCTGGTATTCCAACTTGCACAGTGAAATGCAAACCATTTGAAAAATAAGTCTGGGAACTTGGCTGGTGCTCCCTGGGGATTACCCATCCATTACCCATTCCCTCTTTTACAGGCCAAATGGCAGAACTGAAATGGGAAGGTTTCACGAGAAGAACAAGTTCCCTGGCTGGTTTCATACTTTTCCACTGTGGAAGAGTAACTTCTCACTCAAATGGTGCACGATACCAGATTACGTTTTGCTGTCTTCCTCCCAGGCATGTGGCGAACAGATACTGACTTGCACACACATGAAGAGGAGACTGCTTTCCATCTTGTGGTATTGTGGTGCCGTCAGCCCCCTCAGACCAAAGCATGATGCTGCTTAGCAAGGCACATTGGGGCTCCTGAGCTACCACTGCCTCAGCTGTGTTGGGATGCTAAAGGCCATTACACAAGACTGTCTTTCTGATCTAATTGCTACCCAGAGCAGAAGGAATGCAGTCTTACATTTGCTGGTGTACCAGCCTTTGGCAGAAGTAGCAGCGGTTTCTGGGGTGGGATACTTTTGCCTTGCATTTTAGTGCGCTGTTGTAGCTTAGAAGGCAAAGAGGTGTACCCCTTGCAGTAGGTTCTTTTTATCCTTCTGACTTTGATCCCTTCTGCCTTTCTTTTGTACTCATGAGTGCTCGCCAGGCTGGGAGCTTCAAATGGACGATTTTGCAACCAAGTTGATCATTGTGGGTTAACACAGTGCCAGCCTGGGCAAAGATGTGAACTGAGGTGGTGGGTTAGCTCTAGCTGTTTTTTCTCTGCTTTACTTAGACCCTTGTGGATGGATTGAGATTATTCTTTGGATCACAGGTTATGCAGAATTGCCTTCAGCCTGGATGGGAAGACAGCAGGTACTATAAAAGAGGAAAACAAATCAGTAACCTGAAGGCAGTCTGTTCAAAGCACTGCACTCTGTGTTCACAAAAGGATATTTCTGGGGCATTCACTATGCATAATATTGGCAAGAAAAATCCCTTTTCCATATTTTTTCTTGCTAACCTGTTCCTGAGCCCTCCCAGGGAATTACTCTGATTTACCTCATGGTCCTTGTGCCCTTTCAACTTGAATAAAACTGCAGGCTTTTCCAGACACCTTTAAATAACATGAAGGTGACCCATGAACTGAACTAATAAACATGACCAGTCGAGCTCGTTATGATCAGACTTCGTTGCCTCAGTTTCATCATCAGTTTGGGTTACTCCACACACTCAGAATCAGGATCCTGAATTTTTCTCCCTTACTGTTATTTCTCTGCTATATTTAACCAGACTCTCATTAGGCTTCAATTGATATTGATTTTTCATGAGAGCTTGTTTTTTTGACCCATGCAAACAATTAATGGTTATTATTAGAGCTAGAGTGTAACGTCTTGCATGCAGCTGCCTTTGATTACGATGTTTCTGAGGTCCCGCTATTATTTTGCCTCCTCAGTAAAGCCTTATATGATGTTATGGTCACAGATAGCACAGCAAAAACTTTGCAAGTCTGAAAGAACAGAGTGGAAATAATTGTCAGGAGCTGGAGGCTTCAGTGCTGTTGTATGGCTGCTGCCTGCTGGCCCCTGACTCCTGTAGAGCAGGAACTGGAGTTCACTGACAGTGAAGTGGTGAAGGACATTCTGCTGATGAATCCAGAGTCCTGGTGGCCACCAACATTAATCCTGAGTGTAAATCACTCAGCTTTTCCTTTTTCCACATTTACCAGATGGTTGGGTGGGGTTGTGTGTCTTAAAATGTCCAGCCAGGTGGCTGGGGAAGGGCATTGCTCACTGGGATGGGTTTGATGCCTGTGAGATTGGGGCATTATTTTGGAGCGAGCATTTGGACTTTCTCCTGTATAAGTCTGGAGGAGCCTTGCTGACTTGCAAGGTTGCCATGAAATTCATTGCTTGAATTTTTCTCTTTTGATTTGTTCATTTATTTTTCCTTAAAACCTCTCATCTTCAGTAAACTTTACCACCCAACAAGAAATAACTGGGACTTTGCTAGAGGCTAAGGTGATGGTCTTAAATTGTCCTAAACTCCTTATTCTTCAAGGGAAGAAACAGAAATAAGTAGGAAAAAGGGCTTGCATTTCTTGGGCTGAATGAAAGAGCAGCTAACGCTGCCTGGAGTGACATCTGTCTTGGGTCAAGTGGTGCACAGATACAAATGGTGTGTAGCGTCTACCAGTAATCCCACAGCTGCAGCCTTCTCGATATAAAGCAACTTACTGAGAAGTTAAAATAAGGCCATTTCATTACTAAAACAAGGTTTTTGTGTTTGCTTCAGATATGTTACATATAGTTTTTTAAGTACAGCATTTCAGACCTAGTTCTGCAAAGAGGCTTACCTTTGTGGGTTGCATTAAAATAAGCAAGTACTCAAATCTTTGTAGAATTGATGCTCTCAGTAGAGGTGGCCAGGTAATTTTCTGTTGCAACAGTTTTGAAATGGTTCAATGGCTGCAAAACCCCAACAAAAACAGTTTAAGAAAAGACGCTTTTCCATTTTAAAACAAAAAGTAAGAAAATGTTGAGGAAAAGGATTTTTTTGTTTGTTTTTTTTCCTCTAAATTTTTCGTAGGAAAGCAAATAATTTCCTGAGTAGTTCGAGCTTTAAATAGTTCCTGTAACTGTCTTGGTTTGTTGAGTCAAGAATACAGCAAGCTAAGGTTTTTGATTTGGTTTTTTTATTCAAGCAGGCATGTGTTCACAGAGATTATCTATGGATGGAGATATGGATAGAGATACTCTGATACATGCATAGATTTGGCAGATGTGACTTTAGCCACTAAAGAGCTTAAAACTACAAAAGTTTTGTCTGCTGTAGAAAGCCAAATATATCTTTTAAAAATAAGATATTTCACATGTATAGAAGGCAGCACACAGCTGTTGATTTTAACTTCAGCAGTGTAGCCTACCTTTTAAAGTGGTCATGTTAGAGTCCCCAGTCTGAGCAGTTGCACATACGACTAGCTTTGCATATTGCAGCCTCTTTGGTAATATCTGTTCAGTACTGAAAGCTCAACCTTTGGTTTTGCTCTGTCCCTTGCCTGCTTTCCACCCACATGGCTGCACACATAGGGCACGTCATGGGGTGAGCAGAGGGGCCACCTGCAGTGTGTCTGTCTCTGATGTGCTTTCTGGAAATACTTGCATGCTTTGAGTCACCCCGCTCAGGGATTTGAATCTTTTTACTCTACCTATATCATCTTTTATGTGTTTCAGAACAGGGGTAATTTCTAGTGCTACAGCAGGCTCCGCATTGCAGATTTTACCAGGGGCCTCTAGGTGCTACCAAACTGCAGATATTAAGAACAGTTTGTAGGCCTGGGCACCAAAGTTTGTTACAACACTTATTTATTACCAGTCTCATATAACTCATTCACGGTAAACAATACAGGTTTTATTATGTGTAAGTAATAGGAGACCTTTGCTTTTTCCACTAACAAACATGCCGTGGGTAATTATTCCTGTATTAAAACGACATGTGGACATATTTGTGACATGCAACAGTTCCATTTCTTTGAAGAGAAGTATTATTCTAAACAAGGTTAGCCACCATTTATTTTGAGGGGCTCTTGCATTTCTGTATTTGAAGCGCTTTGTGGCTTTCCTTGTCTATTTGATAATCATTAACATGTTCCGTCGTTAACCTTCAAGCAGCTTTGCTTGAAACTTTATATGCAACTTTTCAAACATTTGTCTTGCATTGCAGACTGTGGTTTGCTGGGGCTGTTTTTATGATCGCTAGTGGTAAAATCAGGAAGATGAAAAATGGGTGTGTATTGAAGAGCAGCATATCCAGCATTCTAGGTCTTAAATTAGAGTGATGAGCATAAACATTGCAAACAGAGCTTTTTCAACTCAATTGCAATTATATTTGAAATTACCTACAATTACCAGTAACCATCTCAAAGCTAGAAATTAACTTTGTAGGCTCTCCTCCAGATGGATCAGCTGTTAAACGTGCTGTCTCGTGCAGCTGAATGGAGGGGTGGAAAAAGGGTAAGGAGGTGTCTGACTGGCAACCGTGCTGTGCTGTCTTCTAGCTGAAGCAGAGCTTGTGCTGCCTGTCATGAATGTGCCTGCTTTCACTTTGAAATAAACCCATGCCACTTTTGGAGACATAGTTTGGGAAACTGTGGTTTTGCTGACCTCAGTAGATTTTAACCCTGGAAGCCAGTGCAGAAAATGACCCTTTATTTTTGCTGTGAAAACTGGCAGAGGGACTGCTTCGCATTTGCTGTGTAAGGCTGCATGGGGAGGCTGGGGAGGAGTCAGGCCATCGCTGCTCCCCTGGCCCCATTCCCTGCCAATCCTGCCGTTAAAAGGCAGAAGCAAAGCCCTCTCAGGGCTGCTGGGGGGATGACCTTATCTTTCCAAATGGGAACCCCATCCGTCCATACCCTCCTGTACTTGATGATGTGCAGTTTGCAGAATCCAATGTCCAGAGGAATTATGAATTAACGTGAGCAGGAAAATGCCCCCGAACAGCTACCAGAGGAACGAACACACTGCACTGACTCTCACAGCAGCGCCTGGGTCTAGCAGAGTGCTCTCCCTTCCTATGTGGAGCTTTGTGAGCTGTGCCAGTGGAGAGCAGGTTGTCTGTGTCTCCTTCCCCTGGGTCAAGTCATGAGCAAAAGGTTACATCTATGCCAGATCCACTTACTGCCTGACCAGCTAGAAAGTAGTATTTTCTAATTCCTGCTCTGCTTGATGATTTCCTGCTCTCATTTCTTCAAATGATCTTCATAATTCATTTGGCTAACTTGATACCAATTTCTTCCATAGCCAGTGTGGCCAGAGAAGTTCACACACTGCTCCCTCTTCTTCCGGAATCAGTCAGTGCGCAAGAATGTTGCCATGGCTCTGTGGCTGCAGTGAACTTCACTGATTTTCAGCTGGTGGAGCTGAGAGAGGTATTTTGCCCAAAGGATCTCAGAAATGCTTGTGATTTCAGTTTCCAACATGAATCTGAGCTGGGGAATGAGAACGTGCCAGGAGTGTCAATGACAGCTTTAGAAATGGATTGTTTGCATAAACTTGAAAACAGTACAAGCATAAATGTATTTCCTTTGTTTAACTTTTCACTCTTGTTTACTCATCTCTGCTTCTAAAAGGCTTTGCAAGTAAACTCTGCAAATCTTTAAGTTTCGCAGGCATTAAAGGGGACTGGGAGTTCTGGGATCGCTCCTGGGCCCTGCCATCTGGGAGCTGAGGCATGGGATAGGGCCGTAAGGCTCTGATCCACAAGCCATCAGAACCAGCAGGAAGATTTTTACATACTTTGCCTTGGAAACCTCTGTGCCCTTGGGATTTCATTGACTCCCCACGGACAGCACCCATCTCCTTGGTGCTGTGAGGTGATGTCTGTAGAGCCCTGTGAGTCTCAGTCCCTTCTCCATGTGCTTGAGGCGTGTGGGCGATGCAGAAAAGTGACCTGGAAAATCAGACAGGGTCAGGATTTCCTCAGTGCAGCTGAGGAAAATAGAGGCTTCTATGGACTGCAGTGTTCTTTGGTAGAGAAAAACTGCTTAGGCTTTGAGGTTTTTGAGGGAAACAACTGTTTTTTAATCCCGTGTTTTACAGCACCACTGCAGTGGAGTCCTGGTTTACACGTATTGGGGAGGAGGGAGAGGAGCTTCAGCTATATGACAAATGAAAATCCAGGTCTCGTGTTGCCTTTCATAATAACTCCTCCTCTCCTGCATTATCTAGTCAATCACCTTATTAAACCTGTGCTTGTTTGTGCTGTTCTTGTTCTGCATGGATTTAAACTGGATGCAGGCGTTGGTGGATGACATTTTAAGCGTCTACTAAAACTACCAACTTTCTCCTTGCCTCTTATGGCAGCTGTGGAGGACTACAAACCCTTCAGCTTAGTTCCACAAAGAAAGGGAGGACCAGGGCAGCATGTAAGCCTCTTGCTCTGGAGCTCCCAGTTAGACTGGAAAAGCTTGACTTCCCCATCCCATAGTTGCACACACATCACTGGTCCTGGGGAATTTATTTCCTGTGATTGCCGCTCACCTCTGGGAGGAGGGCTCGAAAATCAGTTCAGGCAGAAGTGTTTGGGCCCGGTGCCTGCCATGCACACTGGGCTGCCTGCATGTCTTGTGTGGCTTTCAAAACCGGGGCAGACCAGAGGCAGCTGGAAATGGGCTCTGGAGCATAGAGAACGGTGCTTCAGAGCTGGTGGCTCTTTTGGGACTCGCAGGCTGCTCCTGCAGGGTCTCTAAAAGTTAACAGAAAATTGTCAGAAGGCTCAGATTTACTCTGCAGAAGTCCACACTACTGCTGGAGAATTCTTATGATTTCTGCAGTTCTGGTATGCTGGATGTGACTTGCTCAGAAAAAAAGATCTGCTCTTGCAGTTAAGGCTCTGAACCAACATGTGCAAGTGCTGGGTTCTCTCAGTTTTCCAGAACAACACTGGACAAGTTGTTTAAGCCCAAATCTGCAAAGAATACTTTGTAGCTTGATTCCTGTTGAGAATGAAGCATCTCAACATCTCTGTGGATCTGAACCCTTACCTGTACTTTCTGCCTGTCTAGTTTATTCAGACTAAAATTTGTGAACGTAAGAACTGTTTCCTCAGTGCATATGAATGGATCCTGGCATGAACTTTGTCACAGCCATGTCCTCCAAGCCCTACCATGTGCCAGGTGCGTCACAGAGTCTTGTATTAAATGAGCAAGAGTCTGCAATGTGACAAGAGTTACGTACACCTGCATTTTTGGTCACTCTTTTTAGCCCCATTTCCTAAGGGGAAAGAAAGGTTTATGCAGTCATGCTCGTATGATGGTTTCGGTCCCTGTGGGTCCCAGTCCCTGCTTTTTGCCACCATCACTCTCTACCCATAGCCTGATTTTACCTGAATCTGAGCCTCAAAAATACTCACTTTTAACAAGATTTATGCAAATATATAGCCAGGTATTGGAGAGACCTAATTACTCCTCCTAGCACAGGGAAAGCTAAGCTCAATTCTTATTAGACGTCAGGAGATGGAAGAGAGCAGGAAAACAGGAAAAGGTTAGAACACAGCGTAACGTGACTGGGTACTTGAGGATCTACCCTTCAATTAAAGAGATAATTTAATGTGGATTCTCTAGTGTTTAGTATGATGCACAGTGGATGATGATTTTCTTTCAGCTGGAGCAACCCCCTCTCCCGTGAGGATTCTCTGGCATCTTATACAGGGGAAGCCCACATTTGCAAGCACAATTGAGTTAAACAGTCATCCAGAAAGCATAAATCTAAAGGGACCCAGCCTTCATGAGGCCCAGAGCTCACATAGCTCCTCTTTCTGTTATGTGCACACCTCAGTGAAGAGAGGCAGCTTACAGACTCTGGAGGTCGGCCTGGGGATCTCCAGACACATCAGGTCAAGCAATTTCTTGTATAAGTGACCCCAGCAAGGTCAGGGTAATGACAGGTCTGTGGGACTACTTATGCCAGTAGTCACCCACCTTTGTGCAAACTCTTGTCCTCAGCAAATGAATACTCACTCCTGCCTGCCTCATGTCCTGCTTGAGGAGCTGTGACTAATCACAGTTGCTGAATCTTGCAGGAAATTGATATCTTCTGTCAACATTTTATTTCTCTGAAATTGTCTCTTAAATAAGCTTTGCAGTCTTCTGACTGACGCAGGTTTCATTCAATACCACAGACTTTATAGAACAACATATGATTATTACTTTTCTCTTTTAAAGATTGCAGAGGTAACAACAGTCCCTTTTCTGGACACAATCCTTGGAGCAAAATATTAACATAGTGCATTCACTAAATAAGGAGGATTTTACACATCTGTAATGTATGTGGTCATCCTGGATCTTTCCATTGTCTCCCAAACTAAATAACTGGGGGTAGGTTGGATGCTAAGCGATATTCAGACTTTGGTGAACCTCTAACCTTGTCAGTTGTGTATTAACACTCTCAGGTGCATAAAATTATTTTGCTTAACAATGTGGTAGTTGTAGCTTTGCCTAATTCTGCCTCCTTCACCTTTCTGCAAGTCAGCACCACCACCTGTTCTGAAAGCTGTGCACCAGCTGCCTGCACCCTGCAACACTGGATGAAGCCTTTCCAGGGCTCCATGGTGGATCATCTAGTGGTCATATGGGGCAGCCTAAGAAGTAAGACAAGCCTTTCCTACTCTCCAAGGTTGCTGTCTTCTCTGCTAGATTACAGTTGCAAAGAGAAAAGCTGCTTCTACGCTTGGGTTGTGCATGTAATGTTAAAAAGCTCAGTTGCTATCATTGATCATGAAGGATGACTAATGTGAAAGTACTTTTCTTGAGCTGCCTGGTAGGTCCACATTTCAGCTTTGTTCAGTAAAACACTTAAGCATGTGCTTAAAATTAAGTGTGCTGCTGACTGGAGGCCTTGGACAATAAATATGCTACTGGAAAAGTATCTGGACCATACATTTATTAGTCTGTCTAAAAGCCTTGTTATTTCTTCTTCAGTTCTGAAGTAAATCATGTCTTTCAAAAGCCACAGTTGTGGGTAAATGTCTGATTTTGATAGGTGTTGCATATTGCAGCTATTGCTGATTTTAAATAAACTTATAGATGCTCAGCACATCCGCAAATGAGACACAGCTTGGCTCCTTTCAGTGGTTTGGTGTTTTTTGAGAAATCTCTCTTTGAACTACCTATCTGCAGGCTTTTTCTTTTTACTGTCTGTGTGGCCATCCTGCAATTACCTGTGGGTTTATGATCCTTCTCTAGAGAACAAGTTGGTTGGATAGTCTTGACGATAAAGAAAGATGGGGGTGATAAAATGGGGCAGAGTATGATATCAGTTACAAGTGTCACATGAGTGTCCCTCCAGATTTACACTGCTGCAGCTTTGCTCTGGATCTAGCTCCAAGATTTGTCATAAAAGTCCATTTCAATAATTTTGGAGTTTAGTCTATTGAATAAAAATGTACCGTCAAGAGTTGAGGGCCTTTGTGAGTGCACTGAAAGCAGACTGGAGCGAGCAACTCATTGAGAAGTAAGTGGAAGGTAAATCTGTGGGAGGGGAGTAAGAAACGAAAACATGTTTTTAAAGGTTTTATGGCTAGCAATTTATTTCCTTAACCCCTGGTTCAGTGCTGGGTAACAGTAAACAATGAAGGAGCCATAGTTGCCTCTGGAATGAATTGACCATGCAAAAAAAAGGCTTGTGATTCCCCAAAGTGGCAAAAGATTTTGGGAACCTGCTTGAAATGCTCTGAAAGGGCTGGGGAAGTTCAGGTGGGTGCTTAAGCCCTCTTGAAAAAGTGGATTTCTCTGAGGTGGAGGGGGAGTGGATCTCTGAATTGTTGTTTTCTGCTGAGGTGCTTGTTCGTAAATATAATCTCTGATTATTCCTGTGCAAGGTCAAATGTTCAGTTCTGTGAAACCCCCTGAAAATAAACAGTAGAGAGATGAATCCAGGAGCTGAAGTGAGCATGCACAAGTCAACGTGAATCAATGGTGTTGCCCAAATCTGTAATCAGTGCAGAGATGGGCCTTAAATCAGCTATTTTTAGCAGTCAGTAGTGCAAGAGTACAATCAGTCTATATTTACATCAGATAATATTTATGTTTAGTATGTAATTACCATTGACCCTGTTTACACATATAATTAACAGTTTGACATCGTATCCCACTGGGTTGACATCTGTAGAATTCAAAAAGGGCTCAGGATCTCCAAAGAGTGTTTTTGTTTCAGGTTAGACGTGGTCTGATTGTCTAAATTAAAGACATGTCAAACCACATGAAAAGTTTAGGACAGAAGGTAACCACACAGGACGTGGCATGTGGGCCAGGTAATCACAGTGGTGGAAAGAATGGCCACACTTGTGAGGAACATATTCCTCTACAGGCTTTGGAAAAAAAAGTTCCTTTTTTGTTTTTAGTAGGAAATAAAAATTAGTAAATGCAACCCCCAGCTGTAAGGAAGCACAAATAAAGCAAAACAGATGTTCATTAGCTAATCACTTGCAATTTTTTCCCTTCTTGTTCTTCATGGAGGAAAAGAAAATTGAGCATGTGGGAACTTGCCTGTTGAGAAAACATTTGGATCTTCAGTCATTTATCTGTTTCACCTCTGACTTGGTTCAGGCCTCCATTAAAAGGCAGGCGGGGTGCTATCAGAAAGAAAGGTCAGCGGGGATCACTGCAGATGCTTTTCAGCTGGGGCAACCCTTGAGGCTATCCTGGCTTTTGTGGGCATGGAGAGTCAATTAAAAACAAAACAGAAAACCAAACAAAAATTCAGCGAGTGCAGCGGAGCTTTGAACTGCATCACTTGTGTTTGTCTTATTCCTAAATTACAGTGTCATTTTTGTACAGTGCTCGTTATAATCACATATATACATCAGGAAGTGTGTTTATTACAGTGAATACCAATGAATCCCAAATGGCAAGCTGCTTATTTCCCAGTGTTATCAAAGGAAAGTAACATAACTTTTATTCCCTTTGGATTGATATAATTTTCTTTTCCTCCCTGCTTAACATGAGACAAAAATAGGCACAAGTTTGTACTGCAGTTGGTGGATTTTATCAATAATAAAATGCTGAAACATAAAGCCATCCATGTGCGTAAGCATCAAACCACATGCCTCTTTGTAACAGTGTTATTACATTAGGCAAAATTACAGTAACTCAGCCAACACCTCTTTCATTAGTGGTGCTGGCTTCATGCTTTAACAACGTTAATTTAACAGTGTTAATTTTAATGCACACTAGCATAATGTTTCCTGGAAACCTGGCACTACACAGTAGGTTGGGCAGGTGTAAGGTCTTGCCTACCAGCAACCTGAACCATCATGTCTTAGTTGTCATATGAAAACTGGCTCACTATGAGCTGGTTTACTTGGGAGCATTGGT
Source organism: Falco punctatus (assembly GCF_963210335.1). NCBI lineage: Eukaryota > Metazoa > Chordata > Aves > Falconiformes > Falconidae > Falco > Falco punctatus. The sequence continues at coordinate 38,726,476 of NC_137587.1, read as the reverse complement.
CTGGGAGAATTCAGTCTTTCTCTGTAAGGGTGAGGCTTCATTTGGGTTTTATTTTCCTTTCATACCAGTAGCACTGAGGTTCATGGTCATTCTGCTGCTATAGGAAATGAGCTCCACAGCCATGGGCCAGCTGGCAAGAGGGCACGTACAGGGGGGGTGTCTCCACTAAGGCCAGCAGACCTGTGGTTCCTGAGGGAAGTAGATGTCAAGAGAAATCACAGTCAGACAGAGCGAGGTGGAATCCTGTATAATTTGTGTGAGTCCAGGGAGAAGTTACGCCAAACCTGGCAGCTTTCTTGGATTGGATAGCTGGGCTTTCTAGCCAAAAGGAATGCAATGGGTCTTACCTATCTGGACATCAGTAAATCATTTGACGTTGTGCCATTTGCATGTTTATCATGTAAATTGGAGATTAGAATGAACACTGTTAAGACACTTGAAGAACTGACTGAGTGATAGCACCAAGTAGTATTAAAAGGGAAAGTATCTGGCTGGGTATATGAGCGGAGTTCTTCAAGGATTCATCTTGGGGACGGATCTCATTTAATATTTTCATGAATGACCTTGGCACAAAACACAGCATGTTGCTGAAGTCTGCTGATGACACAAACTTGGGAGGCGTGCCATACAGAAAGAACTGGATGACCTTGAAGACTGGAGTAATAGAAATGAGATGAAATCCAGTAGTGCAAAATGCAAAGTCATGAGTTTAGGGAGTAATAAGAATTTCCACTATAAACTAGAGACTTGTCAGCTGTAGATGACAAAGGAGAAGAAACATGTGTGGGTAGCGAAGTCACAGGAGGGGCTCTGAAAAAGGTATGCACAACTTGAAATATATCCTGGGAGGTGTTTCTCCTAGGAGAAGGTAGGTATGCTGCTTCTGTGGAACTGATGAAGCCTCATGTGGCATCCCATGGACAACTGTTGTCCCCACATTCTTAAGGTATGAGTTTGACCTGGGCTGCAAACAGAAAAGGATGGTGAAGATGCTGGGAGGATGGAGAGCTTGTCCTTCGAGAGAAGAATGAAAGAGCAGAGCTTGTCATTTGTGAGAAGAATGAAAGAACTAAGTTTTTAACCTAGACAAATGAAAGCTAAGGAGTGATGGCTGTACATCTGTATATCAGGGTGGTCAACATCAGAGAGGAAAATAAGCTATGTAAGTTAAAGGACACAAGGCTAAATGGGTACAATTTGGCCTGAGTACATTAGGCTGAAATAAAAGGGAAGTTTGTGACTATGCAGAGCACAGAGGCTCTGAAACAGCCTTCCAGTAGGAGCTGGGGACAAATAAGACCTTATAAAAACAAGTTTGGCATGTTTGTAGAAAGGATTATAATACCTGGGCTTAGAGGGTATGGACTTTGGAGGCTGTTTCCTGGGGAGTCCTGAGCCTTGAATGACATAGCTTTCAGCTTGATTTAGACCATTGGCCATATCAGAAGCCTTTTTGTGGCTGATAATTTCCTTACCTGGACGGGACCTTGTTTTCCAGGTGCTAACATCCTATTTGATAGGGGCAGCAAACCAGTCATGTCTTAGGGTGCTTTGGTATTTACTCAGATTTGTATAGCTAGAGGTTGGTGGGAATCAGATGTTTTATGTTTGGACTCCCTTAGTGTGTAAGTGATTAATCTGGTTCAGTTAATGGACACTGCACTCGATCCTGTGGTTTCTGTGTGTTGATTCTGAGTGTGGTGTGTATCTTTTGGGTGTTTGAGTTGGTTTATGTTCCTGGGTGTCTACATGACCTGATTAATACTCCCAGGTTAATGCAAATGCAAACAGAGACCACAGAGGAAGGCCCACAGAGGAAGGCCTGGCCAAAAATTGCATAGTGCACAGCGTATAACTGGCTATCACTGTGTTAATCAGATAAATAGGAAATGAAATATATTAACCCAGCAATGATCAGGGAGTAGAGTTGTTAATCTTGTCATTGGTGGCTAAAAATGAAGTATTTAGGTCTGGAGTAGCAATAACAAATAAATATCAGTATTGTTATTTTCGACTGCTAGGCGAAACCAACTCCTTGTCTTTGATTGCATCCCTTGTACTCCTGAACAAACTTTCCATGGGGCTTAAAGGGACCTTCCATTCTTGCCTTAAATGTAGCTGTTTCTGCACCAGAGCTGAGAAACTCCAGCTTAAACAAACCTGTCTGTCTGTCCTCTGAACTGAATTTCCCAAGACAGGTCAACCGCCCCCCCCATATACTGTTCAAAAAACAAACTGAAAGAGAAACTGAGAGACGTGTCAGTGAAATCCAGGCTCTGGAAGAGCTAGCAGGAATGTCTCCAGCCACTCCTACAGGAGTAAATTTCACAGGTGCTTTTGGAAAGTTGGCTGTTGACTTCAAAAGAGAGGAAAATAAATTAGAAGATGTTAGAAATGGTTTCAGAACAGGAGATTTCTGTCCCTGCATGTAGCCTGATGCACTGACCCCACACAGCCTGAGCAGGTGCTGGAAATAGAAACCTCCAGCTGGAAAGGTGTGGGCTCATTTCACTGCACTGACTCAGTCTTACAAAGCACCCTTGAATCAGCAGGCACTTGAATGTCTGTGAGATGTGGGGGTGCTGATCCTTCCATTGATCTCAGTGGCTGTTTCAGGGATAAAGTTAAGCATGTGCTTAAGGGCATTGCTGGATCAGGGCCAGCCTAATCTACCTTGCTAGATGCTGGCCCAAAGCAATTCCTGAAAACTTTTCCTTCCGCCAGCCGACCCCTTGACTTGTAAACTATCAGCTACTTGGAGCTGCTTCGGCTTTATGTTATTTTCTGGTTACCTTGCAGTTTCCTTCAATGCTGAGGTTAGGAGCTTGTGTAAAGTCTGTTCCAGTGTTTCACTTTTGGAGTCCTCCACTGTGGACATTTCTACAGCATAGCCCAGCACATCTGGCCACTTCTAGTAACCCTAGGGGAAGCAAGTCAGGTTAACACTCAAGTCCCTGTTCCTTTGCTTTGCTAACCAAAGTGTTCAGCTCCACAAAAAGATCTGAAGGCATGGTTGATGCAAAAGGCAAATTTTGCATTATGTGAAGCAAGGAAGAAGTAAAAGAAAAGGTAAAGAAGGCTTTTTGGCCTACAGCTGTCCTCTTGCTTGATCCGACCTGAAGTACAGTGAGTACTGAGCATTGCTGTAGAAGTGGGCTAACACTTTCTTCTGTAGATGATTGCCATGGTTTAACAGGCACACTGCACCATGTTCCTTTCTGTGTGTATGGACTGGAGACTAAACAACGTGGATTAGGTGGTGAATCAAGTTGGATGTTTTTATTAGGCACAATTCGTGGCAGAGAGACTGGGTGAAAAGAAGTAGTTGACAATAAATGATAAACCTGGATGTTTCAGTCACCTGGCATTGCCTTCCTTGCAGGGAAGTGAGCCATACCTGGTCAGCCATAGCTGTCTGTAAGTGGAGAGTCAAAGTTTTTCAACACTTCCCTTACAATTATGAGTGAAGGTCCTACATCATCTCTAGGTGCTCCAGGCGCTACCATTTGAAAAGTGCTGCTAATTAGGAAGATGACTGTGGGTCCCTGCTGAAGGAGAGCTCACGACGACCTGTCTTCACAGGATCAGCTCCTTATACAGATGTGGCATATCTAATCTGTAAAGACTCTTCATTGTTGGGAGGACACCACTTCCTTCCAAGAGACTCGGCTGCGTATATGGAGGGGAAGCTGTGACGAAGTGTGGCACTCTGATTCCCTTGCTGAAGAGGTATGTGAGAAGGGAGAAATTTGCAGTGCTAAAGAGACCAGAAATTACTGGCCTGCTGAAGCCGAGAAGGGCAATATATCTACTGCTCCCTTTGCCCAGGGCATATTGGCTTTCCATACAGGTTTTGATTGCACCCTTCATTAAAAGAGCCATTCCTCCCTCCAAATTAGGTGGAATCCAGCACTGAAAGAATCCAGCCCAAGTCCCAGTTTATTTCTCCATAAAACATCTGTATTGTTCTTCCAGGATGGCTCTGCCAAATGAGTCCTCAATAAACCCAAAACCTGGCAACAGACAAAACGCTAAAAAGCGCCTTTTTAATATGGAAAAGTATCCTGCAGTGTCGCAATCTTCCAGTGGAGACCACCCCCTACCCCTGTGAAATGCAGAATAGCACCAGGCCCACAATTTGCCTGGGGTAAAGCAACAGAGCTGGGCTTGTGCTGATTTACTCCAGCCAGAGGATCTGGCCTATAGTTTCTTGGGTTTTTTTTTCTTTTGTTTTTTTCCTTAAGATCCTTAATTTCTTTTTCCCTTTTTTTTTCTTTTTTTTTTTTTTTTTCCCTGTGAATAGAAGCTTTGCAAGTTCCTTCTTTTATTGTTAGCTCATTTGGCAGGAGCAGCCAAGCAACAAAAGTGTTTTATTTGGAAATAGTTGAGAGGGAAGTTGACAATGTCCGAGCTCTATTCTGATTGCGTGATCTCTGGGAGGTTTTCACCTCTGCTTCCAGGCTGCACCAGGCTGGGATTATCTCATTTGATTTCATTGGATCGGTGTGCAGTTAAGAAGTGGGGAAAACTAAAGGTTAGTGAAGTTTGCCTTTGTTTCACACTAGAAGCTTTTAGTTATTTAAGTGTAAAGTGCTCACTCTCCCTTCCTTCTCTGTGGACTGAAATATCATGCAATGTTCTGCTTGGCTAATTGGAAAGCAAAATGTGACTTATACAGCTTATATTCCATTGCAGAAGAGATCTTGAGAAAGAAGCACAGGGGAGATGCCTATATTGGCTAAAGTGGGAAAAATGTAGTGTGTGAAAAGCACCAATAGCTGAATCTCCTCTACTTATCACACTCAGAAATGTTCACTCTTCTATGGCCAGCTATAATACAAAGAATCATAGAATAATTTAGATTGGAAAATACCTTTAAGATTGTAGAGTCCACGTGCTATTATTTTGTTCTGTGATGTTGCCTACGTCTGTTGATTTCTTTCCAAATCTTTAAGACTCCCTTCACAAAAGTTCCTCTCAGCAGAGATTAAAGGCTCCACTTGGTGAAGACTCAAAATAAACCAGAAACAGTGCATTAATACAGGCAGATCTTTTTTCTTCCATGTTTGAGGCTCCTGTGAATGGGTTGGGATCTGCCCCGTTATGTGCGGTGCTAAGTGCACACATGAGCTGAGGTTTGTCTTTCCTTCTGTGCTCTGCAGGGCCAATCCAAAATAGCTCGGAGCCAGATTTCTAAGAATTCAGCAGCCACAGTCAGGGCCAAGTAAGGAAGTCTAGAGTGATTTTAATGTAATGAGTAGGTAACGGCTTGTGGTGTGGGGAGGAGCTGTGTATCTGTATATGTTTATGTGGGTGTTAAATGATTCACCCAAAGCTAAAGAGGCCCTCGGTGTTGGCACCAAGATTAGCCTTTCAGAGCATCGTTTCAAGAGCCCAGCACTCTGGCCTGGGAGCAGATTTTCAGCTCCTTGTTTTCCACCAGGACAGATGTGTTGTTTTTCAGAGAATGGTGCACATGGGCATGCTGAGCTCTTCTGGAAATTTGGCCACTTTTTGTGGTGTCTTGGTGGGAATGGGGTCACTCAGGAAAGCTTGCCCTTTGCCTAAATGCTGAGCTGTTAAGAAGCCAGCCCTGACCCTGATAGTCTCACTGGCCTGGGGTTGGCATATGGAGCCTCTGTGCACCTTCAAAGCTTCCCTAGCCACCACCTGAAAAAATGTTTCCTACTTCACTGGCGAATTACTAGAGTTAATTAATTGATGCTTCTAAGACAACATGATGATAGAAAATGCTGTTTACCAGATAATTATTACTAGTGCCCTGTGGGCATTTGCAATTCAAATGTGTTAATCCCTGCAGGGACTGACTCATGTAATTGCTACGGTGTCATTACTGTAGAGATGATTAGATGGCTGTCAAGTGCTTTCCACCACCAAGAAACCAACACTTGTCATTACACAACGCACTTTCCCAGTCAGTTGTTGGGTTCTTTATAGCTGGTCGCTGTGAATGCTACTTCTAGCCTTTAGCATGTGTTTAGGCCATCTCCTGAAGAGTGTTTTCTTTAAGACCATAAGGACCACTGAGTTTGTTTCTTAAAGTGAAAGTGCTAGATAGAGTGGCACATCAGGAGCTTGGGTCTCCTGCAACATCAGGGAAGATCTGCAGTAAAATCACAGGAGCTGGCAACGGAAGGCTTTTCTTTCTAAAAGGGCCAGCACAGTTCAACACACAGACGTTCCAGGGAGCTGCTCCTTCACTGGTGCAGCTCCAGCTCGACATATGACGCCAGGGGAAGGATGCAAATTTACAGTTGCTGAGGATTTGCCACCCTCAGGCTCATTGCTGGTCAGCCTTTTCCGCATTTTAAGGACAACAGAGAAGCACTAGCTGATGGGGTGCCTTCCTAGAGACACAATGCCAGCTAGTGAGCACAGCTATTCAGCATCTCCCTAGAGTGCTTCCCTCTGCATGATGGAGAGGAGGGAAAGCTGAACCCCCTTTCTTCCTGCTCTGCACCTTAGGGGTGGCTGGTGCACAAGGGGAAGTCTTCTGGCTTCTGTTCAACACAACAGTCCAAATAGGGAGTGGAAGATTTCAGCGTGGAAAGCTGTGCCTTCGCACCAGCCTTTGCATTCAAACAAGCACAGTCTGTGCCTGCTCTACTCAGTCAGCCTTTCAGGGCACCTGGAAAAGAAGGCTGGCTTCGGAGACAAAGAATCCCAGCTTGCTTTTAGGAGGGGACCTTGAGAGCCTAGCCATGGGAATCCCATCTCTCTGTATTTTGGGGACAGAATGACTGCTGTGCTGCAGGGACTGCCTTCTGCGCTTTCCCTGCTGAAATACCACATCACAGTGCTTCCTGGGGTCAGCCCGACAGCATTTATCCAGCCGGCACACAGAAAGCGCAGCTTTTGGAAAAGCGAATATAATTTTAAAGTTGGCCTGAGAAGCCTCCATCTAGTTTTCAGGGTTCCAGAATGTTGTTTTATTAGGATTACAGTCTTGTTCTTCTTAGGTTTCAGCAGGCGTTTATGACTGTTACAACAGGAATGAAAAGCTGGGGCTGGAATCGGCATTGCTTTCTCCTGCCAGGCGCAGGGTTCACGGTAGAGGCCAGACATATGTCTTTCTCCCACAGATGCTACTTTTTTTCTGGGTGGGGAGGTGAGCTCTATCCTCTCCCTGGAAGAGAAGGTTGGAAGCAGCTCTGGGCTGAGGCGTGGGGGCTGCACGGGGGGGCCATCTGCTGAAGGTAATTGCCCTGTTGGTTCACATCATTCCCCTCTGCCCTTTGCAAAAAGGAGAGACCAGGTCATGTTTGCGTAGGATGCTGTAGCCTTGTGTTGTTACCATCTCCTTTATCCCATGCCCCATGGACATATTTCCATGGAGGCTCCAAGGTTAGCAGAAGGGGTTGGTAGGGGACAGAGCACTTCAGGGTCAAAACCATCTGTGCCTAAAGACATTTCTCCCTCCTTTTTTTCCCAGCCTGCATTGTTCCAGACCCAATACCATTAATCTACCCATATTTCTCTCTGTGCAGGTCAAAACATCTCCTCAAGGGCTCCTGAGCCAAAGAGGGGTTCTCTCTCTCTGCGGAACCCATGCTGTCTATGTGTGAGAGGCACGGGCAGGAAGGTGGGTAAAAGCAGCTCCCACCAACCACCACAAGTACCCTGCTATCTTTCTAGGTCTTGTGGCTGTGCTGATTTGGGGAGCTAAATCCCCTGTGTTACCCCTAGAAGTGGAGGAGTTCAGCCTGCCCAAACAGCCCCGCTTGGGGGGAATAACTCAGCTTTTTTCTTGGGTAATTTCTGGCTAGAGGATAGTTGGGCCCTCTGTACGGTAATAATTAGCAGACAGATCCTGCTGACTCAGGAAACTCATCTGAGGGTTTGTTTGTATGTTTGTTGTTTTTATGAGAAGGTCCATATGCCTTTCAGATTTTGTTATTTTCAGAGAGTTGATGATCTGAGGAACAGAATGAAGAGTTGACATCGTTGGTTGTTTTCTTGGCCTGCTTTAAATAGCAGATGTAGGTTGGTAGAAGGGCTACAGCTCGTTACTTTATACTGGTGGAATTTGATGAGTTTTATTGCAAAGGCATTAGGACAGTTCATCACAGACCTCAACCCAGGGAGAAAAGAGAAGACTTTGTACCTGGCAGGTACTGATCATCCACCAGTGCACCCCTTCATGTGTTGGATCATATCCCAGAGGCAATATGGGAATTTCTGCATGTAGTTAAAGTTTATGAGACTGCCTGCCTGGATGCGCGCGCGCGCGTGTGTGTGTGTGTAGTGGAATGAGGGTCTGTAGCACAATACTTAGTCAAAATCCAGTTTCACCAGTGGGATGAGGCAGAACTGGATATGATCCTGAGGATCTGCCACTAGAGCTTAGACACTGTGTTTATGGCATACACCGTAACTGCCAATGCACATGGTATATGATTTACTCTGAAACCCCAAATCTGACCTGGATTTTCCAAATCAGAACCTTATTTAAAAGCTTAAGATAACAGTGCCTAGTAATTCATACATTTGCTGATTTCTGAGGCAGTTCTAGTTCAATGCTGGCTTCTTTCTAAGGGGTGGAAATTCTATCTAACACTTAGTGCCTTTTGCATCTGACTTTTACTCTAAAATGTGTGCTCACTGAAGGTGTTTAAGAAATGGGCAATAGAGTTTGAGCCACAACATTATCAGCAGAGAGCACAGATATTCAGCTCGTAAGTGCTTGCTCGGTTGTGTTCCTTCTTTCAGCACTCTCCTCCTCCTGCTGAATAACCCATATTTAGTGTTGTTTTTATCAGGTTTTTGAGATTATTTCTCTCTCCCTTTGGCTAGCTGAACTCCCCATAAATGACAGCAAGCAGCCTCATTTTAGAACTGTTTTTAACTTAATGAAGGTGTAGCTTCAGACTTTTCATGCTCCTCTTGGGATCTTGTTTATGAACCCAGCTACCACAATCCCTAGAAATCTTTCCCTCCTTATTTCTGGCCATGCTTGCCAGTGTTGACCTTTCATTTACTCCATCCCACTACTGTCATGATGTTGCCCCCTGAGGTGACTCCTCCAAGTCTTTGATCCACCTGATTTCATCAAAAGGCTGCTGTAGCTGACCTGTGCCTAGTTAGTCCTCCTGTATTCTGCCCAGCCTTTTCATCTGTTCTCCACTCTTAGCCTAGCTTGAATTAATCTCATTCAAATATGAATGAGCAGAGAAGTGTTCAGGAGGAATCACCAGTGCCCTACACAATGCCAGTGACGGTAGCGGGATGTTGTATTAGTCCCTGAGAGACCTTGTGGTTTGTATATAATTTCCTCAGGTATGATATTCCAGTCTTCCTAGTATCGATGGTATCTTTTAACTCTGTGCCTCAGGCAATTTGGTTAGAAATAATTCTGCATTTTGCAGCAGCACTGGTAGAGGAAGTGTTAAATGCAGTCATCCCATGGCTGATATTGAGAATTCCTCCAGTAACCTCCCTTCAGTTCAGTTGTTCTGTCAGTACAATGTGCTCAATTTATTATCCTCCTTGCAACACTTGTCTTATCCCTGTCTTCTCCAGTTTAACTAGTAATTTTGTGTGGCAACATATCAACAGTTTACCTAATATTTGGATAGAGTAGCCTGGTACAAAAGCCTAACATTGTTATACCCCCAGACTGAGGTTCATCCCCTATGTCAAATTTTGCCGCAGCTGTCTGTTCTTTACCCACTGTTTCTTCTGAAACTTTGTATAATACTTATACTGGTGTTATGAGCCTATGAGTGATCAAGATATTTTTTTCTCCTTAAGTAAAGGCAATGCATTTTCCCTTCCCTAAGGTATCAGTTTCAATATAATAAATCTTATCGCCAGATGTGCAGTTCCATATGCTGCTTCTTTCAGTATTCAGAGCTGGATTGACATTGTTTCCTCCCAACTCAAGCACATTCAGTATTTAACTTTTACTTGGGTGAGTGACTTATATATTTCTCCTTGAGGGACCACGGCATACTCTGTATTCTGGGATATACCAAATGCAGCTAAAAAGATGGAACTTTAACTTTGCATACACGCAGCGTTTGAGTTCTATCTTGACTGTACAGGCATGCCTTCAGTATGGGGTTTTCTGCAGTCAGGCAGCACCTCCGCAGCATGTCCACTGGCACTAAGCTTGTGTGTGGAGTTTTTGCTGGAACAGGTTCAGCTATACATAAAATGGGTATAACACAGTTCCATTAGCTCCACGTTTAGAGAAGGAAGCCTTTCACTTTCCTGCTAAAAAGGGGGTTTAATATCTGGGGTTTTCATATATTTCAAGTTGAGTATATGAACAGTCTGTTACCTTTCCAGGATATACTGCCTATGGAAGACAAACAGATGTTAATTTGAAAGAGTGGCTGAAATAATCTACATCTACATCAGACTTCTCTGGATGATAAGGTGGGATTTGTTGTGAAAGGAGGGGCTCTTTGTCACAAATGGGCATACAGAATAGCTGAGATCCAGGGCAGCCCTTCTGCAGGCAAACAGAGGAGTCTGTACACAGTGTGAATACGCTGGAGTTACCACAGGCGTGCAGGAATGTTATCCTCAGTTGTTGTAGCTTTGTATATTGGTTTAGGTTTTTTCAGCAGACAAAAGCTCAAGAAACTAGATCTGAAGGAGATAACCTTCTCAGGTGAAGGAATGGTGACTTTCTAGAAAGGATGAAAAACATCTAAACTTTTGCCAGGTTATTAGCATCTTCCAGGTTAATTTCATGTGAAAGTGTGGCAGAGTGGCAGTCACAGGCATCAGGGTTGGAGTATCACTTGCTGCTTCAGGTCACGAACCCTGCACTTCTGCCAGCAATGGCTCTGAACTAACAAAACCAGCATGTCCTCAGCTTTTGTGCATGCTTTCTGTGAGGGTGTACTTATCCTCACTGTAATTTTTTTCCCAAACAATACCAGAAAAGGGGAGTTCTCTAAGAGTGGAAGGTAGTTTCAGATTGGAAGTGAAATTCAAATTTTGCTATTCACTTTTTAAGCTCTCTCTTTGTTTTCCAGAGTTACTCTTTGCAAATCTTCTCCCTGCCTGGGAAGTGGTGCTGTAGACCCCTGGTTCTGGGCACTCACACCATTCAATTTGTACATAAGTGCAAGCAGCAGTCTTACAAATGCTTGTGATACGGTTGCATTTGAGGACATTTTCATGTGATGAGTGAAAGGTCTATTCTTTCTCTGGCGACTAGCAATTTTTAAGCCCTTGTTGCAAAGAATTAGGGCACTAGAACATTTCAAACTTAAGGGCTTAGGGATTGTTTGAGAAAACCCTTGAGCAGCGTTTGTTCTTCAAACTTTCTTCTCTGAAACAAGTGAGTTGTTCTGGCTGATATATTAAAAAAAAATAATCAAAAAATCCTCCCCACAAATAAACCAAGCCTGAGGCCCATGATCAGCATGAGTTATTTCACCCCTATGGCTGGAGCACGGCAACATTTTAAGCAACTAAACTAGTCTTACAATAGGAAGTATTTAATAATCTTTATAATAGACAGTAGTGCTACCTCTGCCTTTAACAAAGGTTTTGTTCTGCTAAAGCTTATTCATAGGCTTCATTCTGAGAATATATGTATGTGTTGGCAAGACCGGTGACCCATGTAACTGTAATGCAGTGGGTTGCTATAAAACAAGTGAGAGAAATCTAAGGTTTTATTCTGGCAGTCTTAGTGGAGGTGAAATCAGTGAGTCTGCTAGCTAGAGCTATGGGGGGTTTGTACAAAAAATCCCCACTTGTAATTTCCCCATTAGGAGATTTGCTGTATAAATGTAATTTTTAAAAGATCTGGAGGAAACACCTACTTTTCCCCGATTTGTTAAGATTTTCCCACTTTTTCTGCCTGATTTAAAAAAGACAAAAATGCAAAATGAGTTATTTCATATATTTCTTTTTGACTTCTTTTTTTCTGGAAAACTTTTAGTAAGTAAAGTATTATTTGTGTTACTTTCTTAGGGAGAGGTTTAACAAGTGAAAGTTTTATTTCTAAATGTGAAAAGCAAAGCTTTTAAAAGCAAGATTAAAGCAAGTGAAAAAGTTTAAGGCTTTCAAAAAGCAAAGTACTCTTTCTTGTATGTATCTTCTAAACATCACTGGCTCTGGGGGAAGAGTTACTCTTTTACAAAGAGAAAAGGAAACGTTTGTAAAAACTTTCAAATTAAGATGCTTAAAATTTTATTTTTCCATGAAGCCTTTAATTTTTAATTTAAAAATCCAATTTAGCTGAAAAAAATTACTTTTGGATAAAATAGTTACCCTCAATAAATCCCAGATTGTCAATTAAGAAACTTTAAAGTTTGCGTAGTTTAACTATTCAAGGTGTAAAATACAGAGTAGTGAAATTGAGGGTGGCAAAAGTTGACCTCAAAAATTTGCTAGAATCTGTAGACTTTTCCTTCTAGGCCATTTAAATACATTGCTAAAATACGAAAGCAGAAGGGTTTTCTGTGCTCAGAGAAATGTGAGCGAAATGTGAATGGTGACAGTGAGGGATTGTATAGGAGGTGCTGAACCTGCTTAATCTGTCTTTTGTTCAGATTTCAAGAGGCTTCATGAAGTTTTATTTCTGTATTTGCCTGTTGTTCTCCATCCTTGTTTCAAAAGCTGACCAATGAGACTGAGACTGAGGTGGCCTAGATGAGGGGGTGGCAGATGTCTGCTTCTCAGAGAGATGATTTTGCTCTGCTGTGCTCTCTCTCTTGACAAAGTCCCTCTCTACGGTCCAGATGAACGGGGATTGAGTTCTGGGCCCAGAGCCTTGAAGGAAAAGGTAAATGTCCATTTTGCATATCCCATTTGTGCGCTAAGTGGCCGTGGTATCTTAAATAGGGCTACAGTGGCAATCAAAATAATGAGATACATAAAAGACACCTGCTTTAAATAAATACAGTAATCTGCCCAAAGCTCCCTGAATGGACTGGTATTCAGCAAGAGCCCTGAACCTGCATGCATACCTATGCTTAACAACATAATCATTAAAGAACAGAAACCTTTCCTTCTAATCCCCCTCATACAGGACAACATGTGGATGTTAGCATATTTGGACTGCTTTGCATTCCTTCTTGCCTGCTTTTGAGAACATACTACATTTTAAAACTTGTTGGGTTCTTTCATGTTTTATTTGACCCTATGTAATTGCATTCCTGAAGGAATAACAGGCTCCCACAGTGATTTATACCCTGTATTAAATGTCAGTTTTGAAGAGACACAGTTAGCAGTTTGGTTTAACCTCCTGCCTTCCTATGTAAGTTCAAAACTGAAGTTGAGCTCAGGATCCAAGGGGAAAAGTAAAAAGATGAAAATGGACTTACAGACAGCGTGGAATGAGACGTATGTGTTCCTGGCCCTGCACCTTTAGAAGTCACCGGAATGAGATTCCGTAAAGCCATGTCTATTTTTAACTGTAATTTGTATACTTCATTGCTGCCCTTGACCAGTTGTGAAGGCTGTAAATTAGCACTGTGAAATGCTCTGCTTTCTCCAGGCAGACAACTGCAGCGTCTCCAACAATGGGCTTGAACATTTTTGCTGCAAAATCAACCAAATCAACCAACAAACCAACCCCCAGTGGGTTTGGCATGTGTCCCAATAAGAAGGTCAGAGAAATAAATTGTCCTTGTAATTAAGAGTTGCTCCTTTGTTTTTATGTGTTTAACTGTGCATAAATAGCAAAGCAGGATAGGTATGTTATTACTGTTTTAAATATTTTGTTCCCTTTGTAGCTTTCCTTACGACACAGTTAGCAACTGCTTAATCATATGTTATGACCTAATTATGGGGAATTCAGATAAATAAATCTTGATGTAATAGTATATTCTTGATGTAATGGTACTCTGATGGCTGCTTTTATGTGCATGAGTGCATTTAAATGTAATAGTAAATGCAGCCTATGTTAGGATCCGACACATGACTTAAATAGTCATATCTTTAGAATCACTGGTGAAACAAGTTACAAGGAGACTTCTTTTAAGCAAGAATACTGCACACAGAAACCTATTTCCTGTACCCAGGAAATGAACATCCTAGTGATCGCTTTCTTTAGTGTGCAACTGTAACTTTTCATTTCCCAGAGAGGAGATTTAGCTGGAGCTGCTCCAAGGAGGATTCTGTTTTCACACTGAAAGCAATAGATTTGATCCATCAAAGCTTTGCTTAGATTAGTTTTCCCTAAATATCGTTGGCAAAGGTATTTAAATTAATGCAAAGCTTTTGTAGGATCAGGCCAGGGGACCATTGGTAGCTGTTCTGACATAGGCAAATGACTAGTTTTTCAGCTGAAGTAACTCAGGGCTTCTGCCTTCTCCAGAGCCTCACTTGTTCATCACATGAATGACGAGTACAGATCTGATCCGCTGTTTTCCAGGTGGGAAGGCTGACAGTGATCTTTTATTTTGAAGTGAAAAACGTAGGTGATAATGTTTTCTTTGGGTTGGATTTATCTTGCCAAGGACAGGTGTCTCTTAAAGTCATGGAATAAGTTGCCCTCTGGAAACGCGTATCTCTGTTGACTATTCAGGGAGCTAATATGACTAGCTCAGACCTGATGCTTCCCTTTCAGGTAGATAGAGTTAGGTAAGATGAATCCTACCATGTGATGTATACACGGCACTGTGTATCAGCTTCCCTTCTTCTAGATGTGCTGCCAGATCACTGTAAATGTTTGTGCCTTGACGTGCGAGACTCCAGGATAGGTCCCTCACCAGCTAAACAGAATTTTGCGGTAATCTGAGGGTACAAGCCCATAGGGTGCAATTAGAATCTCAGGAATGTAGGATGAGATTTGCCTTTCATAGCTTTAGATGGAAGAACAAGAGGTATCCGTCCCTGCACTTGTCACACTTTGTCATCAGTGGAGGGAAGTAGTCCTATCTAATGGGATTATTCATGACAATGTTGTCAGTCCAAAGTCAAAGGAGCAAGTCTCAAGCTTGAATGCCAGTGCTTCATGGCTATGAGACTTGGTTCCTCTGCATTTGCTAGGACCACCCACCGTAGCTGTCCAGCTTCAGGATCCTAAACCAATTGGCATTTCCTATCTGGTTTTTATTTTGCCATTTGTACTACCTAGTCAGGACTGCAGGTTCCACAGGCAGGGTGTTATCCTTTCATGCTTAAACTGAGAGCAGAGTTCAGCCATGCCACTTACAGAGCGGGAAAACGTGGAGATGAACTTGAGTTCAGGTCCTCGTTCAGTGGGCTCTGGTTTAAACAGATATGTGCGCACACACAGAGTACGTGGCTGTTCGGTTGTTATGTGGCTTAGGTGATGATGATGCAGTGGTTATACCCTGGGTATAAATCTGTTAGCCTCCCTGGTAGGTTGGATTCAAGAAGGAGGTTAACCAATAGCAGAAAAAGAGTCTTAAACCAGTGTGAGCAGAAAAAAACTCAATTCCTAATCAGCATCAATATATCAATGTGATTTTACTTAATTGTATCCAGCCTTAGAGCCCGTACTTGGTCTCAGTAATAAAAATTAGGAATAAGAGAACTGAGTGAGGAGTATCTCCTGGATTTCTCAAATATTTAGAAAATATTAATATTTTTCAGGCATTCAAGACACTAAAAGCTAAAATAACACCAGGAGAGGGAGACAAACCCTGTTATCAGAGCAGCCCAGTCTAGCAAGACCTGTAGGATTCACTGCTTTTTATAGGAAGCTGAGCTGGAAACCTGAAGAAAGAACCCCTTTTGTCAATTGTTGTGTGCCATTGATGTCTTCACATGCTTAATAGCATGAACTTATGGATAAAGGAAGTTCTTTTAAAAAAAACTCTTGGTACCATACCACTTATTTTTGGTGGGTTGCATATGTATGTATGCATAAAATATTAAAAAAAAATGCAGTTGTGCTAACAGTTTCAAAAATTCATTTCAGATGAAAAATCAGAACATTTAAAAAAGATTTGCCCAAATATTCTTGCTTCTTTGTGATTTTATTTTCCTTTCTATGGAGGGTAAACTGTCCCTGGACTTGATGCAAGTAAACCTTTAGGTGTGACCACTCTAAAACTGTGTTTTCTGCTGAATGGAATAGCTGACTGAAAACTTCATTAGACTGAATTGTTATAGCTGTCCTCAAGTAAGAAAGCAACCCAGAATTCCACAGGTAAGTTAATTTTAATGCCATTTAAAAATAAATAAAATAATGAAGAAACTAAATCACAAAAGCCTTCTTAAGGTGTAAATGGCAGAAAATATTGCCTCAGGTTGGCTAATTTTGTTCTCCAAATGACAAAAAAAAGTCACAAGTGGATCTAGAACCATTTCACTTCCTTAAAGTCTGGTGCCAAAAGAAAATGTTTCCATTGCTGTGCACAGCCTCAACCCCTGTCTCTGAAAGACGAAATGGAGGGAAGATGGAAGAAAATGAATGAATGTCTTCTGCTCTGGAGCATGATTTTTAACCTTTTCCTGTTCTATTAGGTTGTGAAGCAATCCTGGTTTGCTTGAGGCCGTAAAATGGAGATTTCTTTCATTACTGAATTGTTATATTTTTATTTTCTTCACTGGTCAGAGAGGTGTTTTTTTCACTCCTCTGGCTGTGTGTCTGAGAGGATCATTGTCTTGAACCAGTGAGCATGTGGAGAAGCATCCCCTTGTTTCCGTATATTGAATATTGCACATGATGATTGAGGGGGCAAATGGCTTTTTACGGCAAAGGATTGCTTGCAATTGTGGGAAGTCATGATGCATTTTTTAAAAAGCAATTCCATTGTCCTTTGCGTTGGAGGTGAACCGGATGGGTTGGCACAACTGGTACTGGCAGAGCTGGGGTTCAAAATCCAAACCCTACACGTGCTGTGGGATTGAGTTGCCCCACTCAGGAGGAGAGGGACCATTTTGAGCAGTGCATGGGGGGTGATTGGTCGTGGCTACGAGACCCAAGGATCTGAGGTGGAGGAAGCCCCCTCAGTCAGATGATCTCCACGCTGGCTGGGGCTGCAGGCATCACTTCCAGATAGGACAGAATCTACTTGGCTGGGAGTCCCGCATCCCTTATCTGGAGGAAAGCTTTTGAATGAGTGCAGACGTGTCATTTTATAGCATGAACCATAAAAGGAAACATGTGCAGGGGGTTAGGTCTGTAAAATCGTCCTTTAATTAATTGTCTAAATAGAAATAAATGTGAATGCCTTCAAATGCACTGCCACTATAGATAAAACCAGCATTAAAAATCTCTGGGAGCATTCAAGAAAGATTTTTTCTTTCCCTACTATGGAACAAAGATACTTGTGATAATTTTGACAGGTAGTATATACTAGTAGGAAAAGGGGCAGAGAGGACCTTGAGAGATCATCTGTCCCTCTACCCCAAAGCAAGATTTGCCACGTCTGAGGTGTTCCTGGCAAATCTTTGCCTCAATAGTGACAGAGAGTCTGTAGTTCCTTGACTAATTTACTCCAGTGCTCACCTGTCCTTCCTCTTAGGAAACATGTCTAATGTTTGACCTAAATCCTCCTTGCTGCAATTTAAACCCATTATTTCTTGTCTTATACCCAGTGGACATGGAGAACAATTTATTACCTTCCTATCTGCAACAACCTTTTACATAGTTGAAGGCTGTTATCATGTCTCCCCCTCAGTCTTTTCTTCTCTAGACTAAACAAACACAATTCTTTCAATCTTTCCTCATAGGTCATGTTTTCTAGACCCCTGATCATTTTTGTTATGGAAATAAACATCCTTTAAATCAAGTTCTGTGAATCAATCTTGTGTAGAAAGGAAAGGAAACAGAGGTTAGGGTTAGCATTGGGAACAGGAGTCTGGTGGTGAAAGAAGTGAATTTTCTGAGGTCTCTGTTGAGAGTACAGCCTTCCATTCTTCTTTGGGTTTAGAAAGTGTATTGAACAGAATTTTCTTTCCCCAAATTTCCTTGCGAAAGTCTTTTACATATCTGCTACCAGGAGGAAGACAGTGTTTCATTTCCACAGGCTGTATGCAAAGTGATCTTTGAGAAAGCATTGAGCAAGGTACCAGAGGGAGGTAATTTTTAATCATATGGCATGTCCTTCATGCAAACTTCTAAAATCAACTTGCCTGCAGTGACATCAACCCTTTCTCTTCAACAGGTAATGCAGGCCATCCTCAAAAGAGAGTTGAAAAGTAAATCATAACTCTTGGACATTTAATGTCACCAGAGATTTAACGCAGAAGATGCTAATGAGTACTTACCTTCTGTTTTGGTTGTAATATTCTTCTTTATGACATGAGCTGCCCAGAGAGCATTGGAAATACCAGTACAACTGTTTCAGCTGCAAAAAAATATGCTATCCAAGGCTGTAGTCCATCTGAAAATCTATTTTGGAGAAAAGAATGCTCCAAGGATTGCCACCATTTCTCTTTATAAGGGTGATTTTTTCGACAAGGAGAAGACTCTTGCTGCTCCTAGGTTCAGCCATCCATCAGTGCAGCCATCTACCAGAGCCCAGAAGTCTAGCCATTCTCTGCTTCATCAGCGCCATAGAGTATTAGCCTCTGTATAATATCCCACTCATTACCAAATGGCTCAGCTTAGTTCTCTACATAGTCTTAAGCACTGATTGGATCATGAAACTGAGCAAAGACAGATTAGCTATCCCAGACAAAGCATGCATGGAAATGTTGCGTCGAGATATTGATCTGGCAGGTCCTGAGCAACCTGCTTTAGCTGACTCTGCTTTGAGCAAGGGGTTGGACTAGATGACCTCCAGAGGTCTTTTCCAAACTCAGTAATTATGTGCTTCTGTAATCAGGACATTACAGTTGTACAATAGCTGATTTAGGAGAGAGCTTCATAGTTCAGAGCCAGTGGCTGAAAATGGATTATTGTTAGATAGACACCCTGGGTCCTTTTGCTTTGGGTCTGCTATTTTGGGATTCAAAGAAAGTGGGTCTAATGCTTCTTACAAAAGTTTGGTCTCTCCTGTAGAGTCGCTATGAACTGGGTCTTTAGCACTGAAGAATCATGGAGTTAAGGAGATCACCACTGACAGCTTAAAAACTGGGGGCTGCAGAAGGACCCAAGAGAAGTTTCCTATCCTCCTTTCCATCCTCAAAACAGCATGGGCTGGGCTGAAGCTATTTTAGGTGTTTTTCTAGATCCTGGATTGTGGATGACTATACTGACAACGCTTCTAGGCAAGCACAGCCTGCAGCATCCTTTTGTTCTTGGTGGTTCAGACAGTTGATGCATTGACTTGCAACTTCCCTGTCACGCAAAGGTAAGTGCGGAGCTGTGGTAAATCTAGTTTCAGATCAAAGACACTGCAGCCACATGATGTAAAGCATCCAAACAATCACTTTTCTTTTAAAAAAATATTCTTCTGAAGGCTTTATGCTGGGTTCAGATATCACCTGTCTTTCCACATCCTGTATAAATAGTAAAGCCAGCAGGAGCACCCAACTGTGTGCTTTGGCTAACTCGAGAGAAATGTTGTATGCTAACATCTGATCCAGATTCCTCATTAATGGACACAGAAACATGGCCTCGTTCAGCCTGCAGAACAAGGAACCTATAAACATGGATCAGCATAAAATTTTGTAGAGAGCTCAAGGGTGAAGAGCATCTTGGAATGCACTGGTGCACCTTGAAACAAGAGTTCAGGAAGATACATCAAAAGAAAAAGAGATGGAGTGTAGAAGCCACAGGACAAGTTTCAGTCCTTGCAACAGGAGATGCTGAAAAGGCGAGAGGTTTCATGTTGGCTGGCGTGTGGTACCTATGTGAACGTGAAGTAATCGTAGAAAGTGCAAGCAAAGACAGGCAAAACTATTGAAAGGACTGTTTTGCAAAGAAACTTCCCAAATATTCTGTCACCAGAGACAACACTGATTTGACCTGTCAGGCATGTTAAGTTTCAGGCTTTGTCTGTGATCAAGATAGTTGAGAGTTCTAACAATTTAGCAGAGGTCCAAAATAAACAAGGTGTGGTGAAGAAAAATGCTTTTTTTGCTCTGTGCACATTACTGGGAATGGTCTTCCTTTTGCTGTTTGACCCAATGGTAAAGGCTCGCTTATCTTCCAAGAGCCAGACTCTAGAGGATGCACGAGTGCTTCCTCTAAGCAAAGCAAAGGAGGCCAGGGACAATATTTTGGCTGAAACGAGACACATTTGCTCTGGAGAAGCCAGTAAACACATGCATTCCAAAAAGTGGTTTTACTTTGATCTGGTCAGTCGTCATGATGGGACTGTGTGGTAATAATAGCAAGAAAAGGCTCTGGTTTTAGACATTCTTATTTTTACAAATATCTGAGAAACTCTACTTCCCTTAACTAATTGTAAATGGTTTTGTAACAGAATCAGTCCTACAGCCATTAATGACGGGCTTCCAAATTACATATGATACTAAGAGTTACACTTTGGAAATTTCTCCCTCATGGACCCTAAAACCCCAGATGCTCCAGGATGTGCTTAGGGCCCTGTAAGACACAGGGTCATCATCACTAATTAGCAAAGACCCCAAGCATGTGTTTAATTTTAAGCATGTGCTTTTCTCTCCCAGGAGTCCCTAGGATTTAAGGACTTTAAGGGAATGGGTTTAGGGTTATGCCTAAAGATAAGCATGTGCTTAGTTGCTTTCTTGTACTGTGGCTTTGTTTTTACAGGAATAAGAGAAATGAAAGATCTTATTACAGATCAAACACAAATAAATGTCCAAAACACAGCAGGGAGGCTTTACGTTTTGGTTCAGAGCCCAATGAAGTCAACAGAAAAACACCCTAACACCTCAGCAGACTTTGGAGCAAAGTCTTCAGAGGACTGATGATGAACCCACTGCAGAAACTTGTTGAATACCTCATGTTTCTTTGCAAGGTCCCCTTATCTTGTATCCAGATGTTGCTAACAAGGATTTTTATTAGCTGCTGAGAAGTACAAGAGCGGCAGTTCTTCAACTCTTAAAATACACGCACATATAGATGAGGTAGAAATGGTTTGCTCTGCAGTAGCAATTGTGGTCTGTAGAGTTGTGAGTGTATTTCAAAAGTTTCCTGGTTCTTACCAGCAGAACCATTTCTTGGTTCCACTGATCTTAAGCATTTGCTGTCTTTCTTTCACGAAGTGCAGTGGGGAAGTGTGACACAGTTCCTAGCATAAATGTTGCCTCTTTGCAGAGGGAAAGCTTTACACAACAGGAACAGCAGGTTCCTTTGAATGCATTCATCTTTTCTCTTTAGATCTGTACAGCATATACAGCAACACCTGAGTTACTCATTTAGATTCTCCTTTTAGGCGTGCAGGAAAATAGCCACTGTTTGAGAGCAATTTGATCTACTTTCGATGTTCGTTTCAGGATGAGACGATGTTGGAGTTTTCTCCATTTGACCAGCTGAATTTCCACCCATACCCCTGGATTTTGATCGTACAGTTTTAGGCTGAATCTTGCCTTGCTTCTGCAGAGACTGCCCTAACCAACATCAGGAGAACCACCTGAGCCATGAGCCAGCAGCCAGCAGGGAAAACGATCATGTGCCATCTTGCCAGGCTTGTCATGAAGGTAGGTGTCATTAGAATGTATGTGTTTCTGCCTCCTCCTTGGAAGTCATTTGGGTCGCGGCACAGAGCCACAGGACAGGCTTTGTCCAAGCTAGCAGGCAGAGTACCCATCTAGAGTCTCTGGGGAACTGGTAAGCAGCTAACACTTGCTAAGCTGATATTGCTTCCTCTTCTATTAATACCTGTATTTACTAGGTCAAATTGACACTGCCCTGGCAAGGATGTGCTACAGCCACATCAGAGTACCCATCCAGAGTCTCTGGAGAATTGTTAAGCTGTTTGTATGTGCTAAACCCATGTTGCTGCATTGTCTGTTATTGCCTGTGTTTGCTGGGTCAAAGTGACACTGATCTACAAAGATGAGCTATGGTCACACCTTCATTGTGCTCTGGAGAAATGCGCTCTGTCACCCTGTGCCTTACTTCCCCATCAATAAAAAACTTCTGGTGGTATCCACTGACGGTAGCTCTGGGATTTGGGTACGCTGGGAAAGGGTCCTGTACCAACTGCTTAGCACAATGGAGTTGTACAGTTCTAAGTTTAATAGAGTAAAAGATAATAAAGTGGTATTATTTAGAGCTTGGATGCTTACTGGGTGAGCCCCACAAAATTCCTTTGATGTTTTATTCATTTTTGGAATCTTGGTGTTTAATTGAGATCTCATTTTAAGGCTAGAGAAAAAATGCCAATATTCACCAAATTCTTTTACTTCGTGGTTCAGAGATTGCAGGGAAAATTATTTGAAGCACTTCCTTCCTAGAACACCAAAACAGCCTGGCTTTTAAATATGTATTTCTGTTGAGTGCCAAGAGCTGTCCTTTTCTTTCAAGCCATTTCACAGAGCTGGAAGACACAAATCAATAGGTAAATGTGCAGTACTAGTACTGTAATTATTATTTATAACTTTTCTTGTATTCTGATTATAGGAAACATTTCTTACTTGTTCCCTAGAAGATTTATTTCTTCAACCAGCTCCCTGTCTTAAATTTTTGTAGTCCTCTGAACAGAATCTGCAGTCCTGAATCAGTTAAAAAAAAACCCCATTGGCTTGAAAGGAAAATGTTGACTTCTTAAACAGTGGAAAATACTTCTGTTGCTTAAATGTAGGTAATTAGACTGAGGACTTTCTCCAAAGTAAACCTTGACAATCTAACAATCATCTTTGGCTTTTGCACTGCATGGAGTTTCTTTTACATTGTTAAATGCATTCCATGTTTCAGTAAATGACACCAGGCTCACAAGCAGTGACTGAGTGATTAGTTTATCATCCTCTTAGTGCAGCCATCTAGATCTTTAACTCTTTAAGCAGTAGCATTTAAGTCTTGAGAACACCCAGGATCATGCCTGAGGCTTTAGACATTCTCAGTTCAAGCAAATCTTGGATATCAAGTGAAAATGAAGAAAAGAAAGTAGGTGGATGCATTCTGATAACACTTTAAACAAGTCAGGTGAGCTAAATGGCAAATAAACACCAGGCTTTTTGCAGAGGAAGCCAATTCCCCTTTCCTGGGACCACTTAGATCCAAGCAGCATAAAATTACAGGGAGAAAATCTAACAACATACAAAGAGAGTGAAGGGTGACAAATCTACATTTCCTAAGACCCAGAGATGTAGGGCAGGGTTTTTTTGGCAGGATTTACTATTCACCTATCATGGGCAGTAAAACGAACAGTTTTACAAAATAATTGAATATAAAAAAATTATGTGAGCTGAAACATACTGTTCCAATTCCCTTGTGCTAAAACATCTTGCTCATTCAGAGATGTGTAAGTACATAAAGCTTGGTAGCAGCAAAAGTCTTTGGAGAATGAAGGGCCTCTGCTTACTTTGGAAAAGAAAGGTGCAGGAGGATTTTCAGACAGAGGAAAAGACTTTGACCTGTGAGCTGCTGACCAGCTGCGCCTGCTGCTCAGCATCATGGATCTTCACCTATCATCTGATCCTTCTTAGTAACGCGAGTCAGATCACTGTGTGTGCCCTCTGCCATGGGCGACATGGAGCTGCCTGCTCTGTAGAGACAAGGTGCTTTGGGAGCTCTGTTGCTGGGAAGAGTTTGAAAAGTCTGAACACAGCATTTCCATGCATCAAGCAACAGAACTGAGCACAGCCTTTTATTCTTTATTTTAAAAGTGCCTTTTGTCCACTTGCTGTGTTTTTTGGCTTGGTTTGGGTTTGGGTTGGTTTGGGTTTTTTTCCAGACTGGACTTCGAGTTTTGCTGGTTTGAATGAAAGGAATTTTTGCCCAGGAGGGCAAGGGTGATCCTGTGTGGGCAGGGAACAGATGATGCTAGCTGAGATAAATTCTCTGTATCCTGAAAAGGGTTGACAGTGGATTGGGTGCTACCTCTGAGAAAGCAGAGCTGTGCACCCCCTGCAGACACAGGTACACCAGTTAGGTCTCCAACTCTCTGATGACTATCGCTTAGCCCCCAAGTCGTAGCCATTCTCTGTAAATACATTCAGGCACCTACTTCAAGTACCTCTACCTAGCCAAAAACATGATGGCAGTGATCCAGTTGTGCCATCCATTTCAAGGCATCTCCTCTGTGGTGGTCTCATCTTAGGCTCTTGATGGCTTGCCAGCTGGGGAACCTCTGAAAAGGGAATGGTGACTGTGCTGGTGGCTGCCAGTGGTCCCAAGAGAGCGAAAGGAACCACATGACAGCTTTGCAAGTCCAAGCTATCCTCATGGCACCATGATAGAGATTCTGTCTCTGAGAGACACTGAGAGAGATTCTGTCAGGCTCACCTTGGGTGGTTGTTATTTTGTGCTTTGAATCTGGAGTTTGTCTCTACCATCCCTGACTCAAGTCAATACTCATTGACTCTAAGGCCTCTTTGGCCTTCTCAGTTTGTTCTCCCCTCTTCAAACCTGTCTTAATCCATTACATACTCATCCCCTTAAGCGCTAACCCCTCTGTCCTTGCTGTGCTCAGCCTGGTCTGAAGTGAAGGAGCTGCTGCCCCACTTTGCCTCTGCACGTAACTGTCATGTGGGGAAAGAGTGACTGGAGATGCAGTGACTTGCTGAGGGCCTCTGGAGGCAGGACAGATGACCGTGTTTTTGGCAGCTCAGTGCTGGGTCTTTGTGAGGAATGTTTATAAGCTGATGCAGCTTTTACAAATGACATTGCACATTTGCTCTTTGCAATATTTCTTGGAATTGGGGTGTGGTAGCATTTGCATACCTGATTCTGAGTCTTGTTGCCTTATCAGGTATGTGTACAGAGGGTGGGAAAAGGCAGCAGAATCAGCAGGACAGAGATGGAACAAGCAGCAATTCACGGTGCAACCAGGGGAACAAAGAGGTCCTCAGGAAACTGCTGCAACTTTGTCCTGCTTTCCGTGACTCAAAGTGGAACACCAGTGTGCCCAAGGAGGCTGGTACTGGGAGACACCAGTGTTACACTAACCCCAGATCCTGTACAAGTAGAAACTGCTGGTTCACACCCTTCATCCTGAGCCTTTTGTTCAAAAATCTAGTTTGAAGCCTATTTCTTGTCATGTCTGGGTGATGCTGTGCACCTGCCAGTTGCGTCATTCTGGGTTGTCTTTGCAGACCAGTGCTAGCCTGTCGTGACACCTTGGTGCCTTTGGCTTTGGTCCCGTTTTCTAGAATTGCACTTGGCCTTGCCTTGGCCCTTTGCCCAGACTGAATTTGCCTTCTTGGTTTTCAATTCTTTCCCATATCAGTTTTCTCTCCTGTTCTATCTTCCTGCTTATCCTCTGGGGGCTGGCTCTGTAAGCCCTTCTGCCCAGGTGGACCTCTGTGTGGGTGAGAAGTCCCTCACTTCTAAGGTCCCTTCATACCTAAGAGAGAGTGAGACAGAAGATGACTTCAGACTAGCTCCCTTTTTGACATTTCATTTTTTTTTCTTCTTCAAACTGATTTTTAGATATTCCTCTTTTATGAGCCAGTTCCTCAGTTTTATTCCTCTGTAAACTGTTTGGTGACTAATATTTTCAAAAATAAAATAAGTAGATCCTGCAAACGGCCTTTAATAGAAAGCCTAGTTTGCCTGTGGGATCAGACACGCACGGTACACACGTACAACGCTGGTTTGCCCACATCGTTTGGATAAGGTATCAGAGAGTACAGACTGTCTTTGCATTGAAGCCTGCAGGTCAAGAAATTGGCCTCCCTTCAGTTCACGGGCCATGTGGCTGCCAGCCAGTAATCTAAAGCCCTGACGACTATTTCTGGAAAATGCTGGAAACCCACCTCTGAATACAATGTGTTTAATTCCTAGTTTCCAGGCATATTCAGTTTCACTTCTTCCTTATGGAGGAGATTTTGCTTCTGTAGTTTTTGCAGTGTGCCACTGCAAGGATTCCCTTTTGCTCTTCTTCTGAAGTGAGTGTGACAGGAGGGAGAGTCAGCGCAGGTCTTTCTGCTGTAGATGAGGCGTGAATCACTGGGTGTCTCTCCACCATGCATGGGGCAGCCCAGCTTTCGTTTCTTGTGCTGCAAATTGGAGATCCTACAGAGTCTCTGTGTGGTGTTACTCCTCCGATATGTCCCCAGGGGCTGGAACCCCACCGAAATGGTTTGAAAGCCTTTTGTTTGCTGGGTTGCAGTTTGAGGACCTGTTTAGAACTAATGTTTATTTTTACTTTATTTCTGAGAAGGGTGCAAAATGCTCTTGTTCTTCCAGAATGAAGGCTCTGACATGCCTTTAATTCTAATTGCCTCCTTTCCCCATTTTTTTTTAATTACTCCTCACTGTTAAGCATATACTTAGCCACTTAGATCAGGTAGGTTCCTGGTGATTCAGCCAGTGTCACAGAAGCACAAAGCTGACCTTCTGAAGTCCAAATCAACTCCTTCATCATTAGGCCAACCTTCCTTTAGGCATCCCTGTACATGTAGTACTCCACCAAATCTATCGCCTTTGAACTTCCCAGGTAGCTAAAGGCTTTCTTTAGGCGCTGAGTCAGTGTCTGTGCATGATAGAAGCAGTGAAGGGGGAAAACAGGTAATTGCTTATGTATAAAACAGCCAAAAATGAAATCAGATTTCACTGCTGTTGACACAAACTGTGTCTCTGCTCAGGTGCTTTTAGGTAGTAGCTGTGTGGGAGAGGAGGTGGGCGTTGACTCTGCTTACAAGCAATTTTTGTTGCCCTAGAATGGAGCAGAGCAGGTAACAGTAAGTAAGAAGGTCTCTACCTTGAAAGTAAACTCAGCCAACACCTCACCCGTTAGCTTGCTTTATCAATAATAAAACAGAGAGCCTGGCTGCACTGTGGTGAAGTAGGTCCTGCCAAAAGGTTTGTCAGGAAGGACTGCAGGCTCTTTTAGCTCCTTCCTTCTACTGCACATGGCATTACCCCTTTCATAAGGATTAAACCTGTAGGTGTTTTTGCGGTGAACTGGGTTGTCTGGACAAAGCCACTGCGCTAACATGGATTGTTTCGTCGAGGTCCTGCCTTGGTTAGCACCTTGCTGCTCTTAGTATGTTTTAGCTGAATGTAATGAATACGTGTGTGTCTCTGTGTACACACATCTACATGCACATACATGTTTATAAAAGTACATATGACACTGAGTCAGAAGTAGGAGAGTAGCTTGACAGGGAATACCTGCAAGCCCATGCAACCTGCAGCCTCCTCTGTGTATGTGTGGAGAAGGAGCCTTTCCCTCAGAAACCATCTTTTTCTTGTCCTGTGTCTGTGGGAGGCCTGTGCTCTGTTCAAACACATTCGTGGTGCAAGGTTATTCAAGTGAGAACTTTCTAAGAATGATCCTTGGTCTGATGATTATTTGTGAGCATTCACTTTGTCACCGGGCAACTGGTACAAATGAGCCCCACCAGTGATGGAGGTTATTATTGCTGGTGATGGAGGCCACAGGGCATGTCTGTGCTTCCCGACAGGGAATCCCTAGCAGGACCCTTCATCTCTGCTTTCAGGTGAGGATGTTCACATTAAGAAACTCGAAATTCATCGATGTGCTGACATTTCCCACCACATGTGATAATGCCTACCAGTAAAGTTCTTTTGCTATTGCTAAAAATCAAATAGAGCTGACGTGAACTATTTTTGTAGCACTTCTCCTGCCCTGCTTATTTACACCTTGTGCTAGTGTTTGAAATCATTAAAGCTCGTGATGCTAGCAGATCTCAAGATGCAGTTAAAGGACAAACGTTGGCACCCCAGAGGTGCTATATGGCTGTGTGGAATGGTAGATTTTGGCAGTGTTGCTAGACAAGAGAGGAAGAGCAAAGCATTTGAAATATCAGGATCACAGCTGAACTCAGACAAAGCCGCATATCAGTGCCGGAGACAGACTGAAGTGGTATGTACGGTAAGGGAGCTGCCAGTGCTTGTGGTATTCTCAAAAAGTATCCATGACTCAACAGATCCAAACTGAATGTGCTTATCTTAGATAGCCATATGGCTGCATGGTGTTTGTTGGAAAAATGATGGTCTTTATTAGTACCAGCTACAATTTCAGAGCAGGAGGAATGCATTCTTCATCTTCTGGAGCTCCTTCTTGCTTCTCAGGGCTGAGGATTTGATTGAGTGGGGGGTAATATGGTGCAAAAGCAAATGCGTGCTAAAGGCAACATCTTTCCAGAAGCTGCATAAGATCAGTGCGTATTCTTCTTGTAACATTGATCAAGGAAACCAATCGATGTGTAGATGATTTTACAACAGATGGCTTAGAGAGGTGTTTCTAACACAGTTCAGGAGAATTTTAATAACAGACCATTAAAAGGGTTCTACCTTTATTTTATGAGTTGTGTTGCTGAAGCACTTCCCTAAGACCCAGACCTCCTAATTTTGATGCACTGCGTAGACATCTCTTAAGGAACAATATTTAGCAGCAGAGAACTTGCACAGAGAACACAGCAGCAGAGAACAGCAGAAGACGGACAATGTACATATGGAAAGAAAGGGGTGACATTCCTGGCTTGCTCTTGGGGGATCTTTCAGGGGATCTGGGGGATCTTTGAAAGAAAAGAAATCTTTGAAAAGTCTTGGGGATCTTTGAAAAGTGACAAAGTGAACGACTCAAGTAAAAGCAACTAAAGATTCTCCTGGTGTGGGCCAGTCAACCTTTTAATAGCACTTGCAAAACAATAAAAAATATCCTTAAAAACTAAAAAATAGAAAAAAGCAGATGATCCTATTGTTTCAACTGCTGCATACCTGATGGCCAAAGACTACCTTTTTATAACCGCATTTATTAATGTGCGCACACAGTGGTTTTGTATGTATTTGTAAAAAAAACCTGTTTGGAATAAGACAGCAATCCTGAACCTGATTCTCCTCTTAGCTCAGGAGTGATTCTAGACGTGGCCCTGACACCTCAGCAGAGACACTTTAATGCAAAGCAGAAATGAAGTCCAAGCTGGGCCCCATCCTATGTTTCAGGAGGAGTATGAATTTCTTTATTCAAGAGAAGGTAGAAAATTCTGGTAGAACAGGCCAGCTCTGAAGTGTTCAGAGGAATCATGAAAATCTCCGGGTAGTTGTTAAAAACGCTCCTTTCACCATTCAAGCAGCAGCACTTGTTTTGACCGGTTGCAGTCCGGCTCTTTAGTGAAGAGCTACTTTGGAAAAATGTAATCCCTTGGAGTTGTTTGTTCAGTTCCCTTTGTTTTAATTGACAAGCTTAGGCAGTTGAAAGGAAGGGGTAGGAGGGAATTGATCTTAGCACACTTATGGGCATCTCCTCCTGTAATTCATGTCATTAAAACGACTCTGACATATGACTTTATTTATTTATTTATGGTTTTAGACTTGTTTCTGCTCAAGCACAAATCTGGTGAGACGAGTTTTTTTCCCAAGGCAGGTTGTTTGCAAACTTTGGAGCCCAAAAGGTGCAGCTGCTCTAAAAATAACATAGGGTGCAAGAACTGGTTTGGGAAGGTCCCTCTCTGCCCAAGTCCAGAGGCATCTCCTGCAACGCTGCCATTAGGGGAAAAGTTTGCCTTGTAAACAGAGCTGGCCTAATTTCTAGAGGTGCTGAACGTTGACCTGCAGTGCTTGCTGGTAGGGCCTGAG
The DNA here is from genome assembly GCF_963210335.1 of Falco punctatus. Lineage (NCBI taxonomy): Eukaryota > Metazoa > Chordata > Aves > Falconiformes > Falconidae > Falco > Falco punctatus. The sequence continues at coordinate 38,696,988 of NC_137587.1, read as the reverse complement.
CACACGAAACCTGGAGATGGGTCAAATGTTAGTGGCTGGGACTTTATCAGGAACACATCTGGGCAAATCCACGATTACTGGGTTGAAATAAAAGAGAGCAAATAATTGCCTCTCTGCTAGCGACCTCTGCAAGCAGAGCGGAGTACTCGGACCCTAGGAGACCTGCCAGCTCCTGGGCTTCTTGCTGCCACCAACAAAGCAAGTCTTCTGTCACAGCCAAGGTCTGTACATCCATGAATCTCCTCTCTGCCTGGCCATTCTTTGCAGGGTGACATCCCCAGTGACCTGGTGCTTACTTCCAGAGGAGGTCAACGATCTTGCTGTCCAGGTGCAGAGATTTCCAGGAGGTTTTTCATAGAAGTCAGGGCAGAAAAAAAGCTGGCAGCAGAGCCCCAAATACAGCTGGGAATGGATCACAGGCAAGGACCGCACCAATCCCCCCCTCACCCATGCGAGATGTGATGCAGGGGGAGGTGGGTCTTGTGCCGAGCATAGACATAATGTTCTCTGTTTTTCATGTGCTGGATCTTTAAAATGCACGATGTTGTATCTAGTGCTGAACTAAGCAGTGTTTGCTTTTCAAACCTTCCACATTTGTATTTTTAGCTCCATTTTGGCATTCACTTTTTTGGTTGGAATATATAACACGCTCGGTTGTTTAGTGTGCCTGGACCGAATTCAGCCTATGTGTAACTCCATGGGCTTGAGCAGAAGCTACGTTCAAGGTGAATTACTCTCCATGGGCCTGAGGAAGCACAGCTTCTGTAGAAATGCATTTCAGCTCCCTCAGTAAATGCTACACTATTTCCATCCATGGTTATTCCTTGGTGGTTTGGTTTATGTATTTACATTTTACGGAATAAATACTACAGCTTTCCCCATGACTAACACTTCTTAGTAACCAATAAGCTACTCAAATACACTATGGCCTCCTACAAGAGCCTAAACCACAGTGCTCTCCGCTGGCTTTCTGTCCCCAGCTGGCCACCTCCTTGCACAGAGGCATGGTTAACCAGCATTACATAAGCAACTTTTTGGATCTGGGTTTAACGGGAATGGCTCACGAGAGCAGGCGCTGGATGCCGTGGGACCGAATTCCTCAGTGACAAACATTTCAAACACGACCTCTCGCCGATCCTAGCAAAATCCAAGTGAGACCTTTAGACAAAGAGTGAAACGTATTGCTGCTGCTCCCACAAAGAGGGAGCGAGTTGCTTTTCCAAATCCAGAGGTCTGTTTTAAGAGCAGTGCTATACAGGCCCTTGCGTAAACTTTGTTTATACACTGGAGTATTTTCAATGAAAATGTTATTTAACTTAAAAAAGTTGCACAGCAGCTACTCTAAAAATTGTTTTTCCTTGTTAAGAATAACACACAGTGTGATACATTTGAAATGGCGATAGCAATATTTCACAAATTTTGATGGATTCATAGTCCAAATACCTTGCTAACAGATGTTTCTTTTAAACTCAGAGTGGTATAGGAATAACTCAGAGATATTACAGTGTCAGCACTGCCTTTTATCTGTGCGTGTCCTTTCAGTGACATCCCCGGGATTTTCTAATGCATGGGTCAGGTCTGAGCTGAAAAAAAAAAAAAAAAAAAAGTGCAATATTAAAAGAGGTGGTATCTGCTTGTGTGTGACTTTGGGGGCAGTGCTGTAAGGAAGCCACTGTGGTGCCGCAGGCTCGCTGGACGCTGGGGCATGGTGGCCTGGTGGTTTGTGGGAATGTGCCGGTCTGCAGTCACCGTTTCTGTGCTGGCTTTTGTTGGTGGTTAATTGATGAACTTAGGAGCTCACACGGCCACTCCACGACTGCATCTTCAGAAGCTCACACGGCCACTCCATGACCACGTCTTTTGGTCTCCCAAATTAACTTTTCTCTCCATGGATGCCAGTTTGCCCAACACAAAGGGATACCCTGGCAGGGCAAAGGGACAATATTTTAATGCCCGGGTCGAGTCTCTTCATTTATTTTGGGGTCGCTCAGTCTACCCTGTGGCATCCATCGCTCTTCTCTTCGTTAGGGGGTCTTTCCCAGGAGCTGCCTTCTCCACACCTTGTTCGCACATCACCCCCAGCGCGTCTAGTTGATGTGAGCTAGCGACAGACCAGTCTGACCCCAAAGCCCCCCCGGGAGCAGCCTCAAGCCTCGGGAAGCCTGGCTCTTGGTCCCAGCCCCAAAGCCGGGCCAGGGCCAAGCTGGGGTTGGACTGTGGGGCAGGGAGCAGCCCTCCTCCAGGAGCCCCCAGCTTGTTCCCCCCTGGGGCAGCCAGCTGTGGCCGTGCCGGCTGGGGAAGGCGCCTGGCGGTGGGGTCCGGGAAGCCGGGCCGGCGGGGAGCGGGGCTCTGGCAGCCGCGGAGGGAAGCTGGGAGGACGCTGAGCGGGTCCGGAGGGCGGGTGGGAATTCGGGGGAGGGCGCAGGGGTGACCGCGGGCCTGCCGACGGGCTCCCAGCCCCCGGGAGCGCCCAGGGGTCCGCGGCTGCGCGTCCCCCGGGGCCCGGCGGGCGGGGGGTGTGAGCAGGGGAGGACCCGGGTCTCCGCCGCCGTCCCTCTCCCCGGGCAGCTGCTTCTCATTCCCTGCGCTCCCTCCCCTCTCGTCGGGGGAGAGGCGCTCCCCCAGCTCCCCCTCCCGAGCCTCCCTTCCCCAGCCGGCCTCTGGCCGGGTCCCCCGACCCCGCGCTGCTGCCCGGCCCGGCCCGCTCGGCTTGGGGCACGGCCGCCCCGGGGGCACCCACGCCGCGGGTCCCCGGCCGGCGTTGGGAGCGAGGGGCGGGGGGGACCCGCACCGTGGGCTGTGCCGGCCCCCGGGGATGCACCTGAGCGGGGAGGGGGGTCGGGCCCCCCCCAGGGACCGCGCTCGCCCCCGCCCGCCGCCCCGCCGCGCCTCGGCCCCCACACCGGCGGGGTGCCGGCCCCCGGGCGCAGCCCCTCCGCCGGCCGCCCCCCACCGCTCCCCGGGGCGGCGGGCGCCGCGGGCCGGAGCTGGCGCGGGCGGCGGGGCGGGCCGGGCCGTCCCCCGCGGGGCCGGGCCGGGCCGGGCAGGGGCGGGCCGGGGGCGGCGGGCCGGGCCGGGCCGGGCTGGCGGGGTGCGCGGCTCCACGTGACTGCGGGGCCGGGAGAAAACCGGGGCCGGCGGCGGCGGCGGCCGCACTGCGCCCGGGCGGCGATCGCGGGAGGCGCTCGGCAGCCGCTGCCCCGAGGCTTTCGGCGCGCTGGGTCCGGGCTGGCTCTCCAGAATCATGGACTGTGCTGATATGCCTTGCTTGCTGTCAGTGAGTACAGCCCTCTTCTTCCTCGGCTTCGCTCTTTACTTTTAGTTTCCCGTACGGGTCTCGGCTTTAGTTTTTTCAACTTTATTTTGTTCCTGGCCCCGTTCCTCCCCTCCCGGGGTCCGGCGGCAGGACGCGAACCCGCGGCTCCTCCGCCCGCCGAGCCGGACTCCCCTTCCCCTTCCCCGCCGGGCGCCGGGGCCCCGCCGCCGCTTCGGCCCGGCTCGGCTGGGTCGGGTCCGGTCCGGCGGGGCGAGCGGGGCCGGGATGCGCCGGGGAGCCGCCGGCCCGTGGGGGCTGCCGGGCTAGTCCCTGCCCGCCGGGGCGCGCCCGCTGCCGCTCGGGGCTCCTTCTGATGTCGCTCTGCCATTTATTATTATTCTTATTATTCTTATTTTTATGTTTACTCGGAGGAGGGGGGGTTGCTTCTCACCCTGACTTTCCTTGTTGGTTGTCGCGTTTTTTACACTCCAGAGACACCATGATTCCTGGTAACCGAATGCTGATGGTCATCCTACTATGCCAAGTCCTGCTAGGAGGTACTAACCATGCTAGCCTGATACCCGAGCCCGGCAGGAAGAAGGTCGCGGAGCTGCAGGGACAAGCCGGATCCGGACGCCGCTCTGCCCAAAGCCATGAACTCTTGCGGGGTTTCGAAACAACTCTGCTGCAGATGTTTGGGCTGCGAAGGCGGCCTCAGCCCAGCAAGTCAGCCGTCATTCCTAGTTACATGCTGGATCTCTATCGGCTCCAGTCTGGAGAAGAGGAGGAAAGCCTCCAGGAGATTAGCCTGCAGTACCCTGAGCGATCGACCAGCCGGGCAAACACCGTGAGGAGTTTCCACCATGAAGGTCAGTGATGGGAGGAGGTAAATTCCCAGCCCTGGTAGCGAGCGGGATTTCCTTGCGTTTGGAAGCTCACAAATGCATTTAGAAGCAGGATGTGCCCGGCCCAAAATTTATGGGAGGAAAACTGCCCGCCCCCCCACCCCCCAAGCCCACTGCGTGTGGGTGACAGGCGCTGCTCTCTGTTTTTTCCAGCATCCTGTGCTTAACCCGAGCTTGACCACATTTTGAGGTGCTTTCCCTTCTGTTGACAACAGCGAGTTTCCTTCGGTGCCTCTGGCTCGGGGTCACTCCCTGGGCTCGTGTGGATTTAATGGCTCTGGATCAGATGCGGGAGTAAAGTGAGGGCGGGATCTCGCCCCTGGTTTCTTTTGAACTATCAAAGCGATTGCTGCCTGGTTTTGCTCTTAAGGAAAAAAAAAAATATCCGAAAAAGCCCCTACTCGAATTTAATACTTACAGCTGTGTGTTTATAAGGTTTATTCAATAGGCCCTTGTAATCTGATCCAAATGTTTCCTAGCGGATGTTTCTTTTCCAAAGTAAATCTGAATTATTAATCCAGCCGCATCATTACTGCGTTGGCATTTGCTTCTCTTTCTCCCCCTGCCCCCTGCGCCCCATAACAAGGCACCTCTGTGCTCCGTGGCGCCGCATCTCACTGGGGAGATGATTTTGGAGAGACTGGGGGGGGCAGGGGGAGCGAGAGGGGAAACGCCTCCCCAAAAGGGGAGGCGAGCAGGGAAGGGGTGACAGTCCAGGCACAGGCATGCGGAGGGTGAGGGAGCTGCACTGGGGCAGGACCCACTCCGGGTCCAGCTGGGAAGGATGCGCAGGGGAGCGGAGAGGTGCCGGTGGCTGCCAGGCAGGTGAAGCGTGGGTGCTGTGGCTGCGCCGGGGGCTGTGGCTGGCTGCCCTGAGGCTGATGTGTTCTTGTTTGCTCTTTGTACTGCTTTCCCCCCCGCCCTGCTCCCCTCCAGAGCACCTGGAGACTGTCCCGGGTCCCAGCGAGGCGCCCCGGATCCGCTTCGTCTTTAACCTCAGCAGCGTGCCGGAAAACGAGGTGATCTCCTCGGCGGAGCTGCGGCTGTACCGGGAGCAGGTGGAGGAGCCGAGCGCGGCGTGGGAGAGGGGCTTCCATCGGATAAACATTTATGAAGTGATGAAGCCGCTGTCGGAGCGCGCTCAGGCCATTACGCGCCTGTTGGACACACGTCTGGTGCACCACAACGTGACACGCTGGGAGACCTTTGATGTGAGCCCAGCTGTGATCCGGTGGACCAAGGACAAGCAACCGAACCATGGGCTGGTGATCGAGGTGACCCACCTCCACCATGCACAGACTCATCAGGGCAAACACGTCAGGATTAGCCGATCTTTACCTCAAGGGCGTGGGGACTGGGCTCAGCTCAGGCCGCTCCTGGTCACTTTTGGGCATGACGGGCGAGGCCACGCGCTGACCCGCAGAGCCCGCCGGAGCCCCAAGCACCAGCGTTCCCGCAAGAACAAAAAAAACTGCCGCCGCCATGCCCTCTATGTGGATTTCAGCGATGTGGGCTGGAACGACTGGATCGTGGCACCCCCGGGGTATCAGGCGTTTTACTGCCACGGGGACTGCCCTTTCCCTCTGGCTGACCACCTCAACTCCACGAACCATGCCATCGTGCAGACGCTGGTGAACTCCGTGAACTCCAGCATCCCCAAGGCCTGCTGTGTGCCCACGGAGCTGAGCGCCATCTCCATGCTCTACCTGGATGAGTATGACAAGGTGGTCCTGAAAAACTACCAGGAGATGGTGGTGGAGGGGTGCGGGTGCCGCTGACCCCCTTCCCCGCCGCCCTCTCCTCCCCTTCTCTCTCCCTTCCGTCCCACCCCAGAACTGCTTGCTATAGCTGGACTCTTCTCTAAACTAAACGTTCACCTTGACCTTATTTATGACTTTATGTGCAAATGTTTTTGACAATAATGATCATATATTTTGACAAAATATATTTATAACTACATATTAAAAGAAAAAATAAAATGAGTCATTATTTTAAAGGTAAACGCATTTTGTGTCTCGCCTCTCAGGGTGCTGCTGAGGCTGTGCTGGCTGGGTGTGCAGCAGGGAATGTATCTTCTCTCCTTCTCATCTTCTTCCCCTTGCCCCCGCTTCCCCCCACCCTCCTCTTTTACCCCTTAAAGGCTTTGCAAATTTTAGTCTTTCTATTTCTTGCCAAGGTACCGCGGATCCCCCTGTGCTGGGGCTGCACCACATGGGAGATGAGGGTCCCTGGAGATTAAGAGCTGCTGCTCCTGGCTGCTGGGAATAGAGCCGACCTTGCTAACCTGGCCCAAGTCTTTGCAAAGCAACCCACCAAACATGCATTTGAAAAGAAGGTGAAGATTTACCTGAGGGCTTTATGCTAAAACCCACTGGGTTTCATACCCTTCCTCCATCTTCAGGATTGCCCAGGTTTTAAAACTATTAACATTTCCCCCCCCCCTCCCCATCCTCCCCTCCCCACTGGAGATTGGCTTCTTTGGGAAGCTTCAAAGGTTTGCACGGGTCCTTTGAAGATCAAATCGCCCCATTACAATGCCAAAAAAAAAAAAAAAAAAGATATCTGGAGCAGTTAAATATGTGTTAGCTAATAGCTACCTGTGCTGTGTCCTTTCCAAATTGCTTCCGAGCAGGAAGGTGATCAGAGCTGAGCAGGTACAGTTGGAGGTGTCTAGGACCTGAAACCCCCAGCTCAAACACATCGGATGGGCTGTGTTTGGCTTGGAAAATAGGGAGCTGTGCCCTAGGCTGGGCAGCACGGTGGGGTGTGTGTGAGGGGCTCCTGCCCTCAGCGATCACGGGAGTGGGAAGGGAAGGGAGCAGGGCGAGGCTGCATGGTGCTTTTTTTTCCCCTTTTTTTCTTTCCTTTAATGGTTGAAGCTTTCCAACCCTCCAAAAGGGGTAGCTTAGTTAAAACCAGTAAAAACTGGAGTGGAAAGCTCGCTAAAAGCCTTAGCTCCTTAAGGAGTGCAGGTGGAGAGAGAAGGGAGCTGTGGGGGGAGGCAAGCATGGCCCTGTGTTTCTCCCTGAAACAAACAAACAAAAAAAAAGCAGCCCTCAGCCTATGTTGTGCTAGCGAGGCTTTTCCACCCCTCCATCCCACCAGGTACGGGTGTATGGGAACAGGCCACGGTGTCCCCTCCGCTGCTGGAGAGCCATCGGGTGGCTCTGTGCCTGCCTGGCTGGGTGCTGCGGGGTCCCCGCAGCCTCCCGGCACCCCACAAGGCAGCGATGGGTGCTTGCCACGGGGACCCAGTGACCCAAGGCTCTCTGTGGGTGCTCGCAGGGATGCACAGGGCCTATAACAGGGTCGTGGAAAACTTTTGAGGGGGATCACTCCATTGCTGGGGAGCCCCGGCGTGCGTGTAGGGGGCTGGGGTTATTGCTGCCGTGTCTCCGGGGCCCCTCGGCCCTGAGCTGACACTCTCATTCCTGCCTTTAGAAGGGAAATGTGTGGCCCGGGGCATCGGCGACCTGCTGCCTCCCCTTTGATGCCTGCATATCAGACATAGCCATGCCAAAGAAAGAATTTCATTTTGAAGTGGCATCAGCTAAAGGCGAGCGCCTTTCAGCTGCCTGACAGGGCAATTACACACATCTCTGCCGATCTGCCCCGCCACCGATAACCCCGGCTGTGGCGAAAGGAGGTCTCCGGGCCCCACGGCATCCCTGGCTCTCGGGGGCCATGGGGTAGCCACTGTGGGAGAGGGTGCCTGGAAAAAAATCACGGTGCTTTTTTTTTTTTTTTTTTTTTTTCTTTCCCTTTCTAAAAGAAAAAAAGTTAAAAGAAAGGGGCTTCTCCCAAGTTTGCTTCCCCGTTTGTCGGTGAGGGTGTTGCAAAGCTAAGCAGCATGTGCGCAAACGCCTCTTGGATTTAGATCATTCTCGTTTGTAGAAGTCTCCAGCCGCTTTGCTGCGTTCCTGCTGCTTTATGGATCTGTTTATTTTGGTGCTTATTTTTGCATTGCGTTTAAATGACGAAACCGAAGCTTCAGCCCCGTGGAGGCAGAGGCACTTGCTTTTCCACGGGTGCTGCGAGGGGAGAGGTTGTTCTGATGCGTACGTGGCCTTTGGGAGATTTTCCTTTGCTTTGGTTTTCCTGCCCTGCTGCTGGGCTGTGGGTTGGTGAGGTCCTACATGGGGTGTTCTGCTCAGAAACTGTAGGAAAAAACTAACTTTTTTTCAAAAAAAACAAGAGTATTTCAATTTTGTAAATTTTTTAAGAATCTAAACTGTGGATATAAACCAGCTGACAGTAGAAGTGATTTATATTACAAAATATTCATGGATGCATTAAGCAATTTACTCAGTGCAGCACATCTAAACTTTTGTATTTAACAACAGAGTACAGGGGCTAAGGGTTTCCCTCCCCGTGTGCGTACATCCCTCTGTCCTGTGTGGGTGGCGGGCTGCTGTATGGCCTCCTGAGATCAGAGAGGCATTTAGCAATGTTCTCAATCTGATAAATTGTTTAAAAATAGGTAAATGCAACAAAAAGCGTCAGGGAAACCAGAATCAGGCCCTTTTCTTGTTTCCAGCTGATAACCAGTGGCGTTTTTTTCCCAGCCCTTCAGTTTGCTCTGGGTTTTGCTGGTGATTATCAGAGCTCTCTTCACCGCCCTGGCAAGGGAGAGAGGGGTTGTTTCTGGGAAGCCGCGAGTTAAACGCTGGTGTGGAGAGACCCAGGAATTCCATGTAGCATTTCTGGCCATTGTTTTGTGCATTTGTCGCAACAGTCATGCGGTTTAATCCTGCGCCCTGGAATTAGTGTGATAACCGGTCCTGTCTGTCTGAGCACTGCTTGCCGTGGACATGGACGTGCCGATTCTGTTTCTTGCTGCCTTGTCTGTACCAGAAACTACCTTGCTCATGCAGCAAAGAGCTGAAGTGGTGGTTTAGGCTCAGGTAGCCAGTGCTAAGATTTGCTTAAAGGTATGACAAATATATCTGCTTTGTAAGTACAGTAATTCCTTTGACTGTGGAACGTATCATTTGCAAATGTTGCTTATTTCAGAGCAAGCGAACACTTCATTTGTGGTGGCTGGTACAGAAATCCCTGAAAGGTCTGAGATAAGGCATATCAGTTTAATCCCTCTCTTATTCAGTCCAAGCTGTGAATAAAAAAAGAACGGGTTGAAGGTGAGTGTGCAGCCACCTCCCCACCATCTAGGTGCCCTCCTGGCAGCTGTGGCCCACGGTCCAGCACCCCGAGAAGCGTGAGTTGGATGGTAGATGCTCTGAGGCTCACTGTGATGCGATTTCATCTTTGTGCTTACCGCAGGAAGGCTGTGACTTTTGATACCTTAAAAAGTATTGTCATGCTGAAGTCTGTTGTGACTTATGGATATAGGAAACAAGGAGAATATCTCAGCAGGGTTTACTAACCTCTTGTGGCTCCAACTGAAATGTTTACCATGGTTGCTGGTGTGGGCCACTGGCTGTTACACTGTAACATTATTGCTGGAGCACTGGTGAGGGCATGGGGTAAGGTGTGCTGGAAAATGGGGGTCCCAGGCTCTGCTGTGTGTCAGGAGCTCCTCCCAGAGACCTGTGGTTACCCTGATCCTATCCCCAACCCCTCTCTTGGCTTGTAGGATCCCAAGAGTCTTCTGGCAGGACTTTCTTCTCCCAGGTGAAAATTCACCCCCAAGTCAAAGCTTACAGCATCGTTTTGAGAAGAGCTGCTGTCCTGGAGATGCCGTAATTGAGGAGGGAGGAGGGCTGCTCAGACAGCCAGGCTTTGCCTGTAGCCACAGGGTCCGAGGCTTTGCAAATTAGTTTCTAAAAATGCAGATTGGTTTGGAAGAGACGCACCGAGGTTTGTACATTGCTATTCTGGGACAAACACAGAGGCTTTGCTACGAAGCCAGCAAAGGAAGATGGAGGCCCTTGTCGTTTGGAGTGCAGTGCCTGGACACCTCTGGCAAGCTTCTCGCCCTATGACAATACAATTAGCGCAGTCTAGCCTAATGTTGATGGCTGAAACTGTTGAATCTTAGCGTCGACAGATGTTCTGTTCTCTTCATTCTGGGGTTTCATAGCATGATAGCAGGTCTGAAGGTCCTCTACTGAGCATAGTCCCTGTCTGAAATCACAGGACCTACACAGGTAGGAGGATATATTACTGCTTTCCTATAGATAATGATCTTGGGCACAGAGAGATGAAGAGACTTGGACACTTTACACACAATCAGCTATGGAGAGTGGGCAGAGCCAGAAGAGGTGTCTGACCACCTCAGTCCCTGTCCTGTGTTCTAGATACAAAACTCTTCTCTTATTTCAAGTCTGTCCTTCTGAAGATCCATCACTTAACCTCAAACCGTCGAACCGGTGGTGAATTCTTGCATAATACAATGAAAGAGGAGGCTACAATGTCCATGTTCTCTAGGCAGGCATGATAGTGACAGTGAGTATCAGAAATGGCCCAGACAATGGATATTTCCTTCTGTTCATGGATCCTGCATTGAAGTTTGGAAGTGTAAAGTAGGTTTTGTTAATATGTTATTTTCACCTGGCTTCTTAAACAAGCACCTCAAACTTGCTTCCTTATTTGATAGACCATCCACCTAGACACAAGCAGCAGAGGGAAAAACTCATTAACCAGTGGTTGCACCTTAGCAAAGCCCAAGGAGGGATGAGGCAGTGGGGAACTCTGGCTCTGCTGGGTTGTTGGATCAGCTGTGAGTCACTTACTTCACCCAGCAGATGAACATGTGCTGGGACTTTGGTTCTGCAGAGTCTGTCCAAAATCTGCCCCGACTTGGAGCCCTGTGCTGTTTTTCACACTGTCAGCATTTTTCATGCACTGCTTCCTGCCTGTGCCTTGATGCCGCATTTTACATGAGAATAGCTTTGGGCTATTTTTTAAAAAATATTTATTATTTTTATATTTATTTTTTTATTATATTGGATGGGCATGGCCCATCAACCCCTTGTGTCCTCCCAGGACTCTGTCTTGGCTTTGCAAAGAGCTACTTTGAGCAATGGCAGCAGAGTTAAGGGGAGTCTCCCCTGGCATCTGTGTCCACAAGAAGCATCTTCCCCAGCCCCCCAGCAGTGTGCTTGCACGGTGCACCACAGGGGCTGCCTGGACCTTTTGCACAACCAAAAGCCATTACCAGTAGGATTTCACCCTAGAAAGGACCTGTGATGACCTGCATCTTCCATAACATCAGGGAGCCAAGAAAGCTTTATCCAAACCCAGCCCTACACTTTGATCTGTTCATACGCTACAGATGTGGCTGCATCTCGACATGCTTACCTGCCTTTGGTACTCTGTAGCTGTCTGGTTGTACTTATATCGTCAACATTTCTTCCAGTCGTCTCTTCAATCAGGTGTAGCATGTGATACGTTTATAAATGCAGATTTTCCTTTCCACTCTTGGTCCAATTCCCCTTTTTCCTGGAGATTGCAGATATTCAGATCCAGGGAGACCACAAAGTTCCCAGAGGAGAAGTTAGCTCCCAGTTCTAGCAGTCTATGAATGGAAAATATTGAAGTTAGTCTACATTTACATTAAAAAAAAAAAAAAAAAGTCTGTGCTAATTCTCTGCAAAGGACCATCTAGCACTGCAGGAGAGGGCAGGAACACAGCAAGCCTGTTAACAGTGTTTTTCTGCAGCACCCATCAGCCTCCAGCCATGTACAGGTCAGAGCTTCTGGAGCCAAAATTAGGGTCATTGTATTTAACAGGCCAGCATGAATTTTACTTCCAGAAATTTGTAGAATTACATTGTAAACCTTATAATGCTTTTCAGATCAGCATTATCCTGTGCCAGTAATTTCCACAGTTTGCCTATCCATTCCTTTTGAACTGTTTCCTTTTATTTGTTTTGAAACCATTACCCAAAAGTTCATAATCGTGCTCCAGAGTTCTTGTATTTTTGGACACAATGAACCCCTGTTTCCTATTCCTCTTCTCTGCACCAGAGACTGCATGTCCTCCGCTCTGCCACATCTGTCACCCTTGTCCTCTGCTGTGCCCTCACCAGGCTAAAGAGACCTGTAGGTCTTTGCCTTGGTGGAAGTCGGTCCTTGTTAGTGCTTACCCTTCTCAGTGCCATCTCTGGCAGTCTGGGCAACAGTGGTGGAAGACGGACACTGCCAATGAGACCCCTTAGCAAGTTAATCAGCTTGCTGAAATCGTAGAAATGCATTTTAAAGCATGCATCTGGGCTCACAAAGAATCATAGAATCATTTAGGTTGGAAAAGACCTTTAAGATCATAAAGTCCCACCATTAACCCAGCACTGCCAAATAATACATCGCTTTGTGTCTTAAATTTTCGGAAGGGTCTGGTTGAGTGATGGCAGGTCCTTTGTATACAACTGCATGCACATACAACCTGGAGGTCCTTTGCAGCATGGCAGAGAGCTTTACACTCCCTTTCCTCTTCAAGTAGAGGTGTTGCTTGGACCTCTGCTCCTACAGGCCCCTGAGAAGGCTGGGCAGCTGCCTCCCAGCTCTCTCCCCAGCCAGTCTGGGGCTCTCTTCTCCAGTCAGGCTTGATGTTTGTGCCGGTTGCACATGGAGGTGATGCTGTTGGGTGGGTTCTGGCTGGAGCAGGACTTTCCGCACCACCCTCAGATAATTGCCTTTGTGTTGCATTTATGGCAGGGATTTAAAACTCTTCTGATCTCCCGCATGTTTTAGCTCTGCCCTTTCCTGATTAGATAATCTCACACCTCGTGAATGCATTCCCGTAACATGAATTATTCTCCTTATGCTTGGAGGCTTCTTGTCACTGAAAACTGAAGGCTCTGCTTGGTCTGGAGTCCCACAGGCAAAGTGCAAGTGCTTTTCCAAGTAATCCACCTGCCCCTCACCTCTTCCTTCAGTAATATGAGATTTTACGTGTTATGAAATAATTGCCTGAAACAGGCTGCACTGTTTTACATCTTAGATTATATGGAGGACAGTAGGCATTTTGCATTGCTTTTATTGGCTTTGCTTGTGTTGTCTGAGCTGTGATGCACACCTGCTATTTAGTACTGAAATCAGTGAAATCCTCCATGCCAAGATTAGCTAAGACACGCTAAACTGATTATACACCTCACTGGGAGAGCCCCGGACAGGCTGGGTGTGTATGAGAGGGCTCGCAAGGGGCTGCTCCTGCTCACTGGGCTGGGGCCAGCTCCCACCCAGGGACGGGCTGGGTACATCGCTTTTAATAGGGAATTAAGTAAATAGAAGGAAACACTTTGCTTGAATGCCACACTAAGCAGTTATCTCCAAAGGAGAAGGACTGGGGACCTCAGTGAAGAGCCACCCATGTACTTTCTTTCCTGTCTTTTGGAGTTTATCTCTTAAATCTCCTTCCATCCTGAGCGTGTAGCGGCACACGGGGGCAACACTGTACATGCTCAAAATATGCTGCTCAAGCGTCAGGTGCTCCTGTGTGATGCAGAGAGCTCTTCCTGCTGGTCAACCAGGTGACAGAGCTGGAGCTGGGTAGAAGCTTGCCCCTTTTATGGGGGTCTCTTCAAAAGCTGCTGGATCCTGCACAGCACTGCCGAGGCAGCACCCACCAGCCACAACACCACCATCTGCTGCAGCTTCAGCACTGACCACACTGGTGTCCCTGTTACTTTCAGTCTGTGGGACTTGGGAAGAGACTCTGCAGCCGTCATGACGGGGTAAGGTGTAAGCAAAGGTAAAAATGTTTCTCAGGGCTGGAAAAAGCTCTTTGGGGAGTAGGGGATGAATGGTTGAAGCTGTGGGTTGAGTCTGGGGCTGGTGGAAGCACTATGGCCCCATTGATGCTGCACGGGCTGCTCACATGGTTGGGCTCTGGGGTTTCTTCCCTGGATCTGCTATGGGGGGAACTTATGCTGCTGGGTTGGTCCTGTGGGGGAGTTTCTTGCTGCTGGTTTACATCAGAAAGGAAAATCAGGGCTCTAGGACATGCCCTTAGTTCCACTTCCAATTCTCATGGACCCAACCACCATCCTGACCACCACTTGCCTGCAGCGGTGAGGTGCAGTGGTGAGATGGGGGTTGGTTCCTGCTTGGGTGTCTGAGTAAAAGAGCTCCAGCCCAGCACGGCATGGTGCTCCTGTTCTTCATCACAGAAACCCTTACCCAAGGGCCTTCAGGTCATGAACGGGTCTGGAAAAGGAGCTCAGCAAGACATCCTGTGAAACATGCTGATCCTTCCCGCGTCTGCACTTGGGGCATCAGAAACAGGTATTTTTAGGTGTCATTTGAAGAGATTTAACAGAAACAGCTTTGTGGTTGCTGTTTATTTTGGTGTTTAAAAGTATTAAAAAGAACCACCGCAGTATTCCTTGAAAGACAGTTCGTAGAGTTGGACAGTTTCCCAGTAAGAGGCAGTCCCCAAGGATCATTTGCTAAGACAATATTTTTAATTTGATTAACCAATGGTAGCACTGAGAGGGACCTGCATATGCCTCCATAGCAGGACACACGTTGGGAGCAAAGTTTGATGGTAGAAGCCACAATGTGGGGAGAAGGGTTACCTGGTTAGCTGAGCAGCTCTTCTGTGGGACACGGCAGAAAACAAAGACCTGGGGTTGTTGCTGATCAGAAAAAAGCTCAAGAGAGCCCAAGTGACAGAACCTGGGATGGATGAAGTAGAGATTTTCCCCTAGAGGTCCCAGAGTCAGGGCTAAAATACTGAGTGGGTTTCTCATACCTGCATTCATGATGAATTGTTTCAGACCTCACTGGACTGCTGTGAGCATCAAATGATCTTAGAGAAGAGCCTGGTCTTGTTCTGCTGGGCAAATTGGAGGCTGGAAAGGGATTGGTTGTCTGTCTTGGGGTAAATCCCAACAAGAGGGAAGCGCTGCTTGTCTCTGAGTAGGGACACTTGGGGAACTGGAAAAAAAATTTCCAGCTGTCAGAAGTGAGATCCCAGATGGGCCATGTCAACAGGACTATCAGGGACAAAAATCTGTCCTTGTTTGGAAGTGACTCCTCTTTACTCATGGGAAGGCGAAATGTGGTCCTCAGGACAGCAGAGTGGCTCTCCTCTCCTGGGGGGTCCCTGCAGCTTTGGATGCAGGATATCAGGTGAACATGTTGTGAGGACCCAAAGTCACTAAAGGATGACCTACAATCCCAGGTGTCACCGCAGATGTCACCAGCTGTGGTCAAAGAAAGAGCAGCCATGCTCCTTCTGCCAGAGCAGGAGCGGCCTCAGACAAAATTGTTTCTCATGGGCAGAAACGGGATAGGAATGCCCTTTCTTGGATCGATGGGTAGTAGGGGGGACATGGGAAGGGGCGGTTGCTGTCCCCAGCCAGACAAAGACATTTGGAGGTGGCTCATGGAAGGAGAAAGAGGGTGGGGTGCCCTGCTGCAACTCCCTTGGGTGCTGGAAATAGCTAGCATTATACGACACGCTTCACAAATTGCTTTTGCTGTGGGTTGAATAATGGCTTATAATAACAACGTGGCTTATGTGGCCTTGGGGCAGCACAGCCGCTAGATGGGGGAGAGGAGGGCTGGATTTTCTTCCCACCTCCATCTGTGTGGTCCAGGGTGGGCCAGTAAATGGCCTCATGCCTCAGTTTCCTCCCTTGCAGGCCAGGAGTACGCTCATCCTGCTGACAGTAATGGCGATAAAATATCTCACAAGCAACCGCTATTTAAAAAATCTTTTATTGCTTCCCGTTAAGCTGATGACTGTTAATGAGGAGAATAAAATTCACTGCCCTGTTGCCATTAGACAAATATGTGCTCCATCTCCATCCGAAAACCCCATTGTAAATAACTGTGGAGGAGTGGAATAAACATTGTCCTTCCCAGGGCAGGGCTGAGCAGCAAGAATGAGCAAACACAGGTGTGGAAGATTTGTAAGCTTTAAAGGAGATTGGGGCTATTTGGGAATCAAATCTGGTTTTGGTTAGGAGTATCTTCTGCCAAAAAAAAAAATCCCAAAGCACCAACGAAAGACCCCACAGATGGGCGGTGACGGCTGTCTGCAGCTGCAGGCTGGCTGTGATGGCTGGGGTGGTGGCAGCATCCCAACACGCTGGTGGCAACCAGGGTGCACGGTCCTGGCATTGTTCCCACATCACATCATTTTGCCATTTGGCATCCCCAGACCTCTGCTCCATCCGAAGCCCAGTGCAGAGAAACCCTTCTGCACCGGGTCAGCTCCTTGGGTTGGTGTCGTTCAGCGTGTAATTGGGGCTAAGCCGCTTACTTTATGTGGCAGGCTTTCCTTTCTGTCTTTCCCCTTTCCCTTTTGAAGGTGAAGGTTTTATGTGACTGAAATGTGTTAACGCTCCCATAAAAGTAAGTGAAACACAAGCGGACGTTTTCTTTTTTTGGGCACAGATGTGATTGGTTTGGGCCTGATCCAGAGGCCAAGAGAGTGATGATTAGCAGTGCTGAAGGGAAGTGTTTTCTGTAGGAAAGTGTCATTTGCAGAGCAAATTGCGACATCTAGAAGAGCCAACTGTGTACCTGGACTCTGGGGACCCATTCCTCCCCTCCCCGCTCTCACGGCCCCGCTCTGATGCCACGGCAGGAAGGTTGTCTCTGCTGCAGGGTTCATTTTTCCGAAGGACCCTTGATACCAGACTCAGCCCATCCAGCAATTAAGGCTACCCAAATGAGATTGCAGGGTAGAGTTTTTACAACCTAAAAGAGGTCCCTGATGCGGTAGATTCAGAGATGGGACAGTTTGCCCAGCACCCGCTCCGATGAGCTGTGTTTGCCCCTGCTGCTTTACAATGCAGAGGCCAACAGGATGTTTTGCACAGAGCCCATGGCCTCCTGCACACATCCGCTGCTGTTGGTTTCTTATCTTGTTCTGAACAACTCCTTTCAGACTCAGCAAAACCAGGAGCAGGGATGGAGTAAGTATTTCCTGACCTTGTTCATGCATGGTGACACAAGACCCTTCCCTTTGCTCCTTAGAAAAGGCACAGCCAGGCAAAACAGTGAGGCATATGCCACAAAAATGCTCCCAAATCTTCTTTCATTCCCACCTGGAGGAGCCATCACTTGGTGGACAACTTGGCCGTGAAAGGCTGGTGGGACTCCATCATGCCCCATGTTCCTTGAGGCTGGGTGGTGGCACAACCACTTTCCCCCTCTGCTGTGGGCTTATGATGAGAAACCCCTCCAAACGATGAGGCTTCTGCCTGGTTTTGGAGTCCACCATCCCTGTTGCGTGCCAAGGAGAGGATGTCCCACAGAGTTGCCAGTGCGTAGGACTTCGAGGATGCTGACGGCTCCTTGCAGCATTCAGCTGGACTATGCTCTGTGCCTGCGGTCCTGCGCTGAGCAGAGAACCGAGTGCTCTTTGTGCACCCAAATCAGTACCAACATTTATGCCGAGGTGGGACAGCATTACCTACTGGTGGTTCCCCATTGCTGCTCTGAATGCTCTTTGAGGTAGAATGATTAGAATAATTTCAGTTGGAAGGGACCTCCAATGACCATCTGGTCCACTGCCTGACCACAGAGATGACCAAAAGCTGATGACTGTTACTAAGGGCATTGTCGAAATGCCTCTAAAACACTGACAGGCTTGGGGATGTCTCCCCATCTCTGGGAGGAGCAGAGCAGGCTCTTTGCAACCCCTAAACTCTTGAGCAAGTTGGTGGTCAGAGTGCAGATGAGATTTCCTCAGCCTGTGGTCGTGTTTTGGGGATTGTAGTTAGGGCTTGAAGCACCATCCCATGGAGTGAATGTGACAGACGCGTGCCTGGCGTGTTCTCTGGTATTTCCCATGCTCCTCTGAAGCCTGGGAAAAACTCGACAGTAAAACCCAGACTTGCATGAAAAACCTTTCCCTTGCACTGAACTCATGCAAAGCCTCAGTGTCCCAGCAGCAGATGGCTTAGCTGCTTTCTCAGAGATGGGTTATTCATGCAGACACCTATTTTGAGGCACTGCCATCCTGGTCTTCACACATCTCCTCCAAAGATGGAGCTTCATTTGCAGATACCCCAAATCTAAGGTGTACGATGGCAGAGCAGTGGCCTTGGCCTTTTTTGAAGATCTGTCTAGCTCAAATGTTCTGTGTTCATGTGTGTGAGTTGGGCATCCTGTCTCTAAGACTCTGTGTGTGAAATGTGTCCCTTGATATTTCAACCTCCAAACTACCTACCCTCCTGGCAAGGGAGATGTTGCCTCATGAGCAAGAAAGAAATGGATGGCCTTGTGTCATTGCAATTACACAAAGTCCAGTGATGTCCAAGGCACCAAGCCAAGCCACTCCATTTGGATCCTGGAGGTGGACACCTCTCCAAAAACACCTGTAGGGACTTCTGTCCACAGCTTCTGTACCTGCAGATGAAAGGACATGTCGTCTCAAAGATGGAAAAATCTCCACTGTGGCTTTTGGGATCACATAACACTTTGGCTCAGGCGACCCAAGGAGAATGTGGCTGGGTGGGAGGTGATGTGGAGTCTCCCGGGCCAGCGGTGGGGCTGCTCTCCAGGGTGTACACCTGTACATCTTGGCAAAACAGGCCCTGCGGCCTGGCAGAACTTTCTGCTGAATATTTTGGCTGGATCCATGAACTTGTGCGGCTTTTGTGGCATGGAAACTGCCTATAATTTCTGCTGAATGCAGCCCCATATATTATGTTGACAGTTCCAGAACATTATAAGATCATTTAGTCCTTTCTCACTAAAACCAATTTCAAACCTCAGGGTAGTTGTTTCATGATCAGTAGACAAGCCCTGCATTAAACCCACAATTAAGACAAAACCCTGAAAAACAGTGCGCAACACCCCCAGTCTCCAGCAGCTTAAAACCCAGGGTCTGTCTCACCTGCTGTTGCACCCAGTGGCTTGAAATTGCAAAGGCAGCGATGGCTCATGGGGAAGCTGCAGTGTGAGGTCCCATCGTCCCAACTGAGGGTGAGCGTGCGGCCAAGGCTGCGCGGTCTGCGATGAGGTTGGGTGAGTGTTAGGGAAGATGCATTTAGAGGTGAGATTTAGGAGGACCAAAGATGGATGTAGCTGGCTCGTTCCCTCCATTCGCCCTGTGCTGAGAGGAATATCCATATGGCATTTATGCTGTTCCCGTGTCCAAAAGTGCTCTTAAGTGTTCACAAATCCAGAGAAAATATTGTTAACCTAGCAGCAGCCTAGGCATGCCCCAGGAAGCCAATAGAGATCCAGCTTTTTCTCTCTGAACTCTCTTGAATACATCCAAGGACACAGCATTTTTCCTCAAGGGATCCAGTGCTTCAGTGGTGGAAAACAGGTGGAAGACCACTGAAGCCAATGGCACTGCAGTTATTTACATCTGCTGAGGAAATGGTTCAAAATCCTTCCTTTGAATCAACACCTTGTTACAATATAGGTGAAAACTCTCTATCTCAAGCAGATCCTCCTTGGGTTTCTGTTGCAGCACTCTCCAGACTATCAAGCTGCAACAAGGTCTTTTACCACCTCATACCAGCATACAAGAGTATACCAGTCCCCCTGCTGCCTTCTCCTCATCTCATCTTGCCTCATCCAGGGTGTGTGTTCTCTCTGCTCTTGCTTCTTCCTCGGCTGCTCCCTCTTCATTGGCTCTCAACCACTTAACAGCACCAGCCACAGCTGCACCTTATCTACAACAGCCAACCCACCGCCCCTGAAGCCAGCCCACAGCTGTATATTATCAATGCTAATTAACCCAGCTTCATTCCTCTATAGGTTTCCATCCTCCAACATGTGGTGGATGGGGACATTGCAGCCCTCTTGCATCTTAGCAGAGAAATCAGTGCTTTCCTAAGCAAATTTCCTATGCGCCCAAACAAGAAGTCCCAGGTGCATGGATGTCCTGCAGGGATTTCATGGCTATTCATCCATTTGCTGTGGATGGCTTTACAATATTTTTGAGCTTCTCCTTGCGAGATCTGTGTTCAGCTTTGGGCCCCTCACTACAAGACAGGCATTAAGGTGCTGAAGCGCATCCGAAGCAGGGCAATGAAGCTGGTAAAGGATCTAGAGAACAAGTCTGATGAGAAGCGGCTGAGGGAACTGGGGCTGTTGAGCCTGGAGAAAAGGAGGCTGAGGGGAGACCTTATTTCTCTCTACAGCTGTCTGAAAGGAGGGCGTAGTGAGGTGGGTGTGTTCTCCTTTTCCAAGTAACAAGTTATAGGACAAGAGGAAATGGCCTCAAGTTGCACCAGGGGATGTTTAGATTGGATGTGAGGAAATATTTCTTCACCAAAAGGGTTGTTGAGCACTGGCACAGGCTGCCCAGCGAGGTGGTGGGGGCACCATCCCTGGAGGTATTTAAAAGCTGTGTAGATGTGGCACTTGGAGACAAGGTTTAGTGGTGGGCTTGGCATGCTGGGTTAGCAGTTGGACTCAATGATCTTAAACATCTTTTCCAACCTAAATGATTCTGTGATCTCTCCAGAGGACTGAGCAGTGCCCAAGCTCTGAGCATCCTGATGGGTATCACCTCCCATCCCACGCCTCAGCCCCACCGGCCCGCTTGTGCTTTGTTTTCTTGCCCTTCTCAAGAACCAGCTGCAGGTTGTGCTTTTTCTCCATCAACATCATCGCTTTTATCTGCGCTGGTAGCAGCGATCCCCACCATGCAGGATTTATTTACATTGAAGGGTAAGTGGGAGGCTGTAATTGGGATGGGATTTGAAGAGGTCAGAAGGAGCCTGTGCAGGAAAACTGTAAATGAGGGAGGGCTGGGAGTTTGCTGAAGTCGTTACGCACAGATCGTTCCAGCTTCCACTCAGTGCCATTAGCTGGGGGTAAACGTGCTGTCCAGGGACGGATGTGTATACATTAATGGGGGTTTTCAAACAGACAATCAGTAATGAGCTGTTAATGTTTTCCAAGTGGTCTTTCAACCTTATGCTCTGATTTCTTTCGGCTGCGCAGCGTGCTCGAGGATTTTGGATCTCTCGGTCCCTGTGCAAGAGTGCAGGTCCCTTTCCATGCACCAGGTCTCTGCTCAGCCTCAGTGCCCCTTGTGCTCTGTCCCTGCTCGTCTCAGCTGCCTCCAGCACCGTGGCAAGCCCCGGGGGTCAGGAGCCCATAAGATGGGCAGGGGAAACCCTCTCTGCCAGGGAGGGGGCCGGCAGCCCCTGGCTGCGTGTGCAGCAGGCTTGGCGCGGCAAGCACACGGGTTTGCCATACAGTGGGTTGGGGCAGCTGGTGCGGACACGGCTGGGAGGAAGGTGTAGGATGAAAAATCTGAGAATTGTCTTCAGGAAACCTGATTAAATGACGAGCTGAAAACTCACGGCTTGCAGCCTCGAGCGTGCTTGGGAAAACAAGAGCTAAGTTGCTACACCCCCCTTCCTCCCACCCCCAGCTCATCTCTGGGGTACCCTTGGGATATCACTTGAAGAATCATACCAGTGATAGAAGTGGTAATTGAGGAAACTGATGCAAACGTGATCTCCCAAAAGGTTGTGTGGGAAGCAAATTTGGGAAAGATGCTCAGATAAGTGGAATTTTTGCTTTTGTGCCTTTCTTGAGCAACATCATCAGACCTAAGGTTTCCTGTTTATTTATTCAATGATCACCGCTGTATTACACACATAGGAAATCACAAAAAATGCCTTGTTTTGAGGACAGGTGAGGTGGAAATAAAGGCTGCTATTTAGGCTAGGCTATGGCATATTGGCTGTGCTGAACATCTCGTCTTGTGACTATTTTCACGCATCAGCGAAGCGAGCACAAACACATCCTGCAAACATCTGGCTAGGAAGATGCCTCAGCTGTGCTGAACAGTACCAATAATAATAATGTTGTTGCTCTAGTGTAACATAGAGCAGCCCCAAAGCTGCTCTGCTCTGGGCCGGGTAGCAGAGAGGCCCCTACACTGGGCTCTGGGGTGAGCTGTGGTGGAAGGCAGATGTAGAACTGGCTTTATACCACCCTGTGGGCTGCATTTCACTGGTGTGAAAGGGCGGTAGTAAAGCTTGGAAGCTGGAGTGGATGGTGCTGAATGAAAACCGACTAGATAGCAACATGTCATCAGCATCTGTTCCCCCTGGGGAGGTTTAAATCCAACTGTTCTCCCAAACCAGCCCACCACGCAGCCTCCTCTTGCTGCAAAAATGCGCTCAGATGACTTAACTTAATGACTTAGCTAAATTGAACGGTTTCCAGTAGCGCAGTAATGTGTTTGGAGAAGGAAGAGCTTTCAAAAGGAAGCTGTTTGCCCATCTAACCCAAACAACTTTCCATTGCTGTTGGGGAGAGAGGAAAGTCTGAACACCTCATGCAGTGAGTCCAGGGTACCCATGACTTCATTCCAATAGCACTTGGCAAGGGAAGCGTGCATCAGGCAGCAAAATCTGGTTACATTTGGCTCTTCCCCATGTTTCTCAGCTATGGGGCAACCAGTGGTGGGAACCTGTGGTGAGTCAAGGTGCACTTGCGGTAAGATGGCTCATGAAGAGTCTGCCCCGTGGCTGTGTTTACCTGGCTGCCACCCAGTGATGCCGACGGGGCTGGGCTCCCAATATATGGGATTTTTTCCCTTTCTCAGGGCTCAATGGATTCCCTCATCTCTCCCTGGTGGATCACAAATAGTGACACTTGATAGAACAAGACGTAATGGTTTTAAACTAAAAGAGGGGAGGTTCAGACTAGATGTAAGGGAGAATTTTTTTGTGCTGAGGGTGGTGGGACACTGGCACAGGTTGCCCAGAGAGGTGGTAGGTGCCCCATCCCTGGAAACATTCCAGGCCACCTGGACGGGGCTCTGAGTGACCTGATGGAGTTGTGGATGTCCCTGCTCATTGCAGGGCGGTTTGGCTAGATGGCCTGTAAAGGTCCCTTCCCACCCAAACCATCCTCTGATTCTATGGTTTGTTTGAGGAAATAAGGAATAGATGGGCTGGCTTGGTATCCTGGGGCTGGGAAGGGTGAAATCCTTTAGGATCTAAAAATATGTAACTACAAATGCTGCTTCAGTTGCGTGTAATTGCTGTGAGCTCCATGGGGCCGTGGACAAGGATATTGTTTCACCTTTGCTCATGTGGGGCCCAAATCACAGTTTAACAGAATCAGTTGCAGTTTTTGTAGCTGGCATTTTCTCCAGCAAAAGATGGGATTTAGTCAAAGAAAAAGCATAAAAAAATATTGCTTTATTTTCTGAAATATCAGAAAGCCTGAGTGTGCAAAATTAAAACTTTAGTTTCATTTAGAAGTGTGGATTCTCATATAGGTTTCCCCAACCTTTTTATTCTACAATTTTGGTGATATTTTTAAAGTTTTTTAAAATTTTAACCAAGTATCTAAACAGGTGGCATGATATTGGAGTTGTCCAGTGGACTGCAATTCTGACTTCTGTTCAACCCCACCTGATGCTTTGAGCCTTTCTAAAACCTCAGCAAGTGTGATACTGCCATGACAAGACTTCAGGTAAAAACAGAAACATCAGTTGCTCCTTTTGGCGTTTTCTTCACATCAAAGCTTCAAGACTACTTAATACACAAGCAAATGCAAGCATGGCTTTTTTTTTAATCTTCATTTTTTCTCTCTTTTGTCTTGCAACATGATCTACCTCATATGAATTGCTGTGATTAATTATAGTAAATAGTAATAATAATGACAATAACAACATCAACGATAATTGTATTAATAATAATAATAATAGTAATAGATTCATTGAGTGGTTTGTGTTGGAAGGGACCTTAATGGTAATGATGATGATGATGATAGTAATAATAATAATAATAATGATAATAAAAACAACCAGTGCATTGAAGAACCAATTAGTTTTACTTCTGGTATAGGTCTCGTCTGAAGTATTTTATTCGGTTTTATAATGGTGGGGTGTTTTACCTAATATCAGCCATGTAAGCATGGTGCACTGAGTCCCAGCAGTGGAGCAGATTCCCAGCCACTGTGGGGTTGTCAGGCTCTTCTGGAGGGTCATCCTGGACAAGCCCCCTTACTTCTGGATGGGGTGAAGCGCTCTCAGGCTCAGCATTATCTGCTCAGGTACAGGGCGCTTTGAACAGCAGAGGTGAGATGCTGTGCACCCCCTTTCTGTGCTGAGTGTGGTCTTACACCAGCTTTTTTTGCCCCCATGATGGCTGGCAGAGCTGATGCTGTGCTCCCAGCATGCTGGACCTGGGCACTTTGGAAAGCCTAAATCTCATGTGCATTTTTGGACTTGATGATCTTAAGGGTCTTTTCCAGCCTAAATGATTCTATGATTCAGCAGCTTCCCTTTCCCTGCAGCTTGCTTGTGCACATGGAGCCGCCTGTGACGAGGACCCAGCAGATGTGCAACCAGCAACATGATGAGCAATTTCTGCTGGGAAATGTTCACAGCTTGAGCCAGAGCCTGGTGCTGCATCCAAACCCAGTGAGCTCAGGGAGAGCCTCTCCCCAGGCTTGCACAGATCTCCTGCCTTGGCTCTGGGCAAATGACGAGAAAAAATATGCCCCACAAGTGCTGGGTACTGACCCTCCCTGCACCCTGCCCATTTCATATGTTCAAGGACCACCTTGTCATGAGCAAGGACTGAAATCCTGGAGTGCCCTGGGCACAGCTTCATGGGAGAAGCACTGTTGACTGCATGTTGCAGTTGTCATTTCAGAGGCTTGATTTGTTGGAAATAAAAGAAAAAGGAAAAAAAAATCCCATCATGACGCCATGATGCAGTGGTTGTTTTATCTCACGGGGAGGTTGAATGAGGCCTCGTAATTGCCGGAAGATTTATGAGACTGGAATTATGCTTGGCTGTTGCTGGCTAATGTATCTGTGGCGTGGATGTTGTGAAAGCACCTTATGAGACAACATGTAAGGAAATTTCAGAAGGTGTGTGATCTCTGGAGGCAAAACGAAAAACCACCCCACAGTAGGTCGATTTGTATGTGGTGTTGACAGGGAGCCATCATCCCCCATGGCCCAAATAAAACCGCTGGAGCTGATGTTCTTGTGCTACATCAGATAAACAGCGGTAGGCTTAGTGCTCATTTCTCAGGCTGCCTCTAATTATCCAGGGCTCTCATGTGCCAGGGGACTGTGTGAGTTATTTATAAGCCTCTTTCAAGGAGGAAAGTATTGGAACAGCCACGTGGATTTTTTCATTCAACACATTCTCCCCATGAGCACAACCTGGCTCCTTTGGGAGGGACTGGTGTTCGAGGACCAGATTCCTCCCCGGTGGAAACACAGTGGGATAATCCAGAGCCACACTAGTGCCTGGGAAAGCATCATGGGATCCAGCTGGTCTGGAAAGTGCATCTTTGCTCTGGTGCCACCAGGGTGACTTTACTGCGAGGCTGTAGCCTGCTTTGCATGAGTGCCATAGCTCAGCTGCAACCACATCATCATTGGATGCATTTATCCTACCACCCCATCAAGGCCTGACAGTATACTCAAACGTTGTAATGCCAAAAGCATCCCTGTAAGAGAATGGATGCTGTTCTGTGCCCTGACCCCTTTGCTCTAACTGCAGCCCAGCTGGCTTGATCACAAGCCTACAGCACTCACCAAATTTAAGAGCTGTATCTTCTAATTATTTTCTCCTTTGCACTTTTCTAAAGCCTTTTTTTTAAGCTTTTCTTCCCTGCAGCTCTACCTATGAGCCAACAGAGGCAATGGCATCCACCTCACACCTTGCAGAGGGGTCCTCATCGCTCCTCACAGACCTTCCCTTGATCCTGCTGGGTCCTCTTCTACCGCACCCAACTGCTGTCTTTGCTTTTGTACTTCACAAGGTGAGAGAGTTCTTCTCTTTTGCAATGAGGTGAACACAATGGCTTGTAGGTATTCCAGTAAATACTTGTGACACAGAGAGCGACTCTGAGCAGTGGGGTGAGGAAAGTGAGCAAAAGGGTGTGAAGCTGCAAAAGCAGGCTCTGCTAAGTGTATGTTCAGGTGGAAACCTCACCTCCTGCAAGGCAGCTCAGTGCTCTGCTCACCCCCGCCTGAAATAACTTGAGTGTCTGGAGACCATTGCATGAGACTGGCAAGTCAGGTATTTGCATATGGATTTAGGCAATAGCTGTTTCAAAAACCCACAGTAAATACCCACACTGAACCCTTTCCCAAGGCTTTACATCTCAGAGAGCTCTCTGTTTGCAGGCATGAAGCATCTCTCCATCGCTCATTGCCGTTCTCCTGCGTGGTTGTGGATGACTGTTGTCCAGCCTTTGTTAGGTGCATTGTGACCTGCTCATCCCAAAGGGCTGCACAGGTTTGTGTGGGTCGGGCAGCAGCTGGGTCTGCCCTGGGGATCTGCTGGTAGGAGTTGCACCCCTGAAGCATCCATCCATCCATCCATCCACCCATCCATCCATCCATCCATCCATCCATCCATCCATCCACCCACCCATCCATCCACGCATCCATCCATCTATGGAACATAAGGTGGTTCTGGTTGCAGTTTGGTGAATCTGCCACTGTAATAAGGACCTGGATGAAGCAAAAGCAGAGCTGGAAAGAGATAAAGGTCAGTAACATCGTGAGGAATATGCTGTGTTTGATGTATTTTTATAAGTGTGAAAAGGGGCTATAGGATTTTTCAAAGCACAGCACTTGGCAGTCTGTAATCTCACTGGCGGCTGAGACTTGTGCATCATTTAGATGAGCTGTTCCCAGGGGAGGCAGTGCCAGATGTACACCTTGCTAGAGGGCAATGACACTTCAGTTCCCAGTTGCCTTCTCTACCTCCAAACACCTGCATACCGCCCCAGTCATCACCCTCCTGTTCCCAAATTCTTGATAAACAGGCTTTTTCAATCAACTAGTTTCCAAACACTTCCCTGAAAGCCAAGACAATTATATCTATAAATACTAACCTAGCATGCACCAGGTTGGGCACTTCTGAGAAATCTAGACCTGCAGGATAGTTCTCCTTTCTTTTCCCCTGGTCTTTAAAGGATTTAACTACAGACATTTCAGCATGTTGGCTTGGGTTTTGTCTTTACTCGGTATTCATAAGGAACTTTGGTGAGTGGAGAAGTGCCTTTCTCTGAGGAAGGGAGCAGGTTTCTGGTTTTGCTGGTTACCCCACAACTTCACACCTTGTTGGTGAGATGCAGCTGGAGGTGTTTGGTTTAGGGCTGGGTGAGGCTATTAGAAATGCTTGAAATACGCATTTGAGTAGATGCATAGCCTGAAGGAGAAGATAAGTTATATGGTTTGGCATAATACAGGAGAGATTTTTGTTGCCTGGAAGATGGGAATATCGCTGAGAACGTGGAGAGATACAGAACAACAAAACCTTAAAGCTGATCTCTTTGTATTTTTGTCTTATGAACTTTGAATTGAACTTCTGCACCAGATCTGATCTGGATGAAATATCATATCTGAGGCTGATTCTTATCTCTTAAACCTTTCCTTTGTTTCTTTGACTCTTTGGGCTTTACCCTCTTGTTTTATTGTGAGTGGCCCAAAGCTTTGATCTCACAGTGAGCTCCGGCAGGCAGCACAAACCTTTGCTTTGGTGCGAGACACACAGAGGGACACTGGGGTACTCAGACAGTCTAAACAGACAAGAGGTTACTTCTTCTGTGCTGAAGTCCGAAGGCAAACAGGGTAACTTCAGAATTTATTGTCTCCCCTTACATGATGGGAAACTGGAAATTCACACGGGTATTCCACAGTAAGAAAATGCACCTGTGGGAACTCAGTTGTTGTATATCTGTTTCCAATTTTATTTACAATCCCTTTTATTTTTTTAAAGAGTCTGAGCAATTTAAGCTTACCTATCCTTTAATATAAAATAATTGAAACCAAAGCTCTTAAATACTTTATAATGACTTTTTCTCTGCTTTTTACAGTCATGAGTAGAGGTTTTATTCTTCCAAAGTATCTAGGTCGCTAAGCTCGAATTATATTTTACCTCTTCGGGAAATTCCTTTACTAGGAAATGAACAGCTGGTCTTAATCTAATCTGATGATACCTGCTGATCTATACAGTAAGAGCAAAGTGCGGCCAACCGTGTTGGAAAGCATTGGGGGCTTCTCTGCAAATATTCATTCATTGTTTTGGACTTCTTTTTTTAAAGTAATGATGTAGAGAGACACTTCAGACTTACTCCCCACATTTTCCATTAGTGGTAATTTAAAACTTTGAAAAATGTACAGTAACTTGCCTAGGTCAGCTGAGTATCAGCATGTAGCTTTTCATTCACATTTTTCATTTAATCCGGTGGCTTTGAATTCCTTGCCTTGTAAGTTCCTATATATGAAGATTAGAAACTGCTTCTGGCTATGTGGAATTACATGCTTTTAGATGAAATTTAATCCCTTGTAAAAGGTTTTGTTTGCGGTGATCTTTCCTGTTCACAGCAATAGGCTGCCTGGCTGAGAGCGGATGACACAGGTGAAGACATCAGCGGACAATAGGCAAAAAACCCCAAATAATCACAGCTTGCATTTAGGATCAAATCTTCATCAGAGCTTTTGGTGATCTGGCAGCTTAGAGACTTCTGCTTTGATTCCAGGAAAGCAGCACAGCAAAATGAAAGTCTGCAAAATCTATTGAGAATAAATTGGATACGTCCACACCGTCTGTGTTTTGACAGGGTTTCAAGTGGGAAATTTTGGCTTTGGAAGGGTTTGCCGTGTGATCCAAGCGCTCCCCGTCCCACGGTCCAGCTGGGACTTCTGCCTTCAGAGCAGGATGGAGACCTTTCCCTGGATTTCACGCCCCCCCTGAGCTCTGCTGGGAGGAAAGAGCCAGGGTTCACCTCTTGCACAGCAGTGGCTGAAATGAGAGTTTCTTCTCTGAGCAATGGGTGGTTTACACACATTTTGGTGATGTGAAACTCTCCAGCAGGGTCTAGGGCTGAAGCAGGTATCACTCCAGTACCTTTTTGTCAGGAAGTCCTCAGGCTACCCAGAAAAACAAAGCAGAGGCACATATTAAAAAGCTCGTTCAGTGCAAGTGACCTTTCTGCATTCAGCCTGGGAGTTTGTGACAGTCAAAAAAGAAAATAATTCTCTGCTTCTTCCAAATTCCATATCCATCCGTACCATTCCAGTCTGTCATGAAAATTAACCTGCAAAAAGCCAGTTGCTTTCCTTGCCCCATAGCTGTGCCTCCTACCCTGCCTCGACCAGCCCTGGTATCAACCCTGAAATCAGATAGCAGGATCCCGCCTGGAACTGGCCAGAGGGTGGTCCCACTCTGCACCAAGGAGCATCCACAGAACATGCGGGGACAGCAGATGTGGGGAAAATACCTTCGAAAACCAAGCACTTATGGATTCAGAATGGGGCTGTGAATTGTGTTTTCACGAGGAACGTATAATTGGGGCACGTTGAATCCTCCAGTGGAGGACAAGCCAAAAAAAAAAAACCAACCAAAAAAACCCCCAGATGGTTTAGGTGATAAATTACATAGGTTAAATTGCAGATCTTGCAATGAATGCTGGCTGGGATGTGTATGCAACCTTTACAAAAAAGGATTGGTAAAGTCCACTATTTTTCAGGCAATTTCAGAAGAAGAAGGAGGAGAAAAAAGGTGTTCATTTAGTGACTGAGCCATTCATTGCGAGTTGCTCGCTCGGCTCTAGCAGAGTTAAGAGGTTGGCTGAATCTAAACAAAATTTGGAAATTTCACTTCTGAATAAAGCATGTGAGCCTGGCTGCAGAAGTGGGCTGCTCTCTTCCTTTTATGAATCAGTCTCCAAGATATGCTCACATTCCTGAGAAACAAGCCTGGAATAACACGGCTGGCTTTTGGGTGCAATACGCTGATTATGAGGAAGCAACAGTCTCCCGTGTATGAATAGCTTTTATGTTGAAATAGGTCAGTGCTATAGCATTCGTTGAAAAATGGCTTTTTAATGTGCTTTATGGGCTGTCAGGGCATAATGAATGTAAACCGTAGACCTGGCTTCATCAGAATAATATTTTATTTTTTTGCTTTATCGACCAGACGCAATGAATCTCAGATCAATTAGTTTTGCTTTGAAGTTTGCTCTTGATCCAGATCTTCAATAAAAAGGAAGTTTCCAAATCACTGGTCTGTGAACACTGTTTGTGATTAATTACCCTCTTATAATCTGAGGAATTCTGGTCGTTGCTGTATTTTGAATACCTCAGATTGCATGGGGAGTTTTATTTTGGCTGGTATATTTGGAAACTGCTAATAAACACCTACTTCCTGTTTTTCTTGCTACTGTGTATAACAAATTGTTAAAAAACTTGCTTTCCCATTTCAGCTGCTTGCCTGTTTGACCAGACCTGAACCATATTATTGGTTAATCAACGTCGTATATCATTTGCCAGCAAATTTTCTCAGCTGTTAAAAGCAAGACCTTGTCTCTGGCTGTAACAAAAAGTGGGTAACTTTGCACTGCAATAAAGCTGGAGGAAGAAACCTTACACAAAGCTTCTGCTAGAGACAAATAACGACCGATAGGGTTTTAACTTTGAAACTGAGTTTTATGTAAAGTTTCCTAAAATAACAGCATGTTTTCTTGTTGATGCCTGGGTTAATTGGAGTGTGGGGACGGTCATGGATGTGAAGGGTTCGCTTCGTCCTGGGAAATGATGCCGAGCCGTGCCCGCAGTGTGAACATCTGTTTGGGCAAAGATTTTAAGGTTAATATTGTATGGAGGATGTTTGTTTAGACAGGATGAATGCTTTTGTGAAATCTAATATTAGGCTCTATCTAGGTATGTCCGGTTGGCACCAGCTTCTGCATTTTGTGTGCGAACAAATGTTAATTAGCAGGAAAAAAAAAAATTCCCCACTTTGTCTCTGAAGTAATGCAGCGTAGCAGTGGAAATAGATTAGTTATAGCTGCTGAAAGGTCCTTTGGTTGTTGCCTTGCGCAAGTGTTATCAG
The DNA here is from genome assembly GCF_963210335.1 of Falco punctatus. NCBI lineage: Eukaryota > Metazoa > Chordata > Aves > Falconiformes > Falconidae > Falco > Falco punctatus. Next base: position 38,666,101 of record NC_137587.1, on the reverse strand, counting down.
TGTTTGTGTTGTGCTTTGGGTGTTTGTTTGCCGGCGGCCGTGGGCTGGTGCCTGCTTGGAGCGGGTGACTCATGGCCGGCTCACTCCAGCAAAGGCTGTTTTCAACACATCGGTTGTACAAGCTCATTAAATCCATCGCCTTCATGGCACTGGCGGTAATAAATGCTTTCAGAAATTTCCCTGAAATTGTGCGTTCGGGCTGTTTTGAAGTTTAAGCCTTTGTTTTTAGAATCTGTGCTACTTTTAATTTTTTGTATTTTGAATATTCAAGCATCTATCGTTCATTTACCTCCTGCACCCCCTGGCTATCTCTCTGGGGTAGGTGGCCCAGCGTGAGAAGCTCGCAGGGTTTGTGGCAGGTTGGGTGTTGTGCCACATGGTGGAAGGGTGGAGGGAAGGGGCATGGCTTTTGCAAAGCAATGGTGACTTCTGTATGTGTCTCCTGGGTGTTGCCATGTCCTGCATTCCCACCACTGTGGATTTTGGGCAGAACCACCTGGTGAGGATGGCCATTCACCAGTCTTTGGGACCTCCCTCCTGGTTCCTGCTGATGGGGGCTGGCAGCATCCCAATCAACTGCTGGTGGGCAGGAGCCTGCACAGTTCATCTCCTCTAAGTTCCAGTTGCTGCAGGAAGAGGAACTCTCCCCAAGCAAACTGTGGTTTGGTAGTCTTCGTTTGACTCTAAGGTGTCCCTGCAGTAGTAACAGACCTCCAAGCTCACCACAGCTATTAAAGCAAAGCCCTGAGGATGCAGGGGACTGGTGTGTTACAAATAAACTGTAAAAGCATATCTTGCTTTCCAGTGGATTCGGGTCCTTAATGCCCGGGATCACAACAACCCCAGGCTGCTTCTGCCATGGTGCTCTAGAGAAACTGTTTGACTGGCCATGCATGTGCTGGTCGGGTGGCTGGCCACGTGCACTGGCCAGGCACCAGAGGTCAGGACACAGTCGACCACCTCTGTGTCCCCGGTTCCTCATTTTCAGAAATCTTGTGCCTCTTCCATGTCTACGTTTCTGTCAGTCCTCCTGCTTCTTCCCTGGTTTGTTGCTGATTTGGAAGCATCGTTAACTGCATTGCTTGGAAATGGCAGAGTCTGAAGAGTCAACGTGGAGTGAAGAAGCTCCAGGAGTGGCTGTATGGGAGGAGAAGGCTCTTCCTTACCTCCTCACAGGCTGGAGCACCTTACAGCTGCTTCCGTCAGCCAAATAGAAATTACCTGAATTCGCCTGAAAAGCAAGAAAAAGGAGAGGGAAAGGAGAGGAGGTGAAAATCTCTATGAGGGAGGGCTGAAAAAGCCACCTGTACTTTTGGGCCATTGCGGCATGATCCTTCAGGTTGAACATCTTCAAATATGACTCAGACATCACTGTCTGTGTCATCTTGCAATGGGGCAGGATGTGGGAACAAAAACCTGTGGAGATCATGGAAACCTCTGTGTCAAACAGATCTCTGGCAGCGCGGGGAGGGAGTTTGGGGCACATAACCTCTCTGAGGGACATGTGCTGGAGTGGCAACAGATGCTCTGGGAAGATAGGGCACCAGGTGTCCGATGGCCAGCAGGTATCTGATGGCCCCAGAAGTATCAGTAGTGCTGAGCTTTGCCAAAAGATCCTTTCGGCTGTGCTGGCAGCACTTTATTCTTGACTCACAGCATGTGCAATGTATCAAGACAGCCTGCAGCTGTGCTCCCACCTCTCCCAAGCAACCTACTGAGGCACAGCACACCTTAACAGTCACTGTTTGCTTTCCACCTCCCGTGTTTTTGTTATATTTAGAGCTTATTTTTGGCTGGGCTTCCCCAGTGTCAGGGCTGGCTAATGCTCTCTAGTTGGAGTTGGCTCAGGGTTTTACGCCCTGCCCTCGAAGGACAGGTCCTGCCCAGGTGGATGGAAGCTGGCCAGCTGTGTGATTTTGGCAGTGGGGAGGGAGAGGGCAGTGAGTGGAAGTGCCTGTCCTTCACGCCAGCTCCCCTGCGGCAGCTCGGTGAGCTCAGAGTATCCCAGCACTGTAGAAACACCTGTTTCACCCTGAAGGTCTAGGCCTGAAGTGTTTGAGATGTAGTCCCATTGGATGGAAAAGATATATCCCACGGAAAGAGGCTTGTTAGCTTATTTTACTGTCCCAAGGCATGGGGAGGTTAAATGAGCTGCCCACAGTCAAGCAGAGGCTCTGAACCAGGCATCTTGCTCTCAACTGCAGATTTCTGTATTGCAGCCCTGTTCCAATCACTTCTGAGCTCTGTTTTTGCCCTGGTAAAGGTCCATGGGAGCAGTGACGGGTCGGTGCTGCAGCACTGGGCACAGGGAGGGCTTTGCAGGCATTGCAGTCCAGTCTCGATCCCCTGGTTTCTTTGTGCTTCTCCAGAAGGATGTGATTAAGTCCTGACCAGGGGAACAAAGCACCTCACTTGAATATGCTAAACTTTATTAATGCTTACAAAATTATAAAGGGGGGAAAAAAAAGAGGAGGTAATCTGAAGAATGTTTGACTGCGAGCCCGTTTGTGTTTTGAAATGACACAATGTGTGTGTTTTATGATAGCTGCAACCACTTTGCATGAAGATAAGAGATGTAACATAATGGTTTTTTTCTTTGCCATCATTTAGAAAAAAAGAAGCCAACATACCATTGCTGAAAAACATAAACAAAGTGGCCTTTTATATCTCTTTCTTAAAACTTGGGCAGTTCCAAATGTGTTTTTACTGAATGGCTGGTGTTTTGTTGTTTTTTTTTAAAGTAGCAGAAATGTTAGTCAATTTTAAAACAGTTCCTCACAGCTTCCCAGATAAATAAATTAGAAGTTAGAGCTGGTTTAGTAGCCACTTCCTGCCATGAAGGCCAAACAGGATTCATTCCCTGTTTTCTCTGTCACGCAAGGACCAGGCTGGGAGCACACAGGTTATGACTAGGAGAGTGTTTCAACCTCCTCTCTATTTAATTAGTCATATAATTAACACTTACTAAAAGGAGGTAATTTTTTCCGAGCCCTTGTAAACTCCTAACCACTTCATTGACTTATTGCCACTTTCAAAAAGGCTGCTGCAGAAAATGCTGGTGTTTTCCAGCCTCAGACACTCTTTCCCCTACAAGCCCACAGGAATCACACAGTGTAGATAGTGTATAAAAAAAAAAAAAAAAAAAGAAAAGAAAAAGATAAAAATGTACCAAAAGAAGCCAATATGTCTCTCCTAAGGCTACAGTTGCCTTATAACAGGTGAAAGACAAATAGTTTAAGTAATAAATAGAAAAATATAGCAGGGTAAAAAAGGTCTTCATAAGATAGTAGGGAGGAAAAGGTGGGGATCCTGGGAAACTTGATGTGAAAATTTGTAAGACTTTGTTAACATGTAGGTGGGAGTTGTCCCCAGTACTCGCATCTCAGGAGCTGGGTGCTGTGGCAGGATCAGTCCCACCCGTGCCGATCCCGAGGGATGGCTGAGGAACACAGTCCCTGGTGGTGGCTGCACCTGCGGGTGAGAAGCAGCTGGGTGGGATGTAAGGTGAGATGTGAGATGTCCCCCCTCAACCCTTGCTAGGCAGCAAAACCATCACCGGCTGGGTTGTGAACCACATCCCTGGGGTGATCCGGACCTGTAAAAAGCTCTTCACTCACCTAATTAGTATTTTGTTAACCTGGATCATTTCACTGGGGGTAGGGGGTCTGCTGTGAGCAGCTCAGCAGACGGGAACATGCTACCCCAGCTCCCTAGCTTTGCTGGTAGAAAAAGACTGTAAGTGAGCTACATTTTTTGCTCAAAACGCCTAAAAGTCCCTAAATCTCAGGCACCTTTTTTCCCTTGGGAACTGTCTCAGGAGCAAAAGTCGGAAGCGATTTTTCCCCAGCTACTGGTAGGCAGCTCCTGGCATAACCTGAACGATTCCGTCCACGTCTCAAACTTGCTGGTACGAGATGCAAAGCCGTGAGAGCTTCCTTCCCCTCCCAGCAGAAGGGCGAGCCCGCTTTGGGCCCCCGCCATGGGACGGGGCATGGGGAGCAGGACGATGGCCGTGCGGCGAGGCCGGCCTCACAGCTGGCTTTGATCAAAGCCCGGCAGTGCAGCCTGCGCCCGACAGCCCTGTTTACATTAGCCGGCGGGGAACGGGCTCGCACGGCGTTTGCTAACCTGGTTGCTGGTTCCATCTGCCCGGGAAGTATCGCTGCCTCCGAGGAGTGGGGGAGGATGGGGAAGGGAAGACAGCCCCTTCCCACCACTTCTGGATGGAGCAGGGGAATGGGCTTCTTACGTGGGGCCGTTTCAGCTGCTCAGCCCCGTGGTGTGGTGGCCACTGTGCGGAACGGATGTGCTGCCCCGGCAAAGGGGAATGCTCCTGTCGTGGTGATAGGGAACACCCTCCCTGTTGGGTTTGTGGCTGTTTTGTTGTCCCTGACCCCTTCAGATCAGGTGGGTGGTGAATTCACAACCAGAATACTCCTGTTCACAGGGGGGGTCCCCTTTTCTTCTGCACCACGTACAAGAGGTTTGAGTGATGGTGGCACCGGGGGTTCAGTCCATGTGCATTCCCTGAGCTCTTGGGCCACCACAGGCTAACAGCAGGCTGCGGGATGTAAATTCAGGCAGCACTACCCCACAAAACCTGCACAGGCTTAGGACGAGAAATAAGCTGCAGTGTTCTCTGCTCTGTCCTTCCATAGTACCGTGGCCGTTCTCTTTCATCCATTCTGCAACAAGTTACAGCAAGGTGCAGAACACAGGCTGGTTCTGCTGATGGAGGTGAAATCTGGTCTCTTGAAGTAAAAGAAAAATATGGGTCATGCAGGGAGCCAGGGGTTGGTGTGGGATTTGTGTGGGGCTTTGTGGTTGTGGGAGAAGAGGTGTGAGAGGGACCTCTTGGGAGCAGCCTAAGAGTGTCCACCAAGTGTTTTGCAGGCAGACAGGAGCACACCTCTGTCCATAGTTGGTGCTTTTTGGCAGCTTTTACTTCTTTTTCTGGAAGTAATAGTGGGTCTGAACCCAGGGGAGAAAACTCTGCCAGGAGACAGCGGTTGCTAATTTATGTTTTGTGCTTCACTTGTGCAGCTTCCTACCTCTGTGCTGGCCAGGAGTGTGAGCGGCTCTCATTCAGGGTCGCTTGTCAGAAGATGTATCTACTGTTCCCAATGCAATGTTGATGTGTCAAACAACCCAACATCAGAGGAGGGACCCTCACCCTGCTGTCAAGGACGCAAGGAGTATTTAACAGCAGGCAGTTGTTTCCAGACAACAACATGGGCAGGAACTGGCCCATCTTGGTACCAGTGGACACCTTGTGGACATCCTATTGCCATGAGTGTGGTGCTCCTTTGTATGAAGAGGTCCTGCTGTGATGTGGGCAATGCCCAGGCAATGCTGTGGGCAATGCCGACCCTGTCACAGAAATTTTTTGAAGGTGGCAACGGTTTTTCATGGGGAAGAGACATGGGGGCAGTGAGGCTGTGATCCTCACTGCTGTTGCTGCAGTGCTTTGGCCTTGGAGAAGATGGCACTCATGTAGTTGTCTTGCTGCTCCCCGTTTTCTGCCTGCTGCAAAGGGAATATGCACTTTATAATCCCTGCTTTGGTTGTGGCTTCCCTGAGTGACACTTTTGTGTCTGTCTGCAGTTCGTGTGCAGTGGGTATGCAGGGCAATGACCTTCAACAGCTTTTTAGACTGTTTCCTTAAGGAAAACAGAGTTTTTCCATCACATGCTCTGTGTGTGTGTGAGAGAGAGCAAGGGAAAGCAAACCTACATGGGAGGGAGCTATGCTTTTAGAAATACATGCTATTTCAGTTGCAGGAAGGCTCCAAGGCTCTGTCAAAGCCCATGGCCAATTTGAAAACTCACAGTGTGAAATGGTCCCTTGGTCACTCATGTCAGGGCAAAAATTAAGCAATATTATGGGGCTAAATTCTCTCACTCCATTGTTAAGGGGCAAAACCTACTGCCTGTAGTTGTGGCAGGTTGGTCCTGCATCCTGCTGAGGAGGGTCTTGAGTTTGCCACATATAGTAGACACCCTAAAGGGACCACTCATTAGTGGGTGACAAACTGCATGTTTCCAGGGCAGGGCTGAGTGTCTGTGTATATCTCTAGTGGGGTACCCGCTACTACTCGTCACTCCTGAAAGCTGTCACCTTCACTTTTGCAGAACGTCATCCGTCGTATTTCCTCGCACTCCTTGGAATGTGCTAAATAATCAAGAGCGCAGCTGACAAAATAAATGAGGAAAGTGTGTTTTTTATAGGGACATTGCACAAAGGGCAAGACTGGCTATTTGGGATGTGCCACTTCTGCCTTTCATGAATGTTCACGTTCATGGGGCAGCTGGCAGAAAGAGTCCCTCCCATCCTTTGTGCACACAGACATGGTCCCTCTGTCCTTGGCTTTGTTTGATGCTGTCTGTCTGCTTTCCTAATTCACCATAGTCCTGCTACCTCTCTTAGAAGACACGATGCAAAATAAATGACCTAAGAATTCCCCCCAGAACATGGCTCATTAGTGATGGACCAAACACCAGGAAAATCAGAAGGGCTGGTTGGAGCCCGTCAAGAAGGTGAGCTAAATGATCTACCAGCTTCTTTCCCTTCACAGGGTGCAGGGCTATGATTTGGGTCACACCCTGAAGGTGCCCTGGCTCATACCCTGCATCTATGAAGCTCCAAGCGTGGCTGGGATCTCTCCAAGTCCACATGCCCTTCCTGGTTACTCCACAATCCTCATGAACATATGGCTCTGGCAGTTGTCAAAAAAATGTTGAACAGAGGCTTTGTGGTCAGCTTGATCTGTCCCATCTGGTCATCTGATCTCTTTGTTCTCTGGACTCTGATCCCTCCACTTGCTGTGGAGATAATTTGAGTAACACTTCCCTTGTGCTTTTTTTGTTCTGCTGCCTTGGTTTTTCTCCCTGCTAGGAAGTGCAATCTTCTCCTTCTTGGCTTTGGTGATGAAAATGGTATGGCTTGACCCTGGCTGCCTGGAGAAGTTTGTTTAGTCTTTCCTATATTGCAGAGTGCACGGTATGTGGATCGCAGCAAACTTGTCCAAGTTCAGTAGGGCGGTTTGCAAGGGGGTACCAAAGGAGATGAGAACTATCATGCTCTGACCTGGAGACTTCGCTTTTCATCAAGGTGAGGTGTAACAGTGGGTCTTTACCATTTTTTTCTTCAAGCCACTGTAAGCTGTGAGCTTGCTGGAGCTTGTCTCTTCATTCTCAATGTACCTGGCACCTTGCACCGGCTGGAGAAGAGATGAGTCCCAGGGGGTCACATCCATTGCAATTCCTCTCTCCTTTTTATCAGACCTCTGTTCTTCCGGACTCAGCTCTGGCTGAACCCTGGTGAACTTCCCTCCATCCCCACACTCTTCCCCCTTCCCCGCCTGCGCGTTTGCAGCCGTGAACTTCCTGTGCCCGACCCGAGAGTGTCTCCGAGAGGTGTGATTCAAGTTGTAGCAGGAATGGCTGCAGCCGCAGGAAGGAGATCGCTGACCCACCCCTGGCTCCCACTCAACCTTCCTAATCAAGGGAGGAATGTCTCTAGACATGAGTGGTTCTGACTAAACTGCACTGTGGGCCACTTGGCTTTCCTCTGCGAGTGCTTCCTTTGCAAGCCATCTGTGTGGGTCACCCTGGGCAAAGCACGCTGTGTGCCCTGACAGATCAGCATGTTTTGTTGCAGCAGCAACGGCAGGGAGGAAGAAGACTGGGGAGGAAGAGGAGGACAATGCACAGACTGAGGAAGGCCTGCAAGGTGAGTCAGTACCACTGCTGTTCCTACTTTGCTGCGCAGAGATGCGCTTCTTCCGGTGCAAGCAACTCCCCCTTCCCCGCCAAGGGTGTTTTGGAGTGGTCCACCACAGCCTTGCCACCCAGTGCTTGTTTCTTGTGTGAATTTGGAGATTTGTGGTCAAATGGCAACTGATCTCCTCTGCTTGCTATTTCGTGATTGACCAATACGGAGGGAAGACCTGATCTCACAGACAGGGGTGTCTTGTGCCTTGGGGACAGTGGGGTCCATCCCTCCCAGAGCTTTACAGGTCCCCAAGTCTTTCTTTGGCTTTCTGCCTTCACAGGGCCATGCAACAGCGGTATAATGCAATGGAGGTACCATGGAGCAAGATAGGAGCTGTGTAATGACAGCACAGAAGAAGATTCCTTGGGTATGTACGTATATATTTTACATATATATAATTTATATGCATATAAAAATAAGAAGTGTAACATAAAATGTGTGTGTGTGTTGTGGTTTTTTTATTCATGCTTAGACTTGTGGCAGGGCCCTTGTGCATTTGTGTGTGAGTGTAATAACCAACCCTCTGTGGGGATGCTGTGGGCCATCTCCAGCCTGCAGAGGCAGGCATGTGACAACCCAGAGAACAAAAGGGGACATCATGCAGAGAGGTCCTGTACAAGGTAACGGACACCTTTTCAGTTTTCAGGTGCACGCCAAATACATCTACTTGCATTATCTTGACTACAAAGAGTGCTGTTACAAAGGATATTGTGCATTATCACCTCCATTGCATTACCCGTCGATGTGCACATGAAGACACAAATCTCTGTCTCCCCCACTGAGATCCCCACTGTGGCCACCACTGCCTCCAGCAAGGGAGACGCAGCCCTGTAGCGAAGCCTTGGGTGGTTGTGCCCGGGTGGTGTGGCAGGGAGGGAGCTGTGTTTGCCCCGTGCAATCAGCTGCAGGAGTCGTAGCAAAGGACCCACTGCCTGCACGAGGCTGTGCCAGCAAATGCTGTCCTTGGTGGTGACAAACCCAGGCTGGTTTGTCGTAGCACGTCTTGCTTCTGTGCCTGGAGGCACCATTCAGACCCTGGTGTGGTGCCTGAGGGTCTCCTGGGGCTCTCCGCATCCCACAAAACTGGGGGCAGGTCCCGGTGTCAAAGCCTGTCACTCTCCCAAAGCTGCCGGTGCTGCTGGAGTCAATGGGGCTCCATGCTCCAGTAAGGCAAACAGGATTTAACCTTTGCTACGGCTTGTCCCGGCCAGCAGCTATTGTTAACAAACTTGGAACATGTCCATTTGGCCTGGGTCGTTATAAGAGCGGAGAGTAAATAATCTGACATTTGAAATAAGTTAATATTTACAAACTCAGGGCCTGCTCCTGCTTCCATTGCTGTTGATCAAAAGGGTTTAGCCGTGGACTTCACCTTCAGAGGAGCAGAACCCTGCAACAGAAAGGATTGCAAAGTATAGCAGTGCAGCTAAAAATCCCGTAAGCAGATTTTACACCCTGCCCTGCAAATACAATGGCAGGTACTGTTATAGCATGGCCTAAAAAAAAGCCCCACTGAAAATATCCCCTTTACACCTCCATGCAGGTCTGTGGAATGTGATTTCTTTATTTGCCTTAGTATTTTCCCTAATAATTTAAGCCAACACCTCCACGGTGGCATTTTTAAAACATTAGAAAAAAGTTTTAAAAAATGGCCCCCATATTTTTCCAAAACCACCTCTTCCTAAGAGGATTTTTACCACCCACCCCCCTTTATATACAGTCATCTTTACAGTGCTTCCACTCCTGCAAAGACACGGGCACGTGCTTGACTGTAACTACCCAATAATCCTATTCACTCGGTGAATGTTTGAATGCTTCCATTTCAATATGGATGTAGGCTTGGCAGCCTGGGGGCCCGGGTTCGCAATAAATAACTTCATTGATGGATCAAGCCAATGCCTAAGGATAACTCCAAGCTATCACGGAAGTCAGAGCTGGAAAAGACCAGTAGGTTCCTCCAGCCTGTCTCTTTGCCAGTGCAGTGCTCTTCATTATTTCTCATCAGAAAGGAGATCCAGTTCCCTGGATATTTGGTTTAGCTTGAACACATCTGCTAAGGTCTGCAGATTTCAGTCCAAAAGAAGAGTTATTTATTCAGTTATATTTTCAAGTATTTTGGGAACTTTTTGCCAGAATGTCCTTTATTTTTTTTTCCTGTGCTTCAAAGATGTCTATTTAAGCAATTTTGCATGCACCTGTAATGCACAGCCCTGCATATTTATTTTAAAGGGAAAAGGTGCAGGTGATGAATGTCTCATTAGCACTGCTTTAATCACTTAATTTTGGAAGGAAGCTGCCAAGCCCTGAGCTGGAGCATTGTGAGCAGGGGTTTCAGGGGATTTTATTTCTCTTGGAGTTTTCTTGGCAGGGATAGGTTGTAAGAATTGGTAGCTGAGCAGCTAATGGAATTATAATCCAAAAATTGTCCATTGGAATTGCCAGGTAACCACATGTACAGATAGCAGGGCTGTTTCCACAAGCAGACGCAGCAAATTTCAGCTCCTCCTGTGAGACCAGCTCATTGCTCTGGTGGGTCATGTGTTGGGTGTATTTGGTGGTTTCCTCTGTGCCGCTTCTTGTGGGGTGTGAAACCCTGTAGACTGGTTGCAATGGGTGAGAGAGGGAGAGCTGATCAGCATTGCACAGTGAGCCCAGGAGCTGTGCACTGAGCTGAGGGGCAACAGAGCATCTGCTCAGACCTGGGGGAATTTGGGAAGGAGTTGGGTGCCTCCTGTGCAGAGCTTTCTGCTACTGCTCCAGAGCCTTGGAGGGGGAAGCTTGAGGGGCAAGGAGAGCTTTCCCTCTGCAGTGGGAAGGCGCCCTTGTGGCATGCAAGGGGTGGAGAGGGAAGAACATAGGGGTACTGTGGACAAAAGAGGGGAGAAACACTAGACTAGATGCCCAAAGAAGGGCAAATAATTCGGTTGAATGAGGAAGGCCAGAGTGGAGATTATTGGGGTTTCTGGGAATGTCACACAAAAAGCATCCTAATGCTGAATCACGGTGTTTTTGCACACATGAAGGAGATGGGCTCAAGGGAAACCCAGGGCAGGAGTTTGTGGTGCCAGAAACGGTGCCCCTGTGCCGAGATATGTAATGAGATGCATTGTTTATAAGTTTTGTGGGTTTTTTTTTTTTTTAATTGATGTTTTAGAGCACAGTTAATGAACTATGTTAATATTCCTGCTCTGCCTCTTGGGTGGTGTTTCCCAGGTTAATGGATGGACTATAACCTTTAAATTAGGTACAGGTGCAAAAGCAGATTTGATAAGTGCCACCCATGAGGTGGAAGATAGAGGTGAAAAGCAAAAAATTGATGCACTGAATATGTTGCTTTGCCTCTTTCCAAACAAGCAGAGCAGAAGTAGTGAAACACTTGAGTAGTTAAAAAGTTACAGATAAAAATAAATCTTCCTCAGTTGGTCTGTAGGGCTGAATAGGAGACTCCCTGCCCAGTGGTGAAGGTGCTGCTGTAAGGACTGAAAGCTGAGCCCTGTAAAGACTGTTGTCTGCAGGCCATCTTCCACCACTGAGCAGCAGAGGTGAGGCAGATCCACTGGTGGGTCAATCAGGAGAGAGATTTGAGCCAAGAAAGGGCCTTATGGGGACTGTTCAACCTGAGCATTGTTCCTGCCAGGCTTTGGGTGGAGCAAAATGGTGAGGAGAGGCATGCCAAAATGCTTGTAGTACATGGAGACACCCTGAGCCACTCCAAAATGGGGTGTTCAGAGATGGTAGGTAGATCTGAAGCAGTTGATCGATAGCGAAGAGGCTCTGTCCTCTCAGGGTGAGATACTGGGCAATAACAGACCCCCTCTCATCAACCTTTTACGGAGTAATGCCCGTGACATTTGGTCACTGTGAACACTGAAGAGTTATCTGATAGTTTGATAATGATATTTTTTTCCAGGTTAACATTTTTCCAATCTCAGATAAATCAGAGGTTAATTTCAGAGGCTGATACAAACCAACTCTCAGTGAGAGTTGATGCAATGCTTTATCCTTCGCGTGGACACTGGGCTCTGCATTTTGCAGCTCGCAGTGTTTTGGGAGTGATTTCAGACCTCCAATATTTGTAACCCCATGGGCCTGGCAGAGAAGTAATGCTGGTGTCAGGAGGGGCTGACACACCACCAAGGCAGTTATATCCAAAAGCTGCTCCAACAAGATGAAGTCCTAGCAAGGACTTAGCACTAGGAGACAGCCAAGGACTGCAGGCGGCTTCTGACCGGGGCTTGCATCATGATTGACCAAGTGGTAAGGGAGCCTTCGCATATGTGGGAATTATTTAGGTCTAGGTCTTGTTTCCAAAAGTTTTGAAGGCATCCAGCTGCCTGCAACTAAGTCGCACTAAGTGGTTGGTTTTTGGGACAGTATAAATGGTATTTTAGGTAGGGACGAATGAAGTGGAGAATTCATAGGCATCTCTGGGAAAAGTAAACGCAGAGCTTATTTTGTTATACTAGAAACTCTCATGCACTAACTATTGATTATTCTTTGACTGAGCTGACAAACAGAATATTATTTATTGGACATGAAGTCTGTATTTATTAGCTGTTTATTCCTAGAAAAATATGAAAAGTAGTAACAGCCCACGAGTCCCAAGCAATGGAATTAGCACATGGAATCAGCTTTATCCTTTCCTCTTTTGCCCATCCTCCCTGTTATTTTTCATGGGTTTAGTCCATGCTAGGAGGAAGAAAGGGGAGCTGTATACACCTGACCAAAAGACATGACATTACAGTCCACAACAAAAGAAACAGCCAGAAGAAAGGTAGCAAAGCACTTGCTCAAGGGGCCTATGCTACGTCCAAGTTACATGTTGGGCGTCTCTTACAACTAAAACCAATGGTTGACTGGAGAGCCAGGAAATGCATTTCCAAGTTGCAGTCACTTTTGCATATGCATGTTTTTGTACGACCATTTCAGAGCGTGGTGTTTCAGCTCTCCTGGATTCTTTCTCACTGTCCCCTTCTCTTTTCTTTTGGACTCTCACTCAAGACATTAGTCCTCCTGCTTTTGCAGAGCAGATGTTCCCCGAAAATACTGGCAGGTATGGCAGGGTGTGATGACTGCAGAAATTTCCCATTCTGCTTCTTGGCCAGGACCTGCAAACACTTGCACCTGGGCCTGGAGACCCATTACACTTCAGCACTTTCCTGTAGTACTTTTGTAGGGATCCTTTGGTAGTGTCAATACTCCTGTTGCTATGGCATTGCTCCCATGTGCCAGGGAAAAGAACTAATTAGTATTTTTCTTTCCTCTGAGAATCTGGTACAGGGGACAGATAGAGCCACTCATGCCCCATAGCTTCCCTGCCTGCTACCAGCCTCCCTGTTATGGATGTGAAAAGGCCGTCGCAGGAAGATGGTTGAGAGGTTCGTTGCAAGCACTGATACCTCCCCTTGCCAGATAACTTCTGAAAATCCCTTCAAGGTAATTTTTTTGATTTTTTTATGGCTGCACAAAGACTGCGGAAGCAGCAGTAACAGAAACAGCATCTCCATCTGCACTACAAATGGTATTGTCACTATGATGATCTGCAGATAGAAAAAAGGCAAGAGTGTAGGAAGAGGTGATATGTATATAAATATATATATCATCAAATAGTTGGGAAAAAATCAGTTGAGCTTTGTGAACACAAACCGTTCCTTGTAATCTGTATGTGTGATTATCTGCTTTGTCGTCTAAATGTGAAAACACCGTAACGCTTTTAAATTTAACCAAAATAATTCTAAGCCTTATCTCAGGCGACTGCATTTGAAAGCAGTGAAAATGTTAATGCTAACAACATATTTTTTTTGTTCTCTAAATTCCTATCCTTAATTTAATATAATACACTGCTGTTTTAAAGGGATATTAATATTCTTTTCAAAGTGTTTGGGACTTTTACATAATTTAAAAAATATTTGCAGCTGTTTTAAATGTATCTGCAAGTACTGATAGACAAAAGGCATGGATATCCATAAGAACATTGTCATAATACATTCCATATTAACGTAAGCAAAAAAGAATGTTTGCTCAGGAATACCAAAAAAGGTGATTGGAAGACCCACTTCTATGGCCTTAACATCTTCCTGCTAAACAAGTTACAGTCCTTGTTTTGTTGCTGCATTTTAATTGGTTACTTGCATCTGCCTTTTAGAATTAGCAGCTTTTTTGCATTTGGATCGTCCATAGAGCTGAGCTCGGGCCATTTGTTTTAGATTTCCAGAAATGATTTATTTGTACTGTAATGGGATGGTATCATACAGTGTTTCCCATTTGTTTTCAGACTTAGTTCAGAGTATAGTTTAAGCTCTCATAGTATATCTGTAAGCACTGATTCCACTGTCATGTCCAAGGCCCACAAATCTTTTCTTTCACACTGTTTGCACCTTTCTCTCACTGCATAAAAATCAAGGTCCCACAGTAAATATGACATTAGGGAAAAAAGGGGAGAGATTATCACAGTGGCTGAAAAATTTTGCCCTGGCTATATCACTAAAGGATGGTGCGTACATGTATGTGTGTAGGTAATGGGTAAAGACCGGGGCAAAAAGCTTCTCCAGTAAATTTCTTTTCTCCTCCATGCCCTGTAGTCCTGACAAAGGATGGGGTCTTACTCGGGCTTTGTGTTGTGCATAGGTACAGCAGGAGAACCTCTTTAGAAGGGGATATCCACTAAAGTTAGGTTGATTTTCTTCTTTTCTAGTCACTGGGATGCTGTAGGGATGTAGGAGATAGTCTTTTCCTGTAATAACTGAGAATTGCAGAAACCTAGAAAAATAGGGTAGATGAGACCTCATGGAGCTGTCTTGCCAACGCCTCTTCCCACAGTAGGACTGGCTATAAAAAGAGACTTCTGTTCCTTTTCATCTTCTGTTCTTCCAGCCTTTAATTTAAAAAAAACAACAACCAAACAACACAGCAACCAACCAATAACTAATAATGCTGGGGGAAAAAGAGAAGCAACAATTTCTTATGACATATTGTAAGCTGCTCATGGATGTGTTTGAGGGCACTTCTGTGTCCACAGTGCTTTATGGCAATTTTGATCGGTTATTGCACTGATCTCAGCTTGTAATGAATGGACTGTCCCTCTTGCCGTGATAATAGAACATGAGAGTATAAAAACTTTGAAGTGCAGGAGGCAGCTGAAAAGAAAACAATAAACTATGTATATAAGACTAGCTTGTTGCTTGGTGATTAAGAGATGAGGACCCCGTAGGTCAGCTCCCTATAGGTACAAACAGATGTTTGCACTGTTTCACAGCTGCTAAATATGATATAAATCCAAAGAATTTCTCATGTTTTTATAAAGTAAAAAAAATACCCAGACAGCAAATTTTTGGTCATTCAGATACTCTTACCAAATGACATCTGGTTTCTGTACTGCTTATTTAAGCAATCCTTAAAAAAATGTTTGCCAAGGGGAATAACTCAAACCTCCTAGTTCTTCACCATATATAACTGTACAGTTTAGATTACAATGTAGCATGCAGAGTTTATTATAAGCAATGCAGTTCTTCATTTCTTAGCTAGTGAGTATTACTTTAAAGAAAATAGGATAAATATTATGTAATTAGTTCAGGGAAATTCATGTATAGTTACATTTCAGAGTACCCTAGTTTCAGATCCAAACGATGACAAAGAAAATGAATTGTTTCCATATGTTAGGAGATAGCCTGACAGTTATGAGCCGAGAGTTAAGGCATAAAAATGCAATGGGGCTCCCATTACATGGAAAGAAACAAAAGCATTAAGTGGAGAATTGTGACGTGAAGGTGCTCTGAAGGCACCATAGCTGCCATCAGGACCAAAAGAGAAGGAGAAATGGTGGTTTCGCAAGCAGGAGATCAACAGCACTTGTGCTCTGATTTGCTGATGTCTGATGAGATGTGAGTTTTGACTGAATCTGTTGCTTCATGCACACTTATTCAGGCATTCATGAGGCCTTTCTGGATTCTCTGAGGTCTAAGAAAGGGTTGTGTCTATATTGATGCCATTCCTTCAAGGCATGCAGCAGCAAGTCTGCCACTCCTACCTGGCCACCTACTACCTCAAAGCATATGGGAACTTAATACCCTCAAGACCTCTATCCCTCTGCCATAATTGGTTGAAATTGGCTAACAGGCTCAAAAATTATTTTCTTTGGGACTGAGAGGGGACAGACAGACTCACTCTTAGGGAACGTAATTGCTTACATCTCATGTGTGTTGGAAGGCAAGCTAAAAATCTCAGTATTAAGCTTATCATATAAATTATATATGCATGTATTTTACAGAGAAAGATTTATTGCTTTCAATATCTAGGCATTTTATGCTTTTGAAGTAATGCATACTTTGATCCAACAAATACTTACAGTTTCGAGTCACCCAGTGTTCTGAGGGTTCAATAAGACTGCTTTTTTTGAAGTAAAGATAACTCCCGAGGAACAGAAGGACCATAACTAGCATATGATCTATGTGTTTTCTCTATGGCTTCTTCTGCCTTTGGGACTTTACTTTTTCAAAGGATTAAGGCTATAAAGGGTGTATTGCCCATTAGAACCTCTGAGTGCCAGTTATTGACCTATTCAGTGGTCTCAGCCGGTGTGACTCAGTGACTTCCACCCTTTTTGAATTGGTGGATGCATAGCTTTTTCCAGTTATTTTGAATCCAATGAGTATGCTTTTCTTCATTTCTTTTCACAAGCCTGCCTGTTAGTCTGCAGATGGAAATTTGCACGTCCACAGCGACCATATTATTAAATTTCTTTATATCTGTGGTCTTTCTTGGGGTGCCTGGTAATCAACAGCTTTCTTCTGTCTCTTTGTCGAGTAATACCACTGCAACAATTATCATGAATCATCCATTTTGTATATATCTCGGTGACTGGCTGGGCTTATTTTCACATGAATACACACATCCCATAGCACTGCTTGGTAGCTAGAAGCAAAATGTGGTCATATGTTCTGCAGTAATGACACAATTGCATTTTTGTCGGTACTTTTTTCCTCTTCTCAATCTGGTCTCTCTCCACCATTGTGAGATGCACTGGACTAATTGCCCATCAGATGACAGGAAAACGTGCAAGTCCTTGAAAGTGGAAGCTGGCTTATACGTATGAGAATGGAACAAGCAGTGACTTAATTCTCCTCTGAAATCTCCTGCGAAAGAACATGCTGTATTACAAACCTTCTTTTGGGGCTAGGGCTGTTTATTTTGTTCCACATTTGAGCAACACAGCGGGATCCTGCTCCAGGGCAGAAAAGCCAAACAGTGCTGCAGTGCAAGTATTGCTGCAGTTGTAAATAGTGGTAATAACAACTACTGTGATAGCAATCATAATCATAAGAAATATTAATAGCCGGACTCTGGTTTAATTATGATGGTCCTCATCCATGTGGTGGCTTTACCCCTCCCTTTTCTGAAGCTCTTGCAGCTTGCTTTCATTTTACTGCCTGCCTTATCAAACTGGGTATTGCCCAAACCGATACGTTTGCAGGGTATTTCCCTGTCAAATAAACAAAAAAACCCCAGTGGTTGATTTGTATTACTCCTCTCCTCTCTTTCTCTAGCCAAAACAGATTTGCTCCTCCTGCCGCAGTCCCACAACTTCCTGTTTAGTAGGAAACTTGATTAACTTGTTGGCTCCGTTGGTCTTGAAAGTCTTGCTTTTATTAGGAAGAGAATTGTTTGTTCTGCTTGCACAAGATTTCACTGGGAAGAATTGTTCACAGTCAGGTGTTTCAGATGCACCTTTTAATTCAAGTTAGCTGAGGGCAAACTACTATGGGGATAATTCCTGGAAAGGACAGCATGCTTCAACATTTCCATAGGTGTTACCAAGCTGACATAAACTAGGTTTGCAACTGGATATGGTCACCTGGGGGGCACTAGGCTTGCTCTAGTTTTAAAAAGGTATAAGCAATAAGTGTTGCAAAAAGTGAACACTGAGATTTTTTTTGGTGTGATTTAAATAACCAGACTAATTCTTGCAGGTGAAGTGAAATTAATCTCTCAGTTGTGTCTTGGCCTCTGTTGACCCTGTGGGGCTCCAGCCTGGAGGGGTCCGACCATTTTTTTTTTCACTCTTAGTTTTCTTTTCTGCCTGGTGTGTAGCAATGTGCTCTGGCAAGGGGCTGGGGGTACTGAGTGTTTGGCACACAGGACACCGATAGCTTTACACTTCTTGAGAGCAGGTCTGGTTCCCCAGCCTTCAAGCCAGACACCTGCATTTGATGGAGGAATTATTTCTAAGTTTGGTTAGGCCTTAAGAACATTTTACCTTAAAGTCACATTTGTCACTATAGAAGAAAAAGTTTTTTAAAGAGTTCCTGGAAGGTTGTGGTTTAAATTTTTTTTACTCTTTTGATGTTGGGGTATGCTAGGCTTCTGCTACAACTTCCCCTCCAAAAAACCAACCAACCAACCAACCAACCACAAACCAAACATAAACCAACAAAGAATAAACAAACAAACAAACAAGCTTGGGAAAAAGGGCTTTCAGGTGAGACTTATATCCATGTACAATAATAGACCCAACAGGAACTTCATAAATCATTAAAATAATATTCTTCCTGTAAGAAATGCAGCATATTTGTGATGGGACAATGTGTTGCTGGCTATCATGCATTCCATCACACGGTCTTTGTAGTTCCTGGACATCTGTCGATAGGTACCATTTCTGTATACATCACAGGAAGGTCTATAACTTTTCTAATAAAATCAGGCAGAGGTATTATTTTGGCAGAAGGCTTTTACATGGGTATGCTGATGTTTGCAAATATTTCTGTAAGGATGAATGTCTCTGAAAAAGTCATCTCTAAATAAATAAATGTTGCAGCAAACAAGGAACACCATGACTGGGTGTACTCCAGCTGTTGGGGTTCACTGGATGAAATGTATTACAGATCTTCCCAAAACCAAGTGATGACAGGCGTTAAACACAAACTGTCTTTTCTTAATCGTCATCACAGTAATCTGAAAAGGTGGAGAGGGGAACATCTCAGGCTGTTGTGGGTCTAAACCCAAATTAGCATGAACATCACCAATGCCTGTCAAGAAGTGTGCTCTCACCAACGCTCTGTAGTCAGGCTACCATATGGTGTAAACGTTTAATGTGATGGTCTTTGTCTGCTGGTTGCAGACTGAGTTTGACATTTTTGCTTAATTCACCATAGCCATTTGAGGGGAGTGCATGCTTCAGACAAATTCCGCTGTTGTTGTTGCTCTGCACGGTTGCAGAGGCAACACTTCTAATTAAAGACTATCTCCACATTTGGCTTGGCAGCCAAAATAAACTAGGCTTTGCGTGCTGGATAGCTTTTATCTCCACTATGGTGGTGGGCTGGCTTTCCAGCAAGTGGAATTACAAATGCACTGGGAGACTGAAGACATAAACATTGTAGTGGGATAGTGTTCAGTTACCTTCTTTTGGGATTGCGCTGGAAAGGCCCATTCAGTGGCGTTTCTTTTACACATGGCTCTCCAGTAGTATTGAGAGGGAAAGGGTTTCAGCTTGAGGAAAGGATTGAGAGCTGAGGATGTAAGAGCATGAGGAAAAGGAAGGTATTTGTGGAAAATATGTGGAGAAGTGACATACAGGAGTCTCATGTATAGAACCTGTGGGTCTGTGTCCCAGAGCAATAGAACAGCTTGTTTCGGGACATCTTATCTCAGCTTGACCAAAATGATACCCAGCAGAGGCACAGACAATGCCCATTTTGCTGGCCATGGCACACACTACCCATTTTCAGCCAGAGGTGGTTTCTGTACTTGCAGGGGACAGCTGCATTTCGAACGAGTTTTCAGGAGTGCCTCAGAGGGAGCTATAAATGTGGCACTGAAGTCAAGTACCAGAGTTCACCCTCTACACCTGCCTTGATTTTTGTTAACCCATTGAGTTAAGCACCAAGGGAAACACAAGCTTTTGCTGGTGGAAAAGCCTTGCATAGCAGGAGAGGAAAATGTAGCTGTGGATGATGGAAATGAAGACCGATGTGGTTCCTAGGACTCCTGACTCCCTGTCAGAAGAAACAAATTCCCCAAGCAGCCCAGCATAGATCAAAATGTGCTCCTCATGCTGTTTTATGTACGGCTTCGTTATTTCTCTGTCACCAGAACCGATTGCAGTGACACCTCTGGAGCTGGGCAGACCTCACCCCGTGCCGAATTCCTTTCCGCTGAGGCGTGCCAGCAGCCCACCCCGTGCTCCAGATGTTGCTGCTCTCTGAGAAACAAGAGCTTAATAAACCAGGCTCACCCTTCCTCCTGGGGTGAACCCAGAGACAGTCAGATATGGAAAATTGCTGCTCAGTACCATGCACAATGTACTTGGTCAAAGAGCAGTGCCAGCACTTTGTCTTAATAGAAGAGAAAGTCGAAACGCGCAGTGCAAAAATCTGAGCTGGCAGGAGCCAGCGACTTTAACATACATTGAAAACTATCCATGAAAGAGCATGCTTAAACCAAGAGAAAAAGCCTGGAGGTATATTTAGACAAACTGAAAAAGAGCAAGAATAGGGGAAAAAAAGTTTCTGTGTGGCTTTAATAGGTTACATTTTTCCCAGTCTGTATTTCACTTGGGTTTGTTTTATTGGTCTCATGTTTTGCACACACAGGACCCCATTTTCCCATTGCCCAGAAGTGTTGAAGCTCTGTTCCTACACGTTTTTGGCCATCACTGAGGGTTTGGGCCCAGCTGGGTATTGGACAGACCCTGAATATTTATGGGCACAACCTTGTGTGCTCACAACATTGCTGCTTTTGCTGAGTGAAGCGGCTCTACTGCTGGCTCGTTGTCTTCTCTGCTTTGTTTTCCTGATCTCCTCCTCCTCCCACACTTGACAAATCAGGAGACTTTCTTCCTTATGAAAGCCTGAAGAGTCAGGAAACACAGCATCCCCCCTTTGCCGGGGTAGGGTGACTCAGGACTGATGTAGCAACTTACTGAAAATCACACCGGGAAAGTGTGTCTGAGCCAAGACGTCCACCCGGGATCTCACATCCTGCTCTTACACAACCACCCCCCCAACATGCTGAGCCCTCTCCCCACCAGGCTCCGCTCTGCCCATCCCAACTCAGGTCCCAGCAGAGCTCAAGGCACTAAAATGCTGCTCTCAGCCAGGCTGGCAAGTGCTCTTGGCATTCTTTGTCATAGGGAAGTCATCTGACGTTGAAGTAAATGGACTCCTCATTACTGGGATGGTGACCAAGATCGGAAGGGAGTGTAGGGGACATCGGTCCGGATCCAGGCATTGTGTCCTTGGGTGTGATACCCCGCAGGCATGGAGTGACAACATTTCTCCATGAGGAGTCTCATCAGCTACCAGGGCTTGAGTTTTGGTGAGCTGCTACTCAGTGGAAGACGCTGGAATCTGGCCCGGAATAACCTTCCTCCCTCCAATTTCTTCCTCCCTGAAGCTGCAGGAGCCTTTCTACACCCCCATTCTGCATGGTCAAGACCAGGCCCCGGGAGGCCAGCACTGTGTGGATCCCGAGCTCAGCACCAGACCATAAATCTCTCTGCTGGATCCAGGCAGTGAAATGTGAACAAAGGAAACCACCATGCTGGGGGGGAGTAGGGTGCAGAATTGCTCTGGCACCCTCCTTGCTCGGAAAGAAGTGAGAAAACATGGCTTTGTGTTGCTGTTGTTGTAGTTGTTGTTTTATGGTTTCTACAGATGCTTCCAATAAAAGAATTGTGAAACTGTTCCCAACGGTGGCCTGTTCTCTACCCGCAATAGTGACGGAGAAGATTGCTGGATTACCATCAGCAGAACGATTTGAGTGTGGGCTCTACTGCTACAAATTGAAGAAAGCTCTCCATTTGCTGCTTGCCAAAGAAACAGGTGATTATTTTTATTTTTCTTTGGACATTGGCAAGTGATGATGGTAATCAACTGCAACTCAAATGCTTGTGTCTTAAAACTTCTGTTGATGACTTTCCTTCCTGGTCTATGATTTGCAGGGTTTTTTTAGTGCTCTGGGTCTTAAACGTGGTCTCTGTCTGTATTGATATTGGTAACTTCCTGGTGTGCTCCAGGAAAACAGGTGACACCATATCAGACCAGTCACCAGGAAGGGTGTTGAGCACAGAAGTTGAGGTGCTGCACTGTTGGTCAACCTTTTCTTAGGAATGAAGGAGCAGTGCCATGGTTTAAAGACAGATGTTCATCCAGTATGAAGATCACATTTTCATTTAAGGAAAAAGTTCTCAGGTGAAGTGTATAAACAGCAAATGCTGGATGATACAGTCCCTCCATAAAATGCCATTCCTGGACACAGCTGTTAGGGACCAGTCGTGTGTTACCTGATTTCAGCTGGGGTTTGGACTCGTAACACCAACATTTGGGCATGCGATAGCTTTTCTGAGAAACAGCAATTTTTCCAGTATTTTCTGTTCTAAATGCACTCATAAGTGAAATGATGTTTTCCCTCTCTGCTCCCCCAGCCCATGCTTGGGTCTGAGGCTTCCGACCCTCAGCCACAGGCTTCTTTAATGAGGTTGCAGAGATGTTGCTGGCGTGGCGATGGCTTGGGTGGTGTGGAGCTCTGGAAGAGCTTGAGCAGTAAGGGCTGTGTCTGCAAAAAAGGTAAAAAAGCTTGGAAACAGCTCAGATCTGGCTCTGGGGCTTGACTGCTGCATGCAGAGCCAGAAATGAGACCTGATCTCTGCTCACTGAGATGGAAGCAATCATATGGTGCTTTGGGTTTGTCCCTGTTGATGAGCATGCGTGTGGTCTCTTACCATAGCTGAGCAGACACGCAGCGTCTTGCTCAGCTGTTTCAAAGTCTGAGTCCTAAAGTATAAGAAAAGGAGATAAATAATTAAAAGAAACAACAACAACAAAAAGAAAACCCACCAACCAAACAAAAAGTCCAACAAAAAAGAAAAAAGGGAAGAAATCACAGTGATTGTGGCTCAGTCTGAAAGGTTTGTACTGGAGTGGACAGGCATGACAAGGGCACATTTAGCAGCTGGCTGTTCTTTACATCACAGGGCAGAAATATGAAAAATATGAAATGTGTAGCAGGGCTGGAGAAAAAGGAAAATGTAATAAGAGTAGGACAAAGAATGTCACATGTTCCAACCTCATCTGAACTTGGCAGCAGTAGACCAGGGAAGCCCATGTAAATCCTAGAAGCATGTTAAAGGCATTTTCACCCCACAAAGACTGACACGCATGAAAAGTATCTTTTCAACAATGTCAATCAAGAGCCTGGAGAAAGAATTTACTAATATACTGCCTAGCAGGCCAACATGGCTGACTGGAACAATGTTCACATCTTGAAATAGGAATTAATTTGGAGTAGGTTTGTACTGGGGGCAAAGAAGTGTGAAGACGTAAAGATTGTGTGAACAAACTTGTGTTGTCATTGCTGAATTTAAATATGGTTAGCAAAGAGAGATCTTTCATCAAGGGGCTCAAGGAAAACATGACAGCAGAAGGAAAGCACATGAAAATGAAGCGCAGACAATAAAATGTAAACCCAGATCAAGGGGTGCTGTGGAGAAAGCCATAATGGAAAATGCTCTGGGTATTGTCTAAGTCATGTGCAAAGGAAATTATTATTCAGGCAAGAAACCCAGTGCTGGTGTGTAAGCCTTCCTCCCAGTATGGTTTATTAGCTGAGCCCTGACTTCTACAGGCAGCATGGTCATTGTTTGGATGTCTCCTTGGCCTGTCCTTTGCGTATTGTAGACATGCCAAGATCTGCAAAGATTTAGCTACTCTGGTATTTTCCCTTAAAAATATACTTTCTAATTCATTGAATTAAGGGAGACATATTCTTTTGCATTAAAGGGGATAAGGTGAAATGTTAGCATGTTAATTTATTCATATTTAATTTGGCTATTGCAGCAGGAAATACTACAATATCTTCCTGATAAAAGGTATTGTAAAGGCACTCATGGACAGGGCAAGGGATTTTATTCTTTTTTTCCCATGTAGGCCCATGTCACCTTCTGCAGGCCAGAAAACTGGCTTAGAAATAGTTTATGGAGCCACATCTCCCAAAGGTCTGTGGAGCATAACTTGCTAACAGCCAGTTGTGATCAAGTCTAGGAAGGAGGTAAATGCTGCAGGCAGGATAGGTGGGAATTGTCTAGACACAGGATGGAAATACAGAGGAAGCCTTGCTTCATTTTTATGCTCATTATTTTTTTCTTATGCTGGAGTTCTGATAACCCTTAATGTAAGGTATAATTTGCTTGATTCAGCCTGGGGATGAATGAGCCACTTGGGAACCCCACTGGTTCCAGCCATGTGTGATCCAAGCTGGTGGGGGGTTGCTAAAACCCCAGAGGGAGGGGCACAGCCCTGGCGGCAGGCAACCAGAGTCAGGGAGAACATGTTTTGCCCTGGTGTGGTCTCTTCCATCAACTTCAATAGATGTTGGCTTGAACCCAAGCAGGATAAGGGGGTGGCAAGTCCATGATGACTCCAACCCAACCCATGAGCACTGCACCCATTGCAGTGCTCTCCAGTCTTGTTCCTGTCAAAACGGAGGTAGGAAGTCAAGCTGAGCCTGCTGAAGAGCAAAGGATGGTGCTTCCCACAGCCATTACTTGCTCACGCTTGATGCCTGCCTGTGGGCCAGGGAAAACTGGACACTTGCTGCAAAATGAGGCAGCGGCGGGGGGGGGGGGGGGTGGTGGGTGGAGCAGCAGGGAGTGCAGGCCTGGGACTATCACAGCTGATTCTGCCACTAGCTTTAGGGAAGATCCTGCACCTCCCTGTGGCTGATGTCCTCCTATGCTTTCTCTTGCCTGTTAAAATCGTCACAGCTTTGGCGGAGGAACCGTGCTGTGCCCCATACCAATGCCCAACATGAAGTCTATTGGGACAGCTGCTCTCCCAACCACCCACCAAATGGCTGAATTCCCTAGCAAAAACAAAGACTTATTTATGCTCGTCCTTCTTAAAGTACATATATTTTAGTCCTGGCGGATTTACTGGCAATAAAGTTTTCTTCTGAGATTCCTAAATCACGAGGTACTTACGCTCTCCAGACCATGATACCCACGGACAGTATTTGCACTGTAGCTTGACACATCTTTCTGCTTTAGAATAACAGAAAAACATGCAGCCGGGACCTGCTAGGCTGCGAGGACTTTAAATCACCTGTTTTTTTTTCCAGAGGGGCAGGTGCAGTTGAGATTATCTGCAAACTATTTTATTACTTAACAACATGGGTTTAATGCAGTTAGAGATGCCTTTATTCATTCTTACACTCCTGAGTATTTTTATGTAAACATTTTTCATCTGTGGCAAGCCAGTTTGTTTGTTGTGTTTTGTCATGTCAGAGCAGACTGTGATTAGACACTGAGATGAGACTACTAAATATTTTCAGATGTTTTCTATTTCCTCAGCAAAGAGCTGGATTTGAACCAAAGCTCTGAGGTGAAAGGGTGATGTGTAATATATTGAGACATCTGAAATAAAATAATGTAATGTTTTTAATATTTAAGAAGAAAAAGGCAGCAGTAAAACATTGTGGAAGGAGGAAAACATGAATACCTATATATTTTAATTTTAAATGCATGCAGATGTTGAATTTTAATCAGAGCATGTCAGAATCTAACTGTAACAAAGGCAAAAATGTGAGATTTGTTTTCTTGAATTGCTTCCATATTTTGTGCTCCAGATTTTTATTACATATAGCACTGCATCATCATATATTTATGTAAAGTGCCAGCATCCATTGACTTGGTGTATGCCTGATGGTTAGCATATATAACACTTTACAGTGAAAAGTATATTCTTTCTTTTGGTATGTACAGTATATATTATATTATACACGCCTGTGCCTTCTTGCACAGTGGCAGAGTTCATTTTCACTGCTCGGTACATCTGGTGTTTCTTTTGGACCCTTCTACCTCTTTTCTCAGTTCCAGAGGACTTCACTGGTAAAGGCTTTGGCCTAGGCTTCTGCTCATGAGAAGTGGGTCTGGGGGCAGGGGGAAGCACAACGGGCCGTACAATTAAAGGTGGTGATAAATGCTGGGCTTGCATAGCTGGCACAGATGGAAGATGTCGAGGCCAGGCATCATTTTGTCCCTTCTGGTACCACTCTTGCAGCAGAGTGCCATTGGAGAGGGTCCTGCTGCCACCCATTCCTCTCTGATAGGAGCCACAGAGCAGCAAAAGGTGGGAACGGAGGTGGCCTGGAAGCTCCCTGCTCTGCTCCAGCCTGTGCCACCCTGACAGATACCAGAGGGGCAAATACCGTGGCTGACTGGGATGTGGGGGCATGGTGCTGCCTCCACTCCAGTGCTGGGCATCTCTGGTCCCAGAGACCAGTATTTCCATGTCCCTGGATTTGCTCTGAGCATGAACCCATGCAGATCCACACCTACCATCTTGCTGGGGAGGCTGCCTTTTGCAGGGCTAAGGAAGGCTAGGGTCAGTTTTAAGGTAGAAAAATAAAAATGCAGGAAGCTAGAGACAGCAGGGAACTGCCTTAGGCAGCATTATGGTGAAAATGATCGGACTTGTTGCAGGTAAGCTCCGTTCTGCCAGCAGGAAAACCAGTGACTTCATAGGAAATAATTGTGTTTGTAAAAGCTGAAGGCAGGGGTTCTTCAGTGGGGCTACCTGAGCTGGCAGCGTAGGGCACGGCTCCAACACAGGGCCAGCAATAGGTGCAGCAAGGCTGTCCTGTGAACCCCTGGGCTCAAGGCACAGGTCAGCCCCTTGCAGCCATCCAGACAGGAGGGCATGTGTGGGCCAGGGAAGCTTGGCCCAGGCTGATGCTGTTGTCCAAAACTGCTCTTCTCTTCAGGATGCCCCTCAGCTCTCTGGGGGGGTCTGCATCAGGGCTGCTTCCTTTTTTGGTTTCTTTTCTGGATTGCTTTTCTTCAATGAATAGATTTTTTTTTTTAAGCCCTTCTCACGCCTTCAGCTCCTGGAGTGAAACATGTGACTGCTCTTTGCTGATGTTTTTCCTAAAACAGTGATGTTTGTGGAGTGTCTCTCGAAAGCTGCAGCCCTTGCTGGTCTTGGCTGCCAGCTGCTCTGTCCGGGGAGCCTCCGATCCCGGGGCTGAGGTCCAGCAGCACAGCCCGAGCTGGGAGAGGGGAAGGGCAGCTCCGTGCCATGCTGGTACTCTGGCTTTAGCCAGGAGACTGCAAGTTTGGGGTGGTGCAGAGACATGCCTGAGGCATGTCAGTTAGTTAGTCAGAATAAACTGACTGGCCTTTATTCCACCTGGCTTATTTAACTGACCCTCTGCAAACACTCCCAGGGTTGTACACCTTTTCCTCTCCTATCTGTGAATATTCCCGCCGGGTTGGAAACCCGCATTTCAGCTGTGCTTGGTCATTCCCCCCATTCCCTGACCATCTGCTGGAGGCAGCACACTTAATGGGCGATGTCTTCAAAAACCTATTTCAGGTTTTCCATGACAGGCAAGATGTACAGCATGTGAGGAGGGATGTCCCTGGGAAGGTTTTGCATCGCACACTGCTCCCACAGCAGAGTGATTTCCATCCAAGGCCTCACCCCTATTGATGTAGCTGGGGGGAAACAGGAGATATCATTTTTAGGTTGGATGTTTTTCCTTCTGCATCCTGCTCCATCTCTTAATGTGTCCTTTTGGTTCGTGGGGTTTCCTGGCCCCTCTTCATGAGCTAGATTCATGAGCGTTTTATTCACTTTAATGGATGCCATTAGGATGACAGATGAGTGTGTGATTTCTGACTCTTCATTAGGAACTGTTGATATTGGGGATCCAGGACAAACAGAAGGACTAGTCCAAAGGATAGATTCATAAAAGCCTCTTATGTGCCTAACCCCTAATGCTGTGTGAGTTGTTGGGAGCTTATGTGCTTGAAATGAACACCCTCATGCCTTTGGCTTTCTTGCAAGGAAGACCAATCCTCTGCTGTCTTGTGGGTTTTTGTGCTATTCCCCTATGCAGAGCAGGCAGATACAGAGCATGGCAGCCCTAGAAAGATGTCAGGACTGGTCACTGGCAGCATGAGCTCTGGATTTGTGCAAGACCTGGGCAAAGGCCTCCAAGTTAACTTTGAGAACTGCTGATCTAAAGCCCAGGGCTTTTCATCCCCCATGAGCTTTGCCTTCAGCCTTGCTTGTCTTCTCATGACCTTTTCCCTTCCCTTCCCTTCCCTTCCCTTCCCTTCCCTTCCCTTCCCTTCCCTTCCCTTCCCTTCCCTTCCCTTCCCTTCCCTTCCCTTCCCTTCCCTTCCCTTCCCTTCCCTTCCCTTCCCTTCCCTTCCCTTCCCCATAATTGCCCAAGCTGCTTGATCCCAAACCTGACTTTGACTCGATGGTACCTACACGTACTGGGGAACAGCAGGATCTTTCTTGTGAGAGGGTTACCAGGCTTGAAGCTGACCATGAGCAGCAGATGAACTGGATAGGCCCAGGTCTGCCTCTGCTCCAGGGGCTGGTAGACATCTGACACCACCAGAGCTTTGAATAAAACACCTGAGCAGTGATGAAAGCCAGGACCAGGATCTGGCTCCTGTTTCTGGCACCCCAAAAATATGCTTAGGGCTGGACTGCAGAGCTGGGTTCTTGGTGCTCCAATTCTTGCTGAGGGAAGGGTCTGGGAGTGCCTGACACGAGTATGTGTCCTCTCATCAAACCATGTCTCATCTGATGCCAAGGCACTCCCCCATGAAGACAAAGCAAGACCCAAGCCCCAGGTGATGCCAGCTTGGACACTGGTGCTCTTACTTCCCTCAGGAGCACCTAACTGTCCACACTGTTTTACAAAAGAGATCTGGGTCCTGACATGTCTGTATTTTTGCTGAGCTGCTGAAGCTGCTGGGTTTGCATTCAAAGGCCTCGGCAGGGAGGTAATTCCACCCCTGTGCTGAGGGAGCAGGGATGCTGAGACACTGCCAGTCGGGAAGCAGCACATTAGGCAGGACAGAACTCTTGCATCAGGGATGAGCCCTAGTGAAGGTGCCAGCGGACCTTGATGAACAGTCAAGGCCTTCAGAAAGCTTCAGAAAGGCTTGTTACAGTCTCAGTGCTCTTTTTCCTGTCTTATCCACCATCTTCTAAGACTTCTGGAGCTGCAAGTTATCTGTTTGGCTCTGAATCCATGATCTTTGCTCATACAAAACTCTCATTGACACCAATAGTTTTCCAGCCATTCATTCCCAGTGACAGCAGCTGTTTTGTCTGGGCAAGAGCTTTGCCATGAGGGCACGTACGTTTTTCAAGGTTTTCTCAGGTAAAGGTTGTATTTTCATAATTCTTTCCCCCTGGTAGGTGCTGAGCTGTCAGAATCACAGCTGTGCAGAATTCCAGCTTAGTTAAAACAATATCCTAAAGGTTGCAAAGCTGTGCTGCTTGCCAAGAGTGAAAGTTGAATGTTCCACTCTCCTCACTTGACTATATTTAGTTCGGGATCCTAATGAAGTCTTTCTTTGTGTAATGTCATGTCTACAGGGCAACTGCGGGAGAGGACTTCCTAAATCTGTCAGGATGCTGGCAGCCCTTACAGTAGGACAACATGTCCTCTGGGCCTCTGCTGCATGGCTGTGTATACAGTACTAGATTGTGCCCCATGTGCTACTGGGGAGACCCTGTAGCATTATTCTGTATTTTTCCTTTTTCTTTCTTTCTCCTTTTTTTTTTTTTTTTTTCCCCCTCCATCATGAAAGAAACCTGTGTGTATTGCAGCAGGTTAATTCCTGGTTGTTTTCCCTGCAGATATTTGATAATAATGCTGCCTGGCGATGGTGCGTTTTATTGTACTACTGTTCAACAGGAGAGTATTTTGTAGGGTCATTTGGGGTGAAATTCCCCTTCCTTTTGTGTGGTGTCCAAATGAAATAAGCACAGGATGGTGAAATGCACCATGAAGATGCAGGAAATCTTCCCCAGGCTACTCAACTGTAGGACCAAGCCATGGATGGTCATGGGGTGAAATAACGTTGTTCCTGTATTACCACACTATTGAAAATTGAATTTGAAGCCTATGTTGAGCTCCTAAAGGGCAGGCCTGTGGCACTGGAGAGCGCTCATGTACATAAAAGCAAGGGTCCTCTCCCAAAAAGCTTATGCTGGCAGGTAAAGTAAGTCCCTTTAAAGGAAATATCATATTCCTTGGTGCACAAAGCCTTCAGTGACACTTCTTGAAGCTTTGTCCCCTATGATCACAGTGGATTTAACATACCTGTGGGCTACCCTACCTGGGCCTTAAGCTATGAATAGCTGTATTTATTGGCAGGTAGTCAAGCTTCATCCCAAGCTCCACTGTGTCTTGAGTCAGCTTGATGCTCCATCAAGCAGCATGCCAGGGCCTTTCCCTGCCTTCCTCTGTATGTAGCTGAGGAGTTGCCTTCTTCCTCTGATATCAGTGTTACCATCACCACGAACCACTAAGCCAAAAAGTATATAGACCAACTTAAAAAAATACATCTCTGGGATTCTGCTGAGGTTTCTCAGCATGAGGATAAAGCTATGCTGGAAGGAGATCTGCTATGTGGGAATGCTGCAGAGAAGCACCAGCTCCCCAGGGTAAAAACTCTGGAAATCCATGGAGAATAAGGCCATGCAAGGACTGTTATTGCACTTGTATTCCAGCAGTAGCACAGGGCTGGGCAGCCTGCTGTTCATCAGCCTTCTGGATATTCATCTCAGTCCCCAGCTGGCAGTAAATGTATTGTCGGATATCCCGCTAAAGTTGTGTAAGTTATTGCTTTCTTAGAGTGCTTTTATACCTGTGTGTATTTTTCTTCCTGTTCCAGATTCTTACAAAGCTCTCTTTGGAGACGCTCGACATTGCTAAATATAGTTTTGCAAAATTCCAGGACACGTCTTCACTTGGCACATGAAAATTAGTTAACAGACTGTCATGAGACCTTTCTTTGCTCTCCCACTGTTCTCACTCCCATGACACCTGACGTATAGCACACGGGTTTGCAAATGGCCTCGGGTTTGCTCCGTGACTCACCATTAATCAGGATGAGAAATAGCCTTCCCAGTTCGTAAATTCAAGGTAAACTCAATTTCCCACATATTCTGTCAAACGGACATCAGCAGGCTGTTTATATTAATTCATGCCCTCTTAAACATTGTGTTATGGGAGGCGAGAAGCGGTGGCGGGGGGCTCCGGCATATTGACAAACACGTTTGCACCTCCAGTTGCAGACCCGTTCTCCCTCTGCAGTCTCCGAGATGCATATGTAGCCCTCAAGCACAGTGCAGATTGCTCAGTCATTGGAAGCACAAGTTAAGTATTTGAGCTTCCAGCACATTAAGTAGACGTGTCCTATCTACACCCCAGCTGCAAGGAGAGATGCTGAATGTGGGAAAGAGCTTGCTCCATTAAAAATTTCTAAATATCCAGGGTAAGCCATGATCACTTAACAGGGGATTGCTGTAAATAGCTGTAGCTGTTAAGCAGTGGTATGAAATTAAATCGTAGGGAACAATAGTGATTTAAGTGGCATTTCTGACTTTTTGTGTGGAAGGGAGGGGAGCAGAGCGAGTGTTTCACAGCACAAATCACAAAGATGGCTAGCTCTCCCTTGGTACTGCCAGCACCTTGAAAAAAATCACAGAAGCTGAGCTGTTCTCCCCCAAAAGTTCAATGCGTTGATAAAATACCCTCAGCGCAAAGCCAGAGTGAAAGAAATGTTGATAGAGGAAGAAGGACTAAGGAGAAATTAGTAACTGTGGATGTTGTGCAGGATAGAAGTTCTTTGTTAGGTTATATAGAGGATTGAATGAAATTTAGGATGGACAAACATGTAGAAATTGGGTGGTGAAAAAGCAAGTGTTTTCCTGTGCAGCAGCAGAGTACAGCACCAGCTTTTACGGATCCTTCCTTACAGCTATCTCGCCTCTGCTTTTTTGGCATGCCAATCACTGAGCTCTTAAATTTCCCATCGCTTTCCAGGTGGAGCTTTAGCTGGATTACTTTCAACATTTCTCTGAGTGCCTGGGGCATTACCAAGTTACTCCCAGGGACTGTGTCCAGCCTTCATGGAAAACGTGCAGTGTCTTTCCGCCAGCAGACGAGGAGTTCAGATGCTCTGGCTGTGCTCAGCATCCATCGCACCACACATCTTGCGCCTTGCCGAGGTGCATGTGCCTTTTTATTTGCTGACTAGCCACGTGCTGCTCCCCACTTCACTCTGGATAAATCACTTTTAGGGTTTCTTTTAGAAGATATTATTATTAGAGATGAAGTGTTAAACAAAACATAAGGAGATAAATTCTGCACTCTGCCACGTTTGGTGAGTTTGCTCCATCATCTGAAGCATTTCCGTACATACCTGCTTGTGGATATCACGTGCACCTGAGCAACTCCTAGTCTAGTCTAGTCTAGTGTATTTAACTCGCAAACGCAAATGGGCTAGACTGTAAGATCTGGCTGAGATATACTCAGTAGATGGCCATGAAGCTCTTCACCAAAATGTTTTGAACCACAGGAAACTGCTCTTCATGTATCCCTCTGCACTCAATGGGGACCAAGAAGTCTCCCTGGTTGTGATGCAGAGCTGGGACCAAATTCAGTTGTTTCAAGTTGTCTCTTAAGCCACTGTTCTGGTCCATTGATCCCCACAACCTGCAGACCACAGGCTGCCACCACTTTGAGACCCATAGGACCATGAAGGACAAGAAATCCAGGTTTGGAGGTGTGGCATTTCCCTCCCATGGGCCATAAAATGAAGCTTCTAAAAAAAGATTCTGCATAGCACATCCCCAGATGGAGAAGCCAGCGGGAGCCCTGCAGGCAGCTCCCAAACTGCCTCTTGGACTCCAGAAAATTGAGAGAGGAAGCAGTTGGTGCAACGATCCACGTTACCCTTGCTGGTCAGCTCTAGCACAAAACAACTCAGCTGGGCTCCAGAGCCACAAATGCGCATGCATGCGGAGGTGTTTAACCCCTGAGCACTAGAATAATGGAATTATTTTCATTTATTTATTAAGACGCTTTTCTTCATCATGCTGAGTTCTTGCAGCATCTGGATGCTCTCCCTGTCATGAAGAAGCATTTTACGGCATTAAGGGGAAAGGCATCAAGAAAAGCACATATTTGTAGAAAGATTTCTAAGCTGTTTGTCTCCTGGGAGGGTAAAAAAGGGAGATTCTTTGTATCTGGGAACTCTTAAATTCATATTTATACGCATTTCCCCGGGGGCAGGATTTATTGTTAAATAACAATAGGGAAACAGCATGATTTCAGTGAAGACATTTGGGCTAGTGAATGTTGGAGTGAATTCTGTTTCAGTGTTACTATTCAAAGTCAGAGCTGCATTTTAACTGCTTTAAAAGTACATCCTGAGCAGAAATGTCCAGACCCAGGCGCTGCCTCTCAGTGGCACCAGTGCAAATATGTCTTGCTTTACTGCAACCAAAAAGCTGCATGATGTAAGCCCCTGAAATTTTCATTTTAGTAATAAAATATCTGTTGTAGAAGGAAGATATTATATCTGAGGTCTCAGAGCCTTTCAAAATCTTGTATAACCACTGTATATTTGAAGGTCTTCTACTTTCTGCTTTTCCTGGGGGTTGCCCACTGGCCTGGTGTGGGGCGATGTTGGCTGATGCCTGCCTGCTGAAGCATGTCGGGTAGATCTGTGGATCCCACCCTGCTGGCAATGGGGCACTGTGCTTGCTGTAATTGCCCCTGTGGTGAGCTGACTTGCTGAGGCACAAAGCCTTCTGCCTTCACCACGGGGAGTGGGGTGTATTTTATTAATGATAAAGAATCACCCTTGTCAAGGCAGTGGGCTTGTTTTACGTGTCGTCTTCCAGTTGCTTCTGCAAATGTGATGGATGCCTCCTCTGCTGTCTCTCTCTCCTCCTGCTCCCCAGGCTCTTTGCCTCCTCTGCTCTCTCTCTCTCCTCCTGCTCCCCAGGCTCTTTGAGACCAGTGCTGAGGTCCCCATGGGCTCCTGCCTATTTGGCACAACAGCAAGATTTGTACTCTTAATGCTCAGACTTGTCCCACCTCCCCTCTGTAAGTGACATTTCTGTCACAAGCTGCAGCAAAGCCCTGCTGTAGTTCCGTGCACACCCCTGCTCTCGGGTAATCCAGCCTCTTTCTACTGAGAAAATATTTTCCAGACAATCTCAAGGCTTATTGAAATGGTTAAATCTTCACATGCCCCTAGTAACACTCTGCAAACAGGCAAGCCTAAGGGACAGGGAATGTCCCTGACCATGGAGGTGCCAGCTAATCTCAAGCCCTGTCCTTTCTGTTCTGCCCAAGGGGAGATCTGCTCAAGACAGTGATGCTGAGAAAATTTCCTTCCTACCCCCATGCAGAAGATCTTTAGGATCTCTGGGATCTTGGCAGTGCCCTGATATCCATCAGCCTCTTAGATGAGCAGCTGGAGACTTTTCTCCTAGAAAAACCCTCAGGAAAATCATCAAAGCCAGTGAAGAAAACCAAACTAGGAGTTAGCAGGCGCAGCTCTACTCAGTGCCCGTTGCCCTTTGGTTGCTTCCCATTTGAAGCATCCACCGATGGCCTCCCATCCCTACTGCGGCTGCTCCAGCCGCCGCTCTGGTACATGCGGCAGCTTGCACTGTTGTCCGAGTGCCAAAGGGAACGTCTAATAGGGTATTGTTTGTGTGTGTTCCTGAGATGGAAGTGATTAACATAAAATACGTAAAAGGATCATGTCAGGAATTCTCTCCAGATCTGCACGGTTAGCGAGCCACTCTGTTTCGCATTACAGAATTACAGTATGTTCTGTAACTGCTTGGTGTTGGACACAGATTTGGGTCTCTTTCTCCAGTGTTTACAAACATGGATGGGAGCTGAGCAAAAAATGCAGCCAACTGCACATGTATTTATGAACCTCTATTTGATCAATGCACATACACATAAGGGTGCTTATGTTGATTTCATATCACAGTGCATAGCAGCGGGTCCTGAAATAACCCCGCAGGGCCAAGCTGCCCACCCACACTTTGGATGTAGGCGAGCAACCTTCAAAAAGCTTGGCAATTTTTCTTGCTCTCAACCGATAGACATACTCTTCATCAAGAGCCTGGAAATGTTCCTTTGAACTTGCAATTAATTCAACACCTAAAATATGTGGAAAAGGGCTGCACTGAGCTGGTGGGAAATTCAGACAGTCCCAGGCGTGGGAGCCAATCAAGCTGCTGAAACATAAGGTAACGCTCAGGCTTGGATCTCCAAAGTGGGATCTGTTTGTCAGCATGCTTACATCGAATCTTGCCTCATGGTCCTCTCACGTGAAGCAGCCAGGAACATTTATCTCCCTCTCCATGCTGTGGAAGTAGAGAATTAGAAGGTTTAGTGGAGAATTACTAAAATAAAGGGTTGAGGGGGCGGGGGGTGGGGGTGGGGGGGGCGGGGAGTGGGGGGGTGGGGAAGAGAGCAAAACAAAGCCAAAACCCCCAAAAATGCTATTGTGAAAGTGTCAGAACAACTGTCCTGGGGCTAATTTTACTCTGGGTGTAACTTTACTGACGTCAATGTGAAAAGGCCTGATTCACCCCTTCACTGCAGCAATTTTAAGCTAAGGCTTTTGGGAAAGTTGCAGTGGCGTTAAAGTTCAGTTCAGCATGAGACGTCAGCCCAGTGCGTGATTCCACCAGTGTCAGTGGACTTGTTTTGAGCTTCATCTTTTTCATTTGTAAAAGTAACCAAAGTGCCCAAAACATGACCCTTGGTGGATGCTATACCTTTGCCCAGCTTGTGTCTGAGCAGACAGAGAAGCCCATTGCCTCGAAAGCACTAGCCAGACCCAGCACTCAGTGGACCTGAAGAAGATCCTTATATATAGATGCAGGGGGCATTTTTGGAACAAGCCCAGTACTCCCATTCTCTTCTACCTTGACCAGACGGGCACCTTTTTGGAGTAAAGTGATGTTCTCCATCATGAAATCTTGTCTTTCCTCAGATTTCATGCTTCTCTCTGCTCCTAATTGTTCTCTTAATCCTGCAAGT
Organism: Falco punctatus; assembly: GCF_963210335.1. Classification (NCBI taxonomy): domain Eukaryota; kingdom Metazoa; phylum Chordata; class Aves; order Falconiformes; family Falconidae; genus Falco; species Falco punctatus. Next base: position 38,630,440 of record NC_137587.1, on the reverse strand, counting down.
TTACCCTCAGTTTGTCCGATTCCAGATTTTACGTGGGACTTCCTCCTTTTCCACTTAGTTCTACCAGTCTACCATAATTCAGCTGGCAGGTCTCTGCTGCTGACTTCCCAGACTTGCTCTCTACTCCAAGAATGGCTCAGAGATCTCACTCTTGAGCTGACCAGCATGTCTTCAGCTTTCTTTCCATGTTTTTCTGCTTCTTTCTTTGTTGAATGCCAAGGACAGCATAGCCAGTACTGCCTTTACTCTTGTCCATAAAGTGCATCATCTTTATCCTGGTCATCTCTGTGCCCTGTCTTCCAGGACATGGTCAATTCTTGTAGACTTTCTGCAGAACATCTCAAACAGCTACAGTGGGATTCTCCCATCCTCACAGCTAAGCCTGTCATTCAGGATCTCATTTCTTGTCTTGGTTTCTGCAATAACCTTTCCTCTGGTCTTCACATGCAGCCTTGCTTCAACAAAATCATCTGGTACACTGCTGCAAAAGTAATTCTCCCAAGCCCTTTGCTTGACCCTGTTTTGGTTATGGCTCCTGTCTTAGCAACTCTCCAATAGCTCCTCTTGCTTCATCCCAGCAACAAAAAGAAGCAAAGACCAGGAGGTAACACAGCCCCTTTCAGTCTAACCCCTTTTCAGCACTGGAGGTCAGATGGAGAGATAATGAGCCTCCTGGTGCAACCCAATTGCTCTTCTTTTTTCCACTTGTGAAGAGCTCTCCATAGCTTAGAAATCTTATTTTCTAATTCTCTTTAAATGTCTCCCTTTGTGGTTCTGGCCAGTATTGTCCTACTGTTTACCTGTCTTCTTCTGTTGCCTCTTGACTGAACAAGGTAGGTTCTCTTTTTCAGCCTTTATACAGTGCCTAACACAACAGGCCCGATGACTATCATAACACAAGTAGGCAATATAGTAAAATCTGTTTTTATTTTCATGGCAAGGATGGGGAAAAAGTATCTAGTGATCTGCAGCAAACAGCAAAATGCGAAGATACTGGAAAGGATCCTGATTGCTCCTAAACTCACAGCAAATCTCTTCCCAGCTTTCACAGTGATTTCATCCCTCGACTTTAAAGGGCTCTGCATCTCATTTACTTTCCATCTTTTTATTTATTTTATAATTGACTTTTTGAACTTCTGCCTGAATCAGAGCCAAAGACGAGAGTGACCTAATTCCAGCAGCACTTCCAGGATGTGAAGGCCTGGACCTTCCCAGTGCAGAGTCTACACACCATCTAGAATGGTTTCTCTGTTTTGGGAGTATTAGTGACAATGGGAGTAAGCAGATAAAGACACAGGTTTTAGATGATCTAGAGTCCCAGTATTCATTCACTTTGCAGAACTGTGGCTCAAGGCCTCTGCAAGACTTGTACAAAACCACATGGGCTGATGAGTGATGGCTGGAGGCTGTGTACCAGTTTGAAAAGCCAGATGGTTTGAAAAGTACATGCTTACTTGAAAATCTTTCTCTATAAGAAGTAGTTCGGATATGTAGCAAAAAAAATCCATAGGTAAAACCCTGTAGCACACAGTGCATTTTTGCATGCCATGTTTCTTCATTGCAGTGGAGATGAACTGGTTTTCTGCTGGTGGAAAGAGATGCTACCCAAAGACGTCCCCTGTAAATCAGAGTGTGAGATACTGTGGTGCTATAGAAAGGGAAGAGTCGGTTCCCTGAGCAGCATAGCCAGATCGTGGGAGTCAGTCCTGACACTTTACAGCAGCTCCGGATGTGACCCAAAGCCATTTTTTGGCTCCTCTCCAAGATTAAACACTTCCGACAAGTCAGAGGAAAGCTTGGGCTAGATTTTATCTACTGCTCAGATGCTGTGCAGGACACGAAGGGTCTGATCCTCACCTGATGGAAACGGGAGTAACACCACTGACTCACACAGCTCCCACTTCTGGGAACGCGGCCCAAATTACTCATTTTAGTACACGACTGTTGGCAAAACACGGCATTCACCCCCAAACTGCGAGGGAGCTTGCTACCATTCAGTGAGCTTCCAGCACGGCGTACTTTGGCCCCATCACACGCTGCTAATCTCTTCAATGATTTATGTGCTCTTTTAAGTTTTAATTCTCCCTCTGTCATGAACCTTCCTCACTAGCAAGTTGACAGTTTAAATTAGTGTTTAGACATGGCTTTCATAATGTCAGCTTTTGTTTTGTCTCAGTCATCTGTTGGAATTCCTTCCATTGTATCTGAAGTGACTCATGACAATAAATGACTTCTTTCTTCTTTTGTTCTTAATCGGGGAAGAATGGAATGAACCATGCAATACTTGTAAAAGAGCAGTCTTAATTAGTCCTCAGCTGTAGCTAAAGATGCTTGTCTTGTCTCTTTAGCATATTAATGCAGGAAGCCATGCGTTCACGTGGGCAATTGCCATGTTCCTGAAAAGCCTTGTTACAAGCCAAATTCTCCAGCGTAAAGGTATTCCCCGGCCCCGGCTTCTTGCTTCTTTGCTGAGCCCTGCCAAATGAGGAGCCTGTGCCCCGGGGGCATTGTGTGAGGCTGCTCAGGCCTGCGAGGAGAAAAATGGGCACATTTTAGAATGACTCATCTCAAGGACTGGGTTTCTTTTTTGTTTTGTGCCTCTTAAAGGTATAAACTCTCTGTGAGGAAAGCTGGAGCCTCACCTCGAACCTCACTCCTGCTGCCTGTGCTGTTTCCCTGCCCCGAAGGTGGTGATATTCACTAATTATGATATTCATCAATAATGGACCCCAAAATATTTTCTCTTTGCACAGTTTATTTCTTTGCACTGTTTAGGGGGCTCAAATGCCTGAGTCCTAATGAAAGGTACGTGTGGCAGTGAGTGAGCACCTTGCACAAAATAAATAGTGGTGTATTTTAGGGACAAAATACTTTTTTGTGAAGAAATGCAAAAGGCTGTATCTCGCATTGCTAGAACAGAGTTGCTGCGGCCATGTGGTCTTTAATGCGCTCCTGGAGCTAGTGAATGGCAACAGCTTTCTTCTTCTTCTTCTTTTTTTCTGTTTGTCATTTGGGAGAAGAAAATTGATTCTCTAAGAAAGTGTGGGAAAATTGCATTGCCAGATTGCCTCCTCATTCGCTGTGCGCTTTCCTAGTCCATGTAGGCCCATGCCCGTGATGCCAAGTTATGCAGTAATTGTAAAACACAGCTAAATAAAGGTTTAGGTTGAAAGCTGAGTTTTTACTGATTGTGTTTAGAGGAAGGGCTACAACGCAGGTCTTGCTGTCATTGAATTACAAGCAGTAAGCCTTCTCCTTTCCCTGAGACCTTGCTTGCCCGGTGGTCTGGGAGTGTGGCTTGCACCCTTGTGTTACTGGAAAGGGGTTAGGCTCTCATCTGAGGACATGCTGCCCATCTGTCTGTCTGTCTGTCTCTCCAGTTTTATGCCTAATTCTGGCATAATGAAGCAGCCTGGACACACCCAGTAGAGGCTGCTGAGGTACTTCCTATTTTAGGTTATTAAAGAAGATGCTGCCACAGAGCAAAGCACAACTACAGAAGGTCAGAGGGAGGTGTTTAACTGTCAGCCCACGATAGAGTGCCAAAAAGGGTCATCAGGGACCAATTTTCCCAAGATCCATGAGAGCTGAGCAAACCTCCCTCCTACAGAAGACAATTGTGTTTTGCAGGATCTGACCCAAAGTGGGTGCTTCTTGGCAAAAGAAAAATGAAGCACTGATGAACAAGGCTGTGATGAGAACACTAGTAAGAGCTGGGCTCGAGATGCTGTTTGCTGTGCATAACAACAGCCTCACTGAACCTAGAAACATATGAATAACACTACAATTCTTCTGTGCCAGTACATGGTGCTCTTTATTTTAATAGTCTGTTTATATATACATACAGCTATTTTTCTTTTGCCCAGACCTTGTAACAAACCCAAATGTCTTAATGAACACAAGGAGAAAGCAAGCAGCTGGGGAAAGACATAAAAAAAAGTGTACAAAACCAACAAAGTCCAGGGGAAATCAATGCAACTTTATTCAAAGTAGTTTCAAAAGTAAGTTGTGACTCTGGAATTGGGCTGAAGTAAGTGCCATGCTGCTTTCCCTCTGTGCTCTGAAGCAATCCATGTTCCCTGTCAGTGCTCGTATAGTGGTCTTGTATAGTCCTCAAAAACATTCATACAGTTCATGGTGAGCTGTGCTAGGTTGCAGTGTAACCAGGAGAATAACAACTGTGGTCTTCTCTCTGGCTCGGCCCCCACCTTTTGCTAATGAAGCTTTGGCAGATCAGTATGAAGGAAGTCAAGGTTCTCTGGGAGAGGTGGTATCATTTACTGGCCTGATTGGCAAAACTGGGGAAAACAGATCATGTTTGGGACACAAGCCTTTCTGCAGGTGCAGCAAGGTTTTAGGCAAGTGCCCAAACCAGCCTTGGAAATCTGGGTTTCTGCAGGCACAGATATTCTGAAAATATAGTGTTATGCCTCAGAACAGACTTTGGGCAACAACTTTGTTTTTAATCTACAGAGATTTTCCGTTCTCTGTCCACCTAATATTTCACAGTGAATTTCAAAGGAAATTGTAAACTTGCAATGGCAAGGCCAGGGTGTGACAGTACAGTATGGGTTCTTTTCCTGTAAATGAGCTCTCACGACTTTATTGACTCCAAAGAAGTATTTTCTACTTACATAACCTTGCAGACCTCTGGTTTGATGGTGTATGCTTGCTCTTCCCTGAAGTAAAAGTTATCAAAGGACAGAATTTCACTAATACCACCTTTTTCTACAGCATTATCATGTATGTTCTTAGCTTATCGTCAGCTGAGGTCAAGTTCTTCTTCCATCTGTGTTTATACTGGATTGAGATGAACAGGTCCTGACCACTATCAGAGCATCAGGGTGACTGTAGCACAGAGGTGGTATATACTTCTGCTGGAAAAGTTATCTAAAGGGTTTACCAGTTTGGCACAGTATTAATGTGGCTGGGGTTTTGCAGAAAACCTAACAGATTTAGATGCCTTTGAAATGTAGAGGAAGATGGAGCTGATCATGTGTAGAGACTTCCAACCCCTTCTGCAAAACCAGATAGTTCTGTAGGGCCTTTTAACCAGCACTTCATTGCAGCTTTCCCATTGGCCTCAAAGTCAATGTTAACCTTGGCCCTGATGCGGAGAACATTGACTTTCAGGGTCAATAAATCTTAATATGGATCAAACTGGAAGTCATGTTTGCTTACTTTATAGCTCCTTTCCAGGGTAATTACTCTTTACACAATGCAAGGACATTCTGCACATTTTTCTTTTTGGCCATTTTGAGGTGCATTAACTCTTCTGCTAAGAGCTGGAGGTTTCTAAGACTCAGCTTTTTTTCTCTAAAGTTTTCTGTCATAGCTGCTTTGATTATTTTGTGTTATTTATCTCCTTCCACAAAAGATGAATTTTTTTTTTTGCATTGGTTCTAGTGTGGATCCATGTAAAACGACTGCCTCCTTGTGTAACCGGTCATATCGCCACCTCCTGCGTCCAGAAACGGCACGCGGTTGTGTGGGATGCCGGAACCACAAAAAGTTTTCAGATCTCCAGGATACTGAGACGTGTTGCTGAACCACACGACCTATTATGCAGTCATTTTCTATGCTCGGCAGTAATACGAAGACTTGCTAGTACTGTGCGCTTTCCGCTTTGTTTGTATCAGCCAATACCTACAGAATTTTAATGAGCGTAGAGTGAGTTGCCTATATAAGTAGTACATGGCAGGGTGTGTACTGTTCCCATAATGAGCCATATATAACGCCTGGGGCTATGGAGGCAAGAAGCCAAAGGATGTTATTATTGCCCTTATAAATTGTTTTCAAAATAAATAAGATACAGAATGTTTCACTTTGAAGAAAAAAAAGGAAGATTTGTGCTCTGAAAACTGACCGGGGGTGGGGGTGGGAGCAGGAAAGAAGAGAAAGAAGGGTGAGTTGAGCTACAGCCTTGTGATTTGAGTCATTTATGTTGAGCACATGTGAACTCAGTGTCCTCGAGCTGCTGGACCCAGATGTGTTCAGGATGTGAAGAAATATCAGGGGCTACCTGCTGCAGTGAGTAAAGCCAACAGGTCCTGCACATCTTTTGTCCTATTACTCCCATGAATCCGTCTTGGACCAGGCTGTGTAATTGCTTGCATGTGCACAGGCTCCCATGAGCTGAGACAGGGAAAGTGGTGGTCTTCATTCAGAAGAATCTGTCCGTGACCTCGTTGCTGGTGTCCTGGCTGGCTGGCTGAGCTGTATCCATCCTTTGGGGAACCTGTACTGGGTTCCTGCCTCCTGCTCCCTCACTGCCATGGTACGAAGGTGACCAAGTTTGTCACTTGTGTGTTGAAGACAGAGAAAATGATGTATTCCGTGGGGAAAACTCAGGATGAAATAGCATTCCTTGAAAAGTAAAAGGGTCCTTGTTGCAGGACTGTTCATACCGGTAAGAGACATGCAGCCAACCCAACAGGAGGTGCCTGTAATGAAAATATTCATACGATACAAGTGCTTTGCCTCAGTTGCAAAGTCTTCAGGTTTGGCCTTTAAGAAAGAGATGAACCCCAGCTCATTCAATGCAGGTAATTATGAAAGGCTGCCCGGTGCATGGGCTGCACTGTGGCTTTCAAGGTCGGCTTTACCAAAGGGCAGACAGACAGCTCCATGCCTTTGTGGAGCAGCTGGAAAGCAACGTTTGTCCCATGTTTCAGCCTGACAAATGCCAGGAACAGCTCCCAAGCAAAAGCTGGTGAAGGAAAAATATGCCAAGGGATAGAGTGATGCATGCAAGAAAACTGCAGAGCAAGGTGCTGAGAACATTTTTCCTTCAGTGTGGCAATGGGTCACAGCCTGTGGGAAGCAGCATCCATCACGGTGCAATGATGGCCATCCTTAGGTGGAAGGTGATCTCTGTCTTTGTGTGTGATCAATGTGACATAAAATCCACTGAAAAGGGGAAGGAAACACCATGAGCCAACTCTGTTTTCTCTCAACCCTTTGACTTCAGAAACAGAAGGAAAAGATTAAAATCATTAGCTATTGGAAAAATCCAGTTTATTCTATGCATTAGCACTGCTCGCATGCAAACATATCTTCAGAGAGCAGTTGCTATCCTAGTGTGGTTTAATCCTTCCAGAAGTAGCATGAGAGGACCCAGTAGGTGGACAACACTTTCCATTGTGAGCTCCCTGGTATTAATAAACCAGACCACTTTCCTGGGCAGTGGTTAGCCCAGTTCTTCTACAGCATTAACTTTCTGCTCTCTTTTAGCTGCTGCTGAATGTACCACAGTGTCCTTAGATATTTACAGAGTTTGCTGTGTGATGGGGCAGTATCCAAATAAAACTGACAGCAGAAGACACCAAAAAAAGTCACTTTGGAAGCAGGATGAGAAGAAGGGAAATGAAAACAAACCAAAACCACCTGCTCTCAGCCCTTGACACCAGTGCTGACTTCCTCTTCCCTGTGATTTCTCGGCTGGTCTTGTGACTTTCATCTAAAAAGGGAGAGGAGGAATCACCTTCATCCCTAGGACTAAATTTAAAGCCAGGGCAGAGGATGTTGAGTGGGAACGTGACGGAGTGACTCAGATCAGTTCAGGAACTGCAGATATGCACGTGCCTATTTGTATGGCTCACCTCATTATGACAGCCCTGGCTGTATGACACACACCTCACTGTGACGGGGAGATGCCAGTAAATGTGGGCAGTTCTCCAGCCAGCGCCCAGCTGAGCAAGGAGTAGAGCTGACAGACACAGCCCTGGTGATCTTCCCATGGAGATCAAGTCTGGATGGAGAAGTGGGAGAGAAGAGGATTAATCAAGTTTGTTTTTCACTCAGTTCAGTGCAGAGGGAACTGAGTGAAATTCAACATTCCATTTCCAAAGTGTGGTTGAACTAGATGACATGAGAGTTGCCTCTTGGAGCAAAAATGCACAGATGGCACTGGTCCGGGGAAGTGCTCATAGCATCATAGAATTGTTTAGGCTGGAAAAGACCGTTAAGACCATCAAGTCCAACTGTTAACCCAGCACTGCCGAGCCCACCACTAAACTGTGTCCCTGAGTGCCACATCTACACATCTTTTAAATACCTCCAGGGATGGTGTCTCCACCACCTCCCTGGGCAGCCTGTTCCAGTGTTCGACAACCCTTTCAGTGAAGGCATTTTTCCTAATACTCACTCTGAGCCTGCCCTGGTGCAACTTGAGGTCTTTTCCTCTTGTCCTGTTGCTTGTTACTGGGGAGAAGAGACTGAGCCCACCTTGCTAAACCTCCTTTCAGGTAGCTGTAGAGAGCAAGGGTTTTCTAAGAAGAACTTTGCCTTTGTTGCTGAGATTTTAGTAGTAGTTTGGGGGATTTTTAAAAGCAGTTATGACTATTGCCAGGAGGCTCAGAGGCATCTCAGCTTCTCACCCTGAGTCCCTCCCCAGGAAGATGGCCTGACCTGACCAGGAATGATCTGGAGCTTGGGAGCTTATTTCTGCCCTTGATGCAGAGACAGGACATATTAACACTCAGCAAGGAGCTAAGTCAATGCTAGTGAGAGGCTGGGGGTTTTAAAAGCTAAGAAGCTACTGAGGAAAGGAGGTAGGCAACAGGGGTATGATGATCAGAAGCTGAGGCAGGAGAGAAGATGGGGGAACCCTGCATGGTACAGTGGTGTTGGTTGGGGTTTTTTTGCCCCTGGTTTGGTTTGTGGTTTTGCATTTGCAGCTTGTAAAACTGTATGGAAGGAATGTGCAGCTGGGGGCTTTCGCCAAGTTGGTGTCAATTTGGGTTAAACTGGAGGTCCTGGAACAGAGCCTTGTTGGTAGAATGGGTGACTTGCCTTAAGACCAGAGCTTTCATTATGCTCCCTTCAATTGTGGTCATTCCTTGGCTACCCCATTCCAGGAGCCGGGTCCTTTTACACCAGGCACACTGCAAACCAACAACCCAAAGGCAGGCCCTTCCTCTGCGGACTGGCAGCCCTGAGATGCTCAGTGTGAGGCCATTGTCCTGCTCTGGCCTCCAGCAACAGCTGTCCTGTACTGTCAGCAGCAGTCCATGTGCTTTTCAGCTGGACCTCACTAGCACTTGGGATTTGCTGCATCCAGGATGTTGACCACATGTTTTGTGAGGTGCGCAGCATATCTTAAGAATGGTGCAATGAAGACACTTTCCTTCCCTGATCCCTGGGGATGCTGCTTCTGGCTCATCTCTGCTATGTGTTTACTGCAGTCCCTGCATGCCGTCAGCCTGACAGTCCCTGCCAGTATCCAGCACCAGCTAGCGCTCCTCGGCAATCCAGTTTGCCTCCTTGGTTACCACATTTTATCTCCTTGCACAGATAAAGGGGCAACCTTCTTGCTCTCCTTCATTCCTATGATTAAACTGTTCATCAAGGCAGCCTGTTTTGTGCAGGGGGATGACTTGCAGTTGGGAATTTCTCTTGTTCCCTCTGTACTCACACAGGGAAAAAAAAAAAAAAGAAAAAAGAGTATACATCAGTATTCATCTGCCCTTCCCCAGGCCATGCAGAGCAGGTCGTTTCCAGGATAGTGTTTTTTTGGCCAGGTAACTCCTGGCTCTATAGTCTGTATGTCAAAGGGATCTCAAAATTTTATATGTAGCTTGACCATGCATGCCTTCTATTAGCACTGCCAGGCGTACCCTGACCTCAACCGGACTCACCTCCCTTCACCGAAGGCCACAAAGCAGGTATCAAGCCTAAGGTAATGATCCTTCCTTTAGAGTTAGAGGGGAGAGACTGGCACCTCTGAAGTACAACTCATTCCAGTCTTAAGTGCATGTTTAAGCTTGATGAGCTGGTCTCACAATTGCTTCCTCCCTTTCCACTGTTCATGGAAGATGCCTGCATGGCTTGCAAAGCCCATGCTTTCCTTTGGGTCCAGGTGGCCTGGATGAAGGAGCTGGGCTTGCATGATCTCTGTTTCATGTAGGTTTGGCTTTGTGAGTAGCTGATGACCTATGCTTCTTTTTGGGGCAGGACAGATCTGCCTTGCTGCCCTTCTCCAAGCTTTGCCTACAGAGCTGAGCTGGACCTTTCTGGTGGGAGGGGACGGGCTCCCCCCAGCCTTACAGGTGTTTCCTCAGAAGTCAAACCTGCTTTGACAGCTTGGCCCTCATCACTTGCTCCTCAAACACAGCCCAAGCTTACTAACCACATATGCCCATGATTTGGACTCCTGACTTAAACAAAGCAGTATGATTGCTATTACTGCAGGGAAGTCATTTATTGTTGTGGTTTATTTACAGAAGACAACATGCAACCAGCAAGTCGAATAGCTCACCATTGTTCCCATATCAGTCCTTGAGCTGGCAACACTGAGCAATAGCAAACACATCATAATAAACTACCTTTAATTATTCATATGCTCCCTAGGGGAAACGAAGATCTCTGATGAAGAGGAAATAAACAAAATAACTTTGAACTGTAAATCATGACTGCAATAGCTTTGTTCTTTGTTTCACTGGAGTTGTGTTTTATCTGAGATCATAATTTGTTTTCACTCATACACTAGATTAAATTAATTGAGGTTTAGAACAATATCCATTTCCTTTTGCAAGTGCTTTCACTGATGGCATGATCTTATCTGACCTGTTATCCCTGCTGGCTATGTTTTCCTGACCTCCCCTTAGCATCACATGTTTTAGAGCCATTTCTTTCAGTTCTCTCTCTCTCTCTCTCTCTCAATTTAAAAAGGGTTGCTTGTTGTTGAAAGCATCCAAACTCTTTCTTCAGGTATTACTTCTTTCCTACGGACAATTGGTGAGCTCCCTCTGTGAGGGAAATAAAGATATTTTCCTAAAGAATTATTTATGTGGTCCCACGATGAGTGCAGGGTAGCAGCCTCTCTCCTGCTCCGTGACTCTTGGTGGATACAAGACAGACCTTACAGGAGAAGGCAGCTCCACCCGTTGCAGCACTTGGGCCAAGCACCCCAACAGAAGTCTCACTTTTGTGGAAGTCAGTGGTTTGAGACTAGTTTCCCCAGCTGAGTTTTCACTAAGCTGGCATGGCCATGTGAAGATATCTCACTCAGTATAAAAAAGTCTTTCAGCAGCTAAGAGGGAAGCCCTCCAGAGCGAGGTGTCAGCCTTGCACAGCTTGGACCTGCTGCTGTCAGGACATTCTGGCCTCCCCAGCTTTTGAGGCTAGTATCTCCAGAAGAGGTAGAGACATGGAAATTTGGGAATGTTTTTTCAGGAACCCTATAGATGATACATTGCTTTGCACTGGAAATAAATAGATGGGCCAGTGAGGAACCCTTCATTTCTAGTGTCCTCTTCTTGCTCTGTGTTCTTGGTGGAAACAGAAACTTGGTATCATCAGGCAAAACATCCTTAATGCTGCCATTTGGGACAGGCACCTTTTGGTTAGCAGCCATTTGATCTCTGTAGGCTCTGTATGTGCTAGGCAGGATCTTCTTGACAAATACCTTGAACCTTTTGTGTTCTGGAGACATAAAACCCTAGAATTCCATAATTTTGCCAAAAAACAGAGATACAATTTGCTTCAGGAGTCTGACCTCTGATGATGGAGGCCTGAAGGAAGTTAAGTTATTGGCCTGGTAGGTACTAAAGGCTGGCAGGAACATGGCTCAGGCAGGTAGAGAAATGCTTTCTCCTCCTACGCAAGATGGGGAGAGCAAACACATGGGTGAAGTGGGCAGCTGGAATCTGCAATATCACACCAAATTGTATTTCAGTGCCCAGGGCAGCAAGTCCTGTGCCAAAGCCAGCTGCGCGCAGTTGCCACCATTGGGAATGCTCAGAGGCTTCTGTGATACCAATTGCTCACAATGGCCCAGAGAGAAAAAATAAAATTGGTGCCAACATGTTTTAGCAGCCTTATTGGAAAAGGACAGGGATGCTTCTCTGGAGAAGTGTTGAGATCCATTGCAGAGCAGAACTCCAGAACTGTTGCTCTGTTGCTATTTCCATGTGTAATTATTTCAGTCCTTTCCTGCACCCCATCACTAGTACTGTTCATGGCTGGAGTCACAGTTGCAGTCCAGATGAGCCTTTGGTTGGACCAAGTGCTGTCAATATTGTGTTCCTGCGGCATGGTCTGTTATGATCTCTCCGGCAGGGCAAGGCAGCACTGCACAGGCAAGAAAGGGGCTGTAACCTGCCCTCAGGTCATCACTTCTGCTGGGACATGACTATCCCATAATTTGCTGACCTCCTAGACCTCACTGCAAATGGAAGATGGTGACAGGTGCAGTAGGGACTGACAAACCCCTTGGAAATTGTGGACATCTGTGTGCTGCTCTGTCATGGTTTTCCAAGCCAGAGATGGCGATCAGAACAACAGCAGAATGTGGCACAACAGAGGGAATATAGCTGGATGCCAGAGGAGATTTCCCAGGAGATGGGTGTCTGGCTTGGAGAAGGAGCAAACGATGCATCCGGAAATAAAGACTATTCCCATATAGCATGGATTGATCAGGTATCTGGTGGCTACAAAAGACCAAATAATGAAGCAGTGCCTTGCTAAGCTTTCAGCTCATGTCTGGGGAAAGCTGTGAAACAGGAGCTGCTCAGGGTGCAGAGCAGAGGAGCTTGGTCACTGTGTCCTTCTCTTGCCAGTGTATCACCAGGACGTTGTCGTTGCTGCTGTTCTTTCGCATTTGCACTGGGCTGGTTCACCTGAAAAGGGTAGGGAGAAAAGATAGGGTGAAGAGTCTCCACGAACAATCTGTCATCTGGAAATTATTTGCTGAGATCTGGTAACTGAGTGTTCTTGTAGCCATTTATTACATTTGCTTAAAAAGAAAGGAAGAGGCAAAAATCATGGTGTTTTAGGTTCTCCTGCATATTTGAACAGCTATAATTAGAGCCCTTAAGCTCTAATTAAATAAGAAAAAAAAATAGCCCATCAAGGACCTCAGTTGAGTTAGAATTTTAATTAAATCATCCTGGTGTCACAGAAATGCAATCCCAGAGACCGGGTTTCTGCCCTCAGAAACCTATAAATGGCCACTGAAGACACCTGGCATCATTCATGCCAAACCTTTAGGACCAGAGTGATGTTGAAGCATTAAGTGGGCTCTTGAGCACGTTGCTTTCACCACAGCACCAGGAAACCCAGCAAAGCCCTCCTTTCAGCAGGAATTTGCAGCTACCCCTTACACAAAATACTGCGAGGGAGCAGGGAAGGCTTAATTTTTTAAGATCTTCCCTCCCTTTCTCTTTTTTCCTTTGACGCTCATTTCTGAAGCAGATTTTTCCCCCTCCTCACCCCAGCTCCCCATATTTATTTTATTACAAGCATTTTCACTAAAACGATTAACTCAATTTAAAATTTCAACTGTTTCCTTGCCAAGGATTTTAGGAATTTTCATTATTTCCTTTGGGAATTCTGAGACTGCGGTTAGCCAGTTTGGAGTTCAAGACACGAGAAATGCCAGCACAACTGAGGACTTGGCTGTAAAAGCATTTTCAACATGAAAGAATTCCAGCATTTCATAAAAGGAAGTGTAGTACTTGAACAGATATGTTGATATAAGTAAGGTCTTAACAAAACGAAAGCCAATCTATTATTGCTTAAGTATCAAAGAAATCCCTTTGTAAAGGTGCTAAGCCCTGCTGGAGGAACACGAAATATGTCTGTTTATTTGTTGTGTATTTAAATGGTTTATGTACGGTTAAGGAGCCAAGCCAGTATTACTGAGCTGGCCGTGGTTTTGGAGCTCTGTGGCTGTAGGCAAACATTAGTAAAAAGGTAAAACTTCTCCTCTGCTAGGATGGGCCTGCAGCGTTTAGCAGGGCTGTTATTTCAAAGGCGTCTCTCCAGCCATGGGAGAATAGGTGCTTTTCTGAAAGGTGGCCTTAAAACCCAGACCCCTCTCTGCTGGCTCAGACCTCCAGATCTAAGGGACTGATTCTGACCCCATCAGACCCTGTGGATGGAGGCTGACCTCAGTCTGCTGCTGCAGCGATAAGCCTTGTGGCTCTTTGTTTTTTGTCCCATAGCAGTGTTTTAAGCTGTATCCTGGGGATCAAGAGCAGGGCCACTCTCTGCTCCTCCTTTGTGCTCTGCTTGCAAGCAAGGACGGAGTCCCAGGTCAACAAAACACCTTGGGGCTGATGCTGGTGGGTAAGAGCCAATTTTCTTTGCTTTTATTTGCTTATAGTGGGCAAAGTAATCCTGGAGAGCTTCTTCTGCAGAAACCAGGGCTGGAGATAGCCACATCAACTCCACGGCTGTGGAAACCACTCCCCAAGGGGAATCAGTAGCAGAAGGCTGTCCCACAGACTCAGCCTGTGTGTGCTGGAGTGGTCTCAGGAGCTGGCTATGCCAAGGGCATGCGTTTGACCTTGCATGTGGGGCTACTAAATCTCTCCTCCGGACCTACAGCAAAGCCCCCACCATATGACCCTTTCCTATCCCATGGCCTGAGCAACACAACTCCCCATGAGCTTTCCAGGGTCAGGATTTTGCCCTTCTCATTTATGCAGCAGGGAAACAAACAGTCGTGTTACCATGGGCTTCAAGTGCTGCTGCTGTAATTATAAAGTCTGTGCCTTGCCTTGTCCTTTTCTTCCTAAAACACACTGGGGAAGAGCACAAAGTGCATGCTATTTCTTGGCCATGCCAGTGAGGACATGGGAAAGGTGTGTGAGCAGAAGGCAGGTATCTCAGGATCATTGAAAAGGTGCCGTGCTTTGGCCAACATCTGCTTTGGCCAACATCTGCTAGCCAGGAGATCAGCTTGGAAACTGGAGATACTTCATCTGGGAACCTCTGGGTCTGCTGAAGCACTGATCATCCTGCTGAAAAGTGACTTAATTGGTGACACTTCATAGAACCCCCAGCTGCACGGTTCTCCCAGCTTCCCTATAAAAAAGGATGCCAATGTTTTAACATAAACAGGATGCTGAACACTGATCCAGTGCGGTTCCCGGTGGAAACGAGTGTGCTCCCATGCTGTTCCGATGCACCGCAAGCTGTGATGCTTGTCAGTGGGATGGCAGTCCTGAGCGACAGCTCGTTTCCCTCTACTCTTGGAATGACATTGCCCTAAAATGAGGCCCCAGCACAGCCCAGCACCTAAGGCGAACTTTACGTCTTGCCAATGCAAGAGTTTGCTGGGCAGCAGTGTGTCTGTCCTGGGGCTGATTACTGCTTTTCCCCACTTTGCAATCAGTGGGGCAGCACCTGCTAGAGGTGAGAAAGGAAAAAAAAAAAAGGTTTTTGTCTGTAAGTTTTTGCAGCCAATGTGTCAATTTGGATTCTTGTTATTCAGGCTCCCATTTTGCCATGTCACTAAAGCACCTCGTTTACTGACCCTCCACCCCAACACCCTCTTTTTGCAAATCAACTCCATCTGCGGTGCCTATAACTGTCCCCCTAAAAATGATCATTCAGAATCGTTCCTGGAAAAAAACACAACAACCAAACCCCACAGCCTGGGCCCCCGCTCAGGAGGAGTTTGGCTGAGCCAGACACGATGCCACCAGCAAGGGACACGAACAATAGGGACTTGGTGGGGGGCAGAACAATGGGGCTGGCAGCAGGCACTGAGCTCAGGAAAGTACATGCGAGCTCTGAGAGCTGGTGGCTGGGCTCACGTGCCTCTCCGGAGCCTGAGAAACTGCTTTAACTGAGTCAGACAGATATTGGGGCTGTTTTCTCCAAGCAGAAAGTGCTGTCCTACCAAAGGGCACCAAATTGTGTCCCAGCAAATACATCCTCAGCCCACCATGCAGAGCTGGGGGACTCTGTGGGATGCTTCTGAGGGGCCCCCAAGCTGGCAGGAGGGAAAGTGGAGGTGAGACCCCACGGAGAGCAATCCCAGATGTGCTTTTGGGGCTAAGCCCAGCTTTCAGTATAGGCAGTGGAGGTCACGGCCAGGCAAAGGTTTTGCCAAGTTCTACATGTATGTCTGCACATGGGAGAAAGCCACAGATGACGTGCCTTGGAGAGCCCCCATTTAGTGTGCTCCCGTCTGAAAGATGTTTCTGTCCTCCACTCAAAGTCTCCCCTCACCTTGAGAGGTGTCTCTAATTGTAAATAAACATGAAGGAAGGTCAGAGTTAAAAAAAAAACCAACAAAACAAAACAAAAATCAACCCAACAACCAAGCTCCAAAGGAGGCCCCATCTTACACACACACACACACACACACCCACACCCTGCCCCTGGTGCTAAAAATGCAGGTAATCCTGGTTTTATTTTCCTGCAACTAAAATTGATGGTGATGTCATGTGTGTGACTGGGCAAGTGAGGCTCGAGAATGTATTTAGTATTTTATTCACAGCAAATAAAAGCTTTGGGGCCAACCCTGTAGAGCAGATAAAAAGCCTACAGGCCTCAGGCTGCTCTGCTCTGGCTGGCCCCAAGGCTTTTTTCCTGAAACCAAGGCTCTTGGCACCAAAACCCAAAGGACTGTCCATGTGGGAGGTGGAGGTCCCTAGGGACTAACAACTCCCACTCTGGGGGTTTGGGATACCCCTATTTAAGGTCTCTGAGCAATAGGGCTGCCTGGCCACCAGAAAGGGTAATTAAGCCACTCATTAGGGCCCTGGCAATTGAGCGAGAAGATTTGCATCTGAGATAATGGCCACCAACAGCCAAGTTGAAGTTTCACATCATAGGAAAAATACCAAGTGCCAAGCTATGTGGTAAACCAAAATAGCTTATGAAGTGTGCAGGTTTTGGAATACGAGTAAGGATGAACCAGGAAGAAAAAAAAAAAAAGTAGTTTTATATATATAGATACTGAAAACCGAATAAATCACATGACACAGCCCAAAAAAAGCTTCAGTGAAAAGTTTGTGTCTGGGATTAAGAGCACTAGTCATTACTTTAACTATGTATGGTATGTTCTCATTTTGAAAAATGTGTACACCAAATATTTTAGCCTTTTCTCATGGAAGGATCTGAAAGGCAAAAAGCTTTTTAGTATTACGCAAATATTAGCCTTTCCAGGACGGTGTTGGCTGGCTGGCTATCTCCTATGGTCCTGTATTTTGCTGTCTGTACTTGTGTGATATCCCCTCTGACTCTATGTGTTTTGTGGCTTTTTTTTTGAAGAGGGATGTATTTTCTCCTGATAAATAGAGAGCTGATCTGAGCTGTGTTTGATTTCTCCCCTGACTTCTACCAGGCCTGACTGATAAACTTTGAAAATATTTGATGGAGTTTAGTGTGTTTTGGGGCTATTGGACTTTACCTGCTCTAATTTATTACCCCATGGGGACAGTCCCACAGGGGGCTTTGGAAAGGTCTTGGTATGATGCAGCTCTTTCCTAAGTGTCCCATCATGGGGATGAAGATTGTTCCTGTGGTATGAACATACCTGCTTAAAATCACCACCCCACTGAGAAGAAGCCTGAAGCCTTGCAAGGGAGGGCTGGAAGTTTGTAGCAGCTCCCCTAACCTGGTGCAGGAGCAGGAGCCCGGCATCCCAATTGTTCCTGCATCTTTCTTAGCACTTTGCCCTGAGAGCCCACCTGCTCCTGTCTCAGTTGCTTGCTGTCTGGGAAGCTCTGTCAGACTCATGCACGGGATGCTGACAGCAGGATTTCGCCCCTGGTCTGTCAGGTTTATGGAGAAACCAGGCTTTACCCATCTCATGGATTATTTATATACATGGGGTAGGATTTAGGGCTCTCCAGGACTTGCCAACATTCCCAGCTGTCTCATCACAGCCACCAAAGGGGACATCACGCTGGAGGTACATGAATGAAGTTCTGAAAATGGACTGTTGAATCAACTCAGCCAGGCTTAACCTGTCACGGACATGCAAATGGCAGATTGCACCGCCGAACAGGCTGAATGTGGGACCGAGCTCAAGAGATGTGCTTGCTCTTAGTGGTGCTGCCATGAATTGTCATGAGGCCTTTGGGAAGTCACACAGTGTCCCTGCCAATAAAATGGGAATAATGACATGGAGCGGATTGCTATGTGCTTTAAATTCTGTTGACAGACAGACAGAGTGGTGTAAACCCAAGGTATCACTCTATTATTATGTATCTCAGAAAACTTTGCAAAGAATATTCTGCTCATCTGTTTGTTACGTTTTTCATTAAAATAAGCTTTTTTAAAAAAACTGACTTATTGACTGGGCTCAGCAGTTTTTCATGCTGCTTCTTTTACAACCCCATCCCCTCTAAAAGAAGCAGTTGTTAAAATACTTTAATTGATCAAAATCTCTCTTGTGCTGGTAACGCTGCTTTGGGGCGCTATGATAAATAACAAAAACCCCCACAATTTCTCAAATTTTGTTTTGCTGTCCCCTGTACAAACAAGCTGCATTGCCTTGCCTAAGCTGGGATTTCGCAGGGCATGGAGCCCCCTGACTTTGCATGGTGGCTTTGCATCCCTGCGGCTTCTTTTGCTGCTGTGAGCAGCATTTGGGTCTTGCACAGACCTCACTACACTGCGGGAGCTACATCAGTGCCAGAGTCCTCCGTCTAGACAAGCCCTTAAACCTGATTGCTTCATTCCATTACTGATAAAAAGCACTAGACATGGGAATGAGTTTTCCTCTCCATCTTTTTTTTTTTCCCCTTATATCCCCGAGGAAGGAAGACTTGATTTTTTTCTGATCCACCCAAAAGAAACCACAGTAACCACAACTGCAATTATATATATATATCTTTAAAAAAACCCTAAAAACCTTTCTGGCAATTCTTTCAAATTCTTTTTTAAGCTTCTTTGCTACATGTAGAACAATAAATGATTTAAAAATGAAACATAAAGGCATCTGTTTGCACTATATTTGAAATTAAATTGGATAAAGCTGAGAGGGAGCAGCTAGTGACTAATACCAAACAGTGCCCAAGTAATAGTATGACGAAGTTAACAAGACCCAAGTTAAGCTAAGTTTCTTCCTAAGGCAGGAGAGACTCCTTTTCTTAGCTCCCTTTAAATGTCACACTGACTTTTTGCAAGATGGGGCCAAAATATTTATTTTCTAAAGTTATTTTTGGTAGAGAACAGTTTTAGGTTTGGTTTTTCTTTTTTTTCCTTTGTCCTAAGAAGATGACAAAGCCAATTAAGATTGACACCAAGGGATTATTGTCTGGTGACTTGGCTGATACAAAGCCATCAGCAATATAAAATTCTCACATCAAAGTATTTCAGGGACTTACTGAAGAAAACCAAAAGTGACGGAAAACAAACATCTGGATGTTTTGCTTGGTTTTATCCCATCTACCCATTCATTTAAATTGCTCGTGATGTATCATTGTTTCCAGCGAGGCTGAGCTCTAACTGGTTGATGGTTTGGGGGATGCAGGACTGGAAGAAAAGTGGATTTGTGTCATCACTCTGCTGTGCCCTGGGAGACGCTCTGTGACCATGGACATGGGATGTGGTAAGTGGGCGGCAGGTGGACTTGGTGGCTACCACAGAGGGGCTCTGGTATTGCATACACAAGTCAGAAGCCCATCTCTTCCACCAAATTAGTTATCTTACATAGCAGGTCCTGCAACGTCCTTTTATATCGAGAGACACGTCCTACAGGTGGCTGCATTTCTAACAAATGGCCGTAACAGGTAGGCTTTGAGCCAACAGTCCTCATTTCTGTAAATGTGCCGCTGTCTACAGGCTCCTGGAGGGACAGCAGATGACCAGGAAGGCAGCTGGCAGCTATGGTTACAGCCACATACCTTCCACTGAGATACAGTGTTGGATTTGATCTTATCATCTCCACAATTAAGAAGAAGTATCAGTTCCACAAGGCCCATAACCACAACACTGGTGTAATTACAGCAGTCTAGCAGGGCATTCATGCTGAAGAATTATCCCTGTCGTGCCAGCTATAAATTATGTACCAAATACAACTCATAATGAAAAAAAATGGCATCCTCAGAGCAGCTACCAAGAACTTTTTAAGTGCTTGGTTATTGCAAAATGATGGAACATTTGTAATGAGCCTATTGTTATGGTTTGGTTCTCTTTTGCACTTGGAGTGGTGATGGTGGCAGGGAATTTATCCTTTTATTTTCATATGTTTCCATCTTTTTTAAGGCTTTTAGCACTCAATAAAGTTTAGATTTTCTTGACATATTCAGACAAGCTAGTTAATGAATCTGAGTCTTTAGCAATCACAAACTGACTTTAAATGAAATGTATATTCTGAATCTAAGAATATTTAGTCCTTTCTAACTTTAAATTCTTTGTCTGTCTCCCTCGCAAATCACAAGTATATGCAGGTGATGCTGGGGCTGTTTGCTTATTTTGTTAGGTAAAAGAGAAAAATATACTGATTATTCATCAGAACTGAAGGCCTCTGTGCCCACGTAATGAGCAAAAATCTGGGTTTACGTTAGCTGTTTCTGTTCTCTCTAAGACAGCTCCTTGAAAATGCAACATCTGTACTATTGCCTTGACTTGTTGATGTGGGGTGACTTTTCCAAAATGGAGTTAGGGACAAGCTGTCCGAGACTGGGCACTGATGGACACAGATGTGCTCAGTGGGGTATCCACAGTTTCCATGCTCCTAGATAGCTTTGGTGTCATAGTAAAAAGACAGGGAAACTCAGTCTTCATGGGCACTTTTGGGTATGCTGTCTATGTCTGTTCACACTTTTCAAGGTTTCATTGCTATTATGCATAAAGATTTCTGTTACACATGGTCTCATGCCTCAGAAATGGGATGGGAGTTTGTTTGTGAAAAGTTAGATTAATGAGCTGAAAATGCTGTTTTGAGCTGAGAGATGATTTTGGCCCTTTCCCTCCACTTTAAATTCAGTGCTAAGGACCAGCCTGTGACAGAGCAAGTAGCAGGAACTCCATCAGTCCTGTCTTTTCTCTTGAACTAATTAATCTCGAGAGTTAACATGGATGACGCACTCAGCTCTTGATTGCTGCAAGTTGGAATGCTGTGAACTCTGACTGTACACTTCCAAATGAAGCTGTGAAAACACAGAAGGAAGATGGGGTGAAGAACAACAAAAACCAGTGATATTCTCAGCTATCATGCCAAGAAAGGGCAGGCACAAGGTTGCTGTCCGGTGTCTTCTTTATCCAAGGAATAGGTATTTTATAAACTGAAAAATCAGTCACAGAATAAGAGCACTTGCAGATAGAGGAGGGGGTTTTACTGAGCCAGTCCAGCCAAACATATTTACCCCTCTCTGAAGACAAAGTGTGACAAAAAAGAAAACAACAACAACAAAAAAAAAGAAAACAACTTATGTTCCCAGGATGACAGAAATATTGGTGGGAAGGGATCTGTGGAGGTCCGTAGATTCTGCTTGGAATGGGGTCCAATCAGTGATAACTTTAACTGAGCCTTGAAAACCTCCAGGGATGGAGATTTCCATAACCTCCTGAGTGACCTGTCCCAGTGCTGCACAACCTTCTAATGAAGGCATTTCTCTTAGTGTTGAGTCTGAACTCCTTGGACTTCAAGCCCTTGTTACAGTGTCTGAGAAGAGGCCTTGCTAAAGCCACGTTGGTAGCCCTCCTAGCTTCTCAACATCCCTCATGTGCTGAGGGGATGCCCAAAACTGAACATGATATCCCAGGTATCTGTGCTGCACTACCAGATCTGTGGGACCTACCAGAAAAGCAGGACTGAGTTGTATCTAGGCCCTCTGCAGAGAAGGACACCAAAAGTCAGAGCAGACTCAGACAGTTGTTCCTTGTCCGTGTTGCTCCTCACGGGTCTCAGCTGGGATGGAGGGACTGGATGTAGGACTGGATGGAAGACTCCCAAATTCCTGAGTGTTTGTAGCCAGAACTGTGTTTGGACTGGATCTGTGAAGTTTGTAGTGCTCCACTAGAGTGAGTTGTTTGTTCTAGCAAATGTACAAACAAGTAAGCAAGCAAGCAAACAAAAACAGAAATGGAAAGGCAGTCTGAGCTGTTTCACCAGTGATGGGATTAATATGTCTCAGTTTCTTATGGGTTTGTGATTTGAATGCGAGTGCCCATGTGGCTTTGATGATGTTTCATAAGAGTTGATCTCCTGCTTCAACTTTTCCCTCTGGCCACCCTTTTATTTTTTCACTGACCTTGTAGGAACTTAACATCTTGAAGACCTCATCAAACCCAACCAAAACCGGCCAGGGAATTCCACAGTAATTGGTGAGGAGTGATGGGCAGATGGACACATAATCTGATCAAACAAGGCCTTGTTTCTGTAAGAAGCTGGGCTAGAAGAGCGTAGATGGATGTCAGAAGACATCTATGTGAAGTCTCTGTTTATTAATATAAAGATGGGCCCCTGTCTGTGTCTCAACAGAAGAATTTGTTCTCTTTATCAGAGGTATTGTGATTTATAAGAAGAGGAGCAACTGAGAAGGATGAGAGTGTGTTAGACAGGAATAGGTTTGTGGATTTGAGACCATAGTTGTTCATACTCTGAAATCACTGGCCTTAAGGCTCAGAACTAATTTGAGTTCCAGGGGAAAAAGGTTTCTTAAAATAAAAATAGTGGATAGGGGGAAAAATGGAGACCATCCATGAGGAAGAAAAAGGGTTAATTCTGCCTGCACCAAGACAGCCATTTCCTTGCTTCCAGCTGAAAACTGTGATACAGAAACTGCAATTTCAGGAAAAATACATGAAATGAAAAGCATGTCCGCACTTACAAGTGGACACTGACACAGGGAGTGAGAAGGTGGCGGGTAAAGCCAGCTTGAGTAAATGGCAAACAAACAAACAAACAAAAGCGCTTTGAAGGTGGGTGGCTTCCATGTAAGACTGTTTGCCATTGACTAAAACAAAGTCATTCTGTGGTTTGTAATTGAGCGGGTGAAATGGGAGCATATGGGCCTTTGATGATGGGTGTGGTTATACGGCATTTAGCAATTTTGGCATGTCCTGCTAAGTATAGAGTGGTCTGTATTGTAGCACTTCAGTCTGGCCTGTGAGATGTCCAAAGTGTGAGTTCGGGTGTCAGCTAAGTGAAAGCAAATCTCTTCAAAGCCAGAAGGACTGCTAAAGCAGAGGGACTGCTGAAAGGAAAAGAAAGAAACAAAAACCCCCTACCCTTACGAGCCTGTGGAGACAAACCTGTGGGTTAAAGGCTCTGCCTGCCTACTCTTGCTCTCTTCTCCTCAGGAGCTTCTCAAAGAAGTCATCGGCAAGGCGGTGCTTCCCAGCGTGGGGTGGCAGAGGAAACAATGAGTCAGGTGAAGAGTCCCAGAAGAGTGTTTCATAAGCCCTTGGAAGGGAAGCCGTGCAGCGCTGCCTGAAATAACTCCGGGGTTGAGAACCAGAGAGCTCAGAGAGCGGCAGCCAAAGCACACTGGCCTGGAGGAACTCGGCCAAGAAAGGCGAGGGAAGCACGGGCCTGGGTGGTGAGCTTCCCCATGAGGAGGACAGGAGATGCCAAGTCTGTTACAGGTCCAGGCTCTGGAGGGGCCACCCCAAATCCTCTGTTCCTCAAGTCCTCAGCCACACTGATGGGGGTGGAAGCAAGGGCAGAAGTATGGAGCTGCTTTAGGTGTGCTTTGGGCTTGCACACAGGGACTGGAAAGAAGAAGACCGAGATGACCACTGGTGTTGGCTGGAGAGGGTACCCCACTTTTACCTGCCAACCACTTCATGTTCCTGCATGAGAGGGAGGGTGAAGAGAGACTGGCTAGAGGGGAGGGAGCAGATGGAGTCCAGGGAAGGTCTGCGGCAGGGTTCATCTTGCTGAGGTTGATGCCATTCTGGCTCCCAGGGGAAGAGGTGAAGAACCCCACCTTGTTGTCCAAAAGGAACTGCACCGTGCTGTTCATGTTCACTGTTACTATAAATAAAGAAGTACACATTGAAGAAGAATGCAGGGCTTCAAAACCACATTGGCAATTTTTCCACCCCAAGACTTTGCATTTATTTCCTCTTTATATGCAAGTCACATAAAATGATCAGATGCCATGGTGATATTAATAGGCATTTGATAAATTTTTAAGACTGGAAGTTGGTTAGGAGCATATTTTCAGGCTAAACCATACAAGCTCCCTCCTGTGGTATAATTAAGGTCTATTAAGCAATGATGTATGTTACAATACGCTCCGTAATTCAACAGAGGATAGAGCCATCTGCCATGTCATGATTCATACATATCTGTAAGAAACTTAGCCTTGGATCTTGCACTGACAGTGTAAGGATCAGTTACAAGACTGGGGCTTCGCTCCTTTGCATGGTGCTGTGACAAGAAATTAAGCTGTAGAATTCAAAGTCAATCCACTGTATATAAATAGGCACTGCAAAAAATCAGAGCTGCTGTTAACCACACATGGCTGAGGCTGGACTTCTAACTTTCACAGCAGCTCCTTGCTAGCATAGATGCTTTCAAGCCAAAACATGGCATTACTGGTTATTTGTTGTGTGGAGAGCACCAACTGCCCTTGCTCTAATTGCAGGGGAGGGACTGAGGATTAGGAGTTCTTTGAGTTCAAGATGGCTGAGAGCTTCATGCCATTTGTACATACATCAAAGGCTGTGTTTCTCCACAACTCATTAATTTGGGTTGGAAATCTCACAGAAGAAGTTTTCCAGAAATTCTGTCTTCTGGTTTACCCAGACAGCTGCAATTGCAAATGACAGCAGACCTTAGTCTGGGCTGGCAGAAAGTACAGAGTCAGACAAATATGGTATTATCGTCCTGTAGTAAGCAAAAATAATGACCTTTGATCAATAGAGTGATTTTGGTTGACAGCACCTGAAGAGGACTTGCAACCACTTCAGTGTACTAGCCCCAAGGTGGGAGCCAAGGACACAGGCCCCCAGATGGGTACCTGGGTGCAGTCCATCCATGCTGAGGTACCAGCGGCAAATTAACACCAATGCAGAGGATTATAATATGTATGGCCACAACCCACAAAATAGGTTTTCTTGATTTTGGCTATGATAAAAAGGTTGTTTTGTCCTCTTTAGATCAATGCCCTCCAGGAGGAAGAGCAGACCTGTGGGAAGATGCTACACACAGTACCATGTGGGAACGCTATGAAGAAGCTCATCCCTGTACGCCAAGACCAGGCCAGCTCTGAAGGAGCTGGTGTGAGGCAGGAAGAAATGTGTGGTGCAGCTAGAAGGAAAACTTGAAAGGGCAAAGTCAGACACTTGTACCTCACTGTATTGCATTGTGCACTTTTTGACTACAGCTACTGGGTCTGATGTTACTTCTTCTGACACCTATGACCACGCCTCACTTACTAGGGTGTCTCAGTTCCAAGATACACACCTTCCATAACTGGGGTTTAAACCAGACGTGGCACATTTCTAAGCCACAGGCCACCTTCTGCCAGGTGGCAAAGGCTAGGGACAGGGTCTGGCACTGGTGTGGAAGGCAGGAAGGCATGGGCAGAGCTCAGGGCAACTTGGGTCAGTCAAAGGCTGAGTGTACCATCTCCTGGGAATGTCACGCTGCAGGGTCTGGCAGCAATCAAGTCACCTTGGATCATTCCCAGTGCCTTGCCATGGCAGGAGGTGATGGCAGCAAGCAGACAGCCCAGGGCTCAGAAGTGTTACAGCAGGTCCTGGCTCTGATGTTCTTTTGCTCAGTATCTTTGTTCTATTCACTTCCACTTCTCTGTGCCTCAGTTGTCCTGCATACAAGACAGGGATAAATAATGCAGTCTTCAAGCAGAAGTGCACTGAAGTTGGTGGAGGCTCACCTGTGTGAAGGCATTAGCTGTAAAACCAGAATTGGGCCCTTTCCCTTGGGAGGCAACATTACAAATTCCATTTAGATTATTTAAAAAACATAGCGATTTGGTTACATAACTAAATCCAGGGCAGAATGAACCGGAGTATTTTGCTTAAAAGGCCAACATGTAAACTAGATGTTTTGCTTAAAATAAACAGGACTCTCCAGAGGACAGAATTTCTCACAGTCTCCTCTGGGCTGGCCGTGTTCCTGCAGGACATTGCTCCAAAGCAAAAGGTTTAGATGCTCTGGGGCCTATGGCGATACAAACACGCATTGCCTCCAGCTGGTGAGAAAAGTTGAAGGTTATTATTTTTCACAGACAGGATGAGGCCTCCAGAGAAAAAGACATTCTGACTGCACAGCAACAAGTGGTACATTAAAAAGCCCACTATGATATTTGTTATGAAAAGATGCCATGGGCAGTATCCCATGCTTTGCTTCAAACTCTTCTCAGGAAAATCATTAAAATAAAGTGAAGTGGCTGAAAACCTTTACATTTCTGCAAAGCAGCTGGATTTTCTGGAGATACCTGTGGCTGCTCTTCCCTATGACCAGGTGGACCTCTATTCATCTGGAGATTGCTGCTGGCACTGGTACAGCACCCTGCCAGAAATCTGATGCTCCATCATTGCAGCACGAGTCTTAACGAGCCTGGAGAAATGAATGCAGTGAGCTGGCTATTGGAAAGGAAATCAGAGCAGCATGTAGCCAGGCAGCCATTTCTTAGGCAAGGCCTGATGCTTTCTCAACTGAGGTGGACTAAGACAACCCCTGTGAGAAATGTCACAGTACTGAAACAGTCCTGCCTAATCCCTACTTAGAGACAGTATGTTTGTGTTGCAAGTACTGGTGCTGGCTCAAAGAGGGAGGGTTAAGTCTAGGTCTTATAAAGGTAAAGGATGGACAGCTCGTGTTTTTAGGCTTTTTTCCTGAGTGTTTCCCATTAGACATATATCAATAGTAGGTTTTGATGGGTCATAGAGGGAGAATCACACCTTCTGGTATATCCATCCATCCATCGCTGATCTGAGAAACAGCTGTGTGCTGAGACAAGTCTGGTGGAGGAGGATATCTGCAGAGTGGTGGTTGCTCCACTGCAGCCTATAGGTGTATTTGCTCATAGGTGTTGCAAAGACACACAACATCAACTGTTAAGAAAAGCACTATCACCAGTATGTTACTTATGGAAGCAGATGTTTGGAGTCTTTCGTAGCTTATGGCGTTTAGGTGGTCTCGTGGTGAATGTGCAAGGGCACGAGTGCTCCATTTCTCTCAGCATTGTAGCATTCTTTGGTCGGAGAATATTTCTGTATAATATCATAATTAGGGCCGTGTTTCATTGTTAACAGAAGATTCAGCTTGGACTCCTCTGACTCAGCACTGCGGCATATTACGCCCGCTCAGCTCCCTGTGAGCCATTGTCTCTTAAATTTGAAACAGAAGGTTGGAAAAACAGAGAGCCCTGACCTTTTGGGAAGGTTGGGTTTTACACCATGCGGAGGGGCTGGCGGGGGGAGGAAGCCTCCAATTCAGTTTACCAGCGAGGAGCTGAAATAGACCAGCCAAAAGGATGTGGCTAAGGAAGCTGAGGGCAGCGCGGCCATGGGCGATGACTTGTGTGCGTGGCGGGGAGCCGGGGAGAGGGATGTAAGTGAAGTGGCGAATTCAACGAAAATAAGGCTGGAGCCTTCCTCATCCAACGGGTCTCACACTGGGCTGAAAGCCACCAACAGACCCCGCAATGGGGGTTCCTGGTGGACGTGCTGGGTGCTTAGGTAGTACCTGCATGAGAGTTAAGAGGCTGCAGATAATTTGCTTTGGTGGTTTTCTTAAAAAAAAGAAAGGTCCCCAAAAACAAAGACAAACTGTAAAATAACAATGTGTTGAATTAATTCTGCTATAAGGGAACATTGAGTGTCTAGTGGTGAAGTCCCAGGAATGTGATGCTGCCACTTCACAATTCACCCTCACGGAGCCTGGGGGTGGTACATTGTCTTCCAGCTACACGCTGAGGGCCCGGGAAGAAGGAAAATGCATGTGCGTCTCACAGGAAAGTCAAGA
The DNA here is from genome assembly GCF_963210335.1 of Falco punctatus. NCBI lineage: Eukaryota > Metazoa > Chordata > Aves > Falconiformes > Falconidae > Falco > Falco punctatus. Next base: position 38,602,803 of record NC_137587.1, on the reverse strand, counting down.
TGTCTGTTTCTTGGTCACAGGCAAAGGATTAGTAAAGCACCATTAACCCTACTATAAAAACACACCAGCTAGGGCTTCTTTCATCCCAAACAAAGTTTATAAACACAACCTTATCACTCAGAGAATGTTTATCTTCGTGTGCTATAAGTGGATTCCAAGAAAGCAACAGTAGCTAACGAAATTAAATATGATGTTTGGAGATACATTTTCTTCATTTAACTAACTATGCATGCGTGTGTGTATTTAAAGAAAAAGAAGCAACACTGGGGTTTGGTTTAGCCTCAGGCTCCCATTCCAACATTAATTTAGAAGCCTTATTGATACATGTGGAAGAGCAGGAAAGGGAAGGAAAAACCTCTCTCCTCCCCTCTCCTCTCCTCTCCTCTCCTCTCCTCTCCTCTCCTCTCCTCTCCTCTCCTCTCCTCTCCTCTCCTCTCCTCTCCTCTCCTCTCCTCTCCTCTCCTCTCCTCTCCTCTCCTCTCCTCTCCTCTCCTCTCCTCTCCTCTCCTCTCCTCTCCTCTCCTCTCCTCTCCTCTCCTCTCCTCTCCTCTCCTCTCCTCTCCTCTCCTCTCCTCTCCTCTCCTCTCCTCTCCTCTCCTCTCCTCTCCTCTCCCCACTCCCCTCCCCTTCCCCTTCCCCTTCCCCTTCCCCTTCCCCTTCCCCTTTCCCCTTCTATTCCTTTCCCAAGCCATCTCAGAGAGGAAGGCTTTTCAGACTGTGCCCTGAGAGGATTCTGAACACGTTTGTAATTTATGATCACTCCCTTTAGAAGCGATTAACAGCAGCAGAAACCTAATTACAGCCTCCCTGGCTGAGTGCAGTATCCTTTGGGGCTCCGGTTTTAATTGTTTTCTATTTACATTCAAGTTTCCAGGGGCTAACTGCCTAGCAAAGACCCACCACTAACCCCTTCTACTAAAAGCTTCATTTATTCTTAATAACATGTTTATAGACCTAGCCTCATTTTTCATGAGAAGGTCACATTTGTTATCCGTGGTTGTTAGGGAAATGATTAAGGAATCCCGGAAACAGTGGAAGTTCCTACTAGGGAACTGCACAAATATCTGTTAGCGAAATGCTCTTTCCAGCCCATGAACAGCCATTCATGAATACTGACAGGAGGATGCGGATGGCATATGGGCTCTGTACCAGGGAGAAGACCAGGAACTGCCTGCATGGTTCAGCTTAATATGCCCTAATTAGTCCTCTTGGCCTTGACCAAAACATAAATTACTGCCATCAGTGTTGTTTTTTACTAAGGGGAAAGTGGAATAGGTTCAACCCACCTCGCAGAGGTAGGAAAATATTATTGCAGACAATAAATTTGTCAGTACTTTATTTGGGGAACTTGAGTGCAGTCACTCTGTCGTGCCAGCATCCAGGCAAATGCGGAAGCTTTCAGATAGAAAGATAAAGCTGTAGAAAGGTCTCTCAAAAGAAAATCTCCTTAAGCAAAGGGGAAGCACAGACCCCAGTGAGAAAGACTGGTGAATTTGCATTTCAAGTTTACTTATTTGTATTAAAACTAGAATGACCATTCATGGGTGAAGACCTCAGTGTGGTAGGTCCTGTATCACTTCAAATCAAATATGTTAGTTCAACTACAGCAGGCTTACAGTGCAAGGCCACTGGTAAGGACAGGCAGACGTCACCATGGTGTTGAAGTGTTCGTGACACTTAGTTTTGACAGAATGCTTAATTTGAAAATTTAATTTGAAAAAGAAAAGTTTATTGCAATCTCATTTCCTGTTTTTGACTAACTTTGCTTTCACTGGTTGTGTTTTGCTCATTTTAATTATTGTGTGCCTAAAAATGGGGCTTAAGGCGTGGCTTGCAAGGAGATCTTTGGTGTCTTTGGGGGAGCTTAGATGCATGTTTACTGTGAATCACTGCGTGTCATTTGAGCCTTGACAAGGGGAGCAGTAGATGCTCCCAGATGTCAGGCAATGAGCATTTCCTTGAGTCCCTCTGAAGGGCTTTTCAGGACAGCCTTTAACTCATGAGAAATATTGAGCTAGACCCAAGCAATTTTTTTCAAGAAAAAATTTGGTTGAAACTGGTACATCCCTCCAGGAAATTCAGTTTGGTCTCATCATTTTCTGATGAAAACCCCATTTGTCACAAGGACATTCCTGACGTCTCTTCCCTGAATGGCTTTAATTCCCTTCGTAAAAACAGAGCAATTAGATTACTTAATATTTATAGCAAGGAAAGGCACAGTCCTGCTTCCAGACCCTTTTTTGGGTGCTCATAAATGTAACCTCCAGCCACCATCTTTTCATCATCATCTGTTTTAGACAACCTGCAGAGGACAAAGGATGTACTGATAGTCCAGACTATAAGAAGGGCTCCTGCTGTCTCAGTCTCACTAGCCTTGCTTGAGCCTGCAAAACTTAAGCTTCTTAAAGCCCATTTACAGAGTTGTGGCTGCTTAGTTCGAAGGCTATCAGCCAAGTTTCTCTTCTGGAGGACACCTCAGTCCCAAAGGTGCTAACCACGGTGGCAACAAAGAGGCAGAGCAACTCATCACTGTGAGAAGGTTGCTGTGTGCATTTGGGTAGCAATGTTGGCTGAAGTGGTGCATGCTGCCCCTTGGGAGAGGACGGAGTTTGGCTAACTGTGCAATGAACACTTGGCAGCGTAAGGCTGGACTGTCATGAAGCATGGAGGAAAGAATGGTTAACTGGCCCTGTGGCTTTCAAAGAACTCTATGTGCCAAAGGACATTCTTGCCTCTTTGTTGATCACTGTGCTCATTCCAAAAGGGAATACCGAACCTATGGATGATCACAGACAGCAACACCCCCCAACCTTTGGGACACGAAACCTTGCCTTTGGGTTGTGGTGCACAGTGCTACAGCTCATGGAAGTGCAGGGCTGGGGGATCTCAAGAGGTTTCCTACCTCAGCTTGCTGCGGTGATGCAAGGGCGAGTCCTTTTGGACCCTGAGATGGAGGGTGTGAACCATCAGCCTATCTTCCCACATTGGCCATGGCGAACAAATGATGCCTGATGCTTTCAAAACAGCCTTTTCTTCATAACAAGTTCATTGCCCTGTTCCTTACTGCAGCCTTCTCCTCTCTAAACCAAACCAACAGGATTCTTCCAGCTTTTCTCTGTAGGTTATACATGCTCCTTCCAACACCTCCACCATCCAACTTTTTTTTGACTCTCATTTTTCCCTTGCTTCTGCTGGCAGGATCTTGAGCCATACATAAGTGTTCCTGGGGACTCCAACAGACCTTTTTCTGCTGAGTTACACTCCTGGAAATCCAGAGCAATCCCACTCACTGGAAACACTGAAGTCAATGGAGCTACTGCAGTGTACACCGGTGGGAGCTGAGCAATGTCCTGAGCAATTTCACCGTGTGTTTTCCTCCGTTTCTGTTTCTGTTCCCTTCCAAGGGGGAGAGTGAGAAAGAGATGAAGGGATGTGTGAACCACGCAAACACATCGACTCCCTCTAGTGGCTTTGACTCCATATAGAAGCTGTTGGCTCATTCCCTCATCTCCAGCCACAGAGGTTTGTGGACTGAGAATCAGAGGGTCTGGGTTCATGCATGACAAGGGATACTGCTGGAAGACCTATCGTGCTATTAGACCCTTTTTCCTGAAGAGTGAGATGATTTTGGGAAGAAACAGCTCATGTATATTAGGAGGAGAAAGCAATGGAGGCAAGAGCTTCTTGCGAGTATGGAGAACCTAGGACACATTCAGGGTCAAGTACATGACAGCCTCTTGCTTGCAGTGCCTCTTGTAGACAGCAGTTTGTCCAAAAAAGGCTTTTATTCAGATTTTACAAAGCCCTGTTACCAAAGCTGCTTTGATTTGCCTGTCTGCCCTATGCTGATGATTTTGTTCAAGGCTCTCATTTTTTAGCTCTGTGAAACCATACGTACGTGTGACTGCTTCTTCCTTTTACGCTAGATGAAGTCCTGTGGTTATTTCTGCAGCTTCAGTAAGCTCAGCACCCCCAGCATCATTCCCAATATCCTCTTTTCTGCATGCATGAACACAAGAGTTAAATTAGTTTTATTTTTTGCTAAAAAAGACTTTGTAATTTTAATATTTTTTTACCAATACCACAGCTCCCAAAAGGAATATTTTTTTTTCTCCCAGAAACAAAAGAAGATAATTGTCTTCAAATTGTAGCTACAGAGGACAATGTTAAAGACATGCTCATTAGCTAACTAGGTCCTGAGTGCAAAGATCCCAAAAGTCTCTCTAGATTTCCTTGGTTCCCTGCAATTCTGAGTCCCATCACCAGCATTTGGGCAGCTATGAAGTCTTTGCATGGTCACACTGCAGTCAGCATGAACCAACTCACACCTTCTGAGCTATATTATTATATAGCTTTCTCAGCATGGCTTGTTGCTGGTCTTATTCACTGGCCAGTGCTGGAGACAAGCCTGAGGCTTGGCCATGGATTGGGCTTGTCAAATCCTCTAAAAATGCCACTCTGAGCCCACCATCAACATAGGCCACATGTCCTCCTCTTGCAGCTTTGTCCATGGTGGTGTCTTGTGCCCCTGTCCTGTCCCAGCTCTGTGTTTCACCCCTTCCCTTGGAGCAGTGCTTCTCACCTCATCACTTCATACTGGGTTTGCTCCTCATGTTGCAGCTCTGGAGCATCTGTAGCTACAAGCCATTCTCATACCTACAGCTAACACTTACTGATGGCTTCTGCAGCACACCTTAAAGCTGTATTTTCTTCTGTGGAGCTACAGCTTTGTTCAAGCTCTTCCTATCTCAATGTCACTGCATCATTGTGTCTGCCTGTTGCAACCACTGCTGCCCACCTAGAAAGCTCCTGCAGAGGTAACTCTCCCAGCATGTGGCTTTCACCACATCACGTCACTAGTGCACTTCCTAAACAGTTTCCCGGTCCTGTTTGTACCAGTCCTTTTTGTGCCTTGTCCTATTCTCATGCCACTTGTCACTACCCATTCAGTATCAAGGAGCTTTGCAGAGGTCCCTGATGTTTGCCTTCATTGCTAGGTGATGGATTTTGTGCCCACTCCCATGTTTGGAGGAAGCAACCAAAACCTCTGTACATAGGTACCTCACAGACCTCCTTTAGCAAAAAAGACCTCCTTTAAAGCAAAAAAATACCTGAAGGCCTCTTTTTGCGACAGTGCTGGGAAAAATGCACAGAAGTTGCATGATGGCCTGTCACATTGAAAGCCTCTATACCCTGTGACAGTGGAGCTAAGAATAGAAGGAATGCCAAAACAATAATTAGGATGGGCTAATTTTATTATTTTTCCATGGAAACTGGAGTGTTCCTGTCAGTGTGATGTCTTGTACAGAGGATTCCTTCTGCAGCCATAGGAGATAGAGAGGCACAGTCTCTGTGGGGTGACTGAGACCCTCTTCTCATTGAAGCAGAGGAGGTCTGGACCACACAGATGAGCTCAGGTGGGGTGAAATTGATCCAGGGGGGCTGGAGGGAGGTGAAAGTTTGCAGCTGCTTAAACCCCAGTGCTTTTAATGCAATGGAAACCGTTACAGGCTTTTGGAAGAGGCAGCCTTTAAATTCTTCATGTAAGTTTTGGTTTTCCTTTTGTAAATGAGGCTAGCAATCCTGATTCCTGATCAGTCTTTGTTTGCTGACAGTGTAAACTCCTGGGGCAAGGGTACTTTTTCTCTCCGACTGCAGCAAAGAGCTTGGCTGCTTGCTCATCCTCTGTTGCTCGGGCCTCTGGCTGCTACAAGGGCACGAAGGGATCTTCATTTTCAGTTTACAAACACAGGCATCTCCTATTTTTTTTTTTTTTTGTGGTTTCCTGCTGAATCTCCAAACTAGGACACTGAAAAACATACAATTAGTAAATCTTCAAATCCCCAGCTGAAACAATTACAACTCCATGCCTGTGCAACGATGAGATGTCATTGGAGAACGTAATCACAGTTTTACATGGCTGCTGATGATCTCTCGGTTTGTAATGATCTCATTTCCCCTCTCCCACCTCCTCGATAGTTTCTATTATGTAAAACCCTAAGAACTAATTACAAGTGGGTGGATCAAAGATCATACATTTTAATTTTCCTTCCAGCCTCACCCACTCAACGGTGAGGAATCCAGCATAACCCATTAAACTGTAGGTACTTGCTGACAGAAAGGGAAACATCTACTGAACAACTTTTGTTAATTATTTTGGAACACACTAACGAAAAGAAAGTACAAGCCTGTAATGACCTTTCCCTTGGTGGCAGAATCCACTGCAAAGTAGACAGCTGTGGCTTGAAGCCAAAAGTTAATGGTTAGCATTGGCACAAAAGACTCCAGCGTACTAGTATTTATTAATTTCCCTGTAGTGGAGAAAATATTCCAGGCATTCTGAGCATAAAACTTCCTAGCACCTGCACAAAACCAAGCTCCAAAATATTCAGTTAGACCATTATTCAGAGTTCCTCAGAAAATGTGGGCTTCACATGTTTACTTCCTTGTGGTGTTCTTTTTGTTTTGTCACATCTGATTTGGTCAAACAACCTTCTGTTTTGTTTAGCAATGAGCAATATTTACAGAGGGCTTTTTTGGCACATAAGGATCACAATTATTTCATGTCCCTGAGGCACAGAGGTCAATGGAAACTTATGCCCCTTGTAGACACGTGGACTGGTCACTCGTACGTTTTATTTTTATCTATTTCGTTTGGTTTAGTGCAACTGAATAAACTGGCTTTATCTTTGCCCTTTTCAGTAGATGCCTGCTGGGCTTAATCCAGAGCTCATGGAGGCTTCTGTGAGTCTTCTTTCTGTGGAGCTGAGCAGACTCTGGGTCACCCCTCAAAGTATCTGGATATCTTGAGTATGAATTACCCATCTGCCTTAATACTTAAACGGTGTGAAACTTCACTGCATTTCTTAATATGTTTTGCAAGAGAGCTATGCCACTGTTTTGAGGGAATAAAACAGAAGAAGGATATCCCACTGAATCCTGCAGAGTATTTCGGCTACAGCTGTGTCCCTAGATGCTAGGATATTGAACCTTTGAACTGTGTTTTAAATTAGATGAGGAATTGCCCATTGCACAGGGGACCTGGTCTACTCTGTTTGATTTCTGTGGGGTTTTTTGACCCCGGAGACTGTGGCATTTCAGTACAAAAGGGCCATTTCAAGGACAGTTTCTTCACATGTCTAACCAGGGGCTCTAACCAGGAATGCTCTTTCTAGGTCTGTGTTTGCACCCTTATGGCTCTAATAGCAGCAGGTAAAGTAAAGACGCAACATAAGTGGTAAATTAAAAGCTGTTTGTGTCTAAGTCATCCCATCTGTGTCTTTTGGATGGAAGTCAACCATCTTTGAAACCACATGCATCAAGCAATTGGCTAAATGTCCTTGTAGACAGGATGTCTCCTATTTGCATTTGAAGTGCTGCGCTTTCTGTTTAAAATATGAATGCAACTCACTTATGCCATTTTCTTAACCTGTTTACAAATAGTGGCTATTGCATAATCGAAAATAGGTGTTAAAATGTTGAAGCTGTCAAAGGGCTTTAAAGCATCTTTGTGTGAAGTACATGAGATTTATTGAAAACACCTGAGGTAGTGTACACCACAGCCTCTCCCCTGCCTCCAGCCCAGCCCACCACCGCCACTGCCACCCACCACCACCTTTGAAGTCACTTCATTGGCCATAGACGTACTGCAAGTTCGGGTACACACCTATCATTCAAGGGGCAATATATTATCCGCATGACAGATGTAATCAGTCTCTTGGTCTCTTAGAAGTGCAGCTGTTGGTGAATTCTTTTTTGTGAATGTAATATTTGAGAAGACTTAAGTTAAAAACTGACACTTCCATTGAAATCTCATCTCCTTTGGAAAGAAGGTTGCCGTTTTCTGGCTCTCCTCCGTGTATGACAGCCAGAGATGTGTCAAACAGCATTCAACTGACAGTTTCCAACAGAGATGCCATTAGCAAAGATGGCATGAAAATAACCCTCCCTTAGAAACATTTTTAATGTGAGCTGTTTGTTTTCAGAGCTATGGCAAGGCCAAGAAAGGAGGGAAAACCTCATTTTGGAGGAAGGCATATACTGGAGGGGGAAAAAAAAAAAAAAAAAAAAAAAGATGCTGCAGCTTGTGAACAGGTAATGGTAGATGCAAAGGAGCCAGAAGGAGCAGGGCAAAATGGTGAGTGGGAGCGAGGCAGGGAGTGGTGTTGTCTGTGATGCTGGACCATTTTTTCACCGTCTTTGTCTATGCAGGTGTCAAGTAAGATGACTCCTGCCCAGAAGTCACACTAGAAAAGGACATTACTCCAGAGAGGGAAAGGAAAGTACTTCCTTGCTTTCCAAATGGGGAAAGGTACCCATCCCCAGCTGGGCCCACTGCCCAAAGTCGCGGCTGAATTGGGAAGCAAACCCCGGACCGCCTGAAGGCTCGTCCAGTGCCTGAACCGCAGGCTCGTCCTTTCCTTTTATTGGTAAAAATAAAAATATGACCTCCTTTTGGCAGCCTTACAGAGCAGATGCTGCTTTTTAGATGACAGCATAGAAATGCAGAAAAACTTTGGGGATTTGCAGAAATTCTTTCCAACGACAGATTGTCTGGCCTACTAGTGTCATAATGTCAGCCCTGAAACATGCCATAAAGCTTTCTTTCAGCAGAACAAACATAACCCCCTAGACCAGCTCTTTGACAAGTAAGTAAAACAAAGCAGGGTAATTGCGGCTGGAAACCCACCAGGCTCTTAATGTGACCTCTCGAATACTAATAGTTATTAGAGATGCAATGAATAAACGTCAAGAATATTACAAGCAATCTGTGTTTAAGAAAAGGACTCCAGAGGAAAGTTTGTGAACAAAAAACTTCTGAATGTAAGTTACAGTAACGACAAAGCGCTCACGTGGCTCCTGGAGAGCCTGGATGTATTTTTCATATGCTGGTGGACTGAAGGATGGAGACGGAGGACTCCAGGCTGCTACAAGCTACCAGATTGCTGGATCCCCTGACACAGAAGATAAAAGCCCAAGCTCTTTATGGAGCTGCTTTGTTCAATAAACTCACAGGCGGAAAATAAGTGAGGAGGGAATAAAGAAGGTATGATATACTACATGCTGATGCAACTTAGCATCTTCAGAAGACCACAGGTTGCCTATAAAAAGGCTTTTGTGTGTGTGTGCATGTGTCATTCACACTGATGACGCATGTCTGTATATGCAGAGATCAGCACCAGGTGCCCAAGGCTCTTGGGAGATCCTCCTCCTCTCTCCCTCCCATCCAATTACTGGATAACTGGAGGAGGTGAACCAGTAGTGTGTAACTTGTGGGGTTATGGTCAGGGTGCCTTTAGGGCAGGAAGGCTACCTTTCCTGGCAGAGTTTGCCTCTGTCTTTAGCTTTGGGCATTCTAATTACAGTCTCAGTAACTTTTCCACTTGAACTGTTTCCCTTGTTCTGCAGCACCATGTGTGACATGTCAGAGCACAGGTTCTACTTAGAGCCTATTTTGTATAGAAAGCAATGCCAGGGCTTTAATACATATGGCCAGAGACCTGGTTTTGGTAAGATCAGACTGCAAAATGCAGAATATATGCCTTGTTATGCCGTTCTGGCCCAAGGAAATTCTGGTTTTGCTGAGAAGTTTCTGCTCCTCTTTGCATAACAATGTGAACAGAACGGATAGAATGAAAGAGTACAAAAAAAAGCTGTATTTCATTTGTGTAGGAACTGGAAGAGGAGAAAAATGGGATGCTGGGTTTTTCCATACATGGGCCTCAGTGCTGCAAAGGAGAAGCCAAGAGGCATGGTCCCACATAGCCACAACTGTGTAACTGGCATTGTATTTATCCCACTGGATAGTACATTTTATGTTTGAGTCCTGGCACTATTTTTTTATTTGAAATTACTCAGATGGCATGGATGCTCCTTCAGCTGGCGTTCGGCCCTATACCCATGCCCACTGAAAGGACTAGGTGGACCTCTGTTAGCCACACCTAACAAAAGGTGTAGAGGTCTTGTGGCAGCACAGCCAAAATGAGATGCAGCTTGTGCATAGCTGTTTTCCTTTAAATTGCCTTCTTAGCTAAGCCATTTTTGACTGTGATTTCAGTGGGTCAGATATGTCAGCCTGTTTCCTTTTTCTCATTCCCTTCTTCAGTGTCACCAGTGATATGACTTAAGACTTGGGAGGTAACACTGGGGCTCGTTGGGTGGTGTATGTAAAATGAGACACTGTTTAGTTTCAAAGCTGGGAATCCAACAGTTTAGCTGCACACACTGGGTAGAAGAGTGTTTCTTTTTATTGTTTTTGAGTGTGCCACCTTCAAATTTCATGGAGTAGCCCCTTGTCCCTGGGGGAACAGGAGCCATGGACCTCTGCCTCTGCTTGGCTGCTTCCTACTCTGCCATGTCCTCACCTCTTTTCCTCCTTTCTAAGGTAAACAATCCCTTGGGTATTTTTCGTTGGTGGTTTTTTTTTTTTTTTTTTTTTTTTTTTTTGGTTGGTTGGTTGGGTTGTGGGGGTTTTTTAGCTGGAATACAAAGTTTCCGCTTTAAAACCCAAGTTTAACTTCAGTGATTGAGCTTGTCAGGAATATAGCTATGCTCTAAAGGTACGCAAACACCCAGCTTCAACAAGAAGATGAGACAACCCAGAGCAGTCTTGTTTTGAGCTCGAGCTGGCTTCCCACATTGCAAACCCACATCTCAACTAAGAGCAGAGGTGTCCCCCAGGGAAAGCTGTGATCAAGGTGGTCATGATTAGACCTAAAATGGCATGAGGCTAAGGTCTTAATGGCTTTAATGGGGATTTGCATCTAAGTGGAGCAAAGCTGTGTGCTGCAGGATGGAGAGCATGGCTGGAGGCTGTTTTGGTGGAGAATTTCCTGTGTGAGGAGATGGATGATGTGGGTCAGTTACACAGGCTTAGTGCTGGTGGGCCACCAGAAGGGCATTTCACCCTGTTTCTCACTTGCTGCCATTAAAGTTCCCCTCTATTAGTCCCCGCAGCACTTCACAAAACTTTTTCTCTTCACTAGCATCCTGTGACTCTCCTGCTCAGCTGCTCCTGCACTGTGCAGTGCGATCACTAGCCCAGCAGGGTCAGACCAGTACTTCCTCAGTAATGAGGTTCAGAAAGACCTGTCTGCCTTATCTGATCGGCCTGGAGAGGCTAGCCATTGCTTTGTTCTCAGATGTTCAAGTGGTGAGCAAATCCCACTGCACCCACTGTAGGAAGGAGTGAGTCCTCCTAGGTGAGGGATGGGACCTAAGTGGATGGGTACCCAGAGAGACAATCAGATCTGTCTGTCTGCCTATGAGTCCTAAAAAATACATTGGCTGTGGCATGCATACCCCAATGTGAAGTCAGCCAGGAACAAGCCAGAGAACCTGCCTCTGACCCTGAGGACATTGCTTGAAAAATATTTTCCAGAACTCAGTGCCTGGGGATCTGCAGCTAACAAACATTCTGGAAGTGTAATCACAGCCTTTGGCTCTGCTGCCGAGCCACCTACGGGAGGTGAGTTTAAAGAGAGCGGCTTTAAAGCTGTCAACATAAGAAGGAGGGAAGCCAAATTGCTTTCGTGCTTGCGTTCACATGCCAACTGGTTTGTCATGGGATTGGTATGTAGCAAAGATAGAGTTGTCTGCAGAAAAGCTGTATTATTCTTTTTTTGGATGGGTCCACTGGAGATCAGTCAGGGCCCACAGTAATTTCCTGAGGGGACAAATCCAGCCCTGAGATAGGCCACTGGCTTCTCAGTGGTTGCATGGAGCTTTCCGTTGGGTCAGAAAGTCAGCCTTTGAGGAGAAGAGCTGAAGAAGCCTTCCAGGAGTGAGAGCTGATAAGACAGCAGCTTCCCAGCTGTGCTGTGGCCACACAGTGCCACATATGTCATCAGAGTAATGAGAATTAATAACCCTGGGCCAGACTCTGACCTCTGCTATTTAGGCGTATATCCCTGGCAGCTCCACTGGCCTCTCTGCTGGGCTGTGCATCAGCTTGTGTAACTTATCTCAGCCCTCCCACAGCCCAGGTCTCCTTGTCTCCTACGGGCTGGGGTTGGGGACTTCTGGTCCCTCTCCCACAGAGGTCCATGGAGAGAACAACATAGTGCTGGAGGGCAAGCTGAATACCAAGGGCTGTGCTTCTCTGCAGAGCATGGAGCGCTCTTCTTCCTGGCATCTGAAAGAGAGAGATGTGGTGTAAGGACTCACCAGCCAGGGATGCAGTGCTCTGTGTTGGTTGAAGTGGTACAACTTAGATTTGGTGAGGAAGTGGCATAATGGGTCAGAATTCATGAGCAGGTATACACATGCTTGATAGAAGAGAATTCCCTGGTCCCAGACAAAGCATGTGGTGTATTCCCACAAGGATCCAGGTAAAATTCAGGTCAATCACATTAGCAAGAGCTTTTCCAGATGAAGAATTTCCTGCTGCAAGAGTGAAAGGTGTTGTCAATGTGGAGCACCCTGAAAGGGCCCCACTGATGTGAGCTCTGTCTGTAGGCTGTTGGGACATGCAGAGCCTGAGCGACAAGTGATGGGGACATGGTAGCCCTGTGCAATGGTGCAGGGCAGGAACATCTGCCTTTTCCATTGCTAAACCATCCTGGGAGGATGGGCAAACAAAGTCTTCTGCCTGCAAATTAATCCCCAATGGTCTTTCAGTTTTTTTCTCCAAGATGTAGACACACAGACGCATACTCAGTATTTCTCTCAACAACTCCTTACGTTAATTTTCTCAATAACACACACTAACATGAGAGTAGGAAGGGCCAAAGAGACTGCAGAGAAGCAAAGGTCTAAATTTATGCAGCATAAATCAGGGTTAAAATGTCCCCAGCCTGTGCTCAGAGCTGCATTTGTGGTCTGTGCAAGGATGGGGTCTTTGCTTGGCTCACACGCTCCCAGCTCCTTGGGCACCTCAGGGTGAGAAATGTCACAGCTGGCCAAGCTGGGCTGGAGGGACCTGACAAATTGTCCTCCTCTGAAACTCCAGCCAGGCTGCAGCCCTGCAGGAGATGTGAAGCCAGAGGCCTTTCCTCACCCTCTTCCAAATAGGTGCCTTCCCAGAGACGTGTGGTCAGCACCCACCACCTCTCCATGCCTGGTGCTGTGAGGACAGTCATGCATGAGTTGGCAGCCCCCACAGCCTCTTCCCCAGATGTGGCTGCTCCCCGGGCGATGCTCAGCCCACACCCTGCGTCCCCATCCTTCGGCGAGCTGTTCCCACCCTCCAGCTGCCGGGGAGAGCCGCCAGCTGCCTCCGTGAGTCAGGAGCGCCGGCTCAACCCGTCCTCACCTTTCCGAAAACATTGGCAGCCACTTGCAGGCCCCCTGGGACGTGGCTGCGGGAACATTTTCTCAAATAAGGTCTGCAATGTGTAAAAGGTGTGGTGAAGAAAGGCAGGAGGAAAGCTCAGTCCTGGCTGCCGCGAGGCACCAGGCTCAAGGGGGAGAGGTCGAGCCCATGGGTATTGGGGATGATGGATTTGTTAAGGTCACTTTTCTTACACCACTGTTGCCTCATTGATTAAATCACGAACAACTGAGCCTGGCTCAATGGCTCCCGGGTTTATTGGGGTGGACAGATTGAATGGTGCTTTCCTTATTTTGTGGAGGTGATCTGGAGGTAAATTGTTGCGCTTGCAACTGGCTAGAGGAGCTCAGAAGAAAAACATGTGCAGCAGTGAAGGGCTGGGAAGGGACCTGTTAAGTCCACATGTTGTGTTGTATTTTCTCTCCATCAGTCCCAAGCTGCAGGCTCTTACAGGGCGAGGCAGGCTCCCTGATGCACAGTTCACATGTAGAGGCTCCATGGTGGAGAGCAGACAGTCCAAGCTGATGGACTGCATTGAGGATGAGGATGGTGTTGCTCCCCAGACATGAAGCAGGAGCATTTCCTTCCACCCCAGCTCAGGCTGGCAAGGTTGGCAGAAAGAAGAGGTTTTTGATTCACTCTTTAACATGCATATATGGGGGGGAACCGATAATGTACCTCCAAGATCATCTGGGCATTTCCAGGCTAGTGCAGGCTTAGGACATGAGTAATGCCCTCCTGTGCTTTTCTGGGGATGCGTTACAGCCTGTAGTGTGGAGGTCCTGATGTTTACTGGGGTACTGGTGAGTGCTGGGAAGCCAGAGGTCTGGGGGAGCACAGGCTAAATCTCTGCCTGCCCAACCTGGCTGGTACAGGTGGTCCCTTCACATTCTCAGTTCCTGAGATTATATCATATGATGTGTTTATCCATCTGTTTGCAATCTTGGGGAGGTTGGTGTGGTTTTAATTAATGAGCAATTGTTTTTGTGGTTGTTGTGCAGCGCCCCGAGCGATTCAACAGGGGTGGGGGTGCTTATAAATAAAACAATTATTCTTACCCAACTTCATTAACATGCAACACCACCATTCCCTCCTCCTGTCCTGCCCCCTCACTGCTGTCTCTATCAGGTGGGTCTGGAAGGGAGAAGAGTTGGCAGAGCCTGGCTGCCCTGAGCAGTGGCATTATGGACTCTCTGGTGTCTCCTAAGGGCTGAGCCTTTTCCTCACCCAGGCCAGAAGTAAGATTGCTCTTCTCCAACCATTTCCAAAAAAACTTACAGAAGCCAAATTCTTTTTGAGACTTTTACTCATCTGTCAAATTGGGCTGAAAACATCAGCACATTAAAAACTACTTGCAGTAGATAGACATTGTGTATATACACCTGTGTGCAGTAACTATATAAGTTCTGGGAAGGAATGAGGCCTAGAAAATGGACATAGGTGCCTAAAACCAGATTTAGGCAGAGTTTAGTACCCAAGTTCCAAAAATTCCTCCTAGAAGGGTCTTTGGATGCTCCAAAGATGCTGGATACTTGTGTGTCCATCAGGTGTTGCAGCCAGTCTGTTCCCCATGACCTCCTTCAACTCAATAAGGGTTATTCCCAGGTCTGCTTTTTTACTGCCTGCCTTCTTATAGCTCCTCAGGCAAAAAGGGTCCCTGGAGCCTTGTGTTCTCCTTTCTCCAGAAGATTTCATAATTACTGCTGCTGCAGGACTTTGTTTTACCCCAATAACCAGAGCAATGCAATACAAATCAGTGTGCTCAGCCTTGCGCCTGATATTAGGATGGAGCCTGTACCCACCCCCACTGCTTTGTATTATATTTCAGATTTAAACTGTCTGGTGGGTATTACACAGGGGGAAACCCCAGCCTGGAGGCAGGCAGCTTTCAGGGGTCTCTTTGTGCCTCTGCAATGAAAGGGTTCTTGGTGCTGTAGCTGTAACCTCACAAATTAAAATAAACCAGGGCTCCTGTTTGACTCCCTGGCAGCCTGTTCTTGTTGAGCCCATGACAGCCTTGCTATGGCAAGGACACCTTGCTTGGCACCTTATAAATGTGTGCAGCTTGTGTCCTTTCTCTGAACCAGGGAATGACTTTGCTTCCCCAATCACAGAAGCATCAAATCAAAGAACCATAGAATCATTTAGGTTGGAAAAGACCTTGAAGATCATCAAGACCAACCATTAACCCAGCACTGCCGAGCCCACCACTAAACCTTGTCCCTAAGCACCCCATCTACACATTTCTTAAACACGTCCAGGGATGGTGTCTCCACCACCTCGCTGGGCAGCCTGTGCCAGTGCTCAACAACCCTTTCAGTGAAGGCATTTTTCCTCGTATCCAATCTAAGCCTCCCCTGGTGCAACTTGAGGCTGTTTCCTCTTGTCCTGTTGCTTGTTACCTGGGAGAAGACCAGGCCTCAAAAGGTTCTTTAAAATGCAACATCTGAGCCTCTGAGCACTGGGCCATGTGATGGGACATGGCAGCCTGGTGGCGTGATGGACTGTGGCAGTGCATGACCTGGGGCAGTACTCTGCCAGTGGCATCCCTCTCCCTGTCACTGCATGGTTGTAGCCTTCCTCCAGCCCTGGGACACACAAGATATCACTGACTGGCAGAACTCTAGGGTCCAAGTGGCTACTGGACCTCAGAGTTTGCATCTTTGGGGAGGGATGTAGCCAGCCCTGACTTGTTCCAAGAGCTGGAAGGAGCAGGAGCTAGAGCCTAGCTGGCTTTTCTCAATCCACGCTGATTTGCCTGGGTCTTCATCCCTGAGCCAACCCAGACTAACTCACATAAAACCAAGGTTCTGGGAAGAAGCCATCCTTGTGATGACACCACACAGACCCAGACATACTCCATAGCCACAATACAGTGCAAAGTAGGACAGCCCCATCAGACAGATCTGCTAGATCCTCCTCATGCGTATCTCCTCATGTGGGAAGGGTGGCAGATGCCTCCACATCCTGGTTTTAGCAGTGAAAAGGCAAATCTGGCTGTGCATTGGATAGGTCCAGCCACTCAGGTCCCCATCAAGGTGCAAGTAGGTGTCCTGGGAACTGTATCAGTCCTGCAGCATCACCTGAAGCTGGAGGAGCTCCACAGAAACCTGAGATGTCTGATGGATGGGACAGCAACCTTCGGAATGTCTTTTGTGGGATGAATGGGACAGCAACTCTTGGGATGTCTTTTGTAGAGGGCAGCTCACTCATTCGGAAAACAGCACCTGTGCTCCTTTTCTTCCTTGCAGATCCCCCATCCCAGCACCTTGTGTGGTGGAAGGTGTACCATTTTCCAGCTCCTCTTTTCCCAGGTGAGGGACCAAGAGGGGATCCCCGAGCTGAGCTCTCCAGTGGAATGCAGGTAACATCAGCTCTCCTGTAGCTCTGAACAGGCAGGAGCGACAGGAGGCCACGCTTGCAAGAACAAACGTGGGCGTTGCTCCTGCTTTTAACGAGCAGATGAGCTGCTGATCAGCAGTGACCAGTGGAGGTGGTTAAATGCAGAAGGGGAACATGGCTGGAGGGCTGGGCTGCCAAACCTCTCCTCCAAAGCACGTGCTGATCCAGGGACAGTGCTATAGATTATTTCTCTGTGTGCGCTTGCCTTGCCAAATATAACTAAGTAGTGGGAGGTTGCCCTGTTTCTAATTGGGTGATGAAAGCCCGTTTAGGAGGCCAAGACCGAATGGTCAGAAGCAGGGGAGGCAGGAACTGAAATGGCACTGATTCCCGATGCAGCAAAGACTGAGTGGTGAGCACCAGATCTCCCCTCTGCGTTGACCTTGGTCCTCCTCACGGCATGGGGAGCGAGACAAGGCTCAGGGCTGCACTTGGGAAGGGCATGGTTGTCTCCTGGGAAGATTGCATTAAAGGAAGGTGGATAGTTCATTCTGAGCTTCAAAATGTGTCGGCTGTGCTTTGTATTATATTAGTATTAGGCTTTCTAGGAAAAAAAAAAGAAAAAGAGGAAAAAAAAGAGCTGATTGGAATGACAATTTTCATCAAGCAAAAATTCCCTGTTCCAGGCAAGGCTTCAGTATAGACAAACCTGAAATTCCAGCAGGAAAGTGCTTGGATTCTGCAATAGATGCATTGCTGCCCCCCCCTCCCCCCCCCCCCTCCCCCAAACATGTCCTGCCTGGGGGAAGAAGGCAGCATGAACCCTGCAGACAGCAGATGAGCAAGAAAAACCTCCTCAGTCTAGCAGATGAGAAGGAACAGTCTGCAGACCTGGAGTGCATGGTGGGCACAGGGCTGAAAGCAGATGCTCTCTGCACACTCCGTGGCTTTGAAGCCACTCCCACAGCACCCCTCCTACCAGCCACCTGCACAGTTTACAACATTGTTACGGGTACCCCATCTCCATGGGGTGAGAATGGGGGACTCCTGAAGGCAAGACCTTTGATCCTCCCTGCTTAACAACACATCACTCCTCAAAGGGAGAATATAATGCCCTTAGCCCTACTGTCATGGGAGGTTTTGTGCAATAGCCCTGTGCTTCAGCGAAGCCCCCGCTGTCACCCAAAGGTCTGGCAATTACACATTTGGCCCATGTGCTGTGTTTGCATAGGAGGGGAGAAGAAGGGATCCACGTACATGTGAGATACAGGGGAGTGAAGTGATGGAATAGTTCATTTAGTATTGGGACATTTATGAGTCACCTTCCTCTTCCCCTCCCCTCCAAGATAGATGTCATAACAGAGACTAACCCTGCAGTAATCTCCATATAACATATGTGATATGTTTACTTACTTCTTTCCTCTGTCTTCCCTGCTCTGCAATGCAAATAGTAATTTGTTCCTCTTTCAGATGCTGGTACATGGTCTCACCAGTAGGAAATATATTATCATCCAATAAAGCCAAATTCTTGGTGGCAATGATGATGATTTATTGATTTTGGCTCTGTTGTGTTCACAGATGGAAATAGAAGCTGGCAGTTAGCTCATGCCTTACAACCCAGCCTAGACCATTCACTTCAGCTCGCTGAACGCTGCGCTTTGGAGACAGTATCTGCTCCTCAAAAGAAAGTTTCCAGGGTTGTGGCTGGATTCGTTTAAGACTCTAATCAATGTTGATTAAATATGAACGCATCATGGAGACCCCTACTTCCTAATGGTGAGCTACCTCTGGGATAGAGACATCCAGGGCACATCTCCAGTCCTGGAGCGATGTGTCAGCCCCAGTAAACATACGCACCGGGAAGGTTTTGAGCCAATCCAAACAAACACTGCAGAGCAGCCTGCAAAGTCCTGACCCATGGAAACTTCCTGGGTCCAAGGGTGTCTGCAGCTGGAGAGGATGTCCTCGCTCACAGCTGTGGTAGTTGTTACCTTCCCAGAGGCAGCCCTTCCCTCTCCCTGCCCACCCTGACCCCGTTTGAAGCCATGGGGCTCTGGGAAGTGGCCTGGTATGCCTCCTTCCCAGGGTCTAGTGCCGGGCTCCTCCGCTTGCTGGCCGGCGTTCAGCAGGCAGAGCCTCCACTGGAGCAGGGTTTCCAGCCGAGCCCACGCACTTGTGCTGTGGGAAGGGCTGAGACCTCTGTGGTTGGTTCGTGTTTCAGAAGCCACTTGTGTGTGGAAGCCTCTTGGCCGGGCACTACTGGCTTTGCAGAAGCACCTTTTTTATTTTTATTTTTTATTTTTTTCCCCTCACCAATTCTCTAACCAGGCCAAGAGGAACCCCGGGGAACCACCAGCAGACCTGACAGCATGCTCAGGGCTGAGGAGCTACTGGTGGCTTTTGGGCAGGGTGAAGATTAATGGAGTTTACAACTCAGTTGCCTTGGGTTGCTGAAGCAGCTGTTTTGGGGGCCTGGTTTGAGTCCTTGTAGAAAGCCTCTGGCTTATAAAAGAAGAGCTACATGCAGTCACTGAAGCCCCAACATTTCTCTGCTCCTTGGGTCCACAGCTTTGGAAATATACCACCGGGGCTGGATAGAGTCAGGCCAGGGCAGTCAGTTCTGCTCTGCCATTTTCACCCTGGTAAACCTCAGGGCAACCTTTCCCTGCTGGTGTCCCACTTTGGGTTGCGTCACCCCCTTGGGGACATGAGCTGATGGAGAGGGGTTCACCCAGAGCAACTGATGAGCAGTAGCTTGTTTTCCCTGGCAGTAACCTGCTGGCACAGCCGTGCCTAGGGTTAGACCAGATTACAACCGCCCTTAAAACTTTTGCTTCATCCTCTGATTGCTCCTGGTCAGAACCTTTCATCTGTTTTGGGAAAGTTTGGTTAACTTTCATGTGGTTTCCAAAAAAGAAAATCATCCACCAGAATTTCCTGTTATGCCATCACTCTCCAGCCAGGCCAAAAGGAGCAGTTTACTGTTGTTTACATAGCTGCAAAAATGTACTAGGACCTTCCCAGCCCAAGGTGCCTGCTTATTCTTAAAGCCTGGCCTCCTGAGGCTCCAAGTGCCATTTGCAGCTGTGTTTTGCTCTGCAGGCTCTCGTTTCTGGGGAGAGAATTTCTCCGAGGCAGGAAACCATGTCTTCGCATGCCTCCGCGCCGTGCCTTGTGCCAAGGGGCCCTGATTCTGATGGGGGATGCAGGATGCTCCAGCAATTGCAGACGTGTACTGGAACTGGGTGAGCATGGCTGGGAGGGAAGCTGCTCTGAAAGCTTCTGCTGCCAGTGTGAACATCATTAAACTCATGGCATCTCCTGGATAGCCGTGGAGGGAGCAGAATGGCTCATGGTGCAGCAGCTGAGGCGGTGAAAGGAGGGACCATGGGGCAGAAGGAGGGAGGGCAGGATGAGAGAAGCACATGGAACCTTCCAAGAAAACTTGCTGTTATACAAGGAATGATGTTGAGCCCTTACTAGGTGGGAGTCAGGCTTGGGACTCCATCTAGAAGGGCTCTAAGATCAGTGTGAAGGCAAGCAAACAGCCTCTATCACAGGGGGGTTCCTGGAAGCCCAGAGAGAACATATGGTCATCTACATTTTTGTGTTAATTGGCCTCTTTTCTGGGTGGTGGGTTTTTGCATATGGAAAAGTGTGTACGTGCAGAGGAAAATAAAATTGTCCTTTGAAGTAGACCAGCTGTGAGATTTAGAAGGCGAAGCTACTGTGCCCATCTGCTTTCTGTGCCTTTGCCATGGGGGACCTCCGGAGTCCTTCAGACAGTCCCAATGAAAAACACCCTTTTAGCAAACACTAGTTTAAGTGTGAGCATTAAACAAACCATCTGTCCTTGGAGGTCCAACTTGCTTCTGGGAAGGAAGCACTTGCAAAGGAAGCCTGGCTCTTGGTCATCACCCAAAGCAGCACTGTGGAAATGTACATATGGGAAACACCCCACCATAGAGAGCTAGAGGGTCAGAGGAGGCGAGGAACCATTTTAATATGTACCTTCTAAGTGCTGGAGGCATCATTTAAGTCCTGAATGCCCAATAACCCAAATACCCCCAGCTGTCTAATGATATGCAACAATGCTTTTGTTTCGTCACTGAGACCTAAGGAATTCACTGCAATGGGATTTTGCTGCTTTTTGTTGGCAGAGCAACACATGCATAATGGAAAGCAGCAAACCCCTAGATCTAGGGGTGATATCTGCAGTGATTTCAAGGTCTTTGAATAGCTGTAGAAGACCTGCCATGAAGATAATCCTGTTTACCATTAAGTTCCTTTCACCTGTGGGGTTTGCATTTCCCAGTAGAAAGAGCTGAGTCACTGAGCTTCCCCCAGGGCACTGATCACAACCCATAAAGTGCCACTGAGGTTTATGAAAGGAA
Organism: Falco punctatus; assembly: GCF_963210335.1. Classification (NCBI taxonomy): domain Eukaryota; kingdom Metazoa; phylum Chordata; class Aves; order Falconiformes; family Falconidae; genus Falco; species Falco punctatus. The sequence goes on along the minus strand of NC_137587.1, from coordinate 38,581,797 downwards.
AAACCAAGTTACGTTTGTCACACATCATATTTGAAGTTTATAAAGGGTTAATAAAAAATTAACAGGCAGTTTTGCAAACGGTTACTCACTTTGGTGCCTAACATGGTCCTTCACAGCCATCATTTGCTCATTAAGACCAATATATAGTGCAGACCATTCAGGCCTGGACTCTGCTTATGATTATAAATAATTTGGTTTCATTTTTCTGATGAGAAAGGTATTTTAACAAAAATGCAGTTTCTTGCAATACACAAATAAAACGTTTGAAATGGCTTTTTAAGGAAAAAAGTAAAATTTGAAACATATATTTTATTTTTATGAGAAAAATATCAATTTTACTTGTTCGCTTTCCTTTTCCTTTTCCAATATGGAAAATTACAAACAAATTAAAACCTGTGACCTTTTTCGTAATATACTCATCCTTTTTGGCCACGCTGACTTTAAAAAACAATTCATAAGCATGCCCTTAACAAAGAGCCTGTGCTTGTGTGTTTACATAGCTATTGATCTACAATAATCTTAAAATTGTAGAGCCAAATCTCTAAGTCTTCACTTCATTTTTCCATTAATGGAAATTTGTGTAAGTAAAGAACGAAAAAAAGAAGTCACTTTTGACCTTAGCAGGCCTGTGAGAATTTTGCCCAGTAAGAAGTGATAAGGGTTTCAAAATACGGTCCTTAGCAAACTCTCTATGGAAGGTAAAAGAACAACGTGACCAGCACAGAAAACATTTTTTTTCCTGGTAATTTTTTAGCAGTTTTAAAAACAATACCAAAACATTCTCCTCTGTGTCTTTCAGTGGATTTTGGACAATGTTTCTCATGCAGAGCAAGGCAAGGAAAGTGTAGACTGCAGTGCAGTCTTCTCGGGGTTGCCTCCTTAATCGAAACCAGCATCACATAATGCTTTCCAATAAAAAGAATGTTCTACCCAACTGGAGCTCTAGTCCTACAATAATCAGTCAGAATACAATTATCCATCCTGGAATTAGATCAGTAGAGCCAGTGGAAAAAAACACCACAAAACAACCATTTTTATTAATTTTTTGCTTTTCTGTTTCCCTAAATGAAAAGCTATTTTCAAAATGTGTTTAAATTTAAATGTACTTGCTTGAACATCAAACACTGGAAAAGACCTCTTTTGATGAAAACTATACTGTTTTCTGCCCTCCTTCTCCAATTTAAACTTGGCAAAATAAAAATGTACCTATAAAAATTGTTTATTGACTTTCTCCATGGAAAATACCTCCTGTCTTCTGATTCCCTGCGCTGGTGTTAACAATGAAGTTCTACAAATGGCAGATTCTTTGCCCAACAGTAGGTGCCTTGGGAGGGTAAGTCTAAAGATTTCAGAATTCCTTCAGATTTAGCTACTGGTCAGAGAACAGACCCTCATCTTCTGGACAAGAGTATAGGACCTTCAGTGGGAATGCAGCTGAGGAGGCCCTGGGTTTCTGTCTGAGCTGCAAGGCAGTATTTTAAGCAGCAGCCTACATAAAGATCTGAACAGGGTCCATCCAGTCCAGGTTCCATCTCTAACAGGACAAAGACACAACAAGAGAAATGCATATGGTGTTTTTCCTAAAAAAATCCCACTACCTCCAGCTTGGAGAATTTCTTTAGCCTGATGTGACCCATCTATTTAATGAACCCACTGGATTGTTCCTCCAAGTAGTTGTCCAATCTCCTTGAGACCCCAGGTAAACTTTTCACACTGGTATTTCCCCTTGGTAAAGATTTGCACTGGTCCATTACCCACCATGGGGGAAATGCCTCCTTTTGTTTATTTTGAGCTTGGCTCCTGGTGTCTTTGCATGGTGCTTCTCCTCTCCCACATCCTGCTCAGATATGGTTCAGTACTGCTTGGGGAGGAAGGTTTCCCACATATGAATCATCCACAACACTCCCCAGAGCATTTCTTGATGCCCTTCGTTCATGTTAAGTAACCAATAAATTTCAACAGCATTCAGCTTGTGAGGGCTGATAAGATCGTAGTGAGAAAGGGGACAGGGCCAAAAATACTGAGCTTTTGAAAGGATGTGCCATATAATGCTTTTACCATTTGTAGTCCTTAAGGCCAAAGGGATCATTAGATCATCTACTATGACCTGTATAATGCAGGCTGGAGAATTTTGCCTGCTTACCCCCGTGCTGAACCCAGTAATAACTGGTGTTTAAGTGAACAGGTAACACTGAAGGTATTAAAAGCACCAGCACATGAAACTGCAGCTCCAGTAGCAAGGAAGGATAATGAATCTGTCAACTGGGGACCACTGTCCAGGGACTGGAGAAGGAAAACCTAGTGCCTAAATTCACACAAGTGAGGCATGGAGGACAGGATGCTCATGGCTACTGCGTGCCCATTAGCTGACCTCATTTTTAGGGAAGGTCCAAAAGCAGAGTTTGTTTCAAGGGGGGAGCAGAAGCATGGGAGACGGAGAAAATCCCACTTGTTTTTTTAAGGACAGATCGTGTTGCTCTAACACCATACATAATCATAGATATTCAGTAAGATAACTGACTTCTTGGACAAGGGGAACTAATGGCCCAAATCTAACCCTAAGCAATGTAATAATGGGTTTGAATACAAAAGGAGTGGGGACCTGGCTACAGGGTTACACTTACCGACCCCTTGTACCTTCAGTGGAGTAACAGGTCAAAGAAAAATTTCCTATATTTCTGGGGGACCGGATGTAGGACATGACATATGAAGGATGTGTAGCACTAGTGAAAATGCAAGTAGCACAACGCTGGGTGATATTGCTGACTCTGAGCACTACCAAAGGGGTAGCCAAAGTAATTTTGTGGAGTGGCAGACACCTGGCCACACAAATGCAAGGTCAAGTGCAAGCTAGAACCATTCCCTGAACTGGTCACCTGTGGTTTGGAAATGTAGAAGATGGAAGAGATGGATATACTCCTTCATCCTGAACTGAGTATGGACCACCAGCATGAAAAAAATAGCTAATACGTTGGTGACAAACACGTTTAGGCTGGAAACCAGAAGAAATTTGAGCCTTAGATTCATGGAACTCTGGACCCCTCACCAATCCCAGGGCATGAAGAGCCCAGAGCTACTTGTGTCGCACCGGTAGGCACAGTCCTGGATTAAGAAACGAAAGCTTGTGGGATGACGTGTTGGGTGTTGGACTTTCTGGAATTTCCAAGAGGGGTTAGAAGACAAGCTGATGCCCGTGTTTGTCACACAGCATTTACAACACAGCAGATTAATCACAGGCTTTAGAACTTCCTGGATTTTGCAGGGGCTGAGCATTATTTCCTCACCACAGCTCCTCTCCTGCTCCTTGTGCAATCTCACTCCTGGATTTGGTTTTTTTGCCTTTCTCTAAATATTTGGGGGCTGGTCCCAGCCAGAGTTGATGACCACGACACCAAAGATGCTTCCCAGGTGGGCCTTGCTTACTGTCTCTGTCATAAAAATGTCAGTAGATCTGTGCTCAAGCAGAAATTTTCTCTCAGTTTAAAAAGGCAGTTGCAGCTGGGACTTCTGCTACAGGATGGGTCATGAGCCACTTGCAAGTATCATTTTCACCTGTCATACTTTATTCTGCTGCATGGTCCAAGCCTCTGGAAACATGCTTGATCTCTCCTGAGCTCTTCCTGAGCATTTTCCACTGGGGCTGAGGGCTCCAGCTGACACCCTGTTGCATTTGGTGCTGCATGTGTCTACAGACAGACCCTGCAGAAGCTTAGGAGATAATGTAGGGCTATGGAGGATAGACTTGCCAAAGACTACGTACGTCATGGGTCAGTGCCAGAGCCAGAAATAAGGTGCAGACTTTGCATTGGCTGATTTAGTGATTGATGCAGGGGGCTGTCTCTCCTGCTCCTTGCTGTGGGAGCAAGACTCCTTCTGTGCTTGTTACTGCAAGAGCACACACTTGCTTTCCCAACACCAGCACTTCCTACACAGCTATCTGGCATCTTCTATGTAAACTACTGATTACCAGTAAGCGGCACAGATATGAAACACAGATATGAGTGCAAATGGTGGAAGGATGAGTTAAAGTGAGCACAGGGAGCTGTACTTTCATCACAGGCTTCAATGGGTGCTTACACAGACTTCGACCTTTCAGACATAGCCAGTGGGAGTGCACATGCAGGTGGTTGTCTTTGAGCAGCTGGAGAAGCAGGTGGCACAACGTGACCATCACTGGTGAGTGTGCTCACCCTGTAGGGATGTGTCAGCCAGAGCCAACACTTCTGCTTGGCAATTAGAAGTGTTGTGTTCCATCCTGCTATACCTTCAATCTAAAATATGGCAGGACTGGGGTAGGTTTCATCAGCCCTACAAATCAGGCTTAGCCTTGTGAATGCTTCATGTCCCTCTACACAGAAGGGATGAGGAGGGAAACATCATTTTACATTAAGAAAACTCTGAGCAGGCACCATTTGTTTGCAGAAGACTGTGGCCAGGCCTGTTTCATTGCTGGGCACTGGGGACAGCAGCCTTCTTCCACCATCTGTGTATAATAAATGAAGAATTTGGGTCATAAAAATTTCTACCCTGTTTAAGATGCACGGTATTGCTTTTCTCAAGCTAACTGCCCCTGGCAGTTCCAGTTAATACTTCCGTTTGAAATAAAAACCTTAAAAGCCTTTTAAGTTGACATTTAAAGTAATTTGGGAAACAATGTGAAAACATAATCTCTCTTCCAGGGTCTTTTTGCAAGGTATGGAGTTTAGCAGCTCTGCAAACCCTTTGCCCGTGGCAGACAGCCTCCGTGAAGCCTCAGGAAGAAATGTTGATCCTAGTTGTGCAATATAATCTCTGGCTCCCAGCCTGGCCTTGCACTGCTATGACAATAGTAGATGCATCTTTTCTCCAAGGGTTTGTACTACCTAACAAGAAAGTCCTATTAAAAAAATACTGGAGTAGGTAAAGGTGTTTGGGGAAATCTCGGCACTCTCCATGATGTGGGGCATGTGGCAAATCTCAGCCTTCCCTGCGTAGTCTGGAGCCAACCATCTGCAGCAAGTGGTGAACGGAGCTGCCTGGCATGGGCTCATGGGCTCATGTTCCATCATCTACAGGGACAGACCCTCATGTGCCACCTGCCTGCAGGGCAAGGGGCTGAAACCTCCTTGTTTCCCTGAGGGAACTGTGAGTCACCCCTTCCCGGGCAAATCCCTCTGCACCTGTAATGACTCTGGGCAAAGGAAGTGGGAAGATGGTTTTGTGCAAAATACCCCAAATGTTTCCACTTTGCAAGGGCTGGATGGGCCCATTTTTCTGTCAATTATCTTTAGCCATTTTTCCACAAACATTTTTTCCCTCAAAAATACATGGAAGTTTTGGTTTTGTTTTTTTTTTAATTATCATGTGCTTGGAATCTTGTCTTTAGCAAGTGCATGGCTGAACAGCTGTCTGTGAAATGAAGAATTACAAACATCATTTCAGCTCAGGATTTTGTTTACATAGTTTGTGGAGAAGTGGTAGAGCTTCAGTGATGTCAGATTTTTTTTCTCAGGATCTTTGTTTTAGGAAGAAGGCCTTTCTGGTAAAGGCATATCTTTATATGCACCACACCACAAACACAGGTGACTGGTCCGCACTAGTGCTCTGAGTTTTACTGTAAAACAAATGAACAGAATTGCTCAAGAGAAAGGTTTATTAAAAAAAAAAAACAACAACAAAACCAAAACAACAACAAAAAACCCAAATGAAAACAAAAACATGGAGGGGGAATTGTTTTGAAATTTTCCAAATTTTCCTTTCCAGTTAATCTGCATCTGTATGACTGTTATTCTGAGCCACCGACTTAGACCAGTCCCAAGGAGCACACAGTGAGAGATTTCCCAAAGGCACTAGCTAGATATATCATGGTCAAAATACGACATGTATTAACTGAAGGCACCAGAGGCAGACTTCATCTGATGGTACATCAAGGCCTACACCTGAGCTACCCACTTTACATCCTTCTATAGGCAACAGAGGTCTGATCAATATAGGATGTAGGCCATATGGATGGCCATGAGGGAGATGTCCAGGTGCCATCCTCCTCAGCCTAAAGCAGATGCCTACATTTGATGATGAAAATCACATGTGAAATATGATTTTTTTCTCCATTCAATGAAAATAAAATCCAGGGATGAATTGCCTAGGTGAAGAAGCACATGCAATTGACAACAAAACTAGAAGCTAACATGTCTTAATGACTGAGTGTCTCCAGGGCAGATGGACAGGTAGCTGTGAGTGCTGTGGTGACAATCCTTAATTACTTCCACCAGTTAATGAGTTTTTAGATATGATCTTGGAGTACCAAGTACCAGGCAGATATTCAACACCAGCCGGGAGCAGGAATTTCTATTTTGTCAGAGTTTCCAATGTTTTGTAAAATGAGAATCATTCCCATTTAGAATTAAAATGTATAAGTCATTATTGCCTTCAGGATAAAAATGCTGAAAGAGGATGTTTTGGGATGTTTTGTTAGACTGTGTTGCAGGAGGTAATTTGTTTTGACTTTTACATTATATCAACTTTTAAGTATAACTGATTATGTAGAACTGCATAATCTACTCTAATAGAACAGGACTGTATTATGATATAAAAGTCAAAATGTCACAAATTGAAACTATACTATCAAAATGCAATGTTTTGACTTTTTCCTGACCGAAAGTTGTCATTGACATTTGAACAAGTTCCTGCTTGATTCCAGAAAGAATAGCTTTTTCCAGTGGAAAACCTCTTGGTCAAAAATATTTTGACTGGCTCTGCTAGGGATAGAAACTGAGGGTGACTGCAGGAGAAATAAATGCTATGGCTTTTCTGCCTGAGTCATTCTGCTCAGCCTTACTTTGTCCACCCAGGGATCTATGGGCCAGAAGTGGAGCTGGTAGTGGGACACATACAGTCACACACAACCTTTCTCGCTTCAGACAACAGCTATGGAGTCCCAGTGACCTGCCCTGCTCTTTGCTTGAGAGAACAACCCCCATGCCTAAACCAGAGATCATCTGAAATTTTCCCACCTATAGGGACTGTCATGAAAAGAGAAGTCTTGGTGGTCTCCTGCCCTGCTTGGCTTAGGGGCAGCTGATCTTGAATGCTAGTGTGTACCTGCCCATTTCAGGCACTGTATAGGAGAGATATTTAGGATCAACAGACCTGGTATTAATGTTATTACCAGAGCCAGAATATTGTGACTTAGCCAACAGTGAAAAACAAGTGACTGTCCCTTTCTCAAATTTTGAATTTTTTCATCAAAGTTCTGTGGAGCAGAGGAGAGGTTTACACTCTGCAGTTTTCACCCAAAAAACGTAAGTTTTTGGTGTAGTCATTTTCTTGCTACTCAGTAGGTCCAACACTGAACAGCCTCATTACCCCCAGAGACATGTTACTGCCAATCTGCTGCTGATGGTAACCTGTGAGCAGCAGAAACTGTCACTGAGGACCCTTTTAGACTATGGCTCAGAGCAGTGTCTCTTCCCAGCTCCCACCAATACATATCTGAAGGCGTGGTTAAACTGAGTCCCTGTGGGCTGGGAATCTCTGGTCCAGGAGAAAATCAACGTGCATTTTTTATTCTGGTCCCCTTGATGTACACAGCATTTCTGGAGTTTTCCTTCATGACACAGAATGATGTGGCCATTGCTGCAGGGGTGCCCAGCTGTGTCCACGGAGCATTTTCAACACCCTGACACTTCACTTCAGTGCTCAGCTCTACTGAGTCCTAGCTCCACCTTTACATTTAGTTGTTAACTTGGAGTAGCACTGTCCTGAAGATGGAAATTTTTCTCATTTGGAGCCTACAGAATTTATACAGGAGGTAAAATTACTTGTTGTTGAGACAAAGGGGCTACTTGCCACAAAGAGTCCACAGTGAGGACTCGTGGTCAGAGTCTGACACACACAGGCTCCATTGACGTGTGTTTTGAGCTCCTTAACACATGCTCTAGAACCACTATAAATACAGTTTCCATCTAGGCCCTTCCTAACCCATACTGAAAATGATGGTCTTCGTAAAATTTTACGCCGCACTTCAAGGTTTACGGGTCTGTAACGCGTAATTTACCCCTGGTAAGGGACGCAGTGGTGGTTTCATGCTCTATGTAATGCTCAGCCAACACCAGCCCTAAAGATAGCTCATCAGCATTTAAATTGTGAAAAGAATGTTGATGACATTTTCTTTTCTTTACTCCGCTACAGACAAGAGAGGTTCATGTAAAACATAAGTTCTGGCCCCTTTCCAACATTAATGCAATTTACTGCAAAAGTGTTCACTTTTTTAATTAAGCTGGAATGTTGCTACTCTTCGTAGGAATGCAAAATGAACCGGTTACTGACAGAGGGAAGGGCTAATGACTGCAATCTGCTCTTAACTGAGCAGAGCAAGACTTTGCCACCTCTTCTGGGCTTTGCTCAGGAGTAAAATTTACTTGAAGGAGCAGACAGTGAGCAGCATTGGGTCCCGGCAAGTTGAAAGCCTGTTCAAGTGTCTCAAGGAGTAATTCTGCAAGCCTTTTCCCTCTTCGGTGAAGTCACTGTGATCAAGTGGCTGGGATGTGAATTTCATAGGCTGATCTAGTTTCTGAATAAATAAAAGTCTGGGTTTTTTTTTTTTTTGAACTTCAAATGGCTCAGAATGAAGAATCTACACCCCCTCCACATGTGCCCATAGCAAGCTGTTTATGAAAGTAGAGCATAAAATATTTGATCATGGGTTTGATCCAGAACATGCAAACATTTGTCCTCTTGTGCTGGCTTCACCTGGTGGCTTTCATTTTCTTCGACATAAAGACAGGGTGAAACAAAGTAATAGAAAAATAGAAAACATCTTTGTCGAAAATGAGATTGCAGCTGTGTAACTGGAGCACACAACCATAAATCAGAATGTCAAATCCAAAGCACATGACTTTTTGCGAGTTCTCCATGTGTGCTATAATGTGATTACAGCCTGGTTACTATTATGATTTAAAACAAAGTCTTTCATGCTAGAAACAAAATGCGGAATGTGAGCAGCCTGGGGGAGAGAGACGGGAGACTTAGCTCTGACTGTCAGAGGTGGGCTAGAGGGTTTCAAGTGCTTCTCTGTCAGGTGTGAGGGGACGAGGGAAGGACTAAACCCCAGCTTTGGCTGCAGTCTTAACATCAGGGACAAATTAGCTGGTGGTGTTCGGCTCTGTCTAACGATCCTCAATTAGGGATGGGGTAGGTTTCTGTCTCCCCACGTCGTAGAAAATCCTGAAGCCAAATACACAGATTACAGAAGTCATTCTTTTCTGTCTATCACATAAACAAATGGTCCAGCTGTTATTGCTAAGATTCCAGTTTGAAAACTTGGACTTTCTTGTATAAACTTCAATGTAATGGTATTTAAAGTGTCATAGACAATAAGCATCTAATCCTAGTCAATAAATTGCAGACTAGTTGCATGAGCTTCGAGAGCTGTTAAAGACAGCTGTGCTTTTTTTGTAATTCAAGTCATTTCCAAATTGGGCAGCCCTCCTGGTGTATTTTCAGACAAACACAGTGTGCTCAGAAAATGTGTTGTTTGGAGCAGCACGAGCATGAACACAAGGGCGTCACATCACCCGGAGACAGAGTGGAGATCACATTCTCCATTTCTAAGAAGCTCAGGTTGATAAGGGGGAATTGCTGAGATGTCTGTGAAATTAGTAAATGGCCCTACAGATCTCCCAAGGGAAAAACATGGCCCCTGTGGAGAAAAAGGGGAATATTCTTATTAACTTCAGTTGAGCCAGCAATATAAATGGGTCCATAGAGACTTACGTTCCTTTCAGAGAGAGGGGAAAGAGGGCAAATATTTTTTAACTATCACTCAGCTGTTTCGGAGAAACAGCAGCTGTAAGGTCTGAAAGAGGTGGACAAAGCAGTATTTTCCTGGAACCAGCCTGCTGCCGTGCCCCTGAGGAAGGCTGGTTGGAGCCACATGTGTGCCACCAGCATGAAGTGTCTGGGACATGTCTCAATGCACATGACTTCTCCCATTGGGATCAAACACGAGGGGTCAGAACAGGGCTCCCTGGGAAGCAAATTTTGGGATCATGATCATGGTTTTGCAAAAAGAACAGCAACCACCAGCCTCTCTAATTCCTCTTGTTGACCTCAGTAGGAGATCAATGCTTCTGAAGACCAGACAGGTGCTTGCAATAAGCTTCCAGAGCCTCCCCACCAGGCTCCGGGTGGAAATTTTGGCTCAGATATATGTTTGCAAGGTATTTCAAATGTTACATTTGAAACCAGTTAACACAGGGTCACTGCCTGGTATTGTGAGGTGCCCTGTGGGATTTGGCCGAGTCGAAAGGTGTCTGCGCACTTGCTGCTGGGCTGTCATTCTCCCTCCATTGGCAGCTGTGGTGACAAACATCCAGTTGAGCTATTTCAAGGGTATTTTTCCACATCTGTGAGCACCAGGCAGATTAATCTATTGCTTTCCTTCCCACCCCCCTGTAAGCCATTTTATGACCATCAGACGGTTTACACCTGAGAAGCAGCCTTGCCTCCTGCAAGCGCTGCTCTGCGGTGCTCAACATTTGCCCCTCAGCATGTATCGAATATCCCTCTCCTTGTCAGCAACATGAGTAAAACAGACAAGCTGGTGGAGAAAATATAAATCAAAAACCTCCACTGAAGGGCAGGTTTTTGCCAGACCTTTTCATGGGTCTGAGTCCCCAGCACGTTTGCTCGGGGGTGTGAAAGTCCCACTAAGCACCTGCTGCAAGGGCATCCCACCACCGGGCTGGGTTTAAATATGTGCAGGTGAGGTGCTTTTGTTGCACCCATGTCTCCCTGCCTGCATTGGCTCAGCACTACATGGGGAAGGGTCCCAGGATGGCTCCAAGCCCGTGGCCAAGACCCGATCCTGGAGCTGGGAGCCTGGGGCTCAGTTTCTAGCTTGGCCACAGGCTTCCTGTTTGGTCTTGGGCAAATCATACACTGCAAGGGCCACTCTCAGTTTGCTGATATTTTGAGAGAGCCGTGGTTTGGCAGGTGAACGAGCTGCATACGTATGTGGGGAGAGGAGGTTTTATTATTAGCGCTGGTCGAAACACAAGCGCTGGCTCCGTCTGCGTGCACTGCAGTTTTGCAAGCGTCTCAGTGTGGGGTTGGGAGGAGAGAACTCATCGGAGCATGTGTACACCTGGGTTTCATCCCTGCCTTGTGTGTAAATGGCAGCATCTCCGGGAAAGGAACCCTTGCCGATCCGAGCAGCCGTGAAACTAGTCCATCATCACGTATGTTCTCAGGAATGTGCGCTTGTGTGGGTCTCTGTAGACAGCCCTGATTCATCACCTCCAAAGCAATTAATAAACTCAGCTGGCCCTTCCCCAATATATTGAAAATGATTTGCAATTTGAGAGTGAGAGTCAGTGTTGTTTTTCACATGGAATCAGTTTAATTAATCACACTGTTTGAACAGCTGGGTCCGCCATGCATTTCTACTTGAGTTCAGCATTCCTAGAAAACTTGTCAAGTATGAATCAAAATAATACCATCTCCCTGCTTCCAATGATTAATCACATATCTCTCCTCATTGACACCTAAACATCAGCTAAATCAAAAGCAGCCTGCTTCCCCACCGTTGAGTTTGTGGCTACTTGCCAGTCTAGGATAAATTATCTAGAGAAGGATTTGAAAAGCTGTTGGTTTATCCTCAAACTTTTGTTATCAACGTCTGTTGCAATTTCACATGTATTTGTAGCCTCTAGGAGCCAGAGACTGCACAGGAAAAGTGTGCATTCCAAAATTAAGGATTTGTGGCACAGAATTAAAAAATAAAATTAATTTCTAGCATCTGGAAGGCCAAGTGAGGTATTTGCGGGAGGTCTCCAAAGGGCGTCTGAACAAAGGGCCAGAGCTGAAGAATATGACTTTGATTTCCAACATGAAGTCTGGTATGTCCCAAACATTTCTGTTTGCTTAAATCAAGACTTTGTCTTTGGGTTTTCAGCAGTTTGCTGATGCAGATGGTGGATCCTGGTCACTAATACCATATGTGTTCTGTGAGCTTGGGTCATCAGAGTTCATGCACAAAGTGGTAGCTGTGCAAGCAAGGATGAACACAGAAGAGGTGAATGCATGTGGGATTTTTCCATGAGTCCCTCCAGGTCTGGGAGGCTCTTGGCAAGTGGGTACAAGTTACAGCCCCCCCAGCCCTATGTAACAAACACCTGATTTTAAGAATGCAAAAGGGAAAGCTTCAGGCAGAAATGAGAAGTTTGGCTATTCAAGGGCAAAGAAGAATGCTTTGGGCTGTTTGAATTGTCTACACCAGTGGAGTCCCAGTATAGCAAGGTTCTTAGCAAATCCCCACTGCAGAAACCTGCTCCCAGCCCTGGGAGGGGTCATGGCTTGTTTTCCTCTTGCCATGCAAGGAGGCAGGAATATAGCATCAGGACTGAGCCTTGAGAAAGCAAAAAGAGGTTAGAAATAGCTGAGTCTTCCCTGAGGACCACCCAAGGGGAGCTAAATATGGAGGTTTTTTTAAGTGTGGTTGAGATCAAAGAAGAAAGGAGATTACATCCAATAAGGAGCTAAAAGGTAACATCTGGTCCTTTGCAGGGATCACCAACAGAAAAAGGCTTTCTCTGGAGAAGAAAAGTGTCCAGAGGAGCCTGTACTTCAGCATGACAGAGGATGCAAGCAGGAAAGTCAGGCTTGGAGATGTTGCTTTGATGTCTTCTTCTGGTCCCAGTATCTCTCCATGCTGCATGAGAAAAGCACCAGGCCTGGAGCTGTGGTCTCAGTCACTGCAGAGGCTGCCTTAACCCACCTGTGATCCACAGAGAAGTGCTACATGGAGGTACTTGAGTTGCCTTGAAGGGAGGAAAGTGCTGTCTAAAGGGAATAAATACTGTCCTGGTGCTGCCTCATCCCTGTCACAGTGTTACAGGGCCAGGACAAGGCAACACGCCCCACCTCCAGGCAGCACAGCATCCTCCAGGGATGGACCCATGAACAGACAAGTCCAAGGCTGCTCCCCTACCCTCTTCTCACTGTAGGCTTCCTTGACAGTAGTGACATTACACCCATCCATTCCTCCTGAATGAGTCCTTCCCCATGTCTCCTATTTCCATGGGAAACACTGTAAAAGATGGCAGTCGAGGGTGAGGGCAGGCTTTGGTCCTCCCTGGGCTCACTGTGAAAGGCTCTGATGGGAGGCCATCAATCCGCCCTGTCACCAGGGATGCCAATTAACCAGAGTAAAGTGCCTCTAGGCGATAAGCAAATCCAGTCGTTGACCTTCCGAGGATTGAACGATAGCAGGACAAGTCCTTAACTTGACAGCTTAGTGGGCAACACATGATGAGTCCCTGTTGCCAGAGCCCAGCTAGCTTTTCCCAAAGGTTTCCTGTCTGCTTTTTAAGACCGTGGTGCAATAGTTTGGTGGTGATTTTGTTAATTCTTAAGGAGTGGAAAAGGGTGGGTGTAATTTTCTCATGATCATTGTGTTTTTCCATCCTTGCCATCCACTGACCCATCTGCAAGGGCCTTGCCACAATTTCTGGTAGAGCAGATGCCTTACAGGCTTTTGAATAGAGACATACAAGTATGGTTGCCAGAATATGTATGTTAAATCTCCTGCCAGGGTTTTATCCTTAAGTGTGCTGTTGGGTGACATTCCTTGGTTTGCTGCAAATGTATTAAATACCAGATTGCTGCAGCAAAAATTAGCCCTCAAAAAGAATCACACCTCACTGTCATGTGATGGTGTTCAAAGTACCCAGGCAAACCCGGCTTGCTCTGCAAATCCTTCAGGAGCGCCCTGTCATGCTATTTAGCTGCCTGGGATTGTACATGGCAGCAAAGGGAGGGAATAATCTGTCCTGTACATCTATTGTTGGCAGGAAAAGCAATCCTGGATTTATCTTGCAGCAAATTCAAACTTTCTGACAGGGATGATAACAAAGTCAAGATGGGAGTATCTGGGGAGGATGTGGTGTCTCCATCACCAGGTGGAGCTGGTTCTGCCACGGGGCAGTATGATAGAGGAGACCTCTGGAGTCCTCCCAGCCCTGGGACCCACACATCTGTGCACATGAAGGATGTGATGATGAAATCATTTTGTGGTTCCCTCAGGCTTCTCACCCACAAATTCCCCCCATCAGGTCCCACTTCTTCTATACGTTTCTGGCAAGAAAATGCATACTTTTAAAAAATAAAAAAAAAAAAGAAAGAAAAAAAAAAGAAAAAGAAAAACCCTGGGTTTGCTCTCCATAATGATACCAGATAGCCTGCCAACAAAAGCACAAACCCTGAAATGGATCTAGTTCTTTTCCCACATTTTTCTAAATATAAGGTCTGAATAGCAGCTCCAAGCTCTCACTTGGAAAGAAAGCTGCAGCCCAGTCCTGGGGCTTAACTCAGCAGGGAGATGATTGTCTCCAGTGGTACCTCAAGATTGCAACCCAGCTGGGGGGTTTCCCTGCAAGGTGCTGCTGGCTGAGCTGCTCCATCAAGGTGGAAGCACGTGGGCAGCTGTGTAGGGCCAGCTCAAGCCAGCAGCAGCACGTGAGAGCTAGTGGGAGACCTTTGTTGGGATAACAGATGGAGCAAACCCAGCCAGGTGCTGGAATCCCTGATACGTCTGGGTAGACTAGGCCACCAAGGGTACTTGCAACCAGGTGAGCAGCCACTGCTGACCTCAGATTCCTCCTCGGGGGCTACCTGCTGGGCTGTATTTTGATCACATCCCAAAGTTGCCTACTGGCATCCTTATGAATTGTCTTCAAAAGAGCAATAGGGAACTCCAAGTCACACAGTGGAGCCAAGCAGTCATACTGCCTACATTAGGCATTTCTAGTAGACTCTTTCCAGTCTCCCTTTCCACTGCTTGGATTGCAACAATATATTTTTTTTTAAAATGAATTAAGTAAAGATAGAAGAAAAATATAACTTTGAGAAGTGATTTTTCTTCCACTTGCCCACATGCAGTTCATCCCCTCGGGTCCAGGATGGAGACCATAGAGATTACAGCCCAGATGAGCACAGGTATCTAGAGGTTATAAAGGTCCTGACGAGTTCAGCAGCATTTAGGGCCAGTGCAATCCAATGCATGCTGTAGAAGACCAGGATACATGCATTTCTGATTTCTTCAGCTCTCTTTAGATGTTGTTGAATTACTTGTGCCCTGCCTGGGGCATTCTGGGGCAGGCATATTCACTCATGGGAGGTACAGCTGGAGATGGGAGCATCACAGGCAAGTTCAAGGCCAGGTGGGGCATCTGACTGAAATGAGCAACCTTCTTAGTGGATTGGTGTCCCCATTAAAACCTGAATATTTGTGTGCTTTCAGCTGCACTATCCTCCCATAGACTGCAAGGCTGGGTTGTCTTCCACCTACAATTTCATCATGTCCTTTTCAGACTCTTTCCCAGGGCTTGGATTGCATTACGTTTACAGTATCATCCACCACCTCCCTTTCAGGTTGTTCGCATGTGGTCCTTTTGCTCCTTCCAACTCCATTGCCTTGGCAGGAGCTGAGGAGGTTGGAGATGCCATGGCCCTGGAAACACAGACCACACAAACCCCAGCTTCTAGCTCTGGAAGGGTGGAATGCACCAAGGAAGCCTAAAGAAAGCCTTCTCAGGTGCTGGAGGTGGGAGTGACATACACCTGGGGATCCCCACTGAACTTGCCCCCAAGCCAGTGCCACCCTCCCAGGTGCTTCCTCAAACCATGCTAAAACAGTCAAACACTGTCTGCTAAAAGAAATTATCTTTTCCTCAAATGACCTTTTGGAAAAGGTCACCATTTTGGAAACTGGCATTTTTTTCAAAAGGCATTGGAAAACACTGATTATTATTTTTTCCCCCACTCCATTTTCATTTTTTCCCCTCATTCTCTTTTTTTCTTTTCCATTTTCAGTGTCTGGATCCTCTGGTCCTCCCAGTAAATGAAAATGTTCCTTGGAGCAGGAAGCTGCAGGGATGTGTCTGGGTGAAGCCTCCCAGGGATGTCTGGCCCTGAGCTCGGTGGGAACGGATGCTCATTCACTCGGAGCAGACTTTCTTGTGTGGCAGTTGCTGAAAAGTGCCTGGTATCTGCCTGCGCTGTTTCAAATGTAAGTCATTCAAAACATTCCTTGTGTTTTTTAGCTCATAAAACTGCTGAAGTACATCCTGTACAGTGAACAAATTACTCAGCTTTAAGCAGATATTTATGCTAATTATCCATGGGAAGCTGTTTCTGTCATTGTAGTTTTTCATCTGCTGGCATAATATTCGAAAGGTTTTATGTGGCGTTAACTATCAGCAGTAAAATCCCCTGAAAGTAACATGAGAAGGAAGAATCTGCTCTGCATACATTTATTTTCTTTAAATGTTCTTGATTTGCCATCTATGACATGAAAGAGTTTATACTCAGCACCCTCTCCCCATCACTACAGAAGCATTATCTCCTTGCTTGCTCTTGCTTCAGTTTATTTACCGAAGAATATTCATATTTTGTAAATCCCAGGTATTTATTCCCATGATTATTTTGGCATGGTGCATTTTGAGGATGTTTGCTTTGTTTTAAGCAAATCCTTTTTCTGCCTTTGAAAAGCAGAGCACTAGTAAAAACAAAGGCAACAGCAATATTTGTTAATGTAAGTCCACGCTCCTAAAATATTTATTCTTTTTTCATATGAAGAAGATTAAATGCTTGCAAAATTCTACAGACACATGCACATATTTGACCCAGAAGGACGTCTCTTGGGATTTGTAACAGCAAATGTGTGTTGAACAAAACGTCTTGGCCCTGCGCAAACTTACTTTGTGTTCTAAAAGCCAAAAACTTCATTTTAGCATGACCTTAGAAGAATAGTGATACTTTTAGTATTTCCTGGTATTTGGTGCAAGGAATGTTTTTATTTGAATGCAGATGTCATTTGGTTTACAGGAAGGATTTGGTAACATGTCCATGCCAGTACTGCACTTATCCCAAATTTCCTGCTATGGAGGAAGAACATATGTCAAAGCTCACTGTTTGTTAAATTGAAAAGATTCAGTACACCAGAAGCTTCTCTTCTAAACATTGTGACTTTGTGCAATTTACAGAATGTTCTATCTCCATTAAACAATAAACCCTTGACCTCTGGAGCTGGCTTTCAGGATCCTGCTATTTGAGAAGGTAGACATAATGGATGGCAATAATAAATGAAAAGTTCAAGAGGTTAAGAAAAACTGTTTAATTATTTCTCTAGAGCGTGGGCTGCAGAAGAATTGCATATCTGCCTTCTCTCTTGTAGAAACCCTGCAAGGAATGACTCCGGCAGTGCAGCTCGGGCAGGGTATAAAGCAGGTTGCTGGCCCTCAGCTGTGTTTATGAACAAATGGTCTCTAGATACTCTTCCATCCCTGAACCTTTCAGTTTTCTGTGAGTTAACTCCCTGCCAGCAGCGAGCCTGTGCCAGCCCCAAAAACCTCAGCATCTGTTTTGCAAGGATCTTTTATTTGTTAGCATGTGAAAGCTATTGCTCATGTGTGCTTCCCAGCTGTGGTGTACTTGGGCTTGGTATCTTTAAAGAAATCTTTGCCTTATTTGCTTGTTAAACTCAGACACACACAAAGCAGTGCGTTCTCCTCTTGTTATGTGAGCCTGTAACACAACCTCTGCTAACAGGTCACCATTCCCTGCCTTCCTCTATGGTAAAGCAAATCCAGGACAAACTTCACCATGACAAGAAAATCGGTAGGCTTTTCCTTCCTCACCTTGAACAGACATCTCTTTTTTACCCTCCTGTTTGGTTCCTGTCACATTGCTTGCTGCATTTGATTACTACAGGCTTTATCATGGGACTGAAAACCCTGAGCTAAAATCATCATCCAGTTATGCAAGTCACTGTACAAACACCCAGCAAGAGAAAGGCTGCTTCAAAAATATCCACAGCAGGGCAAGGGAAGAGACAGGGATGGGGGGTTGTGTCCAAGGTAACCAAGCACATCCAGGGCAGAGCCCCAAATAGGAGCCTGCTCTTGAGGTCTGACCCTTGGCCACCCGCCCAGGAGCACCGCCTTCTCTTGGACACCCCATGACCTCTGTTGTGATGTCCCTTGGGAGGTCTTCCACTTACATAGAGTGTGGCAGGACACAGGTAAGGGGATGGATGCAGCAGTAGGGTTACCCAAGGAGGAGATGCAGCCTTTCTCCCATTGGGACACAGAGCCCTGTACTGCTATGGGAGGGACCACCCTGGTAGATCTCCATCAGTTTCCAAGGGCAAACAGTCTGCTTTGAGCTTACAGCTTGCCACACAAGACATGGTTAAGGACACAGTTCAGTGGTGGACTTGGCAGTGCTAGGTTAACTGTTGGACTCGATGATCTTAAAGGCCTTTTCCAATCTAAATGATTCTATGATTCTACATCCGACACCCTTTTTTTCTGTCTTGCATGGCTTGAGGTCACTTTTGAGGGTGATTTGGAAAGGGGGAGTCATCATTTAATGCTGGGCCTGGGAGATGGAGCAGACCTTCCTTTGAGGTAAACCAGCTTGTACATGTGACCTCTAAGATGCTAGATGAATCTGCACTGTCTAGAAAGCTGGCCAAGGGCTTTTTATGACAGCTTTTGAAAGGACTTTAAAAGCTTTTCACATTCACTTTCTCCTTCTAAATGCCTTGATCTACAACTTACACTATCAGGAGTCATTTTCCTAAGATGTGCCTGGTGCAGAAAGCATGGCTTGACTTTGTTCTTTCTGAAAAAGTTCCCCCAAATCAGCTTTCCCTCTGCCTACTCTGTTGGGTATGAAAGCATCCAAACGTAAGCCTCTGGTCTCCCCACAGCACCGTCAAGCGGGTGGGAAACGAGACGGCAGGTTGTGACCCTGATGGGACCCGCTCTGTTTAAATAAACAGTCCAGGTTTCATGTAATATTATACTCCACCATGAGCCCTGGAACAATAACAGTGCGGGAACCACTCGCATGACTTCGCTGGGATACATCAACAAACAGAAGGAGCAGTGAGCATTGGTGGCTCATGCTGCAGGTTGCGTGGAACATGCTCTCGGTCTGCCACCAGATAAGCAAAGAAGTTTTCCAGAACCACCACCTGTACAGCATGGAATAAAAAAGTTTGAGACAGAAGATTTTTTTGGCCCGAGGTAAGTTGTAAGAAGTACACAGGGTCATGGTTTCCAAGCATAGAAATTAGGCAAAACAGTCTTATGGCAATGGAGGGGGTCATCCCCAAAATGTCTTTGCAAGCAGTATCCTTTTGCACTGCTGAGCTAGTGATGCAGCCTCCTGCTCAGGTTTGGTTTTTTTCCAAGGGGGAGCTGGTTTTGGTCCATTAGCTAAAGTGAGATGCTGCAGCCATGGCCTGTAGGTGATGAACTCCCCCCAAAAAAGTCCATGGAGGTTGGAGATATCATGAAGTGAGAATGTAATTTGTGTACAGGACATGGGAGCTCATCCTGGCAGAATCACCGAAGCTGAGGATTTTCTCCTCTCTGTCATAGTTCTGGAGTACGTGTCATTTTCCTCACACTAACTTCTTCTAAGAGAAAGCCGTGGGATTTTGAGCTCAGTCTTCCTTGGTAAATTCCCCATCAGCTAATGACTAAAATAACGATTCCCCACCCTGTCCCCTCCCTTCCCCTTGTGGGTGTGGTGGGGGAGCAGTCAAAACCTCTCATTTCCGCTCAAGAAGGTATAAGGAAGAGCTTTGGCTCACAGCAAAAGCTGTCCCTGCTTGACCTGGCTGCGGCAGTATCTGACCCTTTGGCCTGGGAAGGTTCAAGGAGACTGAACAGGATCATGCCTAAGACCCTCCCTTGCATGCTGCTGGTCACGCAAGCTGGCAAGCCCCAGGCTGGGAAACATTCACTGCATCCCACTCCAGGCATTCTTGAGTACCTCTTGGCTCCACGCCACCAGGGCAGCTCCACATCCAACCGGCATCTCGCCAGCACCCATCCAACTGCACCACAGAGCAGCTTTGGGCCATGTTCAAACTACTCATTGCAGCTCCAGTGAGAGATTTAGGCAGTTGGACTTCCAAATGACCCAAGATCCTTCCACCTTTCCCTGTGAGTAATGTGTGCTATACCCTCAGTACTCCTCTCTGGAGTACCTCCAAGTGCCCCATCTGACCCAAAGCCCAGACAGTATTGCAGCAGTGGGGACAGCCCAGGGGACCTGCCTGGCTTACAGATCTCACTCCTAATTATATGTTGTGACACTAATGACTTTGCTCAGCTTGTGGTTCTTCCTTGTGTTTGCACAGTTGCAGATTATGCGTATTGATTCATACCCAGTTTTTCAAGGCTCTTATTGCCCACAATGAACAAAATTATGCTTGTGTTAGGAAAGACAGAAGGCCAGGGAGTGTCTGAGATGCTTGCTGCTCCATGAAATGCAAGGGGAGGATGAGTGAGTCTGCTGTGTATGTCCACCTGAGTGAGCTCCCGGATTGTGGAAGCATTTCAGCCTGCCCAATACCTGTGGTTCACTTTTCCTGTCCAGTGACTTTGTAGGAATCTGGGATAGACCAATTACAGGTGTGCCAGAGCAATGTGCATGTCCCTGTAGCCCCAGCAGTATGGCCTTTACACTCCTCCACCCCATGGAGAGGATGAGGGGAAAGAGGGTGTACTGCTGTGGGCCTTTCCAATGGCGAGCATGGCCAAGCCTTCACAGCCCCTTTGCTCTCTTTGCAAACCAAAGCTAATTTGGCCTCCAGCCTAAGGCGACCAGCTGATGTGAGGTTCCCCTTCTACTCAAACCCAAATCCTCAGGCAAAAAAATATTCTTCCTCATGTCAACGTCATCAACTGCAAGCTCTCTGTCTCCAAAGCTCCTCAGGCAGCTTTCCCATCACCGTAGGCCAACAGGTACAAGCGAAGGCAACAACCAAAGAAAGCCCTGAAGTCACTGGTCATCCTGAAAGCAAATGGCACATATTAAGCTTCCTCTCAGGAGATTTTTCTTTTACTTTCTGTTAGTGAGGGAGACTCTGAAGCATACAAGAGACACGGCTGGGGCAGGATATGGCTAAACTCCTAGGTTTTTTAGCTCATACCACATGTCAGCAATGATGTCTTCCTTCTATAAAACCACCCTTCAGCCCAGCCAGGGGAGATACAGACCCACCAGGCTCATGGCTTTCTCTTTTAGAGTGACTCAGGTATTGCTAAGGGCCACAGTTTCGAAGGAATAGCCGACACCATATCTTGGCAATTTGAAGACAGCAAAGCAACCACCATGGCAAATTTTCTTCTTCTGTGAGTGCGTACAGAGGAGACTGGAGTCACCCCTTCCCTAAGAACCATCCCTTCTCACCTTTGCACAGCATCATCAGGACAGAGTTCTGGCAGCTTGCAGCTCTGCCGGAGGAACGAGGGGGAAGTAGGTGGCTCAGGAGGTACAAACCTCTTAGGGACACCCTGGCCAGAGAAAAGCCAATGAAAATAATGACTCATTTGACCCCTCACAAGACAGCCAGCACCCAAAGTTTTCTGCACAGTGTTAAAAAACACCACACACTGGCTTCAAATCATGTCAGCCATGCCAGACTCCCACCTGTTTATGTGGAAAACTTTATGCACCCAAAGCATGAAGTTTTTGAGGATAATATGTTGAGCGGATTAAGGTTTCTGTGTGCTTTAGTGCTGTCAAAAAATGGTTTCTTAGCCAACATAGGATGATGCGAGGAGGGCACAGAAAGTTTGAGTCTTCAGGAACTCATTTGCAGAGACTCTTTTGTCCCTTAGGCATCCAGAGACCTCTCACCTCCTGCCCTTCAGTGCACGGAAGCACTGCAGATTCAAGCAAGCTCTGGAGGATGAAAGAAAAGCCCCACTCCTGTACTGTTTTGTAGCTATGCCCTGGGGAAGAGCCTCGACTGAGGTACCCACTAACAACTGAGATTGAGAGGATGATGGGTACAAAAGCTGGCGCCTATGGCAAAATAGAACATTGACTTAGGTAAAACAGTGCAAGATGTAGGATCCTAAAAGCAGAAGAGCAGATGATTAGAGAGCCTGGTTAGGTAAGAAGGTATGCAAACTCTGCACAAAATGTTTGTGCACGAGGATGAAACACAAACATCCTCTTTCAGGAGAACTGCCCTTGCCAAGGAGCAATGTCAGGACTAGTGCTGGCTGGCTTTAAGCTAGGAGAAACTGGCTTGTCTGGAGAAACTGAGAAACCTACCAGGACAGAGGCAACAGCACTCCCAGATCCTCTGGAGCCTATGAATGTGGGAAATGGTGCAACCTCCCAGCCAGCTCTTGTGCAAGGGCATTGGGTGTCCTCATCCCAAACTTCAGTCTTCTTTGCTGCCATTTGAACGCTTGCCCCATATTCTGTCCCCTGAAAGGATGGAGAACAGAGCATTTCTTTCCTCTTTGCAGCCGCCTTTTATATATTTTTCCTTCAGCCACAGAACTGCAGAGTGGTTCAGGCTGGGAGGGCCTTGGCAGGTGTGTAGCTTAAACAGGGTCAGCACTGAAGTCAGATCAGTTTGCTCAGGGCTTTTCCAGTCACATGTAGAAAACCTCCAGGGTTTCAGTCTCCAGATTCCTGGATGGTATTAAGTCCCCTTTCTCTTCCCAGGCTGAACAAGACGTGATCCTTTTGCATCCCTATAGGATGTGCTCTAGCCCATCTTGGTGACCATCTGCTAAACTCAGTCCAGTTTATCAGCATTTCGCTTGTACTGGGGACCCAAACCCAGATGCTGCATCACAGCCAAGGTCTAATGAGTGCTCGTTAAATGGGAATCGCCACAACCTCTCACCTGCTCGCTGTGCTCCTGTTTTACGCTTCTCTCTTTACTTGTCACAATTTGCTATGGGTGCCTCAGCAACCAGTTAGAAAAGCTCCAGGCTAGAATAATTTCCAATAGCAGAATGCAGTTGCATTTCTCAAACCCAGAGCAAGAACTCACCAAAGAATAATAGTAAAAAATGATGTTATTTGACTGAAAAATACATGCCCCAATTACGAATTCTGGTGGTGAATTCTCTTGCTAGACAATCCATGCTGTGAAAGGCTAGGCATCCTGGGGACACTTGCACTAAAGCAATGCAATTCTTCTTTGATGTGTTCTGTTCTTGGAGATTGCTGTGTTGAACTCTAAGTTGATAGAGGTCCTGAGACTGCAGCAGTGAGTGACAGCTTTGTTAAGCTATGATTCATGACTTTGCTACCAAATTCTGATTAATGTTTCGTTCCAAACCCTCCTTGCCCTTGCAATATGCTGTCCATTAGCCTCTGCAAATATCTGCCTAGAATAACCTTCTTGCTGTGATAGAAGTTGTGTGATTATAGTTATCTAAACGTGTGAATAATTGGAGGTTATGCCATATTACATGCTTCATCAAGTTCTCTATTCAAGTCTCAGGGAAACATTTGAAATTCAACACTATGTCTCAATTATGCTTGAATTTCTGGCAAGGGAAAAAACAAGTCACTTTAATGAAGCTGTCAAAAACACATTCTGCTTTAAATTTCCTGGGACAATTGGACAATGAAACTTGTTCACTCAGTGAAGAGCTGCCTTCTCCTCATACTCTTAAGAGGCTCTTGAATTTATTGAATTTCTTTCTTGCTAAAGCTCTGAAACTAGATTTTATTAAAAAGAAGTTGTGCAGTAAAAGAGTAAGCTCTGTAAACAATAAATTCTGCACTGAAACATTTATCTCCATACAGTCTATATGGAAAGCAATGCTGGTTCTGTTGGGATGTGTAATGAGTTTGCACTGTGGTGATATTTGTAAATTATAGAAGAAATCAAATAGGTCTGTTGTTACAGCTCTGATGCAATAGTCTTGTTACTGAAAATGAGACTTTATTCTTGTGTGTGCTCTGGAGGACACGTTCTGTACTGGGACGCTGCCCCAGGCAGCTTTGTGCTTCAGGACTTTAATGGGGGACAAGCCTATCTACAGTCTAACAAATTCTTCTGAAATTTCAGGAGCAAAGAGCAAAGCATTATTGCTGAGTTATAGATGTCAATATTGGACACCATCATGGGCTCTCCAAGGGATTGCTGGACTTTTAACAGGGAAGCCAGACACCTAGCTGGTTTTTCTCCCAGTGATCACAGCCCTGCAAGCAGCAGGACAAGGGAAACTGGTACAAGCTGAAGCCCAGTGTGAGCACATACCAGCTGAGAGGTGGCTGGAGAAGTCCAAGAGGTTGTCCAGGAAGAGGTAGGAGGGGTAGGAGGATAGCGATAGCATCACCTCTTTAGCTTGTTCTGCCCCTATTTCTAGTGACAAACTGGTTTGGGACTAGGAAGTCACCATTGAGCTTGTCGTGATAACAGGTAGATGACATTACCAGAAAAAACCCTTTTCTTTTAGGACAGTATTGAGGAGTTTTTCTTTGCACAGCGTCTCCATGGAGTGGAAGCTATCTGCATATCAGCTTCCTGCTCAGTACATTGGGGCTGTAATTTTGTGAAGGAGAAAGGCTGCTGCTCCATCATAACGGGGACCAGGCAAGGACCTGTCCATGATCATTAATTTATGGGCTGTATAAGGTAACACAGGGCAGGAGCATCAGTGGTGACAGAGTAGGAGTGGTGGGTAATGCTTTATGCCCTTGCTCTGTGTGTGCTGAGCAGGGGCCACCAGCCTTGTCCACGGGTCTGGAGGGATGGCTGTGCAATACCATGTCACCCAGGAGATGATGGCAAGGCCAAGTCCTGCGCCTGCCCTGGGGCTTACTCAATGTATCAGACAGCTACACCACTGGGACTGGCGTGACCAGGGTCATCTCCTTGCAGCCTCTGTGCCCTGCTCTCATGCTGGGAGGGCAGGCTGGCAGGCTCAGTGGCAAGTGCACAACCTCACAGCATGCCAAAGCATGAAATCATCTTTCATAGGGACAGTAGCCACACGGGTCATGGCTTTTCCACACCTTCCCCCTCTTTGGATCCTTCCCTTCTTCTCTTGGGGTGCTCCCTGCTGAAAATCCCACAGTGAAGGTCCCCTCTCCAACAAGGGGCTGGCCATAACTGCAGCCATACTGCTTCTTGCTGCAGCAGTGGCAGAAAAAACAAGGGAGTGAAAGGCTGCAGAAAAATCGTTGCAAGGTGAATGACTGAATACAAACCAAGTGTATTTATCTTTCCCGAAATACCGCAAAATACATCCAGGCTTGGCCTACAGTGAAAGCACAAACAGTGAAGAAATCTAAAGTGTGCAGATGCATTGCATACCAGCGTGGAAAAGTGACAGCAAGACAGGGCCAAAACAGGCCAGCCACACTCCCTTGGGAGTCTAGGAAATAAGTGAATCAAAGAGGGCTTGGGGCCAAAACAGGCCAAAAAAGGATCCCTCAGGAGTCCAGGAAATAAAATGAATCAAAGTGTGTTTGGGGCTGATATAGGCCAACCACAATCCCTCTGGAGTCCAGAAAATGAGTTTAAGTGTTGTGCGGGCCAAGACAGGCTATTAAACTTTCCCCCACCACCGAGCAAGTCAGCTGTGAACTAAAGGAAGTGGGGCCATTCTGCCTTAGTATGGACAGGACCCCAAAGCACATATCAGCAGCCTTCTGCTCTGCCAATTCCCCTTCTGAATCATGGTGCCTCAAGATGCATGGCTGATGCTTTGGGCTAGTTACCTCCTGTCCGGGACCTTCCCTCTGTAAATTCTTTTTAAACTTTCTGTAGTCCCTTAATGAGCTCCTCTGCCGCCTTCCAGCATTGCCCTGGAGGGTCAGCTGCAGATGTTTGGGGCCAAGAGTTGTCCTGGCATTGGTCTGCTCATGGCAGGCCATGGCCTGGGGCACTGTTGACCATGCTTATGGCAGTGCTGGCCACATTTGCAGCAGCATTGGCCATGCTTGCAGTGGTCTTGCCCACATTCAGTCATGGTGTTGGCCATGTTTGTGGCAAAGCTGATCTGTGGACTGCAGTCTTTAAAAAGGAGCAAGAATAAGCTACTTCACTATTCTAGGCTGCCATGTGGGTCTAGGCCCATAGATACTGGTAGGGAGCAAGACATTGATTGCAGCTTCTCATGCTCAACAGTTGTTTCTCCACCATGTGCTGCAGAGCCCTTGGGAGCCATGAGTTTTCAGTAGGACAACTAAGCCCAATCTCCTTGGTGTGCTGGTCCTGGTCCCTGGCACCCAGATTGTTGGGTTAATCCATCAGCTGTGGGTCTTCACGTACCCCACTGCCTCCAGCCCAGCATGCTCCTCCAGCACTTTCCCACCATGGGAGTGCCACTGAGCAGAGCAACTGCCTCCAGAGTGGGTCTGTGAGCCCAAGCCCGGTCAGTCCCACAGCTCCTACATCTGTGAGGCTGATGGCCACAGTGAGGGATGGGGCAAAGAGCTGTGGCACCTTCTCAGAGTAGAAGGAGGCAAACATTTTCATGAGGACCTGGTGGAGTACTCCGTCAAGAGTGGCCAGTGGCCCCGTGTCCCTCAATTTACCTTTCTCTGGGGTATCCTGCATTTGGGCATCTCCATATGAGGATTTTTAAATGTATTTTTTTGTTTGGGCTTTTTTTTTTTTGGCAAACAGTCACAACCACAAACCATGGGGGGCCTCAGCACCTTCTCTTTGAGGCTGTCACCGCTATCACTAAGGGGTCATGAAAGGAGTAAAACTAGCGGCCGCTTCATTTTATCCATGAAGCAAATGGCAGGTAAATGGAGAATAAATCAGAGTAGGTACTGACAGTCTGCAGTCAGGAACAGGGATTTACTGCTGCAGAAGGTTTATTAATAGACCTGTGGATATAGCAGCACTGTCTGTAAAGGGCTGTGGGATAATTTAATGACCAGCAAGGACAGAAAGATGAGATAAGGATAACTGTAGCATCCATATTAGCAATGTTTCCTCTCTGCGGTGGCTTAGCTCCCTCTGAAGGGCCAGCCAGAGATGAAGTAAATCATGGTTAGCCTTACCTTGCGTGTCCCTGTCCTGTGCCCCTCCATTAATGCAAATTGCTATTTACTAGTGACAAAAGTCTTAGATACCAGCACACATCTGAGGGCTGCAGGTGGTTAAGTGTCCCCTTAGGCTGAAGGCCAGAGGGGGACCATGGAGGTTCACCAGGACAAGCACTTCAGCATGGCCTTCAGAGGGAGAGATGCCACCAGCACTGTGCTGCAGCTCTGGAGGGTGAAGAGAGACACACGCTGCCAGTCAGTACCTAAAATGGGACTTTTAAGTAAGTGACCTAATCTTAGTCACCCCTGAAAGCCATAAACAGCTCAGCCAAGGTCATGAGGAGTCTTCTATGAGGTACCTGCTGCTAAAAATGCCACCATCACTCATGTTGCTTTTGGTGACCTTCAGAGCAAATAGGTTTCTTTGCTTCGTGACATGCTTTACCTTCTTAAAATGAACGGAGAACACAAATTTCACACCTTTGGGGTTTCTCTCAGCCTTTTAGCTTTGGGTCAAATTGCTGCTGAGGAAGGGAATTTCTATCATAGGAGGCAGAGATGGAAGTAGCAGCACAAGTGGCCCAAATTGAGTTTATTGGTGTCTCTTTTCCTGATGGACACACCGAAGCAAAGTCATTCCTCTCCCTGCTTCTGTGATATGCAGTAAGTGAATTGACCTGGAGTTTATAATATAGTCTGTTAAAAGAAGTTTCTGGAATTAAATTGAATGTTATGGATTAAAAATGCAAATGCACCCAATGCAGCAAAATCAATGCAAACTCCTTTTTATTTGGTTTAGTGTTGGATGCTCCCCGAAGCCTTCCTAGGAAAGTAAACCCCCATGTCTGTCTTGTAATTAGATCTAAATGATTATGAAATTTTGGGAAATTGGTGTTTATGACACCTGCTGAGGTACACTTCCTCCTCCTGCTGAGAGACGACAACGCAGGAAAAAGACCAAGCCTAACTTGTCTGACCTCCCCCTGACCTACGACAAAATCACTCAAGACAATTTAACTTGAAAAAGTGATGGGCTCCCAGTTGTTTGTTGAACTGAAGAAAATCCGTCTCACTTCCAAGTACTAATTTTCATTATTTTGCAACTTACTTCAGGGGAAAATTCAGAGTTATTTTGAAACCACAGGTGATATGACCCATTAAAACTGGGATTTTTAGGCATTGGTTTTATGCACCAGATGGATAAAGTATCAGTCACTTGCCTGTAGGTGGAAAAATCTTTGCTTAATCCATTAACACTCCCTAGTGTAATACTACCTGTTTTAAGCAAAAGGAAATCTGTTTTCTTACTGTGATTTGATATTGGGAAATAACAGGAGAAGATAAGCTTTATAACAGCTCTGGAAATGTGTCTATGATAATAAATTAAACATGCAGTAAAACCATCCTTGCTGCTTAGCCTACATTGGCGTGAGTCTGGCTGCCCACTCTCCCACAAGAGGTCGGGGGGCAAGACAGTCCTGGGACGGGCTACGGACAAAAGGAAGAAAAGATGAGCATCATGTCTCATCCTATGGGTTTCTACCATCCATCCTGCCATTTTCACCATGCTCTGCAGGTGGATGCCCCAATTAATGCAGTGAGAGCAATAATGCAACTGCAGCTGGTTGCAGCTCTTGCAGAGCACCCGGAGGCTGTGGCATTCTTGTATCACTATGGAGAGCATTGCTTTACAGCAGAAATTTTGTCCTTAGCTGCTCCCATTCATTTCTGCACACTCTGAGTGTCCAGATCCAAGAGGGGGATGGCTTCCAAGGCAAGGAAGCACAGATGTTGGGAAATCCAGGAAGGAGGCTCATCTAAGTATTTAAATATGTAGCTGCCTAAGTGCATGGCTTACCCATGGAAACTTGTGCTTCTGATAGGCCCCATCCAATAGTCACTGAAGTCAATGAAAAGACACCCCTAGAGTCAGATGAGGTTAAGCTGCACTTGGAGAAACAAACATTTATGCTCCCTTGAAATGCATATACTTAAAAAGCCATAGCCCATCCATCCATCACATGGCCCTTGACTTCCACATTTCCCCCGAGTTACGGGTTTCCATGCTCCAAACACGTGCCTGTTTCAATGCTACTGGCTAATCTCACTGTTTTTTGCTGGAAGGGATTTCTGTCTAGCAACTAAGTGAAGGTCGAGGGGTGTGTGGGGGTGGTGTTCAGCTTATTATGCCTTTTTCTCTTGTGGTTCTCCCTAGGTTGGTTCCCAAAGCCTCCCATATGGATGCAAACAAAAGTTTACATGAATAATGATGATGGTGATGAATTTGGCCAAGGTTTCAATCTCTCCCGCTTTATGAAAGCAAGAATAGTGCTGCCCTGAACGTTATACCTGCTGGAGTGGTCAGCTGCTATTTTCTCTTATTCCCAATTAAGTAACGCAGAGCTCCTGTTTCTTCTAAAGCAGGGGGAAGATAGGACACATTGCAATATCTTTATCATCTCTTGCATCTTACACATCTGTAGCAGAGACTGCAGTGGTCTGGGAATAGCTTCCCAGAGTACTGTGTAGTGATTCTAAAATGTAATCCCACCCACAAATGTAACAAGCTGCTTCTTCAAACTAACAAAGAGCCTTTCGCCATTAGTATCCCACAAGAAAGTCATTCCAGTGTTACATCTTTACAGGAAGAGAAAGAGTAGTTTTTCAGTCTCCTCTGGGAGATCGGTTGGGACCAAACTTTTGAGATTTCATTCACCTGCAGAGGACAGAAGGTCTTTCGCACTCAAGGTGACCCTGGTGTTCCTGGTGCTATTGTTGGAAAGGCCAGAGGATAACACCCATAACCCAAAGTCATTTGTTACGTGTGGAAGGGTTCCATCCACTGTTTCCCAAGTGCCTACGTGAGCCCAAGGCCCGGCCTGACTCACGCAGCAATCCTCCCCAGGATGCACCTAGGCACCTTGTGACCAAGCTGGCCATGATTTCTGGGCCAAGGCATGGCTTTATTATCTGTATGGAAGCATGTTTCATTTTTTGCCACCATTGAACCCTTAGTATTCCAGATATCCTCCCAGGCTTTGTGACCACTCAGGTACATAAAACTCTAACCCCAGGAGTAGCTAGTAGCTGTGTAGAGGGTCCACCTTGTATAACACCATGGGCTTTGAAGTGTTGAGTGCAGCAGGTCCACACCAGCCCTGGTGACTCCAACCCATTGTTGAGCATGTCAGGTGCCTGGGCCCCATGGGCCAGCCCAGCGTTGCACACCTTGGGGCTGTCCCTCAAGGCAGAACCCAGATCAGAGATGCTAATGCTCTGTGGTGGTTGAGCACTGTCTTGCTCCCTACTATGCACTGGGGCAGACCTGTACTTGCACCGATCGGTATGTATTTCCTAAAGCAGTGTGTACTTTTGCATTTCCTTTCTTCCCTTTTTTTCTCTTTTGCAGCTATGAAGGCCAAATCCAAACCAGACGTAAATCAGATGTGCAGAGCTCAGACCAGTTTGTCCCAGCTGAAGATCCTTGAGGGATCTAGGATCTCTGCATCTCAGTTGTGCAGGTCCTCAAAGTTCCAGACACAACAGCATTTTCCCAGCCCTTTCTTGCACAAGCCAGGTGAATCCTGCCTTTGTTTTCCCAAGCAATCCCTCTCCACCAACCCTCTCTCTGATGCCTCGAGCTGTTTATAAGGTGAGACGGGGACTGTACAGAACACCCTGACTCTCATCTTGGTGTGACGTACATGGTGTGCCTCTTGGAGACTTTTCCTGAAACAGCCTACAAGAGTGCACAGTCTTTTCTCTATTTCCCCCCTTTCCTCTTCTCTTCCTCTGCTCCTGTTTTCAATCATGGACTGCCCGGGCAGCGTAGTGGTCAGGCTTAAAGACTTGCTAGAACTGGATTCAAGATTTATGAGAACTAGATGTAACCAGGCCTCTCCCAGAGGTTTGGGAAGAACAGCTGGAGTCTGGCACTTTCCATCATGACAAGGACTATTAAAAACTAAGAGTTGAACTGCAAACGCGGGGGGAAAAGAAAAAAATGTTTAGGCTTAAAATGCAAAACAAGCGCCTGCAGTATCCAGGCCGTCTGCACAGGGGCCAATTCTGACAGCAAACGGCTTTCGCAGCTGCTGCTCACTTGGGCTTATTTTAGAAACCACTTTAGAAACAAGAGGTTAAAAGAAAAGAGGGAGGGAGGGGGGTTTCAGCGTGAGGGCTGTCTGTGTGCGATCTCTGGATGCAGAGCCCTGACTGGAGCGCGGTGGCGGAGCAGTTCACATCCTGCGCTGTCTGGAGGCCGTTTCGGCCGGGCCACCCCACCCAGCGCTGATGTAATGCACCCCGGCCGGCTGTGTTTGTCGAGATCACTAAGGCATGCGTGTGTCCGGCCATCCCAAGCCAGGACAGCAAAGCTGCTCCACGACGAGGAGGGAGGGGACGCCGACGATGCAGGGAAATTTGAAGGCCATGAGCTCCCACTTGCACGCTGCATATCCTTGGCACTCCCACCCTGTCCTCACGCTCCACGCTCTCCATCCTCATAGAGCCACCTCAGTGTACAACCTGTCCCATGTTCAAGGACTGCCCAAGGGTTGCCGCCAGCTGGGGTTGGGAAACTCATGGACCTTCAACTGCTGCCACCTGGCTTGCAACCAGGAGTGGGATGGGGGACCTGGAAGGGAAACCAGAAATGGTGTCACTGCTGGAAAACTGTGAACAGCACTAGCATCGAGTCTTCTGGCCAGGTGGCTTGTGCCTTCACTGATGGCAAGGTTGGGGAAGCGTCAGCGTAGCCAGGTTGGCCATATTAATTTTTCCCTTCCTAACCAGCGCAGCACCAATGACTAATCAGACCTGAATTGCACACTGACTGCGGTGTCAGTGTTGGTTCACAGGGGATCCCACACTCCTGACTGCTGTGTCCCACTTAAACACCTACAGCTTTATGGAATGAATCCATACCAGGATATTAGCAAACAAGGCTGTTTAGGTTTGCCAGCATTTTTATCCACCTCTGATCAAGGCTGCTCCATGCTGTAAAATAATATATTTCTAATTCAAAAGGAAAAGAAACAACATCCCTATATCTTCTTTTGCCTGGTCTGCTCCATAGCTTTATCTGACAGATGGCCACCAAATGGAGTGACATCCCAGTGTGGCCAAGCTGAAGGGTTCTGTGCCTCCTTCTGCTCTGAGCATTTTGTCCCCCATTTCACCAAGAAATCTGGGGGTTCTGGCTAGCCAAACACTCATCTCTATCCATGGTTTTTGCTTCATGCCAAACTGTGTTTCAAAGCTGTCCATTTGCCCCAGGCAGTAGTCATAAAAAACTCAAAGACTTTACAGGCTGACCTCAACATCTGTCTGAGTTTCCTATCCGTATGTGGTCCATTGGTGGAGCATCCCTCCCTTTTGACCTGCAATACTAATTGAGGCAACCCCACCACCACCGCCATGGACCTTTTTCCCCAAAATACATGTACCATGAAGTCCTTGGCAGATTGGTGTTCCTGTTGGTGGGGAAAGCTCTGCTAGAGAGATGTGCTGCACAAAGATTGAGTGCGTTACATTTCCAGGCACCCACTAGCAATTCAGTACCCTTCATGTCAGGCCATGTGCATCATTCCTTCTGCCTGCTGAAGACAACCCAAGGGGAGGCTTTTCCCATGCAATGCCTCATGCTCTGAGGTTCAAAGTCAGCTAAGTAAGCAATGGTGCTGTGTGTCCCCATATCTACTTGTGCAGGGTCTGACATTTGGCCTGGTATACAGAATGGGGAGACGTGAAGATCAAACCAAGCTGAAGCCAGCCCCCAAGGAAACCAACCACAGGCTGAGTGAAACAAGGGAAATGTGCTAGTGCAAAAAAATGACAAAATTATTCAGGAATAGTCATGATGCCAATCTTAGAAGCTTCTTCCAGATTTCCTGGCTGAGAAGAGTGTTATGGTGACTCGCTTTGGCGTAGAAGAAGCTGGTAGCAAGAGAAATGACCTTGTCCCTGGTCAGCTCTCACGTTGCCTTGAGGTCCATGGACTTGGGCAGGAGCCTGCTACCTCCTTCCAGTATGCACAAGCAAAGCAAGAAAAGCAATGCAGCCAAGACAGAGGGTATTTAAAAGGTAGAAGGAATACAAAAACTAAAATAAATGACCCATAAATCATAGCTCCCAACCCCATTCTAAAAAAAAAAAAAAAAAGGAATAGTTGCACAAAAGACAGCTGTAAACAGGGGTTGCATGGCAAAAGAAAGGGAATTCAGCCTTCATGTGCCAAATAAACGAAAACGACAAATAAAGCTGCCGTCTCTAATGAGCTGCAAGATGGGTTGCCAGCTGGTCTCAGCTGAAGCAAGGTTGGTTCAGGAAAGTCCAGTGTACTGTCAAACGAAAGATCTTTTAAGCACAAAGGCACCCATTTGACCCAGAAAATGTTCAGACATGATGGTGGCATGGGCCAGGCCTCCTTGGGGATGGCAGCCCAGCTGCCTTTCAGCAGAGAGGTTGTTTGACATCTACATCTGGCAGTGCAGGGTACTCCAAAACTAGGTTTCTCCTCACCCTAAATTAAGCTGAACTTGTTCTTGTAGCTCTACCCAGGAAAGATATCTCTGTGAAGGCCACTTTCTCACGTCTCCAGAAAATATCGGTTTAAATTGCACTTCCTACCTCTGGCTTCTCCCATCATAGCGATGCTAGCCCCAGAGACTGTAAGACTATGACAGGATTTCCCAAAACAGAAAGAAAAAAATATGCAATATCAATATTTCTGAGATGTACCTTTTTCCTTTAAGAAATATCCTTGGTCTTGGAGATTCTGCAATATCATTTCAGCATAGTTCTTAATAGCGTGTAACATAGAGCAAAGGCTGGCAAACAACAGGAACGCAATTATTAGCAGCACTTTTCTAAAAATATTTGTTTCTGGGTTTTTTGTTTAAAAACGTTAAATAATCACCATCTTTTCTTCAATTTTTCACTGTCTCTTATCAACTGAACAGTTTTGGTTGCACACAGATTTGGGTAAGGAGATAGGGAGTGATTTGGAAAATATGATGTTGCAAAAAGGTGACCTTTTTCTGCTCAGGGTTTTCAGATTGGCCAAACCTCTTGGGAAAAATTACAGTCAACACCAGCCCCAAATAAACTGTCCCCTAATGCTACAACATGCAGGCAACAATCTCCCATTAGAAATCTCAATGTATTTATTATTCCTCCTGCTCTTTTGGATTGCCCTCTGCTATGCACTGTGCAAACACAGAAAGAGGGTCTTCTGGAGCTCATAACATCTGCAGAACAGTGGGCACAGGTGTGTTACTGCCTCACACTTGTTGCTGCTCCACGTGAGATATACAGGCAGAATCCGGCCCTGTGGAGTTTCACAGAAGTGGGACATTATCGTACCGGGACTGCAGGCTTGTAACACTGCCAAGACACAACAAAAAAGAGCTGTTTCATGGTGGAGGAATATGAGGAGCACATGTTTGGTCAAGCTGGTGGGCAACGTTGTTCCTTCACCTCCCAAGGCTGGCTGGGTTCTGGTATGCCCGTAAAAACACCCCCAGCTTCCTCCCCTTGCTGTGCAGGCAACAGAAAACCTTGACTTCAGCCCATGCAATTAAAACAAATGCTTGCCACTTGTAAATATTTGTGTTGTTAGCCATCTCACTTCATCCATGGAACTCCTAAAAACAAACAGCAAAACACAACCCTGGCCATTAGAGTAGGACCTGAGGTGTGCTGCAGTCTGAGCTTCCTTGGTGCCTTCAGCAGTAGCCAAACCAGCAGGGGCAGGAGGCCAAGGGGAGCCTGAGACGGGACCCTTGCTGGTCTTTGGATCAACACAATGCTTAGGGAGCGGTGCTGATCCTGTCTGTCTCTGTGTCTCTGTAAGCAAGTCAGTGCCTCTATGAGAAGACCCTCTTCTCACAGCCTCCCCTGCTTGCTTTGGGTCCCACTGAGTGTGCAGCTGAGGGGACTGTCACGCATGTCCATGTAAAAACTCATGCTCCAGAGGTGGGAAATCCATGTCTGATCTCTTAAGCATGTCTAAACCATCTTCCCCAGCAATGTATCCAGAGTGCTGGTCCTCAACAGGTGTCTACCACTAGTCTATGTGGCACCTATGTATGAGCTTGTATATTGTCCAGGTTTGTTTCAGCTCAGCACAAACAGTACAAAATCAGGTCTTTACAGTGCTTGTCTCCAGGGTTCTGCCTTTTGGCATTTAGGAGTGAGGTGGACAATTATACAGGATTTTTTCTTCCCTGGGAAAAGACATGAAACCTGGATCATTTCTGGCTTTCCTTGGTGGCTGTCCAAGCAGAAGTTAAAGCTCTCACAGTGATTTCTAAAATACCCCTCTAGATAACACAGCGGCTGGGTTTCAAGGTTATTCTCAAGGGTGTAATAGCAGTATTTCTTCTTCACTGCAACACCATGATCTAATGCATGGTTTCAAGAAGCTTTAGGACAACTTTAAAACTGGAAAGTGTTTTGCAAAAAAAAAAAAAGAAAAAAACAAAACAACCAACAACCAAACCACCCTGTTAATTCCAGACTGCTTTCTTTGTGCTGTTTTGAATAAGTTAGAAAGCAAACTGGGAAAATTTAATTTACACTGGGGGGGGGGGGGGGGGGGGAGAATACTGCTATTCAAGAGGGAAAAAAAAGTCTAAACTGATACTGTTCCACTTCAACAATTATTTCTAGTATATCCCATATATATATATGGAGTATATATATATACAGACATATATATGTATAAAAGTGTTTTTCCCCTTGGGGCTTTCCTTTTAAAGATTTTTGCCTTTTCATATGTGAACTGTAAACAGACTGACAGATGGAATTCTTTTGTATAAACTGTTTCAGATACACTATTCTTCCATGCCTATGTCAGTTGTTTACAGTATCAAGAAGCCACAGATACGCCTAAAAGTAAGGAAAGTTGGAATTTCTGCCAAACATTTGGATACCATCCATCCTCAGAGGCTATACCCTCACTGCACCGGGTGGTGCTGAGGAACTTCTCACTAGAGGCATCTCCACAAGATGTGTGTCAGCAGGAGGCTGGGGGATCTTCAAAGAAAGGGCTGGGGAGGGAAAAGAGGGGCAGTTTTGCAGACTGTGGGCCCACAGATTTGCTGCTGCCAGTGTCTACACTTGCTAATGAGCGTCTAATAGACTGGTGGCTGCTGGGCTGGTGATGGGAACATCTGGAGCTCTCCACGTGGGTGGTGCATGGTCCTCACGGCTTTTTTCTTTTTAGTGTGTGTGTCTGTGTGTTTGTTTGTTTTCCCTCCTTGTTTTCCTGCCCTAAATGCCAGACAGAGAGTCTAACCTGAAGGGTCATCATGTGCTGGATCTCAATGGCTGTAGCTCCTGGTGTGTGAGTCTTTATCAACCTAGTTTGGGCCTTTAAAGTGTGCAAAAAACCACTGCCTTTGAAGAGAGTCCCAAGGAGTCCTCTTCTAGAAAGAGTCTATTTCACGGAGGCACTGATTTAAGCTGTCTCAGCTAGCAAGCTTCTCAACCCTATCGCAGAAACTGTTGTACTGTGATCCTCAGCCTATATACATATATATATATATATAGCCTGTCTACACGGCTTTATTTTCCCTGTACTCCACTTCTGGCCCTTACCCTGAGAAGAGCTTCACCTGTGAGGCCTTCAGTCGTTGAAAACACCTCCAAATCCTTTGCGCTACTTCTTTTCTCTCCAAGCCATGCTGTGGGTCTTCCTGGAAGAAGGGAAACCATGAGCCTGGGCTGGGTCATGCAGCAGAGTTAAATACCACCTCTGGTGTCCTGTGGCTCACAAAGGTTGGAAGAACCCTCCAAGTCCAGCAAAGCTTTGCAAAAACCAGCCACACTAGTGTATTGCACCTCTGCTATAAGGATCCACAGAAGATTGGCCATGCGGCAGGAGTAGATAAGACCTGCTTCAAGGGAACCATCTGAGGGGAGGCAGGGAAAAAGCCTCTCTGGGAGCAAAGGGGAAGGTTGTCAAGGATTTCTGCAGCATGGTCCATCAGGAAGACCACAGGACCTTCAGGTCTGAGGGACTGGGAGAGACTGAAAAGACCAAACAGTCTTCAGATGAGAAATCCTCCCCCAACATGACTGAAAGCTGGGGAGGGACATTTTATAAGGGCCTGTAGCGATAGAACAAGGGGGAATGTCTTTACATTGAAAGAGGGCAGATTTAGGTTAAACAGTAGGAAGAAAGTCTTTACTGTGAGGGTGGCGAGGCACTGGCACAGCTTGCCCAGTGAAGCTGTGGATGCCCCATCCCTGGAAGTGTTCAAGGGCAGGTTGGACAGGGCTTGGAGCAACCTGGGCTGGTGGGAGGTGTCCCTGCCCGTGGCAGGGGGTTGGA
Source organism: Falco punctatus (assembly GCF_963210335.1). Lineage (NCBI taxonomy): Eukaryota > Metazoa > Chordata > Aves > Falconiformes > Falconidae > Falco > Falco punctatus. The sequence continues at coordinate 38,544,629 of NC_137587.1, read as the reverse complement.
ACTAGATCGTCTTCAAGGTCCCTTCTGACCCAAACCATTCTATGACTCTATGATTTTGTGATAAAAAAGAGGTCCCATGGCACAAAGGAAGGTTTTGCGAGTTTTCAAATTTAGGGAAATTAGAAAAAAGGGCCTCTGAATGACAGTGTGCACGACTTGACCCCAAAAGACTCTCAAGGGTTTGTCTCAGAGGCTGACCCCGTTCTTTCCCAGAAGATGTGGTTTGTGAAAGATTTTGGGTTTGTTCACCTGGAAATTTATTCATCCAAATTTGGAACTCAAAAAGGTATGAGCACTGAACACCTGGGGAAAAATCTCCATAAACAACAACAACAACAAACAAACCAAAGAAGACAACATCCAACTGGCCAACACATCCCACCCCCATATTTGCCATCAGAAGTTGTTTTGCATCACGTCAAGCCCATAACACCATTGGAACAAAATCAGTCAGGAGCTGGTCTGCACGACCACCAGAGATGCTCTGTTTGGGGAGTGTGGATACAGCACTGCCCTCTCCTGGCTGGAGAGCCAGAGCTTGCCAGCTCAGCAGCTGCCCAGACACGGTGGGGTGTGGAGCCTGGTCTCCTTGGGCAACCAGGAAACCTGCCCTTGGCACTTACTTGGCAGGTTCAATACCTTCTGATAGCTACTTCTTCATGCCACCATATATATGCAGCCACATTTCCACATTTCCAATGGGAATAACATATTGTAATATTGGGGATATGGTGGCAAACAATGAAGATGTGCTCAAGAAATGCATGGAAGATTCAAGAACAGGCCTGAGAGTTGCTATGTAGGTCTCCAACCTGTAAGGGACCCAGCCCCTTCAGGCTTTCTCCAGTCCTCTGCACCACAAATGCTCCAGCACCAGCTCATCCTTTGCAAAGCCGGCACCCATCCCTCCTTTTCCAGTCAGGTTCTCAGCTGGGAGTCCACCTGACCTGCCTCAAAGACTGTCCACTGTGGGCTGTATGCAGGATAGTAGGATGCATCCTGCAGCATTCCTAGATCATAGTTGTGCTACCCTGGTGAAACCAGACAAGGCTGCACGCAAAAGGATGAGCTCATAGGAGCAGGAAGGAGTGAAGGAAGCTCACTAAGCACATGGGCAAAGTCCATTAATAGATCTGTGCTCTGCTGCTCTAAGAGGAGTGACTTGAATGTGCCAAGATCAGGCTGGACTCTGGAGATGAGCAAGGACCCCATATGGTTGTCCCTTAAATGGAACCCACCCTGACACTGTGTGATTTCACTGTTTCTTTGCAACGCTGTGCAGAGTGTTTGTACCTTTTGTACCTGCCATTTGCAGGTGAGCAGGTCAGCAGGTCCCATCCCTCCTCCTCTGTTCACTGTCGGTGATGTTGTGAACCAAACAGCTCGGAGAATGTGCACACCCCAGCACCTTCCCGAAACACATCTGAGGTGCAAGTGAGGGATCTGGGGGTTATGTGACACATGCTGTAGGAAGGACAAGGGCACACAGAAATCCCAGTTGCGCAAATGGCCTCTTTGGAAGCATATTGTGGCTCTGAGATGGAGAACACCAACACAAGGGTGTGCAGGACTTTTCTGGTTCTCCCTGCGATCCAGGCAGCACTCAGCTACTTGCCCAGGCAAGCACTGGCTCCTCTGGCTGAAGGGGAAGAGGGCTGCTCTCCTCTGAGCACACGGGCTGGAGCTGTTGTTCCCGAGGTCTATGTAGCCATGGTGAGCTCTGTGGTCATGTAAACATTACACAATCACAAGCCCCTGCTGTCTGAGGGCAGCGGAGGCACCACCGGACTCCTCCTCTTTGGATTGCTCTTCCTGGGGGAGTGCAGCACTTCGTGAAGTCATGACAGCAAACTCCAGAGGTGCCGGCAAGCCCGTGGCACGCTCTGAATTATACTCACATTGCTGAGAGGATGGGTCACATTTCTGGGAATCCGCCCTGACCTCCTCTGGTGATGCTCTGGCTTCCTGAGGATGGAGAGATGGAACAAATAGATGCTTGTTGCCCAGCCTTCAGTTCCGCTTGAGGAACTTTATGGCTCTGGGTGATTAACAAGCTCCTGAATGCTTGCAAATGTGGCCTTGCCTGGTGGACAGACCTCCTGGAGATATGGTGAGGACAAGGTGATGATGTGGGCGGCACATCCTGGGGCCAATGGGGCAGGAAGCAGGAGGAGACAGTGGTCTGCATCTGCCCCAGTACTCCTAAAGGGCTACCTCTGGGTGACAGCAGGACACCATCTCCAGCACAAGAACTTGATGTGCTCCTTGACTCGGGGAGCAACATGGTTTGCAGGTAAGACCACAGCCTTGTCTGCGACAGGGAAAATCCTATGGACATGTTAATTTCTGCACAAAACCGCCTCCTCTGTTTGGAGAAAGGTATAAACCTGTCCTGCAGCTAAATTTGAGACAGATTGATTGAAGCTCCCTGAACTATTTTGCCACCTACAGTTTTTAATTTGCAGACTGCAGTTTTCTTTAAAATTTCAGTTTTAAAAATGCAGGAAGAAAAAATTGTACATGGGCAGCTTTAGCCCTTCCTGAGAAGCTGCTGGCTGCTCTGGTGGGAAACGTCAACCCCTCGAAAAAGCTGAGGAGAGGCAAAGCAAGGTGAAAGCAACTTGATTTCTTCAAGTCTTCATCTCCAGCAGCTCCCTGCAGCAGCAAGAGAGGGGAAGCTGCGGGTAGAGCCGTGGCCGTCAGGGTTGAGAGGGGCAGAGCATCACGTTGAAGCACAGACCCTCCCCACAAGCTGGTCTTGGGCCAACTCTGAGCCTCCCGGAGCTGGCACAGCTCTGCAGACAGTCGAACAAATGCGAAACGCCCTGTGAGACACTGCCAGTGTGCCGCCGTGAGGAGCTGGGAGGGCTTTTTGTGAAACAGGAGTACGATGAGCAGACCTTTTACCGCCTATTGGAAACAGATTTTTTCTTGACACACAAGCGCAGAAGCGATTCCTTTGGAATGAGAGCCCTGACCAAGGCTGGGCGACAGAAAAGGGTTTCCAGCAAATTGCGGGGAGGAAGGAAATCCGCCCGTGGGACAGACAATATTGTCTTTTGTTTTACTTTGTAGCGCTGATTGTTGAATGCTTTTTGATTTCACAAGAATTTCTGGGTTTTGTAAACTTCCTTCAGAGATTTTTCTGGGAAAAATGGAAACCATGCTCAGGGTTCTCCTTTTCCAAACAAACTACTCAACATTTTCATTCAAATCTAAATTTTCCATGGATAGTAATGCATATTTCTTGACCAGTGTCATAAACACGGTAGGCACTGCATAACTATCTAGATAATATCTGTATTCCAGCAGCGGGAACTTAGGTCAGAGCCCTCTTCTGATGGACCTTGTGCAGTGGCACACAACCTTACTCTGAGGACTTCATAATCAGAACAGAAAAGACAATGAGTGAGAGAAAAGAGAAAAATACTATAAATACGCTTTAACAGATGGGGCAATGGGGTGGCAAAAGATGAAGTGATTCGTTTTACGTCACGATCATAGGAAAACTAAGCCAAAAAGAAGAACTAAATTCATCCCTCTTGGAAGGCTCAGCACATATCTTGAACCACAGCCCATCCTTTCCCTCTGATGCTATTGACTTTTGGTCAAGCCTTCACTAGGGGATGGCACTTGGTACAGCCTTATCTGCTGAGGTCAGCCCTCCTTATCAGGGTCTTTCTTGGCTGAGTTATCAAGTTCATCACCTGGCATATGGGCATAATGCGTGATGCCTGCTTGTTCCCTTCATTCCCTCCTGGAAAGACTCAGAGCCCTGGTGAAGCTTTACTCTGTGGCATTGGGTGTAGGCAACGCTGGCGTTGGACATCTTAGGCTTTGCCACTGATTTTGTAATAATAATAATAATAACAATAATGATGATGATGACAATAATAATAACAATGATAATAATGATTATGACAACAACAACAACAACAATAATAATAATAATAATAATAATAATAATAATAAGCAACAAAGCCAGACCTTGATCTTAGTGGCTTTCCCTGGCTGCCTGGCACCTGCAACCATGATTGAAGGGAGATTGAAGGGATCCTGCAAGGTAAGCAGAGCACCCGTGGCAGTATCACCTCTGCAAGGACAGCAGAACAAGGAGTTTATCCATCATCTGGTAACTTGGGAAGATGCTTGGGCTTGGTTTCATCCCACCTGACATGCTGGCGGATCCCTAGCCGTACTCCTTTGACCATAATGGAAAGCATGCAGAGCAACACATGACCAAAATCTGGAGATTTACACTCACTTTGCTTCCTGCAGCAGCACAAATCATAAGATGGCCAAGGAAGCTGACCCTGTTCTTTGTCTTCCTCCTGTGTTTCTTGCAATGATGGACAACTTTCACAGGCCAAGTACATCGCCCAGTGATGGGGACAAGCCAGTTGCTGCTGACCACAGAAGCCATCGATGCTTTGGGGAGGGAAGGGCTTGGGGCTGTGCAGTGGCAGTGGGGCATGTTGCTGAGCTCTGTTGGGGCTGGCGTGCGGAGCGGGCTGGGATTAGGGCTGGAACTCACAGCATTTGGGCCATTGTGCAATGCCGGGCAGCTGGAGGGTTTCACTTTTCAGAGGGGAAAAGAAAATGTGAAAAACTAGAACCAGAAAAATCTTTTTCTTCCCTCTGGTTTTTTTTTGGGGTTGTTTTTTTTTTTTTTTTTTTTTTGGACCTATCCAGAGCTTTCCACAATGCTAATGATTTAAACCAGGCCCGGAATATGAATGCAACTCTTAATACTTCTACCTTATTCAGTTACATTGATGAGTCAAGGAGCTGGCTGAGACTGAGATGCAGCAATGTATGTACACGGGCTACAGCTGAAACCTCCCCTTGCATAGACACCTTGTCAGCTAGGGCTGGATCCAGAAGGTTAATAATGTTCTGTCCTTTTGGCTAATTCTGCGAGCATGGGAAAGAGAGTATGAATTTAATTTAAAATCTAGACATTCCTTCAGCTCTGGGACAGAGAATACAAAGCTAATTTCACCGGTGGGTGGAGGGAGATGGAACAGGGGCACATCCTGAACTCTGCATGCAGGCCAAATCTGGCCTCGGAGCTGACTCCTTGTGGCATTCGAGCCCATGGGTGTAAGAGAGCAGTGCTGTTTCTTGGGGGGGAATGAGGCTGCACCCTGGTGCAGGGCTGAGAAGGTACCTAGGCTGGAGGTCAAGCACCTCGAGTGCAGGCATCCCTTGCTGTCTGGACTTGCAGGCAGTGGTGGGGTGAGCCGTCGGTGTCTCTTCACAGGGACCAGGGGGTGGATGTGGTGTCAGGGTCAGGCCTAAGTAGGGAGCAGAGGAATCCCTCAGCTAAACATCTGCCTGGTGCTGGGAGCAGGCGCTGGGCTTTGCTCTCTGCAGCCCAGCCAGAGATCCTTAAAATGGCCTCCTCTCCCTTTTCAACCATCATCCACATCTTCAGCCTTCTCACAGTCTCCCCTCCTCCATCCTCCATGCCAAATAAATCTCCTTAGAGTTTAAATAAATGCCGTAGTGTCCTAAAAGTCTTGCAGCCTTGACGAGAAAGGGAGAAAAAAAAAAAAAAAAAAAGGAAAGAAAGAAAAGAAAAGGTATTAAACCTGAAAGAGAAATAGTAGATGTGCATCTTCTTCCCTTTGGTCTCTCTGAAGGCTATTAAGTGATGCAGGGTGACTGTGGACAGGTACATGCAAATAATAGGATCAAGGCAGCAGTACAAAGGTTTGTCTCCAATCTTAATGCAGGTGTGGGAGACACAAACCAGGTGGCTAAAAGGCTCCTTTGTTTGAAGCTGTCAGGAGGAGAAGCTGATAATCTCATGCCTCATCCCTAAACTCTCTTTCAGCCGTGTCAAGGCATCTCCTCACATCAGGAAGTCTGCAATGACATGGCTATGTGCTAAGCTCAGTTAATGTGGTCCGAGGTTTAAACACTTCAGGTTGAAAGTGGATAATTGGTGGTGGTGGATTTTAAAAGCTCACACAGGTGCCTTTGAAAAGAGGTCAGGAGTCAAGTGCATCTCTCCTATGAGAAATGGTGAGCCTTTCCTAAGGAGATCAAAATTCTTCCACGGAGAGCCCCAGGGCCTTGTAGGAACTGTTATTAATTTAGTTCTGTATGTTCCAAATAATGGAAAAACGATACCACATGTGTACACGCCTAGGAACCGGGGCACGTTCGCTCTGGATAGATAGGCTTTCACCTGACACTCCTGGATCATTAATTAAGTAATCTGCTCTCAGCCCAAGCAGCAGCAGCAGAGGAGCTGCCGTCAGAGGGGGTTCTCCCAGCTGGGGCACCCAAGGCAGAGGAGGCACTGGGTGCCAAGAGAGGCTGGGGACTGCGTGACTCCAGCCCAAACAGTACCCCTGGGGGCGAGGACAGACCCCTGGCAAGTGTCTCCCTGGGGTCTGGAGAGCTGCGATGTCTCTTGCTCAGGTTTCCCAAGCAGCCAAGGGGTTTGGGCACCTGGGGCGCACCCTTGCTCCAGCAGGGTGCTGTGCCCAGCCCACGAGCTCTCTGTTTTAAGGGCCATGCTGCAGGCATTATACATGTATACAGCCCACCGGCTGAGACCTCCCTGCCACAGGCAGAGCCTTTTCTCAGCCAAGCAAACACTGCAAGTACCTAAGTAAAGCACACCTTTCAAAGATGACCGTTCTCCCTCGTCACTCTGTTATTTTCTTGAATTGTGCTTCCTTAAGGGAAAGCTGGTGGAAATTTTCTTACAGTAGATTATTTTTGTGTCAGTCGCGAGACATAAACTTGCCTGAACACGCAGAACATGAAAGCAGCTTTTGCCTATGGCATATCGGGTTGCAAAGGCCCCGCACTTGCACCAAGCTCTCCCCAGCAGAGCCCTGCACCTGCCCAGAGCTGCGGGGAATTTCACTGGGCTCAGCACGGACCAAAGACAGCTGGGCAGATCAGGGCCAGAAGAAGCTGGTTTTGTCCCATGTGTTTGAATTTGCAGTCTGAGCACCCGGGATGACATGTGCCAATAAAGCTTTAAATAGCATCGTTATTACTCATATTTGCATTGAAAGCACAATTTGGTCTGCTTTTGTAAGTGGTGGCTATTATTAGCTCCTAACCCCACTGGTGCAGGTGCCTCTAGTTTTATCTGTGCAAACAGCTCCTTTGATTTGAAGACAGTATTATTTGCCATTTTGGTGAGGGCAGCCCAGACACACGCAGAGTCAAGGCGTCACGCGAGAACACGCTTATTTCAATTATGAAAGAGAGAGTGGAATTTGCTCCTTGAAAATGTGCAGATGGGTTTGTTGATGTTTTTTTGAGTGGGATGATACGGCACTTTTAGCGGTGACACACCTACTCGTCCTGGTGGCTGGGTGCTTTGTAAGCAGGTGCTCATTTTGCCAACAAAGCTGTTCAATTAAATAGCTGTTCCCTTCTGTCCTATTTAAATCTTTGTTTCAATTTGTGGCTGGGGAAAATTCAGGAAAGATTATCATTGGTGAAAAGATGTTCTGTATTTGTTATTATTATTTGCTGTAAATTTACTTGTGTGACAGTAGCAAATCAGAGGCTCTGAACTGGCACAAAGCAGAAGTCCCCGCTCCAGAAACTTCAAACTACCACAACTCCCCACCCTCCGAACGGTGCCTCAGAGCTTATCCGTTTCATTCAATTTTATACAACATAATTTGAAACTGAAAATTACTGGGAAACAAAACTAAATTAAGCTTTCACCTTGCAGCATGGGCCGTGGGAGTTATTGAAATGCTTCTTACTTAGTTTCTTACCTGAAGCAATGAAAGCAATGAAACTAATGCTTCCTTGCAGAAAGTTTCACTTCTGACAAAGTGATCTTTCCTGAAGGGACAAATATCTCATTCAAAGATATTTCCCAAGTGCTGGTTGTAAGGAACTTAAGAACAGCACTTTCCCTTTTTTAATTAATATTGTTTGTTGGTGAAATGGCTTAATGGCTGCAGAGTCACTTGACAGATAGGAGGTAACATTGTTCTTAGCCTCCAGCGAATGTAGTGTTTGGCATGACTTCAAAATAACCCTATTGTTTGTCATCTTCTCAAAATACACTATAAAACCCCTGTTAAAAGGAAAGATAACGTTTTCTAAGCATAAGTCAAGTGCCGGGTTGCCTTTTTTAAAGCTGCTTGATGAGAATTAATGGTGTTGGATCTCCTGTTTTAAACACATTTGGCCAGGTTTTCTGGAGGCACCTAATTTATCTTGAGGCTCTTTCATCTATTATCTAACTGTGAGCTTGTTCGTAGCTCATCAGCCATCCTCGTTTTGACAGGGGGCCTTGTGATGAGTAGCCAACAGCATACAGTTTTGGGGCCATGCGTATCTCTAGCAGGAAGGTGATGGGAAAAGACTAACCTTCTGCCACTCCTCCCAGCACTCACCAAAACCAAAAATAGAGCACATGTCCTGCAAAATCCTTCAGCGTGGCTCCTGCATCCCAATATCAGAGCAGACCCTCTCTGGATCAGGTCTATTTAATGGCCAAATGGTACCCTCATTCCCTTGTGAGTGCTTGAGTTGGTATTTGGGGAATATCCTCCTGTCAAGGGGACGCTCCGTGATAGAGAATTGCTTTGGCCAAAGCACAGACAGCATCCATGGAGCCATCAGTAAAGAGGAGAAAGCAGCAGCAGTTTTGAAAAAGAATAACCTAATAAGGGTGGTGGTGGTGGTGGTGGGAAATACAGAGCTTATGTAAAAGCTCTTGAAATGAAGAGTAGTTTTTCTACAGTTTGGACCCAAGCAAGAATTTTCTGGTATATGATTCAGGACCATCACAGATGTGTAGATTTTGGGTGTGAGCAACAAAGCCATTCTGGAATCAGCTGGAGAAATTTTGCAAAATAAGGACGTCGCCTTCTTTTTTCTGCTTTCAGCATCTATGTATGCAAGCGTTTGGAGTAGCAGCTACGAAGCTGTTGGAAAGTTTGTCACCATAACACTGGCTGTTTATACTTTGTGTGGATGAAAGAACAGCTTTCTTCAATTAGGCTTTGTACTTCAGCTGGCAGGCGGGTGCCGATTGTCTAAAACTCCACCTCTCCACACAACTCATCTCGGGGAGCCGATGGATGCTGCAGCACATCAGTGCACCCGCCTGTGCTGCTGCTCCATTCTGCCCATGATGGGACAGAATGGGACACATCCAACCAGCAACAGCAACCACATGGACTCAGTTGTATTGACTCCTCTGGCTCGAGGCAACTTCAGAACCATAGACTCACAGAATGGTTTGGGTGGGAAGGGACCTTTACAGGCCATCTAGCCAAACCGCCCTGCAATGAGCAGGGACATCCACAACTCCATCAGGTCACTCAGAGCCCTGTCCAACCTGGCCTTGAATGTTTCCAGGGATGGGGCATCCACCACCCCTCTGGGAACCTGTTCCAGTGTTCCACCACCTTCAGTGTAAAAAATGTCTCCCTTTTATCGAGTCTGATTCTACCCTCTTCTAGTTTAAAACCATTGCCCCTTGACCTATTCGTTCTCGATGCTTTTCCTCTTTAGTCCCTGCTCCATCCACATGCAAGAAGTTGACATACCAGGGAGAAGCCTCCTGGTTCCTAACGAAGAGTTCAATCTCATTTTAAAGCCAGTGGTGGTGTAGGGACGGCAGACTCTTTCCATTGACTTCAGCAAGTTTTGAGTAAGTTGCCTGGATACCTAGCTATGTAACACAGCATGTGTGACTGGCCAGTAGATATCTACTTAATAAGAAACAGTGCACGGGAAGGGAACTGCCTCAATACCAGTGTGGATTTATAAGACACTGATTGCAGTCTGTCATGCAGTTTTGCACATTGAGGGAATTGGGGGGGGTTATGGTTTACCGGAAGCCGATAACAGAGCCATGGCAAAAAATCAAAATGTAACACCCATGGCAGCTCTTCACAAAGAAAACTGACTTATGAATTAGGGTCTAGAGAAATCTGTGATTTTGCCTGGGGATTCCTTTAGAGTGAAATGTGTTTCCTGGGTCAAGCTGTGACAGAGAAAAAATTAGGCAGAGACTGGTGAATGAACAATGGCTTATAACAATTAAAAAAAACCCCATACATCTTCACACCCAAGCAGGTACATATATCATGCCAATAGTTCTCTCTTATTTGTCATCTCTCCTTTTCTGTTTGTATCTTGTACCATAATCAGCCTACAGAAGAAGGGATTACAGGAGATACGGTTACCTGTTCCACCCCCTGCCAGGGGTTCAGAGCCCTGCAGAGATAATGGTGTGGCTTTGGGCACTCACGTGGCTGACAATCCCCTGCTGAAGCTGGAGCTGGTCATGCTCGGTGGCTGTCTGCATGTGTCAGAGACTCCTCCATGGAGGATGGATGATACCCATGGGAAATCCCACGGGAATTGTCACCATGAGTGCTCTGATCTTCCTGGCCAGACTCCTACATAGAATCACAGAATCATGGAATGGTTTGGGTTGGAAGGGACCTTAAAGATCACCTAGTTCTGACATGAGCAGGGACACTTTCCACTATCACAGGCCCCTGACCCGTTCCTGCAGCACATGGTGTGTGGGGCTTGGGTGGTGCAGCATCGCCTGTTGCACTCAGAGCCTCCAACGTTAGGATTACAGCCCAGCCTAAGCTACTCCTTCAGGGGGCATGGCGGGGACTGCGCCCACACTCAGCCAGCTGCCCAGGGTGCTGTGTCCTCTCTGGGTTGTGTCATGACCTGCCAGGCCTGAGCCGAGTGTCCATGGGAAGACAGGCATGAGGGAAAGCAGGAAGGAATACAAGAGGAAGCCTCACATGGGGAAAATGTCTCATTGCTCTTAGAGAGAACATAGGCTGTATTCTTTCCCACATTATCTTCTGTGCTGACCCTCTTAGCAGGACTCTGCCCAGATGAGAGTGTGTCCAAGAGGTGGGGGCTGGGGTGTGTGTGTGGGTGTGCGTAGTGAGTGGTGTTAGTGCATGGGGAGGCAGCAAAATCGTGACTCAGAAAGGAGCAATACTTCATGGCATTTGGAGGTTATTTGTAAATCATTTCCCTGGGAATAAACACAAGTACCAATGCTGCGAGACCCTGCTCAGCCTTGGGAGTAAGGATTGGTCTTCATGCTCTGAATTCAGACTCTGATGTTTTACTTTTTTTCCCTCTTCAACCTCAAAATATTTCTTAATAATAACCAAGGGAGAAACAATAGCCCATTCACGTTACGTTCAGCTCTTCTTTGTCCGAGGTCCAACTGGGCATTGCTACTGAGAACTACACTAACCCAAGGCTTGGCAGACCCAGGTGCAACATCCTTCTCTCCTGGGGATTTCCAGTCTAACCCTGAGCCAGGTAATTGGGCAGCTAAATCCCTTTAAAAGTCTGGGCCTTTTCCTCAGTTCCCTCACTGTAATTCCTCCTCTCACAGGTGGGTTGTGAGATTAAACACATGAAAGACTCAGAGGCACTGAATGCCGCAGTGATGAGACCCATCTGACAGAGAGATCAGCTAACCGCCACAGAGCGGAGGGCAGCCTGAGCTGGAAAATGCCTTAGATTTTTCTACCCGACAGCAGGATGGCCTTGTGAATAATTGATTTCCCCCTCGCAAGGCTTGAAGTATATTTTTAGGGAATGCAAACATTTTTATTTTCACTACCTATTTTTCTTTCCTCCTCAATAAATGGCTTTTCCTACTACATGGGCTGGCCAGCTGCTCTGAAAATTCAAGAAAAAAATCTCATTAACTTTCCCAAAGCCTTAATTGTCCCATTTATTTCAAGGCAGTAGGAAAGCCCATCTTTCAGTGACTCCCTCGCCCTGCTAACAACTCACCGTAATCCTTTTCATAATCCCCAGGAATGCCGATCACTCTGGTGCAGTTTGATTCTTCTTGCTGATGAATTGCAGGGTATTTTATATCCTCTTGTCACAAACCCCTTCTTCTGCCTTTACTCTTTCAGCAAGGAAAGTCACTTTTATGTTACCCATCAGGCCTTCCTGCAACATCAGCGACCTTTTTCTCTTAGGTACACAAAAGCAAATGTTCTGGAAGCTCTTTAAAATACCTGAGTAACTGGTAGTAAATGAGTAATTTCCTGTTGTTCTAACCTTTTTTTTTTTTTTTTTTTTTTGGCTGAATAGTTAAGATAGTTGCATGATCTTCTGTGTTTATGTGGGTAAACATTATCTGGACTCATTCCTGGGCTGATAAAACTGATTTTATAAACAGCCTCTCCAAGCCAAAAAAGGTTTGGGGTTTTTTGTTGTTTTTTTTTTATTTTTATTTATTTATTTCCACAAGTCCTGGAGGCTGAAGTTTGGGGGATGCTGGTATGCGGGAAAACTACTGTATGCTTGTTGCATTGCAGTAACTGCAAATCTATCCATTCCAATCTTTTTTGAGTTAGCACACTGGGCAAACTAGGTGGTTTTGAAATGACCTCATCCCAGGATCTCAGCAGAAAACAGCCCATGTACATAGCTGAGCCTGGAATGTGAGCGGGACCTCATTCATAAACTTCCTTACTATTTCTTTACACTCAAAGGCAGGAACAAAAATGAGCCAAAACAAGCAGAAACGGTGTTCCGGAGTTAACCAAATGGGAAAATATATAGATGCACTTTTTTATTTTATTGTGTTATTGAATCAGGATACTTTCAACCATCTGCAGGAGTCTTTCAGTGGCAATACATTCGGCTCTTTCTTGCATTAGACTAGAAATTCCATTAAGCCTTTCCTTTGTTTTAAAATTAATTTTGTGGTAACACCTCCATTTTCTACCAGCTGTAAGGTTTCACTGAAAATAGAAAGCTTGAAAAATATGTTATAAGTAGGGAGTTGTATAAAAAGACTATAGCTAGGAGAAGAGGCCTTAATACACTAACAGCAGGCTTTTAATTACAACTGTTAAATAGCAGGGGGGGAGCAATTAATTTTTGCACTTTTTCTGAACAAGAGCACCTAAGGTCTTCATCATCCTGAAATAGGGAGGCAGTTTACATGCTGTCTGTGAACTGTAGGCACATACATGTGAGGTTTTCCTGCTGTGCTGGACTGAGGATGACATTCAGCCTGCAAAACCTGGCTTGGAGACTCCTGACCTTTCCACCTGGCTCCCTGGTGGCACTGGCTAGAGGTCACTGAACAAGGAACTTGCAGATCTGGGGTCCTCAGGCATTTCCCCAGTGAGATGCAGTATTTGGGCACATTTGGAGCCTCAGCCAGATGTGAGCTTCACCACGCTAGGCAATGGTTTCACTGCTTTTAAGTCCCTCTTGTCAGCTTGGCAGTAAAAACTGGGCTGGATGATTATTGCAGTCACTGGAAGAATTTTCTGTGGTCTAATATAAGTGCAACCAAGGAGCTCTGGCATTTGCCTCCAGCAACATGGATTTGCAAGTGGTCTTACTTTTCAGTGCTGGACACTCCCAGGAGGAACTTAGTTTCCAAGAGAAGATGACAGTGGGTGTATTCAGTCCAACACAGCTGTAGGTACGGTACAAACATGCAATTAGAGACAGTTCCTGCCCTGGAGAGCTTGGAGTCTAAATAGACAAACAGATCATCTCCAGATGGTAGGGGCTTAGGTTGAGTTGGTGGGAGAGCGAGTGAGTGCGTGGCACTTCTGCTGCTGGATGCAGACAGATGATCAAAAGGCAAGGGGAGAGGTAAGTCCCTTAGTGGTTGCGTAAAAAGGGGGGGGGGGGGCTCAGATTTCCTGCAAACAGTCTGCAGAGGTGGGGTAAATATGTGGTGATGGCTGTAGGGCTCATTAGTGCAAGTGATGGGAAGAGCTGGAGGAGGGAAGAGAGAGGACGAGGAAGAAGTCCATTTATGGCAGCTTCTTCCGAAATGCAGGGGGGATGCCAACGCGTGTCAATGCCTGGTGGTGAAGAACAGGTGCAATTTAACTTTATTAGGCAATTGGGAGTTTGCTGTAGAAAGGAGGATTGATGGAGAAGGGCATGCATTTCAGCCAATGTGTAAAGGAAGAATGCAATGGTAAAGAGCTTTTTCACCTCTAACCATGACCAATGTGGAGAGTGAGACTCATGTCTCAAGACCAGAAGGTGGATTGCAAAGGGGGTACTGGGGATTCACACAGACATGTTGATGGAGCAGAAAGCCACCAAGGGGAACTGCAGGCAGTCACATCTAGTGCAGAAAGTCCCTGACCTACAAACATTTGGGAGCTGAGTAGGTTCTTAGGGGAGGTTGCATAAATCTCATACTCTTCCCCAGGCCTGTTGAGGTTTTGGTCACTTCCAGAGACTGGATATTGGACAAGTGAAACCTATGGTCTGACCCACTGGATTGCTCTTGCAGTCCTGCTCCCTGTCATTTGTGCTGCCTTGGTCATCTCAGCCCCCATTTTGAGGGAATGCAGCTGAAATTAAGAGAAGAAACCACTGGTTGCCTGGGAAAACTTCTGAGTATTTATTTCAGACCACAAACACTGTAGGTGGCTCTAAGGTTTGGGAGGATGCAGATGAGAAGGATTTGTGGGAAAGTATTGAATTTCCAGTGGCCAGAACGATAAAAAATAATAAGCAAGAGGCACCTCCAAGTATATGTAGGGCTTCACCAGAGTGGGACAACAAGCAAAGGATCTACCAGCAGTCAAATGCCATATGCCTCTGTGCTAATTGCAGGAGTTTACTACCAAACATGGGAAAGCTATAGTATTTAACTTGGCAAGAGGCGAGGTGTTTTAACTGGTATAACAGAGATGTGGTTGGGCAGTATAAATCAATGGGCCACAAATTACACAGGAAATTTGGGTCTAACTTTCAGGGTTGAGGAAGGTGGGAAGATGAAGGAATTATAACCTGATATCGTTAAACTATTGCTTCAGGGTAGAGATGACCTTGCTGTAATGCTGCTTAGGTTTCAGATTCCATATAAAAGGGGCAGGAATACATGGCAAGTCACCCTTTTCCAACAGCTATCTGGTGACACAAAGAGAAAATTTGGAGCAGGCAGGGTGCATACTGACTTGCATATGGAAAGACATGGAGTAATCCCAGTTTTTTGGAAGAAAGTTGTACCAAGTTAGGATCATTTGGATATGATGAACTCATCTAGCACACCACCTGCTCTTTAGCTGGGCTAATTTGCTAATAGAAATGTATTAATATTTGGATGAGGGCTCTTACAAGCTGTAGCTGAAGTGACACCCATCAATGCGTTCACCTGACAAAGTAACTGGCTCATTTCATGTGCCATGCCAAGGTACGTTCTGTAGGCACTTGGTCGCTACCAGGAAAACTTGGGTCTATTAGAAATAGGAGCTTTACCTATCTATACAGTTGGAGTCACTGTCTTCAGACTTCTGTAAGTCCATCATTTTTGGCTAAGAAGGAATCACTATGATCAGTTAAAGATTTTGCAAAGCAGAGGTTGGGAAGCCAGTAAGGTCAGCATGGAGGTGTAAAGCATCCCCTTTGAAAAGACATTCTGTATCATTTGAAGACTCCTCATAACTGAAAGTATTTCTCTTTAGACAAATGGAAAAAATGCACACCTAGTTCCTGGTCAGAATTTTTTAGCTGCATTTTCCAGCTAATGGATTGTCTGTTTTGTTTGTTTGCTTGGTTTTTTTCTTCTAGTACATTTAGCTTTCCCTCTAGTCAGTAAACATATTCCATCTAGTCTAGATTGAATTTCCAACTGCCTTGTGATTTAAGTTGAGCTAATTGTCATCAGATGATTTGAAATAATCTGATCCAACTTCTTCAGATACCTTGGCAGTTGTAAAAGGATCTCTACCTACTTGCAACAGCCTAGGATCACTTCTAATAATTCAGATCATCTGTAATGCCTTTAAGGACCAATCCAAATTCTGCTAAACCAGCATAAAGGCTCCCCTTGATCTAATAGGCTTCAGACCAGCCTCCAATCTCTCCAAAACAGCAGGTCGTATATCTGACTATAAGGTAAAATGTTTGGCTAAGTGACTACAAAATTCACTGTAATACAAACTGGGGATAATCAGAAGACAATTTTTGTGTATGTGCAAAGTATTAGTGCCCTTAATGATAAAATGTTCATGCTCAACATAATTTTTGGATGAGGCTTGGAAACAGCAGGCTCAAGCTACTTTTCACATGGGAATACCT
Source organism: Falco punctatus (assembly GCF_963210335.1). Taxonomy (NCBI): domain Eukaryota; kingdom Metazoa; phylum Chordata; class Aves; order Falconiformes; family Falconidae; genus Falco; species Falco punctatus. Next base: position 38,528,546 of record NC_137587.1, on the reverse strand, counting down.
TGCAGGCAGTAAAGAGCAGATGGAAAGGATCAGCTTAAAGGGAATGAAGTGCTCTTCATGCTACAAAACCCAGGATCTGTGGATGTAAGCTACTGCCACTTTGTTATTAACTGTTTGCACCTAAACAAGTACCCTCACAACACAGGAAAAACTTTTGCTATGTGGAGAGGCTATGCTGAGTAGAGCATGTTGAGTTGTCAGCTGAACCCATTTAGGGAGCAGCTGTGGGCAATCTGCTGGTCCTCCCTCAGGAGATGCTCCATTCCCTTTCCTCCCTGAAAACCAGCATGCCACCAAGGACAAGAAAGCAGTATGGTCCATTTGCCTGTACAGCAGGCCACCCGGTGCCTGGTACCTTTGCCTGTACAGCTAAGGCAACCTGGTACCTGGGTGATGTCTGCGGGAGATCATTCTCCCACCAGCTTTGGCGAGATCGTGGGCAAGCACCTGAGAACACGCGGAGGTGAATGGGTTTGGTCTCCCCAGAGCCTGCCCAGCTGTACCACACTGTGAGGGCTGGTGCCTGGTGATGCTGCAATGCAGTCTGCAGCTTTGTGAGTGGCAGGACTGAAACCACCAAGTATTTCAATCAAGAGAGCATCAGGACAGAAGGAAATTTTGGGGGAATACAGAAAAGGTCTGTCCGCACCACGGTACTCGTTTCGTGTTTTTGGCAGGGCCCTTTGTATCAGCAGCAATGCCTCATCACTAAACAGATGGGCTGAAAAATCACTTTGTGATATAGATGGGCTGAGAAGAGAAACATATTTTTAAATGAATGTATAGCATAGTCATTCACGGAGTTTTTCCAGAGGGTTGTCTTGTCTGGGGCCCAGCGAACCACATGAGGCTTATGGGTCTGTCTCCCTGTCCTGATGTGCACGTTCCCTGCAAGGCTTACGTGGCTGTCACAACCCCCCAGCCCTCTCCTGCATCCCAGGAGAAGGTGGCACAGAGTTGGTAGCTGCCTTACCCATGGTGTCGCCTTGTAGGGATGGGATGTTTTGACAGTGAAAGTGGTTCTACACCAGGGGTTTTGCCCATTATCTGCTGGCTAAAGACTCAATTTTTTTCACACACCCAACCAGCACAGACATGTTAAACTGATGCGTTAGATGCAGTGTAAATTATAGTTTACACTTGGTGTCACTGCAGGTTTCTATCCTGTCTAATTTTATGGCACATTCCAGCAGTCCCAGCTAATTCAAGAACAGAAGAATTCATTACAAATATGAGCTTTGCTACTGTTACTGCTTTTGATAGTGTTGCTAGTTCGAAAATCTTTAGTCCGGTGTGTTAACTGTAAGTGCCCAAAGTCATACTTGTTAAATTTCCCTTTCTTTCCCCTATGAACTCCTTGTTTCACTCTTTTATTTACTGTGCTTCCAGCCATAATCAAACTCTCCGTTGTGCAAAATGCAACAAAAATATACAGCCTTAGAGAAACCACACAAAAGCTATCTTTGCTCTACCAAAAAGAGTAAGGTCCAGAACAATGTGGTAACTTACCAGGGGTTCCTCCAGAGCTTGAAAGAAAACATCTCTGAGTTCTGCATCCTTTGTCTACAAAGCCCTTTCCCTTGTACCAGTCTTGGAATGATCTCATCTCCCAGGAATGCAACATCCTTCTTAGAAGCATAATGTGGATAACCCACTGGGAACACGCTGCTTGGGAGAACAAGGACACCAGGGAGCGCTCAGCAAAACTGGAACAGCCAGTGTTTCACAGTAACTTTTTTCTCCCCTTTAGTCTATTTACAGATTTCTCAAAACAAACAAACAAAAAGTAAGTCTTTTTTATGCTGGTCCTGTAGTTTCTTATCCAACACTGCAGATTTTCAGCTCTATGCTTTTTCTGATCATCCAGCATCTCCATGTGCTCCTGCAGGAGCAGCCCCATGGGACTGTGATCTAGTCCTTCATCTGCAGTGCCACACCTCTAGTCGTGACTTGCAATCATAGTGCTCCTAAGGAAAATATGTAAAACACTTGAGGAATGACCAGTCTGTCTGGTATTTTTGCCATTCCAACTCCCATTTAGTGTGGTGTAGGTGCCTGAATGCAATATCATAGATGCTTCTTGCCTTCTTGTCATCTATGTAGTATGTATGATCAGTTAATATTTGACTTACTTAGATAAATTTTTGATCCTTCTGTGAACCCTACTAAGTAACACTGCATCACAGGTGACTGTCACAGTGAGTGTAGGCATTCAGACACACAGTACTGAAAAGTAGTTACTGGCTTCTCTGACTGTCATAGAAAAAAAATATAAAACTGTGGTTGATTTCTATTTCTTTACATGCCCATAGACCCTGGCCATAGTCATGGAGAGTTGGTTCCCTCCATGTGGGCACTGAACTGGGATCTCAAGCAATAGCTGAGTTCCCTGGAGCAGCCACGTTCACCAAAGCAGAGCTGCTAGAACCTGCCAGAAGCGAGGATCTGAATCGCCCCTGGAGAAAGCACTCTCGCTTGCATTTTTCAGAGGCAGAGCTTAATTCAGGTAATGTAGGAACCTCAGTTCAAGTGATTTTGGGTACCTTTGGGCTACAGTGCTTTTGTTTTCCTCTCTGTGTGCAAGGAATAAGGACACTGAGACTTTTCTGTGTTTTATAATGGTCAGATTCCTAGTATCTCTGCCCACCCAGGGAAGGTGTGTTTTACATACCAAGTGGAACGTCCTGCCAGTAAAAGTCTGGGAGAGGACTCCATTGATAGTGCACCCCAGCCCTCCCACTTGTCTGGAGGCACAGAAGACCTGAGTGAAGCCTTCACCCTCAAGAGAAAGCATGCAATGCTAAATCATCTACCGTACAAGGAGACAGAGAACAGATGCTGTTGACTTAAGAAGGGAGTACAAAAGATTTATTCGGTATATTAGCAAAGCCCAAGCTCAGGAGCTCAGGTTGACCTTATCAATAATCAAACCCACTGCCTGCAGACTCTGATCTCTAACTCACCTTCTTCTGGGGTATTTCACATGCAAAGTTTAGGAAAACCTAGTCCTGAAAAAGACACATAAGAATACTCAGACCTTCAGGAGGTGATAACCATATTACCGCAGAGTATGCCAAAGGCTAGTAACGTTTGAAACAAGAACAGATACTGTATGACTGCCTGGGGACATGAAAGGAACGACACTGCAGAAGTCCAACACAAAAAGAGTGCGTATATCACCCCCAATAATTGTGGCAGTTATTATGTGCTCAAACCAGCCAAGAGAGAAGATGGGGTATGTCCCACTTACAAAAGAAATGGAAATATATGTATTATTTACAGATGTACCTCACACTGCAGGTTCCCTAGGAAGCACTCTCATTCCACACGCAAAAAAATACTTTTTGTTTGAACTTCATGAAATACCAAGTAGGCTAAAGCAATGAGACATTAATTTCAAACACAGTAGCTATTGCTATCAGTTCTGTTTTCTCAGAGGTGCAATCTCACACAATGGTGCCCAGAAAAGCAGGATATCTGCCAGTCAGTCATGGTGGGAAAAGCTAGGGCTTACCCCTTCAACATGTGCTGAGGAGTATCTCCTTCCACCAGTGGCTCTTGTTGCAGCTCTTGTTTGCAGAAGATCTTTTGGATAGCAATACATTGACCTTCAGTGTCTGGCTGGCAGCTTTTCTTTTGGCAGCCAGCAAACAATTAAGATTCTTCCTGATTTCTGATTTCTAGAATCCTAGCATGTTATGAAGCTGTAATGAAATGGTTAATGTGTGTGAGACACTCACATGTTAACACTGTGAGTCAAGAAAGAATCTTGACTCAGGGGAAGAGAAACATCTGCAGATATTGAAGAATCATTTCTGTGAATGCACCCAACAAAGTAAAGAGGTCAACAAAACCCACATGACAAACATCCAAAATGTGCTGGTGAACAGCAGGTAACTTTTGCAGAAGCAGAAACCAATGCATAGGCAAGCAGACAGCCTGAATTAATGAGACAAGATAAACCCAGTGCAGAAGTTGATCTACCTTGATCACAACTGAAGAAAGACTTTTATCAGATGTGTTTAAACAAATTCCTATTGCTATTTCTGACTTGTGTCAAGGGAAAAATGTATTTTGCCCCTGAAAGAAAAATCTTACATTTTCTTCTAATTTCACCAGTAAATGAAGAGAAGCCAGAGATCTCATCTTGGCAGCCACTAGCCTTCATTCCCTTTGCTAAGCTGAAAGAAGGTCTAAGATTTTGGGGGACCTGTGCTTGTGCAAAGCAGCAGGAGCAGTGCTGAACATGGGCCATACAATGTAAAGGCACGTTTAGGAGGCACGCTGGTACTTACCGAGGTCCCAAAGTGGGTGGCATGCCCAGGAGCCTCTCTTCCCACGCAGGATGCTCATGCATCATGGCACTGCATTCATCCCACTGCCACAGCTGCCTGTGGTCCTCCAGCAGCACAGCAGCAACACGCATAAGCCAAGGGCTAACCTTGCTCAGCAGCAGATATCAAAGTGTTTTTATATAAAATCAGTCCCATGATAGGCTGTGACATCCTCAGATTGTGGCACGGAGCTGCCAAGGGCTAGAGCAGTTGCAGAGCTAGCTCCATGCCAGAACAGAAGTTCTCTCAATTCAAGGAGCCAAGATGAGTCAAGACACAAAACCCAAACCCAAACCACCCTGTTACTTTTGTCTTCCTTGGAGACTCACTCAGTGGAATGCAGGGAAGTGGAATGGAAGGGAATCATCTTTGCAGATTTAATGAATTTCTACAGGCAGCAGAGCTCATGGCTGTAAAGAGGTTCTCAGATATAATCACCAACAAAATACAGAAGGAGAAGAGCAACATTACAACCCTGCCTTGTATTAGCACAAAGTCATAACCATGATCACAACCACGTGCCCTGACCTTACGTAGGCAAGGGCCACATCCATCCCACCCTCTGCCATTCGGAGGATGTGGCCACTGACACTAATGCTTTACCCCTTAGGCAGGATTGCATCTTTCCAAGACTATCCCAAACAACTGTTTTCCTACCCCATTGCACTCATCCCCTGCTAGGCACATTCAGACTGCAAAGCTATCCTCTGCAGAGTGTGAGTTTATAAGAGTCAGCCACTACACTCAAGTAAACTTAAGTTCACAGCTATAAATAGGGTCTTTCATAAGGTGGCGCCTGCAGAAGAAGTTCTGGCACAAACAGTTTTTAACATTTTGAATGAGCAGGGTTTGATGGGAAGCCCGCTGCCTGCCTGGCTTGGCAAACTCTGCAAACCTGTTTGGGTTTAAACATACAGATATCCAGCAGAATGAACTGTTAGCCTGGCTGAGACCATTTCAGCTTATTTCATAAGTGACTTAGGCAGATGTTTAAAGGATTTATGTAAGGTTGGCTGAAGTCAAACACAGGTGTAAGAGATGAAAGGGGAATGGGGAAAATGCACTGTGATGATCATTTTTCCATTTCTGTATTTTTTTTTCCCCTGGCTGTTGATTCTAGTGCCCTTTCCATGCAATGTCTGTGCCGTGAGTCACTGAGACAAAAAAACAAAACAAAACAAAACAAAACTATTTTTATTTACTACCAGTAAGGAATGAGGTTTTACACAAAGCTGTGCTGTAGCTGTGCTCTCTTCTCCTGTTTCAGCTATCCAGTTTATTTTTGCTTTACTTCAGCTGCTTTTTGCTCACAAGATGTGCTGAGCAGACATTGCCACTCTGAGGAAGGGGAGAAAATGAAAGATGTAGAAATTCACTGCAGTCTGCTCATTATTTGCCTTGCCCAGCATGTAGTACACGAATTTCATGCATGCCTGTGCCAGCCTGGCTTCTGGATATCTCTAGGTGTTGTAGCATAAGCCTTCACACCTTGTTGTGTGGTTCTGCTGCTCAGGCCAAGGTGGGGCAACGCAGAGCAGCCATGTTGTGGTCCCTTAGGAGCCTTCACGCATCGCTTGCAACTTTCGCAGGGCGCTGCACATAAGTTTTGTCTGTGGAGAGAAAGTACCACCTCACACCATGTCCTCTGTCCCACCCCCAAACACAGGGCACGCACCACTGAGGAGCTTTGGTGCAGAGGGAGAGAGAGGAAAAAGCCTTCAGAGCGCTGGGGTGGACCAAAGTGTGTGCCCTGGAGCATCTCCCACTGCTCTTCCAAACGTGCCATATCTCACCCCTGCCTGCTAATGGGCTCTCTGTTGACTCTAAAGTTGCTTTGGGATTAGGCCTGAAACTAGCACCCACAAACACCCTCTAAGCATCTGTGATCCCACCCAAAAAATAAACCTTCTCTCCTGGCTTTCCAGGTGCATGGGTCACTGCTCCCTGGCATGCTTCAGGCACATCTTAGACACAGTTCGGGTCTGTAACCCTGAACCGGTGGTGGCTATTTCTAGGGCACATCTCAGTGTCTTGTCTGCCAAACTATACCCAGAAGGCAAAGCAAAACCCTGGGGTACACCCTTCCCTGGGGTGAGCCATTGAAATGTGTTAGCTGGAAGCGCTGAGAGGGTGTCTTCAGCCCTGGATGGCCAAGGGATGGTGTATGCTTAGTGGCAACCTCCGTTCATGGGTCTCCCCTTTGCATTTTGCATTTTGTGTTTGCATCTTTATAGAAAAACCCTTTCTATGACAGTGCAAAGCTCAAGGAGGGAGATGGAGAGGACATTGGTCCTGGAAATGCTTGCAGGAGAAGCAAAGGGGAAGAAAATAGCATGCAGGCAATTCCCTGGTAATCGTTCCTCCTCGATAATTATGGAGTCGTTACCTGCCTGAAAGCCACAGGTGAAGGCAGAGCATCCCCAGCCGCTGCAGCTGGCAGGGAGGGACACGAGGCACCAGCCCAGGCTCAGGCAGCCCACTGAAGGTCGTCGGCGGAGGCGGCGGCAGAGCCAGGAGCTGAGCTCACATCTCCCAGCTCCCCAGCCAGTCCCCGACCCACAGGGCCATTTTTTCCTCTCCGTTCTGCCTCATTAGCACTAGTAAGCACTTCTGTCATCAGGGACACGCACACTCTGGTGGGGAGTGTAACATAAATGCCTATTAATAAATGATATAATACTTTCCAGTTTTCAAGGCTTTCTGTGGCGTCCACTCAGCAGCCCTGGCTGACTCAGGCTCTTTTATTTACACCCTTAGCCCTGCCAAACCTGTTGTATGCCATCGCCTGGACTTGCCCCCAGACATACCCGGCTGCTGAAGGATTGCCTCGAGCTGGCCACGCACGCAGCCCCAGATGGGGACCGGGGAGCTGGCGATGCCGGTGGTGAGGCAGGCATGGAAGGAGGAGGAGCCGGCAGGGAAGGGGCCCTGGGCTGGGCTGTTTGGCATTGGAAGGGAGGAGAGGGGCAGCTTTATAACAAATGTTTTGTATTAGCCCTGAAAGCCTCCAGCCCCGAGCTGGGGATCCATCTGCAAACACGGAGCTGGGGCGGGCACTCGCCCGGCGCATCCCAGAGTTATTGCTTCATTCTCCTCACAACAATGTCGCGCAACAGGATGTGTTTTATGGGGACATTAATCCACACAGCAATGGCCTTAATGCATCTCGCCACCCGAGGTGTGTATTAGCTGCCTCTATAATGTATACCCCAGTGGGTTTTATTGCTATTGCAGCATAAATCCTGGGGTTTAGAGCCTTTTAAAACTCTCCTGTTAAGCTCTATCCTTCCAGGTCCCAGTCCAGAGGATGGTGGAAAAAACCCCAAACCCTCTCACCCTTACCCCATCTCTCACCTGACATGGCAGTTAGCTGAGGAGACATGAGAGCTATTCTCCTGTATTTCCTGAAGAAAAGCAACTATGACGAAGGGATACAGTATGTTCTTCCTTCTTTTCTATTCATGCTACAGCTGTTCACCTACTCAGTGCAATGATTTTATGTTGTCTGCCTGCCAGTACACCCAGTGCCACTTCTAAGACCTCTCTGCCACCAACAGCTGAGTTGCTGCCACCTTTTGCAGCCCTGACAGTCAGCTGGGAGCTGCTCCCCTCTGCCTCTCCAGCCCTTGCTGAATCTCTTCCTATGAAGAGAGAGGTAAGCAGGGGGTGGAAACAGTGCTCTGCTTTTAGGAGGTATTTATATTGTCAAGCCAGCAAAAAAAAAGCAGATGCTCTGGCTGTTGAAACAGTGATGAAAATCTTCAGGAGCACACCTGGCCTGTGTGCCATCTATGTGGCATCACCATGCCCCAGAGCCACCCTGCTGTAACACAGAGGTCCAAGCCATGACTCTGCTTTTTAGCTCCACCTGCAGAAGTCCATCTAAGAACTGCCTATAAACTTGTTTCTAATCCTTTCATTCTTCAGCAAACTCCCTCCATCCACTGCGTATAGACCAGATAGATCCTGCTGTTTGCCACCAAAGGGTCCTTGGGGGTTTTTCCCCCATGCCCAGACATTTCCTATTGGGAAGGTGGGACACTATGGCCATAGGAGATTGCATTTCATTTCTCTCGCACTCTTCCTGTGCTTGCCCCGCACACTTGGATCTACCCCCACCTTGCTGAAGGAACAGCCCGAAGCATTCCTCATTATCAGAGACCTCCCCGCTGAAAAGTAATGTCCTTGCCAAGGACCAAATTGCATTAACTCATTAAGCCTGCACATCTTGACCCAACTGCACTCTTGAAAAGGTCCCCACTTAGCATTTGTCAGGAATGTCAGCAATTTGGACACTTAATGAAACCAGGGAAGGGCTTGTCACTCTAACCATGCTAACGACTAAATGCCCTGTTCCTCTGCACGCCAGCAGTGGCACTGCACAGGACACTGCCCTCTCCCTACGGTGGAGAGCAATAGTGGCACCAGCCACAGGCTAATTCACAGATATGTGTGAGACCTGGTGTTAAGAAGGTGGATTTGGAGGATTGTACTAGTAGGACCCATTCTGCCCTGGACTCCCCAGATGAGCAGGACAGCCTTTGGGATCATGCCATAATACTAACCCTAACAACAGTGGTAACAGAGATGATAATAATTTACTTTGACATGTTTATGACAAACACTGGCATTAGTTCTTTGCAATTCTTTGTCATGCTGAAGGAAAGCTTTAAGAAATAAAATGATTACCCATTAAACAGGTCACCCGGCACCCTGACAGCAGAGGCTTCTGACTGGGACAGGCATTAACTCCTATCCCAATATTTACTTTTAGGCTGGTGGCCACAGGGCTCAGAGAGGCCGACTCAAATTATCAGAAAGCCATCAATTTTAGGATTATCTGTTTTTCATGTTTATGAGAACACCATGGCCCCAGATTAAATCTCTCGTGGGCAGTGTCCACAGGGGCATATGGTTTTCTTCCCAGGACTCTCCATCCTGGAAGGAATGGGGCTCAGTGACCACAGTTGGGGTTTCCAGTAGACTGGCTTTTGGGAGAGGTGGCTAGCAGCCCAGCTGGGGGGTTATGTTTTATACTGCCATCCCCAGTACTGGTGGCCACTGCTAAAGTGATGGCAAGAGAACCCAAAGGACACGTTAGAGCAGCAACAAGAGGCAAGACAAACTCACCAGTTCCAGCCTGCACAGCTGGCTAAGGAAAGCAGGAGAACTTCCACTGGCATTTTACTTGAGACATCTACTAGCTTAATACAGTTTTTCTCTACATGAACACTTACTGGATTTTAATAGTCAGTTCATGAGGAACTTTTCTGAGTGTGGAAACTGGATTTAACCAAGTAACACCACTTAGCTATTCCCATCAGTTTTGAGAAATGTTGTTTGAGGACTCCATCACACAGAGACAATGTGAAATGCATCTGATGTCTGAAAGCTATCATCAGAGTTTCCTCCAGATGCCAATAAGCCTGGGTCTGTATTTAACTCTTATTTAACAGTACTCCTGTAGAGATGAGTAGCACAGTTCCTTTCCCATCCATTATTGAATGAGGTGTCATTGCCAGCGTCATGGAGAGATGTCCCACCAGCTTATAAGTACATGCTATGGAGGGAACCTCAGTATAATAGTATTCAAGGAATGAGAACATTTCTCCCACTGCTGCCCCTTGGGACACAGAGGAGTCAACATACAAAATGTAATTCTTTTCTGGATGGAAAAAAAATATCCTGAACAACTGCAAGACAATAGACGGGCCTCATTTTCTCTCCTTGCTTTCAGGAGACATGCATGGTAGATATGTGAAGCTTTTCTTGCTGCACACTGAACTGGCAGTGTCACAGAGGGCTGATTTCTCCTCTGCTTTGTGTCCAAGGATGATTTTGGAAGCTGAAACCTCACTTTAGCCACGAACAACAACAACTCATGAAGGCCAGCTCGCTGTACTGCGGGGTTAATGGAGATATGCGTGCTATCTGTTTTGGTTATCACAGTGACATAGTTTCTCTCTCTGTCATGGAAAACTCATTGACAAAGCTGGAAGTAAACGAAGCTGCAGCTGACCAATGAAGTGTCATTGTTTCGGTCTTGGTCATTGATCTTGCACAATGGCTGGGGTGATGAAACTGTCCCGGCATTCAGATAGTCTCACATGGGAGCAGGCCTGTGGGAAAAGACCACCAGCATCTGGGGTACAGGACTGAGAGCTGGACTTATCTTTGCAGAAACCTCTTCCAGCTGATCTCACTGTTACACCACCTACAGTGTTCAGTCAGGAGGACATCACAGTTCTATTGATCACATTGGATAATCCTTCTCCTGGTCTTGAACACTGGGAAAAACAAGGATGAGTCTGAACTAAGGAAACTTCTAACATTCTGCTGCAGGGGAGAGGTCCCATCTTCACCTTCACAGAGCAAATGGTGTCACACCAGTGAACGGACCTACTCACCCCACAAGGAAGTGGAGAAAGGAAAGTCATATGAGAGATACGGAACCAGTGAGCATGCTCAGATCTGGTAGTGGTGGGGTCTAATGAAACTCCGAACCAAGCAAAACCTAAAACTTATCAAAAGAGAGGAAGCAGGTGGTTAAGCACAAAGATGTAGAGGCAGGCTTGAAGTCATGTTTGCTGTTGTGAAAGACCAAGCTATTAAAACATCCCAAGATTTTCAGGATTTTTCAGCATGGCCCAAACCCAAGATAACCTCAACAGATCATTGATGCAGGTCCACCAAGAAAGGTGGAATCACCCTTGCTTCATTATCAGCATGTTTTTACCTCTTGTCAAAGCAGGACTTGGTATCAGGGAGTTGAATATTTTGCTTCAGGGCTGGTGTGACTGAAGCTCTAGCTCAAGCCAGTCAGAGTTCAGTATCATTCACAGCCCAGGTTTGGCTGGGATGCGGTTTGAGAAAAAATGTCACTGCTCCAGGGAGTTGTGGCTCATGTGGGACATGGCTGCTCACGCGGTGCATGGGACTGCATGGGATGTGAAGGTGGATTTTTGGGGCACTTGTCTGCAAAGGAAGGACTATGTAGTTTTTGTTTTGTGTAGTTATAAATGTCATACATTATATATCCTTCACCATTTCCTCGTAAGACCACTTCGCTAATGGATATCTGCACCAGGAAACTTTTGTGGCTAGGCAGCCAAAATTTTACCTTCTTCACTTTCAGCCTTTCCTTATAACTGTAATTCCTCAGGATTTATGTCATTGCAATATTTGCTTCATTCTACCCCAGTTGCTGCTAGCCAAGCCAGTGATATTTCATTTATTTTAATCTTTCTTCCAGAACTTCCATTTTTCCAGGCTGAATCTTGGTGCCCCCCCCCCCCCCCCCTTTTTTTTTTTCCCCTGATGTTTGTCTCATTTGCTAAGGAAAGGTTAAGGCAATATTGCATTATACCCAAAGTGAAAATTATGTTATTAGTGTAGCCCACTGGGTGAAAAGAAGAAGTTGTCTTAACCAGGGTTGACCATTTGCCTTGCCTTTTAACTTTGATAACAGTGACAAGGAAAGAAACCTAAATCACTAACTTAAACTGCTGGTACTGTCTACTTTCTAAAAATAAAAAAAAAAATAAAATAAAATTTAAATGCAGACATTTGGGGGTTTGGGTATTGCTGAAACTACTCACATATAAGCACCAGCACTGTCACGTAACACAGACAAATTACTATTTTGTGTGGAATAACTAGAAGGTATTTTTTCCAGGAACACTTAGATCAGTTACATGTATTCTCTAGTCATTACCATTTATAATTTTGTGTATAATGAATTTAAACTTTGAGTTGTGTTGCCCTGTGCAGAGAGGAATGCTTGGCTGAATAAATCTGAGAAACTGTTAAATCAGACCCGCAGCAGGCAATTACTAAATATTGAGGGAAATTGCTTCATACATCATGTTATAATTATTTTAACATTAAAGGGAGAAAAATCAGTTTGAATAGGTGTGCAGCCATATTAATAAATTATTTTTGGGTGCTTCCTATTCCATTCGCATTAGCTTTTTCTCAGGGGATAAGATTTCTCTTTGAATTTTGCTGAAATATTTGCTCACAGACCTATGCTTGCAAAATATTTGACCAGTGAAAAAGAAGGTAAAAGCCAAGTGACGGTTATGCTCTTTAGCTTGCATTTTTAAAAACATACCAAATTTCTTACAAAATTTGAAGAAATAAAGAGCTTGCTAACCTCTCAGTAAAACTGTGATTTTATTTGTAGGGCTACTTTTGCTCACTGGAAGCTATGTTTTCTCTAATATATAATTTTTTCTGCTAACAAAATATTCCAATCTAATCTTGACGGTGTCAGAGAAAAAAAAAAAAACAGATAAAACAGCACAATGTAGGTTTCTTTTAAGCCACAAAAATTGGGGTTTAGCCCTTTTTAAAAATATATTTTACTTTTTTTGAGCAACTCTACAATCCACTCATTTTTTCTTTTTTTTTTTTTTTTTTTTTTTTTTTTGTTAGAAAGTGAGGTCAGTCAGGAAAGGTCACGTCATATTTCTGAGAAATTGGCTCAGCTTCCTGGATAGACACTCCTCGGAAAACAGTACTGATAAGAAAGTACCTTTATATATCGATAACATTAATTAAATGCATTTATCCTTTCTTTTGTACATAAGATGTGAGTACAGGGCTCATGCTCGTGTATGGTGTAACTACACCAACATGAATATACCTGTTAAGGAGGAAGGCCTAATATTTTTTTATTAGGCCTTCCTAATAAAACAGAGATGTTTTGCCAGGGAGGTTCTTGGTTTCTAGTGTCCCGGTGAAGCACGGCTGGGGCTGAGCTGTGATAAGGGACCTCAGAATTTCCTCTGGTGGTGGCACGGGTGGGAGATGCATGCACAGCTCCTGAACACTGGTTTCCATGTCTGCCCAAAGTCATGCGTGAGGTTTTCCATCCCTTTCACCCTTGGGAACGGAGCCATTTATCCTTTTGCTGCAGAAGGCTTCACAGCCCTTCCCTCCCGATGAAGGAGCCCTGCGCACACCCACTCCCTGGACCTTGCAAACTTCCCCTGGCCCCTTACCCCAGACCACAATTTCCCCCATCATTTCTCTTGCCAATCCAGCAGCTGCCTTCCCTTGCCACCGCTCCATTCCCTTTCATCTCCCGTTTCTCCTCCCTAACTCATGGGCTACCTTTGATTTTCAAATGCTCATATTCCAGTCCCTCCTTCTCTGGTGGAAACTTTAACAAATGCACCAACATCTGCTATAGTTAGTCATCACACTTAATGTACAGGATATTCCAGCTGGCTTCACTCTCCTTTTATTATGTATTGGAAAGAGGTTTCATCTGCACTCCTCTGGCTTGGCCAGACACAGGCCCAGACTCACCTCCACGTGGTGTGGATGCAGCTGGGGTACCATGGAGCGCCCCTTGGCCACCTGCCCATGGCATCCCCCACTTCAGCACCCCGCTACACCTCAGCTGCTCTCGTGTTTACCCACACAGCCAAGGTGGGACATGCTTGGGTTGTAGGGCCATTCTTTGTGGAGATGCGATGCTCCATGAAGGCAGCCTGAGTTTGAGCAGCTGGTAGACCGAGAGATACCCACTGCTCAAGCATTTATGGATGGCTGGGGAGATGATCCCTCGCCCTTGCTGCCTACAGTGTAGCTGCAAATTACCAGCCTGCATGGCAAGACCTCCTGGCTTGTGGCTGGGTATGCAAGTATGTGATACCTGCAGGGCTTCCAGGCAAATCATTAAGAGCTCATGTTTGCAGGAAAGCAACTGCCTTTCCAAACCTGAGGACAGAGGAACCACCCCTTCATCCTTGCCCTCAGGGAAGGTGCTCAGCTCCTCAGCAGAAAAAGGGAGTTGAAAGAATAGAAACCCTAGCCAAAAGCCCTCATCTCATGGAAAGAATGAGCCAGAATGACCTCAGACACCACCACATGGGCTTCCTCCAAAGCAGATTGAAAATGCAAAGGCTGCCCAAGGGCATTGTTTGGCACTGGGGTTGTCTGGAGCATCAGGCAGGAGAGGGCAGCTGGGAGAAGAGAGTAAAGCACTGGGCATGGCCCTGGGGGAGCCAGCCTCCAAAGAATAAATAAATACTTTCGATCAAAAAAAAAAAAAAAAAAAAAAAAGACTTTATGAAAAATCTGGTGTTTGGGTGCAAAAATATATGTTACCCTTTTTCTTCCAGTAAGTGTCCATCAGTTTTCTTAAGTGCCATGGTCTTCAGCTGATCGAGTGCATGTTGAGTGCTGGCAGTCACTGAATGGCACCAGAGTGATTTTTTTTTCAGAAAGATGGGCTACAAAAAGAAGTTGTCACAAGATTATTGCACAAAGCAAAAGTTAAAACGTGAATAGGGACTGAGGATTTAAAAACTTCAAGGTGCACATATAGACGTGGTGGCCTGGCTGGAGAGCAAGCAGCTGCTGAGCGTTTGAATCACGTTAGTTACATCAGGTGTGCAGTGAAGAAAAACACAACAGAAACACACTGAGGCCATGAATATCCCAAAACAGGTCTTGCGGCTGACTTCACACATGATCTGTGTCCTCGGGAGTTTCCATTTAATTCCCTTTGCAAGACAAGTGGTTTATTTGCTTTTCTAGATAAATATGGACCCACGTCATGCACTTGTTCCCCCGACAACACTTTACAAAGGAGCATTTTTCTCAAGTGTTTGATCATCTTCAGAAAAGAAATAGCAGATGGTTAACACAGTTGTCAGTTTTCTCTAATTGTAGGTGAAACTCCCAGGTCAGGAGGATTTCCAGCTGCTAATGTATTTTCCTCATTTTGGTGTGAAATCATTGAACGTAGAAACTGGGCTTCTAAACTCTGAGAGCTTTATGTCTCAGCCTGGGATCTTTTGATAAATGTTATTCTGGGTTAAAAACAAGCTTCCCTAGGACAGCTGTGTGGTTTTCTGTTTGATGGCAAATGTGTAAATCCCTGCTAAAAAGCTTTTTCAGCTATATTTCCTTGCATTGCCCAAGAATTTCCCATCTCCTTCAGAGACCGGCAGGCTTCATATTAAAAACCAAAGATGAAGGTGATCTAAAACCAGTGTGTTTAGGTACCAGGTGCAACGAAACCTGTTGCAAAACGAGCAGACAAGATGTGTTGTGGGGGTATATGCGAAGACTGGGCTCCCATCCTGGATCAGTGCTGGGCTTTGGGGGGCATGCAGGAGGGGTTTCTTGGCTGAATTCAGGGTGAGCCGTGCAAAACAGACCTGGAGGGAAGCTGATTGCATTATATTTGAAGACTGAGACTGTGGGATAACAAAATGATGAAGCTTGTCTATGTGATCGATGGGAAAGAAATCCAAGTGGAATCCATTTAAGGTTAAGTTTGGTACTTTCAATTTGAAATATTGACAATAAGTGGAGGAGTCATTCCCTTTAAAGAGTGACATCATCACAAATGGAGCTATCGATGCCCTTCATAAATTTCCCTGAAGTTACTGCAGGTGACAGACAATGTCTTCTAGGAAATGGAGGATGTTCAAGGAAGCTATAAATAACCCCTGCACTGCTATAACCACAGTTTGATATGACAAAACAGAAAAGAATCCAGAGAAATTTGTTGGGAAATGGATGATTTGCCTGTAAAGAACGCTAGATATTCTTTCCAAAGAGTAGATCTTGAAAGTATTTGAAGCACATAGTGTTGGAGCAGATCTTCCAATACATGGCTGGAAATTCAAAAAGTGAGATTAATTTCCACGTGGCTAAAAATACATGGGAAAATAAAGACAACTCCACCAAATGAAAGAGTCATCCTTTCCTGAACTCATCTGTTGTGATCATTATCTGACACCTCAAATTTGGTAAATGTTCGACAATCATCATATTTATTTTGGAAAATCAGGAAATATTAACTCAGGTGTGCTAATAGTAGTGCCTCGGATATCAGGATGTGCTTCACTTCAGACAGTTTCTGCTTTATTTTAGTGCTCGTATATGCAAGCAAATGCAAGGAGGCTTTAACTTTTACTTAATTGCATGTTTGAAAATAGGTTGCTAAGTGTCGTGTAGCCAAAGTGAATGTGTTTTTTAAAAAAACAATCTCAACACGCCTAAACTCTGCTATATGGTAGAGCAAATCCCAAATATATGAATGTTTTCAATGAAGATTTCCTTAAAAAATATGAAACTGATAACATTTGTGGTAAGTGTTGATAGATTTTAGCCTTGCACCTCTCTAAAAAGAAATATTGAATCTTATATACAAGGAAGACATGCTTACTTAAAAATAAAAAAGGCTGCAACACTTAGCAGTATATCACAAATTTCTTCTTTTAGTAAAAACAACCCAGTGAGGCCTGGAATAGCGACAAACCCACGCAGGTTCAGAGAGGCAGCAACCAAAACAGGCTGTGTCTTTTGCTAGTGTGAACCAGCATAGCACTGCTGATCTGCACCAGCTTCTGCCTCCTTCCTGCACTGCCATTGTTTGAATGGACACGCTGTAATTTAAGCCAGCATGTTACTGTAATTAAAAAAATACACAAATGACAGAATTTGACTCAATACCCACCATCCTTCATGGTTTACATTTCCTACAGAGGGAGTTAACTGGTAAGATGTACATGTTTATTGGTTTCCTTCTTTGTGCTTTTACAAGTATTTTTCTCTTTGATGATCTAAACCATATGTTGAGGTACTTTGGAGGATTATTTTATCAGTTCCTCTGCAGTACAAGAGAAATACCAGGGCAGAGCCCATAGGTTTGCACACATACACGCCACTAAATCATCCCTTGTTCCTAAGCAGCCAAGCTGCCATATTGATAAATAGTCCGTGTCACATTAATTTAATTCTGAATCACTCTGAGACATCGTTTTGTTACAAATATAAATTTTGTGGTGTAATGGAATGTGTTAAGCCTTTAACAAATGAACATTTAATGGCTGCTCATGAAAAAACATAAATAATCAGAAATAAAATTAACAGGATTGGTAATAAGCATATGAAGCAGCATGGCGTGGCCCCACTTCCCTGGAGCAGGGGACAGGTGGGAGCAGCATCCATGTTTTCTCCTTCTCTTTGGTGGGTGCAACTGGGATGTAAGTGCCTGAGCTCAACATACAAAGTCTAAGTCCTTTTTTTAAGAAACTAAACTTTAAAAAATAATCTGTTGGACCATTTTTGGTAATAACACTGAAAAACACCTGTCCTTCCTTCAATTACCTTCTACCTTCATTGTTATTATTTCCATGTTGCCTTTCATATATTCCCTTCTGCTACTAGCTGAACCCCACCAATGCCCCATGCTCAGAAAAAAACCTCTTTTTCTCATCATGGCTTTTTACTAGCTTGTGCATCTGCTGTGTGTCAACATTTGCACAGTGCCAGGAAGAACCAGCATTTTTTTTCCTCCTTTTTTTCACTGAACCACCTACAGCTATATATATATATTTTATTATTATTATTATTTTCCAGTTGAATGCCTGCAACAGTACCTGTTAGAGGCAGCAGCTTTTCAGGCTGCCCCAGCCTCGCTGGACTTACCCACACACCGTTTTTGGGGGAAGCCGCAACCTCAGCACACAGGAATGGGGATCCGTTAGTCCCCGGGTCAACTGAAGGGCAAGATGTTAAGTACGAAAGTGTTGCATGATTAGTGGCAGTCACTGGAAAGAAGTTTTAATATCTGTGACTATAGGCAGTTTGTGGACTTCCGCCAAAACATTCTCTTTAAATATCAGAAAGTATCCCTAAAATTGCAAGCCTTTGGAGACCACGGCACTCCGCAAACTGCCAAGAAAAACAACACGTAGCGCATAAATCTAAAACAATCATTTATTCCAGCTATGAAGGGACCAAACGACAAAACACTTACCTAAATGCTTTTTATTTGCATTAACATTTATTCAGAAATGATCTGAAAGCCTTGGGCACTTTGGCTTTATGCATATATCTGCTAAGAGTTAGTGTACAGCTCCTGCGTGGGAATTCCCACTGCTGGGGTGGTGGGGTTAACCAGACTCATGGCTTATGGGGACATGAAAAAGGGGACATAAAACCACCCTGTGTGCCCATGAGCTTCTCTCTCCTACTTCTCTTTCCTTTGCACCAGAGCTGGCAATCTGTGTGTGGCTAAAGCGTTTCCCCAGCTTTAACTTGAACATCTGAATGCAGAGGGGACCCCTCCTGGTTTGTAATTTATAATGGTTAAAATTCACGTCTGCATTCTAGTTGGAAATGACCTGGGTTCTGCTTCCAGCCCCTGTGCGTACAATACCATCCTCCTCTGCATCAACCTGGCCAAAAAGGTGGTGCTGGTCCTGGTAAATAACCCCAGGCTGCTGCTCTGTGTTTTCCTTACCTGAGGCATGGGATGGTGATATGTTCTCAAGATCCACTGTAAATCAGCGAATCTCTCTCCCTAGGATTTGCTCACGATTTGAAAATCTGACTTGAAACAATCGCCTTCCCCCTAGGGCACCATATGCAACTTCAATATATTAGTGGCGAAGGAAAATATGCTGTGCTTGGCGTTTACAATTCCCACTCTAATTTAGCAGACAGGTGTTTTTGAGGAACAGCTCATCTGGCAAGAAGAAGGAGGGTCACTGGGTTGGGGCTTTTTTTCCTCCCTCTTATTTTCATTAAGGGGGCAGACTTGCAAACAGCTGGTGGAAGAAATTGCTCGGGGGAATGTTGTCCCCCCCCACATTAATGGCTGCAGGGGAGAGAGTCAGGAGGAGATAGCCATGCTGCTCAAAAAGGTTCCAGCCAAAATTCCTGATTTTGTATGAAACAGCTCCCTGATTATCAAAGGTGACGGGCGGGCTAGACTGCCAGGATCCTGGCTCCAGAGGGCACCAGGATCTTGCCCTTCCCCTGAAAAATAGCCTTTTCCTGAGTTTTTCTCCAGGACAAGAACCAACTTCACTGATCCTGAAACTTGTGACTTGCATTCCTGCCAGCCAGCCAGAAATTTCTTCCTTAAAGAAAAAAAAAAAGGGGGGAGGGGGGTGGGGGGAGCAGAATGGGAGGAGAAAATAAGAAAAAAATGTAAGCTAAACTAAATTAGTCCTGTTCTGAGAGCTAAATATGGTCAGGACATCTGTGACCTCCCCCAGCTTCACCCTGGCTGAGCGGGGACAATAGCTGCCATGTGCCACCCTTTGTTGTTGAGCCTGGAAAAGATTTCTAATCCCAGAATAACACACGCGTGCACCCATGCACGTAGACATGCACACACACACACATGAGTGCTGGTAAACTTGCATTTCACATCCAAAAGGGAAAAGTTGGCAGCAGGGCTGCCCTTGCAGTGTTGGAGGGATGAAAGAGCCTCCCCCGCTCCTTGCTTCATAAAACTCATGTGTACACAAGGGTTTTTCTTTCGTCTACAGATGTCCATTTCTAGTGTTACAAGGTGCAAATTCCGAGGTTCGGCAGACGCTGGAAGCTGTGTTCTCGTGTTGAAATGCCGGTATGTGGTCCGCGTGTCTCTGATCTCCAGAGTTTCCTAGCATGACATCTTTCATCATCATCATCAAGTCAGAGGATGTAGATACATGTGGCCACCAGATTCCCTTCCAGCATGAAGACGGGCTGCATCCTTTAATTCCTCTCTTCCCCCTGTTATGGGCAATGCTTTAAAGTCACTCCTGCCCAGCTTCGCAGGATGCCTGGCCTTGCCAGAGAAGTCCTGTAAATAAGGGCACATGCCGAAAGGAGATGGCTGGGGCCCTCACTCCAGCCAGCAATGCTCTAACCTCTCCCTGCCCCTCTTTGAAGGGGATAGGCGAGGGTCACCCCACAAGCCCCTGCTGCTCAGCTCATCTTGCCCAGTGTCAGGAAACGGTGGCCTTTCTCTTTATTTTTTTGGAAGGAAGTGGTTAACTCTTCCTTCACCGCCCCATGATGGGATTCATTTGCAAACGCACTCTTCAATCAAGAGCAAGCAGACCACAGAGATGGCTTGCGTGGGAGGGAAACGGGGCTCGGTGGGAAGCCTGCAGAGAACAGCCACGACCGCCCGCAGCAGAGGACCTCCTACCCTGGCTACTCCCTGTTAAAGTCATCTCGGCCACCCCACTGTGCCTGGTCCCACAGGTGCGGGGTTCGCCGTATGGGAGATCTCCCGCAAGGGCTATCACTTGCATTCGGTGGATATTTCTGATTCGCGTCAAAGTGGAAGCTGCGGCAAGTGTGTGTCAAGTCAGTTTTGGCAAGTCTCATGGCCCTCCCTTTTTTTTTTCTTTTTTTCCCTTCCGTTTTCTTGTTGCTGCTCAGCTCTGCAGAATGTAATTAGAAAATGAGCCATTTATAAAACAAATGTTTCCGGGAGAAACTCCCCTGAACACCCGTGTCATAAAATTATTGAACACAGCATTTCAGAGTGTTCAGGATCCAAAATTTCCTCGGGGCTCACCCCTATCCATTATTCTGCCTCTGCTTCAACTGGGCGGTGACATTTTACTGGCGGCACCCTGTTCCCCTCCGAAAGAGGTTGGCCTTCTGGCTATTCTGCTAACAAACTAACGCACCGCTCCCTTGGTGTCCTCCTCCGACTGCCAAAACCATGGTGGGGATGTCATGGTCTTGGGGCTGCCTGGCTCATTCCTCACTCCCCTTCCTAGCACATCTGAGCAGACAGAGGGGGGTGACAGCCCCCCACCCCACATACTGGTGATATTTTCAGAGCTGAGCAAAGCAGCATGGTTTCCAGAGCTGGGATGTCCCCTCCTTTTAGAAATGCTCATAGCTTTTGCTCAAGGTAAACACTTTGGGCTGGAACATCCCGTATTTCACCCTCTGCTGGGATAGGTTTTGCCCAACGACTCAGCTCCCACTAGAGCACCATGTAACTCGCCAGACTTTCCAACACACTCTACAAAGTGCTTTGAGATCCCTGCCAGCTCCCTCTCTGGTCTTCTGGCGCAGTTCAAGAGGCAGATACTAATCTTAACAGCTATATGCTGGCCGGGCCCTGGTTGCCTAAGAGATTCTCCCTGAATTTATTTATTTGGATTTATACAAAAGAGCATAAAAAGGAACACTCCTCCCAGACTCCAGGCTCACCAGCCATAAATTACAAAAACAACTACAATGAAACCACCCACAGTACCTCCCACCCCCAACATGACTGTTTTCCTCCAACACCCAGCTCTGCAGCAGCAACGTCCAGCTTCTCTGCATGCCTCGGCATTCCTGTGCGGAGACACCGACTGCAGGCAGCCCAGGGACCGGTGCTTTGGGAAGCTCTTGTCCTTGCTCCTTCTTCAGAGCTGCTGGGGTAGCGCTTGTGTGAAAAGCGGAAGAAGCAGTGGACATGATTTCCAGCAGACAGGATGACTCCCCAGCACTTTTAAAAGTCCACATGGACAAAGCTAGAGTAGCTCAGCTTGTGAATTCACACAGGACGCGGGCAGCCAAAGAGCCCTCAAGTGGTCTTCTGATCCCTGCGGGTCTTCTTGTCCACCTGGTCTCTACAGACAAATAGCTAATCTTGAAAGCCTCTGGTGATGGAGTTTCCACCACCTCCCACACAAAGGAATCCCAGTTCTCGCCCTTGGAAAATGTTTCCTAAGATCTGACCTCAGTCACCCTTGCCCTTAGCCTAATTACTTTATGTGCTAGCCCCAGCAGATATGGAGGACTGCTTTCTATTTCATATCCAGTGGGGAAATTCTAAATGCTCTAAGGCTGTTATCATGTTTTCCCTCAGCTTTCTCCTCTCTAGACTAAACAACCCCAATATTTTCAGTGTCCCCTTGCAGGTCATGTTTTCTAGAGCTCCATTCCTCTTTGTTCTCCTCTGGACCCTCTCCAAGGAGTCCACATCTTTTCTCAAGTGTAGTGCCAAAAGCTGGATTCAATATCCAGCCGAGGTCTTCCTGGGGCTGTGAGGAGCAGATGGATAACTTTGCATATCTTCTGCATAGAGCTGCAAGTCTGATGTCTATTTTGCTCACAAAAGGCAGAGCGCTGTTGACTCCTCTTCAGCCTGTGATACGCTATGCCCTCCCGAAAAGCGTCAGAGAACCAGACAGGGTCTCTTCTTATCAGCAGGGTCCTCTAACTGAAGGTTATTTGGCTTTGCTTTACAGCTTTTTTTTACTGCTCATGCTGAGTTTTGGCAATTTGAGCAATGTAGAAGCAATCCCTTGAGGTTTGAGTGCCCCAGGGCCATGTTCCCACTGAGGAAAGGAAGACGGCTTATAGCTCTTTAAACATATTGTCATGAATTCACACTCATGCCCTCACTTTATTTCAGACCCTGCATGGTTTTGTCCCAAGAAGGGACAACAAGCTAGTTGTTGCTTCTCTCACAGAGCTTGTTGCCTTCCCTGATGCAGCTGTACCCTAATCCCAGAGAGATGCTACAGATGCTATGCTGACTTGACTTTTGAGGTCATGTTCATCCAGCCTAAGTGTTCCATGTCACACCAACAAATCTTAAGAGCTACCTACTGCCTTGGGATGGGAAGATGTCTTGGATCCTGACTTGTTCTTCCTTGCAGGCTTGTTCTTGCCTTAGACGGCAGCAAACAGTAGAAGAACAGAGAAAGAGGAGGTGATGGGGTGGGCACCGGTGGGCTGGCACCCTGATCTCCAGGGCCAGATGCCCAAGAAAGCTCCCAGAGCATGGCTGGGCTGGGACCAGGGGACAAAATAAGGTTCATGCACTGCTGTGCCAGACTGCACCGCATCTAGGCACTGAACTGAAGGGTGCATCACCTGTGGGTGACCACATGGTCTAGAAAATGATCCAATAAAAACAAGCGTTATAGGATCAGAGCGTAACTCAGGCTGGAAGAAGCCCTGATCCAACAACATCTGAGTTCAGCCCAGGTTGCTCAGAGCTTTATTCAGTCAGCCTCAAAAACTTCCAGGGATGGAGACTGCACAGCCTTTTTGGGTCACCTGCTCCAGTGCTTGACTATCCTCACCATGAAAAAGGTTTTTCTATATATCCAGAGATTATACACACAGATCACACTCAGTATATTCTCTGCATGCATTTGTCCCAATCTTAAAACCTAGACACAGACCTGAAGCAATCCTAAGACCTTAGTTACAGCTTTACTCACCCTTCTGCTGCCCCTTTTATCCAGAGCATAGTCATAAAGTGGCATTAAGTGACAGATGGGGATGCCCGTTATGCAGTAGGATCCAAGTCACTGTGTTGGCAGGGGGATGAAGCAAAGAGAGCACACAGAGGGCAGCTGGCGCAGGGGGCTGCCCCCTCAAATGCAGCCGCATGCCTTTTGGGCTGAAGCCACCTTGTTGGTAGGGGGTGGTGCATTTTCTTGCACAGTGGGGTGCTGTCCTGGAGGGGGCCTTCAGATAACACTGCAATTTCAAAAATATGCAGTGTCAAACAGACATCCAGGCTGAAGTGGAGGCTGCAGGTGGAGTAACACCATTACAGAGATGTTGGACTCATCCCAAGCCCCAGGAGCTAGGGTCAGAGAAATCAGAATTAAATTGAAATGGGAAAGAAATCCAAACCAGTCCAGGGTGTGTTCATTCAGGATATTCTTTCTTTAACTCTGCCCTACAGTCAAGAAATAATGACGCAGTTATAATTCAAGCATGGTTATGTTTGTAGCCCTTGATTAGATTCAACTAATTAGATTCAGCAAAGATTTTTCTTTCTCTCTTCTGTTTTCCTTCATGCTCTTTAAAGTTACGGTGTCATTTGGGGTGGGTGAAGGCTGCCAAACAGTTAACAAACTAACCAGAAAATTCTCAGAAAGATCATCTTATTCTGCCATGTGTTGTTCCCAGTGCACCGGGGAGGCGTAGCAGGGGCAGAAGCAGCCTTCAGCTTGCTGCTGGCATTGGTCCAGTCCCCCAAGGCTGTATCTGGGCTTAATGATGGACCTAGGAAAACTGCTGCTATGACAGTGAAGGAGAGCTTGTGGATCGCTTGGGTTTTGGGTTTGTTTTTTTTTTTTTTCAGGAACACACTGCTATGTGATATTATGATCCATTTTTTTCTACTAGAGCCCAAGGAGTATAGGGCTGGAAATCCTGGTCCCACTGGATCCAAATGCAGAAATCACCTGACTCTGCCAGATTGAGGTTTCACCCCAGTAGAGATTAACAGACAAAACATTGTCCATAAGATACAAAGGAGAGCCGTACTCTCACAAGAGAACCTCTTAAGCAAGCGTGGATGCACTCTGTATTCAAAAGAAAAGCAAAGTTCAGAAGAAAATAAAAACACCTAAGTGTTTTGCCTTGGCTGATCAAAGACATCTGGGACTGCAATGCACAGCTTTAGAGGAAAACCCAGGAAGTTGCTGCCACACAAATAAAAAGCGACTGATGAAAAAAAGATTAATGCAGAGCAATTTTCTTGGAGATGGCCAGGAAACTAGATAAGACCAGAGAGCAGAGGAGGGATCTACTCTGAGGTGTCCATACCCATGACAGACTCCAGCAAAGCCACGAAACTGATTGCAGACTGCACCGGCATGGAGCCCAAAGCCAAATGCTAACAAAAGTCAGGAAGCCCAGCAGGAACTGGTGGGTTGCTTTATACATTATAGAACTAGCTATACACGCTAGATCTGTAATCCAGCATGGATGGTGGTCATCAACGAAAGATAAACTAGTTACAGAAGGCAGGAACACTTTGAAGCTACATAAATTGAGCTTCTTGGTCTCGCTGAAAGGTGCAATGGCCACAGGGTTTCACCTGAGGACTCACAGGCAGAAATGTTAGATTTGCTGAAAGGCCAGGTGAGGTTTTGGGTAATGGAGTCCACCAAGACCTCCAGAGGTGGGAAAGGGGCTGAAAAGATGCAGACAGCAGGGAGCAGAAAGGAGAGAGCAACCAGCCTTGCCAAGGAAATTCCAGGAGTGATGGTAACAGCAGGACTGCCTCCAGCTCCCTCAGCTACTGCTTTAAGATGGGAAAGTAGGAGAAAGGAGGGAAGATGTCCTCAAAAGAAGCGGAGGGATGACACTGATGGGGCTGTGGACTCCCCAGGTTTTGTGGCAGCAGGCGTAGCTATGGGGGTCTGGAAATTTGGGCTGATAATGTCTGAGGATTCTTCTTAGATGGATACAGGGCTGAGCTCTGTCCCACTTTTCAGACTTGTACCTCTTGCAGATATGTAACGACCTGGCTGTCTTTTTATCTTCTGCTAGACACACTTTTGACATAGCTCTGTAGTCACCTGCCTTACAGGGTACCCTGTCACCTGTAAGCCGTGTCCTGCCAGCCAGGGGGGACCACGCTGTCACCTCTGTCAAGCCAGGATGGCCACCTTTCCCATCCCTCTGACCTGGCACAGGTATGTCTGACCTACATCTGTGGTGGTTCTCACAAGCTCCCTCTATAACTATCAGAGACAAATGGGCAAACTGAAGGTGCCCTTTTCCTCTTTTGCAGCAGCAGATGGGTGGATGGGGCCCTGGGAGCACCTATTTCTGCCCGTCAGCTCCATAGGGAGCCTGAGAGGACTGGATCATCTGGGAATCTAAAGTCTGATGAGATGCAGCCAGACCTTCATGGATACTGGTCCATCTCCAGGAGCAGAGGAGAAGCGTGCTGCAGAGGGCACCCAGGCTTGGTGCAGTGCCATGGGTTCAGGGGTGGCCCATATTGTCTTTCCAGGGCTCTTCTGCTGCTGCAGGTGAGAGGGACCCATGTCAAGTGGTAGAAGACAAGCTCAGGGCAGGAAAGACCCAGAAGGGTCTGTCTTCCTAGGGATAAGCTTTTATTGTTCTTGCTCCACCATCGCCTGTATTGCCCTCTCCCTACAGATGTTACCTTGCTACTAAAATTACACTTTCTCAGCATAATCTACCATATTTAAAATCCACTCTGGCTCCCTGAAACTGTGACAGTCTTTTAAACCCCAATATTTTTTAATAGCCCATTTTCTATTCATTATATTTTCTGAGTCTTGAAGGTGATCTCGGGTTTCACACCTGATTTGAGGAAAATTTTTAAACAAATACTGAAATTCTCACTTAGTCACATGACTCCGAGAACTGGGACTTAAGAAATACCACAGAGCTTGCAATAACATTCTGTGAGTTGGCAGCTCTGCCCATCTTTAGGCTTTGCTTGGAGCAATCAAGTTCAAATCTGCAGTTCCTAAAAACACCAGGAAAATCAAAGCACTCCTCAAATGCCATGAGCCAGTGGAGGAAAATGCTTCATCCCTCTGCAAAATACAGACAAGACAGCCCATTCCTCCTCCAGCTTACACTCTCCTGTTCCTCTGTGGGAAAACACTCTCTGCTAAGGCAGCAGTTGGCCCATCAGCATCAGTAAAACCTCCAGCGAAGACCCTGTGCCAGCTTGTGCATCTTGTGCTGAGAAAATGGTCCTGAAGGGAATTTTGGCAGAGAAGTGAGTCCATTGTCCTGGGTGACGTCTGCCATAGGTAGGCTTTGAGAAGTCCTTGAGCACCCTGGATCGTTACACATCTCACGATCACAGTAATTAAGCTGAAATGGATTTAGGTGCTGGCTTGAGGCCAAAATGCATGAATATATCCACACCCAGCCTTACTCCAAGCATGACATGTTGGGACAGGGGGTTCGCAGTCTCTAAATGACAGCGAGTAGGAAGAGATGAAGCTGGCATTGATTAACTGAGCTGATTTTCCCAGAAAGAGCAGCGAGGGGGATCTCTCAGCCAGAACCAGCGGCAGGGGGGACCCATGGGTGCTGGCTGGATGAGAGGGTAAACACAAGCAAGAGGCGTCACGCATTCTTCTGTGCATCCCTCACCTACAGCTGGGCTCAGAGAGGAGGTGGCCAGCTTGCTGCTGAAGGGAAGGGTGTGTTAGTGCAGCATCCCAGCTCCCATGTGCACTGACCCAGAGCCAAACTACCGTTTGATTAATCAATCGTTCGATCCAGCTCTCTGCCTCCCTCCGCATGCAACGAGCATGAGCTGAACAGCACGCACTCACGGCCTTCAAGGGCTGGCTTAGGCAGCCCCTGATAGCGCTGTTTATACAGCTTCCCGATGGAAACAATGTGGATTTTATTAAACGATCCCATTAATGTTTCTCCATGTTGTCATTGCAGACTTCAAACGATGATTTATGTTGGCTCGTAGGTCTTTGTCCTCGCAGCCGCACCGCAAGCAGCATCCAAGGACAAAGTGTTCTGGGATGGGACGGTGGGAGTCCTGCTGCTCCGGCTGCACGGCCATGCTGAGGTCTGCTCCTCCAGTGCCACACGCCGGGGGAACAAAGGGACCCGCTGGCTGGCCAAGGACAGAAACACAAACCACACTGTCACCTGGGACCATCCTCCATGCTGCACTGTGGTGTTGGTCTCCCATGCCAATGGCTTAAAGGGATAGTGGCCCAGCGCCTGCAGAACCGCAGGCAATTTTTGTACCCTATTTGAAGTGGCACAGCTTCTTTTATCCCAGAAAAAGTTGTACCTGTTTGTGCACGCTGGTTGTAACCCCAAGAATTACATTTATACTGTCAGGCTGCTATCCCCTCTATTTTCCCCATTTTTTTCACCCCATCATTCCCTGGCTGATTTTACCCCAAAACCAGTTTTGCCTCCTGGCTGCCCATTTTGCACGTATGCCAGTTTTCACCTCAGGAATGAACCAAATAACCCACTCAGTGGGCAAAACCCAGCTATGGAGTCTAGAACTGTCCTCTTTGGGACCTACAAGCTGCAGACAGCCATTCTTGGCCCAGGTAAGGCGTGGCAATACCTGGAGTGACTGAGCAGTTGCTATGGATGGAGCCAGAAGGGCTGTATACCTGGGGCAGCTCTTTATATGTGCTTTGGGAGGTGTCAAGAATCCTGCAAAGTCCATTCTCTTCAAAATACTCACCTGCGTTGCTCTGATGTATGCTAGGTCTGATGTGGGAGCAGTGTTCTCAGGCTGTGGGAATGAGGCATTCCTGAGACAGCTCTTCCCCAAAAAACTGCAAGGTTTTCGCTGGCAGGTACTACTTTTGTGTGTGTGCCCAAGGGCTTCACTCTCCATGCTCACCCTGAACATCCCTCAGATGACTTGATCGCTCAGTCTTCCTGCCAGTGAGCAAAGGGCTCGCAGCCCTCGTGCAAATTGCCTCGAGAGGATCATTTGAGTGAGATGAGTGCTCTGGGTGGGGGGGTGGTCAGAAAACCAAGCTCAGCAACTGCATGGCCATATGCAGCTGCTGAAAAATCAGTCAAGGAGGTTTGCAGCAAAGCTGCTTTTCATGTGCCCAGGATGGCTGAGTGACTTTGCTCCTTACCCTCCTGTTTAAATACAACCCCGTCCTTGGCTGCAGTGTGAGCGTTATTTCACCCTGTGGGAGTCTCTTAGGGAAGATCTTGCTCTTTGGGGAACTGCAGCCACGTTAGAGCAGATATTGTGAAAGGGTTTAAACCGCCTCTCTCACATATGTAAGGTCACCATAACCACCATAAAAGAAACCTTCCCAGTTTTTGGAGTCTAGGCTGTGACTGTCTGTGTTGGCAACCACACACACCAAACGTTTCTGGGCTCAAAACTGCACTACTGGTAACTGCAGGGTGATGTCCTATAGAGGATATGGGGGAAGCCTGTGCAGAATAGCAAAAGTGCAGCTCAGTTTCTTGCATATTTTTGCTTTAAAAACCATCACAAGCTGAAAGCAAAAGGCAGAATTAGACCGAACAAAAATGCACCTTGTTGTCATCCACAGGTAAGTCTAAGCATCAATAAGCTTTCCTCACCCAGCTTCAGAAAGCTCACATCTCTGGGCTATGGCCCTCCTTGTGCTTACTTCTTCTTTGTTGCCCTATTACTCCCCTCAGGCCTTCAGTTTATCAAGACATCCTCTGGCCAGCCAGAATTTGACACCCATAGTACAGCAACAAACCTTGGACCAAACTCCAGGAGCTCAGAGTAACGGCCAGACCAGCTCTCCAGGTACTGGCTTGCTAGGACAGGAGCATGGTTGTCATGATGCGCACCAGGCCACCTTGCAGAGGACAGTCACTAGCACACAACTGCTCTCCTTTCCCCCCACGTTGTCTCCTTGATTGGGTAACATGTGTCTTCTGGCTGCAATAAAGGAGGGTGCAAACTCTTGCAGCAGTGACAACACAACCAAAAAGTCTCCACTTTCCTCCCTCCTCAGGATGAAGACTGCTGGGTCTAGTTTGCGGTGCCATTTAAAAGACCAGATTTCTTGCCACTCCAGTGGGAAATGGCAGTATGGAAGCCCAAGTTTCAGATGCCCACCTGGACCTGCCTGAATGGGGACAAACCAAGGGCTGTATCAGAGAAGGTCATGGAGGTGTCCGCATGAGCTTTGCAGGTCAACCCCTTGCCTGGGCAAGGTGGCAGGAGGCGAGCTCTCCTCTGTGGGGTTTTGCAGGGAAATGTTTCTCCTGAGCACCGCATAAAGGCTGCCTATATCACTATGGGCTAGCAAAACCCCTAAAAAAGTAAAATACAGCTGAAGGGAAGAATATATTGGGAAGCGAGTCATATGGCTGGCTGGGAAATGCAGGGCTTTGAAAGGGGATGGGGCGGGACAGGAAGAACATTCCTTTCTCACTACAAACGCCTTGAGCTGCTTGGGAAACATCCGACGAGGCCGCCCGCTCGCACCCTGGGGCCAGCAGCATGGGTCCTGCTCGCAGGCAGATGCTGCGCCACAGAGCCACAGGCTCGTCCGAGACCACCACCATAGATGGAGAGGGATGAGGTGCCCGGAAAGAGGCAGCCTGAGCTCCAGATGCTCTGGCTGGAAATCACGGCATGTGCCAGGTGCAGGTGGCTGCACGCCGCAGGCTCACCTCGCCTGTGCCTGCTGGTGCTGGCTCGGATCTGCTCGGCTGCATGCATGGAAAAGGAGGGAGAAGGGAGCGTGTTGCTGCGGGGATGTGTTTTGCAGCTCCATGTAGTGCTCACACCTGGATGCCTTCCCCTCTTTCCTCAGAAGATGGGGAGAAGTGCAATTGCTTTGTGCTTGCACCTCAAATGGGGCTTTACAGACCCTTTCCCCCCTTACTATGGGGCACAGACAATTGGGACTGACTTCAAGGCAGGTCTCCTTTCTGCCACCTTGTTCCTCATTCCCCCGTCGCTGCCTTTTCTCTGTCCCATTAATAGGGTTGCCTATTCTTCCCAAAATTTCTGAATTATTGTCAAAAGCAGGGTTTGTAAATACATGGAAGAGAAGAATTAAACAACTTCTTTGCTCCTCTATGCTGACAAAGCCATCACTTGGGACATCAAGGCCACCCCAGATGACTAGATGAGAGTAACAGCTGCTGAGCTAGCCCTCAGCTCCCTCGGTCCCCACGTAAGCGGCACAACCCTCTGTGTTGCCTTCTACAGACATCCAAGAGAGGGGACCCAGCCCTGCTCCCCCACTGCTGCATGCGATGTCACCCAAACTGGCGTCAGGATAGACCCCATCCTGCAGTGGGCTTTTTTTTTGTTCTTCTTTACAAAGGGCTGGCTTTTCCTTTTGATAATTATCAACCACGCTGATGTGCCTTTGTTCCCTTTGAAGTCATTTGTGTCTCCGCACATGCTTGCTGCTGCTTTGAGATGTGTTTTTGTCCCAAAATGCTGAGGACACCCATAAAGAATCACATGGCCCCGCTGCCTCCTCCCTGGCACAGAACCGCATGGGGGAGGTCTCTGCTCCTCCTCAAACAGGTATCAGTTTCCCCAACAAGTGCCAACAGCGCTTGTCTCCTGCAGGTATGATATTGAGTGAGCACTTCTTGTAGAGAAACTCTTCGCATCTGTCCTTCCCTCCTATCAGCTGGCTGATGGCATGGCGTTTTATGGTCCTAAATTTGATGTCCCGACTGTGCTCTGCTTGGCAACACTAAGACTGATGCAACGCAGAGGACGCAGCCTGCGAACGCACACGCAGCTGCGCATGCTCCCACCCAGGTCCCCGCACCACCCTGGTGACACGCAGCACACGGCATGGGGCTGACAAAGTGGCAAGGCACAGGGGGAGCACAGGGAGACCCCGAGGGGAGCAAAGAGCCTGATTTCAGCAGGGATGGGAGCGGGGTTTCTCCAATCAACACAACCCAGGGCTGGGCAGGATCCAGCACCCCCAGGGCTCAGCTTTGCTATGCCTGGATAAAGCCACTTCAGAAGCTGCAATGGCAGCCAGCAGGGATGCAGGCAGAGCACATCTCACCCTTGGCAGGCAACAGGTAGGGAGTAGAATTCCCTCCTTTATTTTCTCATCCTGACCAGAAACAAAGATTTTTGGAGCTGGTGGGAGAGGCGTGATAGTTTAAATCAACAGTTTGCTGTTAGCGCTGAAGAAGCCTGCTCTGCACGTTACCCAGTAAACAAACTGTGCTCTGAGAAAGAAAGGCCTGTTTATAAAAGCTCCTCTTGACATTCGCCTCCTCAAACATAGCAAAACATGTGCTAGAAATAGATGCATGAATGATCGAGTCTGTTTTGAGTCTCCTCTCTTCAACAACCAAGGAAATCCCTATGTACAAACATTTAAACTGTAACATCTGGAGTGCAGTAATTTTATCTTGAAGATCCACATCAAACAAACCTGCAGCTCAGACCAAGAAGATATACAAATACTTCCCCAAGGAGACCCCAGTCTTACAACTTGGGTACCAGGAGACCTGTGATTTAAAAGAAAGATAATTCAGCATCTCTTTATTCACGCCTGACAAGTATGCCTTCAAAGGGCATTAGCATGAAATTATCGCTCTTAATCAAACCAAAAGTAAACCAGATTTGTCCCAATTATTCGATGCAGGCCTTGAAATACCCGTTTTAAAATTTATAACCCAAGAAACCCTATGTAACATTTGCAGCCAGAACTTTACCCAAGAAATTTCATTTCGGTTACACTTTTTCTGTACAGCTGACCTGCTAAAATAAGCACCCAGCCATATATAGCACAGTACGTTGGCACTCACAGCAGTGGGGAATGACTGGATTCAATTTTCCGTGGAAGATGACAATTAAAATTGCTTTCTTTGGTGTATCCCATCCTTTCTGTTGTTTTTCTGTGCTCTCCAAGTACAGAGTAAATTTAGGACGCCGAGCTCCTTTTCCTTCAAAATCTCACTTCCAGTTTCCATCTTATTAAAGACATGACTTAACTTTAATGTGTGTAACATAAACGGCATCGTAAAGAGGAAGAATTAAAACAGTGTGGGAACATTTGTAGTTTCAAAAGGGGGAAATGGCACAGCTTATTTCCTTTTTGGTTGTTGTTGTTTATCCAGTGGATAAACTTTGGCATTCCCTCTCCTACCGAATACTTCGCCTGCCTTGCAATAATTGGGAATTCCACTTTTTGCAAAGTTGTTATATTATATCCACAAATAATCCATCTTGTCAAGTCCATCTCGTACGTCGAAGATAAAGTTGGAGCTGAGTCACTGCAGACATCTGGAGAAGGTTCATTACTTGTAATTGTGAGCCCCTCTGTTAATGCACCCCATGAGAAAGGAGCTGACAGGCTGCATATTTCTGCAAACTGTTCCCAGAAAGAACCAATTTCCTGACTTCCATGTGGTGTCAATAATATAGGCATGAGATGGAGCAGTGCTTATGAAATATTAAATCTGCTTACAGGACCTAGCTATAAGCAAATTCAGACCACCTGGGAGATGGAGGTTTGCACCGGGTATGTAGAGTTTGGCACTCACCTGGTATATGAGACCGATGGGCTCAAATCTATGCATTTTGGCTTATTTACCACAGAACTTCCTGACAGTAGGGGTGGGGGGAGGAAAAGGCAGACGGTGGAGGGAGTAAAACACATTTCTTCACGTTTAGGACTCAAACCTTTCAAATCACTGACATTATTAAATTTACTATCACAGGCAGCCAGAGATCTTATTATTCATCAGCAAAAAAAAAAAAAAAAAAAAAAAGTCTGATATTTCATGGCTTTTGAGTTAGATCATTTTGGTTCATGCCAATGAAAACAAAGCATTAGTGTTTTGATGTTTTAATATAATGATTTAATTCTCTCATTGATATTAGAACCCAGAAACACAACAAACACGAAGACCCCTTCAAAATCCTTGAGTCGGAGCAAAGGCTCTTAAATCACTTCAGCACTCCAACCTCCCGTTTCACAGCATGTGTTTTATGCTGGGGACTTTGCAAAGAGGGGGTCCTTGCCATTGCAAACGTGCAGTTTGATAGCGCTAACCTGCATTCGGCAAGCTTGCCTGGGTAAACTGAAAAACATCTGGGCTCTTTCTGCTGGCAAAAGCTGCTGCTTCCTTGACCTCAGAGCAGATCCGTCAACTCGAGCTCCGACACAGCCCCTTCAGTTTTCCACTCTTTGTGCGCTGCTCCCCAGGAGGTAACCCAGCACCCCCGGACTGGGAGCAGATGGAGACGTGGAGCCACAGGCATGGGGAGAAAGCAATCTTAATGGCATTAGGCCACCAGCTATGCTTTACTCCCCGGAATTCAGGGCTGGGGTTGAGGAGTAGTCTCCATTTTCCCTAGCTGGAAATAAAAAGGAAGTTTTCCCCCAAGAAAGCTGAAGGGAAGAAGCAGGGGAGAAACTGGCTTTCAGTAGAACAACAGCAAGATGCCAGCAAGCCTAATGGGGAGGGTTTGCTCTCTGTTGCATAGAAAATAGGGGTGAAGCATCACATGGGACTTACTAGCAACACCTTCCAGGAGGAGAAGCTGTCTGAGATGGTGGGGACAGGCCCCGGAGATGGTGGAAGGTGGGGGCTGCACATGCTACTGCAGACCAAGAGCTGGCCTACACCAAGCTGGGACAGATGGCATTGGAGATGTAGGATCAGGCCAGGCTGGCACCTTTGCACCAGCCATGCCACATCCACCCGGCTCCTGGGGAGCATGGGTGCACCCCGCTTCCTGCTGCCGAGCTTCTTTGCTGGGGCACCGCACAGCACAGGACATGGAGATTTGGACGCACGTACGCCTTCCCATCTATTTATTTCATGTGTGTGGGAAGGGGCTATTTTTGGTTTATAGCCTCTTTGCTGCAGCCAGTATCTGTCAGCGGGAGATGACGTACAGCACTGTGTGACGGCTCTGCTCCCTGCGCTCCCCCTCACACGGCAAGAATGCCTCTTGTTTTCTCTCCTCTGGACCACATCGGAGCTGAGAGCATCCAACCAGGCCAGCTTGAGGCACAGGCAAATCAGGCAGCTGCCCAAAGCAGCCTTGGCTTCCCTGCCTGTGCCAGAGCACTGCAAGACCAGTGGGATCCTGCCACCAAGGGCAAGCAGGGGAGGTGCATGCACAGCTGCCTGCATCAGCAGCACACTGAGATCTTCTCCTGCTCCCCGTCCTTGCCCTGACTCTCCTCCTGAGGACCAGCGGGCACAGACTGAGCAGGTCTGAGCTGGATTTGTCCCTCGCCACACTGCTTAGACCTAAAGGTCTGATGTTGCGAGGTGCTTTTTGGTGCATTCTCCTGTGTCGATGCCAATCCATAGGTCACTTCTGGATGCAAAGCCTGCAACCTCGCTGAGGACAAGTAACTGGCCATCATGTGCTTGTGACGATCAAGCCTAAGATCTGTCCCACATCACATAGACTGATACTGGGATTTAACCATATTTTTGCCTGGTACAGCTGGCACGGACAGAGGAGGGCTGAGCTGGTGCAAGACTTTGCCCGGCCCCTGCCTCTGGCTGTGCTGAGTACTGTGCAGAGGGGCTGGCACCAGCAAGGAGCTTCGGTGGGGCAGTCTGGTCCCCTGGGCTCAAGGTGATAGTGGAGTGAGCACTTGCAACTTCGTAGTCACTGGGACACTCTTCTTGCTTGCCTCATCCCTGGGTTTCCACGGAGACAACACTAACATCATCCTAGACCTGCAGAGAATGGTACTTGCTGGGGTTCATCCACTGAAGTCTGTACTTTTTCATACTCGCGACATTGACATCACTCTGGATAGCTGAAGAGCTGCCAAAAACTGGATTTGTTTCCTTACTTGCCTTCACCCTCTTGCCCACCACGTTTTCCCAGCAGGACACAAGCGATGCCCCCAGCCCTGCCTACATGCCCTTGGCTACCGATCTGCCCCCCACAGCTGCCTCTGCTCAGCCCCTCTGCAGGCAACTCAAAACCATACACTTCTGCACAGGCAGCACCAAATTGCACCTGAGCTGGCGAGGCCTTCTGCGAGGCAGAGTTATATCTGCCCAGGACCAGCACTGGTGCCTGAAGCCTGGAATGGGTACATCAGATTTGTGGAAAAAGCCTTTCCCAGCCTGTATCAAGCTGAAGATAAAAACACAGGAGCACATTCTTGTCTCCTTCAATGTTTTTAAAATTGGAACGTTGTACAAGAAAAGTTGCTTTTACCTAACGGGAAAGATCTGCCCGCAGTATACATCACCTTCTGTGGCTGTGCGGTGCTGGTCTCCCATCTGCTGCTTGTCACTGAAGGGTCTGAGCCTTTGACTCCCACATCTACAAAAAGAAATTCAACAACGTTTACATCTAATTGCAAATGCCACACTCTGGCAATATCTGCTGTCTCATGCTCCTCATGCAATAGAGAATGCACTACCCAAACAAGATGAATTAAAAATGCTAATAAAACAAAAAAGAATGGTCCATTGTGTTCCTCAAAATAATAATAAGTAAAAAAAAAAGGTTATTTTTTAATGAAGGGTAGAGTCTGTTGCTCCTGACAGCAAAGACGCATAGTTGGGCCTGTTTGAAAGAACATTCAGCCCAGCTGTTTCTGCTATGAAGCCACATTTCATGCCCATCATACTCTATTCACATACCCACATTTCCACAGACAGATGTCCATGCACAGCCCAATAAGTTGTCATCAGCTCAGCTGGCCAAACAAGCACTGTGGTTAGGTGGACCCTAGCCAGCTTCCAGGACACCTACCAGTCACAGTAGCTTCATTTTACACCTTCTTTTCCCCCAGCAAAGACCCAACATCACAGCACCCATGGGCCCAACATCCATGGTCACCATGACCTATGATGGGATTAGCAGTCTCATGGAGGGATGAAGGACTGTGTGGCCCCATGTCTGTGGTACTCCTGTAGTAAAAGAGAAAGGATTTAAGAAAGCTCTGGCTCACAGAAGGTGCAAAGGCTTGTGCCCGAGTTGCTCCCTGAGTATCCAAAGAAGCTCAGCCCAAGGCAGGACGCCTCCTCTGAAGATACACTGCCCTGAGCATGGTGGCATCCTGTGGCCAGGTGTACATTCACAGTGCAGCTCAGTACGCCCTTCTCGCATTAACAGAGCGGGGCTGTACTTTGGCAGGGGGTTTGTGACACCTCCAGCTGCTCTGCCTGGCTCTCTACCTCAGCTCCAGCTTTGAGACCCCGAATCCCTCCATTCCAGCCCAATCCTTCCTGGTGCTGAGCACAGAAATAACACAAGCAAAACCAGGGACATGCAGCACTGAATCTCACCAGTCATTTACTGCCTCAGCAAGAAGAGCTTGGTAACAGGCTGTTATATTTAGCAGAAAGCAGCAGTAGAAAGGAGATACCAGGACTAGTTCACCAACCCAGGTCACCTCCCTGGCCGGTGCTGTTATCAGTTATCAGTGTCTGCAGCTCTCCAGGTGCTCGGGGAATGGAGCTGCTCCTCACCACCTGCAGATCGTCTTACCCACTTACCGAAAACCAGAGTCAGGTGCGTGCCACTGCCCATCAGCACATGCCAAGGCTTTTGCCAGCCAAGGTTTGAGCTGGGCTGTGAGCCGACTCCCTAAACCATGCTGATTTACCCCAAAACAGGCTTTCCCTCTCCCACCCTCCCAGCTCAGAGAACATGTTGCATCACCCCCAGCCTTCCCCTCTGCTTGCTTCTGACGGATCATGGTGACCTTTATTTCCTGGAGTATTATAAAGTGTTACCTGAATGGGCCTCTTGCAAAATAAAAAAAAAACACCACACAACAGCATAAACCAAAGCAGTTTGGGTAACGATGGCCTTTTGGCCTGGTTTATCCTACACCAAAGTCCATAGATGGCAATTCTGAACATTTCCCAGACCTTCACAGTAGACCTTGGAACTGTCTCTCTAATTTATCGGTTGTTTCATGACACATGCATTTCTCTTATATAATCCTAGTGTTTTGCTTATAAGCTGTATTATAACTGGGAATCAATCTTCTTTATTTGAACATTTAGGACAGATTCACACATCATTTTACCATTAATTAGGCCAGACTCAGCCTCGCAGATCTTTCAGGTTTCAAGCCTGGCTGCGGTGTTTCTGTTCTTTGCTGCTGCTTGCTTTATGTGAAAAACTCACAGACTTTAGGGCTTTCTGTTGCTGCTTGAAGAAGAACACAGGTTGTTTCATCACTGGTTGTGAGACATGTGTTACCCGGCTCATTAATTCACAACAGTTCTTGTTTTCTCTGCCTTTTCCATGCTGATCTGATACATTTGTGAAGTCCGGAGTTGTACTGCAAGTGATTAATGCTGCAGTGAAGTCTAATAAACTGAGATTCCAACAAAAAGTGTGAAAAATGTAATCTCTAATGTTCTGAAAGCTCACATATGACAAAACCCATAAATCACCCTAGAAGTAGTCATTATGGTGAGTTACTAACTAGATTATACAGCTGCATTTGTCATAATTTCCCATTACGTAGAGAATAAACCTATCAGCCTGATTTATGACAGAGGGCTTCACAATATGGGAACTGGGACCTGTGCTGTTCTGTGGCAAACGAAGAGAAATGTTGTGTCTGCTCAAGTGCAGGATGGAAAAGGCAGGAGGGGAGATCTTCCACCGCCATTTGAAGGCAGTGATTCAGGGCCAACGAGAGGAGTCAGGCTTATGCTCATGGGATGGCAAGACAGAGCATCCACCAACCTGTCCCAACACCACCAGCAGCAGCAGAACTTGCTCTCCACAAGCAGGGAAGGGAGAAGCTGGGAGGTGTTTGGGGAGGACCATAGCTGGTCCTGGGGAGAGTGGGTGCTTTAGTCACATCTGGGCATACATTATTGCCAGACCCCTTACACACACCAAGCAGCCATGCTTTAAGCATAGATCTAGGCAGAGCCTTCCCACTTTTAGGGAGGAGAGAACAGGAGGGGCTGGCTTGGGGCACGAATGGTCAGCTTCAGCCTGTGGAAGAGACTTTGGCCAACCTAAATGGCCTCGTGAATAAGGGCAGGCTGCATTTCTTCAGTGTCTTTTTCAGACCACCGCAGGGTAAGTTACATCCTCCTACAGTGATCTCTGTATTGCCACACTGTTCTGGATTGCATGAGAAAGTCTGCAGTGATTTGAGATAATTCCCAGCCCCTCCACAGAGGCAAACAGTGAGCTGAAGTGGCTGATTTACTACAAGCACAGCTGAGGAAGGCGACATCAATGAAGACACTTGGCAAGCCCGGCTCTGTGCAACCAAAGCCTGCCTGTCTGTGGTGGTACAGCCTGTAATTAGCTAACACTCATCTGCTATATGCAGCAAGGATAAATATTGACAAACTTTGCAAGGTTCTCCATTTATTCAGCAGCTGCTGGAAGTGCCAGGTGGTTTGTAGCCTGGTGCATCTCTGTCACCACAAGCTGCCACCCACCCTTACGACAGCTCACAGCCAAGAGCAAGGAAGAGGTTGCCTGTGTTCTCCTCTTCTAATTAAATACCACAGGGGCTGGTAACACAGACACAAGGCTCAGAGCAGCAGTGTGAACTCCTTCTTGCCTCTGTTTGCTGCTAGAGATCAGACTCTGGAAGCTGCTAACACCTACCCAGAAGGCACTGGAGCACTGAATTTTGCTGCTGGGTTCTTGCAGGACTTCGGGGAGATCTCCTTGGCCTTCTGTGTCTCAGCTTCTCACCTATACAATGACTGCAGGAAAAACTGCTGTTTCTGACCTTTCCAAATAAACCCACAGTCACCATGTTCAGGTGCTGAGATCCTCTCTCTGGAGCACCTCAGAGAAACAAGGAACCATTTTTTTTTCTTCAGGTGGAGCAGCTACAGTCATCCAACCCAAAAGGATTCTCCCAAAGGCCAGGGAGCCAGAGAGGGGAAGAAACTTGAACAAGTGCTTTTGCCTTTCTAGTTGTGGAGAATCAAAAGCAGTCTGTGGGTTGTGTGAGGAAGAAGCTGACAGGTGAGCTCAGTAAGCCAGGAGAGCTCAGTGACCAGAAGCCAGATGCCCAGAGCTCCTGCACTCCCCTGACAGTCTCTCACCGTGGCCTTAGCAGACTGTTTAAACATCCCAGAAAGGGCCCAACCACGCAAGAGAAGAGGCTGTGTTTGCCCCGCAGGGGATTTCTGCTCATTGCCGTTGTGCAACAGGCAAATGCAATGGAAAAAACAAGGACCATAAAGGTAATGGGGGTCCCCAGGTGCTGTAGCTCAACAGACTACACAGTCCCAACTTTCATGCGGCCCAGGTTGCCAGATATTGGGTGAAGCAAAACAAGATGGCTTTTTGGTTATTGATGGGGAACTCCAGCCTCTGTGTCACCTTCTGAGGGCAGAAGCAGCATGAAGGGGCGCAAAAACCAATTAGACAAAGGGAGATGGAGGTGAGACCATGCTGCCATCCCTCTGAAAATGAAGAAAAAGTCTTTCAAGAATGATCCCCAAAGCCAGCACACGTTGTTTGTGCTTGCTGTAGTGACAGCAAGCTCTAGCAACCGGGAAGTGTAACCTGAGCAAAGCACCTTATCTCTGTGACACCTGGAAGGCGACTTGCTAGACGTTATCACTGAGCAATACTTTGATCTACCAGGTGGGAGCAAAATGAATGGATCCCACATGTTTCTCAAGAGACTTCTCCACTCCGGGCTCTCCTGGCCCACCTGAGCCCACCTGTGACATCCAGCTCCATCTCAGATTCCCACCCCAGCAAAGCACCTGTGGAGCTGAAATCCACCTTGAAAAACAACTGAAAAAAAAATCAAACAGAAGAAAATTCCTTTTGTGGCAGGCAGGAGAGCTTGCTTTGGCCAGACAGCAGAGCCCTCTTCAGTCCAGCGGCGGGTAGTGAAAAGCTGGTTGAACCAATGTGACCTCGCAGACACTGGCGATCTCCCAGTTGAGCCAAGCCGGGGTTTATCTGGTGCTTGGGTATAGCAGGCAGCAGGACCTTCAGGACACAACCAAGTGCACCCAGTCATCAAAGCTCTCACCATAGATAGAAGACAAGATTCTGTCAAAACCAGAGGAAATGCATCATATAATGACAGATTGCAGTTCTAGGAGGAAGCATTTTTTCATGGAGAAATCTTGGGGTGGAGGAGGAAAAAAAGGGGAGAAAGGGAGGAAACCCACATTCTGAAGCTAATAAATAATTAAAAAAGTGATTTAACAAAACACGTAATCATGTGACAAGGTAGTTTTTCTTGCAAGCAGGTGCACCACAGTTTTAGAAATATTAAATCTTAAGAGGTTTGCATTGCACAATAGATGGCAGCCAGAAAGCATGTTGATGTTTTTTGGCAGTGTTTCAGATGTCATGGTATTTTTTTTTCTTTAAAGCTTCCATCAGCAGGAGGGAAAGCTGTGCCAAGGAAAAGGAATCAAATCTGGATGCAGCAAGACTCGCATTCAGACGGAGGCTCCCTGCCAGATGCTAACAGGGCCAAATCGGAAACAACCACATTGAGTTCATTCCGAAAACTGCATAATCAAAAGCCTGCATAAAGGCAAAAAAAAAATTAATCTATTTAATACTTAGCTAAATTCTCAACTGTTGAAATAGATTTGAAGAAAAACTCATCATAATCCCCTTTTCCTGTTGAGAAATTCCTCCTTGTTCCGCAAGACGTCCATGAGATGGCAGGAGCGCACTCTCCTCCGATGGCCAAAGGGATCGAGACACTGCTGCCATCTCCACACTGGAACCTCGCTCTGGCTGTGGGCACTGCTGAGAAAACACTGATTTGTCTTTCTGTGTATTGCTGCTGAAAAAAAGATGAGGAAGCGGCACCAAAGAGCACATCTTCAGAGAAGAAATCAACTGATAGCTGTTTCCCAGAGAGGCTGGGAATGGATCCACTTGCTCCTATTGCTTTCAGCAGCCTCTTGCTTTGGGTGACATAACCCTGCTCACTGCATACCCTGGGTCTACACTCTTACCCTGTGCTGTGCACAGGGATTTGTGAACAGGCACTGAGAAAGTGAAAGAGTGCCGTGAGAAAAGGACCCAGACATCCACCAGAAAGAAAGCTGGAGGCTGTTGTTTAGAAATGTCATTAGGATGACTGTGGAAACAAACCCTCAGGGATGTCCCAGTTTTCAGCTCTGTTGATGATCCTGAAGCCTCCACACAACTGGGGCACGGCTGCGAGCCCACCTCTGGTTAGGCAGGACCCATAGCAGCTCAGCTTCTGTGTGCCAGGCCAAGGGATGGGCTGGCAGTTGTGCAAGTGCTTCCCTTAGCCAGGCTGCAGAAGCAACATCTCAACAAAAGCACGCAGTTGCCCCAACAGCTTCCTGAGAGCACCTTGCATGAAGGAGCTGCTCTTTGCATGCTCAAGGATAAGGATCTTAAGACCAAGAGGTCTTCCAAGCCTTTCAGCCACTGATTTGCCAAATCCATGCTCAACTCATAGAGTCATGCAGACTTGTTGCAGTTTTGCATGGGAGGAAAGGGTTCATTTGCTGTCTCTGTGAAGGATACAGCTAGTTATGCCCCAGGTTCAGGGACTCTCAGCTCAAGTCCTACCAGGACAGGAAGGCAAAAGAACTCCAGCAGCCTTGCACTGGATCCTCTCTACAAGCAGGTGTAATTGGGACATTACAGCCAATGCCTCTTCCCACTGATCTGCTCGCTGCCTCTGCACTGTGGGAGCACAGCTGGGCCAGTTTTGTTGTGCTCAGAGCTCCCTCTGCATCTGTGAGTTCACACCTACGTGCATTGCTATAATCGAATACACACACGAGTCATCATGCGTGTCTGCCTCGTACTGAGCGGCAGGGGATGGGGGCTCAGAGGGTGCTGAGGAAGACCCAAAAGCCTCAGAAGATCTGTGTGTTTTAGCAGAGCAAAGGACCACTCCTCCTCCAGTGTCCCATCTTACGGCAGGCGCTGCCTGGCAAGTGGTAGAGCTGCATTCCCAGGGACATCGGTGCAGCCTGCAAGCAGTGGTGCTGCAGGGAGATACTGCCCTCTACAATGACCAAGAGATGGTGTCGGTTAACATTTCTTAATGTGGCCTTTCATCTTCACATTACCAAAATCTCCCTTACCTCTTGTCTGTTGAATCTTTTGCTTCTGTATCTTCCTTAACCACCTCCTGGCTTTCAAGCTTTGCAGTTCACCATCTGTAAGTGATCTACAAGATTGCTTTCCTGTTCTCTTAATCCCCTCTTTCTTCTGCATGCTACATCAGCTGGTATCCTAGCTCCTGGTTGCAGAACCAGTTTCATATCAAGACACACAGGTTCAATGCATCAGATTGCACAGCTGAAACATGTTGAGAAGCTGATGTTTGCCTGCATCCATGGACAGTTAGCTTGCTGGTTATAGATAACGCTCAGAAAGCAGTGGGACAGGAGCAGTGTGAGTCCGTCAGCGTAGCAACTCTACTACCTAGCTCCTGAGAGCCCACAGAGCCCCAGGGACAGAGAAGTGTCCATCAGGATACAACAGCTTTGAAGATGAGAGGAGAATGGGGCAGGAATTGTCCCTTTCTCATGAGGGCCATATAATTCACAAGGTTAGTGCCCCAATTACAAACAATATGCGAGCCCACAAGACTTGGCACTCAAGAGAGATCTAATCTTGAATCCTCAACCTGAGTTGAATCACTGCTGCTCTCTCTGGTGTTTACATAAATTATTAGAAAACCTCTGCCAAATGCATAAATCCCATCCTGATGCCCCCTGATGTCAGGGAGAAGGTGCTTGGTAACTTTACTGGTCTTTGGATCAGGCCTCAGAAGAGCAGCTGCAAGATATTAACCAGCAGGCTCAGAAATTCATCTTTGCTTTAACTCGGCCTAAACCTTTGTAAATAACTCATGATAGGTCAGGGGGAAAAGGAGCTAACAGCTCATATCTGGCTGTGTTCCCCTGTCCTATAAAATAAGCTTACGCTCTTAAGAAAGAGGAAAGCTCACTAAACAAATTCACCCAGAGCAGTGGTAGTTTCCATTCCGCAAACCAAACTATTCAAGAAGCACAGAAATCGCTGCGATGATTCTTCACCTTTTTCCACGGCCGATAACAATTTCCCCCTTGTTCTGTCCAGCGTTCCCACTGCGACTGCTTCCCACCGCCTCCCAGTTGCCAAGAAATCCCTCCCGCTGCTGCAAGAAGCGTGACAGCTCCTAGGAACTATCTGCTTATGGCATGTAAAGCAAGATGGTACAGGGAGGAGAAGCAGGTATGTTTTCTTCTGGCAGGAGATATCATGGGCAACATGGCTGGCTTGTAGGGGTACCAGGCTTGGGGGAGGTGGCGGGGGGGGCAGGTCTGTCCTGGCTTGAGGTGTGGGTAAATCATTCCACATTCCTTTAGCTCCAGCTGTGTCAACCAGCATCTCAGAGTGCCACAATAACACAGATCATAAACTGAATACCTTTTTATTTTGTTTTTTAAGGTGGTTCTGAAGCAGCAGGTGTTGTTACCTGGCTCAGCTGAGAAATTGTTCAGCACTGCAGCAGTCTGTGTCACAATTATCACTGCTCCGACTGGGAAAGCAATGGCTCAACAGGGAAATACAGAGCTGGAACAGAACGAAGATGGGCAGTGATAGCTGCACATCATGTGAAGATTTCCCACAGGCAGAAATATGGAAATATTAGCATATTTTCCATTATGCAAAGGATAGGATTCCCATGCAGTGTTGGCATATGGGGAGCAGCTGTGAAAGGTGGGGATTGAGCATACCATGCTGTCACTTCTGGGGAAAGCAGCCAAATGCATTGACACTTTTCATGTACACTGGCTCTAGACCAAATGGCTTTACAGCAGGACTTCCAAA
This sequence comes from Falco punctatus, assembly GCF_963210335.1. Lineage (NCBI taxonomy): Eukaryota > Metazoa > Chordata > Aves > Falconiformes > Falconidae > Falco > Falco punctatus. The sequence continues at coordinate 38,484,422 of NC_137587.1, read as the reverse complement.
TTACTACCTCAACCACCGCATGTACCTCTTCTACGGTCTTAAAATCTGCCTGTGAAAATGCTCATTCCTTTCTGCCCTAAAGCTCCGCTTCCCAGTTCACGTTTCTCTGGCCTCCATGAGGATCTTAACAAGGCTGAGAAATCTCAGGCCTCATGCTGCCTGCATCGAGGGGAGTTTCACTCTGCTTGTGAACCACCTCTCAACCCTCGGTGAGGGCAGCTCCACATGACAGACCTTTGCAGAGCCCCAGCCCCACTGAACTGCATTGAGATGAAGGGCATCCTAGGGCTTAGCTTAAACTGCTGCTGAAATGCGGTCTCTTCTGGAATGAAACACAATCATCCATGAACAATGCACACATCAGCCATTGAAAGAGGCAAGTGAAAGACACAGCTCCAGGAGAAATTGCAGACAAAAATGGTCGGGCATGGGATGGGGGGTGGGGGTGGGGGAGTGGGGGGGTGGCAGAGGGTCTGACTACAGTTCTCTGTTGAATTATGTGTTGGAGCAGACTAGATCATAACAGCAGTGTTACACCAGATGCACTGCTGTTTTCCTATCAACAGGTATGACATTGGTTAAACCATTTATTTGATACTCACTAATCGAGGAAAGCCCAGAGGAGCTGGGAAATGAAAGAGGTAATTAGATATTCCAGAGCTCGCCCGCTCCTGAGTGCACATGTGAAATGTTCAAAGCCAAAGCAGCGCAGGTGTGTATTCCCGAATGGTGACTCTTGTGCGGTTTAAAACTAGGTTGGCAAATGACTCAGTTTTCCATAAGAGCTACCGTGTCTGCAAAAAACTTCCCAGACTCCAGCTGCCATCTCGTGGTTGTATTAGACATCTTATTTTTTTCCTTCTGGTCTATCACCACTCATGGCTCAAGCAGTACTTTTCCAGGACTAGTAACATCAACAATTTCTGGGAAATGTTTTCCCCAGGAAAGCAGTGGTTAGAAACATCTTATTCCCAGATTGCAATGGTTTTGACCTTTTCACTACGCATTAGAGAGGATGCTTTATTTTCCACCAAGTGACATTTGAAAAAGGTGGACTCTAAGGGAGGGGGTGTGTTTAACATTGCTTGTCATCCTTGAAAGCTCCAGGGAATTTCAAGCAATGTTCAGCAATACACTTAGGTTTGAACTTCACTGCTGTCTTCCCCTGACTCCTGGTTAATACCCTCTGGCCCACCACATCAAGCAGGGAGGCTTCAGAAGGCTGTAGGGTCTGCAAAGCCGAGCTGCAGCATGCTGCAGCCCCTCCAAGTTGGAGACACAGTTTGTTGGCTCCTTCCTCTCTAAGCACTTGCTCCAGCCCTGCTTTGTGCAGCAAATCTCGGAGCCATCTGCAGCCCCAGGAAAACTAGCAAAGCTTTGAACAAAATCAGAGGTCCATCTGCACAGAGCAGCTTGCAGTACAGAGAGTCCTAGGGTAATGTCCTGGCTGCAGTGAAGCTGAAGGGAGTTTGGCTTTTTTTTTCAGCAGGACAAAGCTTTTGTCCTTGCTCTCTTTTCCAGACCAGTTTCAATGTGATTCAGAGTGTCAGTGGGACTTGCAGATGCTCATGGGGCTACACTCCATGCATAAAGTAACATACATTCCCAAAGCTGTTCTGGTCTAAGTATTACCTGACATGTACAACCACCACCTCATACCCTGCACTCTTATCCTGCTGCGCGTCATCACAGCCAGCAAACATCTGACTACAAGGCCTGTTCAATTCAATCTGCTCTTACTTAATGACATCTGTGTGGTCACCACTGTAAAGCTCTGAATTCTTCATGCACTGTGCGTTGATATGCACACACTCAGTAAATAAATGGTATGTAGGCATTGACATGAGATGTGGCTGGTACCTCTTCAGAGACAGTCATCAATGGCATCACAGTTAAAGGTAGCTACAAAAAAATGTTGCAGGCTTTAAAACCAAACTTCTTTGCTTCTGAAGGCTTTAGGCCAAGGCTGGATGGTGCTTTGTAAGAGACACTTGCACTGCACCACAAGCTAGGAGCCAGGCTCTGGCAGCTCCAGAACGAGATTTTCTGGCCCATGTTTTGCAAACATGAGTTAACCAGAAATCTTCAATCTGAAAAATAGCTGATGGCCCACCAAGACACTTCCTTTAGCTGGTACTTTCTGGAGTCAGCTGCAAAGGGAAGACAAGACCTGTGCATGGTCCATCACTCCTACAACAGTTCGTGTATCCTGCTTCCCACTGTCATCTCTGGGCTGTCTGTGGCCTGTCAGCTATAGACCTGTAGCAGCCTGGTAGCAAAGCTGATGTCCAGTGCCAGGTATATGAGTCGCCCTAGAGGCAGCAGGCTACTCTAATTTATGTCTTCTTTGATGCAGCATTGTGTGCTACAGAACTTACCAACTTGATTGAGAGCTACCAGATGTGCTGGATTTTCTACAGAGAAATTGAACTTGAGCAGTAGGTTCTTCCCCAGCACTGACAAAATCTGAAGTTCAGCAAGAAGCTTGGGTACCGTCAAAATATTTATTTTTGAATACAAAATCTACACGTTATCTCTATTAACTTTCTTCAGTGCAGAGGAAAGAAAGCCTGCTTGCAATACTACTTTATGGATGTCTAGACAAGGGCTTGCCTTAGATGACTACACTGATGCAAATGCAGCACACTAATAACTTGAGCAATAACCCACGATGAGTGTCTGTGTACCATCTTAGAGAGGTAAGGCCAATGAGGAAGAGCTTGGCCACAGGTATACTCTATACCTGATGTGCCTCACTGCATCTCCAGCTGTCAGGCAATGTCCATCAAGCATTTGTCACTTTCAACCATTGATTCATTACATACAATTAATATGCAACACCTGACTAAGTGTCATTTAATTCCTGGGCCAAGACTGATCTCTGATGCCGGGGCCTAAGGGCTGGCACCAAATTTAAGTTCTAGACCTGCATCGCCTGGCAGTCAACCCAGTCCAACAAAAAGTCCTCAGAAGAGCACTTTTATTTTGAGTGAAAAGCAAAGCAAGGATCACGTCCCCGCAGGACCCTTGGACCAGCCATTGCTACAAAATGTTCATGGCTGTGTTGTGTAAGGTCCTCATATCAGAAAAGACTGCTTTCTTTTTATACACTTTTCTCATTTGGAGTAGGTTTTGGATCAAACCTTCACATCATATGATAACAATAATATCCAAAAGTTTTCCCCTGAAAAACTGGGATCTGCGAAGACCAAAATTAATGGGACTTCCAGGCTGAAATAGTGCTGTAAATGTGTAAGGAGAGAAGAGGTCACTTAAATTGGCTCCTAATGCCCCAGAGAGCTAGGCTGTGGTTACCTGTCTTCGGCATTAGGTCAAACCTCATTGTCCATCTCATGGGGGCTGCAGTAGGCGAGACAATGGAAAAATTCAAGTAATATAGGGCCCATCGTGTGAATCCAGATTGACTCCATGAGTAACCACCCAAAAATATCTGCCGTCAGCTGCAGGAGCAGGGTCCCTTCAGACGAGCGCCCAGAGCAGGCAATCCCGGGCTGAGCACTGTATGAGCACAGCTGCACACGCCAGGGCCCCGGTGGGTGCTAGAGGAAGGATAGCCGGGGATCTGTGCCAAAGCTCATAAACACCTCTGTGCCAGAGGCTTAGTCACATCCCAAGCAAACCAGGTACACGAAACATTTTGAGGTGATCTCTGATCGTTGCTTCTTGTAGGCCCAATCAGCCAGCTCACTGTTCGTGCAGGACTGGTGCAAGGTTCCTGTAATCTCCTTTGCATCTCACACTGGCCAACCAGTTCCTTCTTAGCTCAACCTGCTTCCAGATCAAATGAAAGCATATTTCATGTACTTTGCTCAACTCGGAGATAAGAATGACCAGTAAGAAAGGATATGAGCAAGGTTTATAGCAGTATTACGCTGCAGGAATGATTTAAAAATGCCCTATGACAACACCAGTGAATTTGGCTTCAGGAAAATACCTAAAGGGATGAGCTTCAAAACACAAAACATCAACAAAAAGATTTGGCAAGGCAGTGCTGCCCTTCAGTTCTTTTGCTCTGCCATTGGTCTTGGCCATGAGATCTCATCCTGTCCTGGTGATTCCTGGCCGCTACCACAACTCCAGCAACATCTGAGCTACCCTTCTGCAAAGCTGAGGTGCTGGTGAGCTGTGAGGACCTCCTGCTAAGATGTGGGTGCACATCTCACCAGCACGTGTTCGGCTTTGTGCATCTTGACTTTGGAGCTTAAAAAGTTGGCACTCAGGTGGAAGAGGGAAAAATCTGCCTCTTCCCATTCTGTGTCTGGATTTGGTGTGAAGGTTTAATCAAGTTCAGCCCTCTTGTACTTTCAAAGTCAATGCCAAGTCTAGGCATAAGCTGGCTAAGTAGCTGCTGAGTGCCTCTGCACGTTTGCCAGCAGAGTTGTGCAATGGATCTGATGTTTTTCAGCAACAATGGTGGGGATCCTCTTCCTTTCTCAGGGCAAAATAGGCTTTACTAACACATTAGCCAAGATTTTATTGTAAAACCATGGGAGAATGAGCCATGTGATTAGGGCTTTATGAATGAAATTCCAGTCTCTAAATATTCAGGCTGCAGACTCCCCACCCTGGTTTACAAGCTTTCCTACACCATGATCCTGATGTTGGCTCGTGCTGGCAAACGGCAAGACTAGGGCCACAGTCAGTTTACTACACCAGGTTCTGGTATGCAAACCCTGTCCTTTCCAAAGGGTTTTTACAGCAAGCTTGGTCTTGCCAGGTGCCACACACTCCCAGTTCCCATGAATTTCAGAGGAAGCACTTGGCAGCGTGCAGGACTTGGCTCATACCATATGAAGGAATGTCTCAGCATCTGTGGCACTTGGATTAGCAGGCTTCATGCTGCCAAGCGAAGCCGAAGCCGACTCCTCACATCTTTGATTAGATCAGCCTCAATCAGATTAACATTGCCAAATAAGAAAATTTCTATCTACGGTCATTTGACCTTTAAAAAATTCCATATGATACAATTTTTGCACTGAAAATAAGCTATAAGCTCTTTGCAGAGCAAGGATTCAGGCGCAGTTCCAATTCCTCAGGACTATGCATTTCTCATTATATGCTGCAGATGATGTCTTTAGGACATTGAGTGTCTTGGGGAGAAAACATCCCACAAAAAGAAAGGTTCTAATTGCTTATATATTTCTTTTCTTTCATTTAACCAGTCAGATTCTTGCAGAGAACAAAGGTACACCTGAAAAGCACAGATTTTGTGTGTGATACTCAGGTAAGTGCCAGTTTGTTGTAATTAGACTTCTTAATAAAAATTTCTATATGGATTTCTAAAGGCACTCACTATATTATTTCCTGGTGGTGCTTCACAGAAGCTACATGTAAAAAAATCAGCATTTTACCAATAGCAATGAAGGGCTGTCATCCCATAAGCAGGCCTCTCTGCCGGTGGGCAAATCTGGAAATGAAAATACAGAGATGGGATGGAGAAAAAAGCAGCATCTGCTCATTGCAGGATATGTGTGAAAAGATTGCTTTTAATGATGCTTGTAAGGAGCCACAGGGGACAGAAAGTTTGAATCTCTGATCCCTCCATCACGTCCTCTTGGACAACGTTGGATGCACAGTTGTTGCAGATGGATTCCAACTGCTTGAGTTGGTCTTGCTGCAGAAAAACTAGCGAACTCCAGAAAAGAGAAAAAATAGACTCCTAAGACAGTTATTTAAACACTTGGCAGGTTTTTATCAATCAGTATTTATCTAACACAGAAATGCAGCCAGCTTAGCTGTACTTTCACACGTCTGAACTTGCCTTTTGCAGAGCATGGACACAGTTTTGCCTTCCCTGAGCTGGCTGAAAAGTCTGTGCACTAATGTTGCATTCCTCTCTCCCCAGCATTAATGTTCTCCTCCTTCCAAGAGGGGAGAAGTGACCCAGAAGCAGGGCTGCAGGAGACATGAGCCCTTTCCCTCAGCCCTTTCTTGTAGCGTTGTGTTCATCATGGTGATTTTTCCCCACTCCTTCTTTAAAAGGGGCCATAAAGACAGATGTGAGAGAGGCAACAGCTGTTACTTGTGCCAAGTTCTGCCAGAGAGCTTGGAGAGCAGCTAGATACCTTCTGATCTGGATTCACATCTAGACTCCACAACAGCCCTGTGTGCCCTCCCACAAACCATGCAATCATTCAGTGCCTCACTTTACTCTCTGCCAACATGTTTAAACACTTCCTTTTTCTTGATTTTTCCGTTTCTCCTTAGAGCTCACACATTTTGGGGAGCAAACATGGTTGCACCTCTCTGGCACCACACCTCACACAGTGATGCTCTGTCACCTCCTGGACATTCTAGATACGTTCCAACTTGGCCAGGCATCTCTGGATTGCCAGCTATGTTGTTGCTAAAAGGGGAGAAAGCATAATCTGAAATAAATGACCATCATCATGTGTGAATCACACTATGATACAAAAGCCATTTCAGATTTAAAGAACAAGTAACCAAGCAGTGCTTCACCTACCAGGCTGAAATCAACCCGGAAGGAAGCTTAAATTCCCAAAATTTACTGCCTAGAGTCATCTTTCTATATACACCAAGGTAGTTGCTGATTGGTTGCTGTGTGGTTCAGGAAGGAGTAGATTCTATGGAGATGCCCTTCATGATCTGTGTTGCTCTGTGGCATGAAGAGGTTTGTTTTCATGGTGGCTGTATTTGCTCTTTGCATTGCCCTGCCCTGCAGCCCCATGGCTTTAAGGACCAGCCTGGTGCCTGCCAGCTCCCAGGGGAGCCCTTCCTCCTCCTGGGCTCCCTCATCTCACCTCGCAGGGGTGGATGCAGTGAGAAGGCTGGGTGCTTGGTGTGGGGCAATCCTTCCACCACCAGTTTCATGCCTTCAGGGTGCTGGATAGGGGATGGCTGTAAAGGGCTTGCTCTGACTTCTGCAGCCAGGTCAGGTGAAGAAGGGAGAAAAGACACTGTGTCATCTTCAGGGTGGAAAGGGCAGCTGCTAGAGGTGCCTCAGGTACCAACAGTTGATAAACAAACCAAGAGGGGCTGGTCCTGAAGCACAGAGAAGCTCCTAGAAAGACTCCTGCTGTTTTGACTGAATCAAACCCTTAAAGAAGCTCACTAATGAATTCACATCAGGTCAAGAAACCTTTCACTCAAGCACTATTGACTGATGTATAACAAGCACCAGCATCTGGACGTGAAAACAAGGAGCTTCTCCTGACTGCCCGGAGTTAAGAGTTTTCAAGCTGACCTGACGGAGTGCTTCTTGTCAGAAGGAGCGAGCTTCTTGTCAGAAGGAGCGAGCTTCTTGTCAGAAGAAGAGGGTACCACCAAAAACATGAGCAGCAGCCTATACCAGTGGGAGCTGAGCTGGAGGGGGAGGCGTTTTGTTCATGCTGAGCACAAACACACAGAGATGAGTATTGTTCACTGGCATGTCCATGAGCCGAAGCATCCACAAGCCACATAAAGACAAAAGGCTGGATGCGAGAGAGAAAGGGAGGCAGTGCCAGCCCTAAGAGAAAGTCACAAGGCAGAGGGTTGTTTTTCCTAAGCATGGTATTGCTGTTAATTTAGATTGAATAACCAGGCTTTGGCAAACCACAAAAATGAGGAAAAACTACTTGGTGAAGGCCTTTTGCATCAGAGACCGCCATGAAGTGACTGATAAAGGAGGGGGGATAGCAGGTTTGCAGTACCTGTGTTTGCTTGTGTAGCTGTACCCAAAACCGTGGCCCCGAGCCCACTGCTAGGACAACATGGCTCAGGGGGTTTTGCAGTCCTTGGCCTAAAAGCACATGGTGAAGATGTTCAGACTCTTACCAATGGTGTTTAATGATCAGAGCCACAAGGGGAAAAAAAGCAATTTAGTATTTTGACCCAGGCGAAGCGGTCATGTGAGACTTCACAAAATCCTATAAAAATGAGATTGTCAGAGTTAGCCCATGTTGTAGGTATTTAGTCTGCCATGTAATCCACCAGGGAGGCTGATGTCCTTGCTTCTGTTCTTGATCCTACAAATGGCAAAAGAAGCCCAGATCCATGGCTTTCCCCAAACAGTACAAGCAATAGGTTCTTGCTTTCTTTTTTACAGAAAGATATGATGAACGCAAGGTAAAGTAGGGAGAAAAGAAGAATAAAAATAGAAATCACTGCTTGACTTCAACTGTCATTTGTGATTTAACTGCTGGGGGAGCAGACACTTTCCCCATCTTATCAGCGGACCTGAAACCTGACACATTTCTGCTATCTTTGGATATATATATATGGACATATATATATATATATATATATATATGGATATTGCTTTTCCAGCATCAGAAACAGTTACAACATTTACAACAGTTGCAAAATGTGGATTCTTGGCTGGCTCTGCTAGGCTTTAGGAAAGGAAAGAGGGAAAGCATATGCAATTGATGGAGAAGGAAAAAAATCTCACAAGAATAGTAGCGAGAGTGGAAATTGTGCCTCTCATTTTGAGCAATGTTCAGGTAATAGTAAGAGGCAGCAGAAAGGACAATCACTTTTGCTGAGCTGTTTTTACTGAGGTCTATCTCAGCTACAAGGCAATGAAATGTCCAGTACTGGCACCTTGATACTTGCTAGGGGTTCAAGACTTCATGGATGTGGAAGCCATGATGAAAAAGCCTACTCACCTTCATCCAGATAACCCCCTCCCAGAAATGTTTGTCTCTCCGTTTTCATAAGAACCTGAACAGAGTGATGGACAAACAGACCTTCTGTTCAAGAGTTTTATCTGCCCAGAGCGGTCTAATTGCAGCATATCCACTTTGGCTGACTGTTCTTTACCTTCCCAAGTCATGGTCTGCAATGCCGGCCACGCACTCAGGCTAGGAGGGATAAGAATACAGAATGTGACTCTGATTTTACTCCCCCTCCCCTCAGGAACTGCTGACTTAAAATCACTGTAAAAAGAGAATGAGGCACGGGACATTACTGACTGAATACGGATGTCCACATCATTAAACCTGTCATTACTCGTGCTGCCCCACAAGCCTATTACAGTGCTGATGCCAGCTTTGGATATGTGACTCTATTACCAGAACCTCCCTTATGAAATACAAATCCCATGTAATATCCAAGTGATAAAGTCCTGTAGGGAAAACAATCCCTCAGATCAGGGTGTGAGACCAGATGCGGTAAGAGTGACACAAAACATTTCCTCATCCCTCACCCACCTAAAATGCCATACTTGTACTGAGCCAATTTGAGAGGGCAGGCACCTGTTTTCCAGTGCAAGTACCTGTTTGGGGAACAGGGCAAGGATCATTGAAGACACCGCTATTTTGCAGATCCACCCACTACAGCGTGCTTTGCAAACAAGTTGTACATGACTGTAAGCTGACTCACATAGTTCACCTGTAGTGAGAGGGCTACACTGACCTGTGAGTGAAATAGCCAATAAGTATTTCCCTAGGAAGGCTTTGGAAAGCCAGAAGACTCTGGAAAGGGGTGGGATTCAACCTACTGAAGAAGGGAAGATATTCTGAAAGGTTTCAGTTACCGCATTTATGCCAGCCCAGGGACAGATCCACAGCTCAGAAGCAGGAGGAATCCAGGCCCCAGAGCAGCCACACACAGTCCCCATCCACGCTGCTCAGGCAAGAGGTGATGGAAATACTCTGATATGTCACTATGCATTTTATAAATGGGAAATTCTGGGATGGTACATCGATGTAAAAGAAGGCAAATCATTGGGAAGCAAAAGGTGTTTTTCACAGCTGGGTGGTTGCCTACCTCTGCAAAGAAACAGGGAGGAAATTTCTTTGTGTGACCTTTTCAATAATCTGTGTCCTTGGAAGATTTCCACCACCGTCAGATTTCCTACCAGAGTCAGATTTTCTACCACAGGAAGATTTTCCACATCAGATGCTTGTTCTTTCTTTTTTTTTTTTCCCCCTTTTTTTTCTTTTTTTCTGATCCCCCTGTAGTATATGAGTACAGACTGTCTCATTTCAGCCCATAAAACAGCAGCAATCTTGGATAATGTGAAGGCTAAATAAGTTTAACTGGAAAGAGCTCACTCTCTGAGGCCCCTCTCCTGACTTTCCTCGCCAGGCCCTTTACCACTTGCTGTAACAGTACTTCCACCACAAATAGAAAGGAGATCTCCTGCCTGCACCACTGGCCTGGGCTGTAGGAACAGTTGGCCTTCAGTCCCTCTCAGGCTTGCAAAACTACAGTTCAATTCATCTGCCAGACATGACATAAAAGAGGAGACCTTTTAATGGTGCATTAGAGAAGTGAATAAACCTGGCAACAGAGGCAGAACAAAGTAGCTAGAGTATTCAGCAAAGAGCAAAACCACAGTGTCCTGAGGCTCATAGGAATTGAAGGCTTTTGATGAAACCACTTCCACATAATGAATAAAGTGTGGTATATTTATAGCTGGAATCTGGTCCTAGCTGTCACCTGACCGACAGACAGCTCCAGCCAGATGACAGCACGGTGTCTTTGATGGTATGCTACCATAGCAGCTTTCCACAACCCTCCCACACATTTTCACACATGGTACACAGGCAGCAAAGATCCCATTTTACCTACAAAAACACAAGTCATAAGGATGTTCCGTCATCAGATGATCCAAGGTCACTCACCTACTATCAGGTGTCACCTTACCAAGACGTAGTATTTGCATCCTTACAGATACGTGCAGGCTTAAAGGTCTTCTCAGTCAGACCCTGTTTTAGCAAGGTATTACTATATTTAGTCTTAAAGTCAGACAGTACCTGACTTTACATGAGTATTTCTGCTACTGCTTTCACACTTGAAGTCAAATATGTCCTTTAGTACTTCCATCAAGGATGCAATGACAAGCATTGCTACTATGATTTCCTAGGACAGCATGTACTGCAGGGACTAGGTAATATATTTTGTGTCTCTTACAATCCATCATGCATAACAGTTATCTCCAGTTTGAGCCAGAAATACATCCAGTGGATTGTGATCAATTGGCGATAATAAACACTTGGGAGGGAGAAGGATGAACCACAGAGAGCGAGTGAATTTTGAACCCTGATGAAATCAATGGCAACACTCCCATCAGTCCCAGTAAAGCCAGGATTTCACACACGATCACCCTCACAGTGACCTCAAAGTCACTTTTATTGCCAATTGTTCCCAAGGTCCTGCAACTCCAGCAGTGCTTTTGGGTGTTACTATGAGACGAAACATTTGTGCGTAAGCCTCCAGGTCTTGTGACTCTGGTACAGAGGGCTTTAATATTTCCTCGTTCCCCATCTGACCCTGCTCTCAAGATCCTTAGCTGTGAACTCTAGCACAGCCCCACACCCCTACAAACCCTCCTTACCCTGTCCCTGTGTACACCAACCCTCTCCCAAAACAAGAGCACGTTTTTGGTTTGTTCCCCTATGATCCCTATGTGCAGGAGTTTCTGGCAACTTGTAAACCACCTCTTGTTCTTGGCTTTTCCAGCACTCACCAGACAGGGGGGTTTGTGCAGGATAAAGGAGTTTGTTTTCTTTTCCCTGTGGCACTTCCAGCTTGTTCCGTGTGTGTCATACCCTCACAGCCAGCCAACTGCAAGGTGCGTGCAAGAGACAGTGGCCTCCTACTCTTTGCTTCAGTGTCCACAGGAAGGAACCTGCTTCCCATTTTCCCCAAGATCTGCGATGGTTTCCTCTGGAGGGTCTTTGTGCTTTGTCTCTTGTCTTAGACCAACCATGGCACAGTAAGAATACAGACCCCTTGTTTTCAGCCTTGATCTGGTCAAGTCCACAATCAACACACTGGAATGTTACACAACACCCCTCTCCCTGCCCCTCTTCCCCCCTAAAAATTATCTGTGTCCACTTTATCATTCTCGGATCTACAAAACTCATTTGCCCCCTGTGTGCCTACTCTTTCAGCACCTCATCAGGAAAGGGGAGGGAAGCATGGGAAGAAATATGTTTACTCTCAGATTATATTTCAATGGGTTCAGCTAAATGAAAGACCTGGGAAAGTGGAGTTTCAGGCACTTTCTGCATCCTGTTACAACTGGTTGAAAACACCAGGAGAAATAAATTTTCTACATTATTTTCATTCATCTGCTCACCAACTCTAGCAAAGGAAAAAAATAATCAATGATAACAACCCCTCTAATACTGGGAACTGCCCCAATTCCAGAGCCAAGAGCCATGTGACAAAACTCTCTTGGAAATGAGATGGCATCATTTACAGGACAGTATGTACACAGAGCAGCTGTTGACATCCCTGGAGATGGGCTATACCAATGCTCTAAAAAGTACCTGGGTTTGAAGGACTATCTCTGGCAGAGGAAATGCATCTGGATTGCAACCACATCTATGGGAGAGGCCTTTTATCCACCTCCATGAGCACAGAGGACATTATTTTAGTAATTGAGCCTACCTTGTCACTAACTTTTTTTAACACTCCTCAGAAGAATGTTGAAGGGGTCTTGGCTAGAAGACTGAGTGTGGCCCCTCCATTTGATACTTCTATATCTTTCACATCTTTGCCCCCTTCTTTACCAGGGGGACAAGTGCAGGGCCAGGATATTTTTTTTTTAGAGAACAATCAAGCAATAATTCATATCCAACATCTCCACGACAATATTAGTTTGCATGGTAATAGACTCACCATCAGAAACTCTTTCCTTAGTCCCATCAACCCCACTTTGTCTTGTTGAACAAGTTAACCCGTTCTCATTCAGCCTGGCAAGAATGGCAAAATCTGTACCCCTGGAGATCCAGAGATAAAAGGAGCCAGGAGGAGATGTGGTGGCTGAGCCCACACCAGCAGCATGGCTCCAGTTCAGCCTTTTCTCTGCAAGTGCTGCCAGCACCTGGCCTGTACATGGCTTTCCACAAATCTCACCAACACACAGATGAAAAACTTAACACTAGGACTTTGCCAGATCAAAGCCTGAAAGGGTAAATGTTTCTGTAAGGGAATCATTACTTTGCTTTCTTCCTTCGTTTGCTTGGGAGGGAAGAAAAAAAAAAAGTAGAAACCACCTGTACAATTTAACAATGCTGCATTGGGAGACACAGTATCTGATATCACAGAAATGACCCTCTCCTCGCTCCCCAGTTCTTGCCTTTACAACTAGAGGAGTATTCTTCTGCTGCTTGCAGCAGGGGTAAAGGAATATGGAGCTGTGGATCTGGAAGAACACTTCAAATGTAGCGCTTAGGGACAGGGTTTAGTGGTGGGCTTGGCGGTACTGGCTTAACAGTTGGACTTGATGATCTTAGAATTCTTTCCCAACCTCAATGACTATGATTCTAAAGGCTCTTTTGACCTTGGCATAAGAACTGTACCAAGATATCTTGTGTTCAAGGAAAAGGAAAACATAGACAAGCCTCCCATGTCAGTCGGGTAAAACACTCACAAGGCAGATTTTTAACCCAGGTGACCAACATACCTTCTGAAAGAGCCAGAGAGTTAGTGTTCCCTGTGCAGAAAATATGATTTTGTAAGCTAAGATTTTTTTGGAACCCTGCTTAATTTGATGAACAATGTTTTAGCAGAGTCCAATTACTAAAACTCTCAGTGTATCCAAATGTATTTGGATAGCTGTGAAACTGAAAAAGCAGAAGTGTTTGATAAATATTTCCTGCCTGTATTTGGGACAAGGTTGAATGCCATTTCTACATTATATAATGATGATGAAACGCTTCCTATTCAAGCACCTTAAAAAAAGAACATCCAGCAGCACAACTAACATTTTAAAAGGAGCAGGTCTAGAGGACTTGCATGTTGGCATTTTAAGAGCTGGTTCTTCAGATGACTGTTCTCACAGAAGGTGGGGACACAAGAGTTTAGAAGACCATTTCTAAGAAGAAAAAGAGTGTTGTGTCAATATTTGAGAAGTGAGAAAACTAAAGTAAACCCAAGTAATTTCAGGCTGGCTAGTCCAACATTGCTCCTGACCTAGGTATAATGAAGTGGTTTGTACCAATTGATAAGGTGGAAAGCGGGGATGTAACGAAACAGCAGTCAGCAGTTTTCATGTGAAGCAGCTCCTGTCAAAGAACAAATTTCATCTTGTTCTTCAATAAAATCTTGGGTATAGTTGATAGAAATAACTGCGTTGATTTGGTGCTGCACAGTATCCAGATCTGAGAACAAAAACACAAAAAATCAATATGAGTGCATAATAAGTGGTTTAAAAATAGCTAATGGAAAGATCTAAAATGGCTTTGTTATAAAGGATTCATCAATGAATAAAGACTGTTTCTAATGGACTCTTGCAAGCCCTTACACTTGTGCTACTCGTATTTTATTCAGGATCTGCAAGAAAATAGATGATGATTGCATAATTTGTGAACTGTGAGACAGTTTCAAAACTGACTAGAGTATTTAAAATTGCACTAATGGCAGTAGCTTGTCTTGCAAACAAAGACTGATGGGATGAGGATAATTAGGAGAACCTGGTAAAGTGAGCTTAGTTAAAGGAAGGCTTAGGACAGGCGAGTGAAGAGTCCTGCCCTTAGGAACAAATATCCAGCACAGTGCAGGGTCACATAGACATAACCTTTAAGTGCAGAGGTGCCTTTTGGTTAGCCCATACCCTGGAAAGCAGCAACATGTAACACAGAAAATTGTACTTCAGGGACATCTGTAGTGAGCCAACTCCTGCACGATGCTGTAACCACTGGAGCCAACAGCAACCTTGGACAAATGAACAGGATAAACAGGAGTCATTGCTGGGTTTCTGTTGCAGTGCTATCAAAACCAGCTGGCTACAAGAAGGCTTTTAACATCCCATACCAGGTTAACTTCAATAAGTAGTTCCCACACCTTACCCCAGTACAGCCACCAACCCCACAATGTTTCAAAAGTTCAACTAATGTCTGTACTGATTCTTCATGCTCTTCAGGCCAGTCCATCCTACTTCTTGTCTCTGCTGTGTCCAGATTTTTCCTTTACCGGGTTCCTCTTCCAGCCAGCCTCTCCTCATATGGAAGCCCCTTCTTCTCCTAGGGCCTCTCCTTCATCCAGGACACACTCTCTCTCTCTTCCCTCTGTTTTTCTGGCTCTCTCCCTATACCTCTTAGAGTTATTTAACTACTCAGCAGGAACCAGCCACAGCTGCACATCATCCACCTCAGCCAACCCACTGCCCCTGAAGAAAGCCCACAGCTGTATATTATCAATGTTAATTAACCTGCCTTCATTCCTCTATAATTCCTCTACAGGTTTCATTTTCAGTGAAGTTGCTGCAGGAATTCAAAGTCCGTTTCTTGTGTGCATTTTTTGGTTTTTTAAGTAATGCTAAAAATTGGAGGATATTCAGAGATTATTTGCAGTGCATTATACTTTCCATTACACATACTCCCTACCTTCATGGTACGTCTTTTTCTCTTGGGCAAAGGAAGGCCCTTATGAGCTCTTCATGGTACCTCCCTACCTCTTTTCCAGGAAATTCCCAACTGTACCAAGTCTGCAGAAGGGAGACATGTATACATATATGGCTATGAAAGTTCTCTGTGTAGATCTCATGATAGAAGGTTCACAGTATTCACTGTTTCTAGTCTCCATGGAAATTCATAATGCTATATAAAGGGCATTGCAAAATAAAGGTAACTTTGCTTTAAAACTTCCACATAGACACTTACATTGTTCCACATTTATTCCACTGTAACAAAACTTTCCTCCTTTTATGGTAAATGAAGTTTATACATTTGGTCTTACTTTTCATTTCATGTAATTCTATGGTGATGGAACTTGAGTCCTGTGTCATGCCAGAAACTTTCAAACTACTCCACACATGTGAGCTCAGAGCTGCTAACAGTAAAAGAAGGGAAAATACTCCTTTTTTGAGCTCAAATAAGAGGTCTGGGCTCTCAACGTCATTCATACCAGCCCACCTCAGCAAAGACCTTCCTCACAAAATCAAAGTGAAAGCCATTGGGACTCTGTCGGGAGGGGATCCAGGCTTTAGAGCTCCCTTTAATAAGCTGGTTTTCAGGCCATGTGTCTCCATAGGTCTCCAGGACAGCTGTAATGAAGAACAGTCACATTGCAACTCTCTGTGCTGTGGATCAGCTTGATGATGAACCACTAGCACCCAGTCTTTCTGCCTGTTGTCTACAGAGAGACTGTGCACAAGAATATAGCCTCTGCATATGGAGAACAGACATATACACCTAGAAGTGTACATCAAGAAATAAATCAAATCATCTGAAAGAATGTATAAAAAAGGTAAAGAAAATTTAAAGTGCCCCTTGTTCATTTGGACAATCTTTCCTTGATCTCAGACAAGGAGCAAAAAGAGAGAGAATTTGAGTAGGGTGACATGAAGAAGAGTGAAACACTTGTTGAGTGAGAAAAGATGGTGAAATCCCCCTGGCTTCAATGGAAATGAGAATGAAAATTGAGAATTTTACAATCTGTATCTTCAAAGCAATCTACAAGGTAAATAAGTGTGGAGAAAAATCTGGGACAGGCTTCATGGGGAGATTACCTTGTGGAGTTCATTAGAAATGCAAAAGATACGTTAAACAAACAGATCATGTTCCTGTAGCTAGAGTGATGTGGTCAAACACCTCAGGACACCCTCCTCCCCTGACTTCTTGATTGTACCTTGTTTATTTCCTTTTCCCCCCCGTCTGTTTCTCCATTTGAAAAGGTAGAACAAGCACACACAAAGCTCCTGCAGTGGGGGACTAACAAAGTTCTGGGAGCTTTTAGGATGGAAAAGTGTTGCTGATGCATTCAAGGATCCCTGTGCTGTCTTTCAGCATGATTTTAATGATTTAGGGGAACAACACCCCAGCAGTGAACATTTTAAAAGCTTCACGCACCCTTCCAGCCTGAACTTAATCTGTCCTCTCTCTGTGTTTTAACATGAATGGAATTCCCTGGCTGAAGGTGGACGTAGGAGGTAGGGCACAAACCTATTTCTGGACATACAATGCCATGCAGTACACAGAAGTCCTCTTGTTGCTGGAGGCTGTAGGATGGAGACAAGCAGAACTGCGTAGGAGATGGGAGAATCAGGGAAAACATGCACTGTACCCTGTGTTTATTTTTTCCCCCCACAGCTGAGAGCAGGGCTGTGTGAGGGGTTTTGCTGTGAATCAAGGAAAATGACACATACAGACATTTAGGGGTGGGGGCACACAAACGTTTATGACACTCACCTTCCTGTATTCCAGCTGTATGCACGCACACACACACACATGCTAGCTGCCTCTATTAGTGGCGTAAAATCCAGCCATCCACCACAGGCCAGCACAGGCAGTTGGGTATATTGGGTAGGTCACATTCAGAGGTGACATCCAGGCGTCACACCTCCTCTGTTCTTACCTTAGGAAAAAGTGTGCAAGTGTGTGTGTATAAAGGTTGGGTTGGGGGTACAGCCCATCCCACATCACACAGCCACATCCCACCAGAGGCTGCAGTCCAGCACCCTGGCCTGCCAGCTGTGATGTGTGTATGAATCGGGCAGAAAGGATGTTGTACACACAGATGTGGCAAATGCACAGGTATCAGCTCTCTCACCCTTCCAGGTGTAACTGAGATAGGAGTATCACTCACCCTCTCACCGCCTCCTTCCTCCTGGGCATGTTGCGAAAAGGTGGGGGGGTGTCTCATAAACAGGTGATCCCATGCCAGTAAGCCGGGGCGTGTTTCTGGGAGTCTCTCTTTCCCACACACACAACAACCCTAAACCCATGAGAAAGGATGGTGGGGTGAAACTGGCACTGCTGAGGTGATCCATCACTGCCCCTCACTCAGCTGAAGGGTGTGTGTTGGGAAGAGCTGTCTCACACAGGTGTAAACCCCAGGCACCCTCCCTCATCCTTCTTCCTGCTACAGGCTGCCAAGCGTTTTATCGCACAGCTATGCATCTCAGCACGCCCTCCTGTTGATTACATGTGTAGTGGGGATGGAGGCGGTTGTTTGTCATTCACACACACAAACACAGGTGAACTCCAGCCCCTCTGAATTTGGAGGGCACAGCTAGCCTTTGGAGGAGTGGGGTCTCTTTTGCACAAGGGTGATTTCTGGTTGTTGACATCATTAGTTTGCAGGGTGTGTATCTGGGGTATGCTTGTCTCACACGCTCCCCCTACACAACTGAGAAATCCCTGGCTGAAGGGAAAAGCGATGCCACACCAACAAGCAGAGGTCAAACCTGACTGCTTCTCCCCACCAAGCTGTCAGGGTGCTGAGCTGGGGGAGGACATCTCACGCACAGTGTCACCCTGTGCAAGATTGTCTACCATTAGGCTGCAGGGTTTCCTTGGTGTGGAGGGTAGGGTTGGACACACACAGGAGGGATTCCTGTTGCACTCTGGTTGTTGCAGGGTGTGACAACCCCCAGTGCACATGAAGGTGAACAGGCTGCTCCCTGTTAGGTGTTGGAGTTGTGATGAAGGGTCCTCTTCCCCCCGCCCCCCGAACCCCAGTACTTCCTTGCACGCTGCAGGGTGTTGGCTGGGGTTGTCTTTTTTGCGTATGTGTGTACCCCACTCAACCTTTTAAGTTACCAGGTGTGTGTTGCACCCGACACCCACATTCACAGGCCAAACCTCAGTTTCCCCCCAGCAGGCTGCAGGGAGCAGCACACATGCACACAAACCAACACCAACACTCCCACTAAGGCAGCAGGATGAGCACTGGGGGTGTCAGGTGCCCTCCACGAGGCAGCAGGATGAGCACTGGGGGGTGTCTCACACACAGACACTAGTCCCCTGCAGGGCTGCAGGACGTGTGTTCTGTCACATGCACATACACAAGGGTGCAAGATGTGCTTTAAAAGCATCTGTCACCCACATGGGACATCAGTGAGCATCCTGAGGTGTTGGCCACCCGCACAGAGGGTTGTTTTAAGAGTGCCTGCCGCAACCACACCAAGCCATGGATTGTTTTCTGGGGGTGCCCATCACTCACACACCAGGCTGCAGGGTGTCTTGTCTGCCTGTGAGGCTGCAGGTTGTGCTTTAGGGTGTCTCACACATGCTGGGCCTCCAGCTGTCTTCAGGGTGCCAGTCTGCATGTCAGGGTGCCTCATGCTGCGTTGGCAGGCATCGCTTATGTCCATGAGGCAGCAGGCTGGGGCTTAGGGTGTGTCACCAATGCAGGTTGTAGTTTGAGGTGTCTGTCCCAAGTGGAGCTCAGGCTGTGTTTGAGGGTGTCTTGCACAAGATGGGGCTGTAGACTGTGTTTGCGGGTGTCTCACACTCAGAACTGTGGCTGTTGGCAGTGTTCGAGGGTGCCTCAAGCACAGAACTGGGGCTGTTCACAGTGCTAAGGGTGTCTCACACGCAAACAGGGCCACAGGTGGTGTCTGAGGGTGTCTCACACTGCACAGGAGGATGTTGGCTGTGTCTGAGCGTGCCTCACACTGAACTGGGGCTGTTCACAATGTTGAGGGTGTCTCCCACAGTGACAGGGCCACAGGTGGTGTCTGAGGGTGCCTCACACGGCACAGGAGGCTGCAGGCCATGTCTGAGGGTGCCTCGCACACGGATGGGGCTGCAGGCAGCGTCCGAGGGTGCCTCCGACACGGACAGGCCTTTCGGCACTGTGAGGCGCCTCACCCGCAGAACTGGGGCCGCGGGCGCTGGCCGAGGCCGCCTCACGCCGCCCCGCGCCTCACGCCCCGCCGCGGCCCGCGGCCGCGCCCTGCGCTTCCCCGCGCGGGCCCGCAGGCTGCGTGCTGCCGCCCCGCCCCCGGCCGCGTCGCGTCGCGCGTGACGATGTGGCGCCGCCCCCGCCCAGACGGAGCCGGCGGCGGTTAGGGGCGGCGGGAGGCGCGACGGTTGCGCTGAGGCGGCACCGCGGGCCGGGCGCCTCAGCGGCATGGATTACCCGGAGCCCCGCTCGCCGCCGGGCACCTGGGACCTGCCCGGCGAAGCCAGCGGTTACGAGCGGGCGACCCGCGGCGAGGAGGAAGCGACGGAGACGGCGAGCCGTGGCGTGCAGCACCCCCGCACCGGCCCGCCCCGCCGCCCCCCGAAGCGCTCCTCCTCCTCTGAGGGGGAGCGGGAGGCGGCGGCCGCCCTGCGGCGGGAGCCCAGCCTGAGCGACGAGGCCGGCGACGACGGTGATTTCCACTCGGCCGAGTCCGGCACCTCGCTGCGCTACTCCACGGGCGCGGGCGGCGAATTCCACTCAGCCAAGTCCGGCACCTCGCTGCGCTACTCCACGGGCACGGGCGGCGATTTCCCCTCGGCCGAGTCCTGCGCCTCGCCGCGCTACTCCACGGACACGGACGGCGAAGGCAGCGAGGGCGAGGGAGCGGGGCTGGCGAGCAGCGAGAGCGGCGGCAGCGGCTTCTCCCTGGCGGCCGCCGCGCTGCCCGAGACGAGGCGGCCGGGCGGTGGCCGGCCCCGCTATGAGGGGGTGCGGGAGCTGGGCGCCGAGGAGGTGCGGTGGTTCTACCAGGAGGACCGGAAAACCTGGAAGCCCTTCATCGGCTACGACTCGCTGCGGATCGAGCTGGCCTACCGCGCCCTCAGAGCCGGCGGCCCGGCCGAGCGGCGGGACAGCGAGGCCGTGGAGCCGGTGTGCGTGCGGAGCGGGCTCTACGAGGTGGACGTGGCCAACGCGGAGAGCTACCCCGTCTACTGGAACCGTGAGTGCTGCCGGCCCTGACGGGGAGTCGGCCGGTGCCCCTGCCCCGGGAGGGGGGTGGGGGTGGCTGAGGGTGGCCGGTGCACCTGCCCCGGGGAGTGGGGTAGTGGCGGAGGGTGGCCGGTGCCCCTGCCCCGGGGGTGGGGGTGGCGGGGGGTGGCCGGTGCCGGCCGGTGCCCCTGCCCCGGGAGGGAGGGGGGGGCTGGTCGGGGGTGGCCGGTGCACCTGCTCCGGGGGGGTGGCCGGGGACTCCCGGTGTCTTCGCACTGAGACCGGGGGAGGGGGCCACCGGGGGGGGGAGGCTGGGATGGCTCCCGCTCTCTTGGCAAGGGACTCTGGGTATCCCCTGCGTGCAGAGACCCTGCGCTGGGTTTTCCTCTCCGTGGGGACACTGGGCAGCCCATCCTAACGCCCCCCGGCGCACCATGGTGGGTGAACGGGGGTCTGAACGCTCCCTGTCATGCAAACCTGGCCGAGGGGACTGACCTCTTGCTGCCCGTGTACACCTCGGGGTAAGGGGTACAGGGCAAAATGCCTTCCAGGGAGAGGGGAGCCTGGGTGCACATCTCCAACACACACCTGAGCCAGGAGGGACTGGGAATTTCCCTTCCAAGTAGTGTGAAATGCAGCACTGGGCATCCCCTCCTCCCTCCTATGCACAATCATAAGGGAAGCAGCCTGAGCCTGGCTGTCCTTCGGCATGCATGTGAGGGAGGGGGCACTGGACCGCCCCCACACACCCCCAGAGGATGAGGCACAGGGTACCCCTCACCCCCCATGCAGGCTCATGGCAAAGGGTGCACTGGGCACCTCTTTGGTGGCTTCCAGCTGCAAAGGGAACTGGACATCTTTCCCTCCCTCACTGCCCTGTGTGCATGCACCTGCAAGAGATGGGGATCTGGGCATTCAACCCTGGTGTCCAGAGACACGGGAATAGTTGGTCTGGATGTCTTCTCATTTCTTGATATGTGCAGGAGAAAGTGGGAGGGTATGGGACTAAGAACCTTCTTGGTTATGCTTCCCTTTTCCAAAACAAAGTGTGACTGAGGGTGGCTGTTTGCTTTCAGCACTTTTGCCCTTCCTTAGTATATACCTGTCCTTCAGAAGGAGCAGGGTAGAAACAGCAATTATTTGTCCTCTGCCTCCCTGCCACACTCACTTCTGATCCCCCTTCTTTAGTAAGGAACGATGGAAGAGAGAGCAGATGCCAGGTTTCCCCTCTGCTACCCTTGTCCTCTGCCCTTGGAAAATG
This sequence comes from Falco punctatus, assembly GCF_963210335.1. Taxonomy (NCBI): domain Eukaryota; kingdom Metazoa; phylum Chordata; class Aves; order Falconiformes; family Falconidae; genus Falco; species Falco punctatus. Next base: position 38,462,620 of record NC_137587.1, on the reverse strand, counting down.
ATACTGTAGTTCATCTTCCCTTTCCCATCACCTGTCCACTGGGAAGGGGCCTGAAATAGGACTTCTCCCCCTTTCTTGTTGAGGGGATGCAACAGGCATCTCAGATACGTGCATGGGCTTTCTTAGGCTTCCAAAAGAAGGGAATTTGTTTTACCCCCTCAACTTCAAAACAAGGTGGTGATGTAACCCATCTGCCACCCTTCCCCTTCCATTCACGTGTCCTTTGCTGGAGGAGAGAAGACCTTGGGGTAATGAAAGAAGAGCATGACACCTCAGCTCTTCTGCCCCTTCATTTGCAGGGCATGTCTCCCAGGGTCTTGCTGGACAAGAGAGCATCTGCTCTTGTAGAGCAGACAAGCTGTGCCACTGCTTACCCTCTGGCCCTGAGGACTTATTTCCCTTGTCCTTGAAGGAATGCAGTTGGAAAGTGTTATGAGCAGAGTGAGAGATGCAGAGTAGTCAGGGAGTAGACACACAGACTTGGGAGAGGGGCAGGCAGGTAGGTTTCTCTTGTCTCCTCTGCATATTTGTGAGACTCAGGTGGGAGTCACAGAGGAACAGCAGAACTGACTCAGATAGGAAAACTAGGGCTTTTTGTTGTTTTCCCTCTTCTTTATAACAGTCTTTCCAGAAGGGAGATCCATAAACGACAATACCACATGGTACAATTCACTTGCAGTGTGTCAATTTGTCTTTCAGATCCCTGCCCCAGCAGACAGACAGTGAGCTCGAGGGACAAGAAGACTTCTCTGTCCACATGTGTTTTCAATTAGGGGAGGCTGGGCACAGCTCCTTGAGCCGAAAGCAGAGGTGGTTCTCCCTGTCACCACCCTGAAGCCCCTGTGGTTGGTACTCAGTAACACGTGGTTACTGGAAAGAGATGATGCAGGTCATCCAAGGGATGAGGAAACTGCTGCCATCCCTCTTGTAACTGTGCCCCAGGGAGAGAGAGGAACAAGTGAGCGGAGCTGTCAGGTGAGGCAGGATTGCTCCTGATAATGGAAGCAAGAGGCTGTACTCGTCAGCAGCTTAAAGGTTTAATTTCTTGACCCTGTGCCTTGTCCGTTTTGGAAGCTGACTCAGTCTCATTAAGCCTGAGGAGCAGATGTTTCAAACGGCAACCTATGCTGTGCAGAGATGATTTCTGATGCTCGGAAGGAGAGATTCCCAGAGGTTAGCACCAGAAGCAGTGCTAGGCAGGGGAGAAATAAACTCACTGAGAAGACTTAGTGACGGGGATGTTTTCTAGTCCTCAGAAAGCTGATTAAGGAGAATGCTCAAGTCTTTTCTTATTAGCAAGTCCACTCCTTCGCAAGACTGAAGATAAACTTTTGGTGTTTCAAAGGCTTGTCAGTGTCTTCTGGTTTAATTCTTCTTTCACTTGTACATTTCCTTGCCTCTGTTCCCTGTGGACATGGGCCCTCTTGCCTTTCTCCCAGCTGCTCCCAGCTGCTGTGACCAGACCTGAGGAAACAGCAAGGTCAGATCCTAAGGATTCAGTCACATCTGTGCTTTTGAAGGCCTTGGTGTAGCTGTTATTACCAAGTTATTCCCACTTGATAGTGTGCATGTAATTTTGGATCCAAAGGGTAGCTACTACCTTGGTCTGCTGTAGTGTGGGAGGGAGCCGGTGGCAGCAAACCAGATCTCGCACTAGCAGAGCAAGTAAGTAAGGGAGGAGAATCTTGCTCTCTGATCACACAAGCATGAAGTGTAATGGAGTACAACTGACTTAAAATATGCTGAAGTGCATGTTAAAGAGTACAGAAACTGCTATCCAGTTTTGCTGATTCACATTTTCAGTTCAGAGTGAAGGTCAAAAGCTTTTATGTTTGGTGTTACTGCTTTTTTTGTTGTTCTTTTTCATGTATGTGCTGTACTTCCCAGAAGGCTGCTGTCTATCACAGCTCCAATACTGAATGGGCTGACAGTTCTTCAGCTATTGTGGCATCTTAATGACAGGGAAATGTTGATGGTAGCTTGGCATGTGCGGAAATATTTTTTCACTTTGCATCTTTAGACATCTTAAGCTCATCACAAGGTTCATTTGTAACTTCAGGAATATCAGACTAAGTTACAATTTGAGCAGAGTAATTACTGAGAACTTTATCCTTACCTTGTGACCTCTGGGATTTATTTAATGAATATTGTAAAACTAGCAAAGATGGCGCAAGAGGACTAAAATTATTAGCATAGGCTCCTGGATAAGTGAGTAACTTGGAGTTAGGCTACTTCTTGGCTTCAGTGGACATAATGAGGGATATTTTATACAAGGTTCCTCTGTTTGAATCTTCTTGAGTTATCCAGACCTTTTCTGCCCTCCTGGTTGAAGAGGGCTGCTTCACAATCATTTTTCTATAGGATTACACAGTTTAGTTTTCAAAGTCCTGGATGAGTCTGTTAAATCTGCAGCCTGTGGGCTTCTGGGTGGTTCTATTGTGTTCCTTGGCTTGTGAGTTTGTCCTGGGCAGCTGTTGCCCTGTCTGGTATTTGCTTTCCCCTTGCTTTTAGATAGTTACATTGTCAATTTCCCTGTGTTTTCTTACAAATCAATCCACTTTCACTCTCCAGGTAGTCATCTTCATCCCAGCATGTTCTCCAGTTTGAATTTTGACTGTGTGTTGGGATGCCTATCATCTTGGCTGGCATCTGTCGTGCAGCAGTGGTTCTTAAAATTGAAGTAGGACTTCTGTAAAATCTGGTTGTATGTGGAGAGAAGCAAGAAAAAAAATATGTGTTTCTGCAGCCATTTGGGGAGTCTGTGGAGCATTGTCTTTTAGGGAAGGATGAAATACTCCGCTCTCAGACACGGATTTGGTAAGGGTTGGGGTTTTGTTTGTTTTTCAACATGTATGGGTTTTGTACCTAATAGTTGCAGAAGTCTATTAAGTAGAATACCTCTTGTAGTATTAAAAAAAAAAATTGTTTGCTATTACCGCCCCTGAAAAGATATAAGATCTGCTGTAGCAGATATTTTACTGACCTTAATCTGAAAAATACCTGTGAATAGAGAGTGGATCACTGGGTCTTAATTTTAAAATTTGTACACTCAGGCTGGAATTGGGCAGCTATTGAAAACTGTTTCAGCTGCCTTTAAACTTGGACTGGAAGAGACATCCAAGACTGTCTGTTTTCTTTTGTAAGCTCCCTGTGAGCTGCTTTGTAAACAGGAAGAAGAGGCAGTCACTACCACCCTGTGAAAAGCCACTGCAGGTTGAGCTTTTGTGAAATGAGACATGAAATCAGGGCATTGTCATTTGCCCTCTGTACTTAGTCAGGAAGATTACTGAGAATTCTTGGACTATAATTGATACTTGGCACCAAATGATTACAAAAGGCTGTTTTCTTAGTGGATTTTTTTTAAAATCATGTGCTTGTTTTGATGTAGGAGGTAGATGTTAGCGGTAAGATATGAAACCACTTGTACCTCAGCTGCTGGTGGTTCTTTCTGCACTGTCAAGACTAAAACTGCATTTCAGAGTCATAAGGTGCTTCTCTGCCATCTGCTTTGTGCAAGAGGCTTGGGTGCTTGCACCTTTCCTAGAGCTGGCAGGATAAATTTGAATGCTGACACTACAGACTGGGAACCCTAAATCCATCTTGAAACCCCACTAGACTTGCCTGGCTGCTTTAATCAATGTCTGGTATTTCTTCTGAGTCTGTGTGCTTAGTTTATGGGTTTTGTTTTGTATTCTGAAACAGAAATAGTTAAAACAGATTCAGGAGGCAAGATGAAAATTGGGGGCTTAGAATCAGGAGTTTATCAGTATGTTTGTGGCTCGCATTTGTTTTAGACTGCACTTAGCAGCAGAACATAGTTGCTTTACAGCATGCTTAGAACATTGCTTTTGGTATGCTGGGCAGTCTTTGAACTTGGTACAATTTCCTTTGTGTGAAGGACCTTTCGATCAAAGACTGAATTCCTGAATACTGTCGTCTTTGCTTTTCTCTCAAGGTATGTTGTTGGTTTTTTTTTCAAATAAAATACTGATAGATTACATGGCAAGGTAAGGCATTGCTTTTACTACTCCAAGTCTGCCCTGGGTTTTACTTTTCTGCTTCTGTTCTTAACATACTATCCTTCCAGACATATCTGGTAGCTTAGTTTTGGCCAGCTCCTTCCTGACTAGAAGGCTTAACACACATAGATGAAACAATGTGTAGGTTTGCAGTGCTCTGCGTATTAAATCACATATCACTTTTTGTTGTTGTTGTTGTTGTTGTATGTTCTGTTTATATTTATGGTCCCTGGTACTTTTCCTCCTTTCAGTAGAGAGAGAGCTTGTGGCATTTAGGATGCATTCACGAGAACAGGTGGCAAATGTCAGCGCTTCACTCAGATGTGTCTTTGAGGGCAAGTTTCTTCTGTGTCCTCAGCTTTTGTTTGTGACTTACAAGTATTATTTAAGCAAAACTAATCTGTAGTCTTACTTATGTAAATTATACCAGAATCACAGAATTGCTCTCTGGTGTCAGCTACAGCAGAGTAGCTAAGATGGACTCAGCTTAGAAAGAGAGATGTGCTTGCCCTTTGGTATGGTCCAGCATTTGTTGCTGCTAGATGTGGCCAACAGGAGGTAAGGCAGAGATGCAGGGAATACTTGGGTTACAAGTTCTGGGGGACAGGGTGTTACCTACTGTAACAGAGAAAGCAGAAAATGTTTGTGGGATGAGAAGGATCAGGAGTTCTGTTCTGATGTAATTCCATCTTGAATAATTTGACTGTGGCAATATCAAAGACATTGAATGGGATTTATTTTGGAGGTGATGGAACTAAGTTGAGGATAGATGACAGGTGGATTTCTGTGCATACATGTGGCAGGGGGAGATGCTGTCTAGGGGAAAAAAAAGTACTGAAGGCAGAGAGAGACCTTGGGCACAGTTCCTTTTTGCCCCAAGAGGAGCATGACAATCTGTAAGAGCTGACACTGTGTAGGTTAGTAAATAGAAGGACTGGATGGAAGAAAAAAATTTGCAAAAAAGCAAGAAATTAAAATAAGAAGCATGAGCAGTTCTTTTGCTGGTATATCTGCAAGGCTTGGAAAAGTGAAGATAAGAAGTAGTGGTTTTGAGTGTTGGCCGGGTCACTTTTGTGACCTATTTGTGGTATGTTCTGTTCTCAAACAGGTTGCAAGCAGCTGAAGCCACACTAGAGTGTGCCTGGTGTGGAGCTGAAAAGCAGAAGCTTCAGGAGTTTGTAAGTGTTATAAATAGCATGGTTAGCAAGTGCTGGGGTGAAGGGAATACAAGGTGCAAGTGGGATCCCAGGCAGTGATATTTAAGGTGAAAGAAACTAAAATCATGGTGGTTTTCTGGGGGACAGGGTAAAAAAATTTCAAGGAATAAGTGAAATCTGGGGATGAAAGTATAGGGGAATCTGGAGTTGGGGTGGAGTAGACAGAAAAAGGAAGCAAGGTTAGGAGAGTGGAGAAAAAAAATCCCTGCAAAGGAGAAGGGATTTTGTGCAAAGGTTATTGTGCCCTTGAGTATCTCCATCTTGTTCATTAGTGGTAGGTCTGAGGTATGCACAGGAAAAATCTTGCTGCGTTTTTTTTTTTTTTTAAGATATTCCTGTATAGGAACCTACTGGCTCAAAGTGTATGTAGGTGATCGCTGCTGCTCGGTGCTGGCGAGAGCTTGCTAACAAAGACTGATTGACGAGCGCCTGTCGGGAGAGCACACACACTGAGCAGAGAGTGTGATTGTGCAAAAGTCTCGTGACTTCCAATGGGATTTGAGCATGTGCTTACCTTTTAGGAGGTACTCACATGTTTGTCATGTGGCACAGTTGCTCTTTTGTGGGTCGGTTTAGCTTTCATCTCATGCGGTTTCAAAAAATGCAAGTTTTTCTGGGGAGAAAAGAGCTGATAAGGGACTAGCTCCTACAGCTTGTTGACTCCAGCCACAAATACTGCCGGTAGAAGTGCTTCACCTCAGAGTACTAGCAGTGAAATTTGGCAAGCTATTTTAATTGATAAGAATCTAATAAAAAATAAAGCTCTAAACTTAAAACTGTAGCCCTGTTTCATGGTTGAACACTCCCAAGTTTTTTTTGATGAGCGTTGCCTGCTCATCGTTGATGTGGCTAGTGAGGCAAGCTTTAGGATTTTGACTTGGCCCATTGGGTTCAGGTCTGTGTAAAGAGCGCTTGTAGAAATGTTAATTAAACTATTAAACCAGAAAAACCCTTCTTGAAAAACATGATACACCCTATGTTTTCGGGTGATACATAGCAATTGAGATGAGAGATGACTTTGAGGGCATTAATCTCTTTTTGAGGGGTTCCTTCTGCATTTGACATTTGAACCAGCCCTGAAGGTCAGCCTTTTGTTGTTGTTTGGGATTGCTCAGCTCATAATGTATACTGATTATATAGGAGAAAAACAGAAGTTGTTGCTTGAATACTTCAAGTGGTCTTGGTAAAACAGGGGCAATTCACACTTGCAGTGGAGCAAAGCACGTGTTCCTTGCTGCATCTAATGTTGAAGCAAACACGGCGGCTCGCATGTGTAGCTGCTCTGTAGATCAGAGCCTGGGAAGAAAATCGCATCTATGCCAATCAGATTGCTCTTAATGTGCTTAGTGGCTGTGAAAGTCAAAAGTAACTTCCACCTGTAATTTTGAAATTGGTTTAATAAAGCAATTTGATGGACCAGCAAAATAATAATCTTTACTGCTCAGTGAATGAAATCTCTTTTCATCTCAGATACTGAATAAAAAATAAAAGCCTGGATCGGTAAATTCATGTAGCTCTCTTTAGTTTTCTGAGACCGGGATTTCACCCTTGAACTCCTCTTCAGGTTATGTTGTTCCTTTTGAAAGAGCAGAACAGATTGCATGTGTTTGTAGTTAAATGAAGGAAGGTCACCCGGGCTGCGATTAAATGAGTGGCTCCATTTACTTGAATGTCACAAAAGCTACTCTATTCTGAAATAATACGTTGGGGAATAGCTAGAAAGCTGTAGAGCATTAAGTTATTGGGGAAAAAAGAAACTCTAAAAGTCAGTTATGTTACCTAGCAAACATGAAATAATGAAATTGTAGTTTGGGGCTATTTTATTATAAGATCTGCTTGTTCACCCAGCCTGCATGATCAAGTCCCTGACTGTAAAACATAGGAATCTTCAGTCTCACGATGAGTTTCTATAACCACTTGTTCTCATAATAAGTCTTCTGTCCTCATGAGTTTTTTGGTTTTTTTTTTTTCCTTTGCGAGACTCTACAAACCTAACCACAAGGAACTTAAGTAAGAGGAACAGTTCTTGTCCTGCAAACTGCACTCTGTGCATTTGCACTGACAAAAGTAGAATCTGCAAATCGTTATGGCTGTAGAGGCAGCAGCGGCCATGGCTGCAGCGTAGGTAGGAGGCATGCTGATAGTTGAGTAATAACCATCCTTATAATTAACAGTGTTTGCACTAGTGAAAAGTCTTACAGGCAGAGCAGTAGTTAATATACCCAAAGTATGATTTTCGCCCAGTTAAAATAGGAACAGATAGAAAATCTTACAAAGTCTCCAACAGTACCCTGCATGTTATTCTGGAATACATTTACTTCAGTGGCTCATGTCAATGATCCAAGTTCTTGTGTGTATTACAATTGCTAGGAGTGCTGTGCTCCAGGATGATGTTCAGCACTTTTCAGCACTTCTAGCAGGCCTTGGGAGGAATAATAAAAAAAGAAAAAAGAAAAAAAAAAAACACCACACCACCAAACTCTTTTTTTCCTTGGTAAATCCTTGGTAAATGTGTGGGCACTTCTTTATTATTTAAATAGCTTTCAGATTGAGATGTCACATATGGTGGCCTCACAAGTACGTTCAACTTGTGCAGATGTAATCCTCATGCACTGCAAATTGTTTGCAACTGTAGTAATAAGTCAAATTTAAGGAAGGCAAGTTACTACACTGAAAAGCAACTAGAGTTGGCTGCATTTTATGAGCTTGTATTTCTTGTTCAACCTTTTGGCTTTGGGCTTGGGGAGCTGGGAAATTGGGATTGTCAGCTTCAGCAAAACACTACCTTTAATTTAAATTGCTGAGCCTTTGAATATTATATTAACTTTTTAGATCTGATTTGTGGGTAAATTATTAAAGGTGTCTTCAGATTATGAGTGAGTAGTGCCAGAAGCACCTTAACCTTGCTATCTCAACAGGACCTCAGCTTTGAAGCAATGAAACAGAAGTTCACTGAAATCTTGCTCTTTTATAATTTTATTCTATCTTGTTTATCTTCCAGGTTGCATGCTAGCCGGTGTTGGTTTTTCCGAAACAGTCCTCCTTTTGACTGCTTGTTTAATAACCTTTACTTACCATCTCTGTATCATTTTAGGTTTTCAGCGTTTTGGTTCTGATTCAAGTAAGGTGAAAGAGGGTTATGTGAGCCACAGTTTGAGCTGTACAATATTTAAATTCAGGTGTACACTGTTTCAGGCAGTGTGGTGGAAAGAAACAAGTGATAGCATTGATGTAGTAGTAAAAGAAGGAAAATGAAGGCAGGTTCTGCTCACTACTTTTCATACTGTGTTCTATGGATTAGTTAACCTTTGCATGCAGTTTATATTGGATGTGATCACACAGTTTAAAGATCTACACAAAAAAAGAGTAGCTGAGGTATACATATATAAATTACTGCATGTATACTACATGTTGCATATATTTTTTTATTTTAACTTAATTTTTATTATTCATAGGATTTAGGTGATTATCGTAATGCAAATTGTTCATGTTCTCACATCACACCATTAATTACAGCACTTGTATTTTATTCTTTGGATTTTCAGGAAAAAAAGACCTTTTTGTGTAAAAATAAATAAATCCTTTGTTGCAGTCTAGATCTCTTAAACTAATTTCCTCTAAAAGCGGTAAAATATGTACGACTAATTAAAATGAAGTGCCTTTCATCAGCTCATAATCCCTGCCGTTCCATTCAAATTTATTTAGAAATTCTTGTCCAAATAAAACATGCAAGTGTATAACCAGTCAAATATATCGGTATCTTTCAGTCTGAAACACTGCCAACTGCAGATTATATGGCATAAGACTTAAGGCAGTAAAGAAATGAAGGCAAATCCTTTTCTAGGGATCAGGATTGTAGGGACAAAGTTAAATAGCACTTCATATTACAGAGCTGGATTCTATACTGGTAAAAAAAAAAAAAAGCTACATTACAACATGATGTAGATATCAGTGTATTTGATTCTCCCATAAAACAAAAATAACTGAAAGAATGTAGTTTAAGTTTTCTAAAACTGTCTTAATATCCAAGATATGAATGAATTTGTTGAAGATGGACAGGAGTGAGTGAAATTGGGTGTTAAAATGGCGGGTTCATCACTTTTTAATGGTGATTACTGTAATAGCTTCCATCAAGTTCTGTAGGTGAATCACAGAGATACCTTTAAGCAATAGCACGTATCCAAGATTAAACACAGGGATTGTGTTCATGAATGTGTGCCTTTACTCTTTCCCACAGTCAACAAATTATACTGAAAAATCTCCTCTTGTGTTACAGTCACACCATTTCCCCACCCAATGCAGATTCAGTGTAATTACCATTAATATACCTCTCTTTCTTGGTAACTGAAATGCCACTTGCTTTTGAAGCTGGTGACTTTTAGCACCAATAGGTTCTCGTCATTGTTATGATTGGACTTAGACTTTGACCTGGACTGAAATCCAGCATTAACATGCTTCTAATATTATAGCCATTGTTGTTCAGTTTTAAAAACACAAATGTTAATGGGAAGTTGTACTTCCCCACTTTACCGAGCCTCCTCTCTGATGAGAAGGTGAAATGGTTCTTTGTGAGCTGTGATCACAAATTTGATTGTTTTGGTTCTGAAAGACAGTGTTCGCTTTTCTTAAAACTAAACTGCTTCTGATGGAAGGAAATGTTACTTACTTGCTTCCTCAACTAGGTGGTTTTCTCTGGAGGTTTCCCAGTAGCACCGTGATCAAACCTGCCATCCAGCTGGCAATGTGAAATAAGACAAGCTTGCAGTTCAGGGTGCTGTGGCTGCACACATAGCATGCAGCAGTTTAAAGGAGAGGATGAAAAAAAAACCCAAGCAACTCCTGGGTCCCCACTGAGCTGTGGAAAACAGAATTGCCTCACTCAGGTTTTAAAACCTTAGTCTGAAAACAAAGCTCCGTAATAATCTGTCTTTGGATGTGAAAGTGATTTGTATTTCCATAGAAACATCCTATGCAGACCCTGAGCCAGGTATATTAGATTATCCCAAACTAAACTGTCCTGTAAAGATTTTACAATAATTTTTTTCTTGTTTCAAACATGCCAGTTTTTCCTGGCTGAGCCTTTCTGGAAAAGGCACTGCCCATCTTATGTTTGGGAGCTGCTCTTGAGTGTTACAGTCTACTCTTGTAAAGAACCACTACGAGAAAGTTTCCCTCAGGCAAAAAGAGCCTGAAAATGTTTATTTTAGTGCTTTATGCTTAGAATTTTAGAAATCTGTAGGTGGAAATTCCCATGTGAAAAACTTCAAGCCCTTCAGAACTGAAAAAGAGGTGTCTTGTATTCATTTAGTTTGGAGTACAAAATAGTGTTCATATGATATTTTTTTTAAAATATCTTTTAATGTATTCAATGAATGGAGCCTCATCAGAATGCTTAGTCAAGAATTAAGGAGTTGCTTACAGATTTTCCCAGCAAGGATTAACATCTGACATAGTCGTGTCATTGCTTCAGCAACAATGGGATCCTTTATCTGCGCTTATGTATTATGTGCATTTTGGTTCTCCCTACAGACAGTGCTTTGTTTGTAAGGGCAGCCTAACTGGATCTGTGTGTATTAGCTTTACCGAAAAATGCAGATACCTGACAGGCGTAAAATGTAAAAAGTTAAGACAAGTGCATGATGAGAAGGTGCTGTATACAGTGACAACTAATGCTGCCGTGGTTAACTTTAGTTCCATGAAAGCTAAATACTCATTGATGGGGTGTGGACTCCAAAGTTAGTTTAGATTTTCATAAACAATTGAATTTTGTATGTAATTTGTAGTGACTATTAACTTCTGCAGTTTAAAGCCACTCAGACCTTTTGTTCTTCCAATATTTGGGATTGGTTTTCATTCATTAACCATGCCTTTTGAACACTCCAACCTCTTTATTCATCTGATGGATCATCAACATCCAGAATGTTAGAAATTCAGTGCATAACAATTGGCTTCTCTCCGGAATAGCTATTTTAGCAGTGCAAACAGAAGTTGAATGGCAGAACTGGGTCTTGCACTACTTCTGTCTGCATTTTGATTAGGCCAACAAGACCCGAGTTGTCTGTGTTATATATAGGCAGAGCTGAGGATGCAGGAGGGGTCAAAGAGTTTGAATGGTGCTCTGGGGGACTTGGGAGGGGTGGACTAGCATGCCTGATGCCTGCTGGAGAAACCTGGGATCTATGGGAAGTTGGGATGAGAGAGACTGGCAGTGCTGGGAGCCATTGTTCTGGAAAATTCAGTCTGTATTGTGCCACGTGTGTATAGAGGGGTTGCTTGCAGGATTCCCAGTCAGGAGAATGCTTTGGTAACTGGGAGAGCGTGTGTCCCAGTGTGAGCACTTGTGAGAGTTCAGTAGTCATCTGTGCTCCTTGCTCCAGATCATCTGCTTCCAGCATCTGCTTCCCTCCCTGCTGTGAACTTTCCTGATATTCATCTTTCCTTGCTGATTGCTGCAGGACCAACTGAAGGATGCCATCACCCCCAAGTGTGCCCTCCTGTTACAAAGGTGTTGTTTTAAGAGCTTATCATCATTTCTAGCACTGTGGAAATAGTGTGTTCCTGTAAATCTTTTATCAGAAAGGATTCAGAATCGGCTTTGGAACATTTTGAATGTTACTTGCCCTGTGGGGAGTTTATTGCAAGGGGATTTTCCTTTTACATTCATAGCTTGTAGGTGCAGTGATCTGAGAGGTGACGAATTCAAAATAGTGTAGAGGTTCCAAGTAAATTATGCAGGTGCTTGCAGTTCTCATCTGTAAGCAGTTAATATAAAAAATACTTCTGGTATATACTAGCGCCCACGGGCACAGCGAACACTAGTGGCATGTCTGTCACGAAGGGCAGTGCAGAGACTTTTGAACCGCGATCAAGCTTAGCAGGACGTGCCCAGTTGTGGTGCAGTGCTCTGTGAAGCAGATGCTTTCATGACCTGAGCTAGTAGCTGTGCTACCAGGGCAGTGTGACTGGGCTAAAAACCACTGCCCTTGGCTAGGTCCCCTTGCCCAGCTGCGCTTGTACTGGGCTGGTGGTAGATCAGATAAATCCCTTCCTTTGCTCAGTAATTCTGAAATCTCCATGCTTTCTATTATTTCTTGTTTGTTTTTTACCTGATTTTCATTTGCTGTCTCTTTGCATCTATTGTTTCTTTTCCAAGCTGTCCTTACCAGCTTTTTTTCCACCTTCCAGGTAGAAGCAGATCTTTGACTCGTAGAGCCTATTTTTTGCCCCATCTCCTTTTTTAAGCCTCTTCTTTTGTGGCTGAGTTCTTACCTGCTTCGGAGAGCTTGTGCCATTAATATGTACACACACGAGACGTTTGCATCTGGCTGGTCCTCTCTATACATGGTCCAACTGCTCTGGGGTCTCAGCAGACCTGTATCTTTGCTGGCCCCATGAGGCCAGAGGTTGGGGTCTTACAGGCTTGTGGAGCACAGGCACACGTAGTATTTCTCCTTGATTTTCCAGGCGGAGGAGGAGAAATTCTGAGCTGAGCTACACTAGCTACTACTGTCTCAGCTTGCTTGCAAGAATGGGAATAAGAAAGAGAATTCTTGCTCCCTACAGTCCAGTAGTTACTGTGGGTATCAAGCACAGTTTGATGAAGAATTAAGCACCAGGATACATTTTTCACAGAGACTTCTGTCACGTGGACAGCACCCAGCTTCCTCGATTGAAGTGCCAAAACTGAAACTAGAATGGCAGTGACAGAGAACAGCCCTTGGTGAAAGACTCATTTTAATAAAAAAAGCCCTTTAATGTCTCTTAACGATTTCTTTAAAATCATCCTTTCTACTAATTGATCTGTAACTTGGATTTTGTAAGTGCAGTTCCCAAAGGAAAGAAGACTCTGCAGGCAGGGTAATGGTGAGTGGTTTTGTATCTCCTCATTCTGCATCCTTTCGATAACTTTGAAACCAGTGGTTGTTATCAGTCAAACTTTATAGAGGAGCATGAGTCTCACAATGTTCCTAATATTTTGAAAATTCAAGGTAACTGGGTAGAGAGCAGTACATCCCAATAAAGCTGGACTGTTGTTAGAACTTAACCCTTAACAAATTTTGCAGAATTTTCATCTTTCTGTCCGTCTCTCACATCCTGACACTGAAGATTTGGCCGTGTTAGCTCACGTGTTTGCAGATTAGTACTACCTTCACCATGCATTTCAGCCCCATGGGAAGAGCTGGTGGTGTTACTTGAGGTATTTGTGGTTACCTTGTTAGCATCCGCAGCAGTGGGAGTGTGTAACTTTTTCATCAGAACACCAAACAGAATTCCCTTTCCTTCTTATCTACTGTCAGTTTGTGATTTGTGCATAAAAAATCTGTTGTTTGATTTCAGAAACGGAAAAGATCCCTGTAATGCGTGGACAGTGGTTTATTGATGGTACATGGCAACCTCTGGAAGAAGAAGAAAGTAACTTAATAGAACAGGAGCATCTCAACCGCTTTAAAGGCCAGCAGGTGCAAGAGAGCTTTGATATGAAAGTATCAAAACCTGTTGACGGGAAGGGCGGTAAGATTGTTTAGATCACTATTCTTACAGTATGTTTTCTGGACAGTTGGGGTCTGGTTTTCTTAAGAAATAATGTGATCTGTACTGGTTCTGCACCCTACATAGTGAGGAACATTGTTACAGGCATCAGTTTGCTCTCCTGTTTTTCAGCGCATCTTGATGTTGCAGGATTTCCTGCTGCAGTGCATTTGATGAATGCTGCAAAAATTATATTCGTGGATAAAGTCCTTGTTCCCATTTTGCTTCACGTTTCATATCTTTTAATTGTGTTTGCAATCGCACTTGCAAAACTGAAATCTCTTGGTGTGACAAGAAGAGTCAGTGCCCAAATGCAAACTGGTTATTAGCTCTCTGGCCAGCGTTCCTAGTTCTGCCCTAAAGGGAGTACCAGTTTTACAGATCACATTTCTTCTTCCATTCTTGTTCAGTCTGTGAATTCATTGAAGTAGTTTTCAGCTATAGTAAATCTTGGGCATTCATTCTGTTATGGAAGTCCTTATATTTTAATGACCAGGCTGAGGACATTCAGTTAGTGTTCCTGGGAGTCTGTCACATGCACTTCACATTTTTAAGAACAGCCCTCTGAAGTTACTGATCTGTTATTTAATGTACACAGTTGAATTGGTTGCTCAGGGTAAGTATAGCACAGTGAAAGATCAGTATTCTTGGCTTTGGCACTTCACTTCTGTTTGTTGGTTGTCCCTTGGTGAATAATCTACAAAGCAAGAGCTGCAAGTACAGAGGCTTCACAATATATTTTATAGTAGGGTTTTGGCTGTGTTATTTTTCATAAAGCAACTTTATCTTAAACTAGTTAAACTACAACATTGTACAAAGCAGTTACACAGCGTAGGAATGGTTGTGTTTTGGCCATGAGCATGGAGGAGTTCTTTTGTGTGAACTGCCTGAACACGCAACTAAAAGCTTGTTAATAAATTGGAAGCAAGGCAGTATTCAGGGTACTTCTATAATTACTGTAAGGAAAACCAGAATATCATTTCTTGACTTAAGGAGCTTTTTCAACAGTACAGAGAGTAGTGAAGTTTCTAATTCCCCTCAAAGCTAGTGAGGATTCTGTGAATATTTTTTTTTTCTATTTAAAAAAGACCTTTTCCTCTGGCCCAGTCTGCAGTACTTCTACAGTCTTCTGCTTTAACAGCTTTGTCAAGTAGATGCATAAAATGGTGTGACCTCTTGAGCCACAGCACTGTGCCAGCACAACTGCCCTTTTGAAAGGCACTTATACCTGTATTTCTGTGTGTTTGTAGTTATTTATTGTTCCAGTGTACTGGTACAAAGCTCAGCTTTGTTACTACAGCTGCAGCTCTGCTGTGAGTGCAGTGCTGTTTGTGGTAGGCTCGTATGCTTTTATAGGAAAAGCACATCTTTATGACTGCTGGGTGCTTCCAGCCTTTGGTAGCTTAACTTCTGATGGAAGGAAAGATGGCTTCATTTATACTTGGGTTCTCCTTAGCGAGTAAGGAAGAGAGGTCAGGGATTTTTAGAAATAGTCTGGTCTGTGGAGCAAAACTTTTCAGATTTGAGGTTAGTGAGATTGGGGAGAGGCTGAGAAGGATATAATCCCTGATACTTACGAAAACATAAAAGATCAGAAAAAGGAATTCCAAATTCAGGCACCAGTGCCTTTTCTAAAACTGAAGTTAAAAAAAAAAAAGGCAAAGCAAAAAAACCAAACCACAAAACAACCAAAACCCCAAGCTATGTATGGAGTCACTTCAAAATGGACTATGTGTCAAGACACCAGTAACTTTCAATAGGGGTTGGTTTGGGGGTTTTTTTGTGTAGTAATAGAGTTGCAGGAAAATTATGGCTAACAGTAAGTGTGAAAAGTGGTTTTCTCATTATAATATGCCTCTCAATACATCCCTGATCAGCTGGCATCCGTGATTGCCATCTGCACATGGCACTGGGAGTTGCTTTACAATTTGCATTATTGCTGATGAAGTAAACACAATTAGTTGGGGAAGTGCTGAATTCAGTTTATAGATGTCTTAAATGCTACAAATTGTTGAAATCGTATCCTGTATGAAACATGTTTTGGTCCCATTGACGTTTACAGGTAGCTGTTAAGACTAGCGAAAGTGAATAGATCTGTAAATATCATTGGGAAGCTAAGTGACTCTTCACGATGCTATGATAAAGCACCGTAAATGAACAAAAAATAGCCATCTCCTCTAATTCCTCAGCAAAATCAACACAATCTGCTGTCATAGTCTCTTTCCTATTTTTTTATACTTTAATAATTACTTTCTTACATGAATGTGCCATTTGCCATCATGAATAGCAAAAAACCAGCTTGTCAACAAGCATCTTGTTGATACGCAGTAGACAAACCTGTCAGCTCTTGATGTGACCCCAGCCATGCTCTAAATGGTGGCAGGAGGCTGAGAAGTTAGGAGCAGCTTCCACTTTGCTCGTGTTCTGGATAATTTTCTTTTATGGACTGCTATCTCGGGGTAACGTATGATATGCTGGAACTTAGTATCCAAGACTCAGTTGACAATATACATACAGTTTAATCATACTTCTTTCTTTATTGTCCTCTGAAATCTTTTTGTGAAGGAAATGGAATTGCTAGCGACTTTTCCAGGTGTTCAGCCCCTTCAGCTTTTGAGCAGCCTGCCCAGTGCATTGCTGGCGATGGAATCACCCTCTTCAACCACAGGGCAGGTGATGCTGCTTCCCGTCTGTGTGTGGAGTCATCTGTACAGATGAGTCCGTCTTTGCAAAAACCGATAGTGAGCACTGTGTGCATTACCTGTGAAGGGTAACTGCTCAGCAAGCAGTGCCTGTCTTCTTTCCTCATGTCTCTAGTTTTGAGGTCCACGTTAGGAGAGTACACTTGCATCTAGAAAAAGGATTTCCCACTCCAGTGATTTGATTTATTAATTCTGCTTTTGGGTTGCAGCATGTTAACAGGGAAATAACTAAGCTTCATCCAGAGCTTTTGTTGATGATAAGACGTCTGTGAATAAATGCCCCATTATTAAACTCTTAATCCAAGCAAACCTGCCTCTGAAAGCGCAAAATATTTCAGAATAGGGGTCTCCAACCTGTGGCCTGTAAGTAATACAATGCCCACGCTACTTCCAGTGTCATTTGGGAGCATGTGAAGCTGTAGATGCTGACGATAACAGAAAGCACATGACAGTCTTTAGGCGAATGATGTTCTCAAGTCCTGTTTTCCATGGGGCAGCCTGGACACCACTGCTTCAGCAGGAGATCCCTCTGCTCATTTTAGAGCAGAGGGATGGTATTTTAGTTTTCATCCTTAAAAAGTATTTAATTTCATGCCTTGCAAAATGGGCTGCATTTATGGTTCCTGATGTTGCTGACTCCTGTTGATGCCTGATCATTTTCAGTGGTCTGCTGAGCTGTTGGTCTCAGCAGTGGCATGACTTTCTCAGGGATATTATTTGTTATGGCACAACACAGGGATGGGGCGCTTTATTTCTTAGGGCTGTCCAAGCAGGTTAATGCAACCTTTAGATTTTCCATATCTAGTTGACCTGGATTTGTCTCCAAGAAGGTTATGTCCCATAGGAATTCAGAGACATGGTTCCCAGGTACCATAGCTCTATCTGCTGCTTACAGAAAGTCAAAATTTCTGAGATTTCTGGAGAGATACTTTGTTCTGAATGTGTTGCCATCTCTGAACACCTCCATCTACGCTGACCAGTGAACTCTGAAGTGCAGCATGGACAGGAGGTGTTGGCATGCGACAGCTGACACCCCAGACCACCATGGACCAGGATGTGTCAGGAAGGGATGCTGCGGGCATGAGCCTCTCCTTTCACTGACTCTGCCTGAAGGTCTGCCTCCCGAGGTGCCCAAAACCAGGCCAGAGGAATGCTGCTGAAGTCCTGGTGCAAACAAATATTGCAAGGGCATCACCCATCTCCTCCATAGCTTGACCACGCTCTATTTCACACCTCATCACACCAGAGTCTACTTTGATCCTGGCGAAATTCCATGTATGTTTTTTTCAGTTTAAATAGTTCACTTTATTGTTGATAAATACAGGAAAGGGCGTTACTATTCTGTCTTCTAAGTCAGAGTAACTGATACAGCTACAGGATGAAACCACGTTAAGGGTGAGGAATTATTGGTTTGGCTGCGTTTGGACTGCACTGTTGTGAAACTGAATGTCAGCAGCCTGTGTTTGAATTAATGCAAATCACAAATTTTCACAAATGCAAATCTGCATATGGGCAGATTTCAGGAAGGCATCTTCTGGCTTGTCATTACATAAAGTAATTTTATTAATTTTTCTGAGCAGGTAGAGTCAGCACATTGTCATTTTATAGGTGTATTGAGGAGTAGAGCTTGGCGTCTGCTGCTCGAGTCTACGCTAAAAACAGTTGACTGACGATACCTTAAAACCCCTAAATGAGATGCTGCACTGCTGTAACAGTATATTTGGGCTTCCAGGTCTGATTTGTTGTTCTGCCGCGGTGTTGGTAGTTGGAGGGTTTGAGGCCCTCAAATTAATTTTTCTGGTACTTGGTTTTTTTCATCCAGGTAACACTAGGCTTTTTAATATATTGGCTTTGCTTGTCCTTCGTAAGAACAATTTGTTCTTCAAACTTATCATACATAAATTAGTATCAACACAAGATGCCAGGTGACATTTTCATGTAAATTCCTAGGTTCAAAATTTTGAATACTTGAATCAAACTTCAGCCCTTTAAATGTGGAAATATCAGGGGTGTTTATTTGATCACACTGCGAATGGGTTATACCCTTGTGTCTTTGGCAGAAATACTGGCCTTTCTTGTATTGTATTCACCCAGTGATTACACTCTACCATTTTACTGCTGTAAAATAATTCTATAAATATTTCTGAGAAGAACCTAGGTTACAGCATGTGTTCTGTAAAACAGTATTTCAGCTGAAACCAATTTGAAGGGAATACCGTAATACCTTTTTAGCAGTTGATAAGCTTAAAACTTACAGAATAACGTAAGATTTAGAAACTGCTTTTTATGTGTACTGAGGCAGGCAGTGAGTTCAGGATCTACCAAAAGTAGTCCGTTAAAGGAGCAGCATTCTCAAGAGATTTCATTAATATCAAGTGCCATTGTAAGATAAAACAAGACTGTGAACTCAGATCACAGAAGATGCTTAAGGGTTCTCAATCTAGATATTCTGCTAACAGTATTTAACCATAATAACGGCAGTGATGTTCCGACCAAGAGCTTCTTGATGGAGGGTCAAAGTCTCTGCTTCAGTGTTGACTTTTCTCTCTTGCTTTGTGGCCAGAGCCCTTATATGCCTTGCAGTGAGTTCCTCAAGCACAGAAGAGCTGTTAGTGGGCAGATGCCCACCGCTTCAAGTGCAGGGAGACGGTCAAGGATGGAGGAGCAGCTTTTGTCACACTCCAACTTTCAGCTAGAGGTTTAATTTGTGAGACCCACAGCTGCCTGGGACATGGTAAAATTGCCTTCTGTCTAGTGGTGATGGTACCAAACAGCAGAGCAGGAACAGCAAGTGCTGGGCATGCTCCTGGGAGGTAGCAGGAGGTGATACTTCCCACTGCTCTAGGCTAGCCTGAGAGCTAGTTCCAATTCTTCCATTCAAGACCACTGAGCAGTGGTTCAAAGGGTACATCATTAAGTGGTCCCTGGTATAAATAATATCCTCTAACAGCTTTAATGTTTGCTATCTCTACCTTAGGAACACTTAGTTAACTGTTGCTATCATAAATACAGTTGAGTACCTATCATCTGTTGCTCCATCATCTTTTTCAGGTATATTCATTTAACTGGGGTGAAGTGAAGCTGAAAGCTCAGTGTATGTGATAGTAAGATAGGAAGAGACATAGTTCATTGTATTTGCACAGAGAGATAGATGCTCAAAATTCAGCTGGAAATTGCCTGAGCAACCTGATTCAAACTTGAAATTGGATCCAACTTAAAAGTTGACCCTGCCCAGTGTAGAGAGTTGGAGCAGATGAATCCCAGCAGTCCCTTTGACACAAATTACTCTGTGATTGTTGCAGCACAAACAAGCTAGTAGGCTGCAACAAGGCTTTACCGTTGGTCAGATTCTACCAACGTGCTGTATCTCCTTCCTCCAGAGGTCAGAGCACACTACTCCTCCTCCATCCAGTCCCCTCTCCCACACTCCTCAGGGCTATTTAACCACTTAGCAGGAACGAGCTACAGCTGCACATCATCCATGTCAATCAGCCCACTGCCGCTGAGGCACGGCCACAGCTGCATATCATCACTGCAAATCAACCCACTGCCTTCACTCCTCTACATGTGATCAAGTCTATGATTCTGTGATAGATGATAGGAAATGTAGAAAAAATCTCGTTGAGTCAGAATTATTTTTTTTGAATGCATTGATTTTGAAATGACAGAAGTTTATTAGTTTTTCTTTTCAGAATTTCAGCATGGTCATCTTAGATGCCAGAGAAACTAGAAAAGTTGCATTATGTTGTTTTGGTTTAGATTTCACATAATGTTTTCTCTCTCATGAAAAGTTTATATAGATTTTTGTCCCAGCTGGCTGAATTAACCTGTGGATGGGAGAGTCATAGTCATAGCATCAGAGAGTCATGCAGATCAGGAGGGATCTCTGGAGACGGTCTGGTCCAGTCTCCCCGCTCAAAGCTGCGGTGTTGGTGAGAGTGGGTTGCTCAGGGTATTTCCAGTGGGATTTTGAATATTTCCTACAGTGGAGACTCCACAACCTCTCTGGGCAGTCTGTTCCAGTGTTTTACCATCCTCACAGTGCAAAACATTTTTTCTTATACTTCTCTTGAATTTCCTGTGTATATTCTTCCTGAGTGTTGTATTGCCACAGCTAGTAAGATACTTTACAGACTAAATTATTCCATCAAGTCCCAAGTACAGTAGCTACGAGCCTAAATTTCCTCTCCCTTAGAAAACTCATGTGCAATAGTAATATACCTCACTTGCATCTGTATTAAGGCACCTGCTGACAGAGCTGTTAGCTGAGGGTGTGAAGTGGCATGATCCTGGACCAGTGTTACTGGGCAGTCAAAGCCGTTGACACAAGCATGGAGTATCATTCATTTGTACTGGCCTAAGTTACTGGATCATGGAGTATTAACTACTCCTGGTGTTCATAAGGGAAGATGTCATTCAGTTGCATTTCTCCCCACTCTCCAGCAAGCTAAATGATTTCAGGTAATTTCAGCTAAATTATTTTGTGGATTTAGAAGCCAGGCTGGAGCCTCTTGATTTCCCACTGGATTTAAACACACTCTCTTGGCTCTATCAGGTTTTTGAGGCTACAACGTTTTGAAATTAAAAGACTATTCGTATGAGTGAGGGCCCACAGAGCAGTAACACAGAAGATGTAGATTTGTAGGACCTCGCTTTCAGTGTTGCTCAGGAACCCCCAAAGAAGCATAAAAGGTGTTCATCATCGTCATCAAGAGTCAGTACAAGTCCCCTCTTACATATAAGTGGCAAAAGCAGCTTCTTCCTGCTCACGTAACTTTACCTGCTACTTAGCAGCAGCTTTCACTTACCTTAAAGTATTTCTTCTGTAATCACACAGCGCCAGTATTTAAAACCCTGAAAAATAATCTTTTGGATTGCTGTGCAATATTTCAGTATTCTCACGAGGAGTGAAATAAGACAATTGAAAGTAATGGAAGTTACAGGCTTGCCTTACCATCAAGGGGAAGCTCAGCAGCAAAGTGTGTGTGCTGTTGCATCGCTGTGAAGGCAGCTTCTTGAGGACTTAACAGGGTAACAGTAGGACATTTTGTCTAGTCTAACATAATAATGTTCTTAGACTCTTTGGGGAAAATAACGGAGCTGTGCTTAAAATTGAGTTGTTTTTTCAAATGTTTATTATATATGTAAGAAGGGTTACTGTGTTCTACACGATACCAAGTAGAGTGATTGTGCTTTTGTACACGTAAATGCAAAGGCACTCGGTGAATCTGATGACGCTGTGCCCCAGCTGTCTTTTACTAACACCTATAGCTGTGTTGTGGTGTCATAACTGTGTATGAAGAGTAAAGAAACTGAATTTGGCTAATGTGACCTAACACTTTGGCTACAAAGCCAGGTTTTTAAGTGTACATAGATACAGAGATATATACTTTTTCAGGAAATGTGACTTTTTTTCTAAAAATGGTAATACTAATTTAAAAATTACATCCCTTTTAAAAATTTTACTTTGAAGCTCAGTGTTTTTACTTTTAGTTCTCCAGTACCTCCTTCCCTTCTCCCTCCCTTCTTTGTTCAAGTGGAGAGGACATAAGGAGAATTCAGATGCTGCATGTCTTAAGCGAAAGCATTCCCAAGGTACAGTAATTGTAGATTTCTTTTTTGTAGTACTCCTGACTTAGGAAACTTTAGATTCTAGTTTGCTTATATCAGTTAAATGTGTTAGATTTACATGCTTCAAATTCTTGAGCTGTATTCATGCCATTTCCTTCAAAAGGGAAGGAAAAAGCATCATAATCTTAGAAGAAAAGTAGAAGCATTGCGAATCTTAGAGAAAAGTAGATGCTAACAGTATCATGCAGTAATCCTTATTATAATTATTTGTGACTGTGATGAAAACAGTACACATTTGTTTCTTACACTCTTTATATGTAGTTTGGCTTTTTTGATAAACTAAAACCTACTTTTTTAGTATCACAGCAGACCTAGTACAAGATAAATTATGTCAGAGAAGGAGTGGAGGGTTTATACTAGATAATATTTTGCTTGTCACTTTTTTTGGTTAACACATGCATCGTTAATTTTATGTTATAAATTATTTTTACTGCAATTTTTGTATGAGTACTGGAATGAAATGAGACTTTGGACATACGATATAGAAAAGGGGAAGCTCTATAGAGCACATGATAAAGGCTGCTGTGTTGCAAGAAACAACTTTGAACTTTGCAGCAGCTGATGTGCACTTTTGTTTCAGAAAGTGGAAGTAGATCTTCCAGGAGCCATGAATGATTGCAGAAGGCTCAAAAGTATTTGTCACTGATCTTTCTCTGCCACTGCTAAAGCCAGTAGTGATTAAACTTTTACTGACTTCAGTGACTGGGGAACCAGACTTCTGAAAACTGCAGCCTCAATTTAAAATTTAAATGCACATAGTAGTTTTAGAGTTATTCTTGCCATACCGTACATTCTTGTAGCTCCTGGGAATATTACAAATGTTTGCCTTTTGACTTCCTTTAATTATATTTTTCTATAATGATGTCCAAACAAAAATGCCTGAAATCAAAATGTTTAATAGTAAACCTTTTTCTGCCTCTTCTTGCACATGGAACTGAATTCTGTTAAAGGTAAATAAGTGCAACTACTGCCTTGAGCAGTAAGAAAGGACTTCTGCATTCTATTTTGTGGTTGCAACTTTGAAATTATTTTGTTTTTTTTCTCTTTTTCTCCAAATCATGTTCAGTTGTGGTGATGAATGTGCTTGCATTAAAAAATTAAAAAGAGATGCTTATGCAACAAAATAGTGACATCAATGAATTAAGAGGTGGTGAAGTGCAATATAAAAATGACAGCAATGTGAAACAGCTCTTTTTAATTAAGAGCAATAGCCTTTTTAATGGTTTTGCATTTGTCTTTTAAGTAAATAAGAAAGGGTTTTAAAATCCACAGCTGTACATCCGGTTTATATAGCATAACTTCGGAGTTGTTTAAGAAAGGACAACAGCAGCCAAATTATGTTCTCAGCTACCTGTATGATGTAGCAGGCTTTTGTGCAGAAACTACTGCTTAATGATTGCAGGAGAGACTAATTTAAAAATCCTTGAAAGAAAAGAGGGCAGAAAAGTTTTTTGGACAGTATGTATCCTTTCTCTGGTCTTTAGCCTGACTGGAATGACAGTGCCTTTGTGGCAGAGATGGAGGCAATATCAGCCCGTAGCACTTGAGAGACGCTTTCCTCTAGTCTGATTTTGACTTGAGCATCGTCAGACTCTGGTAGAAGAGAGTCACCCTATGCTTTGGTTTGGGCAGGTGGATGAAAGTATCAAGTGAAAAACCACCAGTGTTTACCTTAAAAGGTATTTAATTTTAAACTGTTGGCCCTGTGAAATGCCATGTTCAAGTGCCTGTCTGTCTGCACTTGATGCTGCAGGTTGGTGTTCAGCTCCTCAAGCACTTGAGCTGGGAGGATGTGTGCACTGGCAGTGCATGTGCAGTCTGCACATCCCCAGCTTCTCCATGCATTTTGTGCTACAAGCATAAAAAGTAGTGCAGAATTTCTGCTCCTCAGTTACTCTCCAGTTATTTTGACTCAAGGTGAGTTTCTGCAGTCTAATTGAAGAACCTGGTCTCAAGGTTTTGGGAATATGTATTCTGTATTTTTGTTTACTTCTTCATTTTTCATATTTAAGCTTTTTAGAGGGAATTTTCCCTCTGTGTTCCTCTATCTCAGTGAAACTGGAGGTTTGTGTGATAGTAACCATTGCTTTCTTCAGGTGAAAGAACGCCTTTCTTGATCCCTCTCGCTTCTCTCCTTGTTCTTGCATGGCTTGCTCACTGCTGTCTAGCATCAGGCTGTCTTCCATCTTCAGTGGGGTTGTGCCTTCCACATACTTGTACTCTGAGTGTCTGTCTTGGTTGGTATTCCTGAAAAATGTTGTATTTCTAGTTCCCAGCTGCAAAGGAAACCAAAATTGGTCTCATTTTCATGGGCTTGGCCTTCAGTCCCAAACTAGAAAGCTAAGCGGTGTGCAGAACACCTAGGGTTTTCTGCAACTGGGGAAGATGCACCTATGGAGACACCTGCTAAGAAAGCTGGGCGTGTTACCAGTGTCAGAGAAGTAGTTCATGTGAAAACAAAGCTGCAAGAAGTCTAGTCCAGAGGGAGATGCCTGTCCCGTGGTTTTACAGGAGACCTTTCATCATCTGTGCCTGATGTTCAGTGATGCCATAGGCACAGTTATCTTGGTGAAGCTCAGCAACATTCTAGCCTGGTGCCCTGGAAAGAATCTGCAAATGCAGAAAGTGTGCTTCTGAAGGACCCAGAAGGCAGAGGAATGAACACGAAGAGCAATCCCCTGTGCCATACTCACTGCCTAATCTGAATTCTGCAACTTGGCTTCCTCAGTCACGCCTCAGACATGCCTTGGTGACTTCCTGACACACTGTGACATCGCTTGGTATGCAGAGCTCCTGAGTTGTCAGTTTGACCACCTCTACAGCATGCAAGAGTATATGGACAGTTACCATTTGTTCTGCAGAGAAAATGTAAATCGTGTTATCATCTCATCATCTTCAGGAAAACATAACTTTCTCTTCCTCATGCTCAGTTTCAAAACAGCAGTGGCAGCCCTTGTTATCCCATACCTGGAAAGCACAGTTTGCATATTTTGATTATTATTTTTTTTTTTGGATGCTAATTTTCAGACTGCTGTCAAATCCTCTCCAAAGACACTTTTTTGTTCCCTGCCTCACTATTAACACACCCTGGGACTGTGAACCACAGCAGCTCCTTGGGCTCTTTGAGAGCCAAGAATCTCTTCACAGTCATCGGCACAGTGTTGACCCTCATTAAGATGTACCTTATTGTAGGGCAGTTTTTTTTACCTAAAGAGTATCCCCTGTGCATAATGACAGAGAAGCACTGTCTGTCTGTGCCTAGCTATGCATGCAGACATGGCTTGTGGATCATTTAGCCCTGTGACTGATCTCAGCTAGGCAGCTCTTCTCTCAGCTGGGTTTCTGCTGTGCAAATCTGCAAGGGTGTGCCATTTTTCTCTCCTCAGACACTGTCGTCACTGGGACAGATCCTTATGTAAGGATAGAGGAAGCACAACAGTAGCCACAAGCTGGGGTGTCACTCCTGTTTTTGAAGGGATATTCTTGCACGCCTGGAGCTCAGGGTAGTAGATTTTCCCTTATTAGGGGATTTCTGTTGTGCTGGTGGACATCCCATCTAGGGTCTGAGGATGAACAGACATCCCAATCTTTATATAAATTAAAAAAATGGAAACAAAATCTCAACCCACCTCAGTAAGCGGGTGCTCTGGTCTGTGGAATGGGTGCATTGATCCTCAGGCAGACTTTTTAAGTACAGCATCCCATGGGATTTAAAAAAGAGTGCCAAGGTGGAGCACCCAGCTTAGTTTGTCTTGACCCAGGTGATTCTTGTTAACTTTTAAAGGAATGTGTCGGCTCCTGGTTGGTGAGATAGACACCCTGGAAGTGCTATCCAGACTTGTGCAAAATACTGAACTGGACTGCTGGTGCCTTTGAAATGTCCTGCAGCCACTGTTTGTCAGTGATTGAGTCTACCGCTGGTTTGGACTTTGTTCTGGAGTGTGCACATAGACAAGCACTCAAAAGCAAAGCAGTGAAGGTGATGGTAAACAAAACTTACTAAGACATGCAAAATAAAATGTAAACATGTCAATTAAAATGGCAAAATTTATCATCTTACTGGCAAATGGGTAGATTTTCTAAAAAGAATTGTCTATACGCATGTTCTGGATTGTGCCACTTCCCTAAAATTCCTGATACTTTGTGGTTGAAGGAACACTGAGAAGCAAGGACAAAAAAACGCTTTGTATTTTGTTTGTTGGTTGGGGTTTTTTTGTTTAATGGGTGCTGTGTAGAAAGGAAGGGTGTATAGTCTAAGTGCTGTAAAAAATATATCTGGCCTTGAATGCGGTGTGTTACGTTGACAACACATGTCAGAGAGGCAAGTTACTCTGTTGTCAAGAGACAAGGAAGTTTGGTCCTACTGAAGGCTACTGGTAGTTTCATGTGGTGCCTGTGTTAACAGTAGACCAAATTTTTCAGGTTACCTTTTGAAGGCATTACTAAATATGCAGAGAAGTAGTGTTGGATGTTTCATTTGCAGTTCCTCAATGCTTGCATGCCTTGTAATTGATTTCAATGTGTCCTTCAGCTTAGGTGTTTTTGAAGAACACCATAAGAGTAAAAGTTAGGAATTTGTTCTTCCCGAGTGAGAATAATTCATGCAGGGTGGGGAAAACCTGCTTCTTTCTGTATATTCTTTCCAACAGAGAGGCTGGACTTGATTCCAGAAAAAGTTTGAGGATTGCTTCTCCATCAGCTGCCTATTATCCCAGTGGTAATAAGTGACTCGGCCACAGGCCTCTCCATCTCTTCCTCTGCATGCTCTGGACCTTTAGCACAGTGCTTTCCAAAGGCATCAAACTTCCAGCCCTCCTCTGTCAGCTTCCCCAGGAACATACTCTGAGAGGGATTTTACAGAATGCAGGTGGAACAGCTCTTAAAGACCTGCTAGACAATGGAAGGCATAGAAAGTCTACATCAGTCATGGAATTGAGGATGGAGGAGATTGGAGAGACATCTGCAAGGAGGTCCCTTGCCTTTGCCACTAGACTACAATGCCAGTCTCAGGACACCACAGTCTCTCTTGCGTTGTCTCCAAGCATGAAAGAGGAAGTTTTGCTGGAAATTTCCTTTTCCAGTTCTAAATTGAGGTTACTGGATGTGGACTCATCTCTGCACCTGCAGGGCTGCTCATGAAAACATGTTCATTGAGTTCTTACTAGGTTGCTTCTTGCTCTGGCCAGTCATTACTCTAAGCTGACATGTCTGCTCTTCAAAGTCAGGCTTACTTCCTTTCCTGTTCTTGGTCTGTCAGTATAAAACAGTCATACAGTTCTAGTTATTTTTTGGGAATCAGTTGTTTATTATGAGGTAATCCTTTTCTAATCCCCTTGTTTCTTACAGACTTCATTTAGTTTTTCATCGGACTACATCAGGTCTCTCTGCGTTAGCAAAGAAGCAAAAAATAGTACAGGTCACAACATCTAGTTTAACATGGCTGGTTCATACTGTTGCAGAGTTAAAAGATGAAATCATGATGGCTCAGGCTTTCTCAGAACGTTTTTAGAAGAGTATAAAAAATTCAGTTGAGTGGCTTGAAATAGAGTACAGGTTAGAACTCCACTTTTAAGGGGAAAAACCCCAAACCCAGAACAACCCCTCTGGGTGTTTTCCATGAATTTGAACTTTTTTAGCAAGACCAGTGACAGTTAAGTAACACTTTTTTTGTTACAGGGCATTTGCTGTTGTCAGCTCTCCAAATGTTGCATATCCCACCTTAGACCAGACCTAAGCAGCAGATTTCCAAACTTAGGTGAAATCCGAATTCCTAGTAATACAGCTGTGGTACTGCTTTGCTCATGCAAGCTCCAAACATTAGATGAGAGATTCTGATTTGCATTATAACATGCCTGCTGTCCTTGGTCCCGACAATCAGGCAGTGTGTCATGAGGTTGGTCCCAGAGTTCAATCAGTTCCAAATCTGGAAAACACAATAACTGCGCAAAAATCACTAGAGCTCTTAGTGGTTTTTGAAAGAGCTAGATTCTGTTCTGTTCCAGAAATTACCCATTCAGAGGCTTTCTCATTAAACTGCATTTCCAGCTCTTAAATATTTCTGAAAGAAATGCAATGGAGCCTTGTAGTAATGGAGCCTTGAAAGCCTCTGTGCCGCTGCAGAGGACAGTCAAAGCCAGGGATCTGGCTGTACAGACACAGGAGAGAGAAGATAGCAGTGAAATTGCTCTTTTTCTAGTGATGACACTGCGTGGGGCAGCTACCTGGTCATCACACCAACCTGCAATATTTTAGGATGCATTGCCCTGCTCCCCTGTTTTTTTGTTTTCAGCTAAGGCAATGTTTTAGAAACCTACCATCCCAAAATGAGAGTGGGAGGAGAATGATGTGAAATGTCCTTAGAGGCGGTCTGCCAACTGCTGCTTGTCCTGGTCAGATTAATCCTAAATGTAAAAACTTCTTTAAGGTAAGAAGTAATACAGATTGAGGTATAATGGAGCTCTAGATTTTAACCTGTATGTAAATTACCCTTCTTTCTCTCTCCCTTTCTCTCTCTCTCTCTGTTTGAAGAGGCTTTTTTTTTTTCCCCTCTTACCCATCTAAATTAAATGTTGTTCCTTTTTGCTGCAGCTTTTCATAGTCTAAAGTTGAGTCGCAAGCATGTGGACTGGCACAGTGTGGATGAAGTGTATCTTTACAGTGATGCAACAACATCTAAAATTGCAAGAACTGTTACACAAAAGTTGGGGTTTTCCAAAGGTAATATTTCTCAGAGTTTGTAAAGAATATTGTAAATACTGGTATTTTAAGTTTGTTACTTTAATGCTAGAGGGATATTTCAAGTTTGAAGTTTTAATGTAACTAGGCCACTTCGGCCATTGCAGTTTTTATGGAACAGTATATGAGGGTCCTTAGATCGTTGCACATAATTGTAACTAGATGTACATAGGCTATGACTGACTTCTATGACTTTTTTTTTTTTTGATGTAGCAGTTACCATTATGTAATAAGTGTATGAAAATACTATAGTGGCTGAGTCCAGCAGCTACAATATAAGAATTACAGTTCCCTTTGCAACCTTTACCACTGCATACCTGCAGACCGTGATGCATTCCTGAAGTACATGATCGTACCTTCCCCTCTCCCCACCTCTTGCCTGTTTTTCCATGCATTAAACAGACGTATGAACTGAGAGGAGGGATGAAGCGTTTAGACAGAAATTGTTTGCAGTAGGAATCCAGGCTTATTTAATCTTAAAACAACCAGTCATAAAGCCAGCAAGGCTGAGATAGTTGGAAGAGAGGTTGGTCTCTCTCAAGCAAAAGGCAGGTTATTGCCAACCTAGAAAACTGGAACTTGTCCTCCCTGTCATGGTGCTCCTATGCTCTGCTGGACAACTACAAACACAAGAACATACGCATCTATTTTGTTCCTTAGTCTCTAAAGAGACAAGATCAGCTAATAGGTTTGGCTTTAATCTCCATGCCTCTGTCCTGTAATTAATGCCCTCTTGCCCCACAGGGCTCTTGGGTGGATACTTATTTAATGTTTGCCAAAATCTAGTATAATTCAGTGCTTCAGTTCCAGAAGAAATGAATTATTCTGTATCCAGAACATGTTTTGGATAGTATGTAATAAATAGTAAGAACTGTCCCAAACAATTTGGTGGAAGAAATATCAAATAGAAACACACTTGGAAAATAAAGCCTGCCCTGTGTTTTACAGCCCTTAGTGGTTTTGGAGTGTTTTCCCCCTCCTTTAAAACGAGCAGTTTGTTCCGGGTTTTGTGGTGGGGAATATTGCTGCCTTCGCCTGCTTGCCCATCTGAAGGGGTTGCTGGGCTGACAAAGAGCTAGTGCTCATGCAAGGCTGTGGTCCTCTCTGTGGGTCTGTCACTAGAGGGGGATGGAGACACACTGTGCCAGTGGGTTTCTCAAGCCATCGGCACTGCAGCGGGAGAATACCCATATTTGCCCTGGGTAATTGATTTTGGTTTGGCCACTGAACTGGAGAATGAGTGGCAATATTTGAGATTGGATCAGCTTGAAACAAAACACAAGCTTTGCTTGTCAAAATGAAAAACTGTAAAGCTTTTCAACCAGCTCTCTTAATTGGGTCAGAGAGTGACAGTGCTTACCAGTTTTGTGGCAAGATCATCTCCGTGATGCTTTCATGCTGTGGGAATAAGATGGAGATATAAGGAAGCTTAATGATTGAGACACACGGAAGAAGGGTATTGTGTTGTAAAAGTGGATGGGCAATTATACAACTGTTTTCTAAAAAGTTATTTTTCAAGACATTTCTGAAATTAGTTATCTTTACAGTGGAAATAGCCTAGTAATATGTTGACTGATAAAATTACTGTCACCTAGTTGCTCAAATCTCTCAGGAGTTTAAAATTGCAGGTATTAAAAAAT
Organism: Falco punctatus; assembly: GCF_963210335.1. Classification (NCBI taxonomy): domain Eukaryota; kingdom Metazoa; phylum Chordata; class Aves; order Falconiformes; family Falconidae; genus Falco; species Falco punctatus. The sequence continues at coordinate 38,432,147 of NC_137587.1, read as the reverse complement.
AAGTGCTATTCCTTTATGTATAACCTTATTTTTGAAATACTTTAATGTATTGGTCTGAGAAATGTCAAACTTCTGTCAACACGTAAGGCTGTTGCACTTTACAGAATGTAACTGATCTAGGATAATGTTTTTTCTACAGCTTCAAGTAGTGGGACAAGGCTACACAGAGGCTATGTAGAAGAAGCTACATTAGAAGACAAGCCACCACAAACTAGTCACATTGTGTTTGTTGTGCATGGTATTGGGCAGAAAATGGACCAAGGAAGGATCATCAAAAATACAGCTATGTGAGTGCTTTGTAATGTTTGCAGTACAAAGTCTGGCCTGAATATAAGGCTGACGTTATAAATGACAGCAGACCCTTTGCTTTAAGCTGTGTCTTTTCCTGTTCCCTTCTCCTCCTCTTCCCAAGTCATTAGTCTTTATATTGTGGGTACACTGCTTTCTATGTTAAATTGGACGTATGGACTTAGTGAGAGCTGCTGCAAGCAGAAGAGTCAAGATATGTTCTGTTGTCGTGACCAGCACTTGCGACTTTCAGGGGACTGGCCTCTGAATTTCTAGTACCTGTGGTCGATGACTTTGCTGAGCGGGAAGAGATTTTTCATTTGGTCAAAATTGAGGGGAATCTCCATTGTTCCTGGTGGTTGTGAGAATAGTGGGCAAGTGAAGTGCATACTGGTAAGAGAGGGGAAATGGGGAGCTAGTGGGAATGTTGGCTTTCCTAACAGGACAAGGTTACTTCATGCAGTTGGAAGCTATTGCTGTGAGACTGCTCATAGAGTTCTCTGCATAGATGCCAGTTGAAAAGTAAAACATGAGTGAAAGCTTACTGGATCTTTTCCTTGAGTCTTTTGTGAAGACTGGTTTGCAAATGGCTTTTGATTTGACACCTGAGCTAACTCAGAAGGCCAGTTAGGGTGCTGGTGAACAGGAAGAGAAACTCCTGAGCTATTGAGAATGCTGTACCTGAAAAGATTTTTTTTTAATATTAAAAGAAATTGTAAAGTTGTGGTGACAGTATTGTGAGGGACGAGGTGGTGTAGAGGAATGCTTCATTAGCTAAAAGAAGAGCCTAAAAAAGTGTGAATTGCAGGTCTGTATTGCACAGATGGTTTAGTATATGTGTCCCAAATAGTTCCACGTTCCATCAAAGTTGACAGAAATAGTGGCATACCCAGTGGCTCCTGTGAAAGTATGCGGGGAGCTGGGATTGCGGATTTTGTGGTAAGAGCTTTGTGAACGTCCCTATAAATCCCGAATAGCAGTGCAGGTCGGTGCTGACATGCTGGTGCTCTGGTGTGTACCATCATGTCAGCAGGCTCTTGTGTTCAGCTCATTGTTCCACTTCAGTGTCCTCAGGCATGGTAGAGTTAGACCTCTTGATTTCATTGTTGTGGCATTTGCATCTCCAAGCAGCAACCTGCTACTCCTCCCCTTGTTCTGGCACTACACTGCTCTGTTATTGGTATTGTTTAAGAGCAGGCATTCAAAACCGGAGGAAAGGAGTCACAGCCCTTGATAAAAAAAGCTGTAGTCACCAAAATAAATGTAAAAACTTAAATTTGTGTAGGATGCAATTACATTGGGAATGCAAATACTCTAAATATAGTTTCTGTTTAAACAGCAGCAAGAAATACAAACTTCGACCTTGGAATTTTCTGCTTTTTCTTTTTCCCTGCCCCATTTTCCCTTGAACATGCATACAGGGGTATGGGTGGATTAACTTTGACTGAGGACACAGTGCATAGGTGTTCGTTCTGTAAAAAGTCCTGCTTTAATTGGCAACCTGTTACGTGAAAACTTTTATCTAAATGGGAAGCAAGGCTTTTTGTGCTTCAGTAAGTCTTGCTCATATCCTCAAGGAATAGCAGGCAATATTGCTAGCCTTTTAAGATGCTAACTATTGGCATCATGATGTATTCTGTACAGGATCTGCAAATGAAAGCATCATTTTAGATTGAAGTGTGTGTCTCTTCTTTTTCTTTTTTTTCTTTTTAAATAGCTTAAAAAACTTATCAGTGAGGAACATCCCATATGTTCTAGGAGGAGATTTTAGAAGAAATGTCTGCCAGACCAGCATAATGGCAGCTCTCATAAGTCATCCTAGCACTTTCTGTTAGCACCTTCATCCATGATATTGGGGGGGTGGGGGTGTTGGGTTTTTTTACATTCTTTTGCATTAGGAACACAGAGAGTCAAATGTTGAAATGTTGCCTTTTTAAAGATGGTAAGATGGATTAGGATAAATGTTTTCTGACCATTCCCATTCTAAAGTAGACGCTAAGGAGAAAGACTTCAGTGTTTTCTTGCTTTTAAATGCACATTCCTCATAGGAAACGTGTAGTTGCAGTCATGCTCAATCTGTAACTTAAGCCATAGGTCTGCCCCATCTGTGTCACCACTCTTTTCTTTCCTCCTCATATCTAGTACCACCAGCAGATGTAGAAGTCACCATTGGCCCTCAGAGTTGTCTTGGGGTGCATGTAGCTTTGAAGGACTTGGATGTCACTTGTGATATACATATGCTGGAGTGGGAACCTTGGGGTAGGCGTTCCTTAGAAATAGAAAGTTGCCTTTGGTTTAGGCCACGGGACATCTGTGTGTTCAGGGTATGTTCCTCCAGTGCCACCAGTCCTCTCTGTGGACTGTGGGACACCGATGGGGAGAGAACAGAGATGAGGCAGGTTGGGTAAGCCAAACTCCTTGCATTTTTTGTATGGTACTTGGAGGGGACTCCGGAATCTGCAGAAGAGAACAGTTGTTCAAGTGCCTTCCTTTTCTGCCATCCACAAAAAAAAACCCTCTTGTGCATTTTTTTTCTTTGCCACATATATTTATTGTTGCTTCTTTTGGGGTTCATTCTGCCCTGGGATAATGCTTGTATTTATTTCATCCTGTGTGAGTGCAACGCTTCAGTTCATAGCACAAAAATGTAGCCTCATTTGAACAAGTGGTCCTGAAAGAAAGAAAAAGTGCAGAAATACAGCTTATAACCCAGATATGGAATACTCTGTCTGTAACCCAGGCCAGTGAGAGACCCTACCAGAGCTCATCCGACATGCTCTGTCCTCACGTTACTGCCTTGAGAGGAAATTGGTGCAGCTCATGTGATGTATCAGCATCATTAGGTAGATCCTGTTGGTTACAGAGGTGAAAACAGAACTCTTCTTCCAGGGTAATTTAAAATTATATGAGCTAATTTCATTAAGGAATGGAGTTCAATCTAATCATTAATGTCGTTGGATGCTATGGTCACAGGATGTCCTGTAAGTAGGTGGATGGAAAAGGTGCTTTTATCGATGCTTGAATGAACAGGTCTTTGGTAGATGTGACATAATTTTATTTCTTCACGGTGTAGTTAAACACATTTATTAGCTAAATGTAGCACGGCAGCTGGTACAACAAGCTGCTCCTGTCAGTGCTGATATTAACTGCAGAACTCATCTGGGAAGAGACAGTACCTCCTCCAGGCTGGAACAGTGATTCAGCTGACCTAACGTGAATAGAATAATGTACTGTGAGCCACTTTGGTAGCACAGGGATGAATATTTAAGGAAGAAGATGGTATATTCAGTATTTTGGTGTAATAGAAACTTAAGATATTGTGGTATACTGTACTTCATTGGAGGGGGTTTTTATTTGCCATCAGGTGCAGTATTCTGGCATTACTAGGTTTCTGATAAGGCACAATGTTAACCTAAAAAAATATCATTTGGGGATATCCTTTTATTTTACTGTGCACACTTTTCTATCATTATTTGGAACATTTTTTCACTGGAGCCTAACCTCTGATTTTGTTGAATTTGTGCATCTAGATTGGGGGTGGGGAGGGGTGTCCTTATACATATGAAATAGAATTTAGGAATGTTACTGTCCATGTTTCCAACATACTCTACAAAAAAATCCTATTGTTTTACCTAACTTGGGTAAAGGGTCAGACCTTTAGGCTGACCACCTAAATTTCATCAGCTCCTGTGCTTGAAAATTGAATGAAGTAACTGTTCTCTGTATTTCCATAATAGCTGTAATGTTGTGACGCTTCTTGGCTGCTGTTGCCCTAAAGGTGGTATCTGCCTGCCTCTGTCTGAATCTTCTGTTTTGATTCGAAAATTGTATTTGTCTGTGCTGCTGCTCATAGTCAAAAAATTGCTGTCTGCACAAGCAGCAGCATCTTGGTGTTCCATAATCACCAATTACATTTTTATTGCAAGTCCCATTAGAAAGCATTTTAATTGCGGATTATCATTATAACAACTACTTCAGAATAGCCGTTTTGGTAAATTTCCAGTGGTATGTATGCAAGCCCTTACAGAGTGCAGAGCCTCTCAGAGACCTTTCAGTGTATTAAATATGTGCTGCTGCAATCCTAAATCAAGATTTCCTGTAAAATTTTTCCTATAGTTTTTAGGGTTTCAGATATGTGGTAGTTTTGCTTATTTTCCATGTAAACGCTTGCATTGCATTAAGTACATACTACATGCTTGTTTTTCATTCTTCAGTGCTGGTAATAATTCTGAAATTAAGTATCCAAATGGTAAAAATTGTCTTACAGGTTTCAACTTGAGTTTGTCTTGCAAGCTTAATGAGAAGTTCAGCCCAAGAGGTAAAAGGTGATAGTTAGGACATTAAATACTTTCATAAGAGCTTGTTTTGCGTACGTTTATAATTATCTAACACATGACTGCATATTGGACAGGAGCTGTAACAACTTGTTTAGCACTTAGATGTATCTCTGGATCTGTTCTCACTCCCATCCTCCCCCCAGCCCTCATTTCTGCCCTTTCCTTGCCCGCACCAGCAGGACTATCTGTATGGTCCCATTGTAAACTGGATCACTACAGCTGATCTGAAAAACTGGAACCCTGTCTGGAAGATAGGAGTGAGTGGCAAGGAGGCAGGGGGATGTCAACGGGAATGGGGAATGCCTGATCTGCTTTATGCCAAAGGCAACATCTTACTGTGAAGGGCAAGCTTGCCTGCCATTTGGGAAGCAGTATTGGAGAGGGAGGCACTCACACTTGAAGCACTTGGATCTCCACAGGCTTGTCTCGGGGATCCTGTAACCAACTAACCAGAAGCTTGAGTTCCTTTGATCATGCAGCATCCCATTATTCTCCAGAAGGATGGAGTGTGAATCATGATCATGCTTACTTTGCATCCTAGAATGTCCATCTTTCTTCTGAAGTAAAATTGAGTCTGCATATGTTACAGAGCAGCAGTCTTAATGTGTCTGGTCTGAGAGCAGATAAATCCCTGAAGAACAGTGGCAGAAGATACTTGTGTCTTGCAGTTGCTCTTTGAAATCCTCCTTGAGCAAGACTTGAGTTGCTGTTTCTGCGGTGCAGCTAAGCTATTGAAAACAGCCTCCTTTTCATTTCCTCTGGCTTGAACAGATCTCAGTTTTTATCACTCGTGCCTGCTACTCTCGCTTCAACTTACCAAATTTAGCTCTAGCCAGCCCTGAGTTTCCTCAGTATCTCATGGTATTATTTCCTCAAAGAGTCAGTGAGTGCTGCCCTCCGTTTGAGGGCACTCAGGGTGGTGAAAGCAGTTGAGGAATGCTTTAGAGCATAATTGACCAGTTGTGTGACCAAAATCCAGGAATGGATCCACACAGCTTTGCAGGCAGTAAACAAGAGTGTAGGGGGTTTTTGTGGGGACATCCCATTGCCCTGGCTCTTAAATCAAGAGTTCAGAGTAAGAAGTTGGCTAGTGTAATGGTTTTCAAATTAAAGACCATTCCCTTTTTCTTGGCTATGGATCATCTAGCAGAAGAGAGTCTGCAAAGATGACTTGGGAATAAAATGAGTAACATCTTCAAGCCTTCAGGCATTTTGCTCTGTTACTAGCTCTCAAGGACATTTTATAAAATTTGTGAACTAGCTGAAGCTAACTTGGTTTGCAGCTCACCAGTTTTTAAGGTAGTGTTTGTGACTACTACACAAGAGTAAAATTAGTAGCCTAAGATTAAAAAAACTACAGCAATAATCCTAAATATGTTAACGTATTTCTGGAATATACGTGCTTAAGCAAGGATGTATACCTGTGAAAATACAAGTTTATTATTTATTGGTTTAATCAGAGAAAGGCAGCCAAGCACATTTTATTTATGGTGAGTCTCAAAGTACCTATTTTCAGGCCATTACTACTTGCATGGAAAATAGCAATATGTCAAAATGCTTTCTAAGAGATGTGCTGCATCTGCACCTAGATGATTTTTTTTTTCCCCTTAGGAAAATCATGAATTGTAGTTGTTACCATGTCTTTAAATATATAGATTGAAGTAATTGTTGCTCTGGGGTCAGTATTTTACCATCCATTTGTATTGGAAAGGAGAAGAATTCTCTGCCTGTTTAGATGGGAATTTATTACTTCAGTTGGTCTTATTTTAGCAAGTGAGTAGAGAGACTTGCTATCTAATAAAATAGCTCAAAATACTTATTTTTAAAAAGCCAGAAGAAGGAAAAGAAGAAAGCACCTTTATAGCAGAACAGGTAAGTGTGTGTATAGCAGGTATATATGCTGAGGTTTTGCGTGTGAGCGTAGCCACATTGCTTGGCAATTATACCACAATTGTATTTAGAATTTATAGTGTCAAACTGTTGCTCAGAATCAGTAGGAGATGTTGTATGGTGCCATTCGCTGTAAATGAGATGTGTTGCACTGGGAGTTGTTCTGCTGGTGTGTTTTCAGTGCCTCCATGATTCTTGTGATCAGGAAAGTGGTGTGACATTGCTGCTGTAAAATAATGAAAGAGGAAAAAATAGCACCTCTGACAGTATTTGGCTAGTAACACTGAACTGGATTGCCTCCAAAAGTTTAGTGGAAGGCATAAAAATTAAATGTTTTGGTAACTACATGGCTTGTAATCTGCAAAACTTCAGTCAGCAGTTATTAACCAGCTTCATAAGGTCAGTGCGCAGTGCAGTGAGTCGTAGTGGAGGGGCACACCCGAAACACCAAGAAATGCAACTGCAGCGTATTTGATTTTATATCAGTGAGGTTGTAATTAAAATTCATTGAAACAGAGCTTTTGTGCGCTTCTACCAGAATGTATTTTGCAAGGCGTAAGGAAGGTGCATGCAGAGTTGGGTTTTGGTTTTCTAATGTAACTGAGTGCTTTTGAATGTTTATCCATAATCATTCTAGCAGAAGCTTGGGACTGTTCTGCCAGAGGCAGGGCCATGTCTGGACAACCTCAGCTGACGTCAGGGGGAACCCTCCAGATCAGAGTAAAATCAGGTTTTGCCTTTCACAAAATTTGGATAAGGACACAAAGCTGGCACAGCTTTGAGGAGGGGAGACTGGAAGCTTTTGCCAAAAGCTTTGGCAGAATTGCTAGACTACACTGTTTTTTCCCGACTCAGATATCTAGCTTCAGAAAGGAGACTTGCAGTTAAAAAAAAGTCCTCTGTGTCAGTTTGCCTGTAAGTAGCTTAAGTAAGACCTGGACCCTTCTGAACAGGAAGAAGCCCTGTAGCTGTCATGTTTGAAGATGAGGATGTCAGTAGCTCTCTTCATAATGTTTACAGCTGCTACTGATGTGTAAATAGTTTGGGTAGTTTTCCCTGAACTGTTAGGACCAGGTTATTTACCGGTTCCTTCACTTAAAGTAGTTGTTGCCTTGTAGAATTTTGTGCTTTATTCATCTAGCATTTCTATGCTTTTAAGCTTAGCAGCTTTAGATTGCTGCTTGGCTGGTCTCCTGCTAAACTTGTTTCTGAATCATCTTAGTTGGCCACCATCCTTCATGCAGAGAAGGTTAAGCTCATTTGGCAATACCAAGGAATTGTTAGCATTTCCAAAGAATATTCATTTACATTTTAGGTCCCTGCATTTCCTTGTACTAGTAACCCTCTGATTTGTTCAGACAGGTGCGTTCCTCTTTTGTTTTGATTACTTAAGACACCAACATTCCTGAAGTCCCTTACTGAATTTTTATCTTCTTGAGAATCTAGAAATTCCATGTGGCTGAAGTTGGGCTCTCAGATAAGTGTCCCTAGAGGCATGTTTGTGCAGGGTCGTGATGGGGAGGGTTGTTCTGTGCTTTGCAAAGCTGGGTCAGATCAGGCCGTACATCAACCCTGATTTCAACAGATCCTCTTGCTGATTTCTGCTTTACTTAAACCTTTGACATCTTGTTGGACTAGAGACTAGGAGATCAGGAGTGCAATCAAACCAGGCTTTAAAAGCAGAGGTGCTGATTTGTTGCATTTCTTGGCTGTTTGGTCAGGCCATCGGTAACTGCTTTGGAAGAAAGGGTGTAAAGGAGGCTTCCTCTTCCCCAGAAAGCAGGTGTCAGTTATAGAGAAGTGTTTTGACCGCCTGCTTCTGAAATTTGGTACATCCTTGATCTGCTTTTTGAGTAGCAAAATGGGCTTTTCATTTCCCTGGAGAAAAAAACATAATGTTTTTGCAAGGTGTTGGCTTTTGTACCCCTTCTTCACAGAAGTGTGTTTTTCTCTTGCTGTGCAGCCGGTAAGGCTGAAGTAAAAAGATGGAAGGCATTTTGCCCAAAGCCACCATGACATATCTCTGCAGCCCTCAGGAGCTGCTGGTGGTGCCTGAAATTCATCTCTGTGTTTGTTCCACCAGACACATTGGCCTCCAGCTCTCCTGCACAGCCTAAATCCCGCTAGCGAGCTGCGGCTGAATGGGGCAACAGCTACACGGAGAGATTAAGAGCAAATTTTGTGCAGGAGAACAAGAGAGCAAACATCACGGAGGAGCTTTGGGCAGCTCTTGGCTTCATCTTGCAGCTGCCTGCTGTGTGCTGCTGGCTTCGTTTTAAAGGGGGCTGAAACTAAGACAGGAGTTTGGCAGAGTTGTCTATGTGTAGTGCTAATGCTGTGTTGGTGCAGACACTGCTCATCAAATGGAGCAGCTTAAGCGATTACTGTCTCAGGTGCTAGCAGTGATTTAGGCTAAACTGTCTCATTTCTATTGAAGGAGAACAGAGGAGCATTAATATATTCAAGGAAAGTGGCTCAGCTAGGGGGTTAAACTTACAAAACCATATATGGACTGGTAGAAGTGCAGATGGGGGATTAATGTCATCATGCCTTTGGTTGTAGCAATCATTAAAAGGGATTTGCTTTGAAAATAGAAGAAAAAAAAAAAAGTTGGAACTCTGGGGTTTGCCTCAGAAATAAAAAACCCTCTGATGCTTGCAACTGGGAACCAGCTGCTGGAAACCCAGCAGTGCTGACCCTTGGCTGGAGTTAGTTTGTCGTGCTCATCTTTAAAAATGCTAATACTATTGGGAGCCAAGATTAATGTAAAGGAACGAAAGGAAAATATAATGCTTTCTCAGTGTGGTTGCTGATTTTGATAGAATGAATGGGTATTATACTATCTTGTATCATTTCATGCTGGGTTTCATTTTTTACGGATGGGTCTTTTATACAACACAAGTAAAACAGCATTTTTAAAAGAGTGTTAACATACTGTTATTCCCCTTGCCCTCCAGCAACAGAGAAGGTCAGATGTACTTTGGGTTTTTTTCACATCCCTTGAGAGAGGTGCATCAATGTTCATGTTCAGATATGCTTTAAAAATATGAAGTCTTTTAAAAGGACTGTTAGCCTCTCCAAGTTGAAACACCAGTAAGTGATCCTGTTTCTCACTTCAGAGCTCTCAAGCCTTCTCAGTTGCTATGTGAAATTAAAATAAAATTCTGACCTTTCAAGCAACATCTTTGATATTTTATTTCTGTTTAAAAGCACTGGATTGTCTTCCTTACATAGTCCAAATGGTTGATTTCAGTGGATTCAGGATTTCAAGGCAGTGGTAAAATTCTTAATTTTCAGTGACATCCTACCCCAAACCCCCCAGACTTAACAGATACCTTTCAACTGAATTTAAGTGGTTTATGTTAAGCCCATAGTGCAATATATTTAAAGGTTTTTAAACTGTTTAGAGCATGTAATACACAGAATTTTTCATTATATGACAGTTTAAGTACTTTGTAACAGAAACAGGAGGTTGAGGTAATTACCTATGTTAGTAAGCAGGTATTGCATACTTGAATAGTAGTAATGCAATAAATGTGTTGTTGCTGGATGCATTAGCTTTATTTGATAAGACCACCAACAGTAGTCTTTACAGGAACATGTTCTTTTTTTTTTTTTCTTTGTTATAGCATGCGAGATACTGCAAGAAAAATAGAAGAAAAGTATTTTTCCAATCTTGCAACGCATGTCGAATTTCTTCCGGTTGAATGGAGATCAAAACTTACCCTTGATGGAGGTACATTACTTAGTTCTTTTGCTGTTCCAGTAGCTGCAGTCTGCAAAATTGTCCCCAGAAGTTCCATGCCGTGTTCTCTGCACGTGCCTTGTTGGGATTTTATCATTCTCAGACGTGTAACTCAAGCCTTTTTTCTTTTTTCTCCACCCACCCCCGCACCTCCCCCCGCCACCCCCTCAGACACGGTGGACTCCATTACTCCAGATAAAGTACGAGGTTTAAGGGATATGCTGAACAGCAGCGCAATGGATATCATGTATTATACAAGTCCTCTTTACAGAGATGAAGTAAGTGTGATTTTATGTAAGTGTTACTAGAGCAAGGGACATAGAGGCTGAAACAACTGGGCTTAGGAATGTAAGCAAAGTTTCCTTCTGGGAGACCCTGCTATAAAGAAACTAACACTTTGCAAGTATGTAATGGACATCCGTAGCCATCAAAACACAGAGATGTAGGAGTGAGAGGAGTAGCAAAACAGGAAAAGTACAATCGATGTAATTTGTTCAGAGCAGAAATGTCTAAAATGGATCTGTATCAGCAGCTTAGAAATGGGAATGTTTTTTTACAGCATTTTCATGCGTCTGCATATTCAGAGCAGTGGGAGTCCATAGAGCTGAGTTTCTTCTTACCTCTTGCAAAATCCGTGGACATGTTTGTTAGGGGACTGTTCCTGTACTGGACGCTCCCATTTTACCTTGCCATTTCTGTGTAGGCACACGTGTATTGCTTTAGGCTCTGTAGCTATAGGTGACCCCATTAACCCGAGAGGAAAAGCCTTGAATAAATGATAAAAAGCCCACAATATATGTGTAATACATCACCCCAGCAGCATCCTTTGTGTATCACGCTTATGGGAAAACCCTGTGGGGATGTTTTAGAATTAGTTTCTATAGGAATTGTAGGGTTTTTTCTGTGTTGACTACTTTATGTATGAAGTAATGGTAATCTTTTTGCAGCCTTGGTGCACTGGGGTGAGGTGGAAAGCTAGAGACACTTCCAAAGCTTACGTGGGGATTTGATGCTCCTTTTCATTAAAATTAGGTGTGTTTAAGTCCTTTAAACTGGCAACATAATTTTTAAACCTAAGCTACCTAATAATACCTCTTGTCGTGGTAGCAGCAGTGGTGGTGAGATTGCTATGAGCCTTTTAAGCTTCCAACACTGGCAATAGGTGTACCAAAAGCAGTAGCTCTCCTGTTGCTCAGTGACGCAGAGTTCATTGTTCAAGGTTCCTGGGTGCGCTGCTGTGTGTCAGATTTCTCTGTCTGTTGTGGAGCTGAGACCAGCATGAACTTTTGTGTCAAGTGATGAAAACTTCTCTGGCAACTTTAAAATAGATTATTTAAAAAAAAAAAAACTGCATTAGGGGCTTGGCATGTCTGTGGGCATTTTATGGGAAGTGGATTAGTGAAGTTCAGGTATGCTGGCCAACAATGCATGAGAAATTTAATTCATTGCTCAGGAGAACTGTAGTTTTTCAGGTATATCACCATCTCTCAGGTTTGAGAATTGACAAATAAAATGAGTGTGCTGTGGCTGTGCTTAGATCTGATTACAGAAGACGTAAGTTGTTTTTTTCACCTAATCAAGTGAATTTTCTTGGAATGTTTGCAACAATATGCACAAGTTGATCATGCCTTGCCATATTCAGACTGCATTGATAATCTTACAACTTTCTCAAAGCAAAGGTGTACAATTTGAATTGCAGGTATTTGTCCAAAAAAAAAGAAAGTGCTGTTACAAATGAAACATTAAAACCTTGAAGAACAGGTTTCTGAAATGCATCTTCAGTGTTGCAGTCAAAAGGTTTGGGATGCAGGTTTTCTTGTGTTCATTCAGCTACAGAGTTCGTGTTCTGCCTTTGAGTTGTCAGGGATGTGACTACTTTGACTTTACTCGTTTGGTTAGGAGTTCTGTAAAGCTCACGGTCATTAAATAGTTTTTGTGTATTTTTTTACCTTTTATTTTGCCTTTACGTGCAGAAAGGAGACTTGTTTTGGTTTGGGGTTGGGTTTTTTTTTTGTTACTCATCCCATTTTATTTTCTGTGACCTAACTTTACAGAGTTCAAACACAATAGTATCAAGTTGAACGTTCTTCTGGAAGAGGTCGGGGGGTTTTACCAGGTTCAGTGTGGAGCCATTTTAGGGCACTTTGAGTGCTCATTCCAGCTCAGAAATGAGCCTTGTCTTCAAGTATCCACATGGTCACGCGTTGCTCAGATGTAGTGTTCCTGCTTGCACTTCGTCACACCAACATGATTCTTTTGTATACTGTAGGCACTTCTAATGCTTTCCATTAAATTCTGAAAGTATCTGAAAAGGATCACATTAAACTTTGCTGTGCCTCTGTGAAATAAATTGAGCAGTGCAGTGAGTTCAGCCTCGGGAAGGGTAAAGTCGCCGTTCACCTGACAGCACTCAGCAGTGCTTTGATGTGAAATTCTTTCTACTTCCAAGGATTTCCCCCCACTTCTAGAAGTAACGGAACGGCTACTTTAAAGCTTTTAACCACTCTTTAACAACTCATTGAGGGATTTGCAAGTGGGTAGCCACTATCTTCTTTCAGGGGGAAGAAACCTTGCGGTATCAGCTTTTACATTAGATAGCAGGGAGCTGTTTCAGATGCAGCCGGATTGCGCTGCTAAGCGTTACAGGAGCGTGGTGGATGTGACCCCCTCTCTGATTTCAAGTATTGTTTCTTCTATGGTGTGGTAAGAGAATACCCAAAAGGTGTCTCTGACTTCTGACATGTAATGTGATTCCAGACAGGTATTAATAATTCAGTACAGCCGTATGAACATCTCAGTCTGGTCTCAGAGTTCACTCTGGAGGGTGTCTGCAGCCAACAGATTCAGCTGTGGCGTTTGTGGGTGGCCGCAAGCGAATTGTGCTACACAGGTCCTTATCTATATAGTGGTCCATGATGAGTAAAAGATAATCCCTTTTTAACACTGCACAGATAATAAGGAAAAGCAGTAAATTGATATTTTGATGCACACATGCCTATTCCTAAATGAACAGTCGTTTCACATCTTAATTCTGACCTTGCTGGTGCCATCTATGGTGACATAATCTTGGAGTTTAGTGTCTTCAGTGGGTGACTTCATTTCACATCTGTGTCACTGTAGCTTCATATTTCTTAAATAATAAATGGCTGTAACAGAGATTAAAGAGACTAATTGATGCATAGTAAATTTAGTGTTCTCACCTTCATTATAATGTTAAGTGCTTATTTTAATGATCCTCACTGTACTTACTTGCAGGCTAATTGTAATTCTGTAAATTATTGATCTATGTCTTGGCAGAAAATGCCTTTAGTACAGGATATAAATATTATTTACATCTGTCATCCCAAGATTGCTAAAGATTTAGTGCAAATATTGCAGTAGCCTCAGAAGATTAGTAGGAAATGTTTATGGATTACTTCTGCCACAGCTGAAGAGCAGGGAAACGTGGTGGGCATTGAACGTTTCTCACCAGCTGAGGAGAGGAAATGAAGAAGCTGAGGTCTGGGGACATGAGCGCTGTGAGCTTGGTGCTGGAGGTACCTTACAGGCTTTGGGAGGCCGGGGGGAATGCAGCGTAATGCAGCCAGCCTAGCATTGCTCCCTTGGGCAGACTTCACTGTCCACCTTAAAACGGCTTGATGGTTTGCTATTTATACACGTATTGAAAAGGAGAATTGACAACTATACTCTTGAAATTGGGGTTAAGTATAAACTTTTACTGGAGCTTTCACCCCTCTGATACGAGCTTTTGCAATGGAAATGTCCTCTCACACGCTGCTTTCAGCAATAAAAGGCAATTGTTTTATGTGTGTTTGAAAACAAGAGAGATGTGTAGCAGGAAATTTTTAACTGAGGCTATTTGAACACTGGTTTTGCTTATTCTGTTGAATCTAATAGTCAAGGAGCTGCTTGGCGGCACTTTCATGGCTTGCTTAATTCATTTGATTGTCCTTAAATGTATTCTCAATTTTATAAAGTGATAGGTTACTGGGTCTGCCTGAACCTAAACTTAGTCTTGAACAGAGTAACTTGGTTAGAACCGGGTTAGATTCAACTTTTCAACAGCAAGAGAGGTACTGAGAGAAGAGACTCAGGTCTGGGCAGGTCCGCCAATCCTTTTTCTGTAACATCACTGAGACACGCAGCCGTTGCTATCTGTTCACACAGCTAAGTCTCATTCTGGTCTCTCATCTGTTGTTGTGACACTCTTCTGGCATCCGTCAGTGATGCCATCAGGGAGCATGACAGCTGTTGTATTCTGGAGGGTCAACAGTCTCGCCATCTCTGCGTTGCATACTGGCATGTTCTCCTGGTTCACCTGAAGCAAACACTCCTTATCTTTGCTTTTGTGGTCCTTCACAATCCGTCCTTGAGCTGCAGCTCTTTTATTGGCTTCTAAGGACCTTCTTCTACCTCCAGTTGGCTCATTTATCTTCTTATTGCCTGCTTGCGGAATTTCAAACAAGTGTGCACTTTCTCCTGAAGTTCTCTTGACATTTGGAGGGAGCTGCTTGCAAAACTCACTGTTCCTCAGATCTCCTTAAAATTCCTTTCCCACGAAGCCTACAAAAACAGTCATGCTATTCAAGCTGGAGGGGTTGCAGAGGTCAGGTTTCCTGCACTCCCTTTTCATATGTAGCTGTTGGTGGTTTTTTTTTCCCCTTGGGTTTCAAGCTGTTCATGTGAGAAGATTGTTCAGTGGGTGAGGGTCCTGTGGAGATTGCAGAGAGAAAGAACCTCTGAAGGTTACAGCAAGGGGGTGGTCAGAGCTGAGAGCAATCTCAGAAGAGGACAGTTAGCATAGCCCAGTGGGAGAGTAAGTGGTTTTTTTGGCTTTGACCGACCAAAGAGATTGGGACTGACTCTGACTGTGTGCTGTATCCAAGTTTTGGCAGTAGGCAGATCATTGAGGATTTGAGCAAGGGCAGCACAAGTTCTTCGTTGCTTCTGTGCTCAGGGTGCCAGCAGGGGTTTTGTACTCCTGGTTTTCTTGGAAAAAAAACTCATTTCCTGGTTATTGAGGAGGAAATGTCATTTTCTACCCTGGTACTTTTGGCATACACTGAAAAGCCGCTTCAACCACAGTGATCTGCCCATTAGAATGGGTAGGAGATGAAGTTGTTCCTGCCTGGCTGTCCTTGGTGTGGGTCCAGAAGGCGTTTGTCTACCATGCACGCAGCCGTCTTCCTTCTGCTCTGCATAGAACAGGCGTGCTTATTTACATTGGTGTCTCACAAGGCTGCTTTTGCATCAGAGGAGGAATGAGCAGCTGTTTTGGATGCTGGTGCTGGGGATTTAGAGGTTTGGTTTTTTCCAGCTCAGCACAGGACGCTGTTAATTTTCTGCGTAAAAGGGCTTCGGCAGACAGCAGCTCTGGATGTTTCACTGCTTACATGGTTACTTGCTCCCCATCATGATCCAGCAGTTCAGGCTTACCAGTACCCAAGAGGTGGTTAGAGACATGATCCTTCTGCCCTTACCGGGCTTGCCACAGCTCCTTCTTCTGCCTGAGATGACAGTGGCGTGTCTCATATGACTTAGACTCCCGTCTTGTCTTTATAAAACACATGCCCTTGTCACCAGCATTCCTGAATGGGTGGAACGGGCTGTTATTTTTTTGACTTCTTGGAAGCCATCTGCCAAGCAGGCATGTAGCTGGAAAGCAGAGGGGATTTTTGGCCTGATCAAGTCCGGCAAGCTGTGCCTTAGTCAGCAACAGTCAGGTTTTTGGCTTCTCCTTGAATTGCATGGCTGTCACGCTAGCTCTCCGTGGATGTGCAGAAAGGCCATTCCTTGCTCTGCCTTTAATTTGGTTTTGTGGAGGGCATAGAGTATTTAACCTCAGTTTGTCAGAGTATAAGCTGATGAATTCAGAGTAATTTGATCCTGCAGGCTTGAGTTTCCTGCATGGAAGATTTATTGGCAAAACTTCAGCTGATAAAGGGAGCTTCAGGCAACTAGTAATCAATCTCCTTTTCATGAAGCAAAAATGAAACACATTCCCAGAAGAGCTTCAGAGAGGAACAGCATCGTACCACATCTGTTGAGTTGTCTGGTGGCATTTTTTCTCCATTCACTCTTGTTTTGCCGAGATCTTTGACTGCTGGAAATCAAGTCTCTCCTTTGCCCTTTGGGACCAGACTAGAACATGTAGGGAACACATCGGTTTCTTGGATGCTGCTCTAGCAGACTGTATCAAAGGCTGTGTCTGTGCTTCTGCCACTTTTGAGCAGGTCTAAAAATTGAATAGTGTGTAAGGGCTTTCTCCCCAGCCTGAGAATTGCAGGGTGCCTCATGTGCCTGATTATGACCCGCCATAGAATCAGTCTTGGAAATTGGATTGCATTAAAGGCTTCTGGCATTGCAAAGTCCTGCTTTATTTGTATTTAATTTTCTCTGGGTATCTATAAGTATTTGCAGTGGTACAGCTACAAGGCTTGTAGCATTTTAACCCTGCACTAAACTTATCTACTGAAACAACTGGTCTGCAGAAGGTGCTTAGGAAATTTTTCCCTAAAAATCAGAACAGGGAGAGAGGACTTTTCTAAGGAAGAAAATAGGGACACTGAAAGATTTTCTGTACCTTTCTCTGAAATATTGCAGTGTCCTCAGGCTGACGCTAAACTAACACTGTGGTGGAAAGGTCAGCTGGGAGGAAGGGATTTGATACGGCTACTTTTTAAAGAAATAGGAAGTGTTCCCTTTGTTACGGTGGTTTGATCCGTTGGTAACGGACATAGAAGCATGCTGCCTTTCACTGGTCCTTCTGGAAGAGCTGAGGGTAAGGAAGCAGAGCAGAGCAGCTAGCAGATTAGCAGTCAGAGCACTGAGTGGCGTTTGTGGGAGCAGCTGCACAGGGGGAAAAAAATGAACTCACTTCACTGCTGCTGCATTTATTCTTCTGTGAGATATTTGAGCTTATTTAGTCTGTGGGAGAAGCCTTAGGAGATAGTAATATGGGTTGGACAGAAACTCAAATTCTAGCCTTTTTGTGGGGAAAGCCTAGTGAAAGCCCTGCTGAGGGAGCTGTTGGAGAGCATCACTGCTGTGGGGGCTGGAGGAACAGATCTTTGAACATTCAGTGCCACTGGTCCCCAAAATAAGGTGGGAACTGGGAAACTGGGAGGGAGGAGGCAAGAGGGGAGATGGAAAGAGAGAGGGGGGGAGGCCATGTTGCATTCCACTTTTTTTTTTCCTTCCCTTTCCCCCCCCCCCCCCCCTTTTTTCCCCCTTCTTTTTTTTTTTTTTTTTTTTCCTGGATGATTTCTGCTTTCCTGTTTTCAGGCAGAAACAGCAGGTGCTTCCTAAGCACGTAATAGATCCCATGGACTGGCAGTCAGTGAGGCTTGGGGCTGGCAGAAGCACTGGGAAAACCAGTGGAAAAGGGGCTCCCTTAGTCAGGAAATCATTTGATGTAGATGGAGAAGAGCAGGAGGAGCTGTCAGCAAGCTCAGGATGAGGCACCCTTTACTTGCAGCCTGACACAGAGATATAGATGTGGAGCAGCCGTTCGGGTGTTGTGGTTTTGGGAGGCCGAGGAGCGAGTTATTTTGTTGGATTTTCTTTTTTAATTAAACAGACTGTCATGGACCCTTTAGAGGGAGCAGAAAGACAAGCTGTGGATTAAAAAAAAAGCTGCTTTTAAAACGTTACTGTGATGCCATCTAGGCAAGAAAATTTGATAGGTAGTTGTATTTTTCATGTTTAGTTTCAATGAAAAAAGTCACTGATTTTAACAAATATAAAGCCAATTGATGTTTACAGAAGGTATTTTTATATGGAGTGTTAGGATATATATCAAGCTGTAACTACAAAAGCAATATGAAAGCACTTCATGTTACACTTGCTGGACTAAAGCCCTTTCCAAACCAAGCTCTACTTTTACAAGTTAGAATATTGTATGTTTTTTAAGACTTAAGAAAGTAAATCAGGGTTAAATACTACCTTAACTTCCTATACTGCTTAACGAATTAATTTTTTAGCTAGGACTTAAAATGAATATGCTTTTTTCTTTTTTTTTCCTTACTATATACCAAAAGGTTGAGTTTCTAATCTTAGTACTGATACAGAGCTGTTGGCAAGATACAGATATCCATAAGCGCTTATGGCAGGTGGAGGGCTTCTGGGTTTGTCATAGCAGCAAACCAGACTGTTCATAGTGCCTGAAAATCTGGAGGCTTTACTACAGCAGACCTTCTACTCTACAATTAAGTTAGGTAACCAGTGATTTGGAGTTTAGAAACAATCTCAGTCAGATGATTTAGTTGAATTAAATGCTTAGACTCTGGCCTGAAAACTTCCAAATCTGCATCTGTGTGGAAATCCATGCCCAGTTTCTTTGTTGCTGTCCACGTTTTTGCCTAAGGTCTCAGTAACAGTGTGTTTTTAAGGAGCAGGACAGTTAAAAACAGGGTTGGACTCAGTGTCCAACCAGGGCTCACCAAGAATATTCTGTCTTATGTCCCCAGATAGCAAGAGAACAAGACCTTTGTAATGAAATGCCACAGGCTGGGGGGGAGATGGACATAATATCATTCTTCCTGGAAAATACCTGCTTTTCCAGGGAAATAAGCTGTGTAGGAATAGGCGACAAAGAGAGTAGGGTACAGGGCTGTTGGGCAAGTTGGGCAGGCCATTGCCAGCAATAGCTTTTATGCAGCAAGAAACCAAGGGAAGTACATGAGTTGTTGTGCATCTTGCTTTTCCCACCAGAGAAGAAATCTGGGGATGCTGAGATGTATTAACACAGCTTGTTTAGGATTTTATTAAAACAAGATGGCGTTGCTCATCTCCCTGATGTACTGACAGGGATGCTGGAAGCCGTGATAAGTCCAGCATTAGTTTGCTTGGTATTTTTAACACCACTGACTCTGAAACCAGTGCTCCATCCAGACTGTCTACTGTATGGGTGGGGGTCCCTGGCTCCCTGCTGAGGTCCCCGACGGCGGGACGGTGTATATTGGCTCCTTTGGAGGGTACCACGGCAGCCAGCCATGCAAACTGCTGGATACCAGTGTTCCCTCATTTCACTGAGCTCCTGGCAGGAATCCCAAAACACTTTTGATTTCAACAGATCTATGCTATTTTGTTCAGGGTTTAAATGAAAACCTTTTTAAATGGAGAAAATGCCAGCCAGCCAAAGCTAGTCCTGGTTTCTGTTTTCAGCAATAAGTCTTGCTAAAACCTCTGCTTGTTTGTTCGTGTGGGAAAGTAGTGCCAAAGTCTGTATAGAGCCAAACACAATAGGCAGTGTCACAGTCAAAAATACTTGAAAATGGGTATTATCATACTTATTTCTTCAAGCTGTTGCAAGGCTTTGTTAATAATTTCATAGCACTTCAGGCATGGGGTTTGATGTGTGGATACTCGCTCAGTAAAATGTGTATCAAACACTGACAGTTGTAGTGCCATTCATACTTATATTGAGTAATGACTCAGGCTCTTGAAAAATCATGTTCAAATTACATGTTCTATAGCTTTAATTTCCTGTTGCTAACAAGGGAGTGATTTACAGTTTCTTGTTTGTCCTCCTCTATGCCGCCGTAGTCTGGAAACATTGCTCAGTTACCATGCTGAGTTTCCCAAGCAAAGCTGCCTTTTTTGTATTGTCTAGTTCCTAAATCTCACATCTTTCAATGTTTCCCTCTAAAAAATGCTGTGAATCTGAACATTATTATGCATGTGTAGGAGTTGAAGGAGATAAGCTTCTCGAAGACTCAGTTAACATAGGACCAATATGTATTTATTGCAGTAGTACTATAGGATTGATATTTGAGATCCGCGTTACATTACTGCTTTTCCCCAAAAGCCTCCTAGAAACCTGTAACCAGAAAACTGTTTTTCTTAGCATTGTTTATATCAAATGTTCAAATGGCTCTGCCTGTCTCATTCGTGCTTTTTCTCCTACCATATCTTCCTTTTGCCTGAGGTGAGGTTTTGTTATTCTTTAACAGCATCATTTTGTTCTGATTCCATTGGAAGAAATTACAATAGGTGTGGTACGGTAGGAGGGGAAGTAGGACAGAAAGCTGCATCTCCTTGGAGCCACGCAGCAGGCAGAATAATGAAAGACTTGATGAGTTCAAATATGCTTTGCAAAGATCCAAAAGCAATTTGATGATATTTTCCCAGAACTCATTTAGGCCATCACTGCAGTATCTGAGCATATCCATTTTAGTGGATTTATCTTCCCAGTCCCCTGCAATGAGGTAGGAATGCTGTTGCCCATTTTGATAAATGGAGAAGAGAGAGTATGACTTGTCTAGGGTGATGTGCCGAGCTCCTGGCAGAGGTGTGAGTTGATTTCAGATCATGTGTGGCTCAGGCTGCCTCCAGCCTCCTTAGGTTAAAAAAACAAGCTGAACCTCTGACACAGGAAAATCATTCAGTGCTGTGAAAGGGCAGAGGAACTGGGGGAGAAACAAGTGAGAAGGGAAATACAGCTCTATTAATAGTCACTGTTGTGCTAACTGAATGCTGATGAAAACCAAGTACCTTGCAATTGCTCCCCTCAGAGGATGCTATTAAGTACCTTCAGCACAGCTGTCATTTCTTTGAGGGTTGATTTCAGTGCAATGCCTTGGGCTGTAGTGTGGCAGTTCTAGGGTCACCATGTGTGCTGTGTGATGGTTGCTGCTGGGTCTGGAGGGGAGAGATGAACCACTGAGTCAGTGACACTCAACCAAGCGCTTATCTTCCCAGCCTAAGTGAACCATCCTAACTGAAGGATGATCATCATGCTCGTCCTTAGATGCATGCTCGAGAAGCTGGTCAGTGTAGTATGTGAACATACATGAACAGGAGTAATGAGATGTTGCTATTAAACTTTCTTTCCTTACCCTCTTGAAATAGCTGGTGAAAGGGCTGCAGCAGGAGCTGAACCGGCTATACACGCTCTTCTGCTCCCGGAATCCAGAGTTTGAGGAGAAAGGAGGGAAAGTCTCAATTGTATCCCACTCGCTCGGCTGCGTCATCACCTACGACATCATGACTGGCTGGAATCCGGTCAGCCTTTATGAACAGCTGCTGCCGAAAGAAGAGGAGGAGCTTGAAGACCGTTGGATGAGCTATGAGGAGCAACATTTACTTGAAGAACTTCGCATAACTAAACAACGGTAATGCATCCACTTCTGATTATAAAAGGAGAAAGCTGCATCCCTAGATGATGCCCTTTGAGTGTTTCCAGAACCTACCATAGCTGTTCTCTTTCTGTGGCTGATGTTCTGCTGCTGGTGCTGAACAGCAGTGATATATGCTAAATACAGGACTGAGCAGGCACAGGGAGCTGGTACTGCTAATAGGAGCTCTGAATCCACATCCTAAGGGCTGTACCAGAACCAAGCAACTAGCTCCTGCTCACTGGAGGCAGGTGATAGCCAGGAAGAAAGGAGAAGGGCAGACCATTAGCCCTCCAGATACTTGAGGGGAAACACAACAGAGCTTGCAGGTGGGCAGTGAGCTGTAATACCGAGCAGAACCTGAGCAGTGAAATTCCGAAGTTTCTAGAGGAGACTAAGAGGTTTTCTCCTAGGCTCAGCTTGGAAATTGTGTTCCGCCAGCTGGACACAGATGTTGCAGTTGCTGTGATTGGGCTTATGGGATTGCTACTGTGCTGAGGAGCATTTACTAGCTTCTTCCTCCTGCCGTCTAGAAACACTTGTGGTGTTTGGAGTGCGAGGCAGCACTGCCTGCTGTGACAAACAGGATCTCGGTTTCAGCAACCTGTAAGTCTTGGTAGGGATTCTTATTAGGGGACCTTGCAGATCATCGTGATGGCTCCACAGTGCTAAGGTGATTTTCCTGTCCTAACCTGGGTTTTGAGGTGCTGTGAGACACCTGTAGATAATCTAATAACAGTAGCTTAATCTTTCAAGTGGGAGGTGAGGATAAATCATGATACCAGGTTTTTTTGGTTCCTTCTTGAAATGTATCTTAATATTGGGGGGTATTTGGGAAGCATTAATGTAGTATCAGATCTGCTGTGCTTGAAATCAGCATGTGTGTGATTAGGGATTGGTACAGGACATCTCTGTCAGTGGCATGTCTGGATAAAGTGCAGTCTTCCTGAAAGAAGGCAAGTAAGAAATGTAATGAAGTTGTCCAGTGGTAAGATGACCTTTCAGGCATATCACTAGCATATGATCAGGGAAAAATTGCTGTTTTCACACTCATGCTCCAGCTCTTTAGGCATCGTCTGAAGTTGCTTCGGGTTGTATCCATAGTAATCCAAATACCATTTGACACTGGCACTTCTGTATAGAAAGAGTGGCTCTCCATTTTGTGAGCCATCTTAGTGTAATTCAGTCTGAGATGATATGAAATGTACTGCTGACATCTTGTAACTTCTGGATTTCTAGTGTTGTAAGGTTGGTAAACACACAGTGGATTTCTGGAAATGCTTATGCCTGAGTGGGGTGTGTTGTGGCATGTATAAATACTCTACATTGTAAAATAACATACACACAGCATGTGAGGTTGTATATTGGAAACCTTCCACAGCAGTTCACAAGGGTCAAGAATTCTGCACGCCTCCTTTTTTAAGACTGAATCACATTCATTAAAGCAAACAAACATTTTGGAAAAAACAGTCTTTGAGAAGTTTCAGGTTCAGGCTTGCTTCTTTCTAATCAGGATGGCAGAGGTTAAGCTTAACATATCTGTTTACATAATACTTCTGTGGAACTTGAGGAGGTGGTGGTTTCCTGCTCTGAAGAGGGCATAATGTCCTGCTGCTGGGAATGAGGGCAGTTTTACCAATCCATACGAGTGCTTTATATTGTAGATGCTTCTTTAATTCAGGCTGACTAGAAGAACAGGTGAACAACCTTTTTTAATGATAGTTGCAAGGGTGGGACACTGTCCTCCAGTCCAACACAATATAGAAAAACTTAATAATGCTTGGGCCGTGGAGATTCTTGTAGCTTGTTTTTTTTAAAAAAAGCCCACAAAACAGGTGATTTGGCTGCAGAAACACCAAGGAAACAGGAGGTGAGTCACTCCTGAGTCAGGAGGGTGGGCAGATGCTTGGGGGGGTGAACAAGGAAACTGGCATGTCTTGACTGATTCCTTATGTGGTCAGAGAAACGGGATTTCACACACATTGTTTCTAAATCCAGTGGACTGCCTCCAAGAAATACTGATGCCATCAGTTTCTCTTTCCAGCAGACAAAACTGTTGGACCCCACAGGAATGGCCGTTTGAGTCGGAGAGGTTAAGGCTACGTTTTTTATTGAATCTCAGAAAGATCTCTGTTTTCTAGGAAGAGAGAGATAGAAGAGAGGTTACGTGAGTTAAAGGCATCCACCAAATCAAAACCACCTGTCTTAAAATTTAAGGTATGTATGTCGGAGAGGTTTTTACTGAATGTTCTACTTGCTTTAAAAATCCACCCACAATATGAGTTATTGTGCTCAGGGCTTTTTTCCGTGTCCCTAGACATGATATTGGTAGAATAGTGTTAATGTATTGCTTCAAGTGTGTGTACATGTGTGTAAACGTGTTACTGGATTCATATGTTACTATTTATTACAAACATATGTTTATATGTAAATATATAAACCTGTATAGGTTGTTAATATACACGAACATGTACAACTGTGGGAAGATAAAAGCCGTTTGGCAAATTACATTTACACTTACTTTAAACAATTTCACTTCTACATTGTTGATTAATCCATTTTCCTTGGGGACTACTTCTAATATGTCTCATCTCTGAGAAAATCTGATTGAATTTTCTCCAGCAGGGGATTTTCCTTCCAAGCACAAGTTACTTTTAGTCTCATGAAACAGATCACTTGCTAATCAGCTGGACAAATTGCTAGAATTTCTGTATAAATTGCTAGAATTTCTTATCGTTGGGAAAAGGCATTTTCTAGCTTCTTCATGGGATGTGCAACACTTTCTAGTTGCTCAACTGTATCCTGAATTATTAAACCATATAAATGTGACATGATAGATGAGAACAAAATAGATTATTGTTTCTTAAGTTGCCATTTTTCTTTCCTTCTAAGTTCAGAAGGACTCCCAGAAGCCAAGGTCAATCTTGAGCCGTAAAAAAGAGGAAACTAACTATAATTCAATTTGTCACTGCCTTCTCCTTTCATCACAGCTTAAAAGCCTGTATCACGCTATTATCTCTGCCATCAAGGAAGTTGGAGTCAGACTGATACTCCTCCAGCTCTGTGAAAGATTATTCTTCACTCATTTGTGTTTAAACTGAAGATTTTTTTTAACAGTTGCTTTTTAGAGGGAGCAGGAAAGAAGGGGGAAAGAAAGGGAAGAGGAGAGGACTGTATGTAAATTACTGCTAGGTGATTTCCCATTGCAGTACATCCTTTTCCTTACCCTTACTGAAAGGAAGATGTTTTGTTTCTGTGAAACTTCACACTAGGGACTCCCATTGCTTGAGTACCATGCCTGAGGCAGAGCTCCAGGAAGAGAGAGTCTTTCCATGAACATGACGGCAAAGTGCTTCTGCCAAGGGAGGATTTCAAGAGGATTGCTGAAGGACAATTGCTCATCAGCAAGCCAGTCCAGCTTACTGTGACTAGCTTGTTGAAGGAGAACTGCTTTTATAGGTACCAACTAGGGTTACCTTGGCTCTTCGTGGCAGACCAGAGCTCTGGTTTGATCCTGAGTTTTTATTTACCATAAATGCTTGATCCACAAATTTCTTTGGTCTGTGCCGTGCAGGAGACTGGAGTTTTTGGTCACTGATCTCCTTAGGCTGTATTACACAGCAAACCGGGCATGTACAGCTGTAATGAAAAAGGCTACCCACTGTCGATGTGTTGCCTCTTTTATGGACTGAAACAAATTCAGCTTCCCAGGATGAGACAGAGTCAGTAGTCCTACATTAAGCAGAGTTAAGCTGGCTTGATGTTGAGCGAGCACAAAGGCAGCTTTTGGCAAGACAAGTGGAAGAATAAATACAGCAGCGAACTTGGCTGGTATTTAATATTGGAGGAAGTGATCTGTGTGATAGACTGACCCTTCTGGGAGGAAAAAAAATATCCAAACCTGAAGATACGGTGTGTCTTGTAGTTTGATAATATATTGGACAAGCCACCAGAATGGGAACTTGAGGACTGAGGTACCTTTTGTCTCTCGTCCTCTACTGCTCCTCAGACAGCATGATTGAATAAACTGCTGAATCAATAGGGGCTGCATGGGTTAAAAGCAAAGCCTACACCCCATTGTAATTGTAAAGCTTACAAGCACAGCCTTCTTCCTACCAGTTGTGTAAGAGGGATCGGAGTTAAAGGATAAAGGGGCTGAACAACATGAGAACATGGGGAATGGCATGATACCTGCCTCTTTAGGACTCTGTGGTGCATGAAAATAAGAGTGTTGTAGGATGCCTTTCAATCCCAGTAGGGAGGAGGAGAGCAGGACATACTTCAGTTGCTCCCTAGTACTGAGATGGAGATTCATTTAAATCTGGACTTGGCAAGGTGCTGGCCCAAAGTGCTTCAGGATTTCTTAGCCCTTCTCATTCACCCAGGGTTACAGAAACAACCTTGTGGTTTCTATGTAGCATCAGCTGACAGTGATGTCAATGTTGATAACAACTATCACAAATTATTTATAAGACGCTAGTGATTTACCACATGTACAAGAATTATGAGAGCTTAATGGGATGCTGACATGCAGCCTTACCTGAGAGGAGGAAGCCGTTAAACTGAATGCAGAAATGTGCCGTAGTAGTTCAACACACAACTGTCCAGTTAAAGTCCCCGTGTAATACTGGTGTAAGTCTCTGTTCCCTTTGTCTGCTCAGGCTGCAGAGCATTCCCGAGTGCTGGGGCAGGTAGAAGCTGCTGCAGAGGTCTGTATTTCCTTGCTCTGAGAGAATATTTGGGATCTTCCAGGCTGAAAGGCAGCACGGAAATATAAATTGTAATCACCTTCTGTGTTTTCTATTTCGACATCACCACTAAACCTTGTTCGTTTGTCCCACACACTTAACCTATGCACAGAAGAGCTGTGCTGCCTCACTTCTGTTGTCTCATTCAGCTTTATTTATTTATTTTTAATTCTGAAAATACTGCAGTCTTAAGTTGAATGGTTGACTCTTTCTGCTTAAAATACAAGTAAATTCATAAGTCTTCTATTTCTGAATCATAACTAGGAAAAATAATGCTATCCTGAAAGGTCATGTTCTGAAACATGTCGTCTTTGTTGTTAAACGTTTGCAGGTGTATATGTGAAGTGCCCCACTCCTGCTTCAAGGAAAACCACCAAAATTAATAAATGTTTTCTAGAAGGATTTTAGTCCTCTATTCCCAGCAGGTTTCGTCAGACAGCAGTCTTCTGACACTTTGCAACAGCGCAGAGAGTATAATGGCTGCAATGTGAAGGACTTGAATTTGGAAGACTTAATTTTGAGTTCTTAGTGTTCACTGCTTTGGTATTGGTCTGGTGCCACCCGTTAAGGTACCCACCAGTCAGTACTTTGTTCTTTACTATGTATTTTCAAGTCTTTCAACATGGTCTTCCAGCTCTTCAAATGCTTACAGTGTCCTCCAAAAAGAAAGCATCTGTCTGTGGACACTTAATCTAGTGTTCCTCAGTAGAAATGCTGGAGCAAAAGTCATGCACCATGTAACCACAGAAACGGTTTGCCTTTTGAGATTTTTGCCTGCCTTTTTAGTCTGTGCTTGCCTAAGATGAATTCTTGAAAACATCCTTTAAGCATCTGGTAGCAAGCGTAAGCTGGCAGTCGCTTTCTGGTTTCTTTCTGAAGCAGAAAAACTGTAATTGTATTTCACATGCTCGGTACAGGAGTATCAGGTGGACTGGGTTAGAGGTCACTTACTCAGTGTAAAGGATTGCATTGTGCATATCTGTTTCTATTGTATTTGAAGAAGAGAAAGCTTTTTGTCCAGCCTGCAAAAATGTAAGGCTCTGTGCAGAGCTTGATGATAACAAAGCAGCTTTGCGCTAGAGTGACAGTCTACATGACAGAGCAGTGCTTTGCAGCATAAGACATTGAATAGCTTTTGCTGAAGACCTAGATTATTTTTTTTTCCACTAAATTGGGACTTATGCATTCTTTTGGAAGGAAGAGGTGGGGTACCAGTGCCAAGTCAGAGGAGGAGGAATGTTTTGTGCAGTGCTGGAATCTGATAGATGAAACGGACCATTATTTCTACACCCTCGCTCCATGCGCTGACCTATAGGGAAGGCACATGGGAATCCCAAGTGTCCTCCACACGCACTTAGCAAGAATGCAGCAATTTCTCTTGCTGGTTAAGTAGCAGCAGCCTAGGAGTTGCTCAGTTGTAGCGCCCTGCAAAGTGGGCACTGCTATGGGGAAAGTTGCAGTGAAGGTCTGATAATGGTAAAGTTAATTTTTCATAGGTTAAAAATTAATTCTGACATGAAAATATTTTTGACTACAGAGTTTTACGTTTGATGTTTCTAGGAGATAATGTCTGAGGATGGGTAATGGAAAACCAATTCTAGAGAGACAGAGAACTGCTGGAGAGGGGCCAGCGGAGGCTACAAAGATGATGAGGGGACGGGAGCATCTCCCTGGTGAGGACAGGCGAGAGCTGGGGCTGTTGAGCCTGGAGAGAAGACTGAGAGGGGATCTCATCGATGCCTACAGATATCTTAGGGGCGAGCACCAAGAGGATGTGGCGAGCCAGGCTCTTTCCAGCCCTGCCCAGCGCCAGGACAAGGGGCAACGGGCACACGCTGCAACACGGGGAGTTCCACCTGAATGTGAGGAAAAACGTCTTTACCGTGAGGGTGCCGGAGCGCTGGGCCGGGCCGCCCAGAGAGGCGGTGGGGTCTCCTTCTCTGGAGACATCCAAACCCGCCTGGGCTGTGCAGCCCGCTCTAGGAGACCCTGCTTGAGCAGGGGGTTGGGCTGGGTGAGCTCCAGAGGTCCCTTCCAGCCCTGACCATACTGTGATTCTGTGATATGAAGCCATTCACCTCTAGGTCAGTGTTGAATCCTGTCCCCAGGTTGACAGTGACCAAAAGTTGTTACCACCGATACATGTTCTGTAACCTTTGTCGGATGGGTTAGCGGTTGCAGTTCAGGTGTACTCAGTCGCCTGTCGCTGTTAGAGGCAGTCCTTTTAGACCAAAGTCGTGGTAGCTTTGGGTAATGTAAGACCAGCCTGCAGAGCCTCTCAGTGTGCTGTTCCTGGGTAGTGGTTCCTAGCGTGTGAGTGGTGGCACCTCTGACAAGCACCATTCTGTTCATTTAACACTAGGTGTTTTCAAGAGTTTGTATGTAACACCGGCTTGTATGTGTGTGTGACTGCTGTAAGCATTCTCTAGGTTGTCTTTAGTCATAGACTCATAGGATCATTTAGGTTGGAAAAGACCTTTAGGCTCGTCGAGTCCAACCATTAACCCAGCACTGCCGAGCCCACCACTAAATCATGTCTCTAACAGAATCCTAGAATCGCTGAGGCTGGAAAAGACCTTTAAGATCAGATAAGACTTTAAATACCAAGTATAGCTTGCATTTCTGCTTTCTCGATGGGTGTGTATAGCAAAACAAATCATGGACTGCTTGTTGAGGGTAAGATTAAGGAGGTGTGGTAAGCTTTGGGAAGTTCCATGAGAAATCAGACTTCAGTCTTGCGAAACTCATCACATTTCATTAGTATCTTCCAAATTCTTCTTGCTCCAGCCTTTCCAGTGATGGTAGACCTCGTTCACTTCAAATTTCTTACTTGGTTTTCAGTTCTACAACTATGTAGCACCGCAACATGCAACTCTCATGTCACAGCAAAGGGAAAGGGGAAACTTAACCTTCATATTACAGTACGTCTGTTATAGTGGTCTTCCGCTTTTTGACATACTAATACTGTACAAGGCTGTCAGTTGAAAGTGGGAAATCAGTTGAAAGAAGTTAAATCCAGCCATGTTAGAAAGCATTATTTCCATCCTTATTAATGTGGATGAAATCTCTCCTTAGGTTGAGAATTTCTTCTGTATGGGATCTCCATTAGCAGTGTTTTTGGCATTGCGTGGCATCCGTCCAGGAAACAGTGGTAGTCAAGACCATATTCTGCCCAGAACAATTTGTAACCGCTTACTGAATATTTTTCATCCAACAGATCCAGTGGTGAGTTTTAATTGCAGTTGCAAGCTTTTACCTTGACTGTTTTTAAGCGTCAGCTGTGTGATAATGTGTGATCTTCAAAGTGTGTGAATCAACACAAGTATGTTCCAGCACAGGACTATTTGTTAATGATTATCATAAAATGTCTTGGGGTTTGTAACTGTAGAATAATAGTTCCCATAAATAATTGCCTTAAATACCATATACTTTGATTCTCTTTTCATATTAGTAAGCATAAGATTTGAGATGACTCTGCTTTTTCATTTTTTGCAAAGACATAAGAAAAAGTCCTTCTCAGTCAAGCTCCAGCTTGTGTTTAACTTAGTGAATTCCATTAAACGTCATCTGTCCAAAGATCCTACTGCTGTTAAAAAAGGCTTTAGAAGCAGTTTACAGGATACTGTAGAAAAGCAATGTTTTTTTTCTTAACGGGTCCTGGGCCACAGGTTGTTAGAGGGTGGGGGGTAATGCTTTGGAGGGCAATGTTGGTACGGCTTCACCCTGTCCTTGCACGCTTCCATAGGCAGCCAGTGTTCACTGTGATCAGAGGCAGGGTGTTGGGACTTTGATCTGCCTCACATTGGCAACTTCTTTGATGGCAAGCTTGATTTGGAATTTCATGCTTATGTAGAACAGTAATTTGGGGATACTTTTGTGTTTAAACTCTGCCTGAATCCAAGCATTATTCAGACTTCAGTCCAAACACACTGGTTCTACTCATCTCGAGATCTTGTTCAGGTCCAGCTACTCCAAAACCAGAATTTTCCTGCAGTGTCTAGGACGATTGCTCAGACTACCATCTGTGGTCCAACCCCACAAATAGTAACTTTACTTAGTTTTAAGATAAAGAAGTGCAGATACTTTTCCACATCAAAGAAAACAAAAATAAATAATTAATAGAAAATTATTTTTTTAAAATAAATACACCAGTTTGCTATTTGCACAGGGATCAAAGAAGAGTAATTAAACAATGTTTACGTAGCCAGTTCCTCCCTCTGTTGTGTTGAATCGGCTTAACTGTATATAAAACTTGCTCTGTCAATGCATAATAAACATCTGTTAACAGTAACTTGTGTGTTCATAACAACATGTAGTAGAAGTGTTCCCGAGAACTGTGCAAAAGTGAATGCACACGCAACCGGGCAGTTAATAGATCTTCCAGGCTGTGAAAATAAAAGTGAACAAGATCATAACACCACCATTCTGTCACTTTTTAGGGTTCACTCATTACAGATATTTTGGATTTGAGGTTGGAGAGGACTCTCTATGCGAAGGCAATATCATTTTTTGGTCTCAACACAGGATTATTTTTTTTTCTCTTGCAGGCCTATAGGTTAGAACCTTTGATTCTGAAACACTACAGCAACATTTCACCTGTCCAGATCCACTGGTACAACACTGCAAACCCTCTACCTTATGAGCATATGAAGCCATGTTTTCTCAACCCAACAAAAGAACCTACCTCAGTTACTGATGGCGAAAGTGTTTCAACTGTACCAAGCCCAAGTGCTTCACCAGTCATGGCTCGACCCCACTACGGGGAGTCTATAACAAGCCTAGGCAAAGCAAGTATATTAGGTAATTGTTCTTTATGTCCTTTCTTTTATATAGGACCTTCTTGTAGAGCTTCACTGCTCCATGGTGTGGTGTTGGAGGTGTAACCATAAGCAAGCTATTCCTGGCTGTTTCAGGTTGTGCTGTATAGTTGCGTGGCTTGTATTAATCCGAACTGACCTTTACTTTGAAGAAAAGACAGTTTACGGACACTGGAGTCCAGGCTTGTGGGGAGGGGATGCAGTCAGGGAGTGGATGCTGTTGCTGCCTTGTTGTTGTCTGCCTTACTGAAGTAACATCCTGGTGGTTTAATAGTTTCCACTCTGCTTCATGGGGGAAAAAAATTAAAGCTTGTTTTGTGACTACATTTTCTGGTATTGGCAAATAGAAAAATCACTTTTAAGTGATTAGTTACATTTAACTCATGATTTTACAATAGGAAATTCAGGCTGTTTTAATACGAAGTCTGTCCTCTTCTGGCTTTCTGATTCAAAATAAGCCCTGGTTTAAGTGAGCTTAAATTCACTTTCACTAGAGCTTATATTTGAGCATGCGCTTGCAGTTTTTGTTGACTCAAGGCTTTTCTTTAGCTCTCTATGTGGGATTTGGAAGAAGGCTAGTGCCAGGAATCTTCCCAATCAAACAAGTAAAGTATATAAAACCAGTTTAGTCCTTAAGTAGAAGCATGTGGTATTTCAAAGCAGGGTTGCTTTTTGCTGTTACTATGGTAACTTTAATGTCTCGTCCATAAGGTGGCAGCAAAGTCAGGAGAAAACATCACATATCTGTTCTTAACTTTTGCCCTCCTCCTGAGCAACCAAAAGAGTCCTTTTAAAGGACGATACAGCATTTCTAAATGTCTGTAAGGGTGATGTCAATATAAGGACCCTTAATGAGAGGAATGCCTTGCGTCTTCTGATGGGATTCGTATGTTCAGGAGATACTAATGTTGTTATAAAGTGGTTTTGTCTTAGTCTTAGATTCTTTTATGAAAGAAGAATTACAACATATCCTTAAAAGTACCAGTTTTCTTGCTGCAGAAGCATTCTGTATTTTTTTTTCTCCTAACTAGTTTCCAAATTACAGTTTTTGCTTGTACACTAGATTAATCTGAAGATAAACAGCATACACTTAAGTCAGATAAGCTGTTCCTACCCTTGAAAAACATGAATCGTCTTTTCTTCTGTCTGTCACTCAACTCTAATTTATGGGTGCTATAGTGACTTTAATTTGCAGTTTAATTTAGCTGCCCTTGTGCTTGGGTTTGTGGTTTTTTTTCCTCTGTACTGAATGCAGGAGCAGCAAGTATCGGGAAGGGCCTCGGTGGGATGCTTTTCTCAAGACTTGGTCGATCTGGTACAGCCACCACACAGACACTCGAGACAGGAAAAGAAGGAACTGAGGGGGACGACAAGAAGACCACAACTGTTGGGGCACCACCTTTCCCGCACAGCAGCTCGGGCTTTCTCGAACCCATAGGTTAGTGATGAGTCCACCTTACAAACCCGTGGAAACAGGACCTTTAGTGGGCTGCATCTGTATGTTGTAGGAGGCTGGAAATACCATACCAACATATGCCGCTATTTAGTTCTGTTCTTTTGCTCTAAAATGATAAATATTGAATCTGTTCCTGCTTTTTGAATCTCTTAAGACCGTCCAAGGACCAACTCTTAGTTCTCCCTTTAATCTTTTTTTTATCTGTATATGTGTTTGTACATACATGTACACCATATATATATTCATGTATGAGTTTTGGCTAGTGAAATTTGCATATCAGTAGTTTCTAGACTCCCACTAGGAAAAGCAATATAATTGCTGCAAAGAATCCCACTCACCATTTATCATAAAAGGTTTTATTTAAATTTCCCCGTACACTGGCAGTTCTGAAGCAACCTGGATTTAAAGGCACACATAACTAGAAACAGGAGCTGCCTTGTCCTGATCTGAACCGCCCAGAACAGAAAGTGCAATTTTAGCAGCTGTTTTTTTGAGAAAGCGTAGGTACTTCCTTTACAGAAATTCATACTTGACTTTCTTTCTAAACATCTCATCGGCACTGTTGCAAGGCAGGGTTTTTGCAATCTAAGGAGTCACAAGTATCTTGTGATAGCGTTCACATGATAGACTGCTGTCCATTCATCACTGCTAATTTCAACAGATAACCTGTCTGAGTCAGTATTTGAGGACAGAGACTCTGTTTTAAACTGGAGGAGAATGAGAGTGGCATGACAGTGAATGTTTGGGAGCTGCCGATGAGGTCCTTTTGAGAGGGGCTGGCATGTCAAGGGCCTTCTGCACAGTTCCTGTGTCCCTCTTTCCTGAAAGCCCATCCCTGATCCGTAGAAGGAGAACGTGGAGCAGAGGCCAGCGAGGCTGCAAACTGAATGATGCAATCCATGGCCAAAGTATTTGCTTCTGAGAGGGCGGCCGCTCGGCTTGTGGTGGGGTTTGGCTGCCTCCCAGGCTCCTGTAACGGCCTCTTGTCAGAGGGAGACAGAGTCATTCAGGGCGTCCTTCCTGCGGAGTGACTGTTTTTTTTTAATATAGGCGTCTTAGTGGAAATGGCTGCAGTTGTCTCCTGGTATCTGAAGTCTCTGACTCCCTCTCCTCGCTGCATTCCCAAAGCGGTGTGATGCTGCAGTGAAAAGACAAGGGCATGTCACTCCCTGCGCGCCGCTGTGTCACGACTGCTGCAGCAGCGCTGGTGCGATGCTCCCTTTATGTGCTCTTTGGGCCAAGAATTAAAATTCCTTGCAATTGGCTTTGATAAATGACTGCATTTTTTACTCAATACGGGGTTTTGGCTTTTGGAGCTAAGCAGGCTTTTAGTTTTGTCCTTTTCATTCTATTGCTCCTTGTAGAGATTTTTCTAACCGCTAAAGTGCCTTAACAGTAGGTTAGCCATTGGCCCAGTTAAACATGCAGTGAAAATTGCTTTGAATGTGGTATTAATCAAAGCAGCCATTGAAATGAAAGGATAACTGCTGAAATATATTTGGAATAATCTGGAAATTAAAAGGGCTAGTGCTGTGTAGGGACGAAAACCCTTGTAATACTGGGTGTAGTCCCCTTGTATAGCCACTGAAAATGCGAGCAGTCCATTTATTTCAGAAGGTTCTGAGTATCCACCTTCTGAACATCAGTGTTTCCTAATGAGGCCTCAACATTTGCTGGATACTTCTGTATAGTCATCATTAGGAGTATAAATAAATGTATTTATTTAGTTACTCTAAAGAAAACAGCTGCTTTAAAAAATGATGGCTTTTCCCAAGCTTTAGGTTTAGTTGTTTGGGGATTTTTCCTGAACTAAGAACCATTCTTAGGTCAGGTTTGTGCTAAATGCATGTGCATCAAAATGTTTGTATGTTATTATTAAAAATGGCAGTTGATTTAGATGAGTGCACTGTTAAAGATGGAAATATTATGTGCATTTTGTATACAAGTGGAATTAGAACCCAAAGTTGATGGAAAAACTTACCAGTGTTTCCCTTCTGCTGACAGACAGTTCTAACACCATTTTTGTTTCTTGTTCAATTTCTAGTGGAACTGGAGCACAGGATCGATTTCGAGCTCAGGGAAGGTCTCGTGGAGAGCAGATACTGGTCTGCAGTCACATCGCACACTGCTTATTGGTCATCTCTGGATATTGCTCTTTTCCTTCTAACCTTCATGTACAAAGATGACCAATAAAATACAGACAAATCAAATTTAGATGCTATTTGAATTTTGACTGGGAACAGGAAAAGAAATTTTAAAATAAATGGCACAAAACTGATGTTTTACTGTTCATCTACAGTATATGTGGCATGGAGGTTTCAGGTTTAAATGCATGTTTGGATTTTTTCCTATTTCTAAAAAGCAAAAATGGTTTGTATTTAAAAACATTTACGGTTTTAAACATTTTGCAGTGCTTAATTAGACTTGAAATTATTCCAAATTCTTGTTAACTTTGACTGTATAAAAAGCCAATACAACGTGTAGCATCCCGTAAGCACGATTGTGCGGTGTGCTTGGGTGACATACTTGTTAATGACCATAATTGCTGTTTAGTTCATTGAAGTATAAAAGGTTAGTTGATTAAAAAAAAACAACTAAATTTTCATTAACAAAAATATATGTTAGGTACAAACCTAAAACTGCCATGTTCTGATGATTTATGTATCAGTAAATAACAAACGGTGGTGTCATTTTTCTAGGAGTTTATTCAGCTCCACATCCTATTATCCGCA
This sequence comes from Falco punctatus, assembly GCF_963210335.1. Taxonomy (NCBI): domain Eukaryota; kingdom Metazoa; phylum Chordata; class Aves; order Falconiformes; family Falconidae; genus Falco; species Falco punctatus. Next base: position 38,397,017 of record NC_137587.1, on the reverse strand, counting down.
GTACCATTGAAAGACCATTCTGACTGTTGGCTTCTGAGGGCGTATTGTATGTGACACATTTAGAAACTAATGCTGAAAAAAGCATGAAGCAAATATTTGAAATACTGTAATTATAATTTATTGTTATCTCTTAATTGTTTCGTTTTATTCCAGTGTTTAAAACATTAGTTTTTTTACTGGTTTCTTTTGACATAATTTAAGAACCACATTTATTTTCTACAGTGTTAAGACTTTTTCTCAGAAATACATATCTTTGTACTACTATTCAAATGAATATATGACACTGTGGCACACTTTAAGTATTTTTTCATTAAAAATAAATATTTGTGGTTTCACACAAATGACATCAGTCACATTCTTCTCAAAGATAAGTAACTGCCTTTGCTTTCTAAGTCCCAAGTGTTTCTCAGGCACATGAAAGTTTTGACCTCACGTTAGACTTGGTTTGCAGAGAATCCAGCTGTCTTTTGCATACCATTATTAAATGTGTAGATGTGTGCGTGCATGTTTGTATGAAAACATGTGTATATGTGTATTTATGCACAGGGATCTTATCAAGAGGAGAGAGAGCAGTGTAAAGTAAACTTGATGAGGCCTGACAGCTTAGAATAGGTTTGTATCTGAAAGTATTTCAGGAGAAGTCAAGGGAGAAGTGTTGTGATGAAAGGAAATAATCTCCAAATGAAACACTAAAAGGTCATTGCTGAGATTATAAAACAATGTGGAAGGCTCTGGAGTAACAGTGTCAGATATATGGCCTCTGAGCTGCCTCTGGCTGAGGTATTTATGATCTGTGTGACGTATGCAGAAGCTGTAGAATCTAAACTTTTGTTTAAAAAAAAAAAAAGATACTGGGCTGCGGTGTTGGTGGATAGCGGTGTTCTCAGTGTAAACAGATGTGGCAACATCAGCCCACGCCAGCAGAGAGCCTCAGCCCGTGGCTCGGAGATGTGGAAACCACCCAGGTGTCCTTTTCTGAAATTCTGGGGGAAGAGAGTGGCTCCTCCCTGGAATAATATTGGTTGGGCTGTTGCTCATTTCCCTGGTCCGTGGTGCAGTGCGGAAGGAATTGGGAGCTAGGCCTGTATGTTTGTATGTTGGGGTTATGGGTTATGGATTTAGGAATAATAGTGAAGGGGGGGGGGGGGGGGAGGCAAAGAAAAAGGTAATGGAGGAGTGGAGGGGAATGGGAAGGGAAGAAGATGACAGAAGCAGCCCTCCTGTAAATGCAGTGAGCCCGTACCCAGCACAGATGTTGAGATGTGTAAAGGACATTGCTTTAGTGTGGATCTGAAAAAATCCATCTGGCTTCAGTGAATTGGAACTCGCCTGCCTGACATGTTTACCTTAGTTGATGAACAAGCATAAAAAATTAAAATAACCCTCTAAGAGAAGGAAGCTTGACACCTCTGCTCCAGAAAACAGGCTTTTGTTTACATTAGTGCCTTTTCAGATAAGTTGTTTAATCAGCTCTTCCTAATTAGAAGAACTCAAACATAAAAGGAGAATCTCCTTTTATATTTAGAACGTGCAAAACATTTCCAAATGTGCATGGTTTGCATATCAGTCCATTGAGTTGGATCGTGTCCCTGCTGCGTTACCCCCTTACACTACTGGATCTCCACTAGATCTCTTTTTACTGTAAACAAAATGGAGTTAATTCCTGTAATTCTTGTGGTCTGTGTAAACTTCTGTTGTCCAGAACATGTTGCAGATTGATGGAATAGCTGTTCCCCTTGCATCAGAACATGCTGGTACTTGCTGACTGCTCTCCATATAAGGGGTGAGATCCTACTTTTCTGTACGTGCCCCTTGGTAAATCGAGGAGAGGGTAGAGCTGAGACGTCAACCGTATTGCTGGTAGGAGAAGGGATAATAAGGACTGATGTCTGTTCATTGCATTGCATTTTCCCCTGAGTTAACAGACGTGTTTGTTTATGATGATGTTCTAATTTGTCACTTCATGGAGCATCTACTAATCTCCAAGCTTAATTGCGAACATAAAACACCTCAAAAGAATAAGTGGAGATTTATTCTGAAGTGTACGCAGAGATGGTAAGCATGCTGTGGGCAGACTTTCATCTTTTTAATCCTCAAAAGAAGAGCTCTTATCCTCCCAAAAAGATGAAATACTATTTGAAAGTTAATTTTTCAAGTTAGAAAAAGAGTTGCCGCATTTTTATTCTGCAGGATAACGCAGATTCAAGTAGGGTCACGTCTCTGCATGCTAGAGTTGAAATTTCATGCTTAAAACTTTCTGGTCAGATGGTCTGTGGCATAAAATAGAGCTGGAATGTCCTGGCTTCCAATTACTGACTTGTTTTCTTCTTCAAGAACGATGTTTAGTTTTATAAGCTGTGTTGGCTGGTGTTTTTTCTTCAGAAACCAAGATAAGGGAAATGCACTGCGCTGCTGTCAGTCTTCTGACTGATACTGAGCTGTGAGCTGTTTTCTGAAACTTGTCCTTGAGTACTTTAGTCAAAATTTGACACTTACAGGTTTTTTGCTATGAGGCCATTTTTGCAGATAATCAGCTTCATTATTTTTTTTATTTCTCCTCCCCCCCAAATTCCATCCCTTTGCTCCTAATTATAATGTCACGGTTCTAATGCAGCCTCCCTTTCTCCTGTACGTGTGCTCTCTCTGCTTTTATTGCCAGTGTTTCTGGAGTCAGAGGCCCTTTGCTTTATTTCACCGTGGTAGTCTAGCTGGCCAACTTCAATTATCTTATCTCCTTTCCTAATTAGTATTGTTAGGCTGAACTGGAACGTGTTTCACGTTCTCATACATGCATTACGCCTGGTTGCCACATCTTCCTTTATGGTTTTCTGCAGTCCTGGTGCTTGTTTCCCGTGCCGCTTGTCAGTCGAGCTGCCTCTGCCTGTAGCTAAACTGGTAGGGATTGATTTTTTTTCAAGGTGAGTTCATGAATCACTGTGTCAACTGTTTGCAGTTAGATAGTTAATGTATATTTGTGTGCCCTCTGCCCAGCAAGTGTATTTGAAATTCATTGTTCCCCATTTTTCTGTTACTAGCTTGGAGATTAGGTTTCTGCCTCCGCACATCATTTTGCTATGGAATTCAGACTGCAGGCGATTGACCTATGGTGTTCTACAGGGTCATCTTCCCAGTCTCTGCTGTACGTCTTCAGTGACCATCAGTAAGCTTTTATGCACCAAGACCCAGTAACAGACTGCCACATGTACTGTTATTTTCAGTTTTCCAAGCATTATCGTCCTGGCTGCGCTCCATCTGCAATTGTAGTGACCCCTTTTCATTGCTTCCCCAGAGTCTGTGCCTATTGTCTTTGCCTATCTTGTGAAAAGCTTTAAAATCCTTTTTCTTTTTTTTTTTCTTTTTTTTTTAAATGTCACCCATGTGACAATCCCATTTTCTGGTTTATTGGATGGACTTCAGCCTAACCTTTTTCTTGCATTCCATGTTTGATCTGCATATAGTAATGATTTTCCACCAAAAAAAACCTTTTTCTTTGTTTAGTTTTTCCCTCCCTCTTCCGTAGGTACTTCTTAGTGCAGCTTGTCTCTTGCCCCTTGTACTCAAGCCCCTTCTGAGGTGTTAGGTTTTCATTCCTGCTTTGTTTTCTGTTCACTGGAACTGAAGCTTGCTTCGTGCCTGTGCATCCTCGAGACTTTAAGGGAAACTTTGAGACCCAGGAGACACCTATTACCATTGTGATCCCCAAGACTTCTCAGCAAAGCTTAGTGTTAGCAAAGCCCAACTGGATGTGTTTAGCTTTCAGGATGGGTTTGCACGTTCTGTCTCACTGCGTTAGTGTCTTCTGTGGTTGCTGCCATCAGTCAGCTTAACTCTGGGACTGACAAAGCATTTTCTGTCATTGTCAATGAATTTTGGCATGTTGGCGAGCTGGCATCTCCCAAGGCCGGCTCCTTGCTCTTTGGGTTTCTCCTGCATCCCTGGAGGCCTGTTTGAGCCAGGCTTTGCTATAGAAACACAATGTTTTGTGTTTCTCTGCATGTCGTCGCAGAAGCACTTAAAACTGCACGCACAGCTCACGGTGTGTTGACATCCAAGGAATGAGGAGAAGCCCTAATCCATGGAGGGAAACGCCTGCCTATCAAAGTTTCAGGACACCCTGGAGGTCAGTGCTCTCTGGTCCCGTTGGAAAGCAAATTCCAACATCAGCCTTTTCCCTGAAGATGCCCAGTCTCCCCAGCTGCAGTTGCAGCAGCCCTGGACTAACAGACCTTGGCCAACCCTGTCCCTTTGAGAGTGAAAAGTCAGTGAGTTCCCCGCAAACATGAGATGTCCCAGGAGCGATTTCTTGTGGTTTTGAAATCCTCAATGCTTTATCCAAAGAGAGGGTTTTCATTTGACGATTCTGTGGGCAGCTGCCATGGATTAAATTCTCTCTTTGTTTCTTAAATAAAATACCATTTCTTCCAGCTACTCTGCCCATTCCCTGGTGCTTCGTTGACTGTAAGCATGGACATGGGAGAGGGGAAGCGCAAACTCCTCTACAGACCTCAGCCCTGACCAGATGCTCAAGCTCCAAGGACCTCCCATCCAATTTGTTGTTCTTGCTGGTTTTATGGCTCTTTCAATATCTTCTTGAATGCCAGCATCCTATCTCGGAGTGGTCCCATACTTTGTACTTAAAGAGCAGCTAGTTAAAGGGTCTCACCATTTCATCATACCCCTCGATACAGGAGATCCTTGATTTCCTTTTTAAAACAGGATTTTCAAGCATGTTTGTGCTGAAGTATTTCAGGCTTTTGGGTTTCACTACTTTGTTCAGTTTATAAGAAGATTCCTTTAGCCGGGGTTTTGAACTCACAGCTGTTTCAATTAGAAATTAACATTATCCAGTGCCTTATGAATCCAGATTTTTTTCTCACTGGTATGATACCCCTGGTAACGTGGCGAACCACCTCCAGCTACCTGTGTGGTCCTGCCTATGCTACTTCCCTGACAGCCACATCACACCCTGGGTGAAACAGAGGTCTTCCCTTGACTTTGATGGTGCTGGATCATGTTCTGAGTGCCTTTAGTGCTTGTTGCTCTTCCTGCCTTTTCTTAGGTGAATATCTATAACATGGATTAAGTGAACAGCATGGGTTAGGTGGGGGAATAAAAGGATTTGGCACTGAGATGGCCAGCACTGAACCCTTGGATCTCTCAAGCAGAGAGATCACGCTGTGATCCGTGTTGGCCTCCGTGTGCTGCCCTGTGCTCCAGATGATGCCCAACAGCCTCTCAGCAAGCAGAGGGTTGAATTCTGGTTTTCTGTTCATATTCCTCTGCCTGCAAAGCCCAGAGCAGTTGGAAGCTGAAGCCACAGGAAGGGGGAAAGGAGAGCAGCTCTGCTGGTTTTGAAATTGTGGTATCTTTCCACCTACTGCTGTCTCTCACACCTACCCAAAACTGAAAATGAGTTTGTGCTGCTACCAGAGAGAGGTTGATGGACCACATGGCATATTTTCACAGCTTGTGTTTTCAGAACTGAGTCACTAACATGCACTGGGGGTTTTGGGCTCCAAATATTCAGGTTTTGTAGGATAAGGACCCAGCAGGCTGGGCATGAAGAGAATTTCCATGATCCTCAACAGTGGAAAAGGCAATGGTGAATGGTTGATGAGCAGAAAAAAGAAAAAGAAAAGAGCAAAAGGCAGATGAGCTGAGCTGATATAAGTGGCTATGGTCTCAGGGCGGTGGTGCTTGGGAAACCTGGGTGCCAGGCTGACCGGTGCTGGGCAAGGCAGCGGGTGAGGGGGGAGCGGGCTTCCCCCTCCGCGGGGTTTGGCACTGCGAGTCCCGCTGGGCAGGAGCAGGCTGCGCCGCCAGCTGCCGGGTAGGTGCTTCTCCTTGTAAGTCAGCGTGAAAATGCAAAATGGCAAAAAGCTCTGCAAAATGAGAAGAGCCCTGCAGAATGTGCAGAGATGTTTTATCTTCCCACCTGTTCACCCCGCTCCCATGCTGTTGAGCTGAAGGGCCAAATGAGGAGCATGCATTTTTTCAGTCTAAAAACATCAATGTCCCACTCTGGTAACTTTCCATCATGTTTAATACCGCAGGAATTGTCAGAAATTTTCACATTCATGATTCCTTTGAAGTCACCAATACTTTAAAAATAACTTCATGTACTTTCAGCATTGCTAGGTGCACTTTCAGTAAGGAAATGGTTAGACTTATTTGCAAAGGAGGACAGACCACTTCCAAAACAAACACCATTTATCTCCCAGCTGGTGGCTTACCCACGTGCACCCCCCGATGCCACCGCTACATCTCACCAATATTTCCCCCATCAGTTTTACAGCTACTGGACTGTGAAGGGCCCTCTATTAATCTCCGCGCTTTGTGTACGGTAAGATACTTGGAAAGGGAATCTTTAAACAGCTGGGCCGTGGCACTGGTCTTCAGCTTTGTGTGCTTTGCAGGAGAGGCTTCCACTGAAATGACAGCTGAATAATCTGTGTTTACAAAGCACGATGCTAGATGGGACAGTTGTGTCTCTTGGCACACTCCTCAGCGTTTCTCCTTTATGCTTACCAGACTGCCCCTTGCATGCAATTGAGTGTAGGGTTTTTTTCAATTTTCCTGTAAAGCTAGAGTATTAAAAACCAGCAGGGGAAAGGGAGGGAGGTGAGGCTGCTTTGTGGTGGTTGCAGAAAAGGGAAGAGGATAGAAACGTTCCTTCCAGCGATGCATGCCCTGCTGTCACGAAAGAAACCTGCGATCTCCTTCATGTTGGAGAGACCACATCTGCATCTGGGGGGGGCGGGAAGGAGGGGGAAGAAAAAACCAGGCAGGAGAAGCAGTGATGAAATCAAGGCAAAGCTTGGCAGCCTGTGGAACAGCCTGATGCATATCAGCCAGCACATGTTCAACACATGTTGTAGCTTGATGCTCCCACCAGGAGACGTGGGCGCAAGGCGGATGGCAGTGAGTGGGACGAGAACTACGGATCCTTCCTCCCACCAGGAGCTCTGTCCTGTGCCTGCCCTCAGCATCCTCTTATTCTGATGAATGATCGCCGTATACTCACCATGAGCACACGTGAGCTTAGGTGCTGCTGCTCACCCAAAGCGCTGCTATCGCAAGGCTTGTCCTGGTGGTGTTGAACAGCCCCAGTGACCACGCTCAGCCTGGGGACAGTCCTGCAAGGCACCCTGTGTCCTGCCTGCTGGGGTGGCACCTCCCAGGAGCCGAGCCCATGGCGTACACATGTGTCTCCAGGGAACTGAAACAATTTTCTGAGCCTGTCCTGGTCCTGGGGATCATCTGGTGCATACTCTCCAGCCCATTTTTCGTGGGCAGCCTCTACAGAGCAGCTGAGCTGCAGTTCCATGCCAGGGCAGCACGAGCCTTCGCATCTGATGGGTGGCTTAAGTGAGGAGGGACTGATGCGTCTTGCCCGACCTCCTGCAGGCAATAGGTTCCCACCCATTATTGCCAAGCAGCTTTCTAGGGATTATTAATTTTCTTTCCCAAGTCACAGGGCTGACCGAGGGTTACAGCTTTGACATCTGCAACCACAAAGTCTTGGGAAAAAAATCTCGAGGACTCGCTGCTTCAGACTGCCTCTCTCCGCAGCAAATTTGGATTCTGAGTAGCCTTAGCAAGTAACAGTGCCTGAAATATCTGCAGCCCGTGTCAGTCCTGCATTCTGCAGTGCATCCTACTCTTTTATTCCAGCTACCAAAGAAAATCAGAGTTGTATGGATTTTGCAGTAAATGTTTTGCCAATTTCTTAGTTCTATTTCATAATCGCGATGGCATTCCTGGCCTCCTTGGATTTATGATTTATGGTGACATATTCACAGCCCGCTGGGGGAAGCGGGAGCTCTGGATGCAAGCTGTTTCTGGGTAAGCATTAAGGTCCTCCCGAGTGTGTTCAGTGGTATCAGGAGGAACTGTGTGTGTCTGCGAGCACGGATGAATATATTTTGTGCATTATCTATGTCTGCAGAGTGCACTTGCTTCTCCAGTCTAAGCTGTGTTTAAATCAGGGCTTTCAAACGAGCCTAAAAGCTTCTGCAAAATAATTTTACACTCTCCAAACAATTTAGTTAATTAACCAGCTAAATCAGTTCTTGCTGACTCTCCTTGAAGATACTCCTCCTGAACGAGGTTTTTTCTTCAGATTTGGATGAAATGCAATGGTTGAGTCATGAATTTTCTTTTTGGCTCTGTTGCTGGAGTGGGGAATGTTGTTCACAATATTGGCTGTTGCCATATGCTTTTTTCATCAAGTAAAAGGGTGCAACTTTCTTCTTGCTTCCCCCTTCACTGACTCATTCCCCAAATATGTTTCTGGTTAGGATGCCTTGTGATTTCTTCCTGACATAAGGTTTTCTAGTTTGCAGTTGGCTTTGTGAATCACCTCTGCGAGCGCTAAAACATCCCAGCTCCTGGGAGGAGCGGATGGGTGTCCTGAAGAACACATGGAGCAGCAAGATGCTGACCTGGTTCCTGGGGACTTTGTGTGCTTGATACCTCTTCTGCCCCAGGAATCGTTTTCCAGAAGCCGGGCAGTCCTGCTCAGATGCCTGCCGGTGCCCTTTGCATCCTGAATGTGGGTTGTTGTGCCTGGGCAGTTTAGGAAATGCCCGAGGGCGTTTCAAAGAGATCTCCCTCTGGTTTAGGTGAACGTGGCATTTTAGCTGTTCTCAACTTGAGACTTTCAGAATCTCTGTAAGTTAAGAAAGGGAGGTGCTGGCCGCAAAATAGCTTAGAGGGACAGACAGACATTTCCCTTCCTGAATTCTCTTAAGGCATTGCATTGAGGCCTCCTTTTGCTGACTCCCAGAGCATCTCAGTGCAGTGACCTTCACTGCTGATGCCAGATTTCCTTGCAGAGGGTGAGTTGAGAGCACAGGGCTTTTGTCAAAGTCAAACCAGTGCTCCCAGCATCCTGTCTTTAGCAGTGAGTAGCTTCCAGCACTTGGCCAGCAGAAGGGAACAGTTCCTCCAAAAACCAGAATGTGAATCATTCACATGATGCTTCCTGAACCTGACCTTGAACAGGCTTGCACCTGCGAGCATGGGACTGGGTTCCTGAAAACCAGTGTCGGTTGCACCCTCCTAGTGACCCTTGCTGTGGTAGGGCTGTAGGAGTACACCCCATCCTCACCTCCCAAAGTCTTAACAGTCCAGGAGATGCCAGAGAGGCCAAGAAGAACAGCTCACCTCTTTTTCAGCTAAAGGAACTGAGATGCTGAGAGTTAAGCGACTGGCCCAAAGCCAGAGCGCTTGGAAATGAGCCCATATCTTTCTTGTATTAGCTGGGACATGACCGTGTAGCATGCCTTGCCCCGCTGGAGCAGCTATCCTGCAAACAAGCATCTCCCACCCCCCACCCCCACACCAAACTGCTCTGCATCGCAGGACAGTCCCTGTCTGTTTGATCTTCTGGGATGCAGGAGAGCAGAATTTCAGCAGCCTTTGTGCCCTCTCTTGTAGCACTTCCCATTTCCTACAACTTTGCCTGGAAAGTTAACTCTGGGCTTACCCACACCGGGAGTTTTCCCCGCAGCCGCTCTGCTGGCACGATGCTACAAAATTATTCCAGCTGAGTGACTCCCCAGCCATGCGTCCCTGGGTGGTGGGTCGATGGCAGAAGACACATAAGGGCACCGTGAGTCGTCACCGCAGGGTGGCCCTACCTGGTCCTGCAACCTTTCCCAGGGACAAGGAATGGGGACTCAGATCCTGCCTGCCCTCCTCAGAGCCTGAGAGCTGTTCTTCCCTGTGCCGCTGGGGATGTCACACTGAGATAATGTGCCATGACCAAAGCCGTTTGTCTACCGAAGGTGGCAATCGTGGTGTCATGTGCCAAAGCCACCTGAGATGCCAGCCCTGCTCCCAGGGCTCAGGCTCTCACAAGAAGGGGCTTGCTCTGTTGGACAGCAGGATCCATCCTCACACCAAGGTCCCTTCCAAGGTAGGACACGCCATTTATAACCAACCCTCCACATGCTGGTTACCCACATGGCCTTGGTAACCTCTCCTTTGTAATTCAGGAGTGACTTCTGCAAGATGGTGCCTGAATTTCCATGCAATTTGACAGAAATTTGGGGGGTTTTGCTGTGGGTTTTTTTTTTTCCTTATTCTTTCCAGTGCTGCTATCGCTGTTTTTTCCTGGCTGGACGCTGTCACCATCCAATGTGTCATCACTTGGGAGATGGAAGAGGAGGGAGAGGTGTTTCTTTGCAAGGAACAAATGTTGTAATAACCCATCTTTGCTCCGCTGGCAGCACCTCCAGTGCCCAAAACACACTGGAGAGATATAAGCAAAGCCTGGCCGCACCACAGCCCCGCAGGGAAGGACAGGGGGCTTGATGCTTGGAAAAAAAGTATTCTGGCAGCACAGTCTCCTGGACTCCGCCTTTAAAAAAAGAAATCTCCCAAAGGAACTCTTGGAACCCAACATTTTTGTTATTTAAAACAGAGCAAAATAAAGAGCTGGAGGCTGCAAGCTCAGTGTGAACAGCAGTGGCTTCTCAGGCCCTTAGTTAAAGCCCCCTGGGGAGGAAAAGCACATTAGATGGCCAAATAGGTCTCTCCTCCTCTCCATTGCTGTGTTTCCGTGTAGTTGGGAAAAGGGGTGAGGTCTTGGGAATACCTTTTGCTGGCTGTGCATTCAAACATGCAGTTGAGATACTTCCCTCTGCCACCTCCCCTCCCTCCGGTTCCCTGCCAAGCAGAAGCATTTGGGATTTGCCCTTCCCCATCTGCGTGGCCACCAGCGCAGGTGACAGCACTGGATGCAAGGTGCCACGGACCTCCAAGGGTCTGGCCAGTGCCAGGCAGGTGTGTCAGGATTTGGGCCATTGGATAGAGATGGGGCTTCCCAAAAGCACCCAGTGCTCGGCGTTGAGAGCTTTGGGGAGTCAGCACCGGGTCAGCATGTGGGCACAGCACCTCTGCGTAGGGGGGCTCACAGTGAACGCCGTGTCTGCATACCCTGGGCCTGTTTGTCACTTGACAGGCCAAGATGGGTGGGCATCAGGGGCTTGGGCTGGGATCCCAAATCTGCCCAGTGCCCCCTGTCCATAATCTAAAAGGTGACACTAAACATCCCTCCTGCTCATGACTTCAGTTCACGCTCCCCAGGGCTCTTGCTGCATTTGTGCCACCTGTGGAGCAGCAGTCCCAGCTGAAATCATGACATCCATCCTGGGCAATAACCACCCCCATCTTGGTAGGACAAGGGCAATGGCTTTAAACTAAAAGAGGGTTTATTCAGGTTAGGTATAAAGAAGACTTTTTTATGCTGAGGGTGGTGAGACGCTGGCACAGGTTGTCCAGAGAGGTGGTGGATGCCCCATCCCTGGAAACATTCCAGACCAGGTTAGACGGGGCTTTGAGTGACCTGGTGGAGTTGCAGATGTCCCTGCTCATTGCAGGGCGTTGGGCTAGAGGGCCTGTAATGGTCCCTTCCCACCCAAACCGTTCTGTGAGTCTACGATCTCTGCCGTGGAGACCTCTTCTCACACAGTGCATCTCCCCCTTCACCGGTCTCCTTCTCAAGAGCTTCCTGATGGCCTGTTAAGCCACTTCAGAGCATTGACCTGATTTTCTCCTCTTCCCCGTGCATCCCCAGGCTGTTTCCTATCATGCTGCCGTGGGGCTTGGCTTCTCCTCCCACCTTCCCACGGCTCTGCGCAGCCGCTGCTCACAGTGCATTCCTTTGCATCGTAATCTCCGCCTTGCTATCTAAGGAGCTGAAGGATATTTCCAACCCAAAATGCCAGAACATACTGGCATCCACCTCCGGCTACCTTCCTCTTGTACACGCATCCAGCTCCTTAAGCTCTCTGATACTCTGCCACGTTTAAACAACCATCACTTACAGTCAGCTCTCAATGCAGCAGGTTATTTTCTTTTCTGTCTGGGATTTTTTTTTCCCCTTTCCCAAGCCCCAGCTGGTTTCTGCAGTTTCTTGCTCTAGTGACTGGGCCTGACTCTTTGCAATGAGCACCTGCACCATGCCTACTGCACAAGGTGTAACTGGGCTGCAAAATATGCAGCACAATCTTGACTCGACCTCTCCGTTTTCCAGAGAGCAGCAGGTCCAAGATGTGACCAACCTTCTGCCATCATTGCCAATGCCATCGGTATCGTCCTGCGGCACCTCAGGAGCAATCCTAGACCAGCTTCCTATGGTGCTAGCTGGCAGCAGGGATGAAGGGTGCTAGTCCCCCAGCACATGCCACCTCTCTGCTTCCACCTGGCCTGTGTCACTGGTATTTTTGTTGGCCCATGGGATGCTCTAGCAGCGATGTGCTCTCCATCCTGAGGTCTTAGCCACACACAGCTGCAAGGACATGAGTGGACATCCATCTTTTCGGCGTACGGTGGGGTTGGGGCAGCCACAAGCAGTGGAGCACAGAGAGTTACCTGCAAGCAGGAACTGGGCCAAGTCTGTGCACGGCACTAATTTCAAGCCCATCTTTGGAGAGAATGAAGCTGTTGCTCTTCAGACCAGGCAGCAGCTCCAACATCCCCTGGTTTAAGCAATGAGCTGCCAAAGGCTTTTACTGATCAGAGAGGGAGGGAGAACCCCACTGACACAAAGCACGCATGTAGACCCTCCAGGACGTGTACTTTCAGGCTCAGCTTTAAAAACTGCTGATGGTGGTGATTCCCTTCCTTCTGCAGTCCTTCACATAAACAGTCTCCCCTGAGACCTAACCTGAATCTTTCGCTAGGTGATATGCCCACTGCTTTTGCCTGTCCATTGTGGAAATGGGAACAGAGCATTTTCTCCCTCTTCCATCCCTCCCTCTTCAGGTAAACCCTCATTTATCTACCTGAAGATGTTATCAGCCGTCTTTCTTTCTCTAGGGTAAACAGCCTGAATTCTTTTAACCTTTCCTCATCAGTCACCTTCCCGACTCCCCTCACGTGGTGATGAACTGGGAGTGGGGGTCTCCAGCAGTGACATCATTAAGCCCGCCTGTCCCCAGTTTGCAGGGGATGTGGGGCTGCCCCAGAAACTGCAGGTGCATGATGGCACCCTTGGCTACAGACCGCAGTATGTCTTCTAGGAACTCGCAAGTCAACACAATTTCATGCTCCGGTGGGGTTTTGGAGATTCCCGTCTCCCCATGTTGCCCATTCCTGGCTGGCTAAGCACCCACCTCTCCTTCTGACAGTAGCTGCTTCAGACTGCTCTGCTCAGAGGGGAAGTCCATCCCACCCGGCTGATTCAATAACATCTACCTCATTAAACCACTCTGATCTGCTCCGTCTCTATTTTTTCAGCACTAACGGCATTACCATTCCACTTGCATCTGACCTTTCTGGTGAAGACTGAGGCTGAAAAAGCACAAAACCATCCAGCTGTCTGGGCATCATCCGTCTCAGGCTTCCCCACGCGCAACAGGCTCAGCTGCTGCAGCTACACAGGGCATCTCGGGTGTCCGAGAGGCAAGACAAGGGATCAGCCCCCTCCCTGTTGAACAGATCCTTTTGTTTTCTGCTTGATGTTCCCCAAATGCCTTTATTCAGCTCAGAAAACTTTGGCGGAGCGCTGAGAGCTGAAGTCAGCCACAACTGAGAGACGTGGATTGTGGCTGGGAAGTGCCCACCAGTGTATGAACCCTCCTGTTTGTCTGCAGCCTCCCGGTGTTATTTCTCTGCAAAAGAAAGCAGCTTGGGGTTATTTTTGAACCCAAACCTGCACACAGGAGCTGTTTTGCTTTTCTACCATACCAAACCACACCAGCTATCCCAGGCAGCACGATCCCAGCTCCAGCGGGGAGCTGCATGGTTGAAAGTCACTGCTGTGCACCCGGCCTCAGCATCTCCATCTGTAAAATGGGGAGAAAATTTCTGCAGTTTCCTTGGCTGCAGCCATTCATACCCAGGTTTGACTGGGGAAGTTGGGTGACCTGAGCCCAGAGAGGCTGCTCACAGACATCCCAAACCCAGCGAGAGGAGCCGAGCTAGGCTTGTCTTGGGTTAAAAACAAGAGAGAAGAGCGGTCAGGTGGGAGCCCCATAGATGGCCAAGGGAAGTGGTTGTAGGGGATGATGCTGGGTTGCTCCCCCTGAACCCATGATCTGGGGTCTGGGGCAAATGTGGGTGATTCACACAGGGAAAAAGTGCCCTGCATGACAGCCCCAGCAGGGCTGCACAGCCAAACACTCCCTTGTGCCACGGGTGCCCGCGTTGTGTCCATGCCTTTGCTCAAGGACCTGTTATCAGTCCAGCTTTCACAAGCTCTGACGTGCGTTTCGATAAAAACACTTGTTTGGAGTTTTTTGTTCTCTGGCAGTGCATGAGCAAAGGCGACCAAATCTGAGCGTCTCCGTCCTCAGTGCCGCCCTCCTCCTCCTCCTCCTCCTCCTCCTCCTCCTCCTCCCCTCCTCCAGCCTTTGCAGCTTCCCACAGCAGGGGTGGGATTTATCAGGAGTGTGTGATTTATAGGACAGGTGTGATTTATGGGGCTGCTGCTATACTTGTTTGGCCTCTGGGGCTTTGCAGCCTTGAGGAACTCCCTGCTCCCCACACCAGTGTTCCTTGCTCTGAGTCCTTTATTCCTGAGGCTTTGGATGCTTCTTGGATCAGACAATGGGAATGAAGTGATGGTGTTTCTGGGGGGCTGTTGCTGCCAGCCCCTCCTTCCTTCTGGCTGGGCTTGGAGGCAGCAGGCAGTTCCTCCTCAGGGAGCCCAGGGCCACAGGGCTCCTTCCTAGGATGTCACATGAAGGGGAGGTGTAGGGTTTTGGGGGCTAATTGGTCCACGAGTGTGTCCCAGCTGCCCACTATTTGCTCTCCACATCATGGTGGAGTGTCTGGATTTCCCTATTCACCCCCCAAGCTGCTGCTATCGTACCCCTGCTCAGGGAGATGAAGAACAAACCCATCTTTCTGGGGCTGCGGGGTGGGGACCAGGACACCAGCACTGAGAGGGTCGGTGATGCAGCCACTGTCGAGCATTCCAGTACTGGTCAGAGGGGATTGGTGGCCCAGGCTGGGATTTCTGAGGTTTCCACAGTGAGAAAATCATCCCGGTCCCTCCTCATCCTCATGTCCCTTGAGCACCGCTGGACAGCCAGTCCCCAGGGCTGGATTTGCTACTCCATTTCACAGTTTGGTGATTTTTTCAATGCCATGGGGCTGAACAGCACCCTGGGGAGCTTATCTGAAGCTGAGCACAATTTGCACAGGGTGGGGGATTCAAGCAATGCCTGCAAAGAAAAACTGGCATGCTGAAACCCCAGGGCTGGGCAGGACACGAATCTGCTCTCGCTGGGCTTTGCCTCTGACCCCCGCGTGTCTTGAATTGATTTGGACCCCACTCCAGAGCACATCCATAGGGGTGGGAATGGTCCAGCATATCTCAGGATGCCCTGCACCTCCGCAGCCCTCGGGCCCCCTAATGAAGCATGACAGATGAGCTTCATGTCGCTGCTCCCTGCGCTGATAGAGGGAAAACCCATGGGCTGGGAGCCAGTTTCCCCAGACTGTTGGGGAGAGGAGAGCTGGGGCTGGAGAGATAACGGGAAGCGTCAGTGCCAGGGCTCAGGGTGGGGGTTTGGTGCTGCAGCACTTTGTGATGCCAGCTATGGGGGTGCTGCTTTGCAAATACACAGAAGGGGCTATGCAGGCTGCTGGGAATGGTTTTCCTCCCCTCCTTCATCACCTGGGGAGATCTGCAGGGTGCTGGGTGCCAACACAGGGTGCTTTCCTACAGCTCCACATCCCATCAAGTGGCTGCCCCAAAAGGGCCTGAATAGCAACTGTGAATAACTGGTGGTGTGACTTGGATCATCTTTTCCCCCCCTACTGCTTTCCAGTAAATCACTTCCAAACAGACATTTTCCACTCTCTGGCCAGCTCTGCAGATGATGGTGTTGGAGCCATTCAGATGAATTATTTTGGATTTTGGGGTTTTCTTCTTGCTGAATAGCTGTGGATAAATGATGCTGGATGTTTCTTCTAACATCCCAGAGTGACCAGCTTGAGGGATGGTGATGGAGCGTTGCGTGACATTTGAGTTTTCTTTGAGCCCCAGCTCCATGGGAGAAATTCAGTCTACTGGCCTGTACTTTGTATTTGTAGAGTCAAATGAATAGGAGGCCTTCTGAAGGTGGAGCAAAGCCAGAACGGGAATGGCAAAGGCTCAAAAAATCTGATGGACAATAGAAAGTGGTTTAATATGTTGTACATTACAGGACAAGTGGGTGTGTGTGAGATATTTGAACCTTTGGGCTAGAGTTACCCCCTTTCTCTTGGGCAAGCTCAAATCAGCAGTGTGCTAAAGTACCCTTCAAAGTCACTTTCAGACAAAAAACTCTACAGACTGATCCATTCTGGGATTACCTCACCAAAACACAGCCTTTTCCATCCTGGGTTTCTAGGAAATGCATTCTGCTGGCCACTTGCTGACAGTTCCATGCAAAGTATCTGCAGCATCCACAGGAGAGACGCCTCAGGGAGCTGGTAAAAGCAGCCAGGGAGAGCTACATTTGGGATAGGTTTTGCCAAAATAATTTGGAAACCTTGGCATTGGGCTGCATGGGGGCAATGGTCCAACATCCCTGGGGCTGTCTGAAAGACTGATGAGGATGACAGCAGCTGAGAAGGACACGTTCCTGCATCCCTGTGCAGCATTTCTGCCCCACCCTTTGCTACAACACAGGCTATGCACAGCAGCATGATCTGCTGCTGCAAAGACATGAAGAGTCCAAGGTGAGGATGATGAGAGGTGCCCAACCCATGAGCCAGGCACAGGAGATACAGAGGAAGATCAGCAAAGGGTGGGGGCACGGCCGTTGTGAGACACTCAGGCACCGCTCAGGGAGCTGGAAGGACATGGGGATGAACCAACTTCCAGGAGAATTTACCTGGGATTTATCCAAACTCTCCATCACATGGATTCAAGTGTTCAGCTAACAACTCCCTCTGGCCAAAACAGATGTCAAGAGGGAGCCACCATGACTTTCAGAGAGACACAAAGTTCAAGGACCCTTTTGACCCTGGGGATGACTGGAGAATGATTCGGGGCACGTTGCCTCCTTTCTGGGCCAAGGCAGGAGTCACACACAGTGGAGGTCACTCCTGGCAGCTGGAAACATCAGAAGAACAAAACCACATGACAGAAAAAGGATAAAAGACAAACGACAGTGCAGGGATTCATGTCAACAGGAAACTAATGCCTGCCACAGTCAGGAGAGCCAGCGGAGTTATTTGTTATGAAGAGCTGATTGCCAAGGAAGAGGTTGGGAAACAAACCTCCCAGCCTGAGGCTTCAAGAGCTTAATTGACACCAATTCCTGGAAAGAAGGTGAAGAGGGGGCAGAAGAGCCCTGTAGCAGGGTTTGTCCTGCGGCACAAGCCTAGCAGGCTCCAGTGCACCACAGCTGATGTTAGGCACATGCAGCATGGAAATGAGATGTGATTTCATAGCTGTAGGGCAACAAAACCTTGGCTTGACTTCTCAAGGGAGGAGGTAGCTCACTCGGGCTTTGTGTCTCTTACCTGAGCGTAGCTATCTCTTGCAAGCTAGGATTTATTCCAGCTGCAGGGATGTTTCTTGTAACCTTTGGGCATGAAGGGCCAAGCTGAATGGTTGTGATAGTCTTGAATCTTGGTCCCTGGCTTCATCCCGCTTGTCCTTGGCTATCAGGAGGAGAGCACCAGCCACACAGTCCTAAGGTCGATGGCTCTCACTTTAAGTAAGGACACTCACCTTGGCACCAGTGCTTCTCGCCCAGAGCACCCAGCTGCATTTCCACACCAGGTTGCCTGACCTTCCCTTGGGGTTACCAAGACAAACATCCCACTCTGAAGATGCAAGTACTTGAGCCTACAGCCCGACACATCCTTCATGGCCCTCAAACTCTATGAAGATACTGAAGTGCTGCTTTGTGTGTTCAGCCCTGGGCCCCCACGTAGCCCTCCAGCTCTGATACCGGCTGTCATCCCTGTTCTGCCCCGCAGCTGGTGGGAAAAAGCCGAAGACACCTTCCCAGGAAAGGGTGATGAGGCTCTGTTACGTACAGGCTCAAAGGGGAGACAAAATCCTGGGAATTCTGACTTCATTCATCAGGAGTAGACATTGCATCCTGCTGAGATGGAAGGCAATGCAGGAGCAAAGCAGTGGGATTGCACGGGTGGAGTTGCATCCTAATGGACATAAGCAAGTAGTATTTTACTGCTGGGCAGTGAGGTATGCAGATGCTAAACGATCTTTGCAAGATCACAAGACGGAATTGCTACAATCTAGAAAGACTAAACCTCCACATCTCAAGTGCCTCTTCAAGAACTTCATCAACATTATTATTCATCCTTTCATTACAAGGATACTGAACGACTCTACACATATACCAGGTGATTGCACATTTGTCCAACATGTAGCCACGACAGCTTCATTACTTTGCGTATACACTCAGAAAAATAAAAAAGCCAAGTAATGTGGACATTTCCGAAATGACAAAATTAGGGAAGAACGAATGTTGCCAGGAATAATCGAGGAAGTGGAGTTACCCAGCACGTTTCCTTTGCGACCTTCACTTTGCTGGGAAATGATCGTTTGTGAAAAGTGAACCCTGGCTACATCCAAAAGATGCTTAGAGGTGGAAGGGGATAGAGACACATGGAGAAAACCACCCAGGTGGTTCAAACCTCTCTCACTTGCTGTCATGCGGCACCGGAGATGCAGGACCAAGCAACAGGCAGCTCGTGGTGCTGGTCGGTCCCTGCCTGAGTTTATTTCTAGTGGTGCATTTTTTCAAAGGGACTCAAGCAACGCTCCAAGTCACTTTAGGGTTGTTTGTGAAGAGCTCAGAGTAAAACTCAAGGAGAAGTAAAGGGCTTGCAGACCCTCTGTGAAGAGGAGCAATACCAGTGGCAGTGGGCTGTAAAGGAGCACATCAGGCGTGAGGTGTTAGAGAGGCAAAAAGTACCACGAGGGGGAAAGCCAAGCATCTGCATTTCTCTTTTTTCGGGGTGGGGGGGTGGGGTGGGGGTGGTCTTTTGAAACTTCTCCCTTGTTAAGGAAGAAGCTGCAGACAGGGAATACTGAGACCCAAGTGAACTGGTGGGATGATGGGGGCAGAGCAGGGGCTGCCCACCACCGGGTCAGAGCAGATCGCTCTTGGCTGTGCTGGAGCATCTGAGGAAACAGAGCTTTTGTTTATAGAGATGCGGGGAATTTCTCTGCCTGTGTATGTGGAGCCGGGCCGGGTGCTCAGTCACGCTGCTTTTCCTCCTCCAGTCACCCAAACGCACAGGGCAGGTTTCCATGGCTGGTCACCCTGGAAAGAGCCAGTCCGACCGGCTTGCCGGCAGACCTGCAGCAGCCAAGCAGGAAAGCCAGCTGGTTTCAACAATTGCACATAACAGTTTAAACCCCCCAAAAAGGTCATGAATAAAAAAAGGGGGCAAAACAAGTCGAATAAACCCACAACAGAGAAGGAGCCACTCAGGTTCATTGCTGATTTCCGAAAGATGCCCGTTGAGCCATTTCATCAGAAAATCATCCCGGTTTCTGCAGAGTGGAGGCAGAAGGAGCGGCGGGCCAGGAGCTGTGCTGCAGGCAGATCTGGTAGGTATCATCCCTGTCCCGATGGAAGCGGCTGTGCGTTTCGGCACCTTATTTGGCTATTGTTGCTCGTAAGGAGTGAGGACTTCTTGCAAACAGTGGGAAGAGCCCCGGGGATGCTTGGCTGCCTCTGACGCAAGAGTCACGGCGGCCGGTGCATTTTTGACCTTGCTTTGCCTCTCGAGCCAGCATCAGAGCTGACGCTGCCTGCCTCTCCGCACACCCACCGCCCAGCAGCGGCACTGGGAGGAAAGGGGAGCCCCAGGAATGGCAGCGCCCAGCACCAGCTGGGATGGAGAGGGCAGAGAGAGTGGCTCTCCCCATCCTTAGGGAAAGAGAAACTCTGCAACTTGTCTGAAGAGCACAAGAAGCCAGCAGCCTGTACCTCACAGCATGCCATCAGCTGTACTAAAAGGTTACGAGCTCCGGCGGAGCCGTATTGAATTGCATCAGCTGGGAACCTCATCCAAAACGTTCGGGTTGAGAGTAACCCTTTCTATTTATTGCCCTATTGTTTTACGCTGGAAGAACACGGTGATACAATCTGCAAAAGCTTTGTTGTTACAGACTGGCTTTCCCCTGCCCTCCCAAACCATCACCCTGTGAATTATGGTCCAGTTTCCAAGTTTGGGGGGATGAAATGGGGGTGACACTGACAGGGCTTAAGGCCCCAGGAGGATTTGGGGGGGTGGAGTTCTGCTGCCCATCCTCCCATCAGTCAGGGCGATGTTACCCGTTTCCCTCTGGCAGCATTGGCCAAGTTAGCCCAAATCCCCTGCGCTGCTCGCGGGTAAAACCTGGTTTATGCTGCCCAGAGCAAGCTCGGGAAGTTTTTTATTAATGCATATGGGAAAACAAAGGAGGAGCCCTTTGTAAATATCTCCATTATAACAGCAAAAGCAAAAAGGTGGCAAAACCTTTATCATCCCCATTAAGAAGTTTTTGTTGCCTCCCCGATGGCAAAGCGCCCACTGCCCTTTGCAGCACAGGACGTGGGAATGGCGCTCGTGGAGAAAGCCCTGGGCTGGCAGAGCCATCCCAGAGGCTGGCGGGGAAGGCACGGTGGCATCGGGATGTGGCATCCCACTGCCTGGCATGGTAGCATCAGGATGCGGCATCCCAACACCTGGCATCCCACCGCCCAGCATGGTGGCATCGGGATGCGGCGTCCCACCGCCTGGCATCCCACTGCCCAGCACGGTGGCATCGGGATGAAACATCCCACCACCTGGCTCGGTGCTGGGGACATCCCGCCCACCACTGCCGACCACCGCGCTGGCCCTCGCCACGCACCGCCTTCCGAGTGACGGTTTTTCAGGAAGCCCGGCGGCCTTGGCGGGATGTATGTATCATTGGGTGGGGAGCTACAGGAAGCAGAGAATTTTTCTTTTCTTTTTTTTTTTTTTCTCCATTTGTGCCCGTTCAGACCCTTATTTAAAGACAGTTCCCATTTCCTAGCTTGGCTGATGATGAAGATGGAGGGAACCAGCATATCGCCCAGCCTCAGCGCGGGCACAGCATGGGCCCTGGGCTGCGATGCTGAGCTAAGGGCTTTGCTGAACGAGAAATACTTTGTTTATGAATTTAAGGATTTTAAATGGGCAGCGTTAAATATATATATATATATATATATATATAAAACCCAACAAAAGAAACCAAACCCTGAAGGCAGCAGCAGGGCGGGCAAGGCTGCCACGGAAAGGCGCTCCAAGCACTCACGCGTGTTTGAGACCCGGGGCTCCCACCGGCCACAGGGGCCGCTCCCCGGGCCGGCTCAGCGAACCGAGCCGAGCCGGGCCGGGCCGGGCCGCCCCCCGGAGAGTCCCGGATGTTGGAGCGGCCCCCGCTTGCTCCGTCCTTCGCTTCCATAAAAGGCCAAGGGGCCCGGCGGCGCGGGGCGCGTTTTTCCTTTAATTATTATCCCCCTCCTCCTCCTCCTCCTCCTCCTCCCCCCCCCCCCTCCCCCTCCCCCTCCTCCTCCTCCTCCCCTCCCCTCCCTCCTCTCCCCGCCCGCCCCTTCTCTCCCGCGGCGGCCCCGCAGGCAGCGGCTGGGGGCGGCGGGCAACGCTGCACCCCCCGAGCCCGCCCCGCCGCGCCCCCAGCCCACCCCCCGGGCGCGGAGGCGGGCTGTGCCGCGCCGTGCCCAGCCGAGCCGAGCCGAGCCGTGCCGGCGGGCGGGCGCTGAGGCGCGGCTGGGGCGCAGGAGGCCGGGGCCATGGCGCTGGACGGGATCCGCATGCCGGACGGCTGCTACGCCGACGGGACGTGGGAGCTGAGCGTCCATGTCACCGACCTGGGCCGCGACGTCACCCTGCGGGTCACCGGGGAGATCCACATCGGCGGCGTCATGCTGCGCCTCGTCGAGAAGCTGGGTGAGTCCCCTGGCACCCCCCCATCCAGCCCAGCACCCTGCCCCAGCAGCCAGCACCCTGCCCCAGTGCTGTTCCCCAGCACCCTGCCCCAGCACCCAGCACCCTGCTCCAGCACCCCGGCACCCAGCACCCTGCCCCAGTACTGTGCCCCAGCACCCAGCACCCTGCCCCAGCACCCTGCCCCAGTGCTGTTCCCCAGCACCCTGCCCCAGCACCCTGCCCCAGTGCTGTTCCCCAGCACCCTGCCCCAGCACCCTGCCCCAGTGCTGTTCCCCAGCACCCTGCCCCAGTGCTGTTCCCCAGCACCCTGCCCCAGTGCTGTTCCCCAGCACCCTGCCCCAGTGCTGTTCCCCAGCACCCTGCCCCAGCACCCTGCCCCAGTGCTGTTCCCCAGCACCCTGCCCCAGTGCTGTTCCCCAGCACCCTGCCCCAGTGCTGTTCCCCAGCACCCTGCCCCAGCACCCTGCCCCAGTGCTGTTCCCCAGCACCCTGCCCCAGCACCCTGCCCCAGTGCTGTTCCCCAGCACCCTGCCCCAGCACCCTGCCCCAGTACTGTGCCCCAGCACCCAGCACCCTGCTCCAGCACCCCGGTACCCAGCACCCTGCCCCAGTGCGGTGCTCCAGCACCCAGCACCCTGCCCACCTTAGCACCCATCCTAGCACCCTTCCTGCCCCAGGTCCCAGCACCATGCCGGTGCAGCCCCTGCCATAGCACCCCATCCCAGCCCTAAGCTGCCCCTGTCCCCCGTGCGCCCTCCCAGCTGCCCCCAGAAGCCCCCAGTGCCATGGGTGGCAGGACCCCCACAGCCCCCACACTCCCAGCCAGTGCCCTGGGCTGCGTTTCCCAACTGCCTCGGGCCAAACCAGCCAAACTTTCATACGCTGGGACCCTTTGCCTGCTGGTGGGGTTCAGCCCCCCCTCCGTCGGCCACTTTGCCAGCGGGGTTTGATACAGAGCAGGGTTTGATACAGAGCTGGGAAATGTTTTCATTTACAGGGTGCTGGAGGGGGAGCGGGGCGGGTTTTTGTGGGTATTCTCCAGTTTACAGAAAAAAAAATGAAATCTGAAGTTAAAGCTGGTTCAGCGCTGCTTTGGATGAGGAAAGCACCTCCAAGGGCCCTTCGCGAGCATGGGGTGATTAACGGGGTGGTGTGGGTCAGGATGGGGGGTTTGGGGCTGGGAACACCATGGTGTCCGGTGGCTTTGGGTGCATACCTGGACAAAGAGCCCATTTGTCTGGGACGCGTGGGAACGCACGGCCGAAGCCGCTGGGATGGCTTTGTGGCGGAGGAGCCAGCTTGGACGAGCTCCCTGCCAAAAGTGAGCGGCTGACCTGCCGGCCCTGGGGAGCTCAGCCCCGCCAACCACCCCCCACCCCCCCCCCCCCCGTTTTTTTTTTATCAGCTCTTTTTATATCAGCTCGGGTGTGTTTACTCAACGGTATAGACTGGGCTGATGACTGTAACTGCTTAAATGAAATATTAATTGCAAGGGCCCCGCGCGTGCCTGCGGCTGTGGGAGTAGTGGACCTGTCAGCTGTGCCTGCAAGTCCCGGTTGAGTGCAAAGCCCTCGTGTGGCTTTGAAAATACCATCTTCCACCATACTTAGGTTTTGATTTATTAATTATCTGAAGTTACAGGAAGGAAGAGATGGATATAAATATGCTTGTTTCGAAAGGAAGCAAGTGCTCGCATCAAAGGGTCTCGTGCTGGAGATAGCCTTGACTCTCCAAAAACTTGTTTGGTTTGTGTTTGGTTTGGGGTTTTTTGTAATTTTTATGCTGGAGCTGCAGAAAGATCAGCTGAAGTTGAGGAGTCAGTGGCTAGGGGGAAAAAAAAAAAAGCTTTCTAGAAATGATAAAAACCCCAACCTGTTGATCACAAATGAATAAGCGATGCTCCCCTCAGTTCTGAGCTGAGCTGGGTGTTGGGGCCAGCAGATGCTGAAGCAGAGCTGGGGCCAGCTTGTGTGCAGAAAGCTGGGCGCATGCACAGGGACAGAGCCCAGCGAGGACCTAAATTAGCGCTTGATGTAATGCACAACACTCCCCCCCCTGAAATGCGTTTGCCCAGATCCTCTCCACTTGTTAAATTAGGGATTGTATTAGAGGGAAGGAATGCAGTGGCTGCAGTGCTGGCCCCAGCGGAGGGAGTGGGATGCTGCTTCCCCGGGGGCTCAGCCCCTGTGCCCCCCTCCCTGGGATGGTTGAGACCTGCAGATATCTCCGGCTATTGCCTTCCCTTTCCCCTTGGCCTTTGTCAGTGAGCCAAGCTATACGTATTTAGTTCCTTTTCATCTTCCTGCATGTCAGCTCTTCCAGCCTTCTCATTATTTTTATGGTTCTTCTTGGAGCTCCTGCCAGGCTATTGGGGTCAGGTTTAGCAGAGCAGGGTGGGCCAGGGCTTGCTTCTTACCCTTGTGTGCC
The DNA here is from genome assembly GCF_963210335.1 of Falco punctatus. NCBI lineage: Eukaryota > Metazoa > Chordata > Aves > Falconiformes > Falconidae > Falco > Falco punctatus. Next base: position 38,372,681 of record NC_137587.1, on the reverse strand, counting down.
TCCTCAATGCCCTCCTTCATCCAGCCTCTGCTGCTGCTTTGTCTCCAAATATATTAATTTTGCAATTTTTCCATGTTGAAACCATTTCTCTGGGTTTTTAACCTGTCCCTCCCCATCGTTCCTCTGTCCCTGCTGGTGTTTTTTAACAACTCCCAGCATTACAAAAATTATTCATTTGCAAAGCAGATTTTTTGCTGACAGTTTTAAGGAAATTTCTTAAAAATCAAGTTTCCTTGCAGCTCTGAGATCTCCTATGGACTGCTCCACTTGCACATTGCAGGGGGAGGAAGGAAAGGGGGTTTGTGCCTTGGGCAGGGGGTTGCTGGCTCCATCATTTGGGACAAACCTCCCATAGGCTTTGTGCTGCCAGAGGGCCGGGAAAGCAGATTTCTGTGGGCTGCCCAGAGTTTCACTGATATTTAAGGCATTGCTGTGAATTTGCAGCAAACTGGCCCTGCTCTGCTGGCAGGATGCTGGTTGGTAGAAGTTCTCCAACCATTAGTAAGCAGGGGGAAGAAATGCCTTCCCTTCTGCCAGCAGCAAGGAGAGCTTGGAAAAGGGAAAGTGTAGATTAACGGTAGTATTTTCTGATGCTCGTAGGAGAAAATGATTGCAGTAAATAGCCCTTTGCCTTGGAGAGGACTGGGGTGGCATGCTGAGAGCAAGAACACAAGAGAGTCTCTTACCTGCAGCCTTGCCATTAGGGATATCAGTAAATCTTGTAGATTCAGTTCTTGCCTGTGCAGAGTCGCTGCAATTGGCCTATTTGGGAATTGGCAATTAAAATCTGTCACTAATGCAGGCAGGGATTGGAAGAAACCCAAGCAGCAGATAGGGATTCTGGTTACTCAAGTGAATTGCAATGACCTGATCACTCCCCTGTTATTTATCACCCTGCTGGATTAAACCACTTGATTAATTAAACGTGCCCTGTGCTTGGCAGAGTCATCTCTGAAAAACAGGCAAAAAAACCTGCTGAGGTTTTAAGAGCAGTAGCATTTAGTTGGTCTGTGTGGGTTGGGGTCTGTACTGGAAACTCCTGGTGCTTACCCAGGGGTTTTTAGGAATTTTGCCACTATTGACTTACAAACAAAAAAATGAGGCTTAAAATCACTGGGAGTAGAGGAAGGAAGGAAGTGAACGCAGGTTATTGTTGTTGTCAACTTTAGGCTGTTTTAAACACATGCAAGAAAAACCCCTGCTTTTTTGAAATGCACAAATGAAACGGAGCTTTGTAGGGTAAACATTAAATGCGGGATTGTGTTTGGGCAATGCTCTGTACGGTAGTCGGAATAAAATAATAGCTCACAGAATCAGGGAAGGGGGGGACGAATGTTGGTTGGCAGAGGAATGGCTTCAGACAGTTGGCCTAAATGTGCACTGAGCAGACTCAAAAAGTCTGTGGATAGAAGTTTTGCAGTGGAAATGCAGATTTCTCCCTAGGTGTCTTCTACAGGCAGCATATGCATGGCAGCCAGTTCCAGCAACGGCAGCTCGCTGGGAGCACTGGGTGGAGAAGTGAGCATCTTTAGGGGTTTGTACCTGAAGAAAACTGGGAAGTGAATGAAACCAACCCAGCTAGGTTTGCAATTACAGCAGTCCTTCTGGATCAGAAGGTGTTAACAGTTGCTGCATGGCCGAGCCAAGGCAGGAGGATGGCTCAGGTGCTGCCTGGTGGTGCGCTGGTGTCCCCATTTTATCAAGCCAGGATGGGCACACAGGCTGCACTGGGACTAAATGTCGAATCAAGCTCTCTGCCTTCAGAGAGAGCAGCTGATAATGCCAGGCACTGATGACATCTTCTGAGGCCTTGGGGTCTTCTGTGAATCACATCTTGGATAAGAGTTTGGGCAACTGGTTTGAACGCCATTGTTCCCCTTGGCAGCTCCTCCGCTATCTCCTTTCCATCATCTGGGAGAGGGCGGGATGTCTCCTGAGGACTGGCAGGGCAGTTGTCACGTGCAAAGTGTTTTGATTTAGGTGACATAGCATATTGTAGCACATCAAGCTCTTTTCTTTTGCTGGTTTTAGCCTGCAAATGTGCCTGGGATTCACCTGAGGGGCTCTGTTCACCGTCGAATGGACTCTGCCTGTGCTCTCTTGCCAATGACTGCAGCTGTACTAAGTGCAAGATCGATTGAAAATATTAGTGTTCTCCCTGTAAAATCTCTTTTTCTTAATGGACCCCTTAAAGGGTTATGAATAAAACACCAAGGAAGTGCAGCGTCATTGATTTCCCTGGGTTTGTGTTTGAGGTTTTGCAGTGCTTATAAATGCTCCAAGCCATCGTAAGACTAGCCGGGGAAATTCTTTGCCTTGAAACTGGAATGAACTCTTTGAAACAGCTTAAGGCTATGTAAGAGAAATGCAGCCCATTTCTATTGCAAACACAAGGCAGGATGAATCTGCAGTGCTGTCTTGCTGCTTTTGCTTTGGACTTCTGCAAGGAGACTTGCGTAGGGCCTCACTAGGTGACAATGTGTGCTTTGCTGTTAGAGGAGGCAAGAGAAATGGTTGGAGGCTAAAGAGAAATAAAGGAAGGGTTTCATTGTAGGCATGCTTTCCAGAAATACTTATTTGAGCATCAGTGCTTGGTGCCTGGAGTATGGTTGAGGCATTTCTCCGGTCCATGCTGCCAGGATGACAGCTGAGCATCTTGATTTGCAAGATCTGCAGATGCTCGTCTGGCTGTCAGTTGTCAGTTGAGATGAGAAGGATGTTTTGCATCAAAATCAGTGCTTGGTCCCTCTTTAGTATGGCTTTTCAAATACATGGCGTTCACAAGGGGACTCTGAGTGCCATTGAGTATGCTGGGATGCTTGCAAGAAGCTGTTTGTATTCCCTTTGAGGCGGGGTGGTGAGTGCTTGTCTCAAATAATGTGATAAATGGTGGCTGTGGTTGCTGCTGAGGGCAGCTTGGGCTGCTGCAGTTTGGGCAGGCAAGAGTCCTCTGATGCTCTGCACTGACCCTGCTCCAGTTTTCCCTGGGAAACCTCATCCCAGGTTTTTAAACAGCGAAACTTGCACAGCCGGCAGGAGGTGAGATGGTGAGCCCAGAGGCTGGAGAGGATCTGGCGTGGTGCTGAGCACAGAGTGCTCCTGCGCTAGAAACTGGCAGGTTTTTGGGCCGTTTTGAGGTGGAAGTGGTACCCAGGCAGCTGCTAGGCACTGCCTGTCAGGGATGCTCCCAGCAGAGATGCTCCTGCTTCAGCAGCATCTTCAAGGAGACCGACGGAACTGCTAACATGCCCTGCATTTACATATTGCCACTTGATTAATACCTTTGCTAGTGACCTGTGCAGAGTCTTTGTCCTCCGAATAACACATTTTGAATAATACTTAAGTAAGAATATGTAAGTGGCTGTTAATGCAGATACTCTCTGGCTATGCACATAGATCTGTGCAGGGCTGGCTCTTTACATCTAACAGGAAGCTTCTACGTAGGCTCACACCAAATCGCAGGATTGGCTCAGATAATGTCCTCTTTGTTAGCCTAAGTGGAATATTCAGCTGAACTGCCAATGACCAGAGGAATTCGGGGCGGGGGTAGGTAAAAGCTATACACAGGCAGCTCCAAGCTTCGATCACAGCAATTAGTACTTTTACCCACAGTGGTGATGACTCTTTGGAAAAAAAAAAAAAAATTTTTATTCTTTCACTACAAACCATCTGCTTTGGCTCAAAAGAGTCCAGCTGATGACACAGGTCCCGGTTGGAGGGGGAAGAGAGTAGGGTGGGAGGCAGCGGTGCTGTTCCCGCGAATACCAGAGACTGGGTTTGTCATACCACAGACAGGAAATTGTTGGGTTTGCTGCTCCCACCCAGCCCAAATCAGTAGTTTCCTCTTCCAGCTCCCTCAGGTTTCGATTTGACATAAGGCGCGCGGGGAAGCCGGTGTGGGGAGCTGTGCTCATGTCAGTCCGGGGGAGCTAAAATGAGAAATCAGCATGTTCACACACTTCCCTTTTGTCTTTCTGTCTGTCTTTCTGTCTGTCTTTCTGTCTGTCTTTCTGTCTGTCTTTCTGTCTGTCTTTCTGTCTGTCTTTCTGTCTGTCTTTCTGTCTGTCTTTTTTCCCTGTAGCCATCCTTTCCTTTTCCCCACCCTTCACCATCAGGGCTTGCATTTTGCCCAGGTATCTGGCTGAGTATCTCTTAACCATATAAAGGCCCAAACAAATTGCAATCAAAATAAAATCATAGAATAGTTTAGGTTGGAAAAGGCCCTTATGATCATCAGGTCCAACCATTAACCTACCATGACCAAGCCCACCATTAAACCCTGTCCCCAGGTGCCCTATCTACACCTCTTTGAAACAGCTCTAAGATGGCACCTCCACCGCCTCCCTGGGCAGCCTGTGCCAGTGCTTGGCCACCCTTTCAGTGAAGACATTTTTCCTCATATCCAGTCTAAACCTGCCCTAGCGCAACTTGAGGCCATTTCTTCATCTGTCACTTGTTACCTGGGAGCAGAGACCAACCGCACCTCGCTACACCCTCCTTTCAGGCAGCTGTAGGGAGCAATAAGGTCCCCCCTGAGCCCCTTCCCTCCAGGCTGACCCCCCCAGCTCCCTCAGCCGCCCCCCATCAGCCTTGTGCCCCAGCCCCTGCCCGGCTCTGGACACGCTCCAGCCCCTCGGGGTCTGTCTGGTGCTGAGGGGCCCAACGCTGAGCCCAGGGCTCGAGGTGCAGCCCCCCCAGTGCCCAGGGCAGGGGGACGGTCACTGCCCCGGCCCCGCTGGCCACACTGTTTGTGACACAAGCCAGGACGCCGTTGGCCTCCTTGGCCACCCGGGCACGGTGCTGGCTCATGCCCAGCCGGCCGTCCCAGCCCCCCAGGCCCTTTCCCCCCAGGCCTCTCCCAGCCCCCTGCCCCCAGCGCTGCGGGGCTGGTGTGACCCACGGGCACGGGGCGGGTTGAGCCTCACACCACTGGCCTCAGCCCACGGATCCAGCCTGCCCCGACCCCTCTGCAGAGCCCCCTGCCCTCCGGCAGGTCAGCTGCGGGTGGTACCAGCCAGGCAGAGGCTGCGCTGCCATTCAGCGAGGCCTGGGCAGGCTGCGGAGCTGGGCAGGTTCAGTAAGGGCAGGTGTCAGGTCCTGTGCCGGGGGGAACAGCCCTGCTCTGCCCTGCTGAGGCCGCACCTGGAGTGCTGTGTCCAGTGTGAGCTCCCCAGTTCCAGAGAGAGGGGGAACTGCTGGAGAGGGGCCAGCGGAGGCTACAAAGATGATGGGGGGACGGGAGCATCTCCCTGGTGAGGACAGGCAAGAGCTGGGGCTGTTGAGCCTGGAGAGAAGACTGAGAGGGGATCTCGTCAATGCCTACAGATATCTTAGGGGTGAGCGCCAAGAAGACGCGGCGAGCCAGGGTCTTCTCAGCAGTGCCCAGCGCCAGGACAAGGGGCAGTGGGCACACACTGCAACACGGGGAGTTCCACCTGAATGTGAGGAAAAAGGTCTTTACCGTGAGGGTGCCGGAGCGCTGGGCCGGGCCGCCCAGAGAGGCGGTGGGGTCTCCTTCTCTGGAGACATCCAAACCCGCCTGGGCTGTGCAGCCCGCTCTAGGAGACCCTGCTTGAGCAGGGGGTTGGGCTGGGTGAGCTCCAGAGGTCCCTTCCAGCCCCATCAGGCTGGGGTCCTGTAACACTCCTGGCAACTTGGTGTCCTCTGCAAACTTACTGAGGGTGCATTAGATCCCCTCATCCAGATCATTGATAAAGTCATTCAACAGGACTGGTCCCAGCACTGAGCCCTGGGGGACACCACTTGGGACCAGCCGCCAACTGAATTTAACTCCATTCGCCACAACTCTCTGGGCTCGGCCATCAGCCAGGTTTTTAACTTTGCTTTACCAGCGGAGAGTGCATCCATCCAAGCCACGAGCAGCCAGTTTCTCCAGGAGAATGCTGTGGGAAACAGCTTCAAAGCCTTTACTGAAGTTCAGGTAGACAACATCCACAGCCTTTCCCTCACCCACTAAGAGGAACAGTTTAATACAGCTATATAGAAGCCAGACACTTCCCAGTGTTTCCTGGCAGGGATTTCTGAACCCTCTTTCTGTGCTGTTATGTGTGTGATGGTTGCATTTGTAGCAGGCACATTCCTCCTCTGGCTACCAGAGTAAAATCATGCCCCACCTCTGATTTTTTTTTAGTTTAGAAAAATGGCATTTAGTACTTGTCAATCGGCAGCTTGCAGACTGCTGTGGGTTTATGAGCAATTTCTTGCAACCCAGCTATGGGACATTGTAAAGAGCAAACCAGGAGCCTAGATTTTAACCCTTGGTCTCTGATTATGGCAGGATTGTGGATAACTGCATGAAATTATGGATGTTGGGAGTGTTTACTGAGTTGGGAAAGAGAAGAGAGATTATTTGCACTGCAAACTTCAGTCATTTCAACATCACTGGTGATATCACCACTGCAAGGTCCTGGTTTGGGTGTTCGGGGGATTTTTTTAAATTTTTGTGTGTGTGTGTGGTGGTTTTTCTTACAGACAAGGAGAAGGAAGATGATATACAGTGCTTGAGGAGCTCTTGGCACAGACACACAGCCTAGCATCCAGCCCTGGGTGTGCTTGGGGAGGGAAAAGTCTTGTAGTGTTGAAACATCTTAAAGGAGATGCATTTCTTTGGTCTCATTCTGAAATGTGGATTAACCATTAGCTTAAAAATGGGCAGAGAAACAAAACTGAGCAAAGTTTCTTAGGTAGTGGGATTCAGTTGAGTGTTCTCAGTGGCTTTTATGGGCTTTCAGATGTTACAATTCGGAAAAATACTGAGAACCCCAAGTACTACAACTCTGCTCAAAGCCATTATTTCTCCATTCGGCAAGTAACTTAGTTGTCTTGCCCAGGTTTGCTTTTTGCATGTTGCTGTCGTTGTCCAGGCCGGAGCTTCCACTAGGTAGAACTGATGGGGCAGGGGAAGAAAAGTGCCCAGCAAACTAGAGGAAAGCTTTTTTCTATTTTTTTTTTTTTTTTGAGAGCTGTGCTTCTCTGCTTTTCTTGGGCTCAGCCATTTTCCAGTGAGGTTGCAGCAGCCCTGGGTGCAGCTCACACTCAGTGGCCATTGAAACATGAACCTTAATCTGGAGCTGTGTGCATGGCATGTCTGTGTGCCAGCATTCATTCCTCTCTTGCAGAGCAAGTGTGATCTTGGAGACCTCCAGTTTTTGGTAAAACGTGGCTGAATGTGGACAACAGGTTGAGAACAGCGTTGGGAGGGGATGCACACAGGCAAACAAGCACACCAGCACTTGCATAAACCTTCCTCTTCATAATCTCAGCTGGTTTTTAGCTTGCAGAACAATTAGACAGCAACCAAAACCTCTTCTTGCCAATTAAACATTTAAAATCTCTTAACAGTTGATTATACATGTTTGTTTGGTGGTTGTTTTCTTTTTTATTTTTTTCTCCTCCTCCCTGCAGGCATATGTACTTTTGGAAGGGTTAATTGCCAAAACTCCAAATTCAATTAGAAAGTCAGTGTTTTATGAAATTGCCTGGAAAGAGCTGTGTTGCTGTCTTGCTGAGCTTCCCTTCCTCGCTGATAATACACAGAGCTTTGCTTGACATGATGTCTGGCTTGAGAGCTGTCTGCAGCAGAAATTGTCCTTGCCGCCATCCTTCATGTCCTGCCTGGTGGCTTTTGTGCCTGAGCTTGGTGTGTGATGGGTGAGGTGAACCCAAACTCGGGTTAAGAGGTGTGAAAGCCCTTCAAAAGCGTGTTGCGTGCATCAAGTGATTAAGAAAAATGGTGGGGTTTGTCCCATGGCATCTCCCCATGGCTCTATAGAGGACCTATGGCAGAGAACAGCTGCTTCCCCCAAATCATGCTTTGCCCCAGGAGCTCACCCCAAAATGCATGCAAGGGAAGGCTGGTGGCATATGAAGTGCTTTTGGCTGCTGTTGCTGCCACAGAGGGGTGAGACGCTTTTCACTTATTCTCTGCCTGCGGGGATGCAATTTGGGTGAAACCGGGACGGTTTGGTGGATCCCACCAGGTCTGCAGGAGAGGTACCAGCACTGACTCACAGGTTTGGTGTGGGGTGCAGCTGCCCATGGTATCTTGACCCTGTCAGACCTTTCCAGGGGGCTGAGCTTTTATCAGAGTGATGATCATTAGGCTCCCTTGTGGAATTGCCTGGTGAGACTGAAGGTTCAGATGAGAGGTTGGGAATTCAAGTTGCCAGTCCTCCTTTATCTGCCTTATGCATCAATGTCCTCTGGCTCCGTTATTTGGTATGATGTCTTTTTGGCATCCCCATCTTTTTGGACCAGCTCCCCTCTGTGCTGCAAGTTCAGTGGGGATGAGTCAGGATTGCAGGCTGCTGGTACCGTCACCCTGGGGCACTTTTCCTTTTTGGTGAGGGAAGTGTGATACATGGCGGGAGGGTGACGGAGCACCCAGGCTGGTAGTCAAGGCAGTTGAGTGCTCCCTGGAGAAGTGGTTTTCCTTCCTTCCTTCCTCTGCTGCTGTGTTTCTGTCTGATGCTTCCTATTTTGTGCTGGATGAATCATGGAAACCACAATCCTTAATTGAGTTTTCTCCGATTTCTCGTGATTCTATGGGAGGCAGGGAGCAGCCAGTGAAAGCCTCCTCTGGAGGGGTGCTTGATAAGTGAGGGGGAAACACTCAGCAGAATCAGGCTGTAAAGATCCTGTTTAAAAAAAATAGAATTAAAAAAGCCCAATAATCCACCTTGCTCTCTTTATTCCTTCCTATAGGAAAATGAGCAAGCCAAATTGCTCTGAGGTGCTGGTGCAAGGATTTACATCAAGTCTGCACAGTCCTTGCAAAGACCTTCCTAAGCCAACTGATGCTTGTTAGCGTGGCCCTGTTGGGGAGCTGAGGTGGCCCCAGCTTTCAGCTCCTCTGGAGGGTTTTCTGATGTTTCAGCTGGGTTCAGCATCGCTGCAAAACAGCTCTCCCTGCTCAGGGATTTAAACGGGGTTGGGTATGGCTGTGCTCACAGGTGAGCAGCTCAGAGAAACCCAGAGACCCCCTGCTGCAGTAGATGCTAAAAAGTAGAATAGGGTTTATCTTATTTTTTTTAATTATATATCTATATATAATAAATTTATGCATAAAACTATAATAAAAGTATGCTAAGTACCACCAGGGCAAACACCATATGCTCAGTTCACAGCTTGTGGTACAGATTGCCAGTGCCTTTTGTATTTGTGGGATAGCATCAGAGCCGTAAAGCAAATTTAAAGGAGGTTTTGCTGTTCTTTCTGCAGGCGAGTGGCATCCGTTCAGGGCAAAGGAGCTTGCTTGTGTGGCCAGCACGAGATAAATAATTTCAGCCTGGGGAGGAGGAGGTATTTATGTTTCAGTACTAGTAGTGCAAGTAGTAGATACTGCTCTGGCATCTTAATGAATTAAATTTCCAAGTGCTAGTTGAGTGATCCTATTAACACTGAAAAGAGCTTCCTTCCTAGAGTTGACTTTACAAAAAAAGTAACTTTCAGGCTTGTCGCGATTTGCTCTTCTCCCTGAAGCCTGCGTGCGGACCTGGCTCTGACAGAGGTGCTTGAAGGCTCAGTTTCCCACGGGTGGATCAGCTCAAGTGCGGAGAAGCAAAGCGCGGTGGTGTCAGGAGCAGTATTTCAGGAGGGCATTTGGGTTTGAAGGACCAGCCTCATGCTTTTGATGCTCATTGATGCTGTGGGCTCATAAAATGTCCCTGCTCTGCACACGGGTTATAAAACAAACCAGTTGTAAAATTTCAGTGCCTCGTTGCTGGCCTGTGTAGGGGGTGAGCTCTTCAGGGCAGGGTGCGGGTTTTGAGCAACAAAAAGATTGGCCGCTGCATTTTTTTGTCACTTTTTCGGTGCTTCGGTTACCATCCCTGCCCCGTCGAGACATGGGCTTACCCTTGTAAACCTCACTTATAAATCAAATAAAAGGACGCTTCATTTTCCAGCAGTGCAGTAGCATGTTCCCTCATTAACAGAAGACACTCCATAATTTTTCAGAGCTAGGACACATTGAACATCTGCATTCAGCGTTGCGTCCTGATGTTCTCAGTGTCCTCCATAGGCTGCTTTGCTTTTTTTTCCTACCTCTTTTCCTTTTTTCATTGCTCTTGAATGACTCTCTGCAACTACATGGCGTGCTTTGACGTCAGGATTTTGTGGCGGTGAACCATGAGCGTGTCCCTTGGCACGCCAGGACGAGAGGGAGGCCTCCTGCACTGGGTCACGCTCACAGGAATCACAGCATTGGGAACAAGGCTGCTTTTGTCCCTTTTTTTTTTATTATTTTATTAATAAGTCAAACCTTTTCATGCAAGAAATGTTCTTCTTAAATTTAAATTCCAGCACAGGTCCACCCTGTTTTGGACACCTCTGTGGGGGTGTGCAGATGTTTTCCTGAACGTTTTTTCTCCTGAAAACAAAGTGGGATAAAATAATGGTGATAGTTGCCATTGACAGATGTAAATAGAGGAGAATTTGAGGTACCACTTCATATTTACCCATGGGTAAAAGCCCTTCTGCAGGTGGTTGCTGCAGATTGGCTGCTGTATACCATATTTTTCATAGCATGTGTCAAATATGTGTGGGGCATGCGATTAAAACCCCCTGTTAGGTATCATTAGTACCAAGAGCATCAGATTGGCGAAGCTACAGCTTTATTACAACAGTCTGATAATAATTTTATAGGATCTGTATCTCTGTGTTTCAAAGTATACTTTTTCAAGCATCATAACCAGAGGCTGGAAGGATTTTTGTTCCGTTTTGAACTTTGCTCTGTAATTAAATCCCTGTTGGGGGGTGGAGGGAAGGCTACTCTAGTACACACCATACCCCAAAAGACTTAAACCTGCACTAAAAAATAGATTCTGCCCCACGACAGCAGCTGTGTCACCCAGCAGAACACATCAGCATTTCTGTTGAGCTCAAGATAAATGAAAACAGCTCAGTTTTTAATGTTGGGTTTGTTTTTTTTTTTTTCCATAATTGTCCTGGAAGGAGTGGCCTTGGCATGTTTAAAGGAATCTGGGTTTAAAGAGGTCAGTGTGAGGAGGCTATGTCCCATCCCTCCACGTAGAGAACACTGTGTTCAGCTGTATAGATACGTGTGTGTATACACACATAAAATATAAATATACAAACACACAGCTATGTGTATACATAAATATATATATTTTAAAATTTGGGTTTGGTTTTTTTGCCTTATTTTTGACCACAACGGTGTTAGCTCAAAATAAGCTGGTCCACTCGCTGCATTGTAGGGTCGCAGGGCAGCTTGGGCACATCTCTCCCATCAAATCCCAGTCCCAGCAGTGGCTGGGAGGGTGTTCCAAAAGCAAGCGGTGATCCTGCAGCCATCCCCAGGAAACCATGTGCGTCTGGATCCCTTCCACTGAGATGCAGAAGCTGATCCCTGCACCAGCATTTGTAGGTGGGGGAAGGAAACACAGCAGTATTTAATGGTTGTATCAGTAGTTTCTGAAAAGTAAATAATATTAATGACCATGAAAGCGGCTGCTGGCTGGAGCAGGACCTTAAGCAGCGCTTCTGGCTGTAAAATGCTTCTTTATTCTTGCCCTACCCTAGTGCCTCTGTCCTGCTCCATGCACTGGATTAGCCATTTTTGGGTACTTCTGAACGTTTCAGGAACATTTGCAATATTCTCTGATTTTTTTAGTGATGTGAAGATAATGCCTTCAGACCTTATTGACACATGCCACTTGATAATACGTGGAGAAGGAAAAAATGCCAAAGCAACCACATGGTTATGCGCAATTATTTTTTGTGGGGTTTTGTTTTGGGGTTTTTTCCCCTCTTTTTTTACTTTTAGTCTTAAATTGCTTTCCTTTTCAAGTTTTTAAATATTTCTGCCTTACTTTCAATGAACGGTGGCTGTGCAGTGCATCCTGAGGAGACAGGAGGGTGGAGCAGAGGGTGCATCCCCTCCCTTCGAGCTTGCCCAGGGCACGCGAGGCACTCCCCAACTATTTATTGCTGGAGGTCTCTTTTCCTTTGAAGGAGTTTTTCTTCCCCACCGATTCCCGATTCCCAAGAGGGGTGTGTAACCAGCCAACACCCAGCCTCTGGTGTGGAGAGCCCCTGGCCGCTCCTTGGGGCTTGCGAGTGCTGGATTAATGCGTTATCAGCAGGTATTTGAGCTTAAAGGTACTTTAAACACCCAGCTGCCTCTCGAGCTGTCTGCTGCCTGCAGTCGGGGTTTTAAACAAGCTGTCCACATCTGTATTTTTTTCAATAAAACGTGTGTTGCATATTCATTTAAAAAAATGCAAACCCCCCCTTTTTTTTTTTCTTCCATCTTTTTTTTTCTTCCATCCTTATAAAAACTCTCGAGCGATTTCAGCCTGTCTGCACCAAACTCACTAAAAAGCTGGAACATTGAGGTGTTTTTTGTTGGTAGGTTGCCAAGTACAAAAATCACTTTTTGCAAGAGGAAAGGCTTGGCTTGTGAGTTGCTTTCGGTCCTTGCACTGTATCTTACATATACAGCATTTATATGTGTGTGTGTGTGTGTGTATGACATATATACATAAATGCTGTATATGTAAGATACAGTGCAAGGACATATTTTTATATGCATATATTTTATGTGTGTATATAATTATGTATGTGTATATTTTATATGTGTATATATGTTATGTAAGTGTGTATATATGTATATTTATATCCATAATGTATTTTTTACATACATGTATGTTTTGAGCAGTTTGAGGTATTGTGTGGCTGGCAAAAAGGCATTTTGCAACCCTGACTTCCCAAGCGTGACTAGACGAGAGCAGGACTAGCCATCGTTAAAGCCACCCCTGGTGCACAGTCACTGCTGGGGAAGAGCCAGGACTGGGGAGGGCTGCTGTGTAATTCTGCTCCTATGGAAAAACAACCAGTGGGATGGATGGGCTTTGGTTCTGCATGTTTTGTACCGGAGGAAGATGGTCCTTTCGGATTGCTCCCGTGGGAAGGCTGAAGATTTGAATCCATTGCTCTAAAAGCCATCACTTATAATTAAGAAATGAACTGAAACCTCTGCTGTGGCTGCATCCGCTGCCCCTTCTAAAGTGAAGAGAGTTGTAGGGAAGCCAGCTTCAGCTGCAGATCTTTGTTTCTAAAACTCAAACAAAAATGCACATTGTAAACCAGACAGGCTTGCAGAAGTTCCCTATGTACCTACTGAAGCTTATGCAGGAGCTTTTTATAATCTGCCTTCAGTGTTAGGGTGGTGGAGGTATTCGTGGGCTCTTTGCTGTCCCGTGGATTTAATCAGGGATGTGTGTGTGAAAGGGCAACTGGTGCTACCCCGGGGTAGCCTTGCCCAGAGGTAGGGACCGCCAATGCTGGAGTTTCCAGCTCTCCAAATATCAGCCTAGTGGAGTTTAACCGTGTTCTGGGGTGGGGAGGAAGAAAAGAGGTTTGTTTGGTCGTATCAGGGCTCTATTGTCCTGAGCGGTGCATGGAAGGAGAGCCCGTCTGCAATAGGGGATATCCCGAAATAACAAGGCAAATACAGTGTTTATGTAACGCTGGAGGCTTGTATCCTACTGCTAGTGAGTCGTAAGCTTGCCCAGAGAGCCTGCCAAGTGACAGTAATGCTGCTGAAGAAAGGAGGTTCAATAGCTGCTGCAGGAAAGGAGCAGAAAAGGGACTTTAGAAAGCCACAGATCGGCAAAGGGAAAGTGTTTGGAGCAGCTGGCCTCTGGGATAAATGGGCCATCAGGCAGAGCGGGTGCGGCTGCCTCAAGGAAATTCAGCTTTCTTGCTGAAGTGGTAAGTGTGTGTGTGTGTGTATCTGTGCAAGAGCAGGCCCAGAATCAAAATAATACACTTTGTGTGCATCTCAATTAAGGCTTACTTTCTGCTACTTTAATTCTAGATGTGAATTTAGTGGTAGCTGTGGGAATGAAAATCTGCAACTGTAATTAACGCTGGACAAGCTGGTGTGATGTGACTGTGGCGAGGCACTGGCATGAATTCAAAGCTAAGGATGTTTGAAGTTTAAAACACTTTATTGAGCAGCCCTTCACCTCTTCTCTCAATGTTCTGTCCTCGCAGAGGTCTCTGCAGCTGTCTGGATGATTTAAGATGCCTCTTGCATTTGCAGGACAGTCTGAACAGCTTTTCAAGGTGAACAGCGAGCTTGCTTCGTGGGTTTTGCTGTACAAAATGTCCTCAGCATCACCCGTCTGCCTGTCTGCCTCTTGGTGAGGTTTTGGGAGGCAAATGCAAAACCAAGTTCTTCCTCAGGAAAAAAAAATAAAAATCACATCTGGGTTCCCCAGCCCTCCTGGGCTCCCAGCAGCTGAGGTTTCAGGTCAGGCTGTGTGTGGGGGTGGAGGAAGCAGGGAGCGAGGTTTATTTTTGATGCCGGGAAGGAAGCTCTGTGCTTCCCTTTCCCGTGGGTGCTGCTGTTGGGGTTGGGCTCCTGGAGCTCCCTGTCCCCAGCCCGTGCTCCAGCTGATGCTGACAGCTCCATCCTCCACGTCTCCTCAGCGTCACCTGGCAGGTTCTTTGCTTGGAAGCAGAACATCTGTGCCAATGCTTTGCTGTGACCCTAGCAGGTGTGTGCAGCTCATTTCCAGGGTTCCCTCTGTGCTTTCCTTTGCTCGAGATGACCATGGTGGGAAGATGCTTTTTTATTGTACTAAGGACACCTAAATCCTGGCGTTCCTCTTCCTGTGCTGTGCCATAGGCAGGAATCAGCCTGATTTAGACTAATATGGGTGGATGTTCCCATCCCACTGAACAAGCGTGTTTCTTTTGCTGTTTACTTTGATTGAGATGCTGATGAATGCTTGCCGGCTTTGACCATTTCTGCTTTGCCTAACAGCATCGCTGTAAGGCTGGTGCACTTCATGGCTGGGAAGAGCAGCTCAGGGATGTGCAAGTTGCATTTCACAGCTCAGAGAAGCTTCTTGATCTGCAGACACCTCCACTGAGATTTGCAGCATGGCTTTGGACCTGTAGTAACCTTTTGAATTTGAGGTCTGGGATCTCTAAAATGAGCTTGCAGTGCTCGGTGACTTAACTGGGGTCTGATAAATAAGAAACAGCCAGTCCTGTGACTGACAGTAGTAAATCGGAAAAGACTGAGCTGAAATAATAACCCTTGTCGTAAAGCTGTAACCCCGACAAATCAGTAACTTGTGAATTGGGACCCTGGTGAAGATTTATAAACCTTTGATCAGATTTAACCAGGCAATTGGCATTCCCTGGCATGCAAGAATTGCTCTGAGCCCTGGGTTGCACCCACTGCCTTGCAAAGCACTGAAGGTTTCTTGTCAACATGTTAAACTCAACCCCACAAATCAGCTGCTAAACATTTGCCAAGTTCTTTTATATGTAACTACCCTGTGGGGCAGCCACGCCACAGACCTTTACCTTTCTGGCTATAGCCAGCATCTCACTGTTAATTCAAAGTGTTAATTGCTCTCTGGCCAGAAGACGATGCTGTGCATATTTGTGCCATGGCCTGAAAGGTTAATCTGCAGCGTAAACCCAAATCCCCTTCTGTTAGGCAAAAATGTTAGTGATTCAAAATGCCTTTTTCTTCCTCCCAAGACTTTCGGTGCCAATTTGTTCAGCTTTCAGTAGGGCAGAAGTTGGACTTCATTACCAGAGTCCATTGTAATGATTTCTCAGATTTTTTTGAGAGTAGCCAAGGCTTGTGCAAGTTTGCATGCTTTTCTATATTTGGTTTTGTTTAATTTGATTGTACAAAGCTGTTGAAAAGTCTAGCTGAACGTTTCCACTTTATGGCTGCGTGATTATGCCATTAGACCAGGAGTTCAAAGAAAAAAA
This sequence comes from Falco punctatus, assembly GCF_963210335.1. Classification (NCBI taxonomy): domain Eukaryota; kingdom Metazoa; phylum Chordata; class Aves; order Falconiformes; family Falconidae; genus Falco; species Falco punctatus. The sequence goes on along the minus strand of NC_137587.1, from coordinate 38,356,895 downwards.
AAGCTTCTGCTGGGTTTTCTCAGTAACCCGGAGCTTGAGATCCCATTTTCAGATAGGGACAGAAAAAAGTTCATTTGTCACACTGTTCTCATCTTTCTCATCTTGATTAAGTTCAGATGTGGCTCATGGGGATAATCATGATGTTGGTTCTGGAGTACATTCCTCAATACCTTCAGCCTGTTTGATGGTGGGTCTCCTGGGGCTGTGCCCCCTGGACTCGGCTGTGTTTGCCCTTGGCTTTCTGGCTGGTGCCCTGGGATGCACGAGCATCGCTGCCGAGGGGTGGAGAAAGGAGGCGTTGTGATAAACGTCAGGTGGCAGTTTTAATTTGGGTGAAACTGATGTTTTATGGTAGGAATAGAGGATCACAAGAGGATCTGGAGCTGAAAACTGAATTATTGTATCACTGGTTTGCTTTCAAGCTTCTTTTTTATTATGAAAATTAAAATAATCTTCATACAAAGTCCATAAGCTCAAAACTTATTGGTAACTCTATCACTTGCAGTATCAAGTATAGAAATGTCCCTGCAGCTTGTCCTGCAGCCCCTTGAGGTCCTTGTGTGCTTGCCCAGATGACAATCTGCGGAAACTTGGGATTTTCATTTGAAATGAGAGCTTTGGCTGTCGGCATCGGTGCTGACACCCCCCCCACACACACACCCTCCAGTCTGTATTTTTGGAAGCAGAGGCTAAACAGAGCTTTGCAAAATGTAGCTGCAACACCTGAACCATTCCCTTCCTCCTGTGTGGTGGGGGAACATTGCACAGTTAACACTGGCCAGTGGTTGTCAGAGTGGAAGATGCTCTGTGGGAATGCTAGGGGGCTGTGGGGAGAGCAGGGCAAGTATTAGCAAAAAATATTCCATGTATTAGGGAAAATACTGCGCGGTAGCTGTCTTTTGGAGTTACGACCATGCTTTGGTTCCCCAAATGCTTCCCATTTTGGACATGACCTTCAAAGCCCCGATGGTTACACCCCTGCTGGAAGGAGACGTGGCTGTTGGGTTTTGCACTGGTTTTCCTTTGGGAAGTAACTTTCCATTTGATTTGGGAATCTTCCTGGGGTTTTTTCTAGATACTGAAAAGACCTGGAGGAGACACAGTGTTTCTATTTAATTCTTCTTGCAAACCTCATTCTAGTTCTGCTTTCTGTGTGTGCTGAGGTGGCTGCACTTGTCTTCATGTAGTGCAGGTGTCTGATATGGTGGGGAAGAGGAAACCCAAGAATTGAGGTTAACCTGAAAATCTGTGCAAAATCCCTCCTGGGGAAGGTGTCAGGTCATTCATGACCCCCTTGGTTTCACACTCCAGCTTCATCACCGTCGGGCTGAGCGATCCATGTACACGTTGTGTCTCATTCTTACTCCTCTTGGGTTCTTCCGTACTTTCCGAGGTGGCTTCTGGATGCTACTGAATACAAGCAGTTATTTGTATCTGAAGAGGGCCGTCAGTGTTTTTGGATTGATAGTTGCTCTTCACTTAAATGCATTTCAACTTCAGCTTTTGTCTTTTGAAGGCTAATTCTGGTCCTAGTTTTAACTGGTAAAATGGTTTCTTTGTTCTAGATGTTAAGAAAGACTGGTCTGATCACGCGCTGTGGTGGGAAAAGAAGAAAACTTGGCTCCTTAAAACACACTGGACGTTGGACAAATACGGGATACAGGCTGATGCCAAGCTCCAGTTCACACCTCAGCACAAGCTGCTTCGCCTGCAGCTGCCCAACATGAAGTACGTCAAGGTGAAAGTCAACTTCTCAGACAGGGTCTTCAAGGCAGTTTCTGACATCTGCAAAACGTTCAGTAAGTAGCGAGTACCGAAAGCCACCGGTGGGGAGGTTGTCGTTTGCTTTGGCTCCTGCCTCTGCTTCAGTGCACGTGCTGTCTCATAAACTTACTAAATCGCGCGTATTTTCCAGCTTCAGACAGCCAACAGTCACTTGGGCACCAAGCAGCCTGGATGTCCGCTCTCTTTCCCTTGTGAATCTAACCTTTTATGTGCAGATAAATAATGAGACCAATTGTACCGGAAACATAAGAAGAAATACATATTCTGTGCTGAATTCTGTTCTGCAGCAAGACTGTTCCCGGTTTTGTCTTAGGCGAGGCAGTAGCAGCCCTGCTTTATGTTAAAGCTGCTGGTGTTGGGTCGTAATTTTTTTCAGCAAATTTATGTGCTAGATGAAAAACAAACTCTGAAGTAGGAAACCTGCCAGCTCCGTGGGTTCTTTCCAGTGGAAAATCATATTAGAGATTAAGTGATGATGCTTCACTGTAAAACTGTCTGGTGGAGGGAAGGAACCGAGTCTCCCTCTCTCCTCAACTCCATGCTCCTTTCCCACATTGAGAAGAAGCCCCAGAAGAAAGGGTGGATCATTTTCTACCAGATACACAGGGCTTTTGTCAGGCTGCTGCTTTTGTGCATCACTTTTTACTCTCTTCACAAATTTCTCATTCCAAAACCCAGTGCTTCTTTCTCCACTCCCGAAAAAAAAACCACCCAGGAGATAACTCTGCTCCAAGGAACTCGGATAAGTGCTCAGCACGGGCTCCATACTGATATCCTTCCTGGTTGCTCACCTCCGAAAGGAGCCTGCAACCTGACCTCAGACATAGTAAATCTATTTCTGCTCTCAAAAAGCAGCAGCTAGGGTTACTCTTGGCTGACCCAGTTGTTTCGTGAGGCAGGAAGAGCTCAGCTGTACGTGTGGTGTTACGGTGTGGCCACCAGTGCATCTGTGGTTAGGTCGGTATATATAGCTGATTATGAATCTTTGCTATTTCTTTCCTGGGTCTTTTTAAAAATATAAATATTGGGCAATTTCTCCTTAAAATAGAAAAGGCTTAGCCAGCGTTATTTCTGAGTCGATTTTGCTTCCCTCCCCCCGGTCTCCCACTGCCATTTTTACTGTCATGCTAGACAAGAGAGGTCACAAGCATCTGCTTGGTTGCTGATGAATCTTTCTAGCAGTGAGTCATGTCAGGAAATTCTGATACAGTTAATCACATAACAAGAGATCTTTCGCTGAGACCACTGAGCAATCAGAACCTTACATGGGTCTGAAGCAGCTATTTATTCAATTCCAGGTCCCTCAGTGTATTTATGAACAAACCAGCAGAATAATGCTAATATTTAAAGATGTGGAGGGGGAAAAAGCCGCTCGGATAGCTGCAGCCCAGCTGTGGTAGGGGCTCCCTGCAGCAGGCAGGCAGGACACATCTGTTGGAGATCGTTCTGACTTCCCTTCCATGGCATCCATACTGAAATAAATGTTCCCAGCTTTGGGGAAAGCAGGATTTTTGCTGGAAACTTCACTCTCCTGTTAGTGACTCTTACCAGCCCAAGCTGTTTGAGGACAGATGGAAAGTATGTGGCCGAATACAGCGATTAAATCTTGCTTAGCCCTTGTCTTTATGTTTACTGGGAGCCAGATGTTCAGCAGAGCTATGGGGAAGGCGGCCACATCAGCTTTTTATTGGCTTGAGGGGAGGGGGGATCAGGATGCGGGGAGGCGGCAGTGCTGGAGCTGGAGGGGCTGGGATGCTCTTTCCTGGACCGCAGAGGTATTTGGACACCTATATTTTTATTTTTAATTTTTAGGTACATGTGAAAGATGTAATATCTAACATACCATATATATTAGATATAATATACAGATGTATATTTTCTATATCTTTAAATATGTGTTCAAATACTGCTTTTTTAAAAAAAAAAAAATATATATATATAAAAAATATAGGTGTCCAAATGCCTCTGTGGTTCAGGGAGGAGCTTCCCAGTGGAAAGAGATACATATGTGGTTTGGTGCTTGCCCCAGGAATTTCTCAGTTCATGTGTATGTATGATCCAAAAGCTCCTCAGGGCAAACACCAACCCACTCCATGCACATGCCCATCACTGCCTGCCCTTTCTTCCTCTGCATGTGACCTTGGTGCTGTGCCATAGGTCAGACATGTCCTCAAGTGTGGGGTCCTGGTGCTGAGCATAGACGATGGAGGCAGGAGCTAATCTCGGCTGGGAGGTCACACACTTGCTAGGCAAGAGGGGCTGCTGCTTTCTACCATGCAAAATCATCCTGAGGGTGTCATGCTGAATTTGCACAGGACATTTCATTCCTGGAAGGCATGGGAGATATCTGCCTGCACCTCGGTGCCTGTGGCAGCTTGCCAAAAATGAGAGCAGCTGTAGGATGGTGGGGTCATCCTGGCTTGGGGAGCTTGCATTTTTCTTTTTTTCCAACGTAACCGTTTCTCAGGGTTGTACAGACTGTGCTCTAACACTTTCCCAACCTACCTGTTTCACTTTTCTGGTCCCACCCCCCCCCAGATTAGTGTTTAGGCTGCCCCATTTTTCTCCATTTATATTCCCCTGCCCTCCGCAGCATCTCTGCACAGGCTGGTGCAGAGAGCACTCCTAACGTGTATTAATCATGCTCATTGTCTCCCTAAGGAAAACTGAGTAGATATTTCAAGGCACAAGGGGAAAGAAGTAGTCGCTGCTCTAACAGCATAGTTTTGGTCTCTGCACATCCCCTGAGTTCTAAAGTTAGGGTCCAGTGTGGCCAACGTCCAGCCGACAAAACTGTGCTTGTGAGTTGCTCGTATTTTGGCTGTAAGTGTTTGCTGTCTTTGCCCCTGGAGCATTTAATTACACACTTCAGTAATTTTAGCGTATGGCATGATTAATGAGTAATTTAAGTAATTCCTCATGTTGCCGGGACTCTAGCTGGTTGCATTTATAAAACCCTCTATACACAGGCAGGAACACACTTGAGTGGATTATTTAGGGTTGTGCCTTATATTCCCTTTATATTGTACCCAGAGGTGTCCCCATTGCAGCGTACAGTTGCTTTTTAAAGAAAAGTCTCTATTCTTGTGCAGAGTGGAGTTATTGCAAAGGGCAGCTTTCGACACCGGTCAGGCTGCGGCTCCTGGGGGGCAGCTCGGAGGTGGCTGTGGGAAGATGCTGGAGCCACTCGCACATCCCTCGCTTTCTTGGAGGTCGTGCGAAGCCGGAAAAAAACACAATCTCATTCCCAGTCCCTGGATTGCAGCCCCTCAGTTCCCACAGGCACAGTCGGGAGGGTTAACAGCACGAGTTGACCCTGCCTGTGGTAGCACAGGCAGGAGTGGGCAGGAGGAGAAGAGCAGGGTGGTGGATGAGACGGGCAGCCCTCACCCGAAGGGTGGCCTGGAAGCCTGCCCGGGAGCAGCTGCTGGCAGGCAGTGAAGGCTTGAAGGGCCAGCTTTGATCTGCAATTAAAAACCAGAGAAAGAGAAAGTAAAACTTCACCTTTTTTTTTTTTTTTCTTTTTTTTTTTGAGCAGCACGGGTTTGTGCTGCCTGCCTGCCTGCCAGCAGGATGTGAAGGCTGGGATGGCATGCCCCCTCCTCTCGTCATCCCACTGGGGAAATATTTCTGCCCAGCGGACAGTCCTGTCAAATACACAAATGCAGTTTGATGGGGCCGCAATCAACGCTTTACTGGTGTGGGTGGGAGTATCCGCATTGCAAAGTGGGATTTGGGGAGACAGGAGATGTGGCTCCATTGCAGAGCTCCCACTAACCCATCATCCTACATAATAATAACAAACAGAAAAATCCTCTTTTCCTCCACGATGGCTTCGTTTGATTCCAGGACAGCAGACGCCTTGCTCATGCCCTTAAGCTGCTCCCTTAGAGCGATCACTTTTCTCCTGCTGCTGCCTGAATTTTTTTTCCATGTGTCCTGGGAGCAGTAGGGGACTCCAAGGAGGATCTGCTGCTGCTGTGTGGGCATGGGGGAGAGGAAAAGCAAACAACAAGATGTGAGTGTGATGGTTTTTTCCCATGCCTTGGCGTTTCCTGCTGCAGCGATGCTACTTCTCGTGGGGAAACAGTGTGTGTTGTGGAGCTGCAGGGAGAGGAGAGATGCTGTGATGGCATAAAAGGTTGCATCCTTCTCTTCTGGCTGTGAAGATTTGGGACCTGTGCTACCTTCCAGCCTGAGCAGAGGAGCAGGGTTTGTTCTGGATGATGCTGGTGGGAGCCGGGAGGGGGATGTGGTGCAGGAGCTGGGAGGAGGCAGCTCTGGGAGGAAGCACTCCAAAATTCATGACTACTCCCTCCCTTACCCACCCTGAGGCTGTGGAAAAGGAAGAAATTCCCTTCAGGTTTTTGTGGGGTTTATTTCCCCAGAGGCTGGTAGGGCATCACACCCAGCTCCTGCCTAGTAATCCTCAAAGAGCTTAATGTGAATTAATCACCTGTTTTGGAAAACAAAGGCCGCAGAGCATCCTGTGGTGAGCAGCAGCAGTTTCCATGCCCATATCCCCTCTTGCTCCAGTCCCCAGCTCTCCAGGAGCGAGGTGCGCCATGAAATGGGGACCCTTCTTGCATAAAGTTGTCCCATCCCAAGGAGCTTGTGGGGCAAGGGAAGGAGGTGTGGGGTGCGGAGAGTCCCACAAGGGTGATGGGCTGCTTCCCCTCACCTCTCCTGCCCCAAAATAATGAGGTGCCCATGACTGTGTGACTGATGGGAAGTGACAGTCAGTCTTCCTGCCTTCAGCCTTCAGCCACCCAGCGCAACCCGAGATGAGATGTTGGTGGCATTTGGGAGTGGCATGATGCAAGCCCAGCCCGAGGAAGGTGACACCATCCAGCAGTCTAGATGCCGAATGTGACCCTACCTTTTTTTTTTCTTTATAAATGGTCTCTGCTCCAGTACAGAACGTCCTCTGACTTCTGAAGTATTTGTAATATTTCCACACCCAGTTGCCAAAAAAACTTCTATAAAAAGCCACTGGTGGTTTTTTTTCTTTCTTTTATTTTATTTTTTTTCCCCAAAAACTGAAACCCTTTGGTAGTCTGAGATGCGCAGCATCCCCAGGGCTCTGCCAGTGCCTGTTAGCACACAGAGCCACAGCCCCGGCATGGTTGCTTTCCAGGAGGCAAAGCTGCCTGGAGTTACTCCTCACCATTGCAAACCTCTTCAAACCCTTTTTTCTTCCTTCACACCCCGCTGGTAAAGTAGCATTTTTCCTAAACTAGTGGAGCTGAAATGGAGTCCTGGTAGATGCATGTGCGCATCTCAGGCAGGTACTTGGGAGTGACTCCAGCATCTCGTGGTACAGCTCAGTAACGTCGTGAAGATGCTTGGAGATGGCATTTACATACCGGTGTGGAGACAGATACAGTGAAATACAGATGAAGGGTTTGCAGCCTTTTCCTGCCACAAGCAGAGAGGTTTGGCAGTAGCACAGCTATTTCTAAATATGTCTAGGGGATGGGTGTGGAAGGAAATCTTACCATTTAGAGAGTCGGCCAAATTGCAGTGTACTCAGCTTTTTAAATGGTGAGATCCAAGTGTACTGCTGCCAACTTCTTCATTTCGCTATTTTCCTCTTTTATTGCTTGCCTATATTCAGCCGCAGCTGTTGCGTAGGATCCAGATGAATACCAGAAACTGGTGTAAGGGAAATAATGAGATTTAATTGCAAAGTGTCTGAAATGGAAAAATACTCCCCTTATTCCCCCCTCCCCAACCCGGCCACTGTTCTGCCTGTCGAGTAGCATCAGGTTGCATGTCACCGTGTGAGTCAGTGAATTTTTTCTTCCTTACTCTGCTGTTGACAGCGACCCTTTAAATAGACTTTCATCCTGAAGACATTAGGAGATGCTGACAAACCCAGTGCCACTGCCTTCCTTAAGATTATTCCGATTGCTCTTTATGGTCTGATGCAGAGGGTGTAAGTGTATTTTTTCTCTTGTTTGTGGTGCTTAATTTAATTGAGTTTAATTTGAGTTTAGCTGCAGTTCACATACTTCAGGGGCAAGGCTTGAAGTACTGGCTATATTCTGAGAAGCATCCAGATAACTGGAGTCAGGATTTTGTCCTACTTGCAGAAAAAAAAATGCAAACATTCAGCATTTGCTGATTCTGTCTCTCCAATGGCCCTTTTTTTCATCCTTGCAATAGTTCTCGGCTCCGTCACCACTGGCTGCTTCCTCATATTCCTCCTCTTCTGGGTCTGTCCCAGACAGTGGTGCCTGGTTTCAGCTCTGGGTACCACTTGCACAGATGGGATTTGTCAGCTGATGCAAACCCCGCTGATTTCGGGTTTTGGGTGGGTTTGCACATCACTGCTCTGACAGCAAGTCAGCAAGTTAATAGGTACTTGGGTTTTCCACCCTGACGTAGGGAAGGCTCTGGCAAAACCCCTGCCACGGTCAGCCCCAGTTTGGTCTGTGCTTGTGGCACGCATTGGGCATCTCAGGAGGCTTTATGCGATGTCCTAGCTGTGTGGCCTGGGGCAGCAAGTGGGGAACTTGGCTTTTACCCAGATAAATACTTAAGCACCTGGGCAGGTGAAGAACCCATAATAAAATGTTCTGAATGTAGGCAGGTGTACAAACCTAGTAAACTGTGCGAAGGGGGTGAGGACCTGCTCCACCCTCCACCATCAGATACTGCCCAGTGTCCGGTACAAGCACCATCTTATCTCCAGGCTCGTCTAAAGTTATGTAAGCCTTTTTTTTTTTTTTTTTTTTGCCTCTGGTCTGTTTTGCGAAAATTTATCTCGAGTGAATTTATGTTGAAGATAAGTCAGATATTCAGTTCTGTAAATTTACACTGTGAAACACGATCCATAGGATCACTTATTCCAAAGAAAAATACTTTTTTTTTTTTTTTTTTAAGTCTGAAATGGGAGAGAAATGGGACTTGAGGTCTCATTTTTCCAAGAATCATTGTAGTGATGCGCAAAGGCTGTAATTTTTATGAGTCATTGCTTCAAGACAGTGGTGATCCAGTGCAGAGATATCCCACTTCAAAACACATTTCCTGATGGAGGGTAACTGGATCAGCATTAAAGAGAGGATTTCCCCTAAATGCTGTCTGCGCTACAAGTAAAATTACGGAGTTTTTATGGTTCAAGAGCTAACCAGGCAAACAAGCCCTCTAGCCTTTTAAGGGAGCCAGAAATTGGGTAGAAAATGGATGCTGAGAGAGCTTCTGTGGAGCATTAATTTCCTTGTCTACCAAAACTGTGAAACTAGTGTGATTTCCCATAATTTCAATTTTTGGGGAAGTCAGTACATGCTCAGAGAGCCCTTCCAGTCAATGTTGTATTGTGTATGTAGGTGATGCAAGAAAACTACAAATCTGATTTCTCATGGGAGTGAGTGCCCATCCCTTGGGGAACAAAAATCATCACTGTGTCCCCCTGACCCCTTGGTCTGCTGCTTGGCAGGATCTGGGGACCTTGCATCTTGGATCAGGACAAAGCAGCAAAATCACCCCTTCTTCCACACTGAGACACATGAATTTCAGTCCCATCTCTGACCGTGACTGCTTTCCCATCACAATACACCTTGGTGGTTAAAGGCGCAGCAGCTGCAAGATATACTTGGTGAATTTAACGCAAAAGAGCATAAACTGTGAATTTCACACCCTGTAAGGCAGGTGTGGTTTTTTTTAAAGCCAGTTTTCTGCATGTGGTTGGTGCAGTGCCCTGTGAAGAAAGGAGGGTTTCATCCCAGCTCTGCTGTTCTTCTCTGGATGGGAGATAAATGGGCACAGCTGGGCTGGGGGAGCTGGGCAGTGGCTGGATGAGAAATGAGGGATTACACGGGGGAAAAAAGGCCAAGGGTTTGCCTTCAGCAGGAGACAGCACAGGCACGAGTAGGCTCTTGCAGGCAAATGGAAAAGAAGATGGTGTAGAGGGTAAAATGGCTTCATCCAACAGTTGGAAAAATTTCTCTTGGAGGTTGAAAGCCACCTTCCCGGTCATGTTTTTAAAATGCCTCCCATGAAATGCATGTATGTGTGCTCCTCTCACCAGAGGGCATTTCCCTCACTTGATAAAATCATAGACTCACAGAACGGTTTGGGTGGGAAGGGACCTTTACAGGCCCTAGCCCAACACCCTGCAATGAGCAGGGACATCTGCAACTCCATCGGGTCACTCAGAGCCCCATCCAACCTGGCCTGGAATGTTTCCAGGGATGGGGCATCCACCACCTCTCTGGGTTGCAAATCCCCTACATTTGATGAGGCCCTTCTGCTAGGACATGGACATGGAGCTCAGCAATGTTAGGGATCAGCTGCAGCTGGTTCAGCGTGGGCTAGAGGAGATGTCAAAATACAAATGGTTCCTGCTCAAATCCAGCTGAAAAATAGTTTTGGACCAGTTTTTGGTGGGCGCTCTCCCCTCTGTATGGAGGACGCCACATACTGTCACAGATGGTTTCTGCTGGTGGCTGCCACCAGCAATGCTGGAGATGCTCAGTAAGGGGCCAGATAGCTGGGTTTTCACACACTTGCATAATAAATAGAAATAAAATGCTAAAAGGATCATTTACAGTAAATTCTAGTAGACGTTGCCAGTGCCATCTGTCTTGTGTGTACAGACAAGGAGTCTCTTTTAAAGCAAACACAGCCCTGGCCAACGCCATCAGTTGAAGAGTCAACACATCAGCCTTGTTTAGATGGTCACTTCTCCTGGTCCACCCACATTTCACTGACCCTTTTTCCTTCAAAGTGACCTTTGGCAGGAGCAGCCTGGCTTCAGCTGGAAAATGTGGCTGGAATAATTTACAAAGGATTTTGAGTGGGAATTTGGGGCCCTGGGGAGATGTTTTACCCCAGGTGAACAACTCTAGCAAATGGGCTCCTCCAGGTACAGTGGGACTTCGTAAAAAGCCCAAACCTGTATAAAAGACTTTAGTTTTTTGCACCACTTGGATACTTTTGGATTCTTCTCTTCCTGTTATAGCCAGAAAACAGGGGCTGAGGCTCTGGAGCAGTTCCTTGTCCCGGTTTCCAGTTAACTGGAGCCCTACCATCTGCAAGCCCTTCCATCCTGGGATAGGCTCTGCTTTAGTTACAGTAACTAAACACCATGTTTGCCAAGCCCAGCTCCATTCAAAACACTCTTTAAGACCCTTTGTATGCTTATTAAGCAGCAGCAAACATTTTTTTCATCAGTAGTTTACTGAAAGATTGAAACGTGCAAAGTTGCTTCTCACTTTTTCTCTAATTCTGGGGTGGGAGGTAAAAACCAGTGTCGCTCTTCTGCTGCTTTTCTTCTCTCTGCTTTTTAGCATAGCCAGCTTTATTTTTAATTTCCCCTGCAGCCCTCAGTTGGCTTCAGTAGGTTTGCAAAGTCTCGGGAGACAAGGGTACATCCAGCAGACGGCTGTTTGGGAGAAATTTGCAGCTTAGCAATGGGAAACGTGCTCGGCTGCAGGGGAGTGGGCATGCTCTGGCATCGCAGGGATGCCACTGCCTTTGCCATGTCCCACAGCCATGCGCTGTTTTGAAGCAGCTGCCGAAAACTTGCCTGTATCCTTTGTAATCTGACGATAGCGTCATGAACGACTGAGAGACTATAAAAAGTCGCTTTGATATCAGATGGTCAAGCTTTGGGCAGTCTCCAACAGATTGCTTTCAGGAGCCGAGCTTGGCCCGGAGCCCTTCTCTTGGCCTCTCTGAATGATTTCAGCGGAGAGGCTGTATCAGTTGCTAATGCACCATAAATAAACATCAGAGTATAAACCTTGCTAGCAAAATACCAGGGGAACTCCTCATTTTAGGCTATGCTGCATGTTGTCCCTTGCGCATGCCCCTGGTTGGCCCAGCAGATTTTTTCTCCATGAGGTAAGCTGGCAGTGATAAATGGGAATGCGTAGAGCTGTCTGGATTCATACTGTAGGTATTTATTGCTAGAAATGGTCAAAACGTTGTGCAGTGAAACTAACTCTTGGTTAGTGGTACAGAGACGGGCTTTAAGTATGACGATGTGTATGTAGTAATGATAAATCAATGTTAAATTCAAGTTTAAATTAAGTGAGGCTTATATATAAAAATAAGTTAAAAATACCAATATTAGATCAATAAATAGATATAAATATATAAATAAAAATAAAGCTTAAATTAAAGCTGTGCCAGATGAAGGTTTGGAATGGGAGACCTGCGATATGGCAGATGGTTAAATCCATAAGTGCCCAACCTTTGGATTCGGGAATGCTGGGGCTGGCGGGATCTATCCCTGGCTGTCACCTAAAGTCAGATCCATCAAATGCGACAGGCATGGCAGGGGTGGTGCACAGGCTGTTATTTAAAATAGCAGAAAAAATAAAGGGAAAAGCACAGGTTATTTAAAATAGCATCACGGGGAGGCTGTCACTGTGTCCTCCCCGGGAGGGGACAGTCCGTGTGCCAACCCCATGGTGCTCACTGTGTCTACAAACAGGGAGGTGAACCCCGGGATGTGACCTGTCAGGGAAGCCGTGCTTCAGCAATTTTTTTAAAAAAAACCCAAGTTTTGGAATGTACTGTTTGTAATGGCAGCCATCCCCTGACAAATGTGGGAAAGCACTTTGGGTTCATCGGCTCACAGTGTGTCCCTGGATGGGGCGAGTGGGGAGCAGAGCCTGGCTGCCAGGGTGATGTTTCCCTGCTTGTTTACACTAAAAAAAGGTGCTGGTGCGGGCAGGTGTGAGTTGGAGCAGTCACATCTGCCATGGGGATGTGTCCCCTTTGGTCACAAGTTGGGGACCAAATTCCAGCTTTAATTATAATCCCGCGCCTGGGAGCGTACAGCAAACTCCCACTGCTGCCAGTGTGGTGGTGAGATATGAGCCCTGTAACTTTTCCTTGTTAGAATAATGAGTTATTGTCTCGTTCAGCATTCCTCTCGGTGGGAAAAGTACAGCCTGGCTGCAGCGCAACCAGCTCCCTGTCCTCTGTCTCCTGACCTCCCTTGCAGCTACAGCTGCGGGCTTCGACGTACAGCCGGGATGGGTCTGGGGGCTGCTTTCCTTAGGGCATCCCAGGAGCAAAGCTTTGCACATCTCCCTGCAGCTGAGCATTTTCAGGCAGTACATGCGAAAAACCAGAGCTGAACGTGGACGACCAGCTGCAGAGGAGAGCTCTGAAACTCTTCCTTCCAGGCTCAAGCATGACCCATAATCTCTTTTCCAACCCAAGCTGTACTTCAGAGCTGTCCGACCGCCTTCCGTCATTGCAATAGGATGGCTTTGTGCCCAGGTGAATGCTTTTCCAGGTCAGTTCCCACATATCGACAGAGGACAGTTTAGATGGAGAGGGTTTTTTGCTCCTCTCTTGGTTTTTGCAGTGCCGGCGAGGGACTCCTGACTCCCCTCTAGTTCCTCTGTGGTTTCAGTGGTACGACGGATGGTGGGCTCCACGTTCCCAGAAAGGTCCTTCCCACTTAGAAGCGACTGCAGCAGGCAGAAGCAAACTCAGAGTACCGCCTTAGTGGGAAACGGCCCTAAAATTCTCTTTTTCATTAGCTCCCCATACTCCGATGGCTTAAAACACAAACACGCTGTGATGCTCTTCATTTTAAATAACATGGTTTTGAAGTTTTTCAGGCTGGTTCTGGGCAGGGAAATAGGAGAGATTTGCTGTGAAAAGGAAACACTTCGGCCAAGATCTCTTTAAAAAGCGGGTGCCTTAAATACAGGCTCTAAAATTTCCAGTCTTAGGTGTAACTAAATGGTTTAACTCTTGGATTGCTCCTATGGAAGTGAGAGTACCTGGCCTGTTGCCTAGGTGCCTAAATAGGGGGTTACATGCTGATTAATACATATATTTTTTTATATTAATATTTACGGTAATGGGTGGGAATGGTACTAGGCTCTGTTGCAGGTTCTGGCGGTGCTTATATTTGCATTTGAGTGGCTGTGCCTGGGCAGTTCTGCATTTTACCCAAATGCTGTGTTACCTCTCCAGCCAAGGACCATGTTTGTTTCTGACAGGCTTGCAGGGAAAATGTGCTCAACTTGATTTTTAACCACTGCAAAGCAGGAGTATCAGCCGAGGGACATACTGCACATTGCTGGATATTGTTTCTAATGGGAAGATATTCTTTTTTCCCCTTTTTTTCCATCCTGCCTTTATAAAAGTGGTCCATTTTCTCCCCAGACATCAGGCATCCAGAAGAGCTCTCCCTTTTGAGGAAACCCAGAGATCCATCAAAGAAAAAAAAGAAGAAGTTGGATGATCAATGTGAAGATGATGCCTTCGAGCTGGAGGGTCCGCTGATCACACCAGGGTCGGGTGAGCTGGGGCTTGCTTTGCGAGGATGAGCTTGCAAGAAAGGGGTTAGCAGGAGGCAAGCAGATAATAAAATGGGGGGAAAAATAACATAGCGGTGTTGGTCTGACCTAACTCCTTAAGGTCTGTGCAAGGAACGGACCCCAGATAAATCCCACGGATCATGCAGGGCTGCAGCACTCAGTCACGGTCACACAGATGCATGCCTGAAGCTGTCACGCATATAGGGGAGCAGAAGAATGCCAGACTTCATAAAATAAAACAGAAGCCAAGTGTGACCACTTTAACACTCAGATTGTGTTACTGAAAGGTTTTCTTACCCTATTAAGAAAGGAGTTAAATGGAAAATCTTTCCCAATGTCAAATTCCAGGTTTGTTTTAGGCAGTACCACTGCTCTACTCCTTATAGCCCAGCAAAACCCATTGCATTAGTGTTTGCTTATGTTAAGGGTGTAGCTATAGATCATAATGCTAAAAAAAACCCCTTTTATTGCTGGGAGGGTAGTTTACCAGTCTGGCTTACAGAACCAGAGCAGCATTGGTAAGAGAATTACTAACGGAGTAACATCACTAATGGAGTAACATTGCTGATGGAGTAACATCTCTTGCCCCAGGCAGCAAAGTGATACAGGGAGGTGTTTGCAAGCAGAGGGTTTTTTTGGCTCTGCTCCGTGGCTGCTGGAGGTCTGGTGTTTGAAGGCAAATGGCAGGAGTTTAAACCATAAAGTCGGCCAAGTGGGAGCACTTTAGCCCAAATGGACTTGTGGAGAAAGCCGCAGTGATGCACACTGCTGGGCAGGCAAGACGTGTCTGGCTGCCAGAGCTCTTGGGTTTAAATCCAGCGATAAGAAGGAAGCAGGGCAGATTTAATTAAAAAAAAAACCAAACTTGGAATTTCATAAAGTTGTATTAATTGGTCTTAAATTAAATGAAGTACAAGTGAAGGTCATGCAGTGTGGTTAGTGCCACTTGTGACTCTGAGCTTGCAAGGTTTTGGCTGTGCAGGGCACGGGCGAGGGCAATGATGCCCTCGAGCTGCCGTGCCAGAGTGATGTGCACATGGGCTCTGCAGGGAGCCATCAGCACGGGTTCGTAGCAAGGGAAAAATAATTCTTCTTTTGCTCCGGTCTTGCTCTTTCTCCTCTTAGTTACTTGAAAATATTTCTGGACTAGTCCTCTCCCACTCCTGACTCAGGCAGTTTTCGCTGCATCAGGCAAGGCTCAATTTTCATTTTCATTTGGCATTTTCATCTTGAAAGTCCATAATTAACCTTCCCAAAAGTCAGCATTCACAGAGGGCATCTCCATTAGAGTAATAGGAAATACTTGGCCTGCTTCAAGGGAAATATATGCAAAAGATAGCTTTTTATTTTAATTAATTATTGGTCTTTCAGTGAGTAGCTTTGAACTATCTTGCTGGTTTTGCTTTCCTTGTGAATGAAAGTACTTTTGCTGCAGGTTTTAATTACTGCAGCTACCTGCCATGTTTAGGTGCCATTAGTTAAAGGTCATGGTTTTAATCGGAATAAGCTTTTTGTAGTGTTCCAACATCAGTTTGTGTGCCGAATACTTCTGGAAAGTGGGTTAATATTTCAGGATCTGCTTATTTCAGTGCATGAAGATGTAATGGGCATGTTTTGTCACCGAGCTCCCTGTACCTGGCAATGAAACCATTTAAATCACTGTAGGCAGAGCTGTCAATACACCCACAGTACATGTTGCCCAACACTTTCCATTAGAAGACCTGTATTCACTTGTTTATAAGTTTGCCAAACTTACAGCTATTTCACCTGGAACTTTCCGTGACATTGCCTGCCCTCAGGCATATTCTTTAAGGGAAGCTTCTTCTGAGATGTTTCAGATGTTTGGAGAAGGTCATGAGGAGAACATCCGAGGGGAAGCTTTGCTCCTCTGGAGTAGACACTTGAACGGAGGAATGTGGGGAGATGTCCATGGGAAAATCTGCCTGATTTGGGGCAAGAAGTGGGGTTTTCTTCTGATGGCCCAGTTAATGCTCAGCCCTGTCTGCTTGAGCCACGTGAAGGTGGAGGCTGGCACGCTGCAGGGGCAGATGGGGAGGAAGAAAGAGCATCTCTTGGGATGCAGGTTACGGATGGTGATGGTACTGTATTGCTGGTTCTTGATAGACTGCTCTGCTCTAGCATTACAGTGGTCTGTGGGGAGAGCACGTTTCTGCCACCTTTATAATCATAGTATTGTAGAATATCTCGGGTTGGAAGGGACCATAAGGATCACCAAGTTCAACTCCCAAAGTATAAGTACCTGGTGTAAGTACCTGGCAAGTTGCCTCTGGCCTTCTCCTTGCAAGTGTGAAGCTTGAAGGTGGATATCTCCATCCCTTGACCATTTCTGCTGCTTTTTTGCTCATGCCTGGTTTGCTGGGTTTGTCCTGAAGGCAGGTACACACAGTGCTTACTGGTCCCCCAGGTCATTAATCCAAACCGGGATGCTGGCAAAACTAGCAGGAGCATTAAAAGCATCCTGGTGGTTTTCTTGTTCGATGGTGATGGATGGTTTTCACTTGTATTTTCCATTCTGTCAGGCAGTTTAGAATCATGTTTCTGTATTAAGTTTCCTAACCCAGATGTTGGCTGTCATTGACATGCCACTGATTCAAACCATTCTTACTGTTCCTTGAGATACCCATTGCAAAAACTGACAGTTTGGAGAGGTTTTTCTGTTGGTTTGGTCTTAGACTTTTCCAGATGTCTTAGCTCAGCGTTCTATCATGTCTTGCTCACTCAGAGAGGAGGGATCATTTCGAGTGAGGAGGTGGAGGGTGGCCCGAGGTGGTTCAGGACAGCAGCATGAGGTGGCACAGAAGACCTTGCTTGTGGCATCTCAACCCTGCCACATGCCGCCTTTGACGCCCTCAGTAGTGTTTTTGGAGGTAGAGTGCAAGAGCATCGACTTGTACATCTGAGTAGGCTTGTGATTTTAAAAGGACACGGATCTTTCCCAAAAAGCCAGTTCATTAGTGGTCCTTCTAGGTACTGGTGTGCAGATTTATGCCCAGCAAGTGATGCTGAGCTTATTGCCCAATATCCACATGCAGTGGAATTACTGACATTAGGATACAATCGTGGAACCTCCCTTATTTTGAAAATCTGGATTTTATATTCTTAACTTAAAAACCAATACTCCTGTGAGATGAATAGGGACTATTTAGCTCTCAGCTATTTTGGAGGATGAGGTACCAAGCTGGATCCGCTTTCTTCTCTTCAAATTTGTAATTTTAAGAAGGTTTTTTTTTTTGGTCTGCTTTGAGTCTGTATGAACTGTAAAGCTTTAAAAGGCCTGGGAGTAATGTGGGCTTTGGGATCAGTTTTGCACCAAATCGCACCACTTGCTCAGCATATTAATACCAAATTTGTTTGGCCGTCTCAGCAAGCTTTTCCATCCGTGAAATGCCGTGTTTCCGTGCCCAGCTGTTTCTTGTAACGTGAATAAAATAACGTGGAGTCACTTTGGTTGCTTTGCCTGCCGAGTCCACCAGCGCTGCTGCACACACTCGGTTTGGGTGGTTAAACCTTACCTGTGCTATTCTGCCCTCTTCTGAAAATGCCCATTTTCGGCTTCTGTCCTTTCCTTCTCTCCAAGTGACTTTCTCTCGCCTTCTCACTTCCCTCCTTTCTTTCCCTCTCTATAGGCACCGATATTCTTTACATCGGCCCCGTCAAAGGTGAGCTCCACCTCAGTAGGACTTTTGCGCTCTGCCTCTGGTCTCTTTGGCTGCGCCCTTAGTTTATTTTCCTGCTCCTCTAAAACTTTTGACTTCCAAACTCTTTAAGCAACAGGTAATACCGGTAAGTTGGGGGCTGTTCATGTCCCAGGTGCCACAGAAACACAGGGGGAAGGAGTTTCCTGGTGTGGGAGACCTGCGCCTTTTCCCATGAATTTGGGCTAGAATGAGTTTTCCATTAGTTTTGCTCTCGGAGAAGAGCCGAGAGAGAGGGACAGCTTTTCATGGGAAAACAAGCAGCACAGCGTTTTCCCATTGTGGAGAAAAAAATGGTAAAAAAAGGGAAGGTTTTTCATCTGCTGGCTTCAGGTTTGTGTCTCTGAGTTGGCTTGGTTGGGAGCAGGCAGGGCTTGGCCCTGAGCTAACTCCCAGCTTCTATTCCTCTTACCGGTAGGAAATATATATTCAAGCCCAGGACTGTATAGCAAAACGATGACACCGACCTATGACGCTCACGACGGCAGTCCCCTGTCACCCACTTCAGCCTGGTTCGGTGACAGTGCCTTGTCGGAGGGCAACCCGGGCATCCTGGCCGTGAGCCAGCCCGTCACCTCCCCAGAGTCCTTAGCAAAAATGTACAAGCCACAGGCACTGCTCGATAAAGCCAAAATCAACCAAGGGTGAGTTAAGGATTTTGTCTTCTGCTCTTTTCTTCCTTTTTTGTTTGTTTGGGTTTTTTTTCCCCAATATGTGGTTTTAAGTTGCATTCTTGAAAGCATCGCAACTGCACCAGAGTTTTTTGTGTGTATTATCCCATGTTGACAATTTACAGGTGGCTGGATTCGTCCCGATCTCTTATGGAGCAGGAGGTGAAAGAAAATGAGGCTTTGCTGCTCCGGTTCAAGTACTACAGCTTTTTTGACCTGAATCCAAAGGTACAGAACTGTTGGTTTTTTACTTACATCTTGCAGGCGAAGGCATTGAGCGAATGATGCCTTTATCTCTAATGTGCTTTTGTGTTGGTAAATCCTCCACTGCTTTGAAAATTGGTCATGCAGGCATCAAACCCAGGTTTACGTGCTCCCACGTACCAGTTCGCTAATGCTTAGATATTGCTAGAGGGTTGCTTAGAGCCACTCTGCTTCGGTGGCAGAGGCTTTTCAGTCTCAGATTGAAGTGTTGTGTTGAAATGAAACACGTAGTGGTGCGTCTTGAACTGAGCTCATACATTTTACAACCAGTCTGTGTTTTTGCACTGTGCTGTAGTATGACGCGATCAGGATCAACCAGCTGTACGAGCAGTCCAAATGGGCTATTCTGCTGGAGGAGATTGAGTGCACGGAGGAAGAAATGATGATGTTTGCAGCGCTGCAGGTAGGAGGCAGCCCAAGACCCTTACGGTTTTGGTTAAACTTGATTTTGTAGCTTTGCAGACTTCTCTGTTGATGAATGTTGATTAACACAATAAGGGAAATCTGCTGTAACTGGTCTTTGCCTTTGGTGGGAGCTTGGATTTCCCATGCTGGTAGAGGTCAGATCATTTCCCATCTCCTGATACTCACTTGAGCTTATTAGGTAATTTAAATATTTGCTGCTGATTACTTCTCATGAAAAGGAACTTGACCTTCTTTTACCAAACATGTTTATGTCTATCTTAACTTTTAGTTTTGCCCTTCTTAAAAATCCCCAGTAAGTACACTAGGTTACTGAACTATGTGTTTCTGGCACGCTGCCCCCCAGACAGCTGGTGGTAGTCTGTGGGTTTCCCAAAACTATTTATTTATCTGTTTTGTGAAATACTTGGTGTGATTTGGCATAAATACTACACCTGCTATTGACATCTGTAAGATGGATGGCAGGCCATTTACTACGTGTGGTCTGGCATGCCTTGTTGCTGTAGGAGGCAGAAATATCCCCATGAAGAGGCGGGCTGTCTGCTCCTAGAGCCCTTCCTAGGAAAAATAAGAGTGAAAACAGAAATATGAAGACTCTCCAAGTAGTCCAGAGTGGGTTGGATGTGGTCCTTTGTGTGAGATTTTATGGATGTTTTGGTTTTCTTGGGGTAAAAGATGCAATGGATCCTCCCAAATTGAGAGGAGTGGCTGATAACACCAGAGGGTCGTGCTGCCATCCAGAGGGACTTCGGCAGGCTGGAGAAATGGGCCAACACGAACCTGGTGGAGTTCAACAAGGGGAACTGCAAAGTCCTGGCCCTCGAGAGGAACAACCCCAGCACCAGTATATTCTGGGGGCCTCCCAGCTGGGAAGCAGCTTGGCAGAAAAGGACCTGGGGTTGCTGGTGAACGCCAAGTTGAACATCAGCCAGCAAGGTGCCCCTGGAGGAAAGAAGGTTGAATGGTATCCTGGGCTGCACTGGGCAAAGCATTACCAGCAGGTCGAGGGAGGGGATCCTTCCCCTCTGCTCAGCACTGGTGGGGCCACACCTGGAGTGCTGCATCCAGTTCTGGGCTCCTCAGTGCAAGGGAGACAGGGACACGCTGGAGAAAGTCCAGGGAAGGGCCACAAGGATGATGAAGGTCCTGAAGCACCTTGCCTGTGTGGAAAGGCTGAGGGAGCTGGGACTGTTCAGCTTGGAGAAGACAGGGTTCAGGGGGATGTTACTAATGTATGTAAATGCCTGGTGGGAGGCTGGAAAGGAGCTGCAGCCAGGCTGTTCTCAGTGGTGCCCAGTGCCAGGACCAGAGGCAATGGGCACAAACTGAAACACAGGAGGTTCCCTCTGAACATCAGGAAACATTTTTTTACTGTGAGGGTGACCGAGCACTGGCATAGGTTGCCCAGAGAGGTTGTGGAGTCTCCATCCTTGGAGATACCCAAGGCAACTGGACGCTGTCCTGGACAACAGCTTTAGGTGACCCTGCTTGCACAGAGGGTAGGACCAGATGACTTGCAGAGGTCCCTTCCAACCTCAGCCAGTCTGTGATGCTGTGGAAAGAGTTGCTCTGCCCCGTGAGGTCCAGAGCAGTCCTTCAGGGTTCGTACCACTGACTCCTTGGACTGAAAACAGCCAAGCTGGTCATTCCTGTCTCAACTGCATGTAGGTCTCAGTGCTCGCTAACCTCTGCTCCCGCGGAGGATACGGCTCTGGTTTTCCACTCTCTGCTTCCCAAGCGTGGCGGCTGTGTTGTGATGAGCCCACAGCAGCCAGCAGATCACTGGAGCATCCTGGTGAAGTGCTGTGCTTTGCATTTCAGTACCACATCAATAAGCTGTCCATCATGTCCTCGGAAAACCACCTGAACAACAGCGACAAGGAGGTGGATGAGGTGGATGCTGCACTCTCGGATCTGGAAATTACTTTGGAAGGTGGCAAAACATCGACAATCCTGGTAAGGGCTGCAAGCGTGTAGTGGCAGGGCAGCTTGCACGTCCCCTCCCCACCTCACACAAGGCAGGAATAATCATCCCAAGCTGGGAATTTTCCCAGGCATCCAACCTTTTTTATTTCCTTCCTCTCCCCTTTTTTCTATTTCTGCTCTCACAGCATGAGGAAGTTCCACAACCCAGTGAAGCAACACAAAACATAGACCCCAATAATATTTTCTTTAAAATAGTGGTTTTTTAAAATATCAAAAGGTAGTTTGGGTGGGAGGGAACCCCGGGCAGTGTCCAGCATGGGGCCAGCACCAAGCTGGAGCTCTGCTCTGAGCCCAGAACAGCATAAAACCTCTTTGAGCACGTATTGAACCGCAGGCTTCATTTAAGCTGTAAGACTGCCTTCTATTTTTGGGGGGTTTGCAGTTAATTTAGCAGGGATTGCTCAGCCAGTCCTACATACCCAGCTCTGCATTGTTGCAGAGGTCAAATGCAATATTGCTTTTTTTCCTGCTGAGACCATAACACCAAATGGTGCTGGAGAAGTCCTGGAGGAGCCAGGATCTTACTGAACTCACCCTCCCCCCCAGCACCAAGCCACCTTCCTGGTGAGATAATGGAAACCTAAATCAAAATTAATTTTGATTCTGTTCTCGCTACTGACTTTCCAAAATATGGAGTTCTTCATGCCGAGGTTTCTCTTCCACTGTTTTTAATTCATGGCAAACTTTTACAGCACCTAAAACAGCTGCTGTGATTTTCAGAAATAACTTATGCTTATGGAACCCTGTTTTTATTAGACTGGATTTTAGCCTGGAGTGGGTATGACTGAATTTCAGGGTTTTTTTTCTGATATGCTGTTTTAACACTGGTTTTCCATCTTTAAAAATGTAAAGTCCAAGAACTAAGCTGCAGAAAAACCACAAGGTCCAGTCAGACTTGGCACAGCACAGCTTTTCCAGGCATTTTTCACATTTATACCATCTCTGAGTTTCATTTTAAGTTCTTTCAAACCCTAAAATCCCTGAAATTTTCCAGTCTTGCACTTCATGTAATTTTTTTAGGCGTTTATGAAGGGTCTTTTTGAAGTTAACATCCATACTTAGCCTGCTTTACTAGCATTAATAACGGCAGAAGTTTACAGTATTAACCAGGCGCCACAGGGAGAGCAGCACTGCTTTGGTGCGACAGAAACGATGACAAGCTTTTATCACCAAGGGATCTTTTATAATATCTTTGCAAAACCAGATTTGAAACACAGTACTAAGGAACAGTCCCTGCCAGATAGGAGTGAAGACAACAATGATTCATCAAAAAAACTCCATCCTTTTCCATAGGGGTTGCTAACACTAGCCATTTCCAGATGCATTCGAGTAATTGAATATGGATAATGGGCAATTACTGGATTGTTTGTTTAGATTCTGCATTTTTTTCCCCGTGGTATCTATAAACAGCATTGCTCATTGCAGACGGAAAGTAAACTGTCTTGCTACTGGAAGCTATTGAAGCAGTTTTTGCTTTTTCTGTCCTTCAAAAACCCTTCAATTCGAGCTCGCGGGTATTGCGAGTACCACCCTGTATATCTTCCTCATGCAGAGCATGAATATAAACTCAATGCGAAAAACGCTGGGGGAGAAAAACCTTTCTAGACCGTCAGAAAGCCCTTCCCCAGTCCTCCAGGGAAGTGCAGAGCAGCATCTTTTCCTTTTGTTTGGAACATAACCTAATAACTAAGGGAGGAGAAAAATCCCTGTGTGAACAC
The DNA here is from genome assembly GCF_963210335.1 of Falco punctatus. NCBI lineage: Eukaryota > Metazoa > Chordata > Aves > Falconiformes > Falconidae > Falco > Falco punctatus. Next base: position 38,334,036 of record NC_137587.1, on the reverse strand, counting down.
GAGCCGGTGTGACCGCCGGTGACCTCACGGGTGGGAATTGGCTCCGGCGGCAGCAGCAATTCCTGAAAGAAAAATAAAACCCTGTCCTCTGATTTCCTAACAGCACTTCTGTGCCATAGATTTTTTTTCTCTGCTTGCTTCTCCCCTGAAGTGGATGAGGCTTTCTCAGAAGCATTTGTGTGACCCCTGAGCCCCAGTGTTGGCCGGTGAAGCTGCCACCAGCTTCCTGCCCCGTGCAGCATCGCTCCCCTCCGGGCCCCACCACCGGGCTCCACTTGCTCGGGCTGGCGGGTCAACGGGATAATCTTTACTTTTCAGGGTGACATCACTTCCATCCCAGAGCTTGCCGACTACATTAAAGTCTTCAAGTAAGTGCTGATGGGAAGAGGTGCTTGTGAAACTGGTAATGTCTGTGAATAATTAATAGTCCTACCGCCTAATATCCTTTTTTTTTTTTTTTTTTAATCCCCTGGCCTTAAGATCTTGCTGCACAGCTCTATGTTACCTTGTGTGAAAAGCCACCCAGCAGCAGCTGCGTAATACCACAGCTCAGCATCTGTGCTCTTTTACTATTAAAACATTTTCCTTCTTTATCCTGTAGCACAGTCACTAAGTATTTCACACTGTTCGAAATATTTGATACTGGAGTTGATTGGTTCTTAAATATAAAACCCAGGATGTTTTCCCACCATTGCTGCCCTAGCAGGTACGCATCCCTCCAGGAGAGCTTGCTGCATCCCATAGCCAGCAGCATGTGCTGGAATATTTCTCTGATGTGGTTAATGCTCAGGAGATAATCAAGCCATCCTAAAATTAGGACTGAAACTTAGAAACCTCGCTCAAATACTTCTGCTGGTTTGCAAGAGGCCAGATGAATTCTAAGCAGCCGGGATCCCAGTCTAACTGCCTTCTCCTTGCCAAAAGGAGCAGGTTAAGCTGACTCCGCTCCTCTTCCAGCTCACTCAGGATTTAGGTGTTTTTTTAATTTCGCTTGGACTTGGACAGTGTATGTGGAAACTGGGAACAGCAGCGTCTGGACTTTGAGTAACAGTTTGGCAGCCACAACGGTCTTTTGCAATTTATTGCCTGCTGCGGCAAGGGTTACGGTGAAAGTTCTGGAAACTGGAAATAATGAGATTTCACAGCGTAGCTATAGGATATAGAAGAAAAGCTGTAGGCAGAGAAATAGCTCTGGAACAAGCCTTTATTTTATTGTTTGGTTCTGGAGCCAGAACCTAGCACTTCTGTTCTGAAAAGCTCTCCCTCTCTGAAGGCTAATTAATAAGGTCTCCGTGTGGGTCTGGGCTTGCGGTCTGTCTTAACTGGGGCAGAGTTTCAGGGCTGCAGCTTGTGCCCTGCATCTGAGTGGGTATTTTTTTCCCCCCTTGAACAAGCAAACAAACAAAAGACTTGCTCTTTCCTTTGATGTGCTTATTTGGCAGGACTTGGGAAGCTAATGGCTTGCAAATTGGAGCGCCAGTTGGTGGGGCAGGAGATGGAGCAGCAAGAAGCTGCCGGTTCCTCACCTGGCGCAAGCCCCAAACCCTGGGGTTGGGATTTGAGGCCGTTCTGCCACGGCAGAGAAGCACAGAATTGCCATTTGTTCCTAAAATGGAGGGCCAGGAGGTATTTTAGTGCCAGAAGCCCAGTGTAAATGGTGCAGTTAGTATCTGGCTCAGCTTTGGACGTGCCTCTTGTCACACTTCGGTTGGGGAGGAGCTGCAATATATGTCCCAAGTATGCCGTATATGTAAGTCCTATATATATGTCCCTATAAGTGCTTGGTTTTGCTGTAGAGACTTGGGATGTTTCTCTCTCCCCTGCCAGCCAGGTTACCTGCTGCACAGCACTTTGCAGTTTAAAGGAGCCCTCAAAAAAGCTCAGGACAGTAAAGATGTAGTAAAGCATCTTTAGTGAAGGATGGGAAAACCTGCATGTGTAGGATGGCTTCGCTGTAGGTTGGTGACTTCTGTTGTGGGAGGCAGCTTTCGATGGAGATTGTGGTTGTAAAGGTTGCACAGGGCACAACTGTGTGTGTCAGGGCTTTAGGAAGAGGAAAATCAGGAAAGGCAGGAGGAGGAGGAGGCAGCAGATGTCCCAGCCTCAGGTGCCCTTCAGGTGTGGGAGCAGCGAGGTTCAGGCAGATGCTGTTTCTCCCCCACCTCCCGTTTTCTCCAGACCCATGCACCCAGAGCATGCTTTTGCTTGAAAGTGAAAGTGCAGAGTCTCCCAGACCAGCAACTGGGGCCATCACGTATTTGATTTCTATAGATGAGGGTTCAGCAGCTGTTTCTGGGATGGAGACGTGAGAAATGCATTGCAGTGAGAGGCTGCACAGCCTTCGAATAAGGTTTAGAAATTAGGGGGGATAAAGAAATTCGGAAACATGCAGCTCTACAAAGGTCCTGGGCTTGTGGTGGGCTAAGCGGGCTCAGGGTACCACCATGCCAGGTGGTCGCTTTGCTTTGCTGCAGGCTTGCAGGGCCGTCAGCTGTCTGCAGAGTCAAGCAAAATCCATGTTTTCCATAGAAAAGAACTGAACCTTTTCTGATGTGAAATGGAGTATTTAAGAAGAAAACAACAAGTGTATTCATGCGTGTGCTTGACTGACAAGTCTTTTAGAAGTACCGCTTCCTTTCAGAGCTTGAGCAAAGTGGTTCCAGTTTAATGTGGCGAGCAAAGAGGCATATTTTGCAGCGGTTGATGGACATGTGTATTTTTGTAATACAGTTCTCCAGCTCCTCCCACCTTGTCCCAAATTAGTGGGACCTCCATGGGACTGAAGAGTCCAGACTTGCAATTGTAGCTCAATTTCTTGACCCAACGTTGTAGCAAAGGGATGGCGAGTGGTGGCTGAGGTCCCAGGCAAGGACTATCCCAGGGGCAAGCAAAATCCAAGCTGCTGACACCAGATTTTCAAGGGTGAAACAAGTTTCCCGGTGCAGCAGCTTGGTTTAGGAGCTTAAACCAAATGTCATGTCCCTCAACCTGTCTGGCAGGCCCAAGAAGCTGACATTGAAAGGCTACAAGCCATATTGGTGCACCTTCAAAGATACCTCTATCTCCTGCTATAAAAGCAAAGAGGAATCCAACGGGACTCCTGCACACCAGATGAACCTGAGAGGTAAGTTAAGCCGAAGCCCTGTTGCATTTTATTCCAGTAGCAGGCTGCTTGTCTCGCATCTTGTTCTCCCACTACTTTTATCTTGGCGTGCTATCCTAGGGTTGGGTAAATAAGTTTAAAGGAGCAAGGATGAGGGGGTTTGATAGCATGGGATATACTTAGCCTTCTAGAAAGTGAGTATGGGATATGTGTGACCCCCAGGGGAAGCGCCACCAGCTCCCCAGTAGCGTGGGGAGACAACTTGCCCTTCTGCTTTTTGTTGTGGCTGTCCGAAAGAACTGAACTAACTCCCTCAGCAGAGAATAAATTTGAGCTGGAGAGAACAGACCATTCTGTTCCTCCGCTGCTGTTAAATTTTTTTCCTCCTTTCCCCGGTGCTGGTTGTGAGCAGCCTCGCTGAAGTGCTCCCTGTGAGCCTTGCACATAGGGTTTTTAAATTGCTACGGTCGGTGGCTTTTCAGATGTCAAGTTAAACATTCCTGTTCCGGCAGCCACCAAACTGCAGAGAGCTCATTTTTTGCCCTGTGGAGGCAGGAGCAGATGTGATGCCAAGCGACCTCGAGCTGCAGTCAGAGCGAAGCCCGGCCCGCAGGACCTTTTTGGGAGCTTTTGAAATATCTGCTGTGACAGCACGTTTAAAAATTCTTGGAGGCGGCATTGAAGCAGCGCCCCGGCTAACTTGGCTGTTCCGTTCATCACTCCCCAGTGTTTATACAACTGCTTGTAGTTCTCTGCAGTTCTCTTAGTTGAACACCAAAAGTGGGATGCTCACACCTCGCCACTGATTGCAGCAGCTACGCACTCAGCCATAATAATGTGTAGGGATTTCAGCACCTGTCTAGCCACCTTTTCCTACCCCTTCATGAAAATTTCAGGGACACAGGGTGTTTGCCAGCCATCAGGTCCGTTCACAAGGCCACGCAGGATCTATGAGATGAATTCTGCGAGCACGTGTTAGCTTTGGCTTCATCGCTTTCAGATCAGGTCTTGCTTTTCCCCCCCTTTTTTCCTGTCTCTTGGAAAAAGAGACATCTGACACGGTTGTTCTCCCTGCTATGTAGAGTGTTCATGCCATCAGAGATGTGGTGTGAAACTTTTGCAGCCCTGAGATGCCATCGGAGACCCTTTAGTTGGAGAGCGTTGCTTTTTCTTCTCTTCTTTTTTTTTTTTTTTGGTTTTTATCTCTTTTTTAAAGCGTAGTTGTTCACAGCCTTGTTAAGCACTGGCTCCCTCATTGCAGGCTGTGAAGTTACCCCTGATGTGAACATCTCTGGTCAGAAGTTTAACATCAAACTTCTGATTCCGGTGGCGGAGGGAATGAATGAAATCTGGCTTCGCTGCGATAATGTAAGTTTATTGGACTGGCCGTCTCTTTGCCCTTTGCCCACCATCAGCTCATGCTTGGATGTGCCGTGTAGCTGGTGTCGAGTTAAAAAAAATGAGCAGATGCACTCGCATGCGTCTCATCTCAACGTTCAGCATTGCATGTGAGCACATGTGCAAATTTGGAGGAGAAAACCAGCCCCTGCTTTTCCTTGGCTTTGTCCCATGGTCGTAGCCTACACGTTGGCTGGGATTCTGCCCATCTTTGTGTGTGCTCGAGTCTCCTGAGGATGGAAGGGAAATAAAGACTCCCTGGAGTTTTACTGGGGGGAGTAGATGGTAGTCCCACCGCTCTAATGGGCACGGGTCTGTGTTTTGGGGGGCAGGAGACGCAGTACGCCAGCTGGATGGCCGCCTGCCGCCTGGCCTCGAAGGGCAAGACGATGGCAGACAGCTCCTACGGCATGGAGGTGCAGAACATCCTCTCCTTCCTGAAAATGCAGCATTTGAACCCAGACCCGCAGGTGATCCCAGAACAAATCAACACTGACATTAATCCCGAGTGTCTGGTTTCTCCTCGCTACCTGAAGAAGTACAAGAACAAGCAGGTATGTGCTGGCCCACTCTCCCGGAGCGGTGTTGGTGTTGGTGTGGACCAGGCTGACCATACACCCGTTTCGGTGGTAGCCAGACTTTAACACTACGTGGTTTGGATGTTGTCACTTAATTGAATGCACACGGTTACTAAAATGAGATGCCGACTGAAATATGTGGTTTCGATCCAGCACCTGGGGATGACACCCACGATCTTCATTATGCCACATGTTATGCGACGGTGCACGTACACAGCCTCGGCAGCGGGGAACCGTTTATTTTAAATGCATTTAAATTTTAGTTACGTTTATTTGAAATACATTTTGGGAACGTTTTTTCCCCCTGCTGATACCGAGTGATGGTGCAGCAAAGTATGGGTCAGCTGCCCCCATACCTCCCTGCACAGACGTAGCAGCAGTGAGATGGAATCAGTCCCCGGTGCTGGGACTAAAACCCCTTCCCTTGCACAGAGTCCGTGCAGAAATCCTCAGGATGAGCGGAGTTGCAGTTCCTTGCAGTGCTTTATCCAGACTTGGCTGTAATGCGGTTTGCATATTTCCCTCTTTGCTTTTCCACTACTTCCAAATGCCAGTCCTTGAAACATTGCTTCATTTTGAGTTGCTGTGACTTGTGCTTGAACTCCACACTACATTCGATCCGTGCATGACAGGGCTGAACTGTTCTGCGCTGGAAATGAATGCATGACTTTCTGAAAGACATTATATGTCAGGACAGCAGCAAAAATAAGTAAGGCATTGCTCTGTGGCCTTTTGGTGACTTAATCGTTCAGCTGTAGCTTCACAGCCTGCATGCTTCAGGCTGGCTGTGGCTAGATACGATTGCTCCAAACCCAGAAGAAGGCTGCAAGTCAGAGAAGCAGGAAAAATATAACTTTTTATTGGCACAGCATGATGATTTCCTGGCAGTGGAGTTATATTTTATATAGCCCTTATTGTTCTTCTGAATAAGCCTTTATATCCACTTGGATGGAGGAAACGCTGCATAAATACACCATTTTAACATATATAATACCTTCTAGGCTTGAACTCAGTAAAATGGAGGCACCTGGAAAAATATTAGCTTGCAGAACTTGCTTATCGTGCAGGTATCCTCCTTATAAAAATAACCTCCGTCAAAGTGCGGGGACAGGCACGAGCCCGAGCCCCACTCCAAGCCATGATGCAAACGTCGTGTCCCCTGTAGACATCAGCTAAACAGCGGATTTAGGCTTTTCCTTTATGGCCAGAGCCAGAGCTTGCAGCAGCGGAGGATATTTGCCGGCCGCACAAGTGCTGGCACAGCTGGGAGGGACGGAGGGATGGAGGCTGCGGGAATGTAAGGAATTCAGCCATGAGGGTCCCTTGGCGCCCCAGCACGGGGGAAGGAGGAGGAGGAGGAGGAAGAGGTCATGCAGCCTACAAATGGTGCCAAAATGGGCCTTGCCAGAGGATTTATAGAGGCATTCGGTCCTATAGCAGCCCCTGATCTACCTGGGTGATGTTTGTCTCCACGTGCCCTTGCAGCAGCATAGGGTTGGCAGGTTGGGTTTGGGGAGCACCGAAAAAAACCTACCCAACACAAAGTAAGAATATTCACAGCTCTCCAGTGCATTGCTGGGGTTCAGCGGCAGAGCAGCATCCAGCCGGTTTGCAAGGACAGATGCGTCCCCAGGAAGCCCAGCTGATGCTGTGCTCCAGCCACTTGTAACCCCAAGCAGCATCCTCATCATTTCTCTGTATATCTCAGATAAAAGGAACTATTGAGCTAAACAGCCCATAGCGAGCTGCTGAGCTTTGCATTGAGCTTCCTCTGCAAGTAAGCGGGCTTGAGTTTGTGCCGAGGCATGGGGAGGAGCGTGAGGATGTGGATTCTCCCCTGAGCTGGCAGCTTCATCCTCCCCTTCATCCACCAGCAGGACTAAAACCATCTCAGGACCAAAACCATGTCTACACAGTGCCAGCCAGCCAGGACCGCGCCGGTGCTCAGGCAGGGCTGGCACGAGCGATGCATCTCTGCTCGCGTGTCCCCTCTCCATCCTGACATTCACTTTGGCTGCTTCTCCGCCTAAGAAATTGTGCATGTGGTTTTTTGCTTGAACTTTGGTTTGCAGTTAATTTACACTTTTTCTTTGCTTTATTGCCATATTTCTGATTGCTTTTTTTTCTTTCTGCCTCCTTTTCTTTTTTTTTTTTCGCCTTGCCATCTACAGCCAGGCTATGTAAGAGACTTGGTAAGTGACGGCAACAATAAAATTAAGATAAATTTAAGATAAAAATTAAAATAGTCTAGAACCCCTTTGGTTTGGAGAGCAGTAATGAAAAGACTAACAAAATCTATGCCCTTCCTGAGAAACTTGGGCCCTGTTTGGTTTTTATAATGGTCCCCCAGTGATTTATGCTGCAAAACTGGAAACCCTACACCAGAAATCTGCCCGGCCGTTCGCTCACAACCTGCATCTTAAACTAACCGAGCCTGAGCAGCTCTGCTTCCAGACAGCTCAGATCCATAGTTGCTTTTATATATCTGGAGAGACGAACAAAAGCAGCGCCACGTTTATCACCCGTGGTTGCAGGCTTTGAGCAGTCGTAGCTAAAATAAGATCTCAGGGTAGAAATTACTGATTATCTGTGCTGTTTGTAACCGTGCTGGCTCCCAAATGCCTCCCAAGTCATTACCCATTTGCGTGATAGTCGAGATGCCACTGATGAACCCCCTTGCCTAAAGCTGGTGTGTCTCGCCGCCCGCAGATCACAGCGCGCATCCTGGAAGCCCACCAGAACGTCGCTCAAATGAGTCTCATCGAGGCCAAGATGCGGTTTATTCAAGCCTGGCAGTCGCTGCCGGAGTTCGGCATCACGCATTTCATTGCAAGGTCTGTGGGTCTGCTGGGCAGAACAGGAGGAATGTCATGGATAAATACGTGGAGTACGTTAACTGTGCGGCGCATCCTTAGCTGTGGACCTTGAACTGAAATTAAAAGCATTAATTGCATTGACTTACAAAGCTGATTTTATGAGTTAACTCAGCTGCTGATTTTAACATATGTAGCTGTGTATTGCAGGTGTGCATTTATTAATCCCTCACCATGTCACAGGTTCCAGGGGGGCAAGAAGGAGGAGCTGATCGGCATTGCCTACAACCGGCTGATACGGATGGACGCAAGCACGGGCGATGCCGTCAAAACCTGGCGGTTCAGCAACATGAAGCAGTGGAATGTGAACTGGGAGATTAAAATGGTGAGCCACTGGTTTACACCTCGGATGCTTCCCTCACTCCTGTGACATGAGACAGGCGCTCTCTCAGGGTTTTTTAAGTTGACTTTGAAAGTCGACCTTTAAAAAGTCAGGTTTTCACACTGCTGTTTTCTAAAGCGTGTCCCATTTGGCTGTGTTAATGTAATATATTTTCTCCGCCCTGCTCTTCCACCCTCCTTAGAGATCTAGTGGAGCTTGTCCTAACTGCTGGTGGAGCTGAGTATGACCCTTAAAAAGAAGAAAAAAAAACCTTGAATCTTTAAGCCAGTTACACACTTAATGCGTAACGATTTTCTCCGGTCTGTGAACACCCACTCAAAGGCAGCTAAATAAAATCAAACTTCAGAAATGATGCCCAAGCTTGATCCTAACCAGTGACATAAATGTACTGGGCCTTACCCATACTAAAATGCCTTTTATTTGCAGTACAGCTCAGACTTTCATGTCAGTAATGAAAAGCAACAGTAGACACTTCGCTAGGCTCCGAGATGGGCTTTTACCCGATCATTATATTTGGATGCACAAACTTTTTGTGCTCCTTTTCCACAGAACACCTAATTAAAATTGCCAGGGATACATGGGGCTGTTCTCCTGCGGTTTGTGGCTCATTAAGAGTTGCTGGAGAAATTATTCAGCTTCCTCTCTGCCTCGGAGTCTTTGTTTTGACCCGGTTGTAAGCCCCGATATCCCAATTATTCAGCTCAGACACGCTGCTGGGATTCCCCTTCCCTCCCACAGAGCTGTCAGTGATGGGGGCACAAAAAAATAGAGGGCATCAATAAAAGGTCAGTCTATCCAGTCACTCCAAAATGAGCTCTCCCAGCCCCCATAAAACATTTCTATGGCCAAAATTCAACTTACAAAACCAGCATACACTCAGGGAAAACTGGAAAGAAATCCCAGCCCTCGACAGGTCTGCACCCAGTCTCTGTTTCTCTTGAAGCAAAGGTGTCATCACATGCTCACTGCCAAGAGGTGCAAACACGCTGGCTGATTATCTCTTGAGTCACAGGAGATTAAAAGGTATAATGATAATTTAAATAAATAAATAAAATAATAGAAAATGAAATAAAATTCATTTTAGGAGCCATAAAAGGTATTTCTGTATCTGAACACGTGAACAATAATCATTGCGTCATAGAATTACAGAATGTCTCAAGTTGGAAGGGAACCATGATGATCATCAAGGCCAAGTCATCATGGACATGGTGGATTTTGCTTAGGCAATGGAAGAGGCGTCTGGGTTAACAGAAAAGAAGCAGCAGGCAGAAGGGGAGCGTGCGCGTCAGTGTAACTCCTTTGGGAAGGCACCGACAAGGCTGACCCCCATCTTTCTGCATTCTAGGTGACGGTGGAGTTTGCAGACGATGTTCGGGTATCCTTCATTTGCACGGAGGTGGATTGCAAAGTGGTTCACGAGTTCATCGGCGGCTACATCTTCTTGTCGACACGAGCAAAAGATCAGAATGAAAGTTTAGATGAAGAGATGTTCTACAAACTGACCAGTGGTTGGGTCTGAGTCCCATGTACTGTCCACCAAGAGGAAACCCCATGGCCATATTAATATTTAACTTTAAAAAGCTGTTCTTTGAAATATGCTGCTTAATAAAGCTTGAAATGTATCTTTCTTTTTTTTTTTTTTATCATGAAAAATTTTGCATTACCAGACCAGTTAATCTGTGTGCACTAATGAGCACTTCTGTTAATTTGCTATAACAAGACCGTATCTGGGCCGGGTGATCGTGCTGCTGGCCTTTAGATACAGAATCTGATGGGCAGATCAGGATAAGATTTGACTGACTTAAAACCAGCCAATTTTCTAAGAGAACTCTAAGCCATCTTCTCGTAAAGCCATCCAGGGCTTAACCTATATGAAGTCTATTTATCATGTTTAATGCATGAGTGTTTTCTTTCTTTTTTTTGTGTTTTTTATCCTGTACATTTGACCTGTTTTGAAGTCGTCCTACCCGTAAGTAGATTTGCCATCTCTCCTTTCACACTACATGCACCAGGACTGCTAGAGGTGCCTGACATGACTTTGAAGATAGTTCCGTGTGGCCTTGAAGATGATCTTCTGTTAGTCTGTTACATCTTGGGTTTATTTGTTAACTTGCCTTTTGATAATCATTTATATTGTCTTTTTTTTAATTTTATTTTATTTTTACACCATATTGTATTATGACACTTTTAGTATTCACCAGCATAGTCACTGTTCTGCCTATGATATGCAAACTTTTTCATTACAATATGAAGTAAAGGTCTATGAAGTATAGGTTTTGTGTAACTAATGTAAAAAACACAAATTTTATAAAATTGTACAGTTTTTTTAACTAGCCTCACAAGCCAGCTGGAATATTGCATAGATCTGGTGTATCAGCATTAACTGTAGTATGCCTGTAAGGAGTACGGGGAATAACCAAGAAACAAAAAAAAAAAAAAACCCAACCCCCCCAATTTCAGTCCATAAATTTTTATCTAAGTTAAATGGGATTTCAGAGCTGCACCACAGCACCCTCGATAATGGATACCTGGGGCCAGGACCTCCCCGTTTGTTAAGCCAGCACTGCGTTAACGCTGACGAGGAGGGATCTCCTGCCCTATCTAACACCAAGGAATAACCAGTGTTGTGTTCCTGTAGTCTGTGGTTTCAAGACTATGTACAAATACATTTTATTTTAAATAAAAGTCAAATCTTTTATTTAATATTCAGCTGCCGCTCCTGGTTTTTGTGGTTCGACTGTGCTACAGCAGGGCCATAAGCAAGTCCTATAGGATACAACCAGCCCGTGTCAGCCCTGCGCTCCCTCCCACTGCCTTATCTCGAGCTTGCCAAAACAAAATGCCACCAAAAAGCAAAGCAAAGTACAAGGACTGAGGGGGGAGAGTCCAAGGCAGCAGCGCTGGCCCCACTCCCTGGCCAGGCAGGCAGTGGCGAGGCAGCCCAGGGATGCAGGGAAGGATGCTGCCTGGGGTACGTGCGGTCAGTACCCTGCATCACCTAATTTGAAGGCTGCTGATGGAGCAAGCACTGGGCTGTAAAACAGCCTCAGCACACTAGGCTCAATTACATTGGCAAGAGGAAAACGGATCTAATGGCAAGTCAGGCTTAAAACGCTGTATTTCCACCTCTTAGTTGGCAGTGAAAAGAAACTGGGTTGGCTGCCAGCCTGTCTGGAGAGCAGTGCTGTGGTGGGAGATGCTGACGGCGGCCCCACAGCTGCTACAGCATTGATGAGGGCCCTCAACCCACGGAGCAGGGGCTTGGCAAGCCGCAGAGATGCTGCTGGGGGGGGAATAGGGATGCTGCCCGGGCAGAGAAGCCAGTGAGGGATTCACCACCACGAGGGCTTGGTGCCTGAAAACACGCCGAGAGACAGGCCAGGGATGCTGCTTTGACCACATTTGGTCCAGCTTCAGGTCATCCCATCCATCACGGCACAGCTGCAGCGGGGCTGGAGGGAGGTGAGGAAGGACAGGAAAGGGGTGCCAGCGCTGGGTGAGGATGGCTGCTCGCCTGCACCTCTGGGTCTGGGGGAGACAGAGAGGGACAGGCAACAGCAATGCCTGCAGCATCTTCCCCAGGTGCAAGCTGAATTTGCTGCTCTGCAGATGGGTGCTTGGAGGAAATCATGCATTGCCCAATCGCTGCTGTATTTCTGTAGCAATCCTCTGATTTTTTGCACCACGGGCTCTTGGATGGGTTGCACCCTTGCTCCATAAAAGCAATGGGAAGGGGTGGCCCAATGGTGCTGGGCCAGTCCTCCCACTCCTTGGTCCCATGGCAAGTGGGACTACAGCCAGGGCAGCGGTGTGCTCAGGATGTGCCAGGGATGCTCCCAACCCTGCCCCAAGCCCTCGGGCTTGTTCTTGTGGGTGCTGGCAGCTCCCAGCTGCCCGGCAAGCCCAGGCAGCCCCGAGAGGCACGCGAAGGGAGGAGTGGCATGCACGCTCCTGGCAGGCAGCAACGGGATTCTGGTTGGATGCAGGAGCGGGTGAGGCACAGCAATAAAAATGTGCCTGGCCTGGAACAGCACCGAAGCCGGGCGTGTGATGGGGATGGCTTGCTGAAAAATATTTACCTCCTGGTTTACAGCCTGAGGTTATGCAGGATGGGGAGGCGTAATGCGGAAAAGAACGGTGAAGGGAGAAGATGTGTGTGTCCCATGGTCCATCCATCGCCAGCCACCTCCGCAGGGCTCCGCGATGCTGAAGTGGGCCCCAACTTTGCAGCTGGGGGAGGTGATAAGGCAGGAAACGCTGAGCAGAAAAGCAGAGGAGGTCAGGGAAGGGGCATGGGAAGGCAGAGGCTGCTTTCAACCGCAGACCTTCCCCGCGCGGCTCCCCCGAGGACGGGAGCTGGGAGAAGCTGGGTGGGAAGCAGGGAGCAGTGCGGGTGCTTGCAGGAGGCTGGGGAGCAGCCAGGGGGTCACAGCGGGCTTTGAGGTGACCCAAAGGAGGCTATTGGGGTTCCTAGGATGTCTTTTCTTTCTCTTTGGATGAAAAGATGCACATGAAAATGAGCTGTGGGAGTGGAGGCGGGTGGGGGGGGAAACTAAAAAACATATCTGTGGTTTACCTAAAGTCTGGAGAAAGACCAGATAAAATACAGCACAGATGAGAACTGCTGCACGCTGAGGACAGACACGAGGGTGAGGAGGGAGCACGTCACAAGATGGCTTGGGGAGGGAGGCAGTGAGAGATGGAGCCCATGGGATGATCCACCCCAGGGACACACACCAGTGACAGCAAGCTGGCAAGAGGACAAGGAGGACCATAGCTGGTTGCTCTGCTGCTCCTCTGGTCATCAGACATGACCGGTGGGGTGATGCTGAGTCAGAAGAGAAACCAGGACATGGTGGGTGCATAGCGCTTCCAGTAATGTGCTGGGGAGAGGTGTTGGAGACCGGGTGGGTTCAGGCTTGTTTGGGCATTAAAGCCAACAACGGAGGATGAGGATGGTCTTGGCAAGCCAAAGCAATGCAAATCCAGTTCCCGCAGCAGCAGTGCTGAAGGGAGATGCGGAGGTTTATTCTGCTGATGCAGTGAAATACGGCTGTGGTTGACCCTTTTGAGTAAACAAAAAAGTAAACCAAATTTAAAACAAAAACAAAACCAAAGAGAAACCAGCCCGTGGGTGTCCACAGCCCCCTCGGGTGACTCAGTGTTGGAGAGGAAGAGCAGTAACTGTCTGGCATCCACAAACTGGTGGCTGCCCTGGGGAAAAAAAAAAAAAAATATCACCAACTATTTCAATAAGCACATGATGGGGAGGGAGGTTCAGCACCAACAGGACTGCTTAAACCCCAGTTTAACCAAAACAAGCGGCAGAAGTGCCTGAAGCCCTACAACAGCAAGCAGGTCCAGAGGGATGGATGCTCCTCCCTTGTTGACCCCTTCTAGGACCTGGGGGTGGGGCAGGGGGAGGAAAAAATAAATCATTTCAGTGAAAGGTACTGATGCAAACCAGCTGCCAGGGTGAAAAACCACTTCACTTAATGCACACGGGGGATTTGCATGCTGCCTGAGCAAGGTATCGGCTGGGGTGTCAGCTAGGATATGTGCAGCTTTTTAAACTCCAAGTAATTTAATACCACACAGATGGGCAAGTGACATAGTGGCTTCAAAGTAGGAATGGCAGAGTTTTGTATGGGGGAGAGATTTGCAGACCCGTGAAGATTTTTAAAACAAAGAAAAACAGAAGTATCTCCAAAACAGGGCTGCTGCCTGCTGCAAGGCGGGGGTGAGAGCTGCACGTCCTGTATTCAGGGGCACATCCCACTGCCATGAATCAATGGAAAGAGGACATTTGGGGAAGCCATTGGGTTCTGGGGGCAGTAACACAAAAAGACCCCCAACCACTACAGAAGGATCTGAGTTATTGCCTACAACCGGGACACATGGGAGCACAGGGCTAGTTTCCCAAAGCCCCCCCATTCCTCCCACCATGGGATGGCCACCCCAGGCAGTGGGGCTTTGTTGCGGCGGGCAGGGGCTGAAGAAAGCGCCTCAAATTAATCTGTAGTAAAACCAAGCTGGATGAGTCATTTCAGTGTCTCAGCCCTGCAGGAAGCACATTGGGGACTTCCCAGCCTTCGGGCTGGGAAGGGGCTCCCGGATGGCCAGCACCAGCTCCCTGGGGCCAGCTGGGTGCAAAGGCATTTTCCCAAATTCCCAGTGTTCACACCACAGGCGATGTGAGTGCCTTCCCTTGCCTCATCCAGCCCCTCCAAGCTCCTTGCTTGGTCGAGCATCAGAGGCTGGGAGCCCAGCAAGCCCAGTATCAGCAGCATCTGTCACCCTGAGCTGCCCTGTGTTGTGTGAGGCGGTGGAGAGGGGCCCTGGGCACCCTCGAATCTCAGGGGCCCTGAAGGTTCACCCAGCATTGAGCAGGGATGCAGAAAACCCAGACCAGGCGTCGCCACTGTCAGCAGGATCCAGCCCTGAGATGAAACCACATGCAGTTCTGAGCCGCCTGCTTCAGCCTGTCTGCCGAGAAACCCTCGCTTCCCGGGTGTATTAGCCCTTATCTCCGAGGCAGAAAAGGATGGTGAAGAGCCAAAGCCTTCAGCAACAGCAGCAACTTGATAGCAGGAGAGGTTTCATCACCCTAATTAAATTCAGACTGATCAGTGACCACAGTTGCACAGATCAAAACCTTTCTGGAAACCAGTGGGGTTTTTATTTGTTTGTTTTAAGTATCATAAAAGCACTGTATGCTTTTATTTGTGGCACCAAGGCACTAAAGAGATAAAAGATCTATAAATATCTGCTGGATGTTATAGATTAAAAAAAAAAAAAAAAGTGCCTCCTCACTTACATCTTTTTCCCATAATCACCAGTGCGATGAAGTCCAGGGAGCCCAGCCTCACACCTGCTCCTGTTTCGACTGGCATCCCAGCCTTTCCTTTGAAATCCCCTGCATCCCTCCAGCTGTCCGACATATTTCAGGCTTGAGTCTCCCCCTAGCAACTGCTCCTTTGGTTTTTCTTAAGCTCTCCCGTCTGGTTTTCATAACTGCAGAACACAAACGGGGACTTTTCCCAGGGTGTTATCGAGGCTGTGGGTCTGCGATGCCCCAGGAATGCAAACCTGGAGCTTCCCCATGCAGGGAGCTGAAAACAGCCGTGCTGATGGGCAAGTGCAGGATGGGGAGGGAGAGGATGGGAAACACCAGGTTAAGAAGAATTTAAAAGCCCAACATGACAAATTCACCCTGAAAAAGCTGCCAGGGAGCTTACATCGGTTTGATCAGCATTTTATCTGATCTGTGTAAGAGGCTGCAGCATTTTCACTTCAGGGGGGTTTCTTTTTTTAGCTTGACAAGAAGCATCAAAATATTTTCCTAGAGCCCGAGTGACTTGGAAAGGCCAACCTCATATTTCACAATGACTTAAATATGCAAGAACCTGTCAGATAACGAAATCATTCAGAAAGTTTTCCCTTTGATCTGTGGTTAAGACAAAGACCTGGAAACAGAGCTCCCCTGTGCTGTCGGCTCCCGGTGAAGCCGCAGATCCCCGGCTGGTGGGAAGCCTCCGGCTGGAGAACTCCCATTCCCACTCCTCTGAGAAAGCAGCAGTTTGAGCAAATAAAGCATTTGCTCTGGGGTTTTTGTTGGGGTTTTTTTTAGCTTTTGGTCAGCAGCTGGTCAGCCCCTAATGAGCAAGCTGGGCTTTGATTTCCTGCCTAGGAAAGGGGGCATAAAAGAAATAAATGGGAGAGGATTTGGGTTAGAAATTTGACTCACACCAGCAATCCCACCTGGGAGCTGCTCCCCTTTGTCCCTTGCCTAGGGACATGTCCCAGAGGGAGGCACCAGATCGGCTCAGCAACAAGCGTAAGGGGAATTGCAGTGGTGCCCAGAGAAAGTGAAGCCCCCTGCCCCCAGCCTGCCCAGGGAAAGGCACCGCATGCCCAGGGCTGCCCTCCAAACCGGGCTCACACCGGCCGGGGCTCGCGGGACCGTATGGCAGTGGCTCTGTTGTTCCTCTTGTGCAATTCCTTAATCCCGGGGCAGTGCCCCACTGCTGAGCTCAGGAGTTAGCTCTACCCCACTGCCATGTCCCTGCAGAATAAGCCCTTCTAAGTCCTACTCATGCCCTTCATTTCCAGCTGGCTCTATTGCCTGCTCGCCCAGGGCAGAAACCGGAGGGGCCAGCCCAGAAGCGGGGAGCCCGCAGCCAGCTCCCAGCCACCCACATCAGCGCCCAGCCACCTCCCCACAGGGCTCCTCGCCTCGCATGCTCCTCTCAGGGCCTGGGCATCACAATGCCGAGCATCCCCAAGGCAATCCACAGCACCTTATCCCAACTAGGCAAGTGTGGAGCTACCGGCAAGTCCCGGCTGAGCTCCCAACATCCAGCCCAGAAGCCAGAGGGGAGGCTCATCACAGGAGACAGGGAGGGGAGAGGGGGAGGGGAGGGGAGGGGAGGGGAGGGGAGGGGAGGGGAGGGGAGGGGAGGGGAGGGGAGGGGAGGGGAGGGGAGGGGAGGAGAGGAGAGGAGAGGAGAGGAGAGGAGAGGAGAGGAGAGGAGAGGAGAGGAGAGGAGAGGAGAGGAGAGGAGAGGAGAGGAGAGGAGAGGAGAGGAGAGGAGAGGAGAGGAGAGGAGAGGAGAGGAGAGGAGAGGGGAGGAGAGGGGAGGAGAGGGGAGGAGAGGGGAGGAGAGGGGAGGAGAGGGGAGAGGGGACAGGAATTAGGTGAGGAGTGGAGAGGTGAGGTGAGGAGAGGAGAGGAGAGGGGAGGAGAGGAGAGGAGAGGAGAGGAGAGGAGAGGAGAGGAGAGGAGAGGAGAGGAGAGGAGAGGAGAGGAGAGGAGAGGAGAGGAGAGGAGAGGAGAGGAGAGGAGAGGAGAGGAGAGGAGAGGAGAGGAGAGGGGAGGAGAGGGGAGGAGAGGGGAGGAGAGGGGAGGAGAGGGGAGGAGAGGGGAGAGGGGACAGGAATTAGGTGAGGAGTGGAGAGGTGAGGTGAGGAGAGGAGAGGAGAGGGGAGGCGTTTTAGGATTTCAGCTCTCCTCAGTTAAGGCCTTCACCGAGTTTCAAGACTTCAGCGCTCCCTGTTAGGGTGTTTGCGGGTTTCAGGAAGCGAGCTTACCTCAGTTAATGCCCTTGCCCACTTTTAGGGCTATCACGGAGTTTCAGGACTTAAACTTACCTCAGTTAGGGGCTGGGCCGCATTTAAGGGCCTTCACTGAATTTTAGGGGCTAAACTTACCTCAGTTAGAGCCTTACCCGGGTTTCAGAAAACTTAATTTCTCCTCCTAACCACCGTAATGCTAAACACTGTAACTGCCCTAACCCTAAGTAACTTTAATGCCCTTACCCTAAGCATACTAACCAACCTAACCTTAATCAGCCTAACTTATAGAGGAAGCCTAACCCTAATCCTGACCCTGACCCTAACCCTAACCAGAGCCCTAGCCTTAAGCCTAGCCCTACCACTAACCTTACTGTGCATAACCGTCCTAATACTAAACACTGTAAGCGCCCTAACCCAAGTAACTTCAATGCCCTTACCCTAAGTACACTACCCGACATAACCTTAATCAGCCTAACTTTAGGGGAAGCCTAACCCTGACCCTGACCCTGACCCTGACCCTAGCCAGAGCCCTAGCCTCCAGCCTAGCCCTACCACTAACCTTAGTCCCCCTAACCACCCCAACACTAAGCACTGTAAAGGCCCTAATCCTAAGTAACTTTAATGCCTTAGTATCCTAATTGCCCAAACCCTAAGTACCCTAACCCTAACCACCCTAACCATAAGTACCTTAATCGCCCTAACCACCCTAACCCTAAGCACTGTAACTACCTTAACCCTCTGTAACTTAAATGAACTAACCCTAAGTACCCTAACTACCCTAACCCTAACAACATTATTGTCTAGATGGTTCTCTCCTATCTTGCTTATTCTTGAGGCTCAGGACAAACCTCCCTGAGCCCACTGTCCATGTCAAACAGTTCCTAATTAAAGACAATGTCCTTTTCGTCAGGGGAAAAGTGCACACCCAATAAAGTATTGCTGAACAGACTGGTAGAATTCTCAGAAAAAAAGCAAACCCTACCTCTCAACATGAGAAGATGAATATCTTAATAAATAGATAATATTATCTATAATAGATAATATTAATTAGGGCTCTTAATAAAAGCCCCTCCACTCTCCTACCTGTGTCATGCAATGCGTTCAAGGGACTGTCTGGCTGTGTTTAGAGGTGGTGAAGGCCACCCTTGCCCCCACCCAAAGTAACTGTGTCTCTTGTCTCTCCCAGGTGGCAGGGATGGCCAGACCTCACCTGGGACACTTGGGAAAAATAGCATTCCCGGTTTTCCTAATGGCTTTCAGCAGATTTAGGCAGGAGGGTAGAGTGCTGCTGTTTGCTGTTGGTGACCTTGCAAAAGTCATGTGTGTTTTGCTTTTACCCTGAGGAGGCAGCGAGGGTGAGGAGGGCTCTCAGGAATGGTAATCCTGAAAAGAAGCAGCCCAGAAAGTCTTGGAAAGCTGGGAGTTTCAGATGTGCCCAGGCTCAAGCAAAGCAGGATGAGGAGGGCCACTGCAACAGGTCTGAGACCAAACACCACCCAACAGATGTCCCTTCCTAGAGT
Source organism: Falco punctatus (assembly GCF_963210335.1). Lineage (NCBI taxonomy): Eukaryota > Metazoa > Chordata > Aves > Falconiformes > Falconidae > Falco > Falco punctatus. Next base: position 38,315,146 of record NC_137587.1, on the reverse strand, counting down.
TCAGGTCCTGGCCTGGCAATCAGACCAGCCCGTCCCCTCTGCCTGGCTCCCACCATGACGACAAACACCCCAAGATGCACACACACACCTGGCCAAGCAAACACAGGGTAAAAACACCCTCAGCCAACTCAGATCCCAAGGTGTCCCCATTTCTGCCCATCCTGCCAGAGGGACTGAGCTGTCCCGAGGCCACCTCCAGCCCCTGTCTGTGCAGGTGGCTGTCTGGAGGGACCACATCTGATTCACATCATCTCACAGCTGAAAATCATGTGTCAGATGCTTCAAAGGACATGGCCTTATAGCCAAGGGGCTCCCCTTGCACTCAATGGCAAGCTGCTTGCTGCAGGGTGCGGGTGACGGCCGGGGACGGCTGTTTTATCTCCTGAATGTTTTTTCCCCTTCCTATAAACAGGAGGAGCAGATGGGAACATGCCTGAGACCAACAGGGAAATGACAAGGGGGGGAGGGAAAGGGGTGCTAAAACTTCAAAAGCACTGAAGTGCTTCATCCTGGAAGAGACACTGAGAGCAGTGAATGTTGCTGGTGGGGGAACAAGCTGAGCACTGGGGAGAGCACCAGGCAAGCACTTCTAACATTTTTCCTTTATGCAAAGTTGCAAAAAAAAGAAAATACTTTCAATGACCTAAAAGATGAGCAGACTGATGCTCCCAGCCCTGCAGCAGCAGCACGTGCTGGAGACGAAAAGCCACACTGGCCCAAGAGTTGGCATGCCCCCAGGCACAGCACGGTGCAGAGTCCAGTTCCCCAACTGCTCCCCCAGTACCTGCAGCCAAACCCCACGCTGTTGCAGATGTCCACATGGCCTGGGAAGGAGTACATCTGGAACCCATGCCTTCCAAATTGTCCTTCAAGCCCTCTGTGGCCAAGTCAATCCCCGCCCCTTAATGGTGCTGTTAATTAATCCAGAGTTCAAAAATAGCCCTGCAGGATTTCCTGCCTCCCTTCCCTCCTCTCCCACCATGCCACAAGGTAAGGGGAAGGAGGAAAAGCTCATAAAGCAGAATTAAGGGGAGATGCTCCACGGAGCCCATGGTATGACCCTGCATTATCACTTTCATTTCATTTGGACCGACCCTTGCCCTTTCCCTGCTCACACACCCCCAAAGCACAACTCATCTTTCCCATCCCATGCATACGACATGCAGACACAAGCCCTCCAAGATACTCTGGGTTTCATTAAATTCAGGTCATTAAATTCCTGGGAAGCACCTGGGCAATGCAGATGCAGGCAGAGTGGCAGCAACCTCCTCGTCTGCCTGGCTGCAGGAGCAGGTCCAGACACAGAGCGAGCTGAAATCTGATGTGTAATAACTCCACCTAGAGGGAAAAGGAACGGCCGGGCAAGAGAGACCACGGGCAACCGTGGCACAGCCTAGCTAGCCCATTCCCCATCCCCTGGGAGGGATATGGCTCTGCTGCATGTGGCCCTGTTGCACCAGAGCAGGTGCCACTCGCTGTGACGGTGGCACGATGCTCGGTCCCATGGGTGCATCAGCTACCATCAGTTCTCAGTGAGGCCGGCTTGGATCTGAAAGCCCAGATGTCTCTGTCCACCTCAACTGCCACTCACTGCTGTCACACATGAGATTTGTGGCCGCGTCATGGGTGACTCTCTGAGTCCTTCACTCAGGGCATTCCCCTCTCTTGGTATTTCATTGCTGACACCTGGAGTTTCACTGCTCTGTGGCACTTCCTAGGGCACGGAAATCTCTGTGGACAGGCCACACAGTTCAAAACCAGTGGGGAAATCAGCACAAACACATATCTTGTTACGATCCCCTTCCCAGTGTTCCAGTACACCCAGTGCTAAAATACCCCCCAAATCTGAGAGCTTGTTCTCCACAGCCATGTGCTCTGGCTTACTTTCATTTGCCTTTTTTTCAATAGCAGATCCATCTGCAGTTTGGTCAGAGATAAGAGCTGGGAAGTGCCTCCTGTCTCATCCAGACCTTCTGCCCTTCTCCAGCCAGGTCTGACTCCACCAAACCTGGGAGTCAGTTGGCCACAGAATCCCAGACTGGTGGAGGCTGAAAGGGACCACTGGAGCTCATCCAGTCCAACCTTCTGCTAAAGCAGGGTCTCCTGGAGCAGGTTGCACAGAATCATGTCCAGGCAGGTTTTGAATATCTCCAGAGGTCTCCCCCACCATGTGCAATGGGAGGGGCTTCCTTCAGAGGGAAATTTGGGGCTGCTCTCCCCACTTGTGGCTGTATCTGGCTGAACCTCAGGGTTGTTCAGGGATGGAGGATGCAAATACACCCAAGTGTGGATGGATGGATGGATGGATAGACAGACAGATGGAAGGAAGGAAGGATGAAGTCAGGGTGAAGCCACTGGCACAAGCTGTGGTACCTTTTCCCAGCACTCACGAGCTGCCACCAGGTCTGGTTGGTGTCCAGCCAACCCAGAGTCCAGGAAGACCTGGGGGAATACCATCATCCTGGGCAGGGCAGGTGGGAGCACAGTGCAGGAGCAGCTGCTCTCAGCGTAGCCCATGCAGAGACCTTAGCAAACTACTGAAGTTTTCACTGCCTTGCTCATCCTCTCCAGGCATGAGCAGCCAGCAGTCACCACCCTGCAATTCTGAGAACCCCCCCCCGTGTTTTCTCCTCCCACCCTTCCCGGGCCCCCCTTTGCTGACCAGCTGCTCAGTCTCTTTCAGGCCTCGCTCGCTTCAGCCCTGTTGCCCTTCCCACGGGACTCCTGCCCACACCATTCCGGCTCTGGGCAATGGAAGCAGCCACCGTTTTTTTTTCTTCTCCATAACCCTGGAAATTGGAGACCAAGGGAGCATCAGCTTCAGCATCTGTTTAACAACTGCTTCTTATCACTGCTCACACAGTGCAGCCCAAGCGGAAGATAAAGCATTTCCACCACAATGGATAAACAAAGATCAAGCCTGTCAAGCAGTTCACACAGCAATATTGTCCTCGGCCTGCTCAGCTGCCCAGATTCAGGATGTGCTTCTTCCCAAGAGCCATGCTCAGTTCCCCAGGCAGCCGGCTGCCGAGGGACATGCCAAGGCTCTTCTGGGACACTGCTGAGCCTTCGGCCGGGCTGGCCACATTGCTGCCATGCTCAGACTCATGTACAACCAGGGTGCGAGAGCTCCCTCCTGCCTATAGCTCCTCTCCAAAGCCCTTCCCACTGCTCATCCCACCAGGGTGGCAATTTCGTCTTCAGGTTTCAGATGATCTGACGGCGCAGGAGGGACACTCACCAATGCCCAAACCCTGGCTGCCCCATGGCTGCACTGGGGCCAGTTTTGTCCCTTAAATGTATTCCCCCAGCATCCATGGAAGCAGAGGACAAACAATCAGGGCTTCAGTTCCTTTGAGGAAGCTTCAGTCCTCAATTTAATTGAGCTTATAGAAATATAACCTTTGGGAAATAGACGACAGTCCTCCTTAACTGGCACACTGATGGGCGGTCAGGTGAGACAGAACGTTTGCAGAGACAGTTGCTAGACAAATGCCATCTTGGCACCACCAGCTTGTATTTGGTGGAAGGGAAAAAAGTAAAAGCTGTTATTTACTCACTAATCCATCCAGTGAAAATGGCTTATCAAATCCACAGTGCACTCATTTTTTACAGGAAGGCTAGGGAGATCCGTCATCCAGAGTACTCTGGTTGCGCCTGATGAGAAAATGTCCTTTTACCTGCAGGGACTGTAAATCTCTGGAGTTACCTGCAATTCATGCACCCTCGTACCCGCTGCATGCAGACTCGGGACACTTTGGGATCAGAAGTACCGTTTGGGTTGCATTCCCCATTTCTCAGCTCAAGGCCAGACCTGTGCTTGATCTGATCCCAGCTCCAGGGGGGGAGCTGATTCTATTTTACTTCTCATAAAATAGCCACATCCAAAGGAGGGTGAGAGCAATAAGTAAGTTTCTTGCTGAAGCTACTTTTTTGCACTTTTTTTAAGCCCCAACTTGGACTCTGAGCTGGGATATTTGAGTATTAATGAGGCGTAATGTTGTTAGCCTTAGGCGGGGATTTTCTCCATTAAAAAAAAAAAAAAAAAAAAAAAAGGTGTTTCTGGGCCATAGGGAGGAGAGACAAGAAAACCTGAAGACACTAAATATGTACTTTTTCCAGCCTCTGCAGACAGCAGGCTGGGGCTGCCTCTGCAAGGGGTAGCCTCTGCTTCCCTCTCGAAGCAATGGCTGGGGCAGAGGGCTGCAACACACCACAGGTGTCCTAACACTTCCCCTGCCCCTGCAGTTAGATTGTATCTGGCTTTGTGGCTAAAGATGGGATAATTATTTCCAGTGAGGAAGACATGGTCCAGACGCTCTTCTCCTTTCATAACTGCACTAACACTACAATAAACCCCAAAGAAATATCATTTCCCAGGTCCCAGGCAGCCATCTGGATGGTGGCAGAGCTTTGCCAAAGACTGCCAGGCTTCCTCTGTGACTTTATTAAGTTCAAGCAGGTATTTAGTTTCTCATTATCCACCCGTGGGCAACATTCGGGGAAACATGGCAGCATCTTTATTGCCTCTGGCAGAGAGATGGGGGTTAAGCGGCTGCCGAGCCCTCTGCAAAATCCAGGTGCCCAGAGCTGGTTTATGCAGCTCTTCCGCAGATATTTCCGCTGCTCGGGATTTACTGGTGGCTGGATACAGCCCAATCTACAAGAGGCAAAAAGAATCAGAGGCTGGTCCCAGGGTATACTGAGCCCCAAACATCTGTTTCCAAAACAGAATGTAAACAATTTTATTGTGGCAAGGATTTATTCATTCTTACTGCCTTGTGTCATACAGCCACAGGAGAGTCTTTTTCTCTCCTCATAAAGCAGGGTGTGTTTCAGACTCAAACATTTACATCAAGCAAGTGCTTCCTTTCCCATCTTTCTGACTGTCCCGCGGTCATGAATTTGCAATTTCCCTGCCTTGTGACTGTCTTGTTCCAGTGCTGGCAAATACAGAACAGCCAGAGGATATCACTTTGCTGGTTTGTTTTTTTCTTTTTTTTTCCTCTGCAACAAAATACACCGCAGTGGAACCAGCAGAGGAGATGAACGCATCCATGACACAAATGGAAATGAGTTATTTCAACTTTCCCCTTGCTCTTCAGCAACGAAATCCTGGCCTCGGAGGTACTGGGGAGATTTATCTGTTTGCTGCTGTGAATCCTCACCGGCCCTAATCGCTTGACCTGTACAAAGCCACCAGGTGGGACTTGGAGACGTCTCATGGAGATGTGAGAGCTCAGCAGCAGCCACATGCCTTTTGCCAAGCTTTTGGCAAGAAGCAAAGCCTGTTTCATGCGCGGACTCTCAGGAGCCTTTGCAAAGTGGCTGAGCCCCGACCCAGTTTCCTCTTGCTGGGTACGCTAATCTAATCCTTCCTGGCTGGCCACCTCTTCTTTAAAAGCCCATAAGAGCACCGCCACCTCCTTCCAATGTGGTTAAAATTAGAGAAAAAGCTTAAAACTTACCACATGGGAAGCGGGGTGGCTGAAAAACAGCTGGCCCCATTCTGCCCTGCCTGTGTGGTTGGCTCAGGTTTTGCCAGAGGGTTTTGAATGGGCCCTTGGGAGAGTGTAAAGAGCAAATCTTTGTGAGGGGTTAATCCTCTCATGACAGCGGCTCTTCTTCAAAGTATCTCTGGGTTCTTGAAATGGAAGAGGGTTTTGGAAGCACTGACAACAGGCACTGTTCAGTTTAAGCCCCTCCATCAGGGCAGGTTTCTTAGCTCTCAGTTTGCAAATCCAGTTGCAGGCAGTATGTTCCCACCTCTGCTCACAGACTGGCAAATTCACCTTTCCTTGGGAAGGTTTTTCCATCCAGATCATTTCCCTGCTCTGGTTTAGACTCATGCTGCTACAAAATCCATGTGCAAAAAAGGTTTCTGTCCTCAACCCAAGCCACAGTCAGTACCTGCAGTGGTTAATAGGACAGGACTAGTCTAAAGGGCTAAAAAAACAGCCCTGCTGGGGCAAGGCAAGAGGTTTTACCAAACCAAAGGATTTTTTCCTCATTCTGCAATGTTATGCTGCAGCACAGTAGGGGCTCTGGCGGTCAGAAGCTGAGATACATGCACAGAGGATAGCGCCATTCAGCTATTAAATACCACGGGCCTGATGCATCTTCTGGGTCGTTCCATTGTTGGATGGGAGGATGTATATGGATAAGTCTTGTTCAGAAAGACGTATTCCCCACACTGGTCCAGGACCTCGTCTCCGAGCCTCACTGGGGAGAGCTGGGCTGACACCATGTGGCCATGGCCTTGTTATGGCACGGGTTTTGTTTTTAAAAAGTCTTAACTTTTCAGTGATTTAGGTGAAACACAAAATCTATCTCACATCCATAAAATCTTTCAATCAGGAAAAGGCACTGCGGAGGGGAGTTAAGCTAAACTGCCACCTGCCATTTTTCACACAGTGGAAATGTGTCCACACTCCCAGTTTGTGGGTTGTTTGGGTTTTTTTTCTGCACAGAAGCGAGACATGATGTTCGTTTTTGTAGCATGAATGGGACCTTCCCAGTCCTCTCAACCCTTCAAAACGAAGGAAACAGAGAAGGAATAGGAGGGAAAAGCTCACATCCAGTTTGTAGCTCTCCCTTGTAATAAAAGGTTAATAGTCACAGTGATTCACCCATGCAGCCCCCAGCCCTGTTTCTGCTGGACAAGCATCGCCCCCAGATTTTGGGTGTGCCTGAGCCCAGGGAGGTTGGTGTGTGTCATCTGGTCACTCTGGGCCTGAAGAAGTAAAAACTAAGTAATGTTGATTGTTTCCATGGCAACAGTGATTCATTCTGAGGGTAGAGTAACACGGGGAAGAAACATGGAAAATGAAAATCATGTCTCAGAAGCACATTGTAGATTTATCTTGTTCAGCAAGGCCTCCTGCTCCATGCTGCATGCACGCCTTGACCTCAGCTATTTATAAAACAGCCTCTTAAGATGATCTCAGAGTTGGTTGGGTTTTTTCATTGGAAAGGAAGAAAAACCCTCACTCATGCCCTCTGCCAGTCTTGGAGGCTGATCAAGGTCTTGCCCAAAGGGAGTGATGGAGCCTCCAAAAGCAATCCCCCAGAGATGAAAATTATCAAAGTGAGGGATGCTTTCGTTACTAAAGCTGCTCCCACCTGCAATTCCTCAGGAGAAAGGAACCTGTGTATAGTCCTTTCATCTGAGCCATCCCTCCACAGCTACCCACGGGCCCCTCCGGAGCCGTGTCCAGCTCGGGGCTGGAGAGCAGCCCTCCAAAGGCACCAGGCAGCTTCCCAGAGGACCTCCGGAGGCCAAACCCCAGTGAAAACACCGGGAAAAGTATGCAGAGCAGTCAGCAAGGACAGCCTCTGAGCTGCCTGGCGTGTTGCTTCTGAAAATCATCACACAGACCCTCGCTGACCTCATGTGGTCTGGGCATCAGTTTTACCTTTCCCCCAGAAGCAAATGCAGCAGTCAGTCAAAATAAACACCAGTTATCTCTACAGGGAAGGCAGCCAGCTGAAAAAAAAAAAAGGCCTGCCAAGCCGTAAAGTGAAAGCAGGCGGGGATGAGGTGTAACCCAGCAGACACACACCCCCTCCCCACACCACGCTGAGGAGCCAGACTCCCACCACCCACGGAAGGAAGGAATCCTGCCTGCGCTGAGGGGCACTGCCTGTTCCCCTGCCACCCGCCTGGCTCCTGGGAGGGATGCCAGTGCAGGGAGCCGGAGGGATTTTCCTTCAGGCGTCAAAACGCTGTCAGTCGGGGCAAATCCCTCTGCCTGCGCGCTCCCCAGGTGGAGCGAGGCAGCCGGGACTGAAGCCCGGTTGCTCTCGCTGCCCTCACCCTTCACCCCGCCGAGCCCATCGGGGCAGCCGCCAGGGTGAAACGGCCGTTCAGGCAGAGGAGCGGCGGGCTCGGCGGGGCGGCCCGGGCCGCGCACAACCGCACCCGCCATCTTGTCCCGGCTCCGCCGGCCACGGCGCTACGCGCGCGCAGGGGCAGGGCCTCTCCCAGGGAGGGGGCGTGGCCGCACCCCCGCCGCCCAATCCGTGCTCAAGAGGGGGCTGTTCCCGAAGGTCGGAAGGCCGCGAAGCGGGGGCGGGGCCGGCGGTCGGTGATTGGCTGCGCGCTGGCGTGCGTGCGTGCCGGGCCACGCTCCCTTGCCACGTCCGTGCGGCGCCTGCGGTGGAGCCGGTGCGGGCGGCATTCGTCGCCGCGGTCTCGTGCACGGGTGAGTGCGAGCGGGACGGGGGCTGCGGAGGTGGCCCGGCTCCTCGGCGTCCCCCTCAGGAGTTGGGTGAAGGGCGGGCTAGCGGGGATGCCTCCGAGGGACTGGGAGGGACGTGCGCCTCCCCCCACGAGGGGCTGCGTGAAGGATGGGCCTGCGGGGCCCCTGCTGAGGGGGTGAGGGGACCCCCCTCCCCCCCCCTAAGGAGAGGCTGGGTCTGAGGTCAGGGACGCTCTGCTCCCCGAGCGGCTGGGTGTGAGGTGAGGGACACCCCCCCCCCCCCGCCATCCCCCCGAGCGGCTGGGTGTGAGGTGAGAGGACAGCACCCCCGGGGTGAGCTAAGGGGACCCTCGAAGGGCTGTGTGTGGGTTCCCACACCTGAGGGGCTGCTGCAGCTGAGAGCTGTGGGGCCCTCCCTCGGGGCCCTGTGGAAACCCCCTCGGGTCGGGGACAGCTTCAGGTGGGGACCCCGCCGGGGGCAGCGCGGGGCTGGCTCTGTCGCCCCATTCCCCTACGGCTGGGGAGCCGGGTGAGGTCTGACCGAGCAGCCCCCGGGGAGGGTCTTCCTCAGGCAGGCAGCTCATTCCGGGAGGAGCAGGCATACCGTGCTCCTTCACCGTGGACTTCCCGGAGCGGGGGAAGGTGTCCCGTGTGCGCAGGCACGGCCCCGTCCCGATGCTGACACGGGTGGGGAGCCCGGGATGCTCCGGGGGGGAGCCTTGGGGTGTGCACCAGGGCCAGCACCCGGGCTTGGAGTAAGCTCAGCAGGCCAGGAGGGGGAACCGGCTACCTATCGAAATAGGCCGGAGCTCCCCTTCCTGGCCATACCTTCATCCCTTTTTCTTTAACTGACCAATGCATTTCTGTGGAGTAAGTCATATTCCGAACTCCAGAAAATGTGTGAAGCTTCGAACTTCATCCTGCTCCAGCTGTGCTGGCTGTAGTTTGGAAGATAACTGTTTAGTTTGTTACTAACTGCTTGGAGAGCATCAAAAAACTTTTATTTCCTTCAACAGGGCTTTTCTAGTATTGTGTGTGCTCAGTATTCTGTAATTCTAAGGTGAAATTAAATTTATTTTATTCTGTACAGGACACTATTTGAATGTTATGAACGCTCATGAATTCTAGGAAGGCTTTGTAATGGGACAGAGTAACAGCAATATGACAATAATCGAGATCTAGGAACAGAGATAACAGATGTATTGCTGGAACCAGGGAGACATCAGTTTTGCTTAGCAGTGACATAATTAATATGCTCGTGATGGGCTTGCAGTCCTCTGCACATATCAGTGTGACCTGATCGCTAAAGCTCCAGACTGGGGCTCAGAAGAAACGGATTTTCACTTCTGACTCTGTTGTCTGTGGAAATGTTTTTCTTTGCACTTCACTTTTCCCACTGTTTTATTTTAAAAATTCTCATCCCATATGAATTTTCATTGTTGTTTAATTGCTCTAACAGCAAATTCTTTTAGTTTTATATGCAAGATTGAGATAAGAATGGGGGTTTAAAGGCCAGTGGATAACAGCAGGTGGCATAACAAAAATTTTGTGGGCTTTTTTTGATTTTTTTTTTTAAATAGTTCTGAAGCTATTATGCTGCAGTTATACTGAGATGCTTCATAGCTAACGTCCTCTGTACTTTCTCAGGACAGCTTAACAGGGCTGCAAGATGCCTTATTTTGAAAAGCATCCCAAATACATTTTTCTTGTTGATGTTCATTTGGCCTGTCCAATAGTGTGATTACCGTATCTTTTCTGGTACAGCTAAAATTCTAAATAATACACAATTCCCAGCATCTCTTTAATCATTAACTGTCATCTTGGCAGTTCTGTTTTACCTGTTAATGGACAATGAGGTGCTGTACTATACAGCTGAGATGGTATTAGATTTTGTAAATACATAGAGCAAATGTGACCTCATGAGAAACACAGCACGGGCTTTAAGCATGTGTGCAGGCTGTTGGATCATCTGTGTTTTCATCTGTGTGATGTAGTGCCTCTTCGCTGAGCCACCCAATATTTATGTGATGGGACCAGTTGAAGAAAGTGTACTATTCTGCCAGTTTTAAATGAAACATCAATGCAAATGATCTCCTCTGTGCTCAGTAAACAGTATGTAGGGAGGTTTCTAGAGAATGTGAGATGCTTTCGTTTTCTGAGGGCTATAGGGGTTAAGTATCCTGGTGAATGCCTTATCTGCTTGGTTTTTTCCAAGAGAAAAAAAACTTCCTTGATGAACCCAAGTGCCATAAGTGCTCGGTGTTGACTTTTAGATAACATGGGAGTGACCTTTGTTTAACCCCACAGCTTAGTCTGGAGAAGGTTGAGGAACTTCAATTGCAGATAAAGTGAACAGCAGCGCATTCACCTGTCCCAGGAACGTCCAGGAACGTCATGTGGCACGGCATAACCAGGGGACAGCATATTTAGAGATTAAAACAAGAGCAAACCAAAATGTTCCTTACACATGTGCTTTCTGTTCCAGAACACTTGTTGCAGCCATGATGCCTGTTGCAACAGTGATGCCTGATGACACACCGATGTTTGACCCAAATATTCTGCATGAACTTGACTGGAGTGAGAACACAGTGACGTTTTCTCCTGCTATTTCTCCTTTAGATCCAGGAGATGGCCTAGTTTTAAGACCGCTTTGCACAGCTGATTTAAATCGAGGTAGAATCAATCCTGTTTAATGATTGCCACAAGTGAAAGCTGGGTGCTGAACTAGATAATATGTATTTCTGTGTGATCTCTCAATAGATTAGGATTGCTGATTTTATCTGATTTGGGTTATTTTTATCAGTAAGGAATTTGAGTGCTTGGCACCATGGATTGGTGCTGTGTTTGGGGGACCCTCGAAACTGGTTTTACTGTTGTAATATCAAAAACAATGTTAACTTATGTCATATCTTCCAAGTGATCCACAGCTTCCTATTCACCACACCTTTAGAGAGGGAGTACAGTTGTTCATACTGTTCCCTTTTACATAAAAATAATGTGAACCAGCATATTATTCTTAGTGCATGAAGACTTCAGTTCTTTAATGTGGACAAAAAGATTGTTCTGAACATACAGTTTAATACCACATCATTTCAGGCTTATACTTTTCTTGCTTGAATGTGTGCATCTTCTGTGCTTGAGCTGCAGTTTGCTGCTGAGGCAGTAGCTGATTCTTAAGCATTGCTCAAGGCAGGAGTTTGATTTTAAGATTACAGTCTAGTTCTAGAATATGCAGAGTGTAGGCTTTTATGTACCACTGAGCTGGATGGTGCTGTGGGGATGTTAACTCTCCCAACAGCCCTGTCGGGTTCTTCTGTGCTATTTGGAGCTAATTGTGTCTCTGTCCCTCACTGAGGGTTGTTTGGTGTCTCCCCCCCACACTTCTTTTATAACAGGCTTTTTTAAGGTTCTGGGTCAGCTGACTGAAACTGGAGTTGCAAGCCCAGAGCAGTTCATCAGTGAGTATATCATTATTTGTGGCATTTCCATAGAGGTTGCTGGGAGCCAGAGGACACTGAAACTGACAGCAAATCTACTTGGGTGCAAGGCTCCCGACTGCCTGATGCCAAATGATGCCAAAGGGATTTATTAGCTCAGTTCCCCTGAGGCAGCCTTTGGCACTCGGCATTGTCGCAGCTATCCCAAAGGGTTTCTTGGCGGGGACAGGCCTAAATTGTAATACCTGCTTTGGAGACTGAGCTTTAGACACCTGGCAGAAGGGACTACTGGGTGATGGCTTGTTTGGGCTGACTTACTGCAGCACCGGTAGCGAGGCAGAGGCTTGCCTTTGATCGCAGCTCAGTGGTGTCCTGAGGTTGCTTCACTGGTTTGACTGAGACATAAGAAAACTTAAAGGAGATGCTGACAACTTTGTCACGATGCCTATCTGCAGAGATGCTGGGGAAAGAGGGCTCTCTTGGCAGCTAAGGAAAAGGAATGTGTTTAATTTCTGCTTTTTGCTGGTTGTGACTCTGGGGCTTTCAGGCGCTGGGGTCTTGGGTGCATCTTCCTTGTGATCCTGAACCCTGCAGTGATCTGCAGTTAGAATCTGTTGCAAGTGTTAGACTTCATAGCAATTTAATCTGAGATTAACAGTGGCTGTTCCACTGTCTGTCTGCTCCCACAGAAACCTTTGAGCACATGAAGAGATCTGGAGATTACTACGTTACTGTTGTAGAAGACACAAATCTTGGGCAGATTGTTGCTACAGCAACACTGGTTATAGAACATAAGTTCACTCACTCCTGTGCAAAGGTATATTCTCTTGCTGCAGCTGTAAAGTGAGGAGAAAGACCCTGTCCCCTGACTCCATGTATGGTATTTTTATGGTGTTACTGTGTGATGAAGTACCTTTGACATTTTAAAGACTCTCCCATCCTTGCGTGCTCAGCTAAATAGTAAAAGGAAGCTTTGGCTTTTCTTAAGAAAAAAGAGCAATTTTATGTCTGTTCCATTCTCCCTCACAGTGAGCTTTTGAACTAGTCAGACTTGGTTCTGACAGAGCAGATGGCTGAGGGTCTCGCTGCTGTGGAGTCCCAGCTAGATGTGTGAAAACGGGGAGCTAGAGACAAATCCCTTGGCAGGGAAAGTCTGTGGTGGGACTGCAGCTCCCACTTGCAAGGGGCGTTACAAGCGTGTTGACTGCCAGAGGAGTTGTATCTGAATAGAAAGCAGAAAATCCAAGCATGAAACGTGAAGCAGTAGGGAGACTAACACAACAGCTTTCTATTCGACTCACAGTTGCCTGTATTTTCACAGAGAGGAAGGATAGAAGATGTAGTAGTAAGCGGGGAGTGCAGAGGAAAGCAGCTTGGTAAACTGTAAGTATTTCACCACCTTTGCCATTCAACAGCAGGCAGGAAGCCCTTACTTACCCGGTCACTTTCTGTCCTCCCACCCTCCTGCGCTGATGGGTGCCAAAACACGCTGGCAAAGATCGCTCACCAGACCTACGGGACCAGGATTTTAGCTCTGCAGGGCGGATCTTCCCCAGCCAGACACATGAGAAGAATTTAGCCAGAAGGGATCACTAGCTGGCAGAGCACAAGCTGAGGTTGTTGTAACAGTGACCTAAAATTGTCTGCAAGACACTGGTGCTTAGTTGCTATCGCAAGAAATAAGAACAGTCCTGTGTAGTAAGGGAAAAAAACGCAGAGTGCTGTAGAACTTCAGTATTGTAGGTCTGATAACTTGAGCTAGTTAAATGTTAATTGATGCAGCGTTCAGGGCTGTTTAACTGTTGGTTTTGTCTTTTGCAGATTAACATCCACCCTTACGCTGCTAAGTAAGAGACTGAACTGTTACAAAATTACGCTCGAGTGTCTGCCAAAAAATGTGGATTTCTATAAGAAGTTTGGCTATTCAGTATCTGAAGAAAACTACATGTTTCAACGGTTCTTTAATTAAGAACTTCCAGTTTTTTGTTTTGTTTTTTTTTTTAAAGACTCTTGGTGGAGGAGCTTGTGCTACAAACATTCTCTTCGTGGAAAATTTCTATAGTTTATTGCTACAAATATAATGATCCCTATAAATAATTAACATCAAATGTGTAAATCATTAAAAAAAATTACTGACATTTTAGAAGGGTCTTCTGGGTTAGGAAATAAGCGCTTAGAACTAATTTTTACTACTGTTCAGTCTAAGTGAAGCTTTTTCTTGGTCTGAGTTACAAAGGACTCTTGTTAAAGGGATGGTTTTTAACCAAAGGTATATATTTTTATCTCAGATTTTTTCTTGCATTGTATTTTTCTAAAGATTTGCGCTTCTTTTTCTTGATAGCCAAAGTACAGCTCATGGGATTGTTCTGCCATCCGTACTTTGTGGAAGGATGATGTAGCTTGGGTGGGGATGATGCTTCTCTTATGCAAAATTAGCGATACAGAATGGGCATTTGTTCTGTTCTTTCCATGGAACCTCACTGAAGTGCTGTTGCTGTTATTAGTGTGCCTAAAGTTTTATAGGCACGATTTTCCAAAACTGAATTTGTTACTGTTTGTGCAAGTAGGGGAGAACCCTAATGGTCTATGCTGAAGCTGATGTTTCAAATCTAAAAATGGATGTGTACTTCTCACAGCAGGAGTCCTGCACTTTAGCTGATAACTTAGTTTTCAGGATAATGACTTTTTTTTTTTTTCTGAAAAAAAACCCCAACAAACAAACTCAAACATGGTTTGCAACAGGGCAAAAATAACTGGGAAATGGGAAAGTCTGGCAGAGGGTGCCCTGTCTCTAGTGGGGCTGGGGCTCTGGCTAGTACGTGATGGGAGTGTGGTTTGGGATTGGCAGTAGCATGTTCATCTTCACCCAGCGCACCTGGCCAGCAGGCTGTGGTTTTGCTGGTAATGGCTTACGCCTATGCCATAGCGAACCGGCAGGGAAATCCCCCATCCTGTACTGAGGGATTGTTGCTTCTTTGGAGCATCCCTCTTGCTATAAGGTTGGATAAATAATTGTTAGCACTTTTGCCAGCAATGGCAAGCAAATAACATACAAAGCCCTAGTTTCAACAGTAGTGTTTTGTGCAAAGAGAGTGACAAATCCTACATCTATGAATAGGGCATTATAAATACATGGTTTGTACAGAACAGCCAGTCTTGTTTGTGAACAGTTGGGCCTTACAAAGTGTTCGTTCATTGTGGTGTGGAGAGCTACTGTAAGCTGTGGTGGGGGTTCTATTTAATGTTCCTGATGGTACTCCACTCAATATAGTGTTTCTTTGGTGATGTCTGTTTTATTTATTATTTTTAATAATAATAAAAAAAATCTTTAAGCTGAATAAATGAAGACTGCCAAATGTATCTAGTCTAGTTTTCACATTGCTGTGTTGTGCCTAGTGGCAGGTATCTAGTGTGTACCTGTTGTCTTTCAGAACAGTACTGTCTGGCTACAACTACCTTAGTTTTCCTTTCCCTAGACAAAAAAAACCAAACCACTTTTGGAGACTTGGTGTTGATTGTGGGCATCTTTGCCAGCATGACTTCACTGAAACAAGTGTTTTAAAGGACAGTCTTGGCTTGTGCTGGTGGCAGAGCCTTTGCCTGCAGGCATGAATGCCAGCCCAAGTACCTCTTCTCCAACCAGAGGTGTGCATCTGAACAGCTGGATTGCTTACAGATGTGGATGAGAGCACACGGCCACAGAGAAGGCCAGAGCAGGGCACATGTCCTGGTGCTGGGTAAGAGGTTTCTAACACATTTTATGCTCGGTAGGCCTGGCACCCTGTTTTCTCAGGGGTGTTCTCCCTTGAGGGAAAGCAGATGTCCTGGTTTTGGCTGAGATAGTTAATTTTCATCCTGGTAGCTGATACAGTGCTGGTTTGGATTTAGGCTGAGAATAATATTAATACACTGATGGTTGAGTTGTTGCTAACTGTATATGAAGTCAAAGAGTTCTCAGGCCCTGCCAGTGAGCAGGCTGGGAGGCAGAAGGAGGAGGGGACACTGTTAGGACAGCTGACCCCAACTGGCCACAGGGATGTCCCCTACCACAAGATGTCATGCTCAGCATACAAACTGGGGGAAAGCTGGCTGGGCATTGGTTGGTGAGTGGTGAGCAGCTGCTTTGTATTTTCTGTATCTTTTAATATTCTTTTCTTCCTTTTCTGTCCCATTAAACTGTCTTTACCTCAACCCATGAGTTTTCTCACTTTTACCCTTCTGCTTGTCCTCCTCTGGCCAGCCGGGGTGGGGGGGGGAAGTGAGTGGCTGGGGTTAAACCCTGACAGCAGGGCTTCCCCCTGGCATGCTCTGCTGACAGAGCATCTACCTCAGAACTAACTTTATAAATCAGCTACAGCTTTCTGCTGGCCCGAATTTTCTTGCCTTTGACAGTTTTAGCGAACTCTGAATTTCCACTGATTTCAAGTGTATTATTTAAATACTATAGTATCTACACCATCTAAATAGCTCCAGGCCTTCATTGTTAGGAGTTAATGAAAAAATTAGTACAAGTGAGGAGCAGGTGCTTGTACCCAGCTTAGATCATTGTAAATGATGACATGCCTCATCAGCAGCCTTTAGCTCTGAAGAGCTCTTTGTTCCATAGCTGAGGTGACATTTGCAACCTCGGCAGGCCACCACCCCTATGCAAACAGCCATTCCAGCAGCTGTATTGTGAGAAGAAAGGCACTGTCACCTGCTGCATCTCGCTGCCAGGCTGGCTGATGGGTACACCCTTCTACTGGCAGGGTCATGGGTGAGCTGCAGAGCAGGGACCAGCCTCAGGAACAGAGGCAGGGGAAGAAGCATTGGCTGGCAAACACACTACACCAAGACAGGAACGTCTCAAACAACACAGTGGTTCCAGGCAGCTGGAAGAACACTTGCTAGTATGTAAGGAAATGTTCTTCTAAACTGTCACCGCTCCCAGGAACGTGGCACAAGTAACAGCATTCAACAGCAACAGGGGGTATTAAAAATTCTAAGCTGAAGAAGCCCTGTTAATTCACCTATACTACAATCAGGTCAAGAAAAAAGAGCAAGATCTCCCACTCCCAGGGAACAAAGGAATGAAGGATCTTGTCAGAAATCCCCAAGGATTGGAGAAGCTGTTATGTGCAATGCAACAGACCAAAATGACTGTAGAAGGCAGCAGTATGGGATCATGGCAAACATTTAAAAAAAAAAATGCTGGAAAAGCCTTAGTCATGAAGCCTGTAAGTTCGGGAGAGTTTCCCCAGGGAAGCACTAGGACCCCAGTGAGGTAACAGAACCGGATTACACATGAACAAGCTTCTCTGACAGAGGATATTTAGATGAATCAAGCATTCCCCCATCTGTGTTTTGTCTCTACCCCTTCCCAAGGGAGCTGAAATAGAAAGCAGTTTTATGCAGAAATTCTGATTCCCATCCTTGTTTCATCAGAAGCTTGTAGCTGCCAGTATTTGGTGAGCTGTGCAGAGATGGACACGCACAAACCCTGCCACAGCCTCATGGGGCAAGGGGGGAGACATCACTAAAGCATTTCCCAACAGCCCCAGAAACATTATTTTAAAGAGAGTCAGTTACCAGCACATAATAAACCCTACAACTGCAAAACCAGCACCGCATGCTCAACTTGTCAGTGTTGAGCTGACTGGCTGTAGTTCTTAAGGAGCTAAGTGGCACACTTTCAAGCTGAAAGTTTCCTGACTAAAGCATCATGGTTTTTAAAGATTTTTTTTTTCTTCCCCTGGAGGATTTGCACTGTTCCCTCACTGATGTAGGCAGCAGTAAAAGGAAAGTGCTGCTCAACACTGGTTCATCCTCACTGAAGCTGTAAGTCCTCCCCACACACAGCACTCCAGGGCCTTCACCTTCCACATGAGAAGAGGTTACTGGGCTATAAAGCCTCACCCCAGTGTCCTGGCTCAGCTCAAAGCCCTGACTCACTGCAGCAGGATTTCCTCCTCAGATGCCACCACCATCTGTTCTAGCAGCAGGCTTCAACCCAGGCAGTGGTTTTCAAACCAGAACCCGCTAGCTACTTGTAAGAGCCTTGACAAAGGCCAAGAGCTCAGGCTTGCTCCAGAGGGATAGCTCCTCCACAAGCCTTCCAAGGAGCTGCAAGACAAGGCAGAGGATCAGCAGCTAAGCAAAGATCAGCAAGTCACAGATGCAGGTCAACCTGCCTCGATTACACAAAGTGAGACAGAACTCCTACAGAGTAAACAAGATGCTGGGCAATCCTTCAGCAAAAGACACCATCAGAAGAAATCCCCAGTACAAAACGGCTTCACTGTTCAGCTTCCTGCCTTCAAATTCAAAGGTACCTGCCCTCAGAGTCTCCCCCAGCACTGGTTTCTCCCCACACACACACACACCAAGTCTGCCCTCGTGAAGCCGCACCTGGAGTGCGGTGTCCAGTGTGAGCTCCCCAGTTCCAGAGAGAGGGGGAACTGCTGGAGAGGGGCCAGCGGAGGCTACAAAGATGATGGGGAGACGGGAGCATCTCCCTCATGAGGACAGGCAAGAGCTGGGGCTGTTGAGCCTGGAGAGAAGACTGAGAGGGGATCTCATCAATGCCTACAAATATCTTAGGGGCGAGCGCCAAGAGGACGGGGCCAGGCTCTTTCCAGCGGTGCCCAGTGCCAGGACAAGGGGCAACGGGCACACGCTGCAACACGGGGAGTTCCACCTGAATGTGAGGAAAAACGTCTTTACCGCGAGGGTGCCGGAGCGCTGGGACAGGCCGCCCAGAGAGGCGGTGGGGTCTCCTTCTCTGGAGACATCCAAACCCGCCTGGGCTGTGCAGCCCGCTCTAGGAGACCCTGCTTGAGCAGGGGGTTGGGCTGGGTGAGCTCCAGAGGTCCCTTCCAGCCCCACCAGGCCAGGATACCAAGGCTGACAGAGGACATTAGCCATTGGCACACAGCCATAGTGCTGTACAGGGAGATAGCTGGGTGCTCGGATCCTCAAATGTCTTTTATATTCATTCAACTCCTTTGAGCCTACCTGTTCGCTGTTAAAACAGAGTCTAATTACAAGCTCAGATTTCCCAAAAACACTTAAGTTCTTCTAACAGCTTCGTAATTTGCTCAGTCACCACAGCGCTCTAAAGCGGCCACCATTTCATTCAGATCTTCTACACCACAGACCAACTGGCCAATGAAGCGGAGATCCAGAACTGGGCCTGTACTGGCACAACCAGTGGTTATCAATCATAGTGCTTCTGAGAAGGCAGAAGAGTTAAGTTGCACAAACTACCTTGACAATTCCCAGTTTGAAAATTTTAAAGCACTGGTAACTGTGTGGCCTTAATTGACTCTAATGCTTTAGAAGAGGCAAGGTGAATCCCTTAGGTCTTTATACTATTACAGCCAGTGCTTCAGGCCTCAGTTTTCAAACATCAACCCAATTTTTTACCTCAAAGGATGCAACTATTGTCTGAAAAAAGGAACTACTTCAACACCAGTTTGAAGATGCATTGTTCTAATAGACAGTTGGACCATACTGGCTTGTTCAAATTAGTTAGAAGTGGATTTAAGTTAACAAGCAGCTTTTTAATACTATAGCTAAAAGAATTCAGTCTTGATATGTGTGAAATCTGTAGCTGCCCTCTGTATTAATTCAGCACATGACTATTTTATTAATTAATCAGTCCTCTGTTAAACTTGCATAAAACAAGGTGAGATTTTTAGAACAGTATTTTGTCTTAAACTGGTCTCAGAGTGTCAAACTAATTCAGTATATAGTAAGGTTTTATAAAAAAGTAAATAATTATATAGTGATAAGATCACTGCTGTTGCTCAATTGCCAGTAGTAGTGCATCCTGCAGTTCATAAAGCACATTTCCACAAGCATGACCATAATATATACCGAGAACAAGGTGAGTTTTAGCAAACTTTTTCTTTACTAAAGTCTCTTGTTATAAATTACACAAATAACTTTATAAACAAATCCCCCCAGCTTGCATTTTGTTTAAAGTAATAACTTTATATCATACAAATAAAGAAATTTCAAGTATGAAAAGTGCATTATTGCAATAATACCTCTTTGCAAGTCCAAAAATCTTGGTTTAGAGTAAAACTGTAAAGTGTAAAAAAGGAGTAAAACAATCAGTGCCATTATTCATTCAAGAAGTCCAACATCTTAAAAATGATGCTTAGTGTGTTGCAGAGGCAGATTTACATCTGAAAGCAACATGTAATTGAAAAGAAGCTATGTGTGTGTTCATCATTTTGCATTACTAATTCTTTTTCCCTAGTTTTCTTCACCTTTCTTGGCAGGAATTCACAATACAAACAGTGCTTGTCCTCAGACATCATCCATTCTGTGCTGCTGCCACTTGCATGGTTCCAAGTTCTTCATCCTCTTCATGCATTCGCTTTAAACTTCCTGCAAAAGGCAAGAGGAAGGAGGACATGCCTGAAAAGATCAGTTCTAACAATATACAGCTGCAAACAGGACTGCATGGCAGTGGTTACTGTCTTCCTGCAGGGACTCTACCCTTTGAAGACATTCAGCTTTTGGACAGCCAGTTGCTGACAGCACTCTTCCCTTGCACTTCTCCACAGGGAAGAAATTTCCTAGAATCCACCAGGTTTTGTGCTCCCTTTACATCTCCCCCCAAACTGCATTTCCACTGCCTTTTAGCAGGGGTGGCTGCTGGCAGGCCTCTATATGATTACAGTAACGTTTTTTACATGCCCTAATCCCCTATTGTCTGTTTAAAAGCACAGCAAAACTCTTTTTTCAGAGCAACTGCCTTAATTTTAAGGGCAGGTCACTCCTGAATCCTCTAAAGAGCTCTGGGGTTTTGAAGCACAGGGCCCTTCTCCAGTACAGTATGGAAGTGCAGACACCACTGCTAAAGTTCAAATCCGAACAGGAAAGTTCAAACATAGGAGAACAGAATATTTAAGTAGTGCATAGTGAGGTCTGAACATCACTTGCATATCAGCTGCAGGCATCCCCTTCCCAAAAGCTTGAGATTCACTGCTGCTGGAGGTTTACTTAGGGAGTGCAAACACCAGGCAAAACAGGCGGTGTCACACACAGCAGGAGAGGCTGCTGACCTGTAGAACCAGGTGGAACCGAGAGGGATCTCTCCAACTGCAGTGGTGACATCATCTGGATGGTTAATTTTGCTAGATAGATGGCTTCATATTCCTGAAATTTTAATAATATATATTGCTATTAGTTTGGCATAATGCATTATAAGGATGAGGACTAATTCAGGGAGCTCGCTAGGATGGACTAGACAGTATCTTAGAGCAAGGCAGAGAGTTTAGAGGAGGAAAGTTCTTTGTTGCTTTGACACGAACAACAAAGAACTGTCAAGAAGAAAGAGCAAAGCCAAACAAAGGATGATAATAAAAGTTTACTCTCTTCCTTAAAGCTGTTTCTTAAAAAAAGTTCTGTGAGGATGTTCAGAGAACTCATTGTTGCTCCCAGAAGGCAATCCAGATGGTAGAAACAAACCAGACTTAGAATACAGTAGCTTCAGAGTTCTGTTACAACGACAAGCCATTCATGGCCTTAAGTTGTGTTCTAGTGACCCTGTCACACTTTCAGTGCTACACAACAACTCCCCACAGGAATTACCTTTTAAAAAAAAAAACAAAAACAAACACACCCCACAAACTCAGGAGATACTCGTTTTGCTACCAGCCACCTAAGTAATAGCAGAGACGCAACAAATCTGTTTTAACACACTGTCCTGATGTTTGCCCACCATTCACCCAACAGACTCCTGGAATATAATAAAACAACCTCACAATACTGCTGTTTGCCATTCCAGACCTGTGAATTTCCTATGAATGCAAGTGTCAAGAAGCATCACTGGTGAGTGCTACAATACTTGACTTTGCAGTTTCCTCAGCCACCAATTAAGCTGTTTCAGAGTCTCTTAACCATGCACAAAACAGGATTTTTATTTCTCCTCCATTCCTGGATTTGCTTTGTTCAAAGCTTAAGTCTAATGACTTCGGATACCCACTCATTTTCCTCCCAAGCTCTACTATAGCTTCTGACATTTACTTTAAGCATACTTCTACAGTAAATGTTAAGCTGCCTAAGTAGAAACAGCATTTTGCAGGAAGATGATTCATCAAATGGCTTTTGAGTTGTGACCAAAAAAAAAAGTCACCTGAAGTTGATGGACAAATCCAGCATTAGGATTAATACAGAATCTTCTTTCTTGAACATAAGTAAATGCGTCCCTTTAAAAAGAGAAGGAGAGAGAAAATACTTCAGTGGAAAACAGACATTGACAAAAGCCTCTGTGGTTTCAGGAGTCTTCCTTCCAATTATCAGTTCTTAGGAAACACACCACCTCTAAATGTTCCTCAGAACTCATTTGTGTAACTGAAATTGTTTGGGCAAAATAGGAAGCAGTAGTTGTAAAATACTATTTGCCCAACCCCACCTCCAGTTTTTAGCTTGCTGGCCTGTTTTCAACACACTTAGAACAGCCTCTTGCAGCCTCTCCTATAGTTTTACAGGAAGGCACCAATCTATGGAGGCTGGTATCCTGTTTCCATTAGCAGCAGGTACCTACTTCTTAAAGAAAGGACGTAAACAAACCTGCAGCGAAGTGAAATGGAATAATCTGCCCCATGTAAAGTCTTCACTCAATCTCAGTAGTATTAACTGGTTTATGCACCAATACACAACTGTTTTAAGATTCCCTCCAAAGTTATTATTCACTTACACCACTTGAGTTCAAAGATGAATACCTACAGACATATCAGACTTCTTCTCTGTACTAAAGTACTCTCTCACTTCAGCCTCTTCAGACAGATGATTAGCTACATGACCACATTCTGTTCTTACCTGTACTTCACCCCAAATGTTTCCATTATGTACGCAATAACTAAGGCAGCACTGAAAAGAAACAAAAAAAGAATTAGTAGAATGTATTTCAGTTATTTAAAAAAAAAATTAATAACCAGGATGGATAGTTTCCTACCTTCTAGAAATCCCTGCATTTCCATGGACAAGAACTTTTCCTGAGAAGAAAAAAACAAACAAAAAACACCCAACCAACCATACTTTTATAGACTGAAGAAAATTCTTTGAAATGTAGTTTTTCCTTGTTATGGAGAACTACTCAGTAGCAAGGCACATCCCTAGACTAATAGGTGTGTTACCTCACTCTTCATTACTAACTACACTCCATTCATTACTGCCACAGGACAGAAGAGCATGGATTCCTGCTCCTCTGAGGATTTTGAGTAACAAAAGCTGCATTCCAGACCACAATGCAGATTTAAGACCTTACATTGGAGAGGACAAAAAAAAAAACCCAAACCCAACAAAACTCATGCACAGAGCACAGTTGCATTTAAAGTGGGGAAAAAAACCCCAACCCCAGTATACAAAGAGGTTTGCTTTCCAGTTGGAGGCAAAAAGAAAATAACACTACTTTACTCTGAACTTGTATTATACAGTTCAAGTCAAGCACAATAAAACCCCAAATTTAAAAAAGCCTCATACTTAAGGAGTCCCTAATACATACCACTAAGTTACCTTTAAAGCTCTAACAACAATGTACTAGTAAATGAAGGAAAAAAGTTAAGACTTTACCTCCGCTTTGTAAACTTCCATCAATAAATTCTTTAGTCTACAAAGAAAAAAAATTACAAGACTCAGTTTCAGATAATTTTAGATGTTACTGCTACTTGCATTTAAATTTGCTAGAATTTTTGTATCAATCTTTATATACAGTGACAATAATGCACTCTGTTTATACAGTCTTAGACATCACTTCAACTGGACGTTTATACTTTTATTGTACTTTTAGCTATCCATAAAATCGTCAGTGAAAAACTAGTGCAAAGCCAGAAACAAAAATGTTTACATATCTATTACTACTATAATAAAAATTAACTTCTAAAAATCTTTGCTTAGCAGGGGGCAGGGGGGGGAATGCCAAAAAACCCAAAATCACTATCAAAAACCCACACACATCAACAACAGCAATATGGCCTGGACCACTCTACTGACACCTGTGTCCTCCTAGAAGTCCTTAAATGCTATTTTCAGTTCTAAAAGTAGGTCTAATCAAACTATAACATGAGACAACATGCAGTGAGGTCTGTAGAATATTGCCAGGCTGAAACATTTGTTTAGATGAAAAGCAAAAGCTAAATAATTTATTGTGGGGAAAACCTCAAACTAGACTCTTAAAAATACACCAACACAAAGCTACTAAGACATCAGTAACTGCAAGATTTGCAACAGATGCTGTTTGATCAAACAGCATTATACTTCAGAAAAGCTGTAAGCCGTAAAGTGATTTGCCACTTTTGCAAAAACATGACCACCTCTGCCATGAACAGGGAAGCCAGAAGAGCTTTTTGGTATTTTGGGATGGTTTTTTTGAGTGAGGGAAGGAACAAAGAAATGCTTTTGCTCTGTTGCAAGCTAACCTAAAACAAAGATACAAAACCGTAGCTCAAAACTAAGGATTTATTCTATTTCCAAAGGTCAGTATGTAATGGATACTGCTTAACTTAAGCTTACTTTTTAATTCCTCTACAGTAAACATGTTTAAGATGCTGTAAAACTTAGTTACACGAACTAATTACTATTTCCTGTTCAATTTTAATATTTTATACAAGAGATGTATCTGGTCTTCAAAACATGTTTCCTACAGGCCAAGTTCCCCAGCATTCTCCAATGATCCGATTTCTTTGTTTTGAGACCAGTCTTCCCCCTGCCTTTCTTTTTCTCATTTTTTTTTTGAGACTATAATAAGATACAGCTCTTACAACTCTGCCTCAGTTTCTATACTTGTAAAAAGGAGTTAATTACACTTACTGAGGTGGTAATAACAAGGTCATTTAAGAGTTCACAGCCCTTCCAGGTGCCTCAGGCTGGGTATCCCAAATTTGAAACTGCTATCTGTTAGTTCAGAAAACTCCCACTGGGCAACCCCATTCCCAATCCATTCACATTATCACAAATACTTACCATAGGGAAAAAACGTATTATATTCTCAACTGGATTATCTGCAATATCCAAGACTAAATACCTACAATGAAGACAGTTGCTGTAAGTACACAGTAACACCAGTACACAAACAGCTGATTCAACCCCACCACAACACTCAAACCTGAAGAATGATCCTAGCACTACCCTTCTGGCTTTACTGTCTGGTCTGAGCTCCAGAACTTCTACAATCAGTAACCTGTGGAGTTGTCCTTATCAGGAAAGGAAGCAAGGAACTTTCTCCAGCATCCCCTAACAAAATCACCTCTTGGAGTGGAAGAAATTCACACATGCTATGCTACAGGTGACTCAACTTTCTTTGGAAGCAACATACTACATACTCACATGCTCCCCATCTGTTTGTAAATATGGACCAGTGTTCTTTTCTGGGGCTCTACACAACTCTTCCAGAGGTACATGTATTCTGATTAAGTTACCTCAAATGTTTTATTAGCAGGACAAACCAAACTTGGAACTAATAACTTTAAAACCGAAGACAGTTACTGCAAACTAACGGATACTCCTCATTTGCAGACCTGCCTATGTCTAGTTTACTGGGATGAATAAACTTCATAGATTGGATTTAAGAGTCTTTCTGTACCTCATCACACTTTTCCAACAGTTTTGACAATGTGAAAATATTTGGAAAGAAACCAAGACAAAAAAAAAATCTTGATAATTTCTCACCTAAATAACTGTTGGAAGTTTGGTTTAATAAAATTTGCTTCAATGTTTTGTCGTATGCATATTACATGGGTTATTCCATGTTTCTGAAGTATAGGTAGCTGTGGGAAAAGGAAAACACATTTATTTTTCAATTACATAATCCATCTATTACACAGTAATAAAAAGCTATACATAAATACACAATAGGGCTCTACTGTGTCCTGAAGGAATATCAAGAGCTAGTTTTCTAACAGTCAAAGCAGTGTGAAAAATGTTGTCTTTCAAAAGAGATAAAAATGTAACCATTAGGAGCTGCAAGAAAAAGCATTACTAAAAACGATAAAAAGAACAGGCAGTAAAGAAGGTATTCAATGACCTTGTTTGTCTCTGCTCACCTTTCACTTAGCCTGAAATTGCAAGTCCCTACATGACGTAGTAATTGTCAGCTAGCATTGGATTCTTACTGGAATCAGACCATTGAAAGTAAGATCATTTAAACTATGAGGTAAGTTTACATATATAAGCTTTGTCTTTGCATCTACAATACAGTCAAGTGCTGCTATTTACCTTATTTTACTGCATATATACAAGTTCCCAGTTCTTATTATTTTTGTGTTGCAACACTTTAGCAAAGGAAACAGACTGCCCGATTGGCAACGTGCATGTCTTAAGTGGTTTACCTTCTTCTAAGAAAAATTCTCTTCAAGCTTAACTACAAGACTCAATTTTAATACAAAAAGCTGACATATGAATGCTCACTGCAATTAGCATGCAAGTCACTTTAAACTTGCACTTTTCTCTTGTTTGAGAGGAGTAGGTAAAGCAGACTAGCTGAATTGAGACAGCATGCACATGTGTGTGTACCAACACACGCAGAACTTCAAGCCATAAGGGAAAAAAAACTTAACCAGAGTTCTTAACTGCCCCAGCATGTGCCTGTTCAGATTCATTCTGGAAGGGGGAGACATCGACACCAGCCCCAGTCAGATAAGCTAAAAGCATCATTCCATAAATGCCCCATGTATTACTTCTGCTCTGGCATCTTTCACATTCCAGGTCAGGATTGCAACCGAATTCACACCTATATAGATAACACTTGAACACATCACCACAGTAACAAATCAAATCACCACAGCAAAGTTTCCTTATGAGACACTCTGAAAATCATACCTTGCTTTTCATAGCTGAAGAATATGGGCCTAAAAATAACCCAGGTAAAATTTCCTAGGAGGCAGAAGAACAGACATTTAATATTATCTCAAAATTATTTGAAATAATACATTGCACTCAACTCAGACTATGGCCGTGGAAACAAGTTAATTTACATATTAGTGAGAGATGTGTTACATTTAAAATAACAGGACAAGGGGTGGAAAAAAATACTAGTTTGGCAAAATAAAAGAAACACAATCTTTGTGCAGGAGACCTTGTTTTGGAACAAATCAAGTCCTTTATTTGGGTAAAGTTCCAGTTTGATTACTGCATCTTGTCCAGGCCCAGATCAAATGAAGGGAACCAACTTCGTATATAATAGTGTCTTGTAATTAATTCCAAATTGCTTTCATGGAAAAAGATATACACATGGCAAGCCTTCTAGCTTTGTACTAGTAGTAGGAAAATATCAACTTTTAACCATTTATCTCCCCACCAATAAAGACACACAGGTCTGTAGATCTTATCTTGTGCAAAGATTTGGCTGCCACCATGGTAGGAGAATTTTAATTGTCCATCCTACTTGATAACACCTACTTTCAACCAAATTTAAGTTAAAAAAGCAAAGCTCCAATAAATTTTTAGCAAACATCTAAAAACATTCACAAAGGCAAAAATGTCTTATTTGGGGGATTCTGAAGAAAACTACCAAATTACTTTTTTTTATGTACCTGCACAACAGTGATCCAAGCACACCTGCACACTAAGCTGGCAGTCCTCCTACATCTCTCCCACGGTGCTGCCTGACACTTTACCTCTAAAGGCTGATTCTGATACCAGCTCTTTTGCAGGGCACTTTTTTTGTTACCGAACACACTATGGGTTTTGACTTAAATGATAAATGTAAGTGTATCATACCTGCATCTCTCTCCTCATGGGATAGGTCCAATCCTTAAAAATAGAATAAAAAACAATTACATATGCATACAAAGGGAAAAAAACACATTCAGGCAGAGATCTGTATGTGCACGTTATATAAAAGAATCAAAACCTATTTTCTGCAGATTGCACAAGCTACCTGCTACGCAACAGGCACGTTGCTTACGCTTACTGCTAACTCTCCAGACAGGTACCAGTAACACTCAAGCGCAAGGAATGCTATTTTGAAAGCTAATGTGAAGAAACCTCAAGTATGCTACATCAGTGACGAAGCCTGGGCTGAACAGCCAGTGTGTTGTACATCCACACCTCAGCTTTCTGCTGAGAAACTTCCCTCTAGAATGGGGAGGAAAAAAAGAGAAAGAGGAAAAAAGCTTTAGAACATTCTGTACTAGCCACAGAAGTAAAAAAAAATTCCTTTGACTGATACATTCCTACAGCTACTGAAAAGGCAAGGTAGGTATAGCAGGTAACTCCCTTACAATCTAACACTACCTCACCTAACCCATTCAAACCAACTTCATACCGAATATTCAGGATTTAGCTTTAACAATTCTGTAAACAAATGTTCCCCCATGAACACAGCAAGCCATTGCAGTGAATCTCCACTGTTCTCCATCCTAGACAGTTACACTGGGAAGGATTCTTACACAGTAAACACATAAGCTGTGTTCAGCCCCAAGGACACGATTCTCCCTGCCTGTTAATTTGCAGCTAGCACATCGCACCCTTCGACAGAACCTCAGACCCTCAGGTTTGTGAAGGTTCACCACTCAGGAACCACCCCTTCCCAGCTGACTATTTACTATCATCCAACAGAACTGCCCAGAGCAAATGCCAACATCAACATTTTCATCCTTTGCTCCATTTTACAGAACTGCCAAAGCTGAACAGAAAAATGCTCTGGCAGACTCTATTCCTGTCTTTCCTTCTTTACAACTCCCACTGTCCTCTATTAACAGGCTCTTACTCATTCTTTGACCCTCACACATGACGGAGTTGTATCTGAGATCACAGTTACCAGCTGGAGAAAAAAAAGGAAATAGTCAAATATATCAAATCAAATAGACTGCATACATTTATTTACATAACTTTGCTGTTTGCTCTACACACAACAGCAGCTAAGGAAAAGCTTTGCCATATGTCATTATGCTCCAATCTCCTCAAAACGATCAGAAAAATAAACTCCAAATACTCCACCTCTGAAGTGAGGCCAGCATTACACCGAGAAAGATCCAGGTCCTTTAAACTGCAGCATTGCCCACCTTAGCACCTGCAGTTGTACTGGCAGCAGCAATTTTACATTAACCCTCTTTTTACTAAGACACATGAGAAAAATGCAGTGTTTCCCCTAGACACACACAGTTACACAGTGAGCTTTTGCTACCTCTTGGTAGTGGAATTAGAAAGGATTTTAATATCAGTAAAGTTATTCTGGAAACCACTTGAATAGAATCTGGGACAGTGTTTCTGAGAAAGCAAACAAACATTAAGCCACTCAAAACAATTCTTTGAATACTACTTAAACAGTAGTACAAACAGAGAAACAAAATGCACTGAAATAGTCTTTGCTAAAGACATCAAGATAGCTAAATTATTTCGGCATGTTCCAGCTGTAATAATAAAAGCTCCTGGTAGTAGAAAGTAGAAATCCTGTGACAAAACAATTATATTTACCGAACTGTATCCTTTGAAGTCTGACCTGAGTGTTTTAGCATATCCCTGTTGTCTCACTGCATATACAAAAGCTTAAATCACTCAAGAAGCAAGAAAACCCCAGTTTTATAAAGTATAAAACCAACAGTAAGAGCAATAAACTCTGAAAAGCTTATGCTACACTCCAGGAGTATACAAGCACTTCAGTGGGGTTTATTACTCTATTTCTAGAATTTAAGAGTCTTAACCTGGAGCACAATGAAAACACAAATTCACCTCTACTTTGGTCAAGAGGACTTCACAGTACATTATAAATATTCCTTTCAAATGCATTAGAAGCAGGAAATGGTGTTATTCCCAGCAGCTGTAAGCAGTGCAAAGTAAGTAGGCAAGAATTTAGCATTATACAGTCCAAAGGAAACCAAAACCCGTAAGACAACAGATGCCACAGATGTTCTGAACTAGAAAAAAAAGTCAGTATTGGCTCCAGACATTAGTCTTCAGTGTTCTTCAAGAAAGATACAGTTTCCAATGGGATCTAGTCTGCAAAATTAGTATCTGAAAGATTATGTACACAGAAAACATTTAATCTGAGACAAATACACAAACTACTGAAAGAGTGATTCTGGTGATTTCCTGACAGCCCTTCAAGGCTTTTAAAACTAACAATGCCAGATTATTCAAGTGTTATGCAAAATTATGTAAACAAAAAATAATCTATTACTGTAGACTGAACCAAGCAGAGTTCTCATTTTGAGGAATTCATTCATCAGCCATGTTTTCCACGCTGTCTGAAGCACCCAGACAAATAATAACTGACGGTTTCTCTTTTAACAGAACACATGCAAAAATTTTGCTAAGAAAATGATGCTTGTTGATGATGCCTGAGCTGGATAAGGTAACAGCATTCCTTGCTGCTATTTGGTAGGTTCTATAAAATAAGTGACAACTCCCTGGAAGACATATCTTCAATACTCACAAGCCACAAAAAGTAAAAAGAAGGAATGCAAAAATATAACCCGCACAACACCAAAGTTTTAAAGAGCAGCCACTCACCTCTGCCAGGTCTTCCCAAACTAGACAGATTCATTGATGGACAAGTTTAAAAGATACTGCAGCTGTTTTGCCGAGGGCATTCACAGCACATAGCTGGTGTATTTTGTATTCGCACAAGTGAAATGGCAGGGACTATCTAAAGCACTTCAACTAGTGTCCCAGAACAGAGCAACTAGCAAGAGAAAGGGGAATAAAGCATGTTTCAAAGCCCTCCCTTCC
The DNA here is from genome assembly GCF_963210335.1 of Falco punctatus. Taxonomy (NCBI): domain Eukaryota; kingdom Metazoa; phylum Chordata; class Aves; order Falconiformes; family Falconidae; genus Falco; species Falco punctatus. Next base: position 38,284,845 of record NC_137587.1, on the reverse strand, counting down.
TCATCTGCAGCCAATCTCTAGCTGAAATAAATTGAAGCTATGAATGAATAGGCAAAACTTGCCTGGATTACAAAGCTTTTTGGTAACCAATACCCACACTACACCAAGAGTTACTTTGCCAACAGTTAAGGTTAACTTATCAGTATTTTACCATAGCTATACCTGTTATTCTTTAGAAGAACAATTTAATGGCAAAAACCCCAACACCTTACATCACCATGTGCAAATGCATGCATGTTTGGACTTTTTCCTGAAAGAGTGACCTTGGTTAGGCCTTAAAAAATTCATAATAAGAATTTTATGTTATTTAACAGCCCTGACAGAGACTTGTCTGCACTCAAGACCTGCACAAAATCAAGGACTGTGTTTTTAAACACAGCATCACAACATACCTCATGCAATCTGTGTATGCCTCACAAGAAGGAATGTAGTAAAATGGATATACGTGACATCACTTAACTGGTCCCTCATCGACAGTCCAAGTCTGAAGACCCATCTAATTTTCACATATAAAGGGTAAATCCTAGTTGGTCTTTGCCGAAGCTCAGCTTTGGTTGCAAGACAACCTGCAGTACTGCGCTTTCATTATTATGGTTAAACTCCTGCTGCCTTATAATTAGTAGAGCCTACAAACCACAGACTGCCCTAGATGAAGGAAGCAGCTCTCAAAGGTGCTGAAAAAACCACCAGTAAAATAAATCAAATCAGTGGATTAAAGGAGAATCCAACATCAAGAAGCATCTTTTCTAGATTTTAGCTGCTGCCCCTTATCTGCTCAGCATCACTGGGCACCAGCCACCATCTGCTATGGTTTTCCCTGCTTTCAAGACCATTACTCAAGTCCTTTTGAAAAGCTGCAAGCAACTCCCAGTAAAGCCTTCCTGACCACTCCAGGTTTCTGACCCTTCTCCAACACTCAGACAGCTCTTTTGTTGTTGATTAATAGCATCACTTACCTCTCTGTACAGATTTGTCTTCCCATCGTAATTCATCACAGCAAGACTTCTGCATGATTGATAGTTCCTCATGTACCTCAAAAATCTAGGGCTGTCAAAATTCTCTCGCCTAAATTTGTTTCCCTGTCTAGTGGAATATCCACATAAGCTGTAAGACTCAAAATCTCTCCTCCAAACCCGGTACAACATTCTTCCACAAGTTGTGAAATCAAAGCTGAAGACAACTGTTACGCAATGACAGCCACACATTCTGCTGACCTCCTTCAATTCCTTCATCTGCTCTGGCCTGCATCTGATCTCTTGGCTGTAATTTTGTACCACTCAGTATAGGAAATTAAAATTACAGCTAAACAGTGTTAAAGCAGTCAGAAGCCATGATTATATTGACTGCCAACACTACTGTCACCCCTCCTTCGGAGGTTACAGCTTGAACTGTGGACAGATCCTGATCCTTTAACGATTACCTTGACACAAAAGCTTTATGCTTAATTCTGAGGCAGTTTTAAATCTAATTTACACATTGAAATGAGGCTACACCTTGGTTTTGAAAGTATTTTAGACAATATTTTGAAAAAAAGACCTCCCAGCTGATACAGTCCAACAAAAGGAGGGGGGAGGGTCTTCATTAAAGACCTGCACAAAAATAAAGCTAGTTACACCAATGGCCTTTGTAAAAGAGAACAAACAATTGCCAAATGAAATCATGACATACTAAAATAGTAATAGAGCATACTTATTTGCCACTTTTTTATAAGACACAAGTTAAATGAAGTACTGAAAACTTACTCAAGAAATAGAATACTTGAATACTACCAAAACCTGACACATTATCGCTGGAAAGCACACTGCTTTAAGGTCCTCAAAATTAGCTACAAATCAGAATTAAATGAAAGGCTGTGTCTTCAGTTTCAGTCACACTGTATGTTCTTGGACAGTTATTCCAGTTAGAAGCAATTTTTTTATTATCTGTATTTTTAATATATATATTAGAATCCAGTTACTTCAGTTAAGAGGGGACCTACAACAACCATTTAGTCTAACTGCCTGACCACTTCAGGGCTAAATATATACACAATTTTTTTTTTTCCCCAGGTGGAAGCCCTAGTGCAAGTATATAAAATATAAAAAATTGAACCCAGTCTTTTTGTTCACTCAAGATGTGGGCGTGACACTAACAAGAACAGAGCTATGCTAACAAGGTTAAGGAAGGCTTTGACAGTACTGTTAACCCAACCAGTTACTGGTTCAAGGGCGAGCTTACGCTCCCACCCTTGCACAGTTGTTTAATCTGATGCTCAAAAAACTATGATGGCCCCAAATTAACAGCTTTTTTAGCAAAGCTGGTTGTCTACCAAGTAATCTCCCTGCTCCAGATCACCACAGGTCAGATAAGCACTGAGACAAAAACAGTGACAACATTGAGCGGTTGGCAGGGCGGGTAACGCCACTTTTTAGCAAAGCCAGCTATGAGATGTGCTTTGCTGTAACAGCAAGGCCCCCCTTGGTCACAGATCCCACTTCAGTCAGTCCCAATGATGGCAAACGTGAGCTGGGGAGCCACGTTTAACAGTACTTTCTGTGTATTTGTAAAGAGTACTTGGATAATGGGAAGTCCTCACCATACTGATATTTTTGCTTTTGAAAATACAAAAGGAATACAAAAGGAGGAAGGTGGAGAGGAAAAAACAATAGCAGGTGGGAATGACAGAGCACACAGAGGAAGGAAGACATATAACCGGGGAAAAAAGGTTATTGTAACGAAGAGAAACAGAAGCTAGGGAAAAGGATAAAAGGCAACTAAATGGAAAGTAGAAACATAAACATAGAAAGGAAACAAACAGTTCTTCTGTCCCATTCTGCAACATTGGTCCAAAAGATACCTCTACTAACTTGTTAAATACCAGTTAGTACACTGGGTCATCAGCACTGCTTTTATCAAAGCACAATAAAGCAGTGAAGGCAGAATTCTAATTCTTCAGCTTATTTGAAGCACATAGCCAACTGGCAGGACTACCATACATTTTGTATTATTTTCTTTTTAGATGAACCTGCACAGAAGCTGAGACTCATCTGAATTCTTTCTAGTAGAAAGTCTCCTGCATTTACCCCACAGCATTTCTACCCACTACAATAAAAGGCTTGACAATTCACTTTTTATGAAGAATCTGTAGAATGACAACTAATGAACAAGTTTTACTGACAAAGGAAAAATTGTATTCAGATTATTATAATTGTTTTTAATGGTACAAGTATGTCCTTTTTCATGCCTGATTTTTTGGGGCCCTCCCTCTTTTTTAACTACAGCCTAAAGAGCTGGGCTATACCAAGACAGCCAAGGAACGTACAGGCCTCTTTACAATCCTTATTTAGATTAAAAAATCCCCATGCTTTAAGTCCTCAGTTCTACAAACTGCTCCAGTTGTGAGCCACCTTCGTGTCTATGTGGATGCCTATGCACTTCAACAGGCTTCCCACGGATGCAAGGCATAAGTTGATCGCAACCGACAGGACTGCTCAACTTCAGCTGCCACAGTGCACTTCTCTTGATGTATGCAAAGTAGTCTGATAGTATCCCACAGAGTTACGATCAAAATCTGTCACCTGATTTACATTTCCCAGCATAACGTAGCATTTGTTTCAAGTTTCTTTTGCCCTATTACGTGGGCAGGTAAAATAAATCTTATAATACAGGCTTCCTACTTAAAGAGTCTGTAGAGGAGGGGAATCTCTATGTTTAAGGGGGTTATTTGTCTTTCCTATCAAAGATAAGAGTAAAAGAAGTTTAAAGAAATTTGTTCCACCTTTAGATGGACTGTGCTACTGCATAGTTAAAAAAAGCAGTAAAAAATACGTTAGCATTTCAGCTTAATATAACTGTCAAGAAATGTAAGCTTTTTTAAAAAAAATCATACACTAAAGAAAGCTTGGGTTTTACGCATAATAAAAAGACAAATATGACTGCTTAGTCAATAAGCTGGTAATTCCATTACAAAAACCACAGAAAGTCCTACAAAAAGTTCTAAATACATCACAAATACTAGCTTACTCTGCCTGCTTGCAAGTAATCATACTAATGTTTTAACAAAGAAGTGAACTGGTAATTATTGCTGTGTTCCCATTACATATATCCTAGCCCTAATTTTTTTTAATTTAATAGGAAAATTATTTCCATTAAATTCCTTGAATTATTCCAGTCCCTATTTACCATCTTATCAAAAGTGCTAAGATGTCTCAGTACAAATATGCCAGCATGCACTGTTATTAACCTGACGCTCTTTTACCTGGTCTTTAGCCACAAGGACGTGGTTTAGTGGTGGGCCTGGCAGTGCTAGGTTAAGGGCCGGACTCTATCTTAAAGATATTTTCCAACCTAAATGATTCTATGTTTATACTGGGGGGGGGGGGAAATCCCCAGCACTTCTCAAATTTAAGTAAGTTTAAGATTTCCATGCCATGTAGAATTACTATTACCTTTGACATACTCACTATCACAAATCTGTAAGAGAACACATACAGTTTACAGATATTCATGGCATATACCAGAAAAGCCTTGCAAGAATGATGAGTTACACGTTTAATATTCAAAAATCAAAAGTAGAAAACACTCAGATGGCGTAAGGACCTCTAAAAAGGAGTTCAGCTTTTAACTGCGAGAGACTCGCCAGTGAAAGACGGAAGCTGGTTTATCCCAGGCTTCATTAGCTCATCTTGCAGAACTGGACAACTCACCTAGACGCAGCCAGCACGCCAGAGCGGACTAGAGGAAACACCACAAGCCAGCACTGACATGCGGTTGTATCTAAGCGTCTCAAGACACTTGCCAATACCTGTCTGCGCTTGACCTACAACAAATACAGTTTCATCACCTGAATGAACTCTTAAGTACACACAAACTGCAGAAGGGGGGAGTTACACACGTCAGAGTACTCAGAAGAACAAACTTCTGGTCCATCGATTGCCAAGATGGTATCAGATGCAGAATGGAAAGGCGGCACAACTCTCTCCAGCAGAGAAGTATCACCAGCACTTCTTAACGCAGCATTTCACAAGCTCCGAAAAGTACCAACAGTCAAATAGCCTAAAAATCCAGTAATTCATAGTACTACGTATGGATTAGGGACATTGCAAACAATCTACAGGCCAGAAAACTGACCTGTTTATCTGGAGTACACGTCTGCAGTATGCCTAAGGCAATCCATCTGCAGGTTGCCATCACCCCCCTAACAGATAGCCTCGCCCACTCTCTGCTTTTAACTTGTGCCAACACTAGAGTGTGAAGCTGTGCAGTCAACCAGATCACCTCACTGATTTGACTTTTAAAAAATTATTAGTATTATTATCATTATTAAAGCTGTCACATGGTTATTCATGTTCAGACAGGAGAAGAGAGCTGGGGGGTAGCAGTTAGATTGCCTTAAAGTGACCACAAGGTTACACTTACTCTTGAGCAGCCTACATTAGGAAGTAAACCAGCGATTCCCCAAATTCTATCACCTCCCCTGCCCCCTCCGCTGTCTTGAAATCAAACCTACCAAGACAGCATTAAACCATACATAACCAACTTCCAGCAATAACATTGTAGAGTACTCCTCACAGATGAACCTCCTCACTGCAATACACAAGAGATTATCTTCAGCTTTCCACAAGTAACTACATTTTTCAGGCAGAATGATTTCAGTTTCCTTAGTTTGCTTTTCCAAAGCATCTTCAGGATTGGGCTGAAGCCCCAAGGCTGACATCTCTTACGCTTTGCTTAACAAGCTAATGCCACAAGAACTTTTTCATTCTCTACTGGCTTTAACTTTTCTGTTTCCCCCAAATACTCCAGCTATGGTGTATTTAGATCAAGTCAGACACAAATGCAAGGTGTTGAAATAAAATTAACTTAGACATTTTAAAAAATAATCCTTGAAATTCTCTGCTATCGTCTTGTCGCAAGTAAAGTCCTAACATTCTATATATTATACTATTGAGAGATAGAGCATAACAAAAAGCAAAACATAAAATACGCTCTGAAGGATACTGTATTATAATTTCAATTTTCATCAGGTGAGAGTTGTTACAGGCAGCAACCTCTGTTTTTAAAGCTATTGTAACTGCACACTTCTTTTTAGCCATTCCAGTTATAAACAGGTTTGAAAAAGCTATCCAGGCTAATTTAATTAACTATTTTCAGAAGTAACTAGGTAATATGATTGGTTTCTCGACAAAGAAGTTAAACCAAATTAATTATAAACCTCACAGGGTGGTACATAATTTGTGTTCAGATATAAACTGACTACAAGTTTCTGAAAACCATCAAGATGACTGGTAAATACCTCCATAGCTCTGAAGTGAACAGGGTATTAAATCTTGACAACAGAACCCAAAAAAACCCAACAAACACCCCCACCAAAAAAATCCACAATAACTTCCATACTTCAGGTAACTTAAAACAATAACAGTATTCAACAATAACTGTTAAAACAGAAATAAATGCTGACGTTTATGAAATACACAACGATACAGACCTCTGAAGAGCTCAGATACTATCAGCTTCCCGCATGAACGCTGTGACATTTTGCCAGAAATACCTGACACATTCAAAGCGGGACACTCCGGGCTGTTTGCGACACATGAAAACACACCACCAGTATCCAGGGTCAGAACTGAGAAGCTAAGCCAAGCTCAGAAATCAGACACCACACCGACCCGATTCCTCTGACACCGCACAGGGTGCGGCGTAGTCTTCACCACCTGTCTTCCTTTGCAACGGAGTCCTGGCTCTTGAGCACCGTAAAAATGCCTGACCGATAGACTCACCAGCGCGCTAAGACGTTTCTTGGGCACCTACGAGTTGGTAGGCAACTGTGTGGAAGGGGACACGCAGGTACTCACTGCTGGCAGCTCCTTTCTGCACGCAGGCAGCAGATGGAGGACAGGGCTGGTGGCCATACAAAGGGAGAGGGAACCGGCAGTGGGAAGCAAAAGGGCGGCTAGCAGGCAGGCCGTGACACGCTGGGGCACGGTGGAGGGGACACCAGAGGCGCCAAGCAGAGGGGGCCGCTACCAGAGGGCACAAGCCACGAGCCGGGGCAGGGGTCTCTGACAGCAGGCACCCTCCTCAGCGCGGCCCGCGAACCCCCGGGCGCAGGCAGGCGGGGGAAGGCCGGAGGCAGCCGAAAGGCGAGATGCAGGAGGGAAGGGGGTCCGGGAGGGCAACGGAGGCGGCAGGGGCCAGCAAGCAGGCCCGGAGGATGCGGTCGGTGGTCGCAGGGGGGTGGCACAGCGCCCCGGCAGCGGGGCTTACGGTGTCACCAGCACAAGGGGGAGACGACGGACCTGGCCCCGCTGGAGACCCGCGAGAGCGCGCACCCCCCGGCCAGGGGGAGCGGGGCGCACGGGAAGGGGGCCGGGGAGGCACCCCACGGCGGGGGGGGGGCTACCAGCGGGGTCCCACCGCTGGGGGACAGTGCCCACAGCCCGGGGAGGGGGGGGGGGGGGGGGGGGTCCGGGACCAGCCGCGCCACATGGGGCCGGGCGCACACGAGGCCGGCGGCTCTCGGCTCCCCTCAGGCGGGGCCGGGCGGCGACCCCCGGCCGCTCCCCTCCGCCGCTCACCTCAGAGTCCTCTTTGGCCTGCGGCAGCGCGGGGAAGGCCGGCTTGGCGAGCTCCATGGCCGGGCGCTCTCCGGGCGGGGCAGGACCGGGCAGGGCGGCTATTTGGGCAGCGGGCCCGCGGGCTCCGGCTCGGGAGCGGCGGCAAGAGGAGGCGGAGGAGGCGGCGGCGCGCTCAGCCGCTCGCGCCCGGCCGCCATGCTGCTGCTGCTGCTGCTGCCGCCTCTTCCCTCCTCCTCCTCCTGCTGCTGCTGCCGCCGCCGTCGCCGCTCCCCCTCCCTTCCGCCCGCCCCCGGGCTCCGCTCCAGCGGCGGCAGCGCCCCCACCCCCGCCCCGCCCCCAACCAGCCGCCGCGCGCGAGGGCGGGGCCGCCAACGGCCCGAGGGGCGGGGGCCCGGCGCGCGCGGCGGCCGCGCCCCCGCCGCTGTGAGGCGGCAACGGGCGCGCGCGGCGTCGCCCTCTCCCTGTCGGGCCGTCGTGAGGCGAAGCCGGGCAGCGGCGGGGGTGCCCCCCCACCCCGCACCCCTTCGTTAACTCCTCGCCACCCCAATTAAGAACTTCTACAACGGGCCCTCTGCCCGCCGCGGCTTCCAGGCGATCAAGGTCCAGTCGACGCACAGGCCCAAAGCGCCTCACGCCTGGGCCGCCACGGCACTTGGGCATGCTCCCCACCATGGCACCATGGCGCAGCCGTAACGCTTCCAAAGCTGTTCTTCTTGCTGCTCCACCCTGCTGTTGCTTGTAGCCTTTTCCTCCCCGTGCACAGATCAAACTGCTTCCATTTCGGCCAGCAGACACTTATCTGCCATCAGAGAGACACTGCTTGCCTCCCCATTTGAGCTGACACTGTAACGGGGGTTATCTTCAAACAGGGCCTCTTTGTGCATGGGAGAGGCCCTCTGACACACCAGTCTTGGGGCAGGAACCTATTTCTCTGCTTTGTTTGAGGTTACCTGGTCCCATGTTCTGCTGGACTCTGAGGGTACCACCCCAAACTATTAAAACGTTTTGCTTATTTGCTCATTTCCCGCCTTGAGAAACCTTTGACGATCACGTTTCAGCAACTGTTCCTTCAGCACTGCAACTTCCTTTCAGTGAACGATGGAAAATGAGTCGGCAAAGGAAAAAGCGACAGCAAAACTGCAGCTCCCACCTAAAGCTGGCATCAAGAATAGGAACAGGGATGTGTGTCAGTAGCCTTACTTATGCCTGAACTTCAAAAACGAGCTATAAACATTCACAGGGCTTCCAGAAACAGTTTGCCACCTTTTACCCTCCTCCAAGGTAACACCAGAAGCTCAGCTCACTGTTTATATCACTGCAGTGCTCAGAAACTTCTAATTGTTCCAAGCACACTGGCTGTAGTGCTCAGACCTAGAAGCTCTGTACAAGCTGCACTCAAAAGAGCCTTACGGTAAACTAAAAGTGAGATTTGCATTTTTACTCTCCTGACAGAGTCATGAGAAGAAGTTTTCACACTAACCAGGAAAAAAAAAAAAGGCCGTAATAACCATTAGCCATATAAACATGGAAATGTTGTTACCTGTCCTGTTGTAACTGTTCCACACCCTACGCTGTTTTGTCTCACGCTGATGGGGGAAGAAATAGAACATGGCTATTAAAACTGCCAGGGAGATGCTGTTAAGCAGCATGTTTCCTGGGAAGTCTAGAGTTAATCTAATGTATTTGTCTGTCAGCTGAGCATGCCCAGAGGATTAGTTAGGATAATTAAAAGTAGTCAGAAGTACAGTCTAGTAGACTACTGTTCCAGCCCAACATTTAGGTAAGTTGCACAGTGCAGTCAATCTGCATGCACACCCCTCAGGTGGAACTGATTGGGAAACAAAAAGGCATAGTGACAGATGCCCTTAAGAACACCAGCATCTTAGCCTCTACATTTTTGTTTCAGTGATTACTCAGCTGCAGCAGTCAACTTTCAGGGAGCACAAAGGCAACCAGCATATGGCCAGTTTCCAGCCTCAGAAGGTAAGTTGCATGGCAAAGCCCCGTTCAGCGCTCCAGAAGTATTAGGTACCCCACTTGGTGCACCTAAAGCACTGCAGGTTCAAATTATATTGGACAGTTCCTGTCTATACAGAGCAGCTGAAATGGGAACTTGGAAAGGAAATCCCATCTCGCCTATCTCCCCCACCCCCCCAAAAGCTGTAACCAAAACTTTTACCTATCAAACTGCTGTCAGTTTCTCCACCTCCACTTGGATGCGTTTGTCTATAGCTGGCATTCAGGACAGGAGTTATCCCAGCATAAGGAAAGACAGCAAACTTATTTAAAAGACTCACTGACTTCCTGCAATAATTACGCTAGCTCAGCTAAATTCTCTTCCCAGACTTCAGCAGTGGAGTAAACACCGCTTGTCTCTCCTCTGTCTGAGAGGGTGGCCTCCATTTGGTATGTAAGGCATAGGACTCCAATACAATCCCTACACCAGGGAAAAGTTCCTCTTCAAAGTCTGAAGACACATAATTCAACCCTCTTCAACAGTTACAGAGAAGGTACACCAGGATAAGCAGATTTAAACAAGTTTTATTCATAAATTGTTTGGGGAAAGGAAATTTACCGATATAAAAAAGTCACAAAACAAAATTACTTTCTGAAAAGTCTGCTAACCCTTTCAGGCACATTTATAAATTCCAACCGTAACTGCTAACAGAACACGTCTCCACACATTTTACTTAACCTGGGCTGTAATGAATATTGCATTTCAGAATTGTACAGAAAACACACTTGTGCAGCCAACTTGCAACTAGCGTTACCAAATTACTAGCTACGTTACACAAACACCTTAAAATAATAAAGAGGAACATTATTTCTCTCTTTTTATACATTAATCCAGCATGACATGTGCAGTCAATCACAAGTTATATGGTTAAACAGGTTTGTAGTCAAGCTTGGACTCCAGCTTCTTAGAATCAGCCACTTTTCTCACAGCTTTCATGAAGTCTTCCTGAACTACAAAGTCATGATCAGCACGGATCGCAAACATACCTGTGAAGAGTAATTTAACAGGAATAAGTTGGTGCTTCTTGCAGCAACAGTAGAGAAGACAGTACATAAAGAATCACTCAAATTGAAGTGAAAACAGATCCAAGTTACACTGTTAGCATGTAAACTTTTACATGCAGGTACTGGATGTGAGGAAGAGAAGTAAACTTCAGTGAGGTCACCTTTCTGAACTAGGTGATTGCTAAGATGAAATTTATGACTTGTGTGAACTATGAGTGCGTACGTACTGTGTTACTCAGTCTTCTCATGCAGGCAAACCCTACAATGAATTTACAATGTGGAAAAAGCATGTAATAGTATTAACTCTCCAGTCACCCAGGTACTAAGAAACTTGGATTCTTTACAAAAAGGAGAAAAAGGGGTACCGTCGCTGTTTCTGGAATCTTTTTAGTTCTCATGGGACAATATGACATATGTCACAATACTCGGCCAACAAGTGGTTAGAGGCCAGCTCCAGTTCAGAAATGACATGGCTTGGTTTTTCCTCCCATTGAGCTGAATCTGAACTACAAATAACCTTTTGTATCACACATGCCACAGGATAGTGCCCAAATCCACGTAACTCTGTGTGATCCAGCTTGCCTACGGCATGGGATATTAGCAGATGTCATGTCACACGAACGCAATGCTGCTGCTCTGAACTGGCAGCAGATCTGCATGTATCAGCTGGACTGCTGCTGTGCCCAGCTGGTTTATCTGCACACCTGCTAAAAGACTTGTTACTCATCGGTAACCTTAGAGGAAGGATGTAAAGAATCAAGTTCTGGGTGACTGTACAGATCATAAGGAAACTTCGAAGAAAGCAAAAATATTTTCTTCCAAGTTGTTCCATTGAAGCTTCAGGGCGTATCACCAGGCTGCTGCTAATGCTTAACAGTCCAGATGTGTGTGCCATGCTGTGAAACGTGCAACTCTTTCGGCATTTTGGTACTGTCCAGACACTAACATTTCCATTAAGTAAATGCTATCTAGCCCTTAAGAAAGGAATACAAAAAGTGAGCATCAGTGAACAAGTGCTGTGTTCCAGCAGAACATTTTTGACTTCCCGATTTTAATCCATTGACAGAAGTATCAGAGAACCAGCTTGAATGTTCAGCATTAACCAAGACTTAGCACACCAAAATTAAGAGTTAAGAAAATACCTGCTTCAGTACAGACATTTCTCAAGTCTGCTCCATTAAAGCCATCTGAAAGCTTCACAATTGCTTCATAATCTATTCACAAAACATTAATGCCAATTAGAAATAAATTCACACTTCTAATTACAGATGCCAACAAAATACATATCCAATTAAGACTCTACTTTGATTTTACTGCAAATAGATAGCTGTCCACTAGACTGATACGTTAATTTAACTGAAATCATCAGCTGTCTTACCCCTTCCATTAAATATACTGCAGAAATGTACTGCAGCCAAAAGCTTGTATTATATAATTAAATCCCAAAGTCACTAACTTGTGGTTACAAGCATCAACATGAAATGCAAGAAAAGCTACATCAAGGCAATATTCTTATCATTTAAATGATGTAACCAACCAGAAAACTTATCTCCAAGTGATCATAACTCAGTCTCTTCCCACTTAAAATAACTGCACCTACTAAAGGCATCTGATGTCTTGATATATTAAAACTGGTATTTTATGCACATATACTTACTAAAATCGTGGCTACGGTTCTAGTTATTAGAATCATTTTCTAAAACACTGCACCTGTTAAGCCTCCAGCAAGTTTTGGCTTTTGCAAGGCTGCTGATTTAAAAAAACAAACAAAAAAAAACCCAAAAAAAACCCACCATCAACTTTCTACAAAACTTTTCAAAACAGTTCACCTTCTGTATGAAATTCAAAACGTTTGAACTGAATATTTTTATCTTAAGAATCAAAAAAACCTTAAGAGATTAGGGTTTGTATTTTAATTCCATGTATTAATGCCACTGTATTTTAATTCCATGTAGCACAATGTCCAACAAACAAATTTTCCCATAACTGGAAAGTAAAAAAGAAAAAAAAAAGCAAAGGGACTAAGCAATATCAAACATTGCAAGGTTTATGAGTTTAGGTTCTTCCCACAGCAGGAGAATCTCATGCTGGAAACTGGAACAGGTCGTTACCTTTGAATTCTAATGCAATTCATACCCTGCCTTGCCGCTAAGTTCTGGCCTTCCTTTCAGGATAAAGCTGAGCATTGCAGTCTTCCCACATCACATTCTGAAATTTAGCTAGTACCCATCTGACATCTCAAGTTGTTAAAATGGTGTAAACAAATGATCCTACCCTGCTCCTACTCCAGTGCCCAAAGATACAGGAAACAGGATGAAGTACTTTACATCAGGTTCATTATTTGCTTTGGAGTGCCTTCTCTACCTTAGACTACGGTGGCATGCATGCACGCATGTTTAAGCCAACAGTGATACTAAGAAAGGCAATCCTTATCCCTCTCACCCTCCCCCAGCTCACTCCCACTCCCGAGCCATCCCCTTTGCTGAGCTGCAGCTGTTTATGCAGCCAGATGGTGAACGAGATCAGTTCCACTATCCAGATCCTGCTGCCTGGCTGCATGAATAGCTCATGTCAGCAAAGAGCCAGGGGCTGGGAACAAGCAGGCAGGGTCTGTGGGGCCTTACTGAAATAAAAGGCAGCCAAATGTCATTTTAAAGGCAAATCACAATTACTTTTTTTTTTAAGAAAGCTCTTAAGTGTCACTGTGAAACTAAGACTCTGGTTAGCTTAGAGGAACACAGTCATTAAATAAACCTTCCCCATTTCACCCAATAGATACTTCTCCCCCTTAACCTCTGGGGAGAGCGATCTACACCACTAACCAAAGACAAGCCTTGTTCCAAACAACGTTTTCATTACACCGTCTCCAAAGTAAGTTGCTCTGTGACTTTTAAAGATTCTTTAGTGTTTTCAGATTTCTGCAGTAACAATTCTTCTTTCTTTGCAGAGAAGGTGGGGGGGGGGGGGGGGGGGGGGAGCTAATAAGAATGCTGTTACTTGCATTAAGCTATTCCTTTAGAAACAGGAAAGTATCTGATGAGAATCATGTTGATTTTCCAGTTTACAACTGTGCTCCAAGGGTTTCTGTTCGGTTTTCCTTTGCAAAGGAAGACTTAGCAACAGTTCAATCAGGATGCATTAAAAGAAAAAAAAAGTAGAATCCCAAGAGAAGGAAAGTTGGGTGGCCAGTGTAAGGGTAAGAATTAGAAGGGCAGAGTCATCCTAACAACTCACACCCTTCATATTTTCACAAACAGAAGTAGGAAGGATATCCAGGTAGCTTCCTACTTACCTATTTCACCATGTTTAGTGATAGGACCTGCATGAATCTTCAAAATATCTAACCTGGCTTGTTCATTTGGTAGATCAATATCTAGGAAGAAATACAGCTTTAATAAAAGCAGAAAAGCACAATTCATGTGGATATCTTCCTTCCAGCCACTGAGAAGTAGTAACTCACGGATTTTTCTATCCAGTCTTCCAGGCCGCAGAAGTGCAGGATCCAGAGTGTCTGGTCTGTTCGTAGCCATAATCATTTTAACTCTGTGCAGAGTATCGAATCCATCCATCTGATTCAATAACTAATAGAAAACAGACGTTTGTTTTTAAACAACCCAAAACCTTCCTAGTGAGATCTATTTACTTATTTTCTGTGTGTTTTCAGCGAGGTGTAAAAGCAGTAAAGGTAAGTCAGAAAAAAATGCTACAAGCCTTTTAATGAAAGGCTGCAAGCTCCCTGAGTATTCTATAAGAAATAAAGAGCTGAAAAGAGACGCTGAAAATGTTTTGCCCAGAGAAAAAGATACTGAGCAAAGCAGAGCTCAAACGTGAAAGATGTGGCTAAAACAATAAAGCAATGAAAACAGTGCAAGGACTAAAGGAGCCAATGGCTGGCTGACACATTTTAATTGTATTGCACTAAGTACAGGACATTCAAATTAGACTTGGAGAACAGCCTCTAGAATACTAATACACACATACGAAGACATTTCATTGTGAAGATTCAAAGTACTTGCTCTTTGGTCACAGTAATTTAATTCTTTATGTAAGGCAGACACATTCTTTTGAATGAGGCACACTGCTTGCAAACATAGGCCAATGAAGTTTCCCATTAGCTTCAGAGTTCTTAATTGTCACCAATGGTTTTAAAATTCTCTTCACACAACCCAGTTTACCAGACCAATTAGCAGAGAAACAAAGAAATACAACTACTTCTCCTAGTTTTGAAAATTGAATTGCAACAGTTCTAAAATTGTTAAGTGTCTGGGACTAAAAGAGGGGCCCTCCAAAACTTCAAAGACTATGCAGTAAGCAGCAGCAAAGTCAAGTCACAGTAAGAAGAGAAAATATCCCAAATAATTTTCACAATTTTAAAGATTCTTTCAATTTGTCTCCAAGTTGAATTCATGGCTGAGTTATCAGGATGTGCAGCTGTCTTTTGTAAAAGTATCACCTAGTTCCTTTTTAGCTTAAGATTATTAACTCGGAAAAAGTTCTACCAAGCCAGACCATAGTGTAACAATTCCCATCTGTGTTATTATTTAATACACAAGATGTAGTCAGGGATCAGACACTCACCTCCATCAGAGTCCTCTGAATTTCTCTGTCAGCTGAGGTGCCTTCAGAAAAACGACGACCACCTGCAGCATACCAAACTCTTAAGTTATAATAGTATTATATGGAGGCAAAAATAATACAAGTCTGAAGACAATTAGGTATCACTTTTAGACTGGGGGGAAGGAGGGGTGGTATTTAAAGAGTTAAACACACACATTTTTAAAATGCTTTTTCATATAGTAAGAAATATCCAAGCCAGATATGAACAGGTATGGTTCTAAGCTAGCTGCAATAGCTACAGGAAGAAGCTGAACCACTTGTCTCATTATGTTTCTTCTGAACAAACACGCACACGGTCTCTAAAACAACAGATCATGGCTTCATAGCTTATTTCAGCATTAAAAGGAGACTCTAACCATCCTCCAGGCCATTAGCCTTACCAATAGCATCTATCTCATCCATGAAAATGATACACGGCTGATGGTCTCTGGCATAATTGAACATCTCTCTGATCAGTCGTGCACTTTCACCAATGTACTTGTCCACTATCGAACTTGACACAACCTTTTGAAAGACAGAAGACATGTGGATGAAGAGACTGGAGAGCAAACAGATCAAGCATGTGTATGACCAGAGGAGTAAGTGTACACTACCTTTAGGAAGTTGCAGTCAAGCTGGCTAGCAACAGCTCTGGCCAGAAGTGTTTTCCCTGTACCTGGACAGACAAGAGATTGAAGCTGTTTAACTAGTAATAGAATACTGCATGCTACTGACGTCCAAAAAAAGAGAAGGAATGAAAAAAGAAGAAGAAAGGAATAAAAAAAAAAAAAGGAAACACAAGAAGAAAAGAAAAACAAAGAAGGCTATTACCACAATTTGAGAGTGACAGCTAAGCATTCGCTATCCTTTCATGAGACTCACCAGGGGGGCCATAGAGCAAGCAGCCTTTTGGAGGTATAATTCCCACACGCTGGAATAATTCTGGGTTTGTAAGTGGCAATTCTATTACCTATGAAAAGACAGATAAACAAACAAAGACTGTGAGTTTTAAAATGGATCAGCAATCCCAGGAAGCTAATGGTACACTCGTCAGCCTGTTTTCCAGACACCTGTATTCTTATGTATCTGGGCAGCATATTTTGTATGAGAAACAGTCCAGTAAGAAAACATCAGATTGATCTAATGGATTGATCCACAATCCTGCCCTCGTTGCTCAGACTTTAACTCTGCAACGGCTTGTTTCCCTCAACACCGCTCAAACCATGTTTTGCTGCTGCCTTAACACCACTACCCAGAGTGATTCCAGTAGCTTTTGTGCAAAATTCAAGTTTGCTTTGCTGGTTGTCAATCCTAACTATGCCCTCCCACTTGACTTCATGGCACTCCCTTAGCCTAAAGGGTCTTGGATTCTTCAAACCCTCTTCTTTGGAGGATTTTCTTCATTTTAATCTCAATCCAAGCTTCTGTAACAGCAGAGATAAGATATCGCCAGTTTGAGAACTGGGCTTGGTAAGAATAATCTTTCCCTGCTACTGCTAAGTAAGCGCACAGCACACAAACAATCTCTGCTACAGTCAGTTAGCTCACAGCAGCACGAGTTCTTCAAACACCCGCATTCCTGGGCAGGCTTGCACAGCCGGCAGCACTGATGCCCCAACGAACAGGATTACTTCAGTATGAGCGTACCAGCACCCCACCATCATGCTGCTGTTTGCCACAAAGAGAATTACAAAGCTGAAAAACATTTAAACAATGCTTCAGAAGTTATCTTCCAATATAGGAAAATGAGGTCTAAGTTAATGAAACATGGGAAGCACTAATGTAGTAGGATCCTTTAACAGTCTGTCTCACGATAGTTTAGGATAAACATCAGTAACACATTTTTGCCCTGAAAAACTTCATTCAGAACATACACCACTATCTGATATGTGGGTTTGAGATATTGGATACCTCTCGCAGTTCTCTGATTTGTTCTGACAACCCTCCAATCTCCGAATATGAAACATCCCCTGGATCTTCATGAGACATATTATAAACCAATGGATCCACTTCCCTTGGCAAATATCTGGAAAAGAAGAGTTAAGAGTAGACATTTTTCATGGTGCAGACACATTTATAAAGTTATTGCAATAAATTTTACAGCAGCTATGAAAATTATTTTTCTCTAACCTTGGTAACAAGACAAGTATGTTTGTTGAAAAAACAAAATAAACCCCAAACCTAGCAAACTTGTTCAAGTTTTAAACCAAAGCCTGAAACACCGCTGAAAATGCTGAGTTGTAACTGAATTTTTTTGTTTTAGAAGAACAACCAATTTCTTTTTAAACTATATATAATAGATGCATAAGCATTCTCTCAGAGTAATTGTCCTTACATAAGCGCTGCTTTGCAGAAAACATTTACAAAATATTACAGAACCGATTACATAAAGGTTTGAATAACCTACTCGGATCACTACTTTTCCCCCTTTATATGATGAGCAGAAGAGCAGCTGTAGAGCAGAAACCTACCTCATAATAGTCAGGGTGGTCATATCCAGAGCAACTCTTGTCCCCGGCTTCAGCTTACTTTTGTCAAGCTAGATCACAAAGAAGGTATTTCAATTAGAACCACGCTCCAAAACAACGTATGGTTTTAGCCAAGATGCTTACTGTAGCTTGCACTCTTTGCTCAATCACACACAAGAAGAAAACAAGGCTACTGAGCTACATGCCAAGCAGCTTATTTAGTAGACTGTATCCTGTTACCACCATATTCACAAATGCTTAAACTGGGAAAAAGCTGGCCAGATGTTTCATGGGAATACAATCTTCAGAAGCAGCAATCCAGGAGCTGGCCTAGATCAATGAACCAGCTGTCACAACTGGACACCAGCTAAGCTAAACCAGACCAGAAGAATTTTTGTTAACATTGAAATGGGTCATTGAACAGCAAGTCATTAACTTACCTCTACCACTTTTGAAAACAAATACTATTTTCTAGACTGTAATTATTTTTATCTTTCTTTTAGTGCTGTCAATCTGACTGGATTAGTAAGAGATCTAATCCTCCCCTTTGCTCGACACAAGACAGAACCAGTTGTTTCAAAACAAGTAAGCAATCCTTCCAAAACACACAAAACAGCCTGCCTATTTAAGTCTGAACTTGTCACCCTTCTACTCAACAGCCTTCTCATTTCTGGACTGACAGAAAGGGTGAACAGATGTTCCTAACCTATTTTCTCCAAGCCTTCCATCATTTGCATATTTTCACATATCCACTTATATCCCATCTGCAAAGTCAGCCGTTCCAGTTATTCTCTTGGTAACATTTACCTCAGATGCCCGACTCATCTGCCTCAGCAGTTTCTGTCTGCTTACTCTTTTTTTATGAGATTTTTAAACACATTAGCAGTCCTATTCCAGTACACCCTGCTAAATTCTGCTGGGATTAAAATAACTAACTTGTGTTTCTCACCTTGTTTTTAGGAAACCTGGTCCAATCTCGCTACTCACACAACCCAACCTTGAACAACTTTCATAGAGATTACCTCACCGCTTTATAATTTTTTTTAAGAGGCGCTCAATCCACTTTTGAAGAATATGAAGCCTATTTATTCGATGGCATCTGAACAAGGATTTTGACAGCTGTCTACAAGCACTGCCTGAAGCTTCCCATCACCCCTGCTGTAGGGATTTATAAGGTCACTTGCTCACGTGGGTCCTCGAGTCTCTAGTAGTGTTTAGGATCAAATTGTCACTCTATTACTGGGGGCATTAGTAAGACCTCTTTCCAGCTGCCTAATCTTAAGAAATCTGTAAAGGCTTGAAATTCTATCAGATTCAACATTGACCAATAGATCAAAGTTATGCTGCAGTGAGAAGAAAACAAAGAGAAACCTTGAATTCCTTAGGAAATGCACTTTACATAGGGAAGTAATTTTGTTTCAATTTAAACAGCGTCACTCTCCTTCCTCAGTGGCACAACCACAAGGACTTTAATTAGAAACTAGTTCTTCTAGTCTGTGAAACACTCCATGGGAAATTATTTGCCTTGATATTTTGACATTTTGAAAACAATCATGGATATGTTTTTCTAGTCTCTGGTATCAAATAAAGGATCTTTTAAGATCAAAAGAGTGTTTTTACTGAAGAATAAACTTGAAAGTACATGCTGCAATGCCAGGTTTGTCCAAGCACAACCTAGTCCTTAGCATTTGTCTCTGTTTCAACACAGAACCTCACAAGACTACTTCACATGCCCCTAGGTGGAATTAAATACACTTATGTTCCAGAAAAAAATTTTGTTCACTCTGGCAAAAGAAAATAGTGAGTCTACACCACAACATCTTGAAGGGTATGAAGCTTAACATTATGTGTTTGAAGAGCATTTCAATAGTAGCAATTCTTGCAGTTCTTTTATGCAAGCAAAAATATATCACATCAGCATGCTCAAGGAAAGTCAAGGACATTTGTGTATATACTACAGGAACCAACACACTTACTGGTGCCTACACTTCTCAAATAGTTTGTCTCTAAAAGGAGGAGAAAAGGTCCATCCTTACTGAAAAACACACACCACAGGAAAATATTTGCTGCACAACTTTTGTTCAGTGCTTACTGCTTAAGTATTGTTAATTGTGGGCCTTCACCTGGAATTCCTCTGACAGCTGGAAACCCCTCTCTGCCCCTCTTTTTAAATTCTTCAGAGTACAACAGGCTCCCCACTCTGCCACTTGCTTGTTGCCTCTGGGCTCCTACAGCCATCACCATACCATTACAGATGAATCATTAAAACAGAGTTGGTTAACTTTTGGATATTGGAGTTCTATCACACCGTGCTTCAATTTAACTTCCACGTACAAATCTTAAGCTAATCCAGAGATTTGTGGCACTGCAAAACCATTTACATGTTAGTCTTGTGAACAGATTTTTCTGTCTTTACATAGCATCAGTAAGAGTTCAAAATTCTGTAATGAACATCAGATTCTCTTCAGAAAGAGAAATAAAAGCCACCTCTAACATCAATACTACCCAGTGCTCCTTTTACTGAAGGAATTCCTATTTTTCACCACTTCAATAATACAGGAGAACGTGCCACAATCATGATGTGTTAAAAGCTCAGCTGAGGTTACCTTTCTCCACCACAAAGGAATTAGTTCAAGATGCACTGAGAGGTCAGAGCTGTTAAAAGATTTTGCACTTACTTGTGCATTAAAATAAGCAAGTAAAATGCTGCTGCCTTCTCAGCATGCATAACGTTCCCTGGGGTCACCACTTCTGTTTAGAGATACCTTACAGCTTCACATTTCATACATATTCTTCTCTGCTTCCACTTCTCAAAGTCAGGAATGTAACAAAATAAAATTTAAAATGTAGTGAAATTTAACTAGAGATTCACTTTGCTCCCCCAAAAGTTCTGCAATTGTAGAACACTTTCACCAACTATTCTGGTTCCTGCTTAATAGGCAGCTTTGGTAAGGAATAGCAAATCTATGGGGTTTAATTACTCTAAGTGGGTCACACTCAGTGCTCAGTTAACCAACAAGCATTTACATCACATCTGCAACAGATTGCTTTACGTTTTTAATAAAAATAAAAAGCAAATAATACCTCTAAGTAGTTGTTGCTGATTGTAGCAGATGGATTATGCTGTAAGCAAGGTTCTGCATTAAAGTGTCTAACTTCTATAGGCTATGATGTAGGTAAGAAAGCTGTTGTCCTGTGAACTAGAAATGCCAGGGCTTTTTTTAACCATCATTAAGGACGAATAAAAATCCCTCAAAGTGTTTATAACAGAGGCCTTAACTACCATAATTATTTACGGGAGTGCAAAAGCATTAGAAAAAAAACAACATATACAGTTACACAACATTACATCTAAAGCTCAGCACTGTGACAGCAATGGTCACATGCTGCATTCACAACATAGTAATGGAGACCTTACACAGCTGATCAATTTTCATCGTGATGATTAACTTTCAGAGAGTTCAAAATCAGACAGAAAGACATAGCTTCAACTCAAGGAAAAGAATAAAACACACGTGAAGTTCCAGGAATGTTGTGAACTGCTTTGTCTTTACTAAGAAGTTACACTACTACCAGCTACAAAAGGAGAGGGCAAGCAGATAGTGGTATAAAACAAGGTGCTATACCTATTAAAGAAGAAAATACTTAATCCCAGTACGGACATTAAGGACCCAGCTTATGAAAAACAATGTTAATATTCAACCAAAACAAAACTTCGAACCAATATTCACATAGACCAGTTACCTGACGGCGACAGCCAACCACATATCTTGGTCCATTTGTAGCCTTCACAATGACTGGAGAGAGAAGAAAACAAATCAAATGTACTTGATTCACTGCTCTGAATTCTGCTTTTGAACTATTCAGTATGTTATATTTTTCTGCCAATACTTAGATTACCAATACTCTTAATTCTTTACTCCTCAGAATCATTAGCCAGATTTTAACTACAAAAGTTTATTTTCAAGATCTCAAAGAATCTAACACTCCAGTCTACTTACATTTCTCTTCTGTTAGCTGTTTAAGAACTTCGCCAACAATCTGCAAAAGAATAAACACAGCATTAACCTACAGATAAATTACCATTGCAAAACAACATTAAATTTGTGTTTCAGGACATGGAAGATGACCATCAGCTTTGAAATTCTTTCTCTTGCTTCACGCTGCTTGCCAGTACTTTTATTTCTTTAACACATTTCTGTAACCAGGACACAGAAAACTTCTCTACCCCACGTGCTCAGTATGCCCATTACTGATGGTAAGGCCCCCATTTCTGTTAGCCAGACTGTTCCCACTTAGTCTCTCTTGATGCCAAAAATGGACTTAAATGCTATTTCCAGCCAAGTTCACTGTCAACCACCACCACAGGATGCTACAATCTCATTTTTCTTACATACCTGCCCGACACTCTGCAAGGCCTTGAGATCGTTTTCTGATTTTTCATATTGCTTGGTGAGCTCTTTCAGCTGTTCCCTTACTAGAAAAAGGAAACAAACACAGGATTTAATCCAACAAAAAGGGACGATCACGCCCTTTTCGCAGCCGAAAAGCGGCGGGTAGAGCTAGGCTGTGGGAGATCGCACACCAAGCCCTCCTCCTGCAAGCACTGCTGCTCAGCAGCTCCAGAGCCTGCACACCCTCCGCACAGCGGTGCCTCTCACTCGTGACAGCGCTGCAGAAAGACATCTAAAAGACCAAGCCAGCCTTTAAAAAGCTCCAATTCAAAGGCGTCCGCGCCTCTGCACAGCACTGACAGGGGTACGGGAGGCCACGCTGCTGCCACAACGCTGTACAGACGGCACCGCAACAGGACAGCGAAAGGCTGACAGAAAAACATTACGGAGGGGGGAAGCTGCGAAAGAGATCTGCCCGGCTTCATCCCAAAGCGAGGGGGTTCCCAGGGCCCGGCTCCCAGGAAGGAGCGGGGGGCCCCGGCGCCAGACCTTGCCCGCCCGCTCGCCCCTCGGCCGGGCGGCCGCCGCTTCCCCGCGGGGCCCGGCCAGGCCCATGACGAAGCGCGGGCACCGGCACGGCGGCCACCGGGTTCCCTCTGGGTTCCCCGGGCGCTCAGCGAGGGTGAGGGCGCGGGGCAGCGGCCCCAGGTGGGCGCTCACACTCCTTGAGGCGGCCGTCGATCTCCTTGTGCTCCAGCAGCTTCTTGCGGTAGTCCTGCAGCGCCTTGTCTCTCGGGTCCGCCATGATGAGCAACCGCCGCTCATAGGGAATGCCGGGAAGGGCCATGGCCGCCGGGGGCAGGGCCGCGCGCCCGCCCCGCCCCCCGGAGCGCGCCCCCGCGCCCGCCCGCCCTGCCACAGCGCCCCCCACCGCCGCGGAGGGGGCGTGCGCGCCCAGCGACGCGCATGCGCATTGCAGCAGGCGCCAACACGCAGCCGGGCTGTGGGTAGGGACCGGCCTCCGCGCACACGGTGTGGGCCTGTGCTTATGTGCGGGTGTGTATACGTGCGCCCGTGCGCACACGCGTGGCCCGCGGTGTCTGGCGCGGGTGACAGACAGGCCGAGCCTCCTCAGCAGCCCCCCGCGGCTCCTCTCCTCGGCTGCCGTGTGAGGGTTCCCTCTCGCAGCCGCTGCCCCGGGCCTTGGCCGAATGGGAGTTTTGAGACCATCAACAGAAAAGCCGGGTCACTAGGTTACGGCCTGGTTAAAAACGCTATTAGTGGAATCCGCGAGGATTTGTTTTCAGTGCTGGCTGTTAGTAGTTTACGGCTTAAGGAGCAGCGGCTGCCTGCAGGTGCAGAAGCTGGACGTGTCCCTTGCACAGCCAGGGCCAGTACAAAAGGCCCGTGGGCCTGTGAGAAAGCGGGGCACGATGGGCCGCGGCAGGCCGAGGGCTGTTCCCTCTGGCGCTGCGCTGCTCGCCCGCTCTCGGAGACCGGCAGCGTGCCCTCACGGGCCCCGCCCCACCGCGGGGCCAGCTGCCGCCCCTGGCCCCGCGCGGGCCGGGGAGTTCCCAGGCACTGCCCGGAGCAGGTGGACCTGGGCCACAGGTCTCCCCCCCGGGACGCCGGGCCGATTGCTGCGCTGGCACGGCAGGCAGACCCGGGACAGCGCCCACACCGCAGTGCCCGGCCGCTGCCGAGGGCCTCGGGTCAGCAGCACCTTTGCGGGCGCGGGCTCTGACCGCGGGCTGGCTTTCGCCCGCCTCCCGGCAGGGCCACCCTGTCCCGACACAAGTGAGTCACCGCGGGCGAGAAGTTGGGCAGCCTTCCCGGGCCGCCTCCCCGCTGCCCGGTGAGGGCCCGGACGCCCTTCCGCTGCCGGCAGCCCCGCGGGCCGGGCCGGGCCGGGCCCTGCTGCGTGCGGCGCTGCGCGTAGCCGGCGGCGGCCGCGCCCCCGGCGAGGGGCGGTGCGGTGCGGTGCGCGGCTTCTTCAGCCGGCAGCGGCGGTGCTGGCGTGGCGAGATGGCGGCGGGCAGAGGGGTGCTGCGGGTGCTGGGGCTCGCTGCTCTGCTACTGCCGGTGGTGCCTTGCGGGCCGCCTGGAGCGGCGGAGCGACGCTGCTTCTGCCAGGTGGGCTCTGCTGGGGAACGGGGCAGGCGGCGGCGCTCTGCGTGGGGCTGGGGCTCCTGCCCTCGGGGCGGGCGGCCCTTCCGTGGGCACCGCTGGGCGCAGGTGCCTCAGCGCCTCGGCTCCTCTCCGAGCATCGGGAAACCTGCTGGGAGGTGTCTAGAGCAAAGGGACTCAGGGGGTGACTTCTGCCGACTGAGCAGCCCCGTGCCCTCTTCCTTGCCTTCTTAACTGTATTCTCTCCCTGCCCCTAGCAGGAAAGGTGAGTGTTTCAGCTGGGGATGCAGGTCTTCCCAAACCACCCAGGTACCTCTTGTCAGCTGTGTCAGGGATGTGTGTTGCTCCAATGCCTGGGAGCTACCACATCCCTCCTCCTGCAGGTCTGCCTTTGCTGTTCCTCCCAACTGCTCTCCAGGAGAGTGTGATTGCAGCAGGTGCCTGTTACCCTACCCTACCATGCCCAGGGGTGAGCTGGGCTGCCCTGCTTGTTAAAGCTCTTCCAGGATTAATTCCCCTTGTGCCAGGCATGATACTGTCTGGCCTGGTGCACTTGGTGCACTTTCTGTTGATGTACAGTGATGAAGGGAACTTGGTACAGTCAACCAAGAGGTGAGACCAAGGAGCTGGATTTTGGGGGAACAGTCACTATGCAGATTCCTTTTGACTTAACTTTGAATATCTGAGATCAAGGAGCAGTGATGATACAATGCACATAGTGAACTTCTTAAAAGGAAGCTACTGTAAAGCCTATTCTTGCTGTATTAACATTATAGTGCTTAAATGTGAGTGAGAAATTGAGAGTGGAGAAAGAAAACAAATGCAGTTCTGTGCTTGGCGTTGACTTTATGCTCTGGATGAGTCTTGACACTTCAGTATTGTGTGGAAATGGTAAATACAAGGTATGCTGGTAAAGAATTGCACAACGTGTGTCAGTTCTGTATCTCTATAGGGGTTTTGCACGTACGCTTCCTCTGTAGTTGAAGTTTGTCTCCTAAGGATTGAAATCTGAGTCAAGAGTGTGGTATGGGGTAAGAAGCCCAAACCACTAAATGAGTTGGTATAGTAGTGGCTCGCAGGCTTTTTTCCTTGGGTAGGAGGAACTGGCGTACTTTTTACACTGTTTGTTGCAATGCACTTCTTGTTTATGGAGTAGCATATGCTTTGGTTTAGTTTTCAATATAAGTGTTCAGGTTCAAGATTTTTTTTTCCAGACTTTATTGCCTTTGGGAAAGTGTGTTATGTAGGGTGGCATTTCTCAGCCTTACTAACCACTTAACCTTATAAAAACCACCTCAGGTAATGAGGGCTGCCTCATCTTTTTGTAAAAAGAAAAATAATCTGATCATCTTGTGCAGAACTGGTCTAGTGGTTTTTATTTACCACCAAATAAAATATATAGGGCAAGCCTTAAATGATATGTTTTACCTCCCCTTACATACTTGAAGGCCTGGGTATAGCTTTTGGGTTCCTCCTGTGAACCATCTCTTGCTGTCTTATGAGCTTGTCAGATTAAGAAACCTTGTTGTAGGGTGAATGGAAGAGCTTTGACTTGTGTATCAGCCTGCACTGGGACAGCTGACAAGGGCTGCTTTTGAGACTGCTTGCTCTAGCAATATTTCAAATGCTGACTTAAGTGAGCCGTAATTCTGGAATGGGTGTTGCAGTCTTATCTCTTTGTACTGTTAAGAGCAATGCCTCACCTGCTTTTTTTTACTGTTATTTTAGCTCCTCAATTGCTTGGAGAGGTTGCTAACCAGTCCTGAAACTTTCATTAGAAACATCCATCTGTTACTAAAAATGCTGAAGTTTCACATACTCTTTCTGCTTTCCAATCTGTCTCATTAGTGCTGAATAACATTTCGATATCGGAGTTCCCTCGAACTTTACAGACAGCTCATCCCCCACCCAGATATTCCTGTTTGTATTAATGCTTTAGTCAGCCATGAATCAGTTCTATGTGTTCCTATTAATTATTGCTCATTTGTTGTTTACAGACTGATGTAGTTGCATTAAGGATGTGCTGCAGGTGTTTGGCAGACTGGGATTTTGATGAAGTTTCCGGCCTGGCAGAGGGCTGGTTTCCTTCGGGGGTGTTTCTGTGGCCAGTATGCCATCATTAGGGGTGAGTCTGGGCACTGAGAGGTACCTTGTTGTTACCTGAACACACTTTCAAGCCACTCTTGCGTTCTTGTTAAATTGATGTTCACCCAACAGCCTCCAGGGCAGGAATTCATACCTAGCACAGTTCCTGATCTCTCTGGGGTGGCTCAAAAGGTACTTTTGAAGTGCAGAGCAGCTGCAGATCCTTCTTTGCTAGCAGATGCTTGGACGTGCCATCTGACAGCACTTCCCCTCTGTGGTTTAACCCCATCCTGAGGCTCTCACACAAGATTTGCTTCTTGGTGAGCTCCAGCAGCCACAGTCCTTGTTTTCTGGGTGAAGGATGGGGGAGAAAGCACCTGGGCTGGCATATACTGCTTCAGGTCAGGTGCTGCGCGTGACTGTCCTCTCCTGGCTGCCAGCTCCTTGCTTAAAGTGTGCTGGCAAGGATGGAAGGGAGAACTAGCTGGAGCAAGTGCTACAAGCAGAGCCACAAGTCACTTGTGTGGGGCGACTGCAAGGAAGTTTCTTCTGGGCTAGTAGGGAAAGCATCTGCTTGTCATCAGCCTGGGACTGGTGTGGCTTGTCTAGAAAAGCAGGCAGCTGCCAGTGAAGTTGGTACAGGCTAAAAGCAACTCCTTGGCCACTGTAGCATTTCACCTTGAGCTTGAGTTGGAACTACCAAAGAAATACAGAAGGGTGCAAGGTCCCACATTACCACAAGAGAGGGGATCCTTCTGCTCTATGTGGCAGTGGTGAGGCTGCACCTGAGGTGCTGCGTCCAGTTCTGGGCTCCTTGGTACAAGAGAGACATAGATATGCTGGAGCCAGTCACGTGAAGGGACACAAGGGTGATGAAGGGACTGGAACATCTCTCCTATGAGGAAAGGCTGAGAGAGCAGGGACTGTTTAGCCTAGAAGAAAGATGGCTCAGGGGGATCTTATGAATGTGTGTAAATACCTAAAGGAGGGGGCAAAAAAGGAGCCAGGTTCTGAAAAAAGCCTGATGCCTAGTGACAGGACAAAGGACAACGGGCACAAACTGAAACACAGGAGGGTCCATCTGAACATCAGATAATACTAGTTTACTGTGAGGGTGACCAAGCACTGGCAGAGATCACACAGGGAGGTTGTGGAGTTTCCCTCCTTGAGGTTATTCAGAAACCATCTAAACATGATCCTGGGCAGCCAGCTCTAGGTGGCCCTGCTTGAGCAGGGGGATTGGACAAGATCACTTCTAGAGGTTCCCTCCAGCCTCAGCCGTCATTTATTCCCTTCCCTGTGCCCTATTTTAGCTGCAAGTGGGAAATGCAGAAAAGTTTGCTGCCTTTCTTGCCCAGCCGCGCAGTAGATGGTGGTGTATGGGTCTGGGATGGAACATGTAGCAAGAGAAGAAAGCCCTAAATCCACTGCCCAGGGGACATTTCAGTGACACTGAGGAAAGCAGAAAGAGTTGGGGAGAGACAGACCAGCAGTGCAGGGAAGAGCAGACTACGGGAGCCTGGGAGGGTAGTAAAGGAAGATGAAACAAAGGCCAGTCCCAAGGATTACACAGTCCACGTGTGGTGGTGTTTCAACTTGTGTTATGCATATAAGGTGGGTACGTCAGTGTGTCAGTGTTAAGGGATTGAGAGCGGCTGTTGTAGAGGGCCAGCCAAATGCCTTCCTCAGTGCTTACTCAGCAGCCAGTGTCACTTGTGTCATTCCTGTCCCACCAGCAGCTCCGTTGCATCTCTATCTGCTGGGCAAACCCAGCCCTGCCTGTCAGTCTCATGCTGGGTGGAGTGAAACCCATTGCTGCTGCTGCTCAGCTCGGTGATTCACAGATGCCAGCAAGCACATGGCACATGTTTGGGGCTGCATCAATTTCTGTTTAATCTTAAACTGTTCTAATTATTACAGGCTGAGGATGTAGATAAATACTTTAGGGAGGTGGAGGGAAAGTGTTTTAAGGCACCACCCATTGCAGGGCATGTTTGACACATGCTGTGGCTCAACTGCTCTGACAGCAGGAATTGAAATACAAAAAAGTGAGTCTGGCTGCATACAGGGCTGAAAGAAACTGGTTCTGGGGTAGCAGGCTGTCACAGAGCAAGAGGGAAATTGGGATGAAGACCATGCCCTGCTGAGTGGTCTGATACTGCCTGCTGCCCTATGTCTTAAAGCGGGTCAGTGCTGTTTGGTGGTAGCATCACTGGGGCTTTCATCTTGGTCTCTGAGGAGACTTGGCTCTTGATGCTGTCTTCTGTACCCCTTCAGCTGTGAACTCCGGTAGGTTGGGCACATACAGGCGGTATGACCATGCCTGGCTGAGCTTTTTTCTCAGCAGCCTGGTGGCTTAGGAGGCAGAGCAAGAAGGTAAGCAGGCCAGTGATGCCTGATTAGCTGTGTGCAGGCTAGGGAAATTGCCTGTTTCTGCACAGTCTGACTGAAATCCTTAGAGGAAGAAGGAGTTTTCTCTCTGATTTGAGCAGAGCTCATGTTTTCCCCAGCATTTCCCCTCTGTGCTGCCCTCGTAGGCATGTTCTTGGTGGCATTGTGGCTAATCTTCCTACCAGTGCTTTTCTAAACTGAGCAGTGGATGTTAGGAGATCTCCAAAGTATGACCCCCATCTACTCCTGAGAGCTGTGGGAGCATCTGCAGTGCTTCACTCTGGGTTATTTTCAGGATGATGTTTTGTCAGGTTGGTTCTGGCTTGAATTGGTCGCTAGATATAGCAAAGACAGGCCTGGTGCAAATGGTGCGTCCTGTTTCAGTTGAGGGCTTACTGGGTGCTCCAGTGTTACCTCTTACAGGGGTGTCATTGCCTTGGTGTGACATGTTTGTCTAGTGTGGATACAGAGAGCAGCTGAAGATTATTCACAGATCTTTTTGTAGGCCACTTATAGAATGGGTCTAAAAGCTGCCTGCCTCAAATGATGGCAAGTTTCCAGGAAATAAAAAATGTGGTTAGTGGGTTGTTTTTTTTTTTTTGTTGTTGTGATCTGTTTGGGTTTTTTTCCCCCTTCCTAATTTTGAAACAGCTTTAAATTGGGTAACTGGATTAGCAAATTGTTGCTGGTTTTTTTACAGGGGTGATTCAGGCTAGTGGAAAGCTTAATTACTGTGCTGTTAACCTTCATTGCCATGCAATATGCATGACAGAATGCAGTACATGTGTGAGGGTGATGCGGTGGGCTTCAATGTGAACACTAGAAATAGAAGTGAGCCTCCAAATCATGGTGCCTTAACAAGAATGATTTGCTCAAGTGGAGCAGGGCATTCTGGCATGCTCTGATTGATTTCCCTTCACTCCCTCTCAAATCAGTGTGGCTAAGCCCAAAATATCAAAGCCCTTTTGAAAAAAAGCTGTTTCCAAAGTGCTGATTTGGGCTGTAGAGTAGTCTGGGGGCTAGCGCCAGGATTCCTTTCACCTCTGTCCAGGGTGGCAGGAAGAAACTTGCCCTTGCCTTTAAGGTGCTCTGTGCTTAATCCAGGCTATTTCCCCACCACCACCCCCTCCCCATTTCAGACTATGTGCTCTGAGGGCAAGTGCTCCATTTCTGCCCTCCTTGCAAGAAGGAGGGTAGGGAGCTTCATTTCCACAGTAGTAATTATAATGCTTTATGTAAGTCGATGTGTAGCTCTTGTTGAATTATCTGAGGGCTCTCCGGAAATGCGTCAAGGCAGGTGGCTCATGTTTCTCACGTGGTGCTGTTTTTCTCTCTGTACACAATATATTTTGCTCTAATTGTGAAGGCTGGAGTAGCACCTCTGCTTTGGATTCAGCGAAGCTTTTTCTTGAGGCTTGCAGGATTTTACTTGCTTTCCTGGGTCTGATTGCAGAGATGCCTGTGGCTTTGGTCATCTGCTGCTTTTTCTGCAAGGAGGGTGATGCCTGCTTCTGTTTGCTGTCCCACAGCGTTCAGCAACCCTTAGGCTGGTTGAGTGCTTTAAAAGTAGGAAAAGGGGGAGCCCCTTAAATACAATTCAGCACCTTCTTAGGTCTTGTACATCCCCTACCTGCTTGTTTGTTCCTGGCCTCCCCTGGGGAGTTGCCACTCAGCAGTGTGCTCTGTTACGCTTCACAGGATCTGCCTGTGCCGGTCTTTCCAGGCTTATTCTGCTTGTCCCTGCTTCCAGCTTTCCTGTGCACAGAGAGAAGGCAGAGATTGCACGTAACCCCCTAGAACAGTGTAGTGGGGAGGACATCGCTTCTGTGCTGTCTGCTACCAGGGCTTTGTAGGCTTTCTGGGACAGAAGTGGTAAGAGGCTTTCTTATCACAAGCTGTGGCAAACATCCCATTCTTTGCTTTATAAATCAGCAATATCAACTTAGAACAACTCTCTCATCTTAAACCCCTGAATTTATACCAGGGAATGACAGCTTGCCATGTGTTGCTATATCAACATCCAGAAAAAATCCTTGGTGTGGTGTTGAGAGTGAATGAGTATTAAGACTTGATTTTTGTCGGGGTGATGGGATGAGATCCACCCCAAGGTACTGAGGAAGCTGGTGGGAGTGTTCACCAAGCTGGTCTCCATCATTTATCAACAGTTCCTGCCTAACCAGGGAGCTCCCAGTTGACTGGAGGTTAGCCAATGTGATGCCCATCTACAGGAGGGGCAGAAGGAGGATCCAGGGAACTACAGGCCTGTCAGCCAGACCTCAGTGCTGAGGAAGGTTATGGAGCTGACCATCCTGAGTGCCATCACGTGGGATGTACAGGACAGCCAGGTGATCAGGTGCCATCAGCATGAGTTTGTGAAAGACCCATCCTGCTTGACTGCCCTGATCTCCTTCTATGGCAGGGTGACCCTCTTAGTGGGTGAGGGAAAGGCTGTGGATATTGTCTACCTGGATTTTAGTAAAGCCTTTAGCACCATTTCCCACAGCGTTCTGGAGAAACTGGCTGCTCATGGCTTGGACAGGTGTACTGTTCCCTGGGTAAAAAACTGGCTTAACTTATTGTGCTCTACAGCTTCCTGAAAGGAGGTTGTAGTGAAGGTGGGGGGCAGTCTCTTCTCCCAGGTAACAAGTGATAGAACAAGAAGAAATGACCTCAACTTGCACATGGGGAGGTTTAGACTGGATATTGGGGAAAAGTAGTCTTCACCAAAAGGGTTGTCAATCACTGGCGCAGGCTGCCCAGGGAAGTGGTGGAGTCACCATCCCTGGAAATATTCAAAAGCTGTGTAGACATGGCGCTTGGGGACAGGGTTTAGTGGTGGGCTTGGCAGTGCTGGGTTAACAGTTGGACCTGATGATCTTAAGGGTCTCTTCCAACCTAAACAATTCTATGATTCTATAATGTCCCTGAGCACTCATCAGACATGCAAAACTACTTCTGTGTTGGCAACTCTGTCATCCAGACAGTAATCTATGTGTCAGAAAGCCATGGCTGCAGTTGTACTACTTTTTTTTTTTAATAAAAAACTTTTTTCTCCAGGGTTTGCACAGTTTGTTGAGTTGTTCAGGATGATGCAAGAAGCATTGGCTTTCTACATCAGATTTAGAACAAATTGCTAAATGGCTCTGAGGCAAGGAGAGAGACTGTTGCAGTTGTGATTCTGATTGTATCAAAAAAATGGCTTCAGCGAAGTTGATTAACTACAAGGACTTTCTTTGAGTGCTGTAATCTTTGGTGGCATTGTTGTTGCCGAACTGGTCCCTTATGCAAATGCCAGCTTTCACCTGTATGCCATCCTGCAGCCCTGACATCCTGAGGCTAGTCTCAAACAGGAACCTGAGCTGGGCGTATAGGTGGCTCACAGCTGTTACAGCAGCCCATATCCAGCTTCTTTTCTTGCTGGAGGTGGCCCTGGAAACATCTGTGATCTCTACAACTGTGTCTGGTATGTGGACGAGGGCTGTGTGACTTTTGTGTATGTGTGTGACAGTCTAGTTGAATGTGCCTGTCATATCTGCTTTTTAGAGATGGAAGAGTCCATCTGATGCCTATTACTCTGACATCAGTGAATTCTAATATATCAATGTGTGTTAAAGTGTTCCCAAACAAAACTGCCTGTCCCCAAGCA
Organism: Falco punctatus; assembly: GCF_963210335.1. Taxonomy (NCBI): domain Eukaryota; kingdom Metazoa; phylum Chordata; class Aves; order Falconiformes; family Falconidae; genus Falco; species Falco punctatus. Next base: position 38,252,561 of record NC_137587.1, on the reverse strand, counting down.
ACAAGTAGAGGACCCATCCTAAAGGGTGCATCAAAAGTTCTCTGACAAATTAGCAGTCTGGTTTGATGTTGTTTAATTCAGGTTACACTTACCTAGTTGACTGACTGGTAAAAGGAAAGAAAATTGGGTTTTTTGGGGTTTTTTTCATTGTCTGCAGTGTTAAAAAGTACTGGTGAAGTTGTTAGTGTTCAGTGTGTTTTGGTTTTTTTTTTTTAATCCAACAGGTTACTGGTCATTTAGATGACTGCACCTGTGATGTGGAAACCATTGATGCCTTCAACAACTACAAGCTTTTTCCTAGACTGAATGAACTTCTGGAAAGTGACTATTTTAGATACTATAAGGTAATTTTCTCATGCAAGAATTGTATTTCTTTTGTGTGCTGCTTTTTTTTTTTTTTTTTTTAATCTCCCTTGAAATTATTGCTGATCTCTTTAAAGTTAGTTACCTGCATTTTAATCCTGATCTGTTAAGAATGCAGTTAGTAAGTGGGACTCTTCTATTATCAGGAGAATCTTGATGTGGTACAACATGCTTATAAGATGCATACAGTTTTAAAGATACTTTTTTTTTAATGCATTTTTCCCTCTTAAGCAGTAGAAAAATGAAGTAACTTCTTTTGTTGAGCTGTGGCTCAAAACTGTTGATGACCAGAGAGCTGCATTGCATAATGAGGGTATTCATAGTGTGTCCCCATTGATGTGGAAAACCTGGTTTAGTCACCAGACCTGCAGGTGAATGGAGGGTTGTTACTGCCAGACCTTCATCACTGGATGGATTCTGCTCCCATTCGGTGAGACTGCATGTATATGACTACATGTGGGACTTGTCTGAGTGTGCTTGGGTCGTGGAGCAGTATTTTACCTGTTGCATACAGATACTTAACAGTGATTGTTGCCTGATTGTTTCCACAGACAAAAATAAATAAATAAGAGTATTTACTCTTCTGTAAGAACAGTTCTAAAAGTTCCCAACTTCACTGCACTGCAAACCAGAACAGGTGCATAGGTAAAATCACTGCTTTTTCCCTGCTCCCCCTCTTTATCAAACCAACAACATCTTGTTAACTGTTAATTGTTTTGGAAGAACAATACTTGATGCCAGCTCACAGAAAAGAAAGAGTAGGATTTGTCAAAGAAGTTAATGTCCTTTCCCCTCCCAGTGTTGGGATTTGTAATGCAAATACTAAGGTTGGTCTGAATGGAGCATGAATGGAGATGTCCATGTGTGAAAGCACCGGAAGAAACAGCAAAGCAAGGATTAAAAGAATCACCTGCACTGATAACAAGGGCATGAGCAATAGCAATCAATCTAGTAAACACAAAGGAATTAATTGTTCCTGTCAAGCCCAGAAGTCTTGCACACTAACAAGTCCAGAACACAGGTGACTTGACAGCAGAAGGCCTGCACCCTGGCTGCAGGGGGGTGGCAGCCAGGCTTCAGCACATCCTTCTGTTCCTCTAACAGAGAGGCAGGCTGTAGTCCTAAGCTGCCCCAAACAAGGAAACAAAATCAATGGGGAGCAAACTTCCACCGAAGATTCATGGAGAATGAAGTGAGCAGTATTCCAAGGCCAAAGATTGCCCCATAGTAGCTGTTGGCTCCTGAAGGGTACAACCCACCTGGCCAAAACCCAGTTTGTCATTGCTCAACGGGAGTCTTGGGATGTGATTAAGAATTGGTGGCTTGTGTCCTGTCTTCTGTGTTACCACAAGCAGTCCTGGCCAGGCTGTCTGGGTGCCCACATCTCATATGAGACAAGTGAATGAGTATGATCAACTCTAAGATAAATAACACCATCTGTTTCCACTCTGACTGCACTTGACCTTGCACTAAGGTCTGTTGTCTGAAACCTTGTGCTAAGGCGCTGAAGATGTGTGTCAGTAAACTGGGGTGTGGAAGATTGGCTTAGTTGCATGGAGGAAATGTGTAACAGGCTAATATGTTACTTGTAGGTAAACCTAAAGAAACCTTGTCCTTTTTGGAATGAGAACAGTCACTGTGGAATACGAGACTGTGCCGTAAAGCCCTGCCCATCTGTAAGTACCAAACCTATTCTGTTACAGCTCTTCTGTATTTGGCTTTTGCAGACCAAGAGGAAGAAGCCAGCAAATGACGTACTCCTAGCATTATTGTAGCTATAGCAGAACTGTAGCTGTGATGGAGCTTTCATAGGTGCAGTAATACTGGTATCCATGAGAAAGGCCAAAATGCTAAATTATGAAAGTTTAAAGAAAGGCTAGGCTTTTAATAGCTGACCCTCTGTGAATGGCCAAAAACGTGTCTGATCCCTCTTTTATTTTTGATGTTAGTGAGATGTTTTTTTGGGTAAATCCACTGTTGTTACAAGAAGTGCCTCTTGTGTTAATTGCCAGGATATTTGCCCTGTTGACGCATGAGCTACACTGTAATTTGCGGCTTTGGCTGACGAATATGACAAGGCCCTCTCCAGCCCTCTCTCTCTCTCGATGTGAAATGGCTCTTTGAGTCCTCTGTTTCCCGGTACAAAAGCAAATGCTCTTGTCCCTGTATCCTGGACAAAAAAGTTTTGTTATCTGAGCTAAAAGAAACTATCTTGACTTCAGGTGTCAGCCTGAAAAGAAGGGAATGAGAAAGTGAATCAGAACTTGGTTACTGGGTTGATAGAGGTGGAGAAAGTGCCACCCAGCCTGGCTTTGTGGGTTGTCAGCCAGCAACAAACAGCCTGTCTTACCCTCTCACTTCTCTCTCGAGCAGTTTTTGTGCTAATGGCACGCAGGGGTATGCCATGCCGGCAGTGCCGTGAGTGCTCTCAACGGAAGAGGCCTCCTCACCCTACTTGCATGTGTGTTTCTAACTCACTGGTTTATATTTCTGTCTGATTGAAAGTATGGTGCAGTGAAGCAGATGTCTGCCCCCGTCACCTGGCAGCTCTGTGGTAACCTGGTACAGGGTAGCTGTTGGCTGAAAAGAACCTGTCTAAGTTGACGTGACACCCTGAAGGAATCTGGTACAGGTGTGTGTGCGAGCATCACCTGTCACATAAATTCGGATACGTACGTTAAGTTCATCTGTCTTCTCAGCAGCTACCCTACCCCTCAAATGAGTGTTCTTTGCTTCCCTAGTCTTCAGAAAGCACCTATTATGGACCCAAAATGGAATGATGATTTTTTTTTTCTTAATAATCCTACATTTTGTTTAAATACTTCTTTTTTTCCTTAAAAAGGATGGGTTTGCTAATGATTATGACCAGTGTGACAGAGTAATATTACAGTTATGTTAGTTTTAGCTAGACATTGTTCTTATTTTAAGAACTGACTGTCACTGCTGGTTTTAGGTATTTTCATTTGGGTCCGTTTCACTCCGAAAGTGACAAAAATTACTCTTATTCATTGCTTATTTTTTCACTTCCTGTGCTATTTGGCATCATAGTATTTGCTCCTGCAGTGCCAAAGTGGTTTTATTGCCTTCCTACTGATGGAGGAAATGGAAGTTGAGGAGAATTTAGGGCCTGATTCTTGTGCATACTGCTCAGGTTGTGTGGGGCTGGCAGGCCTGACATTATGTGATAGAATGTTAAAAGGGAGGTTTTTGGATGACGTGTAAAAGGGGTGGTCGATGCAATATCTGAGGAGGTGCCTGGGCTCTGGCCAGGAATGCCAACATCACCAGGAGACAGGATGTCAGACATCAGCTGGTCAGAGGCAACTCCAGCTCCTCTGAAGTTTATGTTGGCTTCCTCAACCTGGTGCTTGGGTAAGCAAAATATAACCTGACGTAGCATCTGTGGAAGGCTGCTGACCTTTTGAGGAGTCTTGCGAAAAATCAAAATAAAATGCCAAGACTATTGCTTAACCTTAGTCTGTGGAGGAGCCAGAATGTGGGATCCGTTGTAAGCTGAGCTGAGTGCTTTGATTACCTTCTAACTTCTAGAAACTGTGGTAACCTTCCTAATCTTTCTCAAAGATTAGGCTGAAAGCCTCATCAGCCCTACATGTAGCACATGCTCAATTTTGTCTTTCAGGACGAAGTCCCTGATGGCATCAGGTCTGGAAGTTACAAGGTAGGTGTGTCTGTGTGTGCAAAATGGTGCAGCCTATAGGACTGGCTTTGTGTCACTGCAGCTGATAAAAGCTGCCTTGATCAGATGGGCAGGATTTGTGTCAGGATGTACTTTGTGGCTAAATTTTTACCCTCTTCAAGTGTTTGGCATGCTATAGAGCCTTTGAGGTGGCTGTCCTGAAGTCAGGTATTCCCCTCCACTAACACAGAGCAGTTCAGCAGACTTCTCCAAGAGCAGGTATTGTCAGGCACAAAACGCTACTACGGCAGTACCAGAGGCCGCTGTGTGTCCCAGCAACAGCTACTGCAATTGCATGAGCCTCTGGATATCTGCAGACATCCTGTGGAAATACAGGGTGGGATGAATCATAAAAGTGTTTCTGATGCTTAACCTGGTTAGTGCATTAAAGGCAGAATTATAACAGCAGAAAAACTGTTTTTTAATGCTCCTCTCTCCCCACCCCTTTGCTTTTCAACCCAGTATTCTGAAGGAGCCAATAACCTTGAAGAATGTGAGGAAGCCAAGAGACTTGGAGCTGTTGATGGCTCTTTGAGGTTTGACTTCTTTTTCCACAATCCTTACTTCTCTTGAAGGAAACCTAGCCATCAGCGCTCTTTCTGATAGTCTCTTTCCACTTTCTTTGCAGTGAGGAAACCCAGCAAGCTGTGCTCCAGTGGACACTGCACGATGACTCTTCAGACAGCTTCTGCGAAGCTGATGGTATGGAGACCTGTTAGATCTGACAAGTCTTGTAATGGGATTTTTAAGCACCTCTGCAGAACTTTCAGGCCAATGTGTAATATTTCAGCAAACCTGGAGCATATATAGCATTTCGTCTCTTTTTTTTCTGCCCTGCTCTCAGTAATCTGAAAATAATATGATGCAAATGTTTCTGACAGCTTTGTTGCTCGTCAGGGTCTTGCTGTGTTCAGCAAGTTAGCAGCTTGGGTGGAGCATGCTCAGAGTTTGCTTTGCCATCAGTGGCATTGCACTCCAATAGCTCTGAAGGCTGGAGAGCTTTGCTCTGCCACAGTGGGTTGATGTGTAGCAAATATTACGCACCTGCCTCTCTGGAGAGGGATGAACTGGTCTCTGCTGGCAAGACTGTTCAGTATGCAAAGGGGTGGCTGGGTCAGCCTTGGAAGATGTCATTTTCCTTCAGCATTTCTTTTGTCACTGACCCAGTGCTCTGCTTCACAGACATCTATTCTCCTGATGCAGAGTATGTGGATTTACTCCTGAATCCTGAACGCTATACTGGCTACAAAGGACCGGATGCCTGGAAAATTTGGAACAGTATTTATGAAGAAAACTGCTTCAAGTAGGTGTTTTGGGAGACAGGTTCCACAAGCCTGCAGGCCCTGATTTTTTTTGTAGAGGGGCTGCGTGAGCTTTAGCTGATCCACTAATCCCCATTGTCCTGCTTTTGCTGCAACACTCCTGCAGTGTGGGCTGTCAGAGGAGGGGACAAGCCGTGTGGCTGCCCCGTGAGCCCGCTTGGCTGTTCTTTGTACCATGGCTCACTGATGCAAGCCCTGCAGTGTGGTGAGACAGCAGAGGCTGCACATATCTTGTGTGATGCTGTCCTGGACACACAGTGCCGTCCTCCCTGGCCGTTGCATGGGTGAGGTGAGCTCTCTTCCCTGGCTGCATGCTGTGGGTACTTCTGGGGCTGGTGCAGCGGTGAGCATTGGTCTGTAGTCCTGCCTGCTGTGGTCTCTCTAGGGATTTCCTCCCCGTTTGTACTAATGTATCACGTTGCACCAAGGCCACGGAATGATGTCCACTAGCACCTCCGTAGACACTTGAGTTTTCCTAGCTGTTTTTTTCTAAAGAAAGAAAAAGAACCCCCTCCTAAAACCAGAGAAAGCCACGTTTTGCTCTATCCTTTTCCTGTCTGAGCAAAGCCAAAGCACAGAAGGCGTTCTTAGATCTCCTTAGGCTATTTCATTGCAGAGAAGTAACTACTTGTGTGGCACTGGTTTTGCACAGCAAGGAGACAGTAACTTATTTACATATGTTATTTAAATTATTGTTTTATTTCCTTTTAGGCCTCAGAATGTAAAAAGACCTTTGGCACCTGGTAGAGGTGAGTCATTTATTTATCTCACTAAGTCATTTAGTAGTGTACTGATCCTAGGTTCAGGAACAGTAAATGCTCTCTGAGCTACTTCTACTGAATAAGTAGTACATTATAGCTCTTGATCAAGTGTAGAATTTTATGGCTAATGCAAGGGCACCTGGAAGGGTGGCTTTCTAGCATCCATCAGAGAAAGAAAGTCTGATTCTCCGCTCCTAGAAGAAATGCGAGCTTTGGAGGGACTGGGAGCAGGACTGAGCCCTGAGTTCCTCCTGGGTGCCTGGTTTCTGTACTTGGCAGTGCCAACCTGACTGTGATGGTCTGAAATGAGAAACCAGCTGGGATCCTCTCTGGAAACCATCCCGTAAGAGCAACTCTGTCCCAGAGGCTAAGGCTAGATGGTGTACATGAAAGCAGGGAAGGGTTTTGGAAGCGTAAGAGCTTCTTGCCCAAGGCTGCTAAGAGCCCCCACGTCTCCTGGTGCCCCATCCTGCCCAGCATCTAGAACATCATCAGCCTCACTCCCCATCTGTTTGGCCTGAACACTGCTCCAGCAGTACCCTCTGGGGTGATCTTTTTTCCCCAAAACTGTGTAGGTGCTTTCCCCCCTCCCTTGACCCTTGTGCAAAGGAGTGGCATTTCAGCAGCAGCACTGAAGGAAATGTACAATGTCCTTTAAAATATCAGTGCTTCCCTTGACCACCTCGATTGTTTAGGGCAAGAGCTGAATGCCATTGCACAGGTACATTGAGGGGAGGGGGAAGGACTGCTGTTTTGCAGATGAGGAAGCAGGAGGACATGAAATTGAAGGATCTGACCTGATACCTGCCAGAGTTGTTGCAAGTGACTAATAAACCGCAGGAAGCAGGGATTGGGTCTTTGAGTATCTTGTCGGAGATCATACAGGAGATCTCTGGCAGAGGTAGATATTTATGTCCCTTGTTTTCTGGTCTTTGCTTCAGCTGTGTGGTGGTTTTACTTCTGTTGCAAATATTGATCTTTCCTGTGTTGGTCAGGTTATTCAGTAGCATTGCTCATCTGATATGTTCGCTGCTACAGTTTGAGATGATGTATTCAGAACACTTCTAAACCTCCCTGGAGAGGCTCATTCTCTTGTCAGAGCAGATTAACAGAGCAATCTTAATGCTTGCGCTTTGGAGTTTAATTTTGGTCATGTGTAACTTTTGTCTCCTCTTTTCTCTCCCTCCACCACTTGTGCTTTTTTTCATCAGATGATGGAGGTGAGTGGCACTCTGTTTTTACTGATAACTGAAACAAAGTGGTGTCTTTATCATGCTGTCATGAGCTGTACTGTTAGATAATGCACCTGGTTAGCAAAATCATTATATGGACAAATCGGAAGTTGTCTGAAAGTTCTGCTGTGTTCAGGACCCTGTGGGGAGAGCCCTTTGAGCTCCCTGTCCCTGAGGCCAGCCCATCCTTGTGTGGAAGCCCAGCAGTTTTTTGAGAGTACAAGTCCTGTTTGAAGGTAGTCACTGAACTTCAGGAACAGGACTTGCATTGTGGTTTTCTTTTTTAGTGCTTGTTATCGCTGAGAAAGCAGCACTCAGGTTGGAGCTTTGAAAAGACTCATAGTCCCAACAGCCTCTGACAGCTGGTAGGAGCTGGATGCCCAGCTCCCTTAGGCCCTGCAGGGCTCATTTCTGGGAAGGGCTATGCCATGGAGCTTCTCACCCTCTGCAGCACTGGGCTTGTGTATATGCCATGTCATTTTGTCTCCAAATTATCTTCAAGTCATTTTATGTTCTCCAGATTCCTTTCAAGCATGTAGCAGGGGTAGTGTGAAACACCATCTTGTGTGATTGCACACACTTGGTTGCACTGTGTGGGTTGTTTGGTTTATAAAAATACCCCTTTCCCCACCCTGGCCAGAAGAGAAATGCAATCAGTGATCCTTGTTTCCCCCGCGCTTCTGTCAGCCCTCACCGAGATGGGTGGGAAAGACCATGTGCTATGTTTAGCTACTGCCACGCTGTGTTATAGAAGAATCAGGCAGAAGGGTGGGGAGGAAAACTATGGTCACGCTCTTCTGATGTTCCTTTCCCCCCTCCTGCAAACTGGAGTGGGCAGAGGCCTTCTGGAGGCTGGCATCAGAGGTGGTTTCAGGGCATCAGGCTTGGGCGGTACTCTCGAACTGATGTGTTTGTTTTCCTTTTGTTTCCAGGGCATATGTTTTACAAGTGGCTGAAAGGTAAGCCTTCTTCCAAACTTGGTTTCTCTTCCTTGGAGGAACCCAGAATGGCCAGGGAGCGGGTGGGAGTTACTAGCCACACTCAAGTGGGATTAGATTTCTGTCTGACAGCCAGGAGGAGAAAATTCAGCGTATGCTTTTAGTATCTTAAAATGCCCATTTCTTTTCAGGTGTCTGTGTAGAGAAACGAGCTTTCTACAAACTCATTTCTGGTCTCCATGCAAGTATCAACATCCATTTGAGTGCCAGGTACCTTTTACAAGGTAAATGCTACTTCCTGCCTTAGCTCTCCTGTGTCAGTCCTAAATTGACGCTTCTGTGGCTCTGCTAAATGCTAGCTGGAGCCTGTTCCAGCAGGGCTCAGCCTTCTTCTGCGCTCTTCCCTTCCCTCCCTCAGCACACAGGTTGTGTAACAGAATTAGAAATGCAGTTACCACATGCCTTCAGGTCTGACAATGGCTGGACTGTGCTCTGTACCAAGACTTCCAGCACGTATTCCTTCTGCTCTTCCTCCAAGGTTATTTTGGAGTGGGTTTCTGACTGCATATCAAGGCTGTTCCTTCCTAGCCTGTCTTTATGGCAGTCAGTTTAGCAGTAATCTCACCTAGACCGTGAAAGGAAATGCGTGGCTGGGCTTTCCAAAGACCCTCAATCCATTTCCATGTGCTGTTTCCATTTCCTTTGCTTGCCTTTGTCCATAAGTAGCTATCTGAAGAATCCAAATTTCAGCCCTGGGGCTGAAAATTGAGGGCAACGTCTGTCTCACGTGGCCAGAGGCTGTGGCATGCCACTCTGGCAGCGTGGGGTGCAGATTCTCACTGACTTCCTGAAGGATTTAGCCATGGTAGTTTAGAGTGGCATCTGCAGACCAAGCCTACCACCTTTATTATGCTAAAGCTTACAAAACTTAAGTACAGATTTAGAGATAGCTGTTGGAATTTGGATAAATAATGCAGATTTACCTAAGTAATTATACTTAAGTCTCTACAGCCCACATAGGCCTCTCCTTGATGATGTGAGTGAGACTGCTAGAGTTGGGGGATAGAATAACAAGAGAAAAATTAAAGGCAAGAGGTGAGTTGGGACTACAGAGAGGATTAGGAAAATAAGGTGGGCTACAGAGAGCCAAGTAAGTGTCTTTGGCGTGCATAGAAAGGGATAGCTTCTGTTATGGAAGGCTACAGAAGGTGATCTCTGTGCTGAGAAGGTGTTCCTTGCCTCAGCTTGATCCATGCAGGGATTTCTATCTGCAGGTGCCGTGGTTCTCTTGTAGAGAGCCGACCTCAGATCAGAGTTGAGAAGGAGTCCTTTCCTGCTGGGCTGGTGATCCACTGGTGAATTAGAAGATAAATCTTCTCCCTTTTTTTAATTTTTTATTTTTGTATGTCAGCTTGCTGTATTATATCTTCCACTACCTACTTTCTATAGTCATAAAATACTACATGATAGGATGAGCAAACAGAAATATTCTTTGTGAAACCTGCGGGCTTGATAACGGAAAATAGGGGCCAGTCTCCTCTGGTCCTTGGCTGCTTTTGTTCTTGCCTTTCCATAACGGAAGGAATTCTATGAAGATGTCCCTGTTCAGTAGGAAGCCTCCCAACCTCTGGCCCCCACGCCGCTTCCCAGTGCGGTGGGATCAGGAGGCCTGCACTGTCTGCCTCTGCAGGTGCTCAGACCAAAGCAGAGACCCTCTTCCAAGTTCTGCAGTTAAGCCAGTGGCTTTTGTGGGTAGGAGTGAAGGGACTCCTCACTTGCAGACAAATGTTGAGCTATCACCAGCTTACGTAGAACTGCTGGTCAGAAACAATCACTTTGCCTGCTGAGAAACTCTTCAACTGAGTCTCAACTCTTCAACTCAAACTATGTTTAAAATGGGCAGCCTCAATTTTTAGCTCTTGCCTCTAAGCCTGGGTCATGTTTTAAACCAACTGACAAAGGTCTGCAGGAGTTCTGCATTCCTTGGAATTTGAGTTTGGTTAAAAGCGTTGCCCCTCGACTCTTGAACAATTTGTGGTCGGTGAAAGGGCTGGGACTGTTGTAAAGCTTGGCTCTGCCTGATTAGAGTTACATTTCACTGTTCAGCTTGGGACGGTGGGAGGAGCTGAACCACAACTATACCCACCTGCCTCACGTCTTGGGTTTCTTTTGCTCTCTCAGAAACGTGGTCAGAGAAGAAATGGGGCCCCAATGTTACAGAGTTCCAGCAGAGATTTGATGAAGTCATCACCAGAGGGGAAGGTCCCAGAAGACTCAAGAACCTGTATTTTCTCTACCTGATAGAGCTGCGGGCCCTATCTAAAGTGCTGCCGTTCTTTGAGCGCCCAGGTTTCCAGCTGTACACAGGGAACAGAAGTCATGATGCAGAAGTGAAAAACTTACTGCTGGAAATTCTCCATCTGGCCAAGTAATTACATTCGGTACCTGGGGAGGATGGCTCTTTCAACCCTGGCATCTCTCAGTGTGCTTAACCTTTCGCTTAAAGCGCCTAGAAAGGCAGGTTCTGGGTTCTTTCTTGTGGTGGGACAGCATGATGTGTGCAGTAGCTTAGTATTGCTGGGATTACGTTGGTATCTGTGTTCAAATTACAAAATAGAGTAATTAGGCCCACAATTTAATAGTCTAGGCTGCCTCTTTGATTTAGCAGAATTGAATTTAATAACGGCTTAGATGTCAGCCCTGAAACTGGCTACTTGTTTGACTCATCTGTGGAATACCAGCCCTGGCTTTGTGGTTTTGACTAGAGAAAAAATTCTAAACATGTTGGTAACAGAAGTTTGGGCTATTGGACAGAATTTGGACTAAGAAGAATCAAAGATAGCGGAACCAGAAGGAAACGGGTATCTCCTAATGTGATCAATGCTTGAACTGATCTTGTCACACTCCTGTGCCTTCAGTGCTTACATCTGTTAGAAAACAGACTACGATTGCTTATAAACCATAGAGTGATGGCTGAAAATGTCTCCAGGGTGAGATGCAAGCTAAAACTGAGAGCCTTCAAGAGATGTAAGAAACAAGCAGCTTGCACTTAAAATGCATCTAGAGATGCCCAGTGTCTAACACCTATCAGTTTCACTTGCACACCTGACCAGGTACTTCTGCGGAGCTGGACTTCAGCCATACAAACAAACAGTGGAGAGCTAAAACTCTTCGTTTTATTTCAGGTCTTTCCCACTGCATTTCAATGAAAACTCATTCTTTGCGGGGAATAAAAGGGAAGCTGCTAAACTAAAGGTAATTTGCCACCCTACCCTTTGGGACTCTTGCTATCTAAAGCATGTTTTCTGGTGTGTCTGGGATAATACTAGATCTGAAAGGGACCCCAGTACGCTCAAGGTACTGGGTCAGGTATTTCCGATACAAAAGAAAGCAAAAAAGTGAAAGTGGAAAAAGAAAGCAAAGCTTTCTGCATGGTTTGGGCAGGTGTGGGTAACGACAGACAGTTGAGTGTGCCTTAAGGCAAGTGGTGAATTGACCCCACTTCAGGAGGCATCTCCCTCACTCAGTCCTGCTGAATTTAGCTTGAAGTCCAGGACTGATGCATTATTGGGTTTGGATTAATACATGGAAGAACTCCTAATTAGTGTGTAACCACGATCAACTTGAATGTCTCTTCCCCTAGGAGGAATTCAGGCTACACTTTAAGAATATTTCTAAGATAATGGACTGTGTTGGCTGTTTCAAATGTCGCCTGTGGGGGAAGTTGCAGGTAAGCTTTGTCAGCAGCTGGAGACATGTCTGGATGCACCTCATCTGATGGGTCTCTGGCACTTAGATGTGGTTCTCAGATACCAGTCAGCTCCTAGATACAGATCAGGGCTGCTCGAGCTGGTACCTAGCTCAGGCAGGAGGAAGCCTGCGTCCCTTTCCAGTGGAAAAATGGATTAAGCTGCTCCCTGAGAGAGGGGAGGGGGTGCAGAGCCTCTGGCAAGTGAGGCAGAGGGTGCTGTAAATCTGGGAGTTCATGGAGATGGGGAGATGGGCACTGGTGTTTACACATGGTCAAACCTAGCCAGGAAGCATCTGTGTGACAGCAGAGCTACCCAAGGAATACTAAATAAATAAAGCATCTTGGCTGTGTTCTGCTCCCTTCCCTGAGCTGTGTTAAGTCAAGTCCAGGTCCTGCTCTGTTAAGATGATGTTAACAGGGATCCTTGCAAAGATGGAGGGAAGTTAAACTTGTGAGTCAGGCCCTGGATGTCTCCCCAGCTGTTAAATGATCTTGTTTGTTGCGCACAGACGCAGGGCTTGGGTACAGCGCTGAAGATCCTCTTTTCTGAAAAACTCATAGAAAAGATACCTGAAAGCAGCTCTTCCTATGGGTTCCAGCTGACCAGACAAGAAATCGTTGCCTTATTCAATGCCTTTGGAAGGTGAGTTTGAGACTTTTTTTTTTTCTTTTTTTTTTTTTTTTTTTTTTTTCTCCTTCTCCCTCCCTCACCTCTTGCTTCTACATACTGCTGTATTACATCCTGTTTAAGTTTCAACAGATCTTACTGGCAATATTGGTGTTCACTCCCATTCTGGTCATATCTCACAAAGAAGCTTGCAAATATCAAATGATGATAATATGGCATGCAACAGTTGAAATAATTTAAAACAACTTCTTTATGTTTCTGTAAATAATTCAAGGAAGCATTTGTATTTGGTGATTTTTAAGAAACTGTGAGTCCATCCTTGGAGCACATGTTCCCCAGACAAAGGTTGCTGTTCTTGTTCTGTGCTCGCTTTAGAGCTCTCCTTCAAGCTGCTTGCTTCCACCAGTTCATTCCCAGATCTGTTTGTGGTGATTGCATTTAACAGGAATCCATCAGTCCAGCCCTTGCAGAAAGCTGGATGAAAAGGCTTTGGCAGAAGAGGGGGGTAATGAGGCCTTTAGAGGAGGGAACAGCAATAGCAAGACACTCTGGTTATGTGTTACCACTTCATGGTGGTGATGGATCAGAGTTTCTGGCAAACGGTTTTTACAAAGGATTCTCCCAGTGATGTTGCTGCTATGCTGAAGCTCAGGGGACCTGCTATGTCTCACTTCGGACCTACTGGTGTTACCTTCTGCAGTGTGAATTGCCAGCAATAGGGAGACCCTTAATGTGCGTCAAATCTGCAACAGCCCAAAGCACCCTTCCCTGGGATTGTTGTGGTGCTCCCCTCCTGAGCGTGGCTGCTGCATTCCCCTCACGCCAGAGGAGCTGGGCTTCCTTCTGCCTTTCTCTTGCTGTGTCAACACAGCCTTTGGAAGCAGCGTGGAGACTTATGGACCCTCTGAAGGTCTGCTTTCAGAGGAAGCTGAGGGCTGGCAGGCAAAAAGCCTTTTTCTGTCTTCCCTTCCCACCTCTGCTGCCCAGCTGAAACTCTAACCTGGAAGCCCTCTGCTGTGTGAAAAGACAGGGGCCAGGCAGCTCTTTTTCAGGCTTCCACCTCATGTCCCGCCTACCTGGATTAAAAGAGCATTTTAAAGCAGACCTCCATCTTTTGCTCCTTCAAAAGCGATTTGGGTTATTCAAAACCTTCCTAAACCAGTAGCTTTTCCCAGCTGGGAAGAGCAGAGCTCTCTTTGTGGGAGAGGTACTCACAGGCCACATCCTCGGAGCCAAAGCTGGCATCCTTGCCGATGCTCTGGGGGTAAAATGCATTCAGCAAGAAAAACTAGGTAGGTGATTCAAAGGAGCCTTCAGCAGAAACCAGCTTATATCACAAGGAGACTGTGACCTGCCTGCGCAGCTCATAATATTAGTCTGTTTCTTGACCTCTAGTTAATGGGTTTGTCTGATCACTGCTGTGCTCACTGTAACATCCAGTTCCACTGTGTTTCTTCAGTGTTTGCTTTAAAAAATCTGTGAAATTAGCGAAGGGCCAGGTTATCACCAGAACCTGATTTAGCTGATGTCTCTCTCCCCAGGAGCTGTTTGAAGCTTTACTCAATAGCACTTCTTTTCCCTTGAATTTTAAATAAAGTGTGATGTGTGTGTTACTCTAATGTTTCCCTTTTGCTTTCCTTGCATGCAGGATTTCAACAAGCGTCAGAGAACTGGAAAACTTCAGGAACATCTTGCACAATATGCGGTGAATTCATTGGAGAAAGAGAGACTGAAAGTTTTCTGGCTCGGCTGTTCTGGGTTCTCTAAAAATGGACAAACACCACCTTCCATCTCTCTCCCAACCACTACACCCTGAAGACCACTTGCTGGACCTCCTCTTCCTGATTGTCTGCAAACTGCTGATGACAAATATTTTTTACGAGGAAAGAAAAAGTTACTCTACATACAGTCTCCACTTATTTTTTTTTTTTTTTAAAGATATAAATTTATATGGGGGAAGGTCATTCTGAGTAACTTTGGATGTTGCTGTACTCTTCTGAGGGCTTAGACGCTTAGACCCATCTCTTTGCCTTCAGGAGCTGGAGGTAGGGCAAGAACTATGACACCCAATAAATTTGGGGAAAATTCCTTGTCTGCTCCATAATTCCAACTAGCCTCTTGCTTACAGTGTCTCTACACTAAGAAAAGGAAGAAAAAAAAAAAAAAAAAAAAAAAACAGCTAGCTGCCTGAGCTCTAGGGCTGTTGCTGTACCTGGGTGCCTTCCTCATCCTGGTGAACCACCCTTATGGCACCTGGCTGTTCCTGATGGTCTCTGCGGCCGCAGCCCCGCAGCGCTGTGCTGCCTGTGTTTTGTAGGCTTCAGTCCTTGCCTCCCGGTTGAAGGCAGGGGGAGATGCCCCCTGAAGCAGGCCATGAGAGGAGTCCTGCTGGTTGCCATTTGGCCAGCCTTGTGCCTCTGTCTGGGCTAGAACCTCGGTGAAGCAATGGGGCTGGCATCCTGCACGCGGTGAGGCTGCTGAAAGTTGGTGCTGGGCTTTGGTCCCTTGTTGGAAGGAGAGGGGGGGTCTGCGATGAGGGGAAGGTGGACACAGGGTGAATGCAGCCATCTTCTGCCAGCTCTGCCACAGAGAGCCAGCCCTGCCCAGCGCCAGGACAAGGGGCAATGGGCACACGCTGCAACACGGGGAGTTCCACCTGAATGTGAGGAAAAACGTCTTTACCGTGAGGGTGCCGGAGCGCTGGGACGGGCCGCCCAGAGAGGCGGTGGGGTCTCCTTCTCTGGAGACATCCAAACCCGCCTGGGCTGTGCAGCCCGCTCTAGGAGACCCTGCTTGAGCAGGGGGTTGGGCTGGGTGAGCTCCAGAGGTCCCTTCCAGCCCCCACCAGCCTGGGGTCCTGTGTGGCACCAAACAGGGCTGAGTTATGAGCCCCACAAAGCCACTCAGCTTCCAGCCAGCACCCAAAGGCACCTGCTCTCCTCAGAGGGCGAGAAGAGCCAGTGGCTGGCTGTGCCTCCGCTCCCCACACCTGCCTGTGGGGCAGCATCCGCATTGCTTACAGCCTCTCCTGCAGCAAGCCGGGAGCCGTCATCCTGCCTGTCCCCCTCAGCCTGTGACAGCATGTTTGCCCTCTTTTGGGACCCGCCTGCCTGCTGCTGCTAGACGGCAGGGCTAAAAAAGGGAAAGGACGTAGCCGCTGTGGGGCTGCTGCTCCTCAGAGGCGGCACGGAGCTGCTCGGTGGCTGAAGGGAAGTTGAATTTTGCCACTCCAAGGACAAGCAGCTGGGGAAGTAGGGCAGAGAGCTGCTGTGGCCGAGCCAAGGCCCCCCCCTGCCAGCTGCCCATCCTGCACAGCCAAGGGGCTGGAGCCCCCAGCCCTGCTGCCAGCTGGTCCCACCAGCCCCGATTACACCATCCACCTTTGCAAGAGGGGCAGAGGGCCGGCTCAGGCACAGTCAGTGCCACTGGAGGACAGGCACCCCCAGCAGCCACGCTGCTCTTCACCCCAAGCCCTCAAAACTGTGCTGTGGGGGCAGGTAGCAGCTGTGCAGGAAGGTGCAGTGTGCTCCAGCTAAGCCGCTGCAATTTGCGGTGAGCTCAAGGCCACAGAGATAAACCTGCGCAAGGAGGTACGGGAAGCACAGAGTTACTGAGCTGGGGGTTCAGCTCCTCTGCTGCTCTGTGCCACAGAGGCGGCTGGAGGGGGCAGAGGCCCTGAAGCAGAGGCCATGGCTCCAGCACACTGTACCTCATGAGCTGGAGACACAGAGAGTATCACATCCCTCCAGCCCTGAGAAACATCAAAGAACAAAGCACACCATGAGGGCAGGGGGAAGAAAAGCTGCTCTGCCCACCCCAGAAAACCACTGCTGCAACGGGGAGCTGCAGGACCCCGTGCAAAGAAACCCTCCCCGTGCACTGCACCCAGCCGGCTTTAAGGCCAGCAGGACACACAGGCCCCTGCAGTCACACCGGAGCAGAGCTGGCTGGCCAGCCCCGAGCTGCGCCAGCTCAGCTCTCCAGCCCACCAAGAAGCAGCTTTACCATGTTGCCAGCCACACCTTGGCAGAGCCAGCCAGGGCCCTGCGCGGGCTAGGGCTGCAGGACCAACATCTGGAGCTGGTGGGGCTGGGTCACATCGAGAGCAAAACACAGCCAGGCCTCTGGCAACCTAGCACAGAAAGTAGGGTTTTTTTATTTATTTCAACATAGTAGTGCTTGGTTACAGTTTAGTGAAGAACAAATAGGTACATTCATTGGCCACAGCTTCCTGTCACAGCCAGCTGCTGCCTGACTGCAAAGCCAAAACACTGTTAAACCATACCAAAAAAAAAGTTTAATGAAAGGCAACTATGCATTAAAAAAGTCATTGTATTTCTCAGCTATAAATTACTTCAGTAAAACATGGGACCAGCCCCAGCAGGAGCAAGTCAGAGTTTTGAAATTAACGGCCATCCGTACAAATGAGTAAAACCAAAACACTTTGCCAGTCACTCACAAGTACATTAGCAACAAGACTCACTGCCCCAACCCCTGACCTGCCATCCTAATGCCAGGAAGATCGTATTATTGTTGTGTGCTTCAGTGCAATATGAACAATGAGCCTGTAGCCCTTTAATTCTTTATTTTAAAATTATTATTTTTTTTGCACTACACTCCTTCCCCTCCAAAGAAAAACTTAAAGTGCTCCTAGTGCTTTGGAATTTAAGCAAGAACAGGGGCCACTAGCATCACTTACTATCTTTGGTGACTTACAGCAGAAGAAAGGGCAACACACTGAGTCCAGGTCCTCCCTTAGCTTTGCCGTAAGTCAAGCAGTGATTGAGATGGAGCAACCTGTTTCTGTGCCCCGGCCGAGGCGAGGAGACAGGCAGAGCAGCCAGGAGAGCCACGGCAATGGGGGTGGGGCTCTGGTTCAAGTACTAGAGCAAGAGGGATGTGCTGAAAGTTGTCATCTCCAAGCCTTCTCCAAAAAGCAGCAGGGATTGCTCCTTTTCGGGGGCCAGCAAGAGTGAAGCGGGTTAGCAGGAAGGCCCACAAGCTGGCACAGACCACACAGAGGGACAGGGCATTCTTGGTGTGACAAGTGACATCTAGCTCAGTAAAAGTGAGGTGGGTGACAGGGTGAGCAGGCCATACTAGTGAGCACATGGCAAGTGAGGAGAGGCCGGGGCTGCCCCAGTGCTTGGGGGTTCTCTCACACAGAGCTATGGGGGCTCCAGCACCAGAGCCAGCCCAGTGTCACATGGCTGGAGCCAGGCAGTGCCAGACCGCTCCATGCACAGGCAAGTCCTTCACCCCCACCGGGTCCTTCAGTGTCAGACCTGGCTTTGACCTGCAGGAGCAGCCCTGGGTGGGCTAAAAGCAGTTCCAGTTCAGGCTGTCATGACAGGGCAGAGCAGCTGCCCTCCCTGGGCCAGGGCCTCCATCCAAGGCCACATCCAAAGCTGCTTCACTCATCCCCACATCAAGCTCAGGGCAAGCCAGGAATAACACCAAGCCTCCACCTCCAGGAGCCCAGTGGAGCTACCAGCCAGGTCAAACATGGCTGTTTTGGTTAAAGAGACAGAAACCTCCTCCCAGACCGACCCGGCACACTCAAAATGCTGTGTACACTGCTAAGCCCTGCTGATGCAGCTTCTGTGGCAGTGGGAGGACTCCAGGCCCATGGTCCTGCTCCATGGCCAGGTCTCCACAGTGTCTGCCACCTCCTTCTGCAAGAGCAGGCCTTGCCTCCACAAGCAGACAGACAGCCCCTGCACCTCAGCAGGGACCCCACCGGTTCACGTTCACTTGAAGTTAAAACCCTTGGTTATCTGCTAAATGCAATTTAATACTGCGGGGGAAAGGGGAGCCCCACCATGGGCTAAGAGGGGGGAGCCGGACTGCTCTTACCACCCCCCAGTTAAAGCAGCCCTGGTTCCACATGTGCTTTGGGCCACACACATTCCTGCATACACACTCTCACTGGGCCAGCTCCAGCTCCAAGCTTTCCCTGAAGGCAGCAGCCCATGGAGCCTTGCCCCACTACCCAACAGCAGCTACCATCCGAGCCAGCCCTCTTCCTTTGCCAGAAACTAGCAGGTTGGTTACAACATAGTTATCTCAGTGCCAATAGGAACACTGGGTCTCACCCTCATAGGCCTCTGCTCTAGGATATGCTTCGAGCCAAGCTTTGAACCCACAGTCCTAGGTAGGACAGTTCAGCAACCAGGTGAAACGAGGGCCAGCAGTCAGGGCAAGACCACAGTCAGCCCAGAGGCATCAGCCCTGCCAGGTGTGAATATGGCACAGTATGCTTTAACATTCACCACAGGAGGCCCTGCCCGTAATGCTCTGTTAAAAGAGCTTCACACTCCCAAGTGAGTCAGGATGCAGAGTACTTCACGGAACACGTCTTTGCAGGAAGATAGTGCCTCTCCCAGCTATGGATGTGCAATTAAAAAGAGTAACTAGAACAGTCTCAGACCAAGCACAGTCTGAGCAAGATTCGTTCCTTCCAAGTGTGCAGATAAAAGTGCAAATATGCATTTGATGTTTCTTTTCTAGTGAGGAAGCTCTGGTGCATTTAGCTGCCAACATCTTGAAGACCAGACCAAGAAAAAGCTTCCAGAGAGTTCCGCTTCACTTTGCTACATGGTACCTTAAAGTCACAGTTCTCTTGCTTACTGCCTGCAGCCATAGGCTCAGTCCCGCTTACAGCTGCAGCAGGTAGTGGAATGTTTGTGTCGATGAGTTAGATGCTTTGGGGAAGAATGAAAGAAAACCAGGTTACAATCCTATACATGAATGCCACTTCTGGGAAGAAAGGGACCTCGCAGCCTCTTCAGTTCTGTGGTGCAGGGTATGAGCTATGGTGATTATTCATCTCCGAGCCGCCTGCGGCAAAGAGCAAGGGGGCACTGTCTGTAGCTGTTCCGCTGAGGTGGGGACCCACCACGTAGCTGTCATTTCCAGCCAGGGACCCATAGCAGCCAGAGCACTGAGGGGTAGCCAAGCTGGGAGAAGAGACAGAAAAACCAGACGTGGACTCTTAGAGATGGATAATTTGGCTGCAGCTAGTCTCCGCTGCTAGGAAAGACTTCCGCTGCCAGCACCGACAGGGTTATCCAAGCCTGCAGAAGCAGGCTATAACATGCAGGCACAGTATCTCCAAGGAACTTGGCTTCAACAAGACAGGTACAAGGAGAAAAGCACCAGGCCCTAAACACACTGGTCAAGAAGAGCCAGAAGCTCTGAACCCCTCACTACGCCCCTGAGCAGCGGGCAAAGGACAGGGCTGTCAGGCTTCCCCCCAGTTTTGCTGGGGATATTGGACCATTCTCCCGGACACCAGGAGCTTCCTGCAGACCACATCCCTCCCAGTGGAGAAACAACTCTTGAGGCCACTTCAGAGCCCTCTGCCCCCACAGCTGAGGAGGGATCCCAGCAAGATCAGCCCCTCTGGATGAGGCCTTCCCGTCTGTAGCCACTGCGTATTTTCTACCTGTGAGCACCCAGTGCGATATCCACCTCTCAGAGCTGGTCACTTCTGTCTAATAAAAATAGCTCCTTGTGAGCTGCAGGAGGGAACCAAAGCAAGCTCAGTCAGAAGGCTTCTTGCCCCACCCACCCTGCCCAAGCTGTCTCTTAACACTAAATTTTTCTCCTAGGAGCAGAAGCCAACAGCTCTGTTGCTTCTACTCAGGGCAACAGAATGGCAGCTGTGCTTTTACTTGTCCTGCAGGACACTTACCCTCCATCTCTGGCCCCAAGCCGTGACAAGTCATCATCGCTGTCATAGCGCCTCGGATTGTCAAAGAAGTAGGCTCTGGAGCTGTAACTGTGACTATTCACCATCCCCGCTGGAGTCTGTTAAAGAGAAAGGAGTTAGGCCAGAAATGGGATATTTCTGACAACCTTTCTGAAGGCCTGCCCCCACACCCCAGGCATCTCCATTGAGCTACAGCAGCTTGCTCAGGCTTACCAAGTTCTGACTCAGTCTCTGAGCCCGGAAGAACAGCACCACAAAAGTTGTCGGCACCAGCTCCCAGAGGAAGAGGACCACTCCAAACACCACATACTCTTCACTGCTCACTTCCACATGCACCTGCGGACAGAAGTTAGAAGTCTCTGTATAAACCTAGCCATCAGCAGAGCCACACAGCTCCCAAAGCTGGACACACAACACAGCTTAGAACCAGGAATGCAGAGAAACCCTTACAGTTGCAGGAATCCCCAAACCAGAATGGTGACCTTCACCTGACTGTTGCTACTGGTTTTAGTGAGCTCAGTGTGCTACCAGGGTACTCTTAGCTCCCTCCCCACGCCAATGACTCCCTTGCATGCAGCCACGCCTGATTAAGCATTGCTTTTCTGCTCTAGTTGACATGTTCCTCCTCTTCCCCAAAAGAAGAGTTGGCAGGCTAGAACTGAAGAGCACAACAGGGAATCCCTCCTGGAGAAGCAGCCAGATAGAAGATCAAGGTTTGCTGTGGTGGAGAGTGCAAGCAGGGCTTCTGAAGGCAGAAAGCCAGCTCATCTGGGGATTCAGCTGAAGAGACACCCCCATGTAGCTACCTTCTCACCTACGCACACCCTCACAGGAAGGTAGAGTAACTGCCGTTCACTTTACTAACTCTGGATTGGGGGTCCCAGACACTCACCTTGTCTGAAAGGTTGTCCCAGCCATAGTTAAAAGGACCAGGAACATTGTCTGGAGATATGGCCACAGCTACCAGGTTATAGCAAGCCCTTGAGGAATACAGAAGAGCAACTACAGATCCCACAAGAATAGCCTGGCAGACAGATGTTCCCTACAACAGGAAGAAAAAAACCACCCAGTTTTAATACAGACCTTCCAACAGAGCTGCAATTCCACACACACCACCACCACCCTCTCCTTAAACACATGAGAAGCTATGCAGGCAAGAATGACCTAGAACATTTGTATGGTGCTGCTAAAATATTCAGAGCTGGTTAAGAGCTTTCTTGTGTGACGAGTTCATTGCAGTAGCAGAGCTACACAGCCAGTGTCACCTGGGAGCAGGCAAAGCTTGAGGCACAGGAAAATTATTCTCAGAATCTTATCAGTCAGCTTCAAAATGGTGGTCCAGAGAGATGCCATCCCCCCCCACTGCCATACTGTGGTACTCTCCAAGAGAGCAGCGAAAAACCATTAAGAGAATCAACTTTCTGCTTTACACCCTGATCAGACTCCAGAGCAGGAGCATCCACCCAGCTTGCTCACCCCGCAGCAGTTCAGCACCCCTGACACCAAACACATTTGTCTAGGCAATAAACTCAAATATTTGGAGTGGGGAACTGTGAGAACAGGCAGAAAGACCCAGGACCTGAACCCCAGCACTGCTGTGGGACAAACCAGGCTTTGCTTACAGAGCAGTGTACTGAAGGGTGGCTAGATATTGCGGGATCTCCAACTCCTGCTAGCTGTCCTGTGCTGGTGAGGAGCTTCCTCCACTATTGTTTCAGATGCAGTGCTGTCAGAGGTACATGAGGTACCTGAAGGTCATGGTACCTACCTTTCCTGGACAGCTAGTCATGGGAAAGGAAGCCACTTGAAGATCTGCAAGCATCTCCACTTCTCTGCTAAATATACCCGTGAAGCCTTTTAATAGCTGCTGGGAGCCACCAAGTCAGTGAGCAGGCAGACAAACACATCTCAGCAGCTGACTTGCCTTTGTGTTTAAGCAGATAGTCTACTCACTCATTGGCCTGCTCCCCATCCAAGCTAGGGGCATGCTAGCTCTGCTTTCCTAGCTTTAGAGCACTTGCTCAAGAGAGTATCTTGGAAGAGTAATCATGAAAGTGCTGCTAACAGACAAGTCCCTGTGACACCACTGGAGCACAGGAACACAGCCTGTTCTAGCACAGTTAGCTGAGCCCTTGGTGTCTAGTCCAGCAGATCAGGAGGCAGAAAGGCTAGTGAAACAAACCCCCAGCTAACAAGGACCACCGTACTGGATCTGGTTGCAGTCTAACAGCACAGCCTCCTCAAGTATCAGATGGCTCAAAGCCTTCCTACCTTCAGGAGTGGAGGCAGCTGCCTCACTGGGCCCCTCCAGCCTTGCTGTATTGCTTTGAGTCAGCAGGTTCACAGCTGGAGCTCAGGAGGCAGGACAACCTTTTCAGGTATTTGTGTAACACTTCTGTTCATCCCCCATCCTATTCTTGCAGCTCCTCCACAACAAAGTCAGGGAATGCCTCCAAGGTAGGGAAGGGAGACAGCATTTGAATGCAAGAGACATTTACCAGACAGCCAGGCTGAGTATTCAACCTGAGATTGGACTTCTCTATGGCATTTCTGCAAGAACAGGGCCCCACAGGCAGCCTCAGGCATGTAAGTAGAGGAAGTTACTGCATTCATAAACTACTGCTGGGTGAACTTGGTAAGTTAATTAGTGTCCAGAGCCAGTCAGAGCTGGATACCTGGCCCATGCAAGAGGGATGCGAGCAGGTTCTCAGCTTAGTCATGGCTCCTCTGTATCATTTCAGATCACCTGGCTGCAATCAGCAGCCTCTGTGGAGAGCAGTCACCAGAGCCAGCTGGATGTCAGTCCTAGCCACCCAAGGCCCATACATCCTGGATTCTGGGCAACCACCACCACTCTCTGCTGCTTAAGAAGCCCAGACTTCTACAGACAGCCTCGGCTTGAACTTGACAGCAGAGGCCACCCTCACATCTTGCTTCCCTAGGAGAAGGGGCAATGGACTGCAGCCACTTTGAGTGGTCATGCAGATGGCCTGCTAAGCAGCAAGGAGATGCCTCCAGCCAATGCAAGGCAGTTGCCTGGATCCAGAGTATCTCTGTAGCAGTGTCTGCTGCAAGGCAGCTTGTCACCCTCTTCATCCTCTTCCTGAGGGGGGATGGAGCCATCTAACCACCTCCAGAAGCTCTATGCTGTGGGCAGCCTCCCAGCTGAGCCACATACAGTAGTGCTTCAAGCTTATGTAGATTCACCTGAGGGCACATTGGAAACAGGGTCTCTGCAGGAGGCCAGAGCCCCACCTTCTGACACTGGAGAGTCACAGCATACAGGGTGAGGGGCTGTACTACGGGGATAAGGCAGTAGCTCCAAAGTACTAGAGCCAGGCAGCTGGCTTCCCTGAGCCTGACTATGCTCAGGTGTGCAAGTTTTTCCTACGGACATTTCCAGGCTCATCAAAAGACTGCTGCCTGCCCTTCTCAAGAGGCCAGGTCCCCCTGGAATCACTGCCCTTGACAGGAGTGATATGGCTTTCCAGAGGAAGGGGTGGCAGCTCAGGGGCACTCTTAATGCCAGCCTACTGCCACACTGAGACTGGTGGTATCTTATCTAGTTTCCTACCTGCTTAAGAAGAGTATGTTCAGACCCTCCCCTGTCCTTCTGCCTTGGGGCAGGACCTACAGCAATTTCTCCTCCCCTTTTAAGATGCTCACCTCATCCAGGACAGGCAAGCACTGCCTCTGGCTCAAGGAGGCAGGCAACTAAAGCTGGACTGCTGGGAGGGATGCCCTTTGCAGAGAGCTGTTCTGCATCTGCCAGAGATATGACAGAGACTTAACTGTCCTTAGTGACAATATACTGCAGAAACTGCATCTGCTATTCTTAGAAAGCCCTCTCTTCCAGTCAAACCCTAAATTATACTTCTAAACCTGAAAAGCGTAAGCAGGTCATGAGTCTCCTATCGTGCCAGCAAAGCTGCAGACAACATATTCCCCTAAAACATCCAGGGCACTTCATTCCTACAGCAAAAGCATTCACTTTCTGGAGGGAAGAGTCCAAGAGCTGCCACCTCCATGCTGGAAGTAGTGTTGGAGCAAGAGTAGCTCAGGTGCCACCAGGCCAGCATTGCTCTGACTAAGCACGCATAAATCCAGTTGAGAATCCAGCTGACTACTGCAGTTCCAGTGTAGTTTGAGGTATTTACCTACCTTGGACTCGAGGTAGACATTCGCTGAAGACATCTTTCCTAGTTTGCACATGCAGCAAGCCAGCGAGATGGCACAGAGGATGAAGAGGCTGTCATTGACTAGGGCACGGGCAAGGACTGTCCACCTCAGCTGGTTCTCTGGGACCTCACCATGGATTAACATTGCACAAGTTAAGTTCACAACTAAGAAGAGAAGGCTGGTAAAGATGGAGCCCAGATACAACAGGACCCTGAAGAAATAGCAAGGGAAAAAAAAAAATAAGTGGAGTTAAAAATTAGACAGTTCTGGGCTCATTCTGCACCACCCTCTTGCCTCATCAGACAAGAGAACCTCCTAACATGCCCAGTGCTCTGCTTGCTATGAAGATCAGACATTCCAGCAAGTTTCAGCAGTTGTATTGACAGCCCAAATCCACAGAGTATTCGTCTGAGCTGCTCTCATAATGCATAAGCAGTGTAAGTAGTCATGAGTTACAAGACTCATCTTCTGACAGTCAGGTTCTTATCTTGCAGATTTTAAGTGTTGCTCTAGCTCTGCATTAACTTCAGTCAATAAGCTATGAGTCATCACAGCCACTGCAACTTCTTTATTGAAAGCCACTGGAGCTCACATTTTCCATTGTGGGTTTCCCTAGAAATGGCCAAGAAGTGCCTGGGCTGCACTAACAGTGGTCTCACCTATCGCTCAAGCCTTATCCTGCAGATCTTTTTTAGCTCAGAATGACCTTGAGAACTCATCTAGTTTGCTAGCAGCACTGGTATTGGGATGCTAACAACATGGATGGAAGCATGTAGTATATGCTTTTAGCTTCCTTGGTACCCTTGAAGCTCCCAGTCCTGCTCCAAGGCACAACACTGATTCTTGTCAGAGTATAAAATTAGCCCTGTTGAGCCTTTGGGGTCTGAAGCTCCTGTTCCTAGCACTGGAGCATGAGTTTTACCTTCAAAGCTGGCTTAAGGTATGTTAGAAAAGTACCACTTACTTGTACTTGTTGAATTCAGCTGCACATTTCACTTTGAATATGACCTGGGGAAAGATTTGCACAGCATTACTTAACATGACCTATAGCTCTCCTTTAAACTTAACAACACTGGAGCCATCATCCAGCTGGACATCTTGAAGGACTCCAAATTACCTATCAACACCAAGCCTTGCACTGGACCCACTTGCAAGAAAGAGTACCAGTCTTTCTTGCAAAAGCCAAAAGCAAATGTAGGTGTCCAACAGGCATAAATGTGTTTAACACCCCATATGTGGCAAGGGCTTTAACACCACACCTAAGGACTCTGAGAAGATCAGGAAGTTTAGCACTCAGGTCATTCAAAAATACATCTACTTTCCCCAGTGTTCTCTGCTGCATATTTTAGGACCTCAATCATCCTTGATTCCCATGTTAGAGAAGGCTGCCTCAGCAAGACAAATAGCTGATCTAAAATAGCCTTCTGGTATTGGATGATGGACCTGCAGGCTATAACAAGCATTTGGAGCTCACAGCTCCTCCACCTTTGAGATGTTTGTAGGCCAAATACACCTGAAATGTAACCCTGAGATGGTAGGAAGTCCTCCGGAGGTGGAAGACCCAGCCTACCAAGTTGCATGGCACACTTGTCAGACAAGTGTATTGGATAACAGTTTTGCAGACTGTTTCACTCTTCAAAGCGACACGTGCTGTGTCCAGGAGTGGATCTGGGTTCTGCGAATCTCCTCACTACACAAGGAGTTAGGAGACTCAAGATGAAAACTGCACAGGAGAGACCAGTGCTTCAAAGCAAAGGCTCACAAGCCATTCCTCAGACTGCAGGGGACTGAACCCATTTGGGTTGGGAAGGCTGGAGGAGAACCATCAGCTCATACTCAGGCAGCCCTACAGCACTCTTCCCAAGTGCCAGACACCCTTCTATGCCCCTTTGGGCTGCAGACTGGCTCCTGCTGAAGCATGCAGGGGCAGGACTTCTTGCCTAAGGAAGTACGGACAGTTTAGAGAGGTGCAGAGACACACTCCCAAGTCACAGATGTGACCACAACAGTCCCACTGCAAAGGGATAGGTAACCAGTGCTCACATATTGTCAGGACAAGCAGCATGCTGACAGAGCTACATGGAGCTCGCTTGTCACATACTGATTTAGCACAGCTATGGCAGGAACTGGTTTTTGTCCTGTGAAAAATGCAGATCCTGGTACAGACTCCACCAGGAAAAGTCCCAGAGCTGAGGTCACATTCAGTCTCAGCCAAAGCTCATTAGAGACTCTGAAGAAACTTGGAAGAAGCAGAGAGCCATCTAGCCAGATCCAGCAACCATGTACTTGTGGTCAGCACAAGACCACTATGGGATCACTGCACAGGTGCAGAGGTTTAGTTTCACTGCTTCTGCAGGGAGTCCTTCCTGTCAGCATCCAGACTCTGGCTGCAGTGAAGGATCAGTCATCTCTTACAAGGCACCCTTAGTCAGCTTTTTTTCCCCCCCGATGGGATTTCTTGGCTCCTGCCTTCCAGTCAGCACTGAGGCAGAAATGGCACTCTGAAGCTTCAAAAATAAGGCTCCTGCCAACAGGATTTCCAGAGACATTTCAGGATTTGAGGGTTGTCTGATCCATTGTAGTAATGTCAAGCATTTGAAAACCCCCCTACAGGGCATGGGACAGCTTCAGCAATCCTGATCCGAGAGCCAGATTCACTGTCTGGCTCCTCTTCCCCAGTCTGAGGGAGGATGAACTTGAGTTCACTTGAGAAGCACTTAATGGGGAACAAGACACAGTACTTCAGCAGAGGGAGGTATCCAGCCCCCATGGCTGAGGGGCACAGTAGTACAAGCAGTCTCTGAAACCCTCTACCCTGTTGTCTTGGCCTACAGCAGCTCAGGGAAGTACAGAAGTGTGGCATAACACACTGAGCCCCAAAGCTCATCTGAGTTACAGGAAACCTGGACCTCAGAAGGACCACGTGGTGGCTTCAAAACAGAAAAATCCCCAAATCCTCCTCTGTCCTTAGCTTGCCTGTAGGTTACATTCAACCCCTTTGGCAGTGTCAAAACAGACATCAAGGACGTCAGGCTGGGAAACCTCTTTGTTCAGCACCCATTTGCACAGCATGGAAATTCATTTAAGGTATTTGTACATCTGCTCCGTCTCCCAGAAGAGTCATTTGTAACCACAGCCTCTGAGTAGTGGTGCAGACAGAGTCCCTGGCTTGTATCTCAGCTGCTCACCCTGGCTGAGAACAGCCCTTTGGCTAAGCACAGGAACACCACTGGCCAACAGAAAGATGCTGGCTTCTGCAGTAGCCCCGTGCAAGATAGTCCACCAAGACCCTCCTCTACAAACCTGAGGATTAAGGCACACAAAGCTGTCTCAGGGTTAAGAGCACAATAGCAACCTGAGACTTGCACTTGGACTGCTGCCATGAAAAGCAGAAGGGGACCAGGCCCCAGCCTTATACTCCTATTAGCCCCCAGCTACTTAGTCCTATAACTTCAGGAAGGGAGCAGGCACCACTCTTTACAGTGGGTTTCATTATTAAGACATGACAACTCATCTGAAGCTTGTTTTTAATTCATAGTGCTGGGTCAGTAGGTGACATCAGCAGTGTTCACACTGCATCTTTGGGTTCTTGTCCTCAAGATAATCTTGCTAGCCTTTCAGCACTGGACTAGCTCTGCTGCTTTCCAAGCCCAAGGACAGCTTATGTAGAGGGTTCTGCTGTGAAGAAATCAGTGCAGAGCGCTCCGGAGTAACCCTATTCTTCATAAAAACAGGCAACACCGACCCATGCCCTCAGACAAGTGCGTTATGCCAAGTTGCTAGTGGCAACCCTTGCAAGATGAACAGTTCCTTCAGTTCCTAGCTGAGATCAGCCCCAGAAGCCATGCAGTTGCCTGCTGAAAATAGGGAACAGAGGTCCCTGCTAGCCCAGCCTCAGCAGGGCTAAGAAACTTACTCTTAAGCAAGCCTTTTTAACAGTTAGGCAATACTCTGTTGTCTTTATAGAGCCACAAATCCTTTGAGCATTTTACATCAGCCAGAGACATGGAAAGAAGGCAAGTGAGAAGAGCTACAGACCTCAAAGTCCCTTGTGATGCTGGAGGCTTTTTTTTTTTATGAAGAGTTGCTATATTTCACAGAAGTGCATACCTTGCTCACATCACTGAACCCAGAAAGTGAACTTGCTAAGAGTATGTTCTCAGAGCATTGTTTAGGGAACACAGTCATCCTTAGAAGGTGTATTGGAGATGTCACAGCTCCTAAGAGAAGTGACAGACACCATATCCCACAGATAGCTCTAAGGACCACTTTCAGTACCTGTACAAACCAAGATCTCAACCCCAACACTGAGCCTCAGATAGCATTTCAGCTTGGTTTTGTTACAACCATTCATAATTGATCTGAAAGATCCAGGAGAGCCAGAAGCTTGTCATTGTTTGATGGAGTCAAAGTCTCTTTTGCTCCTAAAGAAGTCATGTGATTGGGCTCTCCAGATACAAGATATAACCATGTCCTGCCTTGACATGAACATAGACCTCAGTTGCAAGAGTTGCATCCACCAACAGATTCCTTCTCTCACCACAGAGATTCAGCAGCAAGCACTGGAGCACAGCACAGACTATTTTGGGACTATGCCCCATAACAAGTGTTCAAGCCCCAACTTGTCCCTCAGAAACAGTTGGGACTATCCGTGAGGATCTCTCACCATTCCTACTAATACTGGGATCATCCTATGCCATCAATAACACAGGGTACAACTTGCTTGGACCCTGATTTCCTAGAATAACTGGTTGCTGGCATAGCCACCTGTTCATTCAGGAACAGTGGAGCCCATGGGAATCATCAGCTATGGGATGGAGCAGTTTTGAGCTTAAGTGACCCCTTACCAGTCCCTGAGGCAGAGGGCACATGCTAGGTGTCTGGCAGACAAGGAGAATGGAAGGGTGCAAGAATGATTGAGGCTTTTCCAGTTTTCCATCTGAAAAGGCAGGAAGATACAGGACAACAAGGACAAATGGCTCCCAGGCTGGATGCTCTTCCCATGCATGTCTGCTTCAGTGCAATTAGAGCAGCAAGGGATGAAAGAGGTTGATGTCATCACAGATGGAGCACTTTAAGAAACCCAGACAGGTTAAGGGTTATGGCCCCACCAGTCTGGCAGAGCCTGATCACTCTAGCAGAAGACCTTACTCATTGTTGCACATAGCTGCTGACTCCCAAGTGAGACAATGATGCCAAGTGCTCAAGAAGGTCTTTGAAAGGGTCAAGATGGAGGTTGGGTTGTTGTGGCTACATTTCTATGTACTGGACTCCTGACAATGACCTGGGGGAAAGCAGGAATTAGCACAGACTCTTGGGAAAGGTAGAATTACTCAAGCAGATGTCTAGCTGGCAGCAGAGGAGCTATTCCAAAAGCAAGGCAGAGAAGGACCCTGGGCTGGTTATCAGAGCCACTGTTCTGCCAGTTTGAGGCAAGATTGGGAATGAATCCGAGGAATCCAGACCTGATATACTGCGAACTCTGAATTTCCTGGAAAGGAACTAATTCTGTTACAAGCTGAAGCAGAAAGGAAGAGATCTTCCCAAGCAGAACCCGTTACACTTTTTGATGTTCCAGGTGGAAATAAGGCAGTGACAAAAAGAAACTGTTTCCACCAAGTAAGTGTTCTGGAAGTGTTCAAAGCTCCATCCAACCTGGCCTTGAGCAATCTGGTCTAGTGGAAAGTGTCCCTCCTGTAGCAGGGGGTTGGAACTAGATGATCTTTAAGGTCCTTTTTGACCCAAACCATTCAGTGAATCTATGAAATAAGATTTTTGTCAGGTCTCCACATCCTCTCAGGAGCTACGAGGGGACAGGAAGAAGATAGCCTCTCCCCACAGAAAGGTGGAAACACCAGGTAGTTTCACGAGTTTGAATTTCACAGCCTGGAGTGCAAAATAATGCTAGCTCTCCATGGGTATTTATTGTTCCCTGGAGCTTTTCCCCCACCCAGCACCATTTCACCCTCAGCTTGTACATAGCCTGAGGAGCTCTGTAAATCAAGCAAGATTAGCTCAAATAACATAGCACAGGCCACACTTTCTTTCTCTGCTTAGACAGATGCCATTTCTCCAGTATCTCCACAAAGGAGGCACTGTATACAAAAACAATTACCCAGGCCTTCAGCACAGAAACAGCCTATGCTTTTATCTGAGGACATCTAAGACCAGGACACCACCCCCAGCATAGCAGAAGCCCAATGCCCTTCTACAGGTTGCTACCAGCTGTCCTTTAAGAACTAGGAAGGGATGGGCCCTCCACAGCAGGTTCTGCTTGAAGTCACACTAGTAAATGTACCAGTCACCTCCAGATCTTGAGCCACTTCAGGTAAACTGCTGTGGTTCTACCACAGCTTCTCTCCTTCCTCCAGATAGGGACAATTCTTGTTTAATTACTCCCTAAGCCCCCTTAAACACAACTGCTCCTGTGCCTTAAGGCAAGGACCAAACACAACCAAGCCAGGCACATCTCAAGTTAGCTACCAGTACACAGCACCCTCCCACCTAGAGAAGGATGGGCTAGTTTTATCAGCCTGTAGCCCAAGCAGAGACAGCCAAGTATCACTGCTCAGGATCATTTCTTTTGTTAAAATGGAAGCCAGAAAAGCACCAAAGACTTTCAGTCCATCTAGCTGCACTCTTTCTCCAAACCTCTGGAGCTGCAAGCTTCACTACGTACCACCACTGTGAGATCACCCACAAATACCATGAAGCGCTGGACACCCATTCTGCTTGCGACAGCCAAGCATCAGACCCTCTTTGTAGCTGAGCATGCATACCCATTTTCTTAAGTCATTTTATCCTTCCCTACTCTAGATTCTGAGCTCTTATTTCCTCAGACAGGATTCCCCTTGCCTCTGGGTCTTCAAGGAGAAAGAAACAGGGTATATTCCACCGAGTCCACTCAAAAACAGATGACTAGGGATGAAGGGAAGCCCGAGAACCTATTTGAATTTATCTTGCCCTTCTTTAAAGATGCCTTTTAACGAGCCTACAGAGGCAAATCTGCTGTCAGTCAAGTCCAGTGACTTAGAGGAAAACAGAAATCCAGCCACTTTGTGGTACCAGAACATAGGATCCCTTCCTCAGCTTGCCTTTCACAGGACACACAAACACCTATTGGTTGGAGCATTTGGTAGGTCAGGCTCCCTTTAACAGACAAGATGGATTATGCACACTATGCACCATTTGTTATTTTGCTGCCACTCGATCAGCAGCATATCTAACACTGATGGCTTTTGCAACAGGCAGTTTACCTTAGCTTCCAGGTGTTTATTTCAGGGCTGGGGGGGGGAACAGAACACAGGTGGGGGGGGAAGAACCAAAAGAGCCGAACAACCTAATTGCTCCAAGTCTCACATTATCATGTGAATGTTGATGTCCTCGGGAAAATGAAATCATAACTCCCATCGGTGACACATCGGAGCGATTTCGCTGTGTGTTAGCGATTCCTTTGTGAGGCTGGTGAACAGCTGAGAGCTGCAAAGAATCTGAACAACAACAAAGCTGGAAGGAAAGTACTGCCTATTTATGAAACAAGTCACCAAACTGGAAGGCAGGCAAGCAAAGGGCTGCTCATGAGAAACTGGAGCAGAAACAAAATATTCAGAGGAAGAAGGGGAGGGGAGAGACAAGGCTTTAAAAGATAAAGACAAGTGAAAGGACTAGAGAGAGGGGGATTAAAAAAAACACCACAAAACAAGTGATGGGAAGCCCAGAAAAGAAGGAATACAGCTCAGCAACAATAACAAGCAGCCCTGCACTGTCCCAGTCACGATCTTTGTGCTAGGAAGGGGCCCACCTCTCCAGCCCCAGGCTGTTGTCTGGGGGAGGCAGAGGGATCTCGGGGTTTTTGTCTGACAACAAGCTGCAGAACAACAAGCCCAGTTCACAGCGGAGCAGAGAGATGGAGAGAAGGAGGGAGCGCAGCAACAATAGCAGAAGAGGCTCTAGCTGGTGACGTAATGGTTGGCATCACTCCAGGCCAGAGCAGCCCCTGCTGCTGCCACTTTCTGGTCCCCTTTAGAGACGGGGAATCAATTAAAAAGATGCAAAACAGTCCCCCAGGAGAGCCCCGCGGCGCTGCAACCCCTCTTGCAAAGAGGAAAGCCCCACCCGGGAGCAGGGCACATCTCTGCACCCCCCCAACCCCAGATTCAGGGCATGTGCCCCCCTCCCCCCCCGGTACCCCCGTACCACCCCGCGGGGTCTGCATTCCGGGCGCACCCCTGCACTCCGCCAGCCCGGCACTAGGATCCAGGGCACACTTTTTGCTCACACAACCCCCTCCATCCCACCCCACCCCCAAGCCTAGATTCAGGGCATTAATCTACGTGCCTTCGCCCCCCCACCCCCCCAGCCTGGATTCAGGGCACAACCTTGTACCTCCCCAACCTGCCCCAGAGCCTACACTGAGGGCACCCCTCTTCGCACCCTCTCCCACCGAGCCTGGTCAGGGCACACATACACCCCCCCATCCCACCCCAAAGCCTTGGCTCCAGGGCACACCTCTGTGAACCTCCAAGTTTGGGGAGGGCGGCTGAAAAGGAAGCTTTAGCCCCGGCGTCCTGCAGGGTGAGGGCTTGGAGCGTCCCTGCCCCCCCAACGGAAAAAACTTACCTCAGCGAAATAGAGGTTGAGGAGGCAGAGGCTGGAGAAGAGCAGGCAGCCGGGCAGGCAGTAGAGCAGCCAGTGGGCGAAGGGCTGCTGGAGGCGAAGGGCCTGCAGGGAGTTCTGCAGGTAGAAGGAGAAGAGGGTGGTCCTGAGGGCTGCCCAGAGCAGGCAGAGGAAGAGGCAGAGCGTGTGGTAGCTCAGCCGCCGCTCCCGGTAGTAGAGGAGCAGCCAGAGCTGCAGGTAGGCGAAGAGGAACAGGGCGGCGTAAAGCGCCGTGTGGAGCACGGTCAGCCCCAGCTCCACTGCGTAGGGCACGGCGGCCCCCTCAGCCAGGGCCGCCCCCTCAGCGAGGGCCGCCGCCGCCGTAGCGCTCATGGGGCAGCGGGAGGCAACGGCCCGCCAACGGTCGCCGCGCGCGCCCGCCCCGCCCCTCCCCTCAGCCCCGGCTGGACACCCCCATGCAACAAAGGGGAGCCCCCCGCCTCTCGCGCTCCCTCGCGCGCGCCCGCCCTCCTGGCTGCGCCGCCCGCCCGCCCGCCGCCAAACAACTCTCTGCCGGGGACAATCAGCTGAGCCCGATTATTTGAGGCGCTCGCTCCTGACAGCGCGCTCTCCCCATTGGCTCCCCGCCGGCCCGCCCCCACCGCGCCCATCCGACGCGCCGAGTGGTCGCCGCTGCCTGTCACTCACGGCCGCCCCCGCCGTTCGCTTCTTGCTTCTTGGGTTGCCGCCGCCGCCCGCCTCCTCCCTCTCCCGCACCGCCTACCTGGAGCGGCGGGAGGAGGCCACGCCCCTCGCGGAACTGGCCCCGCCCATCGCGTCCTCCCCCCGGGGGCGGGGTCTCGGCCGGCCGTGGCGGGGCGCGGCGGGGCCCGGCGGCTGCGGGGAACCACAAAAGGGGGAGGGGGGGGGAGCGGCTCTGGGGGTCTCCGTTACTGCGAGCAGGGGGTCCCCGCCTTTGGGGGTCGGCGGTAGCAGCACCCTGCTCCGGGGCCGGGCAGGGGCCTCCGGGAGGAAACAGGGAGCGTTCCTAGAGGGGTTCCTGGAGCTGGTAGCGGGGGCACCGGGGCACCCCCGACAGGCTGCGGGGAGGTGCGGGGGAGGTCCCACGGTGGTGGGTGCAGGTTGGGTCTCTGCTGGTGTGGGGATATCCCAAATGTAGCTGAAAGACCGCCTGTTCCGTACGAGCAGCCGCACCTATGGCTGTGGGGAATGCTCAGAGGCCACAGCAGCCAGGGGAACCTTCAGAGACCCCCCAGTACTGAGAGCCCAGCTCAGGTCTCAGCGATCCCGCCGCTGGGGGGGCACAGACCCAGCAACTTCGTTTTGGGCATCCCACATTCTCCAGCTGTGCAGCCAGGCCGGGGCTGCTGGGGCCAAGGGGAGACCTGGATGCGGGATGCTCTCCCAGCAGCTGCGGCGGTGAGATGAGGACTTCAGCCCGAATGCTCGGGACACCCAGGTAGGTGACATTCCTACTTGGAGGGAGCTCAGCCTTGTTGTCCCTCCAGTGCCAGCTCTTTCCCAGCACCTTAGTCCCCAAGGCCAGACTAAGTGGGTGCAGCAGCTGTCTGTGGGTGCCGGGGCATCGGAGCACTCCTCTCGCTGCGTGGGCAGAGGGAAAGGCTGTGGCGTGTCCCTGCCGCAGCCTCGGCCAGCAAGCGAGGCCCAGCGGGGCTACTGGGTGCAGGGAAATGGGACCTGGGATCGAAAATGAAAGTGAAACTCTCTGGACAGGGCAGCGGTGGCAGCATCGCTGCAAAAAAAAACCAAAAACCATCGAGGCAAAGCATGCCAGGCAACAGGCTGGGATGCACTTTGATGTCCCACCTCTGCTGCTGACCCTTGAGAAGAGTCCCTGCACTGCCAGGTGCCCCTCACCGCAGCTGTCCCTGCGGGCCCCCTCCTGCCCTGCCTGCTGGCCCCTATCTTGCATTTGCACGGACAATCGGGCATGTCTGGTGCAAGGGGTCAGAGGCCGGGGAGCAGCAATGACGTGGGAGAAAAGCTCCGTTATCATCCGACGCAGTGTGCCAGATGTGCCTCCGGTCTCACGAGCTGCCCCAGCATGGATTTACGCCGCAGGCTGGTTATGCAGCAATCTGCACCATCCTTACAGCGCTGCTGGTCGAAAAGCACGGCTGCCTCTGCACACAAAAGGCCGAGCAGCTTGCTGGCTCAAAACGGTGCTTGTGGATAACTGCGAGATAAAGAAACACCTCTGAGGTGACGGCGCTGGTTTCTGGCTGGAAAGCAGCAGTGCATGGGGGCTACTGTGGGTCCTGGCATCACAGCCTGGCTGGGAGGCTTGTGGGGGCATCCAGTACCGGTGGAAACATCTCCCCACAGCTGTAGGGTCACGGTCATGGCAGCGGCAGCGCAGGATGGGGGGGCACAGCTGTAGGGGCCTCGCAGTTGCAGGTGGCAACTCCTGCCTCCTCCACAGGCTGCTGGGGAGAAGGGGGTGGGTGGGTGGGAAAAGCCAGCAGGTATTTCAATGCCATGATTGCAAGCCCATCCTGAAGCGGCTGGAGAACGCTCTCAGTGCTGTTCCAGCTCCAGATGCTGGGGAGCTGCAGCTTTTTGACCTTATTGAAGTCAGCTGGGTCAAAAAGTTACCTTTGGAAAATTTGAAGGGAGCTGGGTTGAGCTCTGTTCCAGCAAAACTGGGTAGTGATAATTAGCCTGACTTACCTGCTGATTAGGAAAAGGCTGGTGATGGCTGCTTTTTCAAAGATGAAAAATGTGCAAAATAATGCAATATCTGATAAAGAAGTAAGGTTATTCCCAGGCAGCTGTAGGATTCCATAAAACTAACACATAACCTCACCCAGAAAAAAAAAAAGCATAAGCAATATTTCAACAGTTGTCAGCAGTACGTGTCAGCAATCATCAGGCGTGTGATGTGGGGCACTGTATTCTCCTAGTGAAATAAAATCCTGCAGGACAAACCTCGTCCCCCACCCCCAGGCAGTGAAGTGGACGCAGGGTGACAGTTTCCCATAGTGGGTTGCCACCGGAGGGTCACCGTCATCCAGATAAGCTTCAGTGGGATCCCAAGGATGCTTTCTTTGGCCCTGAAGGGCCAATTTATCATCTTTTCAGGAGAAAAGAAATTTGCAAACTATACAGCTGTTGGGACAGCTTCCATCTCCAGGCAAGCTGGCTGCAAGCTGGATGTGTTTGGGAAGGGCTGGCTGGTGGGGCAGTGACGTGCAGCAGATCCGCAGAGCAGCAGGCTGGAACAGAGAGCTTTTCAGGGAGTTTTTCTGGACCCCTTTAAGGAAACCTGTGTGCATGGTCCAAAGAGCAAGAAGAGCCATCAGCGTTACACTCGTCTTTGCGTTTTTCAGCTGCAGCGGCAGGAGGTATATTTGTGCTGGGACATCCAGCCATGCCAGGGAGAGTGTTTCAGCGTTGTTTAGCCTGCTGTAGCTAAGGGGTTGAGTCAGCCCCACGTGGATTTGGGGTCTGTCTTGTGCCAGCAAATTTGGGAGGGCAGCACACTGGTTAACTGCTGCCAGAAGGGCAGGAAAGGCAGGCAAGCAGGCTGCCAAAGCATTGTGCCAGCTGGGAGAGGGGTGAAGGTCCTGCTGCAACAAAAGTCTTGATCTGCATTGATCATGACAGGAGAGGCTGAAGTGACTGCATTTAGGAGCATTCTCAGTGCTCCTGGTTTCAGAGCATCTACCTAGGGCGTTACAACCTGCCAACTGAGGGCTCTGCGGGCTGGAAGATTACTGATAGACTGAAATAAAACAAGGGGGAAGCAGCAGTGTAACATATTTGGACCAGACATAAAGTGTAGGGGTTTTGTAAGAAGGTGATTGATCACCGGGAGGAAAATATTCTGCTGAGGGATGGGGGAGATTTTACATCACTGGCATTTAAGTCCAGGTTGGTGGTGTTTCTCCTGAGTTCGGGGAGGCCCATAGGTGATGGAGATGGTACCTGGCTGTCTGTGCAGTCCGCGATTCCAGTAGGACAGTGGTTCTTCCTCATCTTGTGAGTCATAAAAACCACCCCCCATCACCCCTTGTTGAATGAAATGTGCTGCAGCTTCCTCAGTAATAAATATTGGTAGCCGGGGGCTCTGTGGGGCAAGGTGTCAGGGAAAGCAGCTGGGATCCCGGCAGTGTGGCAGGGCTCCCAGCCCGTGGTTGCTGCTGCAGGACTTCCAAGCAAAACTGATGTGGCACAAGCAATTTATACCAACACAAGCATTTGTGCTGGGTGTCTCAGGTGTATTTGGTTTCATTTTAGATCATCTACAGTAGCCTTAACCACTTTGCCTGGCTCTGGCTTGGAGGTATGACACTGAAGACATCAGCCGGGCCTTTCTACCACCTATGCTGTGCTCTGCTGCCCTGTGGTCCGTGGGCTTGAGGGTTTCCCAGCAGTGACAGAGCTGGTTCACACATCCCTGGTATTTTCACACATCTCTGGTAATCCCGCATGTGGCTGCGGTACCGGGTTCTGGCTGTTTCCAGCCCTATGGCGTTAATTTTCTGTTGATGGAAAAGAGATGACTGAGGAAACGGGCTAAAAGCTGAATACTCAGGTGTGGACTGGTGGAGCACAGAGGGAAGCTGCTGGGCAGGACAGAGTAGGTGAGGATGTGGGTAGGGAAGGGAGGAGCACGCTTTTTTGTGTGAAAAAAGCATGGGGAGGAGCAAGGTCGAGAGTGGTGGGACAGAGTGAGGGGTCGCAGTGAGGCAGGCAGGGCTGATTTTGGGGGAGCTGCAAGGAGAAGAGCAGCAGTCACAGAGGGATGTGGAGAGGGCAGAAGGTGGATGCTAGAAAGGCTACG
Source organism: Falco punctatus (assembly GCF_963210335.1). Lineage (NCBI taxonomy): Eukaryota > Metazoa > Chordata > Aves > Falconiformes > Falconidae > Falco > Falco punctatus. The sequence goes on along the minus strand of NC_137587.1, from coordinate 38,214,553 downwards.
AGAGCCAGAGGAGACATGAAGCTGGGTAGAGTTGTGTGTTAAGCTGCTGGCACCCTCCTCCAGGTATAATTCCATGAAGTCTTGGAACTCCGTGGAGTCATTGGAGGCTGCTCCTCTTTCCTCCTTGACAGTAAACTCTCCCATTTGACCTGGGCTGGTACCCACATGCCAGGATTTATTTTTCCATCTCGCTGTAGCCAAGTTTGTCATTTAATAAACATCCCCCTGCCCTCATCCCCCTCCCCTCTGTAAATCAGAGGAACAGATGGGAGGGCAAAGGACCAGAAATGCCTGGCACTTCCCAAAGCAGGAAAGAACTGAAGACTTTGAGATGAAAAGAAAAAAAAATTCATGCCTTTCTCAGCTTTGTCTTTGTTCCTTTGTGCCATTCAGGCCTGATCTGCACACCCCACCTGCATGCGAGGGAGCCTGTGAAGGCTGAGCATCCCTGGCTGTCACTGACTGGGAGCAAGGCAGGGGGACTTTGCTTGGTTTTGAGCCTTTGAATTTGGGTTCCTTGCAGAGCAGCAGCAGTAAGCTGACAGCATCTGACAGGGTGTTGGAGGGAATGACAGTCAGTGGACACAGGGGTGTTTGTTAGTGGAAACAGCTGCAGCTCGTGATGCAAAGCAAACAGCTTCTGCATGGCTTCAGTTCCAGCTCTGTCTCTCTGTCGGCCAGGGACCAGCCGTGCTGCAGCACGCGCAGCAGCAGGGAGCGATGCCTGAAGAGCAGGCTGCAAAGGAACCTGGTATTACACAAAGGAATAAAGTGGGAAGAAGGTGTTTTCTCATCCTGAGCCCCTTAATCTGAGCAAGAAGAATTAAACAGCCGTGGCAGGGCAGCCACTTGCATGCTTGGTCTTTGCTCCATTCTCTGAAGCCTTTCACAAATTTCCTTGGCTCCACTCCTAACCAGCTCCATGTGGAGACCCGGCATGGAAGGGAGTAGCTCAGGGGTTTTGCTCCCATGCCACTGATACCAGAATAATGTGAGGCTGGACCGAGCCAGGAGTGACAAACCCGAGGAGCCTGTGCAAACCCCTCTCCCATTTGGTGGAGGTGAAACCTTGAACGGTGGTGAGATGGGGCAGGCACTAGGGGAGGGCTCTTGAACCTGCCCACATCATCTGGCATGGTCTGAAGTGAGCAGTATGGCCCGTCCCTTTGTGAACACCCCTGTCAGTGGCACATGTAATGCTAGTGGCATCCTCAGAGCTTTTTAAAAAGAATTGAGGCATCTTAGGTGGTTGGAGTTTGTTCTTGTATAATACTGTTGCAGAATTCTGCCTGTACATGTAATTTCTGTTTGAGTCTTAAAAAAAAAAAAAAAAAAAAAAAAAAAAAGAGGAAGAAAACCAGCCCTAAACTGAAAGGACCGAGGGTCTGTGCAGTTGCACATGCTGCTCAGAGGAAAGAGAATGGCCTTTGCTGTCATCTTTGCAGTTGTCTGAATCATCTGCTGTTCTAGCAGCTAATTTGTAATGTCCTTAAGATGTTTGTGTCACATCTGGAAATTACAGTCATGCTGTGCCTGCCCAAACAGACAGACACTCTTATATATGTTTGTGTGTGTATATATATATATATACACAATATATATTTTTTTTTTTTACTTTTTTCCCAGCTGTGACTCTCCTGTGCCTGTATCTGATAACAGCCATGTCAGCTCAGAAGGACAGATGGGTGTCTTCCTTCTCTTTCCTGCTCTTCTGCGTTTTCTCCGTCCCAAGGTGGGGAAGTGCAAGGCTGCTGCAGGAGCTGAGCCCCCAGCGGTATTTCAGCAGCTTGCAAGCCGGCAGAGCATCCCTGGCTTATTTCAGCCATAATGGTGTGTATTTAACAGTATGGATTTACATCAGCCTGGGTTTTCAGCAAAGGCTTGGTGAGGGTGTGTGTGAGAGTGGGACAATGAAGAGACAATTCTCGAGACTTTTACACCCAGAGTTATTTTGAAGAGCTGGTTGAGCTCAGCTGGCAAATCTGTGTTTACACAGTTCCAAGTGCTCCTCACAGGCAGAGATGTCTTGGGGTGGGATCTTTCCTGGCTGTGTCCCCAGGGACACTCCTTCAAATCTCTTTGATAATTTTCTGGATTATTTTCTGGAGGTACCATGGAAGAGAAACCCAGCATCCTAAGGACTTGGCCAGTCAAAGGGGCTGGGTTTCTCTGCCATGGTACCTCCCAGGGAAAGGGGGATCCCTTGCATGCAGGGGAACTAAGGGCTGTCAAGAATTAGAAGATCCTTGGCCTTGCCCTTCTTGTTCTGCTCCTTCGTGACCCCCAGGTGTGGTTTCCCAGAGACACTGGTGTGGGCTGAGGTACCAGCACAGCTCCCATGTCAGCGCTGAGGAGCTGGGTGTGTTAGAAAGGAAGGAGGGGAGTCTGAGGCCATTCATGTTGTTGCCTGTAATTAGTTTTGTTTCGGTAAGTGCCTTACTCTGAGTAACAGCAAGATCATATCACATCAAGCACTGTCTCAGTGCGCGGCAGAAGGATGCTCTTGACTTCTGAGGACTTGTAGCCCAGCACAGCAGCACTTGTTTGACAAAACCTATCCCAGTCCCTCTGCCTCCCTCAGCCACATCCCTGCAGGCACCTCCGCCAGCAGCGTGCCACAGCTCCATTTGCCCTGCTCAGACGTCCCAGGGTTGTTTGCCTGGAGACCTTAACATGCTGTTAGAGTGCCAGAGCACGGTGCTTGCCCTGAAGGTCCTCCCATCTGCCTCATCTGTAAAGGGAAGGGATGAAAACCAGGGTTTTTTGTGTTTCAGTTTCTCCTGGTGCCCAGCCCTTCTTGGAGCAGATTGAGAACGCAGCCGAGGCCCTCCAGGACTATGGCATTTCGGTGGTGAAGGTAAATGGGGACAAGGAGTGGGACAGGCTGTTTCTGCAGATTATTTCTGCAGGGCTTCCTGCAGGGTGGGCAGAACCACCCTGGGTACTGACCCCAGAAGAAAGCAGATGTTGGCAGGCCAGGGCACACCATTTTATCCCTTGCCCTGGCCTTACATCTGCTGCTTGGGTGTTGCATCACACCTTCAGCCTGTGGGATGTGGGCAGGTTCCTGTGTCCCAGAGAGGCTCGATGTTGCACCTGTGGCTCCAAACACCATGAAGCGGAGCACTGGCAGTGCTGTGGCTCAGACAGGGGCAGCCCTGAGCTGCCCCCAGCCTCCAGTTCAGTCTCAGTAGATGAACCTGTGTGCTTTGTTGGGCATTCATGGGTTTAGAGGGCACTGAGCGACTCGCATATTTCCCGCTGTTTGGTCTTCTTCATGGGCAACGCCACGTGCCTGGCTTAGCTGGCTGATCTAATCTGGCCTCCCAGCAGCTGCATGGGTGCGTGGAGTTGCCTGCTCATTGCTGGGTACCCACAGGCATGGCACAAGGAAGAGTACGGTCCCCAGTGTGCTGCACAGGAGGGCATCAGCCCGCTCATCTCACCTGGGTGGGACCTGCCCAGCTCCCTCCGTAGCTCCCTCCTGCCAGCTCAAACTGCCGGGAATGATGGATGGGGAGAGTTCACTTTGTTTCAATTCAGTGCAATAAGTATTTCTTATAAAGGAGTTTTTAGCTGCAACTTCATGCAGGTTGAGGTGAGGGAACTACAAATTCCGTGTAATTAGATTATAGAAAGTGCTTATATGTTTGTGTGTGTGTCTTAAATTTCCTCCAGAGACAGGCTAAATTTAATAAGCAAACAGTGATCTGTCACTTTGAATATGCTGGGCAGATCACAAGATCTCTTGATCCCATTAGACCCAAATCAAGGCAGGCTGAGCTGGAGAACTGAAGTACAAGCTCCAAACCCCATCTCTGGACCCTATTTTCTTGTATTTTTCTCTCCCAGCAGGTCTGCAAAGGCTATATTTAGACTCTTGAATGGAAGAAAACCGTAGTGCTGTATGTTTGTAGTTATTTGTGGAGCTGAGTGTCTAATTACATGCTTTCAATGTCTAGGTTCATTGTCCCAAAGAAGATGTCTCAAGATATTGTGGAAAGGAAAATACACTAAGGAAAGCCTACCTGTTCAGGTGAGGAGCGCTTTCTGGGCACCATGATGCCACCCGGCCACAACTGTCATTGCTTGCCAGTGCAGATGTTTGAAGGCAGTGCTGTCAGTGATCAGAGAAGTCTGTGGAGGAAGAGAGGAGCCATGAGGACAGCAGTGACATACAGACTTTAGTGAAAACTACCCCTGAAAGGTCCAACACAGGCAAAGTAGATGCTTTGTTCTCCGTGTCAAACCTCCCGTCCTGCCCCACGCTCCTTTGAGCAGCAGAGGGTTGTGCTGCTACGTGAAACCACGAGAGAAATCCTCCATCAGTGTTCTTCTGTCCTTGTGGCCTCCTACACCAGGTCCTCCAGAGTTATGCTCAGATCACTAGGTTTTGGGTCTAGCCCTAGAAAGAAGTTTTCTTTGCATTTGCTCTTCCTGTGGGTGTGGTTAGCTCATCTGCCCTGGATGTGAAGGTTGAGCTCTTGGTCTCTCCATGGGTTGTCATCTGGAAGCTTCTCCATGAATTGGCTCAGTTCTCATTGACTGTTGTACAGGACCCACAGAAATATTTCCTCTGGTGTAAGAATCTACGGGGTGATGCTTAGTGTGTAGAGAGCTTCTGTCAGCCTGTGCTAGGCTTCTTACCAGCATCAGAAGCTGAGTGAAACAGTAGTGGCGGAGGTGGCTTCACTAAAACGGTGTTGCTGGGACACCTTGTTCTAGGAGATCCCCAAATTAAATTCTAACATTTTCTTGCCAGCCATACCTGCCAGCAGATGTCTGGAAGTATTCAGCAGAGTAAAAATTAAATTAGTACGTGTAGCTAATCTTTCATAGTTTCTTTGGTGATACTCTTTCCTTCCCTCCGTAGAGGTAATATGCTGATCCGAGAGTTCCCCACCGATGCCTTGTTTGACGTGAACTCCATTGTTGCTAACGTTTTGTTGTAAGTACAGACCAGATGCATCTCGGTGAAATCCTTTAATTTCCATTTGCAATTGTTGATATAAAATTTTGCATAAATACAACCCCCACATATTCTGGAGGCTGCTCTCAGCCAAGCAGGAGGCTGCTTCTCTCTTTGGGATAGTTTAACCCTGTTAAATCTATGCCCTTGAGATAACTCACCAGCACACATCTGGGCAGCTGTATTTGGCTGTGAATCTTCAATCTGCCAGCAAGAAACTGGAATTTGACCTTGCTTTTCCCATCACGGTTATGTAGCTGCAAATTTGCTCTTAAAACAGTTGCTGATGCATTTTTTTCTGACTCCTCAGTGCCCTGCTCTTTAATGAAGTTAAATACGTTGAAACACTGGCTGAACTTCAGAACATTGAAAACGCATTGAAAGGGAAGTCGAACATGGTCTTTGCCTATGTACCAGCTACTGGCACAGCAGGTATTAATACTCAGATTTTCTTCTTTGCTCTCCTCCAGAGCCTTTTTTAGTGAGGGGCAAGGGAGCTGGGTTTCTGACCCAAAATCCTGCAAATGGAGGATCAGGGAAACCTGAAAGGGCCACCCAGCCACAAGTTCTCCACCTCTATATGTCTCACTGTGTTTCCAAAGGGATGAGTTGCACCAGCAAAGTTTTGCTGGGAGCATTAACTTTCAGAGATGGACTTGAGAAGGAAAGCAAGCCAGAGGTTACTGTCTTTAAAAATAACTTCATAGGCAGATCTCTGGTTATGCAGTGGAATGGATTCACATCCATCACCTGTGTGTTTACAGGCAATCAGCAACTGGGTCCAGCTCCAGTTACACTGTCACCTTCATAGTGTGTCTTCAGACAGCTGTGGCATTTTACCGAGAGTTTCTGAAAGCCTGGGCACTGGGTGTTTACAATTGGGAAGGATGAAGAGGGAGATCTGGAGGGAGCTGAGATGAGTTCATCTTGCTTTTCTCTTTCCAGAGCACAGAGCCGTGATGGAGGCAGCGTTTGTCTACGGGACTGTGCACCAGTTTGTTCTGACAACTGAGGCAACACTGTTGAAAGACGCTGGGTATGTCCAATGCACCCCCACCAGGGAGAGCTGCTCCCCTGCCCTGTTTGCTCTGCTCTGGGTTTCTCAGATTCCCAGGTCAGATACTGGGGTGGTATTAGGGTGTTATGCCAAGGGTGGGCAGTCAGATCTGGTTTTCTTTTCCAAAACCAGCTGCTGCTTCTGTTCCTGGACTTGGACTAGCCATGCTATTTGTGACTGTTCATGGAATGGGATTTTATGGGAGAAGAGCCCACTGTCTCCTTTCCATAGCTGACTGATCAAACCCCAGCCATGGGTTTTCGGGAGGGCCGATAGAGCTGATGTTACAGTCTTAAAACACTCAGCTTTGTGCTTTGATGACCAAGTCTGGCCAGCTGAGAAGGGTAAGAACTGCTGTAGCAGGTCAGAGCAAAGACCACCCAGCTCCATATCTTACCCCTGCAGTGGCCACAGGTGCTTCACAAAGGACCTGAGGAAATGGATGTGCGTTGCCTGCAGCCTCCCATCTTCTGGCAGTCAGAGGTTTCAGGACTCATGGTGTTAACAGCCACCAGAAGTTTTTAAACACATTTTTAGTTTTCATCTCAGCAACTTCTGGCAGCAGCGAGTTCTCCAGTTCAGCTGCCTGAGACACTGCTCATGTATTTGGGACTTCCCACCCAATGGGAGCTGCCCAGCTCAAGCCATCCTCTTCCCACGCAGGAGGAGCTGCAGTAGAGGGGCAGATCCTTTAACGTGACTTGCTGCTGCTGTGACCTGCTGCAGTCAGGAGGCTGAGCAGGAGGAAGGTGGGAATATCACATAGCACGTTGCATCCTCGGCAAAGCATTTGTACAACGATTTGCCTACCACAGTGGTCCTTCCCAAGGTGCCAGCCCGTCGTCATCAAGGACAGCGCTTCGTGGCCGCCACTAGGTGGCACGCTTGTCATTTGGACAGGAATCGGCTTCGTTCTGCTTAAAGCAGAGGAGACCCCAGCAGGCCATCGCCTTAGCTGGTGAAATGGTGGTAGCTTCACCAACATGACAGCCTTCAGCCAACCGGGACACTGCAGGCTTTGAGGTCTTGCTACTATACTCTACTCTTCCACAGAGAGATCTTAAAACCCTTTACGAAGAAGGTCATCCCTGGTTTAGATGTAGGGAATGGGTGCATAGGGAAAGGAACGTGACTTCCCAGAGTTAACACACAAGCCAACACTAGTGATGGTACCAGAGCAGGAATGACTAACCAGAGACCCATCCCAGCAACTCAACCTCACTGCTTCCTGTGGTGCCGCCAAAAAAAATGCTGTCCAGAAGGTGCAATATTCCTTATACAGTCTGTAAGATGTCATCAGTGAGGTACAGGGCATGAGCAAAGCTGTAGATTTTATCTCTCCATCTCCTCTCAGGGTCTTCACTGCAATGGCATGACTGGTTCCACTGAGAAAAGCTGGTCTTGATGATCTTCTGGAGAAGAGAAGGCTCTGGGCAGACCTTATAGTGGCCTTTCAATAATTAAAGGGGGCTTGCAAAAACGTTGAGGACAGACTTCTTAGTAGGTCCTGCTGTGATAAGGCAAGGGGGTGTGGTTTTAAACTGAAGGAGGACAGATATAGATATGGGGAAGAAGTTCTTCACTACGATGGTGGCGAGGCACTGGCACAGGCTGCCCAGAGCAGCTGTGGATGCCCCATCCCTGGCAGTGCTCAGGGCCAGGCTGGATGGGGCTGGGAGCAACCTGGGCTGGTGGGAGGTGTCCCTGCCCGTGGCAGGGGGTTAGGAACTAAATGGTCTTTAAGATTTCTTCCAACCAAACCAGTCTATGATTCTTGGATTCTGTGATCTTAAAGGTCTTTTCTGACCTAAGTAATTCTGTGATTCTCAGGCTGGGCCAACTTTTCTGGGGTTGGGCTCATTTACATCTGGTGAGCCAGGGTCTTTATTATTTGTTCAGCACAATTCTGAAAGGTACCTGAACCCGATTATACCTGTCAGTAGTAGGGCTATTGAAGAGGTCCTACAAGCCTACCAATCCCTGAACTTGAGGATCATCTGCTCTGTAAAACATCAGCAAACATGGTGATTCTTTTGGGGCATTTTAAAAACCCTGTGGTGGATGCTCAGCATGGGTTGTTTTTTTTTCTCTCACAGCAATGATGAGCCTGATGTGCCATCTGCATGGCTGTTGTTCTGCCACTGCCAGCAGGCCACGGACCTGGCACAACCCTGCAGGAGGACAGCTATGGGGCAGGCTCTGACAATGCTCAACATCCACAGACACCTCAAGCTTATGGGAGCTCCTCTGGTGGTATGACTGGGAAAGAGGAACCACTTGCCCTGTGGGCACGAGGGCAGCTGGGGTGGATGTGAGGATGAGGGAGGTGTGAGCAGAAGGCAAGGCTGAGTATGAGAATCTGCCCCTTCCCCGTGAAGTTAATGACAAAGCTTCCAGGTCAGGTCCAAGGAAGACACAGGCACGGGGCTGGATGGGAGCGACACTGCATTGCACTGCTCAGCTTGCTTAGACCTTTCCAGGGAGCCCTGGCACCAATGTCTGGTCCTCTAGTTGTCTGTAAGCACCATGAGTGGGAATGGGGTGGAGGTGTTTCTTGGACTTTGCTGGAACATTAGGATAGGGTAGGGTAGGATAGGATAGAATAGAATAAAATAGAATAGGACTAGACTATTTCAGCTGGAAGGGACCTACAACGATCATCTAGTCCAACTGCCTGACCAGTTCGGGGCCGACCAAAAGTTAAAGCGTGATATTAAGGGCATCATCCAAATGCCTCTTAAACACCGACAGGCTCAGGTCATCAACCACCTCTCTAGGGAGCCTGTTCCAGTGTTTGACTATCTTCTTGGTAAATAAATGCTTCCTAATGTCCAGTCTAAACCTCCCTTGGTGCAGTGTTGAACCATTCCCGTACATCCCATCTCTGGATACCAGAGAGAAGAGATCAGCACCTCCCTCTCCATGGCACCTCCTGAGGAAGCTGTAGGGAGCAGTGCGGTCAGCCCCCAGCCTCCTTTTCTCCGAACTAAACAAACCCAAAGTCCTTAGGTGCTCCTAGGCTCCCCACAGGAGGCTCAGCACCCTGGGGAGTTTGTATCAGTCGTCCTCTGAGGCCCCCAGCATCAGGGGGACACGGCCCTGCTGGAGCGAGTCCAGAGGAGGCCACGGAGATGCTCAGAGGGCTGGAGCCCCTCTGCTGTGGAGACAGGCTGAGGGAGTTGGGGCTGTTCAGCCTGGAGAAGAGAAGGCTGCGGGGAGACCTGACAGCACCTGCCAGTACCCAAAGGGGCCGACAGGGAAGCTGGGGAGGGGCTTTTTACAGGGGCCTGGAGTGCAGGACAAGGGGGAATGGCTTTAAACTGAAAGAGGAGGACAGATTTAGGTGAGATACGAGGAAAACATTTTTTACTGAGGGCAGCGAGGCACCAGACCAGGTTGCCCAGAGCAGCTGTGGATGCCCCATCCCTGGGAGTGCTCAGGGCCAGGCTGGATGGGGCTGGGGGCAACCTGGGCTGGTGGGAGGTGTCCCTGCCCGTGGCAGGGGGTTGGAACTGGATGGTCTTTAAGGTCCCTCCCAACCCAAACTTTTCTATGATTCATGCCTTGGTGAACACAAGGGGCTGGAGGTTCCCTCCTATCTCCTCGTCCCATGGGGCAGTGAACTTCAGCAGGCCTCCAGTTCCCACCGGTGACATCTCTGCCCAGCCAAAAGGACAGGTAGATGAGCTGGGAAGTGCCTCCTTCAGCCAGCATGGGTTAGGCTCATGGAGGGAAGGCACTTTGTTAAGCAGCTCCGTGCTGTCGTGAAGTAGCACGTCCAAGGCAGGAAGGGAGAGGATGCCAGCTCTTGCATGTTGTGGCTGGGACTCTCAAAGTGCCCCAGGGAATGGATGGCAGGTAAATAAAAGTTAATGGAGTTCTGACATCTGGAGTTGCTAAGTCACAAAGAACGTGCATAATAGTGCCTGGGTTTTTAACAGGGAGAGTCATGACAGGTTAGAACAATTTAACTGGGATTGTGTGGGTTCTGCTTCAATTGATGTTTTAGAATCAGAGTTGGAGGCTTTTTTTCTCGAGGGCCTCATTATTTTTGTGTCTGGGGAACACACAGTGGCTTGGGCTGTACAGGAGAAGACCTGAGGTATCTTCAAGTGGTGTGGAGATGTGCTGCAGTATAACCATTTCTCTTCTCCAGACAGAGGTTGCTGAGGACCCAGAGAAGGTTTCCACCGTTCACTTACAGCTTGGGCTACCACTTGTGTTCATCCTTAGCCAGAAAGAGACCTACGAGGCTGACAGGAGGACAGCAGAGTTTGTGGCCTGGCGGCTCTTAGGGAAAGCAGGAGTTGCCCTTTTGTCCAGGTATTTGCTCTTGGGTGTTTTGGGGTTCTCCTGGCTTTTTGTGGTGTTTCCAAGCTCAGTTACCCCATCGCCAGGATGAGATTCAATGGGCTTACTCACATTTGGGTGAGAGGCATTAAAACTAGGCTACGTCCTGCAAGAGGGTGTCACGTTTAAGGACTTGCCCAGAATCAGATTAGTTTGGTTTCAGACTGGCTGGAAGCGTAGAAACATTTGAGTTTCTTGCTGACTTAGAAGTGGAAAAACAGACTAAGAGAGATTTTGGAAAGGAAATTTAGCACAGATGGAAGGTTTGTATTTTGCCCTCAAATTAAGGGCAGAAGGAGATCCAGTAAAGGAGGTGGACTGTGGGTGCTAGGATGCGATCAAGGTCTCTGCTCAGTGAGTGATGCCTCCTGAGTCAACAAGGGCTCTTGGAGTTAAAGCAACACGCTTGCTCCCCAGGAGCGCAGGAGACACGCTTGTGGCTGGCCATAGGGCAGCTGTGCTGAGCATACCTGCCCTCCTCCATGGCTGACCTTCGTTACTTCTCTCTGCTCCATGGGCTCAGGAGCAGCCTGCGTACACCAGACTGGCTTGTGTTTGAAAACGCTTCCATGCTATCTTGCCAAAGGAGGTGTGCAGCCCCCGTAGGCATGGTTGCACAGCCTCTGGGGATGTCTGCTGGCGGCTGTGCAAATGGGAGGAGGTGGAGGAAGGATGGGTGTGGGTTCTTTCATTCCAGCTTTCTGCCACCGTGGTACCTCCCTGTATGGAGGCACTTCTTGGTTCCATGTAGTCATGAGCTGAAGTCCACCAGCAGAGCAGCTGCGCTGGGATGTGGCTACCAGTGTGTGAGCAAAGACTTGAATCACAGAAAGGGAATCCAAGCCCCTTGTGAAATAGGCATGTTGTGCAGTGCAGTGCCACCAGAAGGTCATTTAGAGCCTATTTCTCCGCCACTGACATTGATTCTGGGTTCCTGCAAGTTCTTGGGAGCCTTGAAGCACAACTCTGTGAGGACGTGGTGCTGCTGAGAGGTGGGCTTGCCAGCCAGGCAGGCTAAATGGAGGGGGTGACCTTGCGTGTCACACCATCTAATGTTCACTTTGTATTTTGGAAGGGACCACGTAGATTTGAACATTCTGCTCCAGTCAAACGTCGCTCTCAAGACGCCAGATGAGGTTAGATGCTGGATTTCTTTCTTGTACAACTCTCATTTCCCTATCTGGGCATGGTGCTCTTGAGAGGTGTTGGGATGTTGCTTGGCTCCGTTGTTATCTGACAGCCTTCCCAGAAGCTCAAGGGGAAGTGTCTTTCCCTAGATGCATGCATGTATTTGGAACTGCCCGAGTCTGGTGCTGCAGAGCAGTTGTACGTGCTGGCAAAGATAAAATACGGAGTTTATTTTGGATTCAAAACGTAGGGTGACATCTCTGTTACACCTTAAGGCAACACAAGGTTGTGAACTAGCTAAGGTAGTAGTCCAAGTGCAAAATCCCCAAAGATCTGGACTTCTGAAGGCCCTTGCCCCCTTAGGAAAAGCGTTCAAAAGACGGGAGAGGAAATGAGTGTGAAACTAAGAGCAGACAACCAAAGGTCTGTGCTGAACTGATGTAGCTGAATGCCTCTGGCAGAGATCTGGGAAAAGGGCAGGGTGTAAGTTAAATGAGGTTGATCAAGATGAGCTAAACTCTGGAGGGACCTGACCCAGCTTGTGAGGCAAGATGGAATTCAGTGCCGACAAATGCCAGGGAGCACACGTTGCCCCAGATTACCTGAACTGTCACACTTGTGATTGCAAAGATACAGGATCAGACCTGAACCTGAGCATCCCCTGAGGGCTTCCCATGCCCTGGTGAGAGATGTGCATGTGGTGTTTCTCCTCCTAGAGCCAATGGGAGGTGCCAGCAGTTTGTCATTTCTCTCAGTTCATTATCAAATCAATTTTTTCTGAAGTGCCTTTCGCTGAGACAGTGCCAGAACATTTTTTTTTAAGCTGACAAGGTCTCCTTTCTGAGAAATGCATTTTGCTCTTTTCTTTCCAAATACATTTTGCTCCTTTGTTTACATGGATTGGCAGCCTGTGTACACTGGGGAGCACTCTTTTTGCTTGAGCTTCATGAGATAAAGGATTTTTTGTGCCAGTTTCCTAGGCTGTGATGGGCTGCTCTGACCAAGCCTGACCCCTCCTAGTCTGGGGGCAGCCATACAGACCCCGTACCTCCCCACTCTCCTTCATTGTTTGGCCACTGGGCTTTTTCTTGCAGTGGTAGATCTATGTTGAGACGCTGGGAGGTGCAGTGGGTGTTCACTTTCACAACTCCAGGCACAGGATCCCACATAGACACAGTTACTTCCTTGCAAGGAGATGTCAGTCTGCGGTGAGAAAAACTCATGCACGGGTGGAAGTGGGCAAAACATCAGTCTGGAGTGAAAAAAACTCACGCACAGGTGAAAGTGGGCCAAAAAAACACATCCCAGAAGCTTCCTTGCTTGGCAGCTTTAAGAATCTGTTGACATACACCCAAAAGTAAGAAGTTGGGTGATGGTGCCCCATCAGCCTGGAGTTTGATTTGCAGGCAGAAGAGGCAGAGAGTGATGTTTTGCTCTCACTGATTTATTCCGTTTTCTTTAGGGAGTGCCAATCAAATACCTGGTCTTGGAAGACACTGATGAAGTTATAACCCTGGTGGAAGATAAGAACAAGGTTGAACAAATCCAGAAGGAGGAGAAGGAGGAGGAAGAGGAAGAGGAGGAGGAAGAAGAGGATGAAAAAGAGAATAACAATCAAGGTGTGCAAATAACAGTGAAAAGCTGATTGTCATCAGATAGGACATGCAGTCAGCACCTGCTAGGGACATGCAGGCACGTGTAAAAGCATTAGAGAACACTTTTGCAAATCCAAGGCAAGCTATCACAGTCACATCACGGCTGTACAAAGTGGCTCTTTCATTCTTTGCAGATCACTGGAGTTTCGTGACAGACAGGAATAATTTTTAGGGGAAACACTAGGGAGAAAAATCAGCAGCCGTTAGAGAAAGTGTTGCAGAAGTGCTGCATGTGAAGTGCATGCAGGAGTGGAATGGGGGTGCTTCTGCTTGAGCACATCCAGCTTCAGAGGCATGAGGAGTTTAAAGTACACCCAACACTGTCTCCTTTTCAAGCATCAGAAGAAAAGCCTCAGAATTGTCAGTCCCTTTGGAAAGCTTTGAGACATGTTTTTGTAAGAGCTGTTCCAGACTTGCTTTCTGCAGGGAGAAAACACTAGGCCCTGCAATGTGTCCTTGAAAATGCACTTGCTTTCCATACAAAATTGGTTTCCTTTTCCAAAAAAAGTGGCACAGGATCCTAGAGGAGCCAATGTGCTTGAAGAATAGTGTTCAAATCAGGGGGCACAACTGGTGTGAGATGGCATAAGTGCATTTTGATGAGTTGGTGTGTGTGTCTGTGCCTCCACTCCCCTATACGAGGCAGTTGCCCCTGCTGCCAGTCACCGTGTCTCTGCTGAGAGGTGCTGGCTAACATAGGGGGACCTTATTGCTCTCGGCAGCTACCTGAAAGGAGGGTGTAGCGAGGTGCGGTCAGTCTCTTCTCCCAGGTAACTAGTGACAGGACAAGAGAAAATGGCCTCAAGTTGCGCCAGGGGAGGTTTAGATTGGATATGAGGAAAAATGTCTTCACCAAAAGGATTGTCAAGCACTGGCACAGGCTGCCCAGGGACATGGTGGAGTCACCATCCCTGGAGGTGTTTAAAAGATGCACAGATGTGGTGCTTAGGGACAGGGTTTAGTGGTGGGCTTGGCAGTGCTGGGTTAACGGTTGGACCTGATGATCTGAAAGGTCTTTTCCAACCTAAATGGTCCTGAGATTCTATAAGAAGATGCCACTGGGGTGGCACAGGGGGCTGCAGTTCCCTCTGCCCTGTGTGTGTGCGCTCATGCAGGGCTGTGGGTCCCTTGCAGACGTTCAGGATGATCAGGTGGTGGAAGCCGTTTCCAGGGACAAGAAGCGAGAGCTGCCCCTGGAGCAGATCCTTGTCCTGACGGAAGAGACCTTCCACTCTGCCCTCTTGGAGACTGCCCGGACTGTGGTGCTGTTCTATGCCAGCTGTGAGTATGACGTGTAGCCTTCTCTAAGCTTGCACTGCTCGCCATGCTCTCCATAATGTGGTGATCCTGTAGACAAGTTTAAACGATAAATAAATGCCGCATCCTGCCCTGTGGGCCTCCACCCACTGTTAGCAATCAGATTAATTCTGGTGATGTGTGCAGACAGCAGCTCCCAGTACAGAAGACGTTCATAGGTTTTTAACCTTCATTTTACAGGGACTGAATGTAGGATAAGAGGGGAAATTGTGATAGCATGGACTCAAGGGATAGCCTAGACAGCCTGGTTGCTGCCAAAGTCCAATTATCCTTATTTCTTTCAAGTCTTTTGGAGCTTGAAGCACCTTAGGATGCAGAGAATCATAATGTGACATTATTAGTGGGCGAGGTGGGGCTGGTCTGTCACCTGTATGTCCCTCAAGGCTGTGTCTCTCCTGTGTTTCAGGGGAGGCAGTGTCCCTGGCAGTGCTGCGGTCTTACACCGAGGTAGCCGATCACCTGAAAGGTAAGGTGCCACAGGGCTGGGTGCTTTACAGCTGGCATCCACCTGCCCTGGCAGGAGGAACCAGAAGCCTGGGAGGGTGTTGGTAGTACTTCCTTACCCAGAATGTACACATTTTTTTCCCCTCAGACTCTTAAGAAAGGCATACCCACATCAGGTTGCTTAAGAAGAGTCCTTTGTTTCTTATTTAGGGATCTTTGCAGTCCATTTACGCCTCTATAAAGTCATGGGACCGGGCACGCAGCCTTGGCATGCAGCCTTCTGCAGTCACCTTATGTTGTTGGTGTAAATTGGCACACGGCAGCTGCTCCAACTGCCTTACAGCTGAGGTGGCGATGTTGGTGGGCACAGTGGCAGCATGATGGACGGTGGTGATGGTGGTGATGACGATGGTGATGTTGGTGGGCACAGTGACTGTGTGATGAATGCCCAAGAGTGTGGGGAGGACCAGGGCAGAGCATCAGCAGCAGTGGGTGACATGGGGTGGGTGGGCTTTGGGGCGAGGAAGAACAAACAGCAGGCACTGTAGCCTGCATCTTGGAAACAGGATCCTCTCTGTGCCCCTCAGTGCTAGGTCCTGCACAGACCCAGGAGATGCACAGCAAATCAGTGTGCTGGGTGGCACATCAGATCTCCTGTCCTTGGAAGTACTTAATCTAGAAAGGGGCAGTAATTTGCCCTGGTTTTGGTGGAAAGCATGGCAGACAGGTGTGGGCAGGCACTGCCTGGGCAGGACAGTGTCAGAGGAAGAATTTACAATGATGATGCCTTCAGGGCCTGGAGACTGTCTTAATTACATAGGAAGTCTTGCAGGCAGCCACAGAAATCCATAAATAACACGTGACAGTAAAGAATCAGCTACACTTAAAGACAGCACACATTGGGTAGTCTGGTAGTAAAGGCAGAAGGGAGTGATCTTTCAAGAGGGTCTCAGCAGTTCTTGAGCAGTGTAAGCCCCAGTTCAGCTTCGTTCAGGTCTTCAGCCCCATCCCTCTGCGATTAGTGGAAAGAGGTGGGTTCTTCTGCACATCCATCATGAGCTGAATCTCTTCCAGAAAGGTCTCTTTCACCCTCTGGCTCCAGGGAACTCAGAGGTGGCTTCATCCCCAAGTCATTGCAGCACAGTGGGGAAATCGGATGGATCTGGGCAAGAGCTGTTCTGGCACCCCTGGAGGTGGCTGGTGCCTTCTCTTGGTTTTCTTCTTCATCAAGGTGGCACTCCCCTGGGAGTGGGCACCACATTCTGCAGAGTGCAAGCAGGATTCGGGCTGAGCTGTCAGCAGTGGGGACATGTGTAGAGCCTGCAGAGGACCCGGCCAACTTTCTGGGAAGCAGATTCAGTGGGAATTGCTTACAAGAAACCCTCCTGGGAACGCTGCGGACAGTGCTGTGGTTTGGATGCAAGTGATTCTGCATTCATAGATTGCATGGAGGGAAAGTCATCAGCAGCTTTGATCTGGACCGAAATCCCAGGAATAAACAGGAAAGCTCAGAGGGAGTGGTTGTTGTTAGAGATGTTATGGTTGTTGATGGTTTGGGGTTTCTTTTAGACTGCCCAGCAGTCAGACCAGCTAGGGGAGCAGCTTGGGAAAGGCAGTAGATGAAACCCTGCCTCTTCCTCAGCCAGTGGCCAAGCCTTGGCTGATTCCGTGCGTGCGGCCAGGCTTTCACCATGTGTTTTTTGAATGATTTGATAACAATCTCGGTACGTGGAAGCAGACACCGGCAGATTCTCAACAGAGATTAGGAACCAATTGGGGTTAGGGCCTTTCCTCTGTGATCAGTGAGATCCCACCGAAGACTCCCAGGCCAGATGTGACCTGTGGAATGTCTCCAGTCTGCTTTCCCTACTGCAGCCTTGGAGAGGATGGAGAGCGGCTGCATTAGTGGATCTGGAGTTCTTTGTCCCTGCTGCTGAGGGAGCCTCAGGCACAGGTGGGCTACCAGGGGAGCTGGAAGACCTAAAAGGATGGGGGTCCCTGGGCTTTCAGTTATGGCCAGGGCGAGGGGAGATCCAGCCGTGCAAGGGACAGGTCTGGATCAAGAAGAAGATCTTGAGCTGTGCAGGACTGAGAATAAAACCTGGGGCATGGCTTTGGGGCAATCTCACAGCTCCCCCAGAAGTGCTGGTGTTCCTGCCTGCTCTCTGGGGTGGAGCTCTCCCCCAAGGGCTGAGAAGACACGACCAGCTGTCTGAGGCATGAATCACCCGCTCTGGAGCCACATTTTGAATTGCAGAACCAGGTCCCACTTCTGATGCCAATTCTTTGTGCAAAATGGCACTAAGAACGGGCCCTATGAGATCAAGTGCCAAGGGAGTGGGGGAGGCTGGAGACTGGAATGACCCTGTGAATCATCCAATAACAGATGTTCAGCATATCGTCACAAAATTAATTTTATAGCCTCCCAAGTGTTTTTCCTTTGTTGAGAGATCCAATCTAGCAAGAGAAAAAGACAAGCACGTCTGTCTTGCTGAAGCAAGCACGTTTTCTGCTCTGGCAGCAAGAGCGTGCCATTCTCACTGCCACTGGGGCTAACTGCTGCAGGTCTTGGTCTCTTCTGCAGGATGGGAATTTATGGAAGCAGCACCCATGAAGGGGGTGTGAAGGTGAGGCAGTGCTGAGCATTTCTTAGGTGTGTCATTGGCCTTTTTTGCAAAGAAGAGAGGAAAAAAATGTCTAAGAAGAACGATAGGCTATGATGAAACACAGTTCTGCTTCCTTCTTCTGTGCTTCTGTGGTCTTCTTGGCCAATGACTTCCAGAGACAGGGGTCTGAAGTTGTAGTTCAAAGGCATGAAAATCACTGGTGTGATTTAGCAATGTATATTCATGGAACCTAAATCTGGAGTAAGGATTCCATATTGAATTCGTCCTCTTGAAGTGCAGCACCGCGTACATAATTTACCTGTCTTTCATGTTGTAGCCTTTGGAACAGCTCTTCAAGTGAGCTGTTTCTAATGCCAGTTCTGCCCTCCAAAGGATTAGAAGTTTAAGAGATTCTTGATTTTTCTTGTTCCCTGTAACACTGATGATTTGTCTTGTCCTGGTTTTATAAGACCCCCAGAACAGAGGTCCTTGCTGTTTGCTGGTTTTAGTAGCACCTGAAATCACAGAACAGTAGGATCTCGTTTTCCTCTTTCAGCTTTCTTCCCATCCAGCAGCCCAACAGTGACCACAGGGCTGAACAGTCTGTTGCTGTTACTCAACTCCTGAAACTGCTGCTTGTTTTGTAATTAATAATATTGTGCAGATTGGGATGGGAGAATGGTCATCCTGTACAAGGTGTTCCTCAGGCCAGATGGGGCTCCTTTGGAGGTAGTATCCAAATACTAAAACTCATATACGAGGGACCTTAGAGCAGCCTTGCAACTCAGTTTTAATGAGACATCAAAGCCCCGTTTCCATGTCATTATTTTTCACAGTTGGGCAAGACACAAGATTATGTGGTAGCAGATGATGAAAAACAGCTATACTGGATCAAAGGTGTGAAAAAAATCCAAGGGCAGGCTTTTAATTTCAGATGTTATTTCAGAGCCTGGAGAATGACACAAACCATTTCTGCTCTCGTGGAGTGTTTTGACAACTCCTGGCTGTCTGAGTGGAATAGACCCTTAGGCCCATGCTGCTGCTTGCTTTTTCTGTACATGAGTTTGACACAAGGCAGAACAGCAGCGAACTCCTCATGTGAGCTGTGAAAGCAGAACATAAAATGAGGGTGGCAGAAAGTGGTCCAGTGGGATGCCAAGGACGTAGGGATAGGAGATAGGAACACACGCTAAGATCACATCTGCCATCACCCTGGTCTGTGGAGATGCCTTGCCCATCCCTGGCAGACACGTTTCTGACCTGTGATTAAAACCCTTCCACAGCTTCTCTGCCAGAAAGGCTTCAGCTGTGCTTGGTTCTCAGTTGCTTGTTTTAATATTTGGGCAAAGCTCCCTACCTGGGAATGGGTTGTTGCTTGTCCTTGAGCAACACTTGAGAGCGTTCTCACTGTTGCCTCCAAAGCTGACTTTACATATTATTAGTAGATTTTATTGTTTCTTTCTTCCAGGCAATTTCCAATCAAAAGAGACACTCTTCTTTGGGTTTTTCCTCAGGAGGCACGTCTTCCAAAATTCTCCAGATTCTTTCTCATCTGCTTCAGCCTTTCTAAAAACATGTTTCACTTCTGGGCTCTGCAGAGGTCTCACTGGGACAGCAGAGCATCGTTTTCCTCTCGTGTCTTGCAGACACTGTTGAGAGTTCATCCCAGAATGAGCTTTGTCCGTTTCTGCAATACTGATGATATCTGCACATCCTGCTTCTCATCCCAGAATGCTGCTGCTGTTAGACTTTGCCCTTCAAATTCCTTTCTGCCCCTCTGGGCTTGGGGTCATTTGCAGATTGCATGTGTGTGTTATTCCATCAGCCAGGCCATGGAAATAATGATCAGAATCAAACCCAGGCCACACAGAGAAGAAAGTTCAGCTGGTTTTGATGTGCCATACTCTTGAGAAATCGTCATCACCTGCCCTGACCCTGGTTTCTGAAGGACACTTTGCGATGGTCTGCCTCCGTGTGTGTGCTAGTCTCTAGGTTTCATCCCAACTTTCCCATGTAACTGTTGGACCCTGTTCAAACAAATTTAGGGAAGGTATGAAGATTGCAGAGATACGACATTCCTGCAGTGGGCATGGACAATGTATGGCCTGAGGACTGTGTGCAGCCCTGCCATCCTTGGTCAAGCCTGATGTAGGTAGGAGGCAACTTAGGTGAGGCTGGCAAGCAAGGGGTGGTAGCCAGGTTCACCTGCCACCTGGTTAGCAGGGACTCAGCCGTGAACCAGCAGCAGCATGTGCTGGTCTGCGCCCAGCCTGCAGATGAAAGAAAGGACATGGTGGAGTTGCAGGCACTGTGTCTTGGGCTGATGGAGAACGTGAGGGGAACAGAGCCTTCATTTGTTTTGCTGCTTACAAATCCCTTGAGTGTATTGCTTTGGTGAGACCCATAAAAAGCTTTTTCAAGACTTTTCCCAGGAACCAAAGTTGGACTGACTGCTCTGTAATTCCCAGGTGCTCTTCCTTTGCCTTAAGACCCCTTCTTAAGGTCCTAAAGGAACCTGCTAGTGGCTTGGGCATGAACAGCTGGCATAGGTAGGATAGGGGGAATGCCATCAGACTGCCAGCCTGTATTACACGTGTCTTACATCACCTTTAACTGCTCCTTATGTATTTTCCTTCATACTTTAGTTAGAACAGACACTTTTCAATACCAGGCACCTTAGTAAATGAAAAAGCTTTGAATTATAGAGGCACAGAATGGTTTGGGTTGGAAGGGACCTTGAAGACCATCTAGTTCCAACCCCCTGCCACAGGCAGGGACATCTCCCACCAGCCCAGGTTGCTCCCAGCCCCATCCAGCCTGGCCCTGAGCACTCCCAGGGATGGGGCATCCACAGCTGCTCTGGGCAGCCTGTGCCAGCGCCTCGCCGCCCTCACAGTAAAGAATTTCTTCCTACTGTCTAACCTAAATCTGCCCTCTTTCAGTTTGAAACCACTCCCCCTTGTCCTATTGCAACAGGACCTACTAAGAAGTCTGTCCCCATCTTTTTTGCAAGCCCCCTTTAAGTATTGAAAGGCCACTATGAAGGCTCTCTGGAGCCTTCTCTTCAGCCTTCTCCATGCCAAGCTTTATCTTCCCTTTTCCCTGTGAGGGCCTGTTTCTTTGTCTTGGCCTTAATCCTAAATTATTTTCAGTACATTTCCTTACTGCCTTTTATGCCCCTGGACAGTTGCCTCAGGGTTTCATGGTGTCCCTTTGAGTAACCAGCCAGATGTGAACGTCTCTGGGAATTACTTTCTGCGCAGTGCAACCTGCCAGTTCCCTGAGTTTATTTTCCCCCATGGTCTGTTGTTTGGATCAATCCCCACCTGCTGGGGTGTTTAATACATTCACAGGCTGGAAACAGTTACTGTTATGCTCAAAAGTGTAAGGCACATCCATGAATGATTTCAAGAGGGAGGTAGCCCGTACTCGAAAGGATTGTGTATTTAGGGCTGGATTTTGACATCCTGCCCACACAAAGCAGCGGTTGACTCCAGGAATGGTCCAGCAGCTTCTCAGCGGTAGCCCACCTGGGCTCACTTCGAGTGCTGGGATCCAGCCCTGTAGGATGCGTGCCAAAGCCAATAGGAGTTCTGGCAGCGTTAATACAAATAGATGTGATAATACCCAAAGAAGCTAATAAAAAGGTCTCTTTTTCAACCATTTCATTTTTTCTTTTTCTGCCCCACCCTCCCAGATTATTTATATGTGTTTGTATTCCATTCTAGGAACTCAGGGGGTTTTGCTGTCTCGGGTGAACTGCTGGGACTGGCCTGGCATTTGCACAAAGGAGAATGTCACTCAGTTTCCTGCCATCAAGATTTATGAGAGGGGAGAGCGATCAGTGAGGTACAACGGCATGTGGGGAACTGAAGAACTGACCAGCTTCATCATGCTGTAAGTGTCTGTAAATGAGTCCCCACACAGTAAGGCTGGCACATCTGCTAGGTGATGTTCTGGATGCTTCACGGCCTGTGTAATGGAATCCTTTTCGGAAAAATAATGTCAGGTCTGGTTGTAGACCTGGTTTGGAAATGAGCTGAGGAACTTTTTGTGCTTTTCAATATCAGGGAACATCTGTTCTTGGGCAGTGCATCCACCTGTTGTCACTGTCCCTCTCTCTTTGCTGGAATTCCTTCTCTGTTATTTTTAACAGGCATCTCAAAGATCTCAGACCAGCCAGTTTAGCTCAGGGCTCTTCTCTCTTCCCCATAACCAGCTCCTGTGCCTTTCTGTGACTAGGCATTGTCCTTCCTTCCCAGGTGACCGATTTTTGTGCCTAATGAGGCATAACAGTTGTCATATTGGGTTGGGGCATTGCTGGATTGAGGTTGCCCTTTTGTCTCTTCATCCCGAAAGTGAACAAGGTGGCAGCCAATGTTGTTTCTCTGCCTTCCCATAGGAGCCGAGTTCCCTGCCCTCTGAAGCTGGCCACCATTGAGGAAGCAGAAGGATATTTAAGAGGAGAGTTTCCATCTGAGCTGTCATCCTATCACCACACTGTGCTTCTAGGAGTATTTAGTCCAGCCACCAGTGAAGGTTAGTGTCATATTTGTGGGTTAAGCACTCAGCTTCATTCCTAATGGGAGAGGGATGATTCCAGGTGCTTGGAAGTTCCTCCATGTTTCATCTCTAAATGTGTTTACTCACATCACAGCCTTGCCTGGCACCACCCTTTTTATTTTTGCAAGAAGATAGCAGGTGATTCCAGATGTGGGACCTAGGATCCATATCCTGGCTCAGGGGACATTCGGCTGCCAGGCACCTGTACAACATTCAGTGTGGTGGCATCTGGCAATCCTGACAGGATCAGGACATGGTGCTTGGGTAGCAGCACAAAACACCAGTGCCCTGGGTGACCTGTCTCTGCAAAGAAAGTTTGCATATGCCCAATCTGAATTTACCAAGCCATGATTTGTGCCTGTTGTCCCTGTTGTATCTCCTCCCCCTTACTGCTCGAAGTTTGGCTCCGTCCTCGTTATGAGTCCCCTTCAAACAGTTGTAGGCTGCCATTAAATCCCATCTTGGCCTCTGACTGAACAAGCCTGGATCCATCAGCCTCTTGTTGCAGTCCATGTACCACATATCACAGCATATTGTTTCTTAAAGAAAGCCCTTTCTGCTATTGGATTGATAGTCATCTTGCTGACACCTCCTGCAAATGTGGTAGTCCCAGTCCTTGCAACCAACACACAATCCAAAACATATTTTTTTTAAAAAAAGGCAAAGCAACAATGAGGTAACGTGCAAATTTATTGCATCAAATGAATGAAATATAAATAACTCAATGAAATCTACTTCTGGACTTTGAAATAGGTAGGCACAGCCCCCAGAGTGGTGGACATCAGCTAGAAATGCTAAGAGAAGTTGCTGGAAGGAGTGTTCTGAACTTGTTTGAATTTGTCTGGCTTTGTAGTCTTGGTCAGTGTAGTCCTGGCCAGTGGCTGAACTGTGGAGCAGTTCTGCTCTCCCTCCCTTGCCTGTACATGGGGTACTCTTAGCCACGCAGGTATCATTCGCTGCATGCCATGGCTGTGGTCCAGGATCCATCAGGTTTTTCCACAGCCTTGCAGAAAGACAGGGAAATGGACCCGAGAGCTGCAGTGATTTTTCTTGTGACAATTCTTTATGGTAACAAGGGAAAGGGAAAAAAGTCAGTCTGGAAAGGGGACATGATGTCATGCTTCAGTCAAATGCACAGTGGAGAGCTAGGGCCTTCCAACCCCACAGTCTCTCTGTTACCAGCTGCACCTGGGAATTACTACGTTAAAAAAAGGAGAACTTTCTGATCTTTCTTAAGATGAAAATTTTAGACTATTTTTCATTTTGAAGCTCCATTGTGCCTGTAAACGTTGGTTAAATGCAAAACAAGCTACTTTCTCACATGAAGAGGTCCAGAGGAAATCCACTGTACTCAGAGGTAAGAACAAAATAAAATGTCTGGAACCGACCAGGAAACACTTGAGCTGTGTTCACCGAGCCAGCTGACAGCTAATACACCTGCTTTCTTCTGGAGAGTCTAGGTCTGTTAAATATAGCAGAAAATCTTACTGAGCTTAAAAAAACTGTAGTCCATTTCTCCCTGATTTTCATCAGTTCAGCTGCAGAATCTTCCTTCTATTCAACATACTCCACGCTGCGGTGGGTCCTGGATTAGCCCCATGGTAGGACCTTGGACAACACGGGAATGGTGAGAGGGGTTCATGGAAGGAACCTGCCTGGATCTGGCTGGACGTGTGAGCTCAGATTCTTTCCTATATAGAAGCTGTTAATTTCCTTCCGTGCAAAAATGAGTCTTGGAGCTTTCAGATGGCTCTCTTGCAGAGCCACAAGATTGCCTCTTCCCTCGGGGCACGCTCAGGCTGCAATCTGGAGCGGCACCGCAGTCTGGGGTAGCTCAGCCGCAGATGCCAAGGGAGATGAAATTTGTGATGCTTTCACCGCCTGGAACCTGCGGGGCGTTCGGGCGTCATGCAGAACGACCTGAGGGGGCAGAAAACTGGAGCCAGCTGTTCTGGCACCAAACCCAGGCCAGAGTCAGGGAAACCACATTGCTGTTCTTATCAGCCTGCAGGCTTACCTGGAATTTCCAGTGATTTTCTCACGGCGAGAATTCTTGCTGTAACCTGAACCAGCGACAAACCATGCCATTGCCATTTCTAGTTAACTGAAACAGAGCAGCAAGATGTCCAGTTAAATAAAGCCCTGGATTTTTTCCAACACTTGGCGTCACAACTATGTTAAGAAGCCCTTCAGTGGGTCTGAGCTAAAAGAGGCTTGTTGGAAAAAATTTAATTAAAATGTGTTACGAAGAGGTGAATGGTATTACTAGGGCAATGAATGAGCATTTTCCTGGAAACTTGGAGAACTTATAGGAGAGAAATTTGTTTGCTGTGCAGAAACTGGAAGCATGCTTGGAAGTAAGTCTCTGTCCTAAACCATGCAGGAAATGTTTAAAAATATATCTGTATTCTGCAAAGCTCTAGTGCCGTTGTAGGGCTTCCCAGCATTGGTATAAACCAAGTGCAGGTGGCATGCAAAGATGCTGCAGGTGCTGCTGGAGGGCATGGTTTCATGAGATGCCTTCTGCTAGAGGGATAAGGGGTGATACTCAGATCCTGTCTCCAGAAATCTCTGCAGGAGCTGTAGACCCTTCGTCATCTGGCAGTTTTATTCCTTTTTATTCTCAAATCCTGCAGTGAAGCTGGGCTTGTGCAATTCGTGGCAGCTGTCGTGGAAGGCAGCTGGGATTCCAGCTCAAGGCATGTACCACAGTTCACGATTGGGCCCTGCGGAGAATTAAAACAGTGCTCTTGGGGAGGAGTAATTTTCTAGGAAACAGCTTCTTTTGAAGTGCTTCATGTCTGTAGTGGAGCTGTGTGAATTTGGGGGAGTTCTTGCACTATCACTGTGAGTTGTTGAGAAAGACAGTCTGCTGAACGGCTCTGGGTCTGGAACAGCCCCCAAAATATGGAAAAATTTGGAAGTGTGATAGGGAGGGAAGATGGCATCGGGAATGACACTGATGAAAGGAGTAAGCCTGGACTCTGCTGAAGGTTGTCCTAATTTAGGAGAGAATTCCTGCAGCTAGGGCTGTTCCAGGGCAGCACTTCAACACAAGCTTAAGTCTCAAGTGAGGGTTTAAAGTTAAATGCCTGTAGAAGTGCTCCCCTGAGGGAGTTTGGACGTGAGCCTGCTCTTTCCATGTCAGGCTGTGTCCTTCAGTGCCTTATGGCACAGGGTGAGCTGGTGGTCTGCTCTGTGGCCTTTTCTCCTGTAGCTGGGACACCGATAACTTCCCAAGGGGGTTGTTGGTGAAGTTCCCAGCGATCCTTACCAGCTAGTCCTATGAGTTGCTTCTCTTTCAATGCTGATAAAATCAAGTAGCCGAAGAGCTGGAAACCAGCATCAAACTTCTGCAATGGTGATTTCTCTATATCACGAGATGAACCAGCCAAGCTGTGTCACCAGCTTTGTTGTATGTGTGTTGTTTCCTGCATGTCTGAACCCTCATTCAGCCACGCCCTTAAGGATCTAAGCTTCCACTTGGAAAGGAAAATAGTGTAAATGAAAGTGTGTGGTTCCTGCACTTTCATGTGTGTTCCAACACAATGGAAAAGACAGCTTTGAGTGGAGCTGGAAAGCAGGAGGCAAAGAACCAAAAAGTGACCAGTTGTGACCCAGCCTCAGTCTGTTGAGGTCTGAGTCACCGGTCCCAAGAGCTTGGGCTGGCCAGTTGGGATATGACGGTGAATATTGTGAGGAACACTAAATAGTATCTGAATGAGATCTTATTTCAGTTATAAAGCAACATCTATCATGGCTGTATCTGAGATGTAACTTTAATTCTTGGGATTTTTTTGAAGAGTGTGGTTTCTCACTCTCCTTAAGTCGGAAGAGCCTTCTTATTGCTTCCAATTGCTCAATACAAAGTGGGAGGAGGGGTGGTGTTGTAATACGACCCGGTTTCACCCCACCTTTGGCAGCAGCAGTTTTGATCTCTGTTCTATAACGGTATTTTACAAGCTCACGTGGTATGGCCCTCATGTTCTCATAAAGCTTGTACCTCCCATGGATTCAGCTGCTTAAAACAGGCTGGTTTATAAAGGCATCTGTTTCCAGCCTCTCAGCACAGATAGATTCAGCTGTGATGGATGAAGAAAGCCCCAGCCCTGTCCTTTCTTCTTCATCCTCTACCTGACCTCGCCATCTCCATAAGATGAGCGGTGGACCCTCACAGCCACTGCAAGTGGGTTTATGCTGAGCTGTGACAGCAGAGGTGCTGTCCTCTCTTTGCATAAAGCGGCAGAGATGCCGTGTCTGCAAAGCATGTAGCTTTGCAGTAGACATCCTCCCTGTCCCAGCTGGGTGCCTGAAACCCTGACCTGCTCTGAGGAACTGGATAAAACCAAAAGACTCTTGGGGGAGAGGCTGGTTTATCTGCTGGGCTCTTAAAACTAGTCCAGTTAAGTCATCATCAGTCATTTCTGAAAGGTCACTGTGGTTTATAAGATTTCTATTTAGACTTATAATTGGTCTCCTGTTTCTAAGAACACTTACGGACTTTAAGTCCTTAAAGCCATTTCATTTTCCATCAGTGCCTCTGTCACGCAGATCCTGGAAGCTCAGTGCTGGTGGCTGAAGAGCAAATACTGTTCTCATAATAGGAACTTTCCTTCTGGTCCTTTCAGCCTCTGCCAAGTCCTCCTCCCGTAGCCTGCAGCCATGAGACACATCCATTTCTCATGAGCCTCTAATCGTAGTTTTGTTCCCAACTGACAGTTTGCTGTGGGAGGGTGTTATGTATGCAGACAGCGAGCTAGCTTCCAGGAGGAAGCTGATGCTTCTCTTTCAGTTGTTTGTTTTTGTATCTTTGTCTTTTTTGCAGCCAGGGAAGCTTTCGAAGAGGCAGGAAACATCTTAAGTGGCCATGTGACAATGGGGATGTATTTTGAAGATGATGCCTTGGCTTTGTAAGTAGATTCTTTTTTTCTTTGGGGAGAATTGAGGCTGTTCTGCATTTAGTGAAAGCCAGTACCTAGAGCAAGCTTCAATGGCCACGCAGGGTGTTTAGCAGCAGCTCCAAACAGCTACAAGTGACTCAGTCCTGTAGGAAGATTGCTCAGGACTCAGCCAAAGGAAGATGTAGCCCTGGCTCTGCCACTGATTTGCAGCCCGTCCATGGTCAACTCATTCTGTCCTGTTGAAATGAACTGTCATCTCCCTTCCCACTGTTCAGGTTCACGCTGGGTATGTTCAGTCCTCCAGCCCTGCCAGCCCCCATGCATCTGTTGCATTCCTGATACAAACAGGACCAAGCTTTTATGGAGGAAAAAACAGGCTAGAAAAATTATACCCTGTAACTAGGATCAGTGTGTGAGGAAGAAAAAAACATCAGGAAGAGGTGATGAATTGTTACTGGTCTTCCTCCTTCTACAGTCCCTCCACCTTCTCATCTCCCCTTCCCTGTCCTGATGTAGAGGAATGAAGCTGGGTTAATTAGCATTGATAATATACAGCTGTGGGCTGGCTTCAGGGGCGGTGGGTTGGCTGTTGTAGATAAGGTGCAGCTGTGGCTGGTTCTGTTAAGTGGTTGAGAGCCAATGAAGAGGGAGCAGCCGAGGAAGAAGTGGAGAGAGGAAGAAGCAAGAGAAGAGAGACCACATGTCCTGGATGAGGCAAGAGGAGGAGAAGGAAGCAGAGGGACTGTATGAAGAGTGTGCTGGTATGAGGTGGTAAAAGACTTTGTTGCAGCTTGATAGTCTGGAGAGTGCTGCAACACCCTGATGCTGTGAAGGTGCCTGCCAGTGGTGGGGAAGGGGAGGGCAAGGGGATTGCTGCAAAGCCTGGTGTGTAAATGTGAGCCTTGCTCTGATGGTTGCCCCCCAGTTGCCAAGAGCAGCCAAAAGAAAGGCTGCTTGTGACCACTTGCAGGCTTTCTCAGGTAGCAATGGAGTGGGAATTGTGTCTGGAAAATGATTTGAAAGCCCTGAAACAAATGCTGTCTGTCCCTGGAGCAGGTGGCCTTTCTACAGCGCTGCAAAAGGTGTTACACCACTTTGGTCTCATCCAGCTTCCCGGTGGACACTCACATCTGGCTGTGAGGTGTTTGTGGCTGCTGAGGACAGGGAAGAGCCTACCTCTATGTTTTCAACAGTTAATCTTACTGTGGATGTTTTTTTTCTTGAAAGATGTGCCCACACATTTCCCTCCCCTTGGCAAGACGTTGCCACCATTTCCAGACAGAGCTTTGGGGAGGTGCATCCTCTTTCTGATGGAGTGCTGGAAAAATATAGCAGCTGCCTTCCCCTACATAGGGTAAAGGTGAAGTCAAGGCTTTCTTGGTCAGTTTTTGATTGAATAAGGGCGTCAGCTGCAGCCCTAACTTCAAGCCAAATTGGAGCTAATGGGATCTGAGCACGTATCAGCCCATGCACTTAACTGTCATTGACTCACTCCAGTAAGGGGCAAAGTGCTTTGGATTAGACTGCAAGAGATGCTTCAGTGGCTATAAATGCAGCTAGAGCCGGGAGGAATCTTCAGCTTGTCCTGGCATCTCATTTCCATCAGGAATTAGCTATCAAGGCAGAGTTAAAAATCCCAGAAGGTCCTTGGCCTGTTTTCCATGTGTGGGTTTAAAAGCCAGAAATGCAACAGATGCAAGCGCATCTCTAGCATGTCTGATGAGTTGTGGGCATTTTTGTGTTACGCATGGAGAATGAAAATGCAAATACCGTGGTAGTACATCTCTATTAACCAAACTGTGCTCGAAGCACTGGTTGTGGTTGGGTCTTAGAAATGAGGCAACACCAGGCTTGTTCAGTGATGGGGTGGGAGACCACTGGGAAACAGAGCTACAGGAGCTGCAACCAGGTGAAAAACCTGACCCCCCCAAACTAAAAGGCTTTTATGCCCTAAGGATCTTGGTCCAGCTGGTAGAAGAAAAAAAAAAAAGCAAAGGAGGGTAGGGTGATCTTACAAAACAAGGTACCAGCGGTAAAAGCCTCTTAGCAATGACACATGCGAGAATACCCCTCCATCCTGCTGCTCCACTCTGCAGCTGTGCTCCTGTGTAGCTGGAATAATTAATACAGTTTATATTGATACTCGTTCTGCCAAGTTTGGATTTTGGCTGTGATTTGTGGGTGAAGCTACTGTAGCTGGTCATCTTCTCAACTGTAAGCAGAAAGTAAACACTTACAGGAATTCCTTATGCAAGAGCCAGGCTCACTTCCCTTCTTAAGAAAAGAAAAGCTATTCTGCTAAACACTCAAGGAGGAAATATTTGTGGCTCCAGGTCACGGAAAGCTGAGTCCCCTCTTCCCAGAGAAAAAGGTACACAAAATAAACAAAGAATGTTGTTAGCAGTAAGCACCTGTTTGGTTGGTAACTACTGAAAAAATAAGAAAGTGTTAAGGAAGAAATGCTTTGAATGAAGTCATTATTTATTTCTCAAATACTGAGATGTCATAGATTCCTGCCAAGTATTTGTTTGCAGATGTTTTTGATTTAAATGCAAGTCTCATATTACCCATAGAACACCCCTGCTACATAAATAGAGAGCTGTTGAAAGCAACAATACAACCACTCAGTACCAGTAAGATGAGAAGTGATTTCAGGGTAGACTCTAGCTACTAGATGGGGAATTTGTTGGCTTTTCTGGTGGTATATAAGAATCTTCCTTATCAAAGGCTGCTGAGCAAGTTGATGTAGTTAGACGTAGGGAGCAAGAGTCCTCACTGCCTCTGAGACATGATCAAGCCAGGGAGTCTCTTTAAAGCCTGTGGAAGTTTGGGAAGTTCAAAATCCCAGCTTTAAAGAATTTTCTAGGGTTTTACCATTTTTATTCAATGGCAAATACAAGTTAATTTGAAAAACAACAGAGAGGAATGTTCGGGATCTTCCTGATAGCTCAAAGGATTTCCAGTCATGACCAGAGGTGTGAGAATCAGCTGCTTTGAGTAGCAGAGCTTGGAGCTTAGCTCAGGGCTGGTTTTATGCAAATAAATTAAAAAAGCTAAAATGGCTTGGATAAGTGCAAGAACAGTTTAGCAATGGATTCACAATGTTTGAAGGCCTGCAGAAAGTCCATGGTTGTTCATTACTGCTGTTCTTTACCAAGACATCTGTGCAGATCTGGGGTGCCCCTTAGAAATTTGCAGTGGGTGTATTATTTCCAGGCAGATAAGTGCAGTGATGGAGGAAGTGATAGGCCTGCATATGAGCTGAACATCATGGAAATTTATCTTCAGTTTCATCCACGTGCTTTTTCATTGATGACCTAAACCACCAAACACTGACCTTTTTTTAAAGGAAATTTGAACAAATCTCCATCCCATTCAGAACTGCTAAAATAGGTGTCCAAACTGAATTTGCCTGGGCAAACCACAGAGGAAAGTGCGATTGGTTGTAATATGACTTTTGTATGAGCTGCCTTTGCGGTAGGCTGGGTCTTTGTTGAATCTTTCTCATATAGAGGAAAAAAAAAAGACGGACCAGATAACTTCTGAAAAGGAAAATCAAAGGCTTTCCACCTTCCCAACTCCACAACCCAAAATGTCCTTACACCTCGCTCACTTCCCCAGCATTTCTGGTGTCATGGCCTTTGAAAAATTACCAGTAGCCTTTGAAAAATGAACTACAGATGCTCCCCATAAAAAGTGTTGAGGCAGCTGACTTCCCCTGTCCTGCCCTTCCTCTGGGCACTGACATCTGGAGCCTCCAGGACTGAAGTTCCTCAAACTTCCAGAAAATTACTCTCCCGTCTTGGTGGACCCCCTGCCCTTTCATTGCGCAGACTTCTCCTATTTTTGCCCTTTCCACTTTCTCAGCTTTTATTTAAATACCCTTGAACCCTCTTACCAGAAGAATCTTGGGAAATAAAGGATGAGCTGGCTTCTCCACCAGGAGTGTATGTGTGCAGGCTGAGCGTGTCGCTCTAACGCAGGGCTGGCCTTCAGCAAAGTTGCTTGTGTTCACCAAGGCAAAAATCGTATCTCCTGGAGCTCATGTGGTGTAGGTTGGTGTCCCTCAGATGGAGTCTATGGCCTTCTGTTTGCCTTGGCTGGTGAGGCAGAGTAAGGCGCTGGGTGTGTATTTGCAGCACCTAACCTTAGGTGCGAAAATGAAAGAGAAGTGGCAGCAAACAGTTCAGACGGTGGTGGTTTGGATTTTCCCTGTTATTTAGCTGCTGGTGCCTTTTTGCAGAAGAAAGTGCTGGTTTAGTGTGAGTGTGTGTGTGTGTATTTAGCGGCTGGTGTGAGCTGGGTAAGTGCTTGTTTCAGAAGGGTAAGAGAGGACGTGTCAGCCCCATTTCTCCCATCAAATGAGGGCTGTGCAGGGGCTGGAGCGGGTGATGGGGCAGGTGACCCTTTCCTCCTGAAGTCGCCTGGCCCTCTGACAGCAGCCTTTCCCTCCCCTGCACAGAATCTGTATCACAGAACGGTTTGAGTTGGAAGGGACCTTAAAGACCATCTAGTTCCGACCCCCTGCCACGGGCAGGGACATCTCCCACTAGCCCAGGTTGCCCCCAGCCCCATCCAGCCTGGCCCTGAGCACTCCCAGGGATGGGGCATCCACAGCTGCTCTGGGCAGCCTGTGCCAGTGCCTCATCATCCTCACAGTAAAGAATTTCTTCCTAATATCTCATCTAAATCTAGGCATCCCCAGTTTTCACCATGAGGATGCCAGCTCTGCATGCAGCAGATTTGGAGTGCATCAAATCCCCCAACCAGTCCTTTTTTCCATACTTCTTTTTCAGATCCCGTAAATATGCGGTGTCTCCCCCAGCTCTCCTCCTTGCCAGGAGCGGAGGTCAGAGAGTCGAGGGCATGGCTTTGCCCAAACAGAGCATACAGGAGATGGTGCAGATGATCAGATACAAATTGCTGGACGCTTTTGTAAGTTAAAAAAAAAAACAACATCCTTTTTCCATTGTGGTCATTTGCAGAAGCACTGATTATAGCATGGAGCTCTGCAAGATAAATATGTTTACTCATTATTTTTATCATGCTGTGTTATGTTTGTTTTTAAATTTTATGGCTTGGATCAGACAGTCTGGACAGGAATCTGCTGTTTGCTGTGTGGTCTCGTGGGAGGAGACCCTGGGGGGTGATTGACTGGCTTGTGCCCATAGTCACAGACCCGCTGCTGTGGTGGGTTGCCCTCTCGCAGGGTCTGCTCCCTGCCTCTCACACATGCCTTTCAGAGACTGGTCATAGCCATAACATGTGGAGCTCTGAGCTGGCCCTGCTTCTGCCTTCTCTGCTCGTATCCCTTCATCTCAGAGTGCACAGCTGCTCCTACAGGCTTGGCTTGCAATGGGCAGGGTTGGGCAGAGGCATCTCTAATGTGCACCACCATCCCAGCACCCACACTCATTTTCAAGCTGCTTGCGTTATATGCAGACACTACGGTGTTGCTTTGCCCCCGCACCTCTTGCATGAGGACAAAAAGTCTAACTTTCTCCTGTTCTCCCCATAACCCCCGACTTCTTGTTTTGGTATCTTGCAGCCAGAAATCACTGTGCAAAATCTGCCCTGCTACCTGCAACTCGGAAAGCCCTTCCTCATCTTGTTCAGCGATGGTGACATCGGTCAAATGGAAGGCAATGAAATGCTGAAGCTGGCAAAAGGAAGACCCCAGCAAGAGTTTGTGGCTTGCTGGTTGAACTTGTGAGTGTGTAAAAACCTCTTTTCTTCTTTCCGTTAGCTCGCTCTTAGCATTTCAGGGCAAGAAAAAACTGAGTCTGCAACTACTGAAAACACTATCTAGCGGGTAACGTGTCTCTTTGGTCTAAAATCGTCATGAGTTGGGAGGTCAAATCATTTGGCAATGAGTCAGTACGTGTTCTGGGCAGCTGCAAAATTGCACGACAAAGTAAAATTAGTAAACATTTAATTGATAGCAGATATAATTTTCAATAGAATAAAATGTTCTCAAAGATAGCATATAGTAGCTTGACCCTGGCTCTGGTGTCATTTGTATTTGTGTCACATGTGGGAGAAAAAAGTAGACTGGCCCTCCTGGTGTGTCTTCTGGTGATTTTCCACTGGCAATTAGAGGGAAGCACAACAAAGCAATTGCAGATTGCTGACTGGGGTAAAGGAAGTTTTCAGAAGGGACAGCCAGAAGCCCTGTAAGGCAGACTTAAAAAATATTCAAGAATCAAAATGAATCCAGGAACGAAGAAACAGAAGGTTGTAGGAGAGGGTTTGTTTTTTTTTTTCAATCCTCCCCTCCCTAGTTGCATTTTCAATTTTTCGCCTTGGTTTGTTTTGCCCAAGCCCAGAGACACCTCACTGTCTTAATCATAACGTCCTTTGAAGTCTGGGCAGTGCCTCGCAGCGTGGGCTGAAGTTTAACTAACAGGGAATGCACGTTTTTGAAGAGAAGACGATTTGTTTGCCAGTAATGCAGAATAGACGAGAGCCCCTGGAACTTCCCCACCTACACATCTGCCTTTGCACTCCCTTCTTGAGAAAGAGCTGTCCTTTGTCAGAGCAAAAGGGCATTGCCACAAAAAAGGGCAGAACACAACCATTGGCTTGGAAAAAGAGTAAGATAGTCCTAGAAAGAGGACCTCATTCCCATGGTGAGAGCCAGCTCAGACTTTGAGCATCACTCCTCAGCCTGAAGATAGTGTCAGAAGGACTTGGCATCTTCGTGGGCTTGCTGTCCCCCATCTCGATGTCCTCTTTTGGCTCTTCCTGTGTCACCTGGGGAAGTTGCCATCCCAGCTCCTCGGGCTGTGGGGAAACACCCAGCAGCTGTCCAGGGGCTGGACCACCTGAGCACAGCCCTCCGCATCAGCTCCTGCCTTTCCACCCGCTGCGGGCTGGCTGCAGCCGCGGGACAGTGGCAGCAGCTGGGCTGGAGGGAGCTAGTAGCTCTCCCTGCAAACAGGGGCTAACCACAGCAGGCTGCAGGACCTGCCCCCCTCCTGTCTCACCTGTCCTTAAAAACCTAGGATAGAGAATGTTCCACACCCTCAGACGGAGTTTACCCCAGCTTGTCCTGCTCAAGGATTTCTTTACACACCGAAGGTGCTATCTGCTTCCCTTCCATGGGACTCTAATGGCTTGCTTAAGGTGTTATCTTATAAATAATGTGGTGAGCTTCTACAGGTGTCTTGTAGGCAAAACCGTGTGCTTTGCTGGATGTGGTTCAAGGGCTTTGGTGCTTGCTTGGCGCTCAGTCCTGTTGTGCTGCCAAACAGCTGGTGAGCAAGTTGAATCTCCTCTTCCCATCAGGAAGAAGACTCCAGTGGGACGCGGGGTCCTGAAGGCATACTTTGCCACCATGCCATCGCTGCCTGTTCTTGTCTGGGTGAACCTTCATGCTGGGGGTGAGGTATTCAAGTTCCCATCAGAGCAGTCCATCACTGAAATGAACATCTTGTCTTGGCTGGAGAAGCTAAAAGCAGGACTGGAGATTCCCAGCAGTAAGTGGACACACGTTTGTAACGTTCCTAAGCACACACTGTTAGCTCCGGTCTGTTTATGAGAAGATGCTACGTGCAATAAATTGTCTGCCCTGGAATTCAATGATGGAAAAACTAGCTATGCTAGTTTAAGAAGTACAAATAGTCCGTCCAGAAGAGAATACCCGCACTCACAAGTTTGCTTCGGGACTGTTTACTGTTCAGAGCCAAGCGTGAATATTTCTGAATCAAATCTCTTCCCTGCAATAATCCCCAAACCTGACTGTGCTCTCTGGTTGCTGTGAACAGACCTTCTGAAACACAGCTTGCTAATAAAACATCTCCTGACTCCCAGTTGCAGGCATAAGAAATAGCTACTCTTTAGGCACCTTCCAGCATTTTTTTGAATGGGAGAGGATAATGAAGCTGGTTTCTTGCTGTGGTCTTTGAGACATAAAGGGTTGGCTTGTACCATGAAGCTTTTCACTGCATCCCTTCTGCCTTGATCAGTCTGCTGAAGCTTTGGAGGAAGGCAGCACAGATATGCTTTCCTCATGTGTTACTTGTAGCCATGGGATGCTACAGGGATCCTGGGAATTGTTGGCTGCCAGCCGGCTCCAGGCTCTGGAATGGTGATGGGGTGGCTCCATTTGATCTTTGTGAATTTTAAAATGACCCTTTCAAAGCAAGTGTTCCCAAAAGCTGGTATCAGCCTGGTGGGGTAGGATGTGTAGGCTTCTACCAGAGCTTAAGACACCATTTCTGATCCAGGAATCGCTGGGAGAACCCTGTGAGCCAGCTGTCCTCCCACACCTCTTTCCATTGCCACAGCTAAAGGCACCTGGCTGTCATGTAGATCTCTAGGTAGGGGCTTAGTTTTCAGGGGTGTTGGGGGAGGGGGTGTGTGCGCACACAGCTCACTGCATGGCCAAGGGCTGTGCCAGCCATCACAGCCTCCCTCCTCCGGCTTTTCAGTGCTACAAACTGTGTGATCAGTGTTAAAAGCGTAAATTAAAGAGCATCCTCTTAGAGGCTGCTTCTTCCTCGTGTAGATGGCGGTCTCCCCTCACTCCTAATGGCATCTCAGTAACGCACGGTCGTTACCTGGGGCCTGAATGAAACATCCCCCCAGTGGTGGGCAGGCATCCAGTGTGGCCTTTGCAGTGGGGGTGACTGAGGACAGAGGGACCCTGCTCAGCCTTTGGGGAGCAAAGCCTTGGCCAGCTCCAGTAAACATTAACGCACCCCTGGCTGGTTTCATTTGGGTGGTGATATTAGTTCTGGAGGAAAGAGGGTGATCGTTAAGAAATTATCTTTAATTTTGCATTCACTGGCAGAGCAGAAAAAACCCCAGTGGGGCTGTGTAACTCTTGCTAACCTGGGACTGTATTTGTTTCTCAGGTACCTTGTCTGAGGAAGACTGGAAACCACCTCTCCCTGCTTACGACTTCCTTCAGATGATGGAGACCGCCATGCCTGAGCTCCCCCTCCACAGCTCCCAGCGCCACGGGGACATGCCGGCACGGCACCTGCCCGAAAGCCTGGGAGGGGACACTGCTGTCCAGGAGGAGCAGTCCCAGGAGACCAAGGCAGAGAAAGTCGGGTCCCCTGGGAGGGACCTGCGGGGGACAGCCCCGAGGCTGGCAGCAAGGGAGAAGCAGGGCAAGAGGCACACTGAGCTCTGAGAGCTGGGCATCTCCCTGCCTGGGGCAGTGAAAGATAGGGGACAGCGCCCAGAAAACCTTGTCACTTCCCCAG
Organism: Falco punctatus; assembly: GCF_963210335.1. Lineage (NCBI taxonomy): Eukaryota > Metazoa > Chordata > Aves > Falconiformes > Falconidae > Falco > Falco punctatus. The sequence goes on along the minus strand of NC_137587.1, from coordinate 38,178,348 downwards.
CCCTCCGTGAGCCTTTACACCAGGGAGAGAAGTGCTTTTAGCTGTAAATTAATAGTGAAGGGTAAAACAGCCCCTAAGCCCGAGTGTGAGCGCCTGGCTGCAGGGTGCTGGCTGTTCTGCGGTGGCTGTGGTTTCTGATGCCAGAAACGTGTCTGCACGGCGCATGTCGGCCCCCCGGTGCTGTTGGGGTTGCGTTTTTCAGAAAGCGGTGTGAGCAGATCTGCAGGGAGGTTGCTGTGAAGGAGCTCAGCCCACTCTATCGCTGGGGAGAGATGGGGTGAGCTCACCACGTGCTAGAGGCTCACCCACACAACAAACTATGCTGGAAAAGTCAAATCAATGCAGCCCTGCTCTACAGTTTCTGTATGTCTCACCTAGACGCTTTGGTTGCCTCTAATCAGGAAGGGATGAGTGATTCCAGGTTAAAAGGCACATTTCTCTTCCCTGGGTTACAGTAGCTGCTCTGCTGATGTGTGTTGGCGAGCCCTGCTCTCAAAAAGTGGTTACGCCTGCGCTGTAGCCACGTGGAGCTGGGAGGGCAAGTGTGCCACCCTCTCCAGGGCTGCTTCAGCTGGCACCCACTTGTGTTCACACCTGACTTGTGAACCAGATTTGTGAGCAATATCGTCCTCAGGGGTAAGAGCAGTATCTGGTTAAAGCAGTTTTGTTACAAAGGCCAGAGCTCAGGTCATCACAACAGCCGTGAATAGCTGGGGCAAAAATCTGCCAGCAAATCCCAAGGGCAGGCAGGGTGGAAGATGGCTTTGCTCAGTGCTGGCATTTTCTTGGTTACAAGCCCGGGGGTTATTTGCAGCCTCCATTTTTCTTTGCTCTCGGTGACAGCAGCAAGGTTGGTGCCTCCTGAGCTGGAGACAGTGCAGGGAGTGAGGTCTGCAGAAAGCCCAATGCTCTGGAAATGAGGGGAGGGAGATGAAGGGCAGGGCTGGTGCTGCTGGGGACAGGTCCTTCCAAGGTGGGATGGAGCTGCTTCACATCCATATCTAGATGGGGAGATCCAAGACCTGGCGAAGTGGCTTTCCACCCTCTGCCCATCTCCTGGGGACAGCAGAAGGTCTGTCATTCCTTGCTGGAGGACCTGAGCCTGCAGGCCGATGTGGGCTGGGGTGAGCCATGCATTTGGAGGGAAGCTTTGTGTAATCCCACCCATGCCATGACGATCTCCCCACCCCGTTCAATAGACATCTGTTCCCTTTGACAGCACCGCTGGGAGGGTCAGATCCTCCTCCTTATGGCTCTGAAGTTACTGGGAAGGGGACAAATAGATGGTAAGGAACTGCTGAGAGCATTGTGAAGGCTGTATTTCTCGTCCTGCAAGCAGCCCACATGGTTGGGAGTATTTTGAAATGCTCAGAAACAGACCATTAGTCCAAGGGCTCTCCTTGAAGCCCTTAATTGAAACAGACTGATTTTGGACTTAATGACAGGCTTAGAGCCAAAATGTGTGTATTTAAATAAGAAACTATAGCATGCAGATCGGAGCCTGCCATGCAGCTGAGTATTCCCAAGGGAAGGAGTAGGTCAGGGCGTGAACAGATCCTCTGTGAGTTCCCGTCATTTCTCTGCCGTATAATGTCGTTACACTGCTGGGCTCTACAAGCTGTACGTCGGTCATTTCCCATCCTGTCCCTACCGATGCCACTGCTGCCGTTACAGCATCTCTTTCCCACTTGATGCATGTGAAGTGCGATATTTGGGCTTGCAATTGATGTCTTCAATAAACTCCGTCTCAAATATAGTCAATCTACATCTGCTTTGGGTGCGGCGTGTTGAGTGGAGGGGCTGGTGTCCTGGGCTGAGGTGGATGCACCCCTACAGGAAGGCTCCCCCAGCCTGCCAAGCCCTGCAGCCGAAGGACCCCTTCCTTCAGCAGGGTTTGTGCAAGACAAGAAGCGTTCCCGCATCCTTGCTCTTTGCCGTGCATCCTTTTTCAATGGCATCCTTGCTCTTCTTTGCCACGCATCCTTTTCAATCGCAGCCCTTCTTGCACGGCATCGGGGCGGGAGCTTGTCACTAGGGGTCAGTGCCACATCTTGGTTATGGCTGTAAAAATTGCTGCCTCTCCCAGTGCTGCTTAATTCATGCTGGAGCATTGCCACCAAAGTGCTGGGGGGTCAGAAACAGCGATCCGGTGGGGTCCCGTGGGCATGCTGGTAGCTAAGGGGTTGTTTGCTCCCAGGGGCAACAGCGAGCCTGAAGGGTTGGCGAGTCTCAGCTCTGCAGGCTTCAGCCCTGACATCAACAGCAGGATCCGTCAGCTCGAGCCTCCCAGCTGGGGTCTGGGGTGCCAGGAGCCCCCGGCCAAGCACAGCCAGTGGGTCCCTGCAGCTGCCAGTGCTATAAGTACCTGCGTTGACTTGGGGAAGGGACATGCTTGTGCATGTCCCACTGCTGCCAGCATTGAACTGGGTCGGCAGCTGTTTGCTGGAGCTGCTGACTGTGAGCATGGGTGTGGGTCAGGGTCCTGGACCACATCAGGGCACACGGGCCTCGCTTTGAGTTCAGGCTTTCTTTAATACAAAACGTCTTTTCCACTGCGTAGCACAAGCAGGCACTTAGGGCAATCTATTGAGGCTATATGTGACAGGATATGTATGGGCAGGGAGAAGATGTTAGGGACATTGGGGACAGTTTGACTGTGGTCTGCATCCTACAGCACACTCATTCGCTGGAGGAAACATTCCTGCACGAGGTTGTTCTTGATAGCTGCGGCTCAGGGAACAGACCAGTGTGGAAGGAGATTTTCAGGGGACAGTATTTATGGAGGAAGAAGAGCTCTGGGCCTGGGGGCAGCAGCGAGGGATGGAGTACATCCCAGCAGGCTTGAGGAGCAGGATGCTGTCCTGCACACACTGCTTGGCAAAGAAGTGGAAGGCAGCCAGTGACTGCTGGGCGACTGTGCGCACATCTACCACTTCTCTGTGTCTCAGCACGTACTGATGCTGAACTGAGGCGAGGTTACAATGAACACTGATGCTATCAGCTCATTTTTCAACCATTTAACACTAAAAAACACATCTATCTGGGTAAACCACAGACCTGGCTCCCTAGATGATGCTTGCAAGGTGCAGGCTGAGCTGAAGAACTGATAAACTTTCTGACAGATACGGTATCAACTATTTATAGCTTCAGACCAAACTCTTCTCTTGATGGTGCTTTATTCCAGCACTATGCCAAAGGTGGGCATTTGCATCTGCTTTGTGCGCTTTGTAGCCTTTCAGGGGATGTTTACATGTCAGTGGTTGACCAGAAGATAAAATGATAATACACACCCCGAAAAATAGATTAAGTGCTTGTCCTGGAGAGCAAAACAATTTAAATTATTGTCCAAAACAATAGGAAATTCTCCGTGTGCTGTGGTCTGAGTGATGTTTCGCCATCTTTGATGAGTCCTGCAGAGCCATCATCATCAGTTCAGAGGGAGGAAGGCTTGCAGCAGCAGTGCTCACTGCAGGGCAGAGGGAACATTAAGGGTGCACGTTGTTTTGTCCTTGTTTAAAAAGCTTTTAGAGGAAGAGTTACAGAGGTGCTCGCTGCATGGCTGGGCCAAGGGGCATTGGATTGAATAGCATGAAAGCCTGGAGCCGGCTGCAGGACGAGGGTTCCCATGCCGTCTGCCACCCTCGGTGTTTGGTGCCAACTGACTCAGGAGCCAGCAAGCTCCCACCTGCTCCCACTGACATCTTTGCTGGGTGCTCTCCAAACCATGGGACATCGGGAAGCAATTATGGCATTTCTCTCAGATTTTTCTCCCTTTGAGCAAAACGAGAATGGTGAAAGACAAATCCTTGCGGTGGAAGGTGAATTTTCCGAATCAGCTGTTCTCAGCTCATCCTGGAGCACTGATGGCCACAGTCCCTCCCAGTAAGCCTCGCTCCATGGCCAGGCTCTCATCTGGCTCTGCCATAGGGATACAGCTTCAGGGTGGTGAGAGAGAAGGCTGTGGGGAGGAGGTAGGAGAGGGCATTGCCTCCAGGAGGGAGATGCTGCAAGGCAGGAGCCGGGGCACGGGGAGGACACGTCTGCCTGTGTGCAGGCAGTGGCCGTGTCAGCGATTCCTGGCAGCGCTGCCAGGATGTGAATCAGGACAAGACCTGGTGGGCTGGCTTGTGTCTCTTGGGCTCATCGGTGCCTGGTGCTACGCAGGGACAGGGGGTCTGGCAGGGCTGGGGGATGGTGGGAACCAGTCACTCCATCCCATCTGGTGGTTCAGCCTGGCAGAAATGCTTTCCCTGCTGCTACCTGACAGGGCAGGTTTGTCTCCAGCACAGCTTGGCCGTGGTGCCTGCCACGGGGCACTGTTCCCTGCCACAGAGCCCTGCTGGCACTGACGGAGCTGTGGCTGGGGCTGTTTGCCCAGAGTTGCTGGGTGACACTGGTCTCCTGCTGAGGCTTTCTCAAATCACCTTGGGCAGGCAGGCAGCCAGCCCTCAGCCCGCTCTTGGGGGCATCCAGTTTCACAAGGCTGATGCAAACCACCCTGATACACTGGGGCTGGGGTCCCCGTGCCCTGGCATTGCCTGAGGGGATAAGAGAAGGGTCCTGTGGCTCAGCAGTGCCCGGGGTGGTCTGTCATTGTCAGCGGGCCCCCCTGCCCAGACCCAAACCAGCTCCCCGAGCCCAGGCAATGCCCTTGCTGCCTGCTGATTTGGGGCAGGAGCGGTGGCTGAAGCACAGTGGTGGGGAGCAACCTGGGGGGAATATGGAGATGGACAGATGTTGGTCCAGAGGTGGGATGGGAAGTGGTCGGTGCCATATTGGCACGGCTGGAGGTGGCAGAGGAGCTGCACTGGGGAAGGGAGGGTGCAGGGGCAGGATGGAGCTGGGATGTGAGATAAGGAGTGGTGACTGGGTGGGATGGGTTTCCTCATTGCGTAGGGTGGCTTTTCCGCCTGACACTTCCATTGCTAAAAATACAGCTGTGCTTCTACTGCAGACCCAGGGCAGGTACCCACAGCACTCAACCCCACACCGCCCACAGCAGCTTGCAGGGTGGCCATGATGGGGTCTCCATCCCTTCTTCCCCATGCTCAGCATGGGCAGAGGTTGGGTCTCAAGGGTACCACTGACTCCATCCTCCTGAAGCCAGGGATCAGGATGGAGCTGCAACAAGCAGCCTGAACCGGCTCCTCATAGAATGCTTTCTCCGTATTTTCCCTTCCCAACAGAGAGTTGCTCCACCTCCAGCATCTTCTGGGACTACGCCCACAGCTACAGCATCCTGCTCTGTCTCCAGGCTGAGTGACGTGGATGTCCATGCAGGGACCTCGCTGTTCGCGCTGCTGGCCTCTCAGAGTGACTCTCACACCCCATGGGTGAAGTCAAAGACCAGGCTGGAAGAACAGCCACCTCCATGGACCACCCCATGGCAATCCCTTCACAGTGCCTTTCCCTGCTTCTCAGAAAGCAGGAGCCCATGGGGTTCCACAGGGTTGGGAAGGGACCGGAGGTGGCACGTCCCCTGACACCACGTCGCTGGCTCCATTGTTCATTGTTCCCTCTTGGCTCAGCAGATCTGGCATGGGGACGGGAAGCGATAAGGGGGGAGAAGGCACCACTCAAGTTCCTGCTCTCCAGAAGGTTATTTCCCAACTCCCCAACCTCTCCTTAGGTAAACGCAGCACTTCACCTCCCTTAGAGTTTGCTTTGCTCTCCTGCACTCACCATCCAGCACAGCATGGGGCCCAGGGAAAACAGCACAGCTCTATTAATAGCCCATGGGGTTGCCAAATCCCTTCTGTATGTTGAAAGAGTGGCTGAAATACCATGATTCAGTCCTTGGTGGTAACACACCACGGGCCAGTTCCACGCTGGGAAGGCTCCCAGTTTCGCTCCAGCCCTGGAGGTCAATGCTCAGCTCTCCAGCAGGGGAAGGGCCTTTGCTCCATCGGCTGGGGATTTCTTGGCTTGCTTGCAACACAAATAGTGGTATCGTTAAACTTGGTGGTGTTCCTCTCCATTGGCAGGTGCCCAAGCTCATGGGCTGGACTCACTCTGCACATGGATCTGTAAAGAGTAGAACCCAAGACTTCTGGTGAAGGCAAAGCCATGCATCTGTTGTTGCAGCTACTTGTGCCCAGGGCTGAAGTGGGGTCTCAGGGATGAAAGCCACGGTGTCTCTGGCCCAGCCCTGCTCCATGTGCAGTCCTGCCTGGAGGAAAGTGGACAGCAGAGCCCCTCAGTGCAATGCTTGGAGCATTTCCTCAGCCCCCTTTTGAGTTTTAAGTCTTGGAGTCTTCTCTCCCACAGCTGGGCTTCTGAGAGACCCATGTTGGGGAGTGGGAGCTTTGGAGAGCTGGGTTAGCCTGGAGAGATGCTCTGGGTGACTCCCTGTGGACCCTGGACCTCCTGTGGGGAGGTGGGTGGGAGAAGTGGCCCATGGTGAGAGGTGGGATCCTGGACAGTGAGGGCAGCAAGGAGGGCACGCAGCAAGCTCACTACTCTGGGCTTCAGGAGAGCAGGCTTTGGCCTCTTCAGGGATCTGCTTGGTAGGGTACCATGGGATAAAGTCCTGGAGGGAAGAGAGGCCTGGGAAAGCTGGTTAGTATTCAAGGATCACCTCCTCCAAGCCCAGCAGCACAGAGGAAGTCGTGCAAAAGTGCCAGGAGGCTGCATGGATGAACAAGGAGCTCCTGGACAAACTCAAACACCAAAAGGAAGCCTACAGAGAGTGGACGCAAGGACAGGTAGCCTGGGAGGAATACTGAGACACTGTCCCCGCATCCAGGGATCAGGTTAGCAAAGCTAAAGCCCTGAGAGAATTAAATCTGGCCAGGGACATCAAGGGCAACAAGAAAAACTTATGTATGTTGGTGATAGAAGGAAGACTAGGGAAAATGTGGGCCCTCTCCAGAAGGAAATAGGAGACCTGGTTACCTGGGACATAGACGTGGACAAAGCCAAGGTAGTAAATGGCTATTTTGCCTCAGTCTCAAAGGCAAGTGCTCTGGCTGCACTACCCAAGGTGCAGAAGGCAAAGGCAGGGATAGGGACAATGAAGAACAGCCTGCTATAAGAGAACATCAGGTTCAAGACCGTCTAAGGAACCTGAAGGTGCACAAGTCCATGGGACCTGATGAGATGCATCCACAGGTCCCGAGGGAACGGGCGGATGAGGTGGCTAAGCCACTGCCCATCATTTCTGAGAAGTCCCAGTATGAGGGGGACGTGAACCTGTTGGAGCGAGTCCAGAGGAGGCCACGGAGATGCTCAGAGGGCTGGAGCCCCTCTGCTGTGGAGACAGGCTGAGGGAGTTGGGGCGGTTCAGCCTGGAGAAGAGAAGGCTGCAGGGAGACCTGACAGCACCTGCCAGTACCCAAAGGGGCCGACAGGGAAGCTGGGGAGGGGCTTTTTACAGGGGCATAGAGTGGCAGGACAAGGGGGAATGGCTTTAAACTGAAAGAGGACAGATATAGATGAGATATAAGGAAGAAGTTCTTTACTGTGAGGGCGGCGAGGCGCTGGCACAGGCTGCCCAGAGCAGCTGTGGATGCCCCATCCCTGGGAGTGCTCAGGGCCAGGCTGGACGGGGCTGGGAGCAACCTGGGCTGGTGGGAGGTGTCCCTGCCCGTGGCAGGGGGCTGGAACTGGATGGTCTTTAAGGTCCCTTCCAACCCAACCCATTCCATGATCCTATGACATGGAGGCACCATGGGGCTGTGTGAAGGGTGCTACAGCGTTGCACAGCAGTGAGCAGAGGAGGAAGCTCCAGCTGTGGGCCGGGCCAGGCACTAACACCAAGGCAAATATTTGGAAAGGCAGTTACTGCCCAAAAATAACTGCAAATGCTTTCAGGAGCAAAGCTGGAACAGTGTCCATGGGCAGCTCCCAGCATGGGGGACGGAGGTAGAGCAGGGACACGGCCAGCACCTGACCATTTACCACCCTTTCTGTGGCAGTGTGTGGGGTCTATGGGGCTTCTTTTGGCTGAGCTTTTTGGAGACACCACCCCACCACGGACCTGGCAGCTGAGAAGGTAAAAAGTAGCTCTCCTCCCTTGTCAGTACATGGATGCTGAAATATGGGTACCAGCATCCAGACAGTTAAACTCAATTCAAATTCAGACAGTTCAAATTCAACCTCTCTGTTTAACTCCAGCCAGAAGAGGATATTTGAGAGCCTAAAGAGATTAGCACCAGCCTGGGGGCCTTAGGTAGGGGTCCCTGTCCCCACAGACCTGCCCAAACCCAAGCGCAGCAGGGCTGGAGCCCTGGCAGTAGCACAGCCTCATTGCAGGGGAGCCAGATGTGCTGCTGGCAGCTGTCTTTGGGCAAACGCGGGACCACAAGCACAGGCTGTGACTCACCAGCCTCCCACCAGGCAGCATATCGCATCTCTGCGGTGCAGGGCAGCCTGCTCGCTCCCCCTGGGTTTGCAGGCCCTTGGGGAAAAGTGGGGTGTGGGAGTCACCCAGCCAGTTGCAGAGATTTCAACCCCATCATGAGACGTCAACCTCGTGTCCGGGTCACTCGGGAACTCTCCGAGCTCGGAGGTGGCAGGGAGGGGACTGTCCCCTCCCAGTGCTTGAGCATCCTGATTCCCTGGGGACTGAGCTACCTGGGGAATCAGCCCAGCATCGGAGACAGGAGTGTGCTGGTGGGGCTCACAGGGACATGGAGATCCTGGCAGAGTTGCTCTGATGGAGTATTTCCGTTGGATAGCCAGAGTGAAGCCAGCAGGCTTCAACTGAGCTTCAGCCCCATCCTTGCCAAGGACCCACGTGGCCCCAAATCTTGTCCCCAAGCCTCCAATCCACTCACCATCCCCAGCAGCAGTCTAGCCAGGCCACCTTGGGGTGGGACATATGAGAAATGCTGACTGTGACTGTCACATGTCCCCTGCCACCAGCTGCTCTGGCAGAGACCCCTCTGGGGTGGGACCCCCTGGCAAGGTGCCAGGCCCCCCAGGTGGGGAGTCCGGCCACAGCCTGCTCAGGGTCTTCTCACTGATAGCATCCTTCATTGCCTGTAGGTGGGTCTGAGCTCCCCGGGGGCTGTGTGGTTTCGCGGGGCATAAGGCGGTAGAGGGATGGAGCAGACCCCCAGTGCAGACACTCAGCTTGGAGCTCCCACCAGCTCAGAAACCTCAGGCAAAGCCCCTGCCTGCTCCTGCTGAGCCGCAGCTGGGTGTAAACCCCAGCAGGCAGCAGCAACAGGCACCGGGGACATCTAGGTGGGATTCCTCACCAGGGTGACGTGCCCAGAGCCCTAATCCTGCCTCTTCCTGAACCATCCCCAGGCTTCTGCGTTTCCCTCCTGCCAACCCCCCCACATCTCTTCCCACACCGCCACCTGCTCCCCGGGAAGAGCACAGATCCCGAAAGGCTACGCGGTGTTGAAACTCATCTTTCAGGTGTGGGAATGGGTCGATATGACAACCAGGGTGTGAACAACCGTGCTTTGACCCACCAGCAATCGTCTCCTCAGGTGGTCCCTGCCCTGGTGGCACTCGTCCTTACTCCTCGTGCTGCAGGCAGCCGTGCCCATGGGCAGACACTGCTGCCTGCTGCTGGCCCTTTGCACAGAGCTGGGTTTCTCCAGGATTAATCGACCATGCTCTGAGCTGTCCCCATGTGCAGACCTCAGGGTCCAGCCTCTTGTCCCCCTTCAGCATGGTGCCACCTCCCCTGTCTACTCTTAATGAAGAGCATGAAGATTATGAGTTTGCAACCCTCTAACACAGCAGCTCAGGGGCTCTGGCTCCCGGGGGACATGAAGGCCAGGTGAGGACCTCAGAGGGAAAAATCCCCAAAGCTGCAGGTCCCTCTGCCTCTCCTGCAGCCTCTTGCCCTTCCCCTCGGGGCGGGGAGGAGGCAGCAGTGAGGCACCACAGGCTCCGGGTGCAGGCAGGGACCTGCTTCATTTCTTCTCCTTCACTGCAGAGGACTCCTCACCAGAGCCTTCCTCACCAGGGATGCACCCAAACTGCTTTTGAAGCCTTTACATGCTGGTGAAAGCTCTGACTCCATATCAGGGCTGGCTGTGACATTCATGTGTCCCTGGGTCCCACCTAGCTCTTGGGCAGTGCTGCTCTGTGCTCCCATGGATCCCTTTCCCTGGTGGATCAGCAAAACCCAGGATCCATGAAGAAAAAGCCACCAGAAGCCTAACCTGATTGTTTATCCTCACCCCACGATTCGTAGTGAGGTTTGAGTCAGGAGCTGGGGATGTCTGCAGCTGCCAGCTTGGCACTGCCGCAGCCTCGGGCAGTCAGACAGTGGAGCAGGGCTCAGAGACTGGTCCCAGGGGGCTCGGAGGTCCCAACACCCATACTGGGGATGGGTCATCTCCTGTGTGACACCCTCACAGGCCCCCAGGACACCAGGACAGCCATCCTGGGTGGGACCAAGACTGTATCTGCAGCGGAGACCGAGGGCAAGATGGGGTTGGCATCCAATCTTGCCTCTCCCCCTGTCCATCCAGAGGGACACCCAGTCCTTTCTCCCAGTTTGCAACTGGTGGGCACAGGCTTTCTGTGTCAGAGGCAGATGGGTCCCTCACTCCCAGCGCCTGACTGCAGCAGGGACAGGATGCCCAGCAGGGACTGTCCCAGTGCTGGGACTGGGCAAATGGGGATCTCCCTGGGAGCAAAGGAGGTCAGGACAAAGCCAGGCCAAGCCATGAAGAGTGAAACTGGAGGGTGGGAGCATGATTCAGGCTGTCACCCCAAGGCAGTGCAGCGCCAGCCAGAGGAAATCCATCTTGATTCATGGCTTGGGAAGTCCTGTGGCTTACTGGGACTGTGATGACCATGCCACCCCACAGTGAAGAGGGCTCTCGGTGATGGGGCACAGCCAGATGCCAGCATCATTCCCTGGCTCACCTGCAGCCCAGCCGTGGGGGATGCAGCAAAGCAGTGAGATGCCAAGGGTGAAACACAGGTTGCCAAAACAATGCATGGGTTGAATAAGAATGAAAATGGGGATTTTTCACCAGAATGGATTTCTCTCTTCCTTTATTGCAGCCAGGAGCACAGCACGGTCTGTTTTAGGGACTCAGCTCCAGCTGGGATAAGGTCTGAGATATTTTACTTTATCTCTAGATTCCAATTCCCAGGGAACGGGAAGGGCTTCACAACACAGCCCAGCTGTCCCCAGCTTCCCGTGGCAAAGCTTCAACTATTCCCCTGGCAAGCCGTGTTCTGCGGTACCGGAGGAGCAGAGCCAGCTGGCTGCTCTTCCCAGCCTTTCCCTGGTGCTGACAGCCCCAGTGACCCTGCAACACTGGCAGGGGGTGGGGTGGGGGAACTGTGAGGACACCCCACCGCATCCCCTGTCCCCACAAGGTGGGTACATCCCTGGCTAGACCCCAAGCTCCTTGCTGCAGGTTGGTGGTCCCTTCAGGAAGAGGGCAGGTGGATTCAGAGGGGCTGCGTTGGCTCTAGGTGACTGCTGACCATTGCCAGCCAAGGCTGTTCTGACTTGCCCTGTCCTTGGACTCATTCCTTGAATCCCAGCTAGTGTCTGCTGATGGAGACAAGCTACAGAGAGACCTTCAGCATGAGCCAGCAGGGCCAGCCTTGCATTCCTCTTCCCAAACAGCTCCCAAAGCAGATCGATGTTTTTAAGGATATGAGTTAAAGCCATTTAATCACAACCTTCCTGCTGTCCATTTCCTTTGGACCTCCTTGACTTTCCATGATTTTTCTCTTAAGCAACATCCCTCCAAGATCACGAAAAACAGTTGAAAATTGTGTCATCAGCCGTGAGGAATATTTAGCCCTGCTGTCTTCTCTTCTGCACCACGGGTCTTCCCTGATTCACCATGAGATCAAACTCCTCTGTGCATTCACCGTCACGTGGTGTGTCAGGGTTTTCCAGGGAAAACAAGTGCTCCAGCTGTACGGGGAAGCATCCTGCAGTCTCCCAGGAAAAAGGGGCTGGGCTTTTAGCCTGGAGGGTCTTGCTTATCCTCTGCCTACAGCCAGCCAACCCCGGTGACAGTCCCAGCTCTACCATGGATGGAGTCCCTGCCACCCAGCCTCAGCAGTGAGCAGGACCAGTCTTCACACAGGTAATTGTCTTATTTTACCCAGCCCAGTCCTCCAGTCTGGGCTCACTGGTGGTGTCCCAATGCCACGGGCACATTAACATCCACGTTCCCTGCATCAGCATCAGGTTGTTGACACCCATTTGTCCCAGCTCTTCACCCAAGCCCTTCCATCAATATTGAGGATCGGAGGTATTTTTCTTGGACTTATCAGATAGGCCCCCTCCATTTTCTTGCCCAAATAGAGAAAGGTATTTTTTTGTTCCTCCCAGTGTGCAAAATCCAGCTGGCAGCAGGCTGACAGCGCTGCTGTCGTTGTTTTATTCTCTGCAAATCTCAGCTCTTGCTAATTGCTCTTTCCTCTGCTGGCCATTGCCTTCTGGTGGTGACCTCCACCTGCCATGTGCCCTTTGCATTGTGTTTTCCAAACCACAGCAGGTGTTGGTCTGCACTGGCACCAGCTGGGAGTCCCACAGACCAGGGTGGGACATAAGGCAGAGCTGTGGGCTGATGGGGAGTTTTCAGCCAGCTTCTTGTCCCCCTCCACCCTGGCTGTCCCCCAGTTATGCCATGCCCTGGGATGTGGCTCCCTGTGTATGGGAGGCAGCCCTGCTCCCCTCGGCTGCTGCAGTCCCCTGTGGACCACCTGAGAGGACAGGGATGCCCCACCTGCAAGGACAAGGACCCCCTATGAGGACAAGGGCACTCTACAAGGGGCTTAGACCTTCTGCAAAGATGAGGACCCTGCAATGACCCCCTACAATGATAGGGACCCCCCTATGAGAACAGAGACCCTGATGCCCGGACAAGGAGCCCACAGTGACCCCCTAAAAGGACAAAGACTCCACAAGAGCTTCCTCCAAGGGCAGGGAACTCTTGGGAGGACAGAGTCTGCTCTGCAAGGATGGGGACCCCAAAGGTGTCTGCTGCTCCAGCAGCCATATAGCCCTGCAGGCTGTCATCACCCTTCCACTCCCAGAAAGGTGCCAGCAAATTCAAGCAGTGGGAAAGGGCAATTAAATATGACTTCAAAAATGCACTGGGTGCTGCTGTGCAAAGGCAAGTCTCAAAGCAAACACACTCTCCAGAAGAAATCCTTCCCAGCTTAGTGTGTCCTTCTAAAAATGCAGAATCACTTCAGAAATATGTGAGAAAACATAAGCTGCTCCCCCTGAGAGGGAAAAAATAGAGCAAAGCAGCAACGTGATGGTGTTTGCTGACTGGACCTGTGTCCTTGTGCTGGCAGGGGACAGGGACTGCATTCCCGGGGCCTTTGGGTAGGCTGGATGGAGGCGTGAGTGTATCAGCAGCAGATACCCCTGAAAGCATTGCTGCAATGCCCAGGCAGAGCTGATCTCCCTTAAAAAGCTGTCAGATGCTGAATATTTGTTTGAGTGCTCCCAAACACCCTCCAGAAGGGATGTGCCACACCAGGGCCCTTCAGCTCCCTCTCAAAGAGAGATTGATTATAAACTTGGAAAATCTTCATCATTTATTCTAATAATTGCAGCACATTGATAATAATAAGAAACAAGAAAATCAAGATCCTTTTGCGTAGCTATTTGAGAAGCATTTGGTATTGCAGGAGCGCCAGCTATTTGAAGGTGGATCCAGCTGCTCTGTGGTGCAGTGGTAACTGGTGCTGGTGGGATGCACCGGCAGGAAAATGCTGTGCCCAGGGAGGAAAAGCTGGCCCCAGTGCCCTGGCTTGCACAAGCAGCCCCACCAAGGAGGAAAAAGTTGAGCAAGCTGCCCTGGGAAGTATGCTCAGAGAGAAGGACCTCTCTGAGGGTGCCTGAACCAGCGGATGTCCTGCCCTGGATTTCCTGGTATTGGTTTTTGATCCCTGAACTTCTCTCAGGCAGGTCAGAGGTTCTGTGTTTTACTGTCCTGGGATGCCCCCAAACCCCCCGGCAGCAGCCAGCCTCCAGCTCTCAGAGTATCTTGCAGGGAGCACTCGGGTTTCTAGGCTGATCTAACTGCCAAAGCTTGGGAAGGCAAAAGGCAATGAAACGGGGGCTAAAAGTATTATCTGCAGAGAAATCCTCCAGGCACAGCGGTTTCTAACGGCCAAACACACCAAGACAGAGCCTGGAAGCCTTTGCCCTGTCCCCTTTCTCCTTTCCCCTTTCCTTTTTCTCTTGCCCCCTTTCCCTGGTCCCCATTCCCGTTTGCAGAGCTGCAGGGGGTTTGCAGAGGCTCCATGCTCCTTATCCACGTCATGGAGGTGGTCCTGCAGCAGAAACGAGAGATGGTGATGGTCTTGCAGGGAACAGAGAGATGGTGATGGTCTTTCAGGGAACAGACCTGGCAGACCAGGGGATGTCGGGGACAGCAATGACCCAAGGTACTGGAGGAAGCAGGAGCACTCTCACAGGGTGCAAGAAGTTTCCAGAACTGATGGGTGATGTAATCACTCCAAGACCCCAAGCAGCTTCCTCCAGCAGCCCCATGGACCAGTCGGCAGAGCCTCTCCGCCAGGGCACGGGCTGCCCTTGCCTTCCCCAGGCGCTGGCTACACACCGGTCTGCTGAGAGCGAGTGCTAGGGACTTGTCCTCATGGAGCTACGGGTCGGTCCAGCTTCCACAGGGCTCTCAGAGAGTTCTCACAGCTCTAAATGAGCATTTCCCATCCCTGATTGGATGAAAAATGTCTTTAGTGGAGGAAACAGCAGCTGCTCATGACAAATAAATGTTCTCTCATGTATACATCCACTCAGCATGACAAACTCCATCAGTCTCAATTAGCTGTATGGCCAAAACTCGAGTAGCACGAATGTCCAGGGATAAACACAGGCAAACCAAACAGCCCTGGAATGGCTTCTTGTAAACACAGTTACTTCTCTTTTTAAGTCTGTGCAGAACACTGCTTTGATGTTTCACATCTGTCCCAACCAACACCATCTCCTCCTGCCCTCCCACACACAAAAGAGATGAAACCTTGTTCCAGTGTGCCATGGCAGTGGTACTGGGGACATTTAGCTCCCAGTAAACAGCATCTTTAGTGGTTTTGATCCATCCCAGTTCCACTAACCATTGCTATGCTGCTTATTCAGGAACTTCCGGGTGCTTTCTAGGGTTCAAATTACAGTACAGGTGAGAGCAAAGGAAGGAGTTCAGTGAGGACACTGGTGCTGGAGCAGGTTTGGGGAGGGCGATGGGCTTAATAAGCTCTGGGAGTTTCTCCCTCTAGGCAGAGGGTGAGGAGGCAGTGGGGAGCAGAGCCCTCTTCTTGCACGTCCTTACAGTGCTGTGCATTGATCGTGCCTGCTCCTCGGCATCCTAGCTAAGCAAAGAGCCATGCAAAAAAAAAACCCAAAAAATCAGTAGCCTGCTGGGAAAAGCCTGGCTAGAGACGTTTGCATCTGGTGGGTGCTCTTTAGAGCTGCCAGTGGAAGGGATAAATCTGTGGGTGCTCAGCATGAGGTATGGCTCTGCCAGCCCTGTGAGAACCTCGCTCATCTGGGGCATAGCAGCTCATCCAGGCTCCTCTCGGCACAGCACGGTGCCGGCAGCATGGGGCTGGCTGTGCGAAGGGAAAGCTGAGCCAAAGCAGGGACCATTTGTCACTGCAAAAGCTGCCAACGCTAACAGGAGCAAAGCTGGTCACAGCCAGGAGCCGGAGGAAGCTGGAGGGACCCAGCAGCTTCAGGCTGGCAGAGCCCTGTGCCCTGAAGCAGAGGCCATATCCAGCCCTGGTGCCCAGGCAATTTCCCTGTTATTATTTCCCCTTTTTATTGCCTTTATTAATTTTATGGAGTTTCCCCAGTCAATGCAGGGAGCTGGGGGGATAACCATGGGAAGGATGCAGCTCCCACCTTGGGAAGAGATGCTCCCAGGACACAGAGGGGACACTGAGGCAGACTGTAGGACTGTGTGGCTGGGGTTTTGACTGTGACAGGACATTGCTCACAAACTGGCTGCTCAGAGAAACACACTTTTTCGGGTTTTGTTTGTTTGGTTTTGGGTTTTTTTTTTAGAGGGTTTTTATTTCAGCCATGAACTGGCACCTTCTGCAACTGGGTCAGCTCAGCAGGAACCACAGCAAAACCAGAGCAGGGGGTGGCTGCTCTCGGCCATGGTGCTGGGACCCAAAACCCTCCACAGATTTATAGTCTGTCTTGCTTGGAAGCCCCGGGACCTTTACTCTCCTCGTTGCATGAGCTCAGCTCACGAGGCTGCTAACAGGGTCTTGTTTTTACCTAATAAACAGGGTTTGCAGGCGAGGTCACAGTGTTTAGCACGTGGGGCAGGGTGGCAAGTGATCCATCATGCTCAGCGATGCCTCATAACTTTTATGGCCTTTTAAAAAGCCAGATGCTTGACATGAGTTCGACACTGTTTAGTCTCCTGTTTTTGAAGATTTAGAATGCTTTGGGAACTGCACCAGTGCTGGCAGATCAGCAGCATTTCCCTGCGGATTTGATGGGCGCGGATGTTTCCACGTTTCAGGGAAATCCGGTTAAAAAAAGCAGCTCAGCATGGGAAACCCTTGCGATTTCCAGGAGCCTCTCCAAACACACATTGCCCACCTCGGGGTCTGGAGTAGATGTGCTCCTTCCAAACCTCTCCCACTGCCTTTGCCCTCAAGGCAAAGCCCATGAGCACTGGAGAAGCATGATCCAGCCCTCGCTGCCAGCTTTTCCCACTTGGAGAAAGGCGATGTGTCCCCCTTCAGCATGAATCAACTGTATAAAGAGCAGCAAGTGAGAACATACACTATCGCATGCCTCATCTAGATGCTCTTCAGGGAGAGGACTTTCGCCAGGGGCAAGCACCAAGCTCACCACGCGTGCACATCGCTGCAGCAAACAAACAAGTGGTGGCTTTGGATGGCTTCACTCCCTCGCGGAGCCACCACAGTTGTATTTTTAGCTCTGCATCCTAGTTGGATGTGTAAAACTTTCCCTCCTTGTGTTTTCAATCAGTTGTAGATCATCTCTGAGCTCTGACTGGAGATTTCCCAGCATGTTGCTTGTCCCCCTTGGTTGCTTTTCCTGCAGCAGCACGTCCTCCAGTTGGCGGGGGGAGGGGGGGAGACGGGGGACCCTTGGGGGGCTCTATTCCCTCCAGTCCTTCCCCTGCCCTTTTTGGCTCAAGGATGGCTCAGGGTCTGGAGGGGATGCGTGGCTGGCCTCACCATCCCAGGGCCCAGTGCCATGCCCAGCATCCTCCAGCTTACCCTCCCAGCACACCCTCCTCTGGCTGTGTGGAGATACATTCCTCCCTTACACATCAGCCCCTAAAGCCACAGCCAGGTACCGGGGAGGGACAGAGACCAGGGAATATACCGGGAACCAGAAAGACCCCTGAATGGCCAAAATACCAGCAACTCAGCCAATGTGGGGGAAAATTCAGAGGAGACCTTCACTCCCCTGCAACACTGGACCAAAAAGCCAGGATAAAAAAAAATATCATTATTATTCATTCTTTGCAAAAAAAGCTTGAAAATATGGCTGCAGAGATGTAATTCTGCCACAGCCCTGCTGCTTCCAAGATCTCTCAGCCCCTCATAATGACAGGGGACAGGCCACAGGTTACTCTTTCTAGGTCTCGGCATTGGACGGCAGGCTCTGATTTTAAGCCTATGGTGTTTGGGGTACCCCAACAGCCCTCCTGGGAAGGGCTGATACCTTTGCTTACCAGGCTGTAAGGTAAAATGTAGCCTGATTTACACTGCAGGCTCTCCCTGCTGGGGATGCTGTAGGACAATGCTCTGTGTTAGTGCCCAGTGACCAAAAAGGGACCTGGTTAATCCAGGAAAATGGGAGATGTAGGGTGACTCAAGGGACCCAGAGGAGCTGGAAAGGTTTCCCATTAATATGTGGGGATGCAGAGATCTGAAACCAGCTGCAAAAGCAGAACGTGGCTACGGTAAAGCCAAACATTTCTCTTTTCCCTGCAGTCGAGCCATGGGGAATTGCCATCAGCTCTGACACCCGATGCTGAGGTAAGCCCTGGCACCGCTGCAAAGCTGGTTTGGGAGCCCAGCTGTGCCATCTTCCCTTAAGTCACTTCCTTGCCTAATTCATTTAATGCAGTTTAATAGCTATCACGCCACACACCCTCCTGGAGCCCAGGAAGATGGGCTCACTGCCCATCCTCTGCCCAGAAACGCAGCTCTTCCCTTATTCTCAGGGCTCTGCTTTCCTCCCAGCCTCCCAAAAGACCAGACCAGCAATCCCAGAGATATTCTGCAGGGATGCTGGGCTCAGACACAACACTGCACACAGCACGTCAGCACATCACCCACCTTTGCAGGCTGTCCCCAAATGTTGCCCACATTTGCTGACCCCCATAAATGGGCTCATGGGGCTTTTGTGGTCCCCAGCAGAGCCACAGCTGAAGCACTCGGGCTGGGCCAGGAGGTCAAAACAGCCAAAAAATGAGGGCTCTCTCCTTGCTGACAGCACACAGATGATGTTCCAAACAAACCAGAAGAGGAGCGAGCAAGAGGGAAGCTCCGCTCCTTTCTTCCCTGCTCTCCAAAAATGTCCCTCTTCCCAGAAACACTGCATTGCATTGCCATCATTTCCCATCCAAACCATGACCCTCTGCCTGGACCCTTCAGGTTTGTCTTTTTAAGACAGACAGCCCAGAAGGAAAGGCAGATGCTGGCATGCTCGCTGCCATGGAGCACAACTCGGAGCCACCCCCAGGCTCTCCAGACAGCTGGGGAGGGTCCCAATACCTCAGGTCCCACAACTCCCCGCTCCCTCTGCCAGCTGCGGGAAGTCCCTCTCCATTTTTAAGAAGGCTGCTGATGCCATCCCTTGTTCCCAAGGTGTGGCTTCTCCCCCACTCATCTTCAGCAGCTTGATTTTCCAGAATGAAATGCAGACATAAAGACCTGCCTGGTGCTTTCTTGCACCAGCAGGTTTTCAGCAGGGAAATAAAAAATCATTAAGGGGCAGCGCAGAGAACAAAATGACACTTCAGCATCTTGCATTTAAGTCGGGCAAACGTCAATTGAGCTGAAGAGAGTCAAATTAATTTGGCTTTTGTAATAGCTCCTGCATGAGGCTAATAAAAGCAGTGTTCTGTGCAGACTCATGGCTCAGGATACAGAGTGATTCATGGCCCTCCTTGTTCTCGCAGAGCTCTAATTAGGGCCCTTTCCAAGGGGCTCAGATCGCATCCCTCCCCAGAGAGTGGCATGCAGGGCAGTCTTCAAGCAGAACAGTACCACACAGCATCTCTGGGTGAAGGACCCATCTCTGCAGGATGCATCATGGCAAAGGGACTTGGATCTCAGGGAGTTCCGTGCACCAAGCCTCCCCCTGGCTTTTTTTCCTTTTTAATTTTTGCATCAAATTTCAGCCAAATCACTTCCCTGAGCCCACTTGCCAGGATTGCTGTCCCTTGTTGGGGACAGAGTGACTCCACTGTAGCATTACCCTGCGAAAAGCAGATCCCAGCAGGATGGATGCTGAGAGGTTTTCTCCCAGTCCCGCATTTCCTGATGAGGAGCCATAAACCTCCCAAAGAAACAAGCAGCCGGCAATTAGTGGTCAGCAGCCAAGCTGGCAGCTGGCAGGAGCGGATCCTTGGAGCTAGAGCCGTTGGGGCATCCTGCCTTCAGGTTGTCCCCTATGCTGCCATGGATGGCTCTGGGTCCCCTTCCCACCACTGTCACACACCATGGCAGGCTGGTCTCTGCAGGATGTGACCCCCCCTACTGCCATTTCCAACGTGGTGGCTTTTTTTTCTTGTTTAGAAGAGGATTAAGCAACTGATCCTGAAATTCCAGTGTGAGCAAGCAGGTCATAGCCATCCAGACAAATAAAGCGCATAGACCCATGGCTCTTCCCAAAGCTTTTGGCTCCTTTTCAAGCCAAGCACCCACTGAGACACAATGGGGTGTGCCGAGCCCTGAATCCAGAAAGTGCCTTTGCTGCTGCTACGTGCTTGGGGAGGGAAATAATTGGGGAGGGGGTAACTGACCTCTGAGCGCTGGCTGGGAGTCTGCCACAGCTGGACACCCAGGGCTCAGTGACAAGGTTAATGGCTTAATTACATGAGTGATGTGACAGTGTGGGGAGCACTCCAGCTGCAGCCCCATGCGCAGAGCACATCTTGTAACCCTCTCCTCAAAATTCCTCCCCCCCCGCCTCCCTGAAACCCCACAGCCACAGGGCGCTGCCAGAAACCCGCCGGCAGGGTTTGAGCAATAGCAGCCCATGCCTGACATCTGCCCACACACATTTTGGAGACCAGTAAACTTCCTGTGGATATTGGCTGCCTGACAAAAGTGACATAAATTCTGCCTTTTTTTAGGGTGGGTATTTTTTTTTAAATTATTTTGTTAACAGGTAGGAACTTTGCCTGCCTCTCCCTGGCTTCAGGATATACAAGTTTTAGGGAAGAGCTCAGAGGCTGGGTTATTTCTGTAGCTCAGGGGCCAGGTTGCAGAGATAAAGCAAAAATGCCATCACACATCTATATAGCACAGTTTATTTTCACTTTTTAGGAAATTGGAGGCACATGTTTCCCTTCCCAGCCCCCCCTCCTGCCCTTTCCCCCCATTCTCAAGGCGTCATCCCACCAGTGCTCCAGGCAGATGACATGTTTCCTCCAGGAGCCAGATTTACCCTGAGGTGCATCTTAAGTACAAACCCACACATGATTCAGCAGGCTGCTTTGAGAGACATTTATTATTTAAATAATATTTATTTATTTATTTATTACATCACCTCAACTAATAAACTGCAGAAAAGCTCCAAATCTCAGCACCTTTGGGCTTTGTGAGCAGAGCTGCAGCTCTCAAACGGAAAACGAGACGACCCGCTTGCAACAGCCCAATGACACTGTGTGTGTTGGATGCTGCGCAAAGGGGAGCCACAACCCCCCCAGCAAGCCCTAGCAGCAGTGACAGCCTCAGGACAAACTCAGCTCACCTACAGGCTCGGATGCTCCTTACCCCCATGAGGACCAGCCCAGAGCCCCAAAGAGCAACAGGCATCCCACAAAACAAAATAGCAGTGCTGAAGGATGCTGTCTAATGGGGCAGGATTGATGATCTGGATGTTTCTGCACTTGGGTCTTTTGGTTTTCTTGGGGGTGTTTGCCTTTTTTTTTTAAAAAAAAAAAAAAAATCAAACCTCTCCAGAAGTGATGCCCCTGAGCAGGCTTGTCTCAAGCCAGCAGGAGGGCAATCAAGGGCACTTCGCCAGGCAGCCCAGGAGGATGAGCCCTCTCCACACCAACCCAAAACCCATCAGCAGCATAACCCTGGACTATAACCATACTTGGTTATGGGTAAGGCCACAGCTGCGACCAAAACCTCTCCCCCTCATTGGGCTCTTTATTCCCCTTGTCAGCTCCTGCACGAACTACAGGGCAAAGAAAACCGCAAAATGTGGCTCAGGAGGGCCCACACAGCTCTGCTGCCATCACAGCCCAAGGGAAGTGCCACACTGGCTTTTTTTCTGCCCCAGTGCCCCTCAGACATGCTGGGCTGGCACCCACTGGAGCCTACAAACGGCTGGGGGACAGACAGACAGACACGTGCACACAGACCGACACCTGATAAACTGCATTTCTTTAGGCAACCTGCCTAACAAATGAAGGGGAGTATTTGGGGACACACTGCTCCCTTCCTCTCCTACCCAGTCCCTAGGGACCTGGGGGCAGAGACGGGTGCTTGCAGCAATGGCAGCCACTCAGCCCCATCTCCAGGACCTGTACCCCTGCCTGCACGCTGCCTTCAGCCTGAAACAATTGCGGGGACCTTGCTGGGGAGCACACCAGTGGGAAGCTCTCCTCCCTGACACCCCCCACAGCAGCAGTGTTATAACAAAGCCCCCCCATTCTTCACCCCCTGACCACCCTGCAGCGTGGCTGAACGCAGCCTGCATCCTTGGCCAGGCAGGAGCAGCCCTATTTAAGGGAGACAGAGCTATCCAGGTAATCATCAGCCCTATTTAAGGGAGACAGAACTATCCAGGTACTCATCAGCCCTCCCGATCTTGTCCTGCTGTATTTTTTGCCCTGTGAGAGACTGCATCAGCTTTCCAGGGGCTTCCCAGACATGCGGTGACACCTGGCCCGAGCCATTCGTACCTGGCGCACCCTGCAGCAGATACGTCTCTTTATAGGCCATAAGGCAGGGATCCATTAACATCTGTCAGGGCTGTGCTTCACCTGGCAGATGTCTCCTGGAATGGCCGATGGATCTACTGCCCACAAGGGTCCAGCCGTGCTGCCAGCTTTGTCTTTGCGGGGGATGGAGTCTGTCTGTCTTGGCTCGCAGGGGTCACCTGGCAGCACAGCGCCGAGCGCATGAACCGCAGGACCGATGGCCTCAGGATGGCAAAGACCCAAGGGTCAACGATGGAATTAATAGAGAGAAATCTCAGGGCTAGGAGGTCCCAGTCGTGGTTGTCTTCTTCCTTGCTGAACTTGTTCACATAGGCACGGATCTGCAAAACACAATGGGGAGAAATAATGCCAGGTCTGGGCTTCCAGGATCCAGCCCCCAGGCAGCTTCTTGGAGAAATCTGGGCTGTCACAGCACACTTGCTGCCTCCACCAGTTTAAATGAACTTCTTGCTAATGAAAGCCAGGTCTGCCTCTGCTCTCAGCATGCAGCAAGGCTTTGTGTAGCCCTAATGCAATTAAGCCAGTGACTAGTTATGGAAGTGGTGGGTCTCACCTTGAAAATCACACAGGACAAATAAATGTGCAAGATGGACAGGATGCAGAGTGCTGGACCACTCCGGTCCTTCCTGCAACATGCCGACTCATAGTAGTTCATGGGGCTTCCTGGAAGGGTGACTCAGCACTCCTTACTCATACAGGTCGAATCGTCACCCCCTCACTTCGGGGGAGAGGGGATGGGAGCTGGGGGCACAGGAGGCATGAGCATCCCCCCTCTGGCTGGGATCCATTGGGTACCAGCCAGGGATGGCGCATTCTGGTGCACGAGGGGCCACAGTGCAGACGATGCCAGGGGATGCTGACAGTGCAGCACTTCCAAGGGCTGCTCCAGGCTTTTTGGGGAAGGATTTTGTGGTGCTGTTGCCTGATGCTCACTGGGTTCATGTGCCTGGGCTCATTCTCAGAGGGTGGCTGCCATTGGCAGCCCTAGCCAGAAGAGAAACTGTCACACCAAGGAGGCACCAGCAGCGTTGGGCAGCTCGGTTTGAGACACTGCCAAAATGCAGCCCAAATACAACCCCACATGGGAGCTGGGTGATGGGAAAAGAAAAGCCACTGTGTTTCTGGATAAGACTATATCTGCTACCACAGGGCCCACAGGATCGCCACCAGTGGCACCTTCCCATCCCACCTGCCCCAACCAGACCCGCAGAGCCCTTCCCACATGTCTCCACCAAGGGGTCCCACCACAGCACCCAAACCTGGGCTTTTTTGGAACACAGGGAGAGCTGCCCATCATGTGTGGGCCCATTGACAGCAGCTGAAGCATCTCTCAAAATGTTGACTCTGGCTCTTGGGATGCTCACGAGCATTGGGACATTACTGCTTTGTCTTTTCTCTGTCTTAAAACCCAGGCAGCCTGGCTCTGCTACAGCCTGTGGTTATTTTCTTTTCCCTTGGGAGAAGAAAGGGAGCACGAAGGGAAGGTAGCATCTATTTAACTCCATGAGCACAAAATTAGCACTGGCTGTGCTCCCAACCTTGGTGGGGCTTGCTTCTAATGGGAACAAAATGACCCTCCACAGCAGCGGGCTTGCACACACCAGCAAGGCACACGAGTGGCTTGAGGTGCTCCGGAGTCCACGATGCTGCTGGTTTAATAGGGCTTGGATGGATGGATGAAAAGCAGCCCTTCAATGAGGAGAGCCCAGGGCAGAATCAAGGGACTCACTCTCTCCTTTTCCTCACTTGGCTGCAGTGTTTCAACCCCGTATTTCTGCTGGAAGCCTCGTGCATGGACGGGGCACAGGATGTGGGTACAACTCCTGGGAAGAGGCTCGCTGTGGCCCAAGTGCCGGATCTCTGTTCCCAGCAATAGCCATGCCTAATTTATTGTTCTGCCACCCCTCACACCTCCAGCATGAGTTCCCAGCTCCCAGGAACCACAGGGATGCTGCGTGTCCTGCAGACCCCTACCCAGACCCTGCCTGAGCCACACTGCCTGGCCTTGGAGCCTCTGTGCGATGGGAGGGCACCTCTGCTCCTGCCACCCCATCTTCCTGCCACCCTGTCATCCTGCCACCCCACCCTCCTGCCACCCTGTCCACCTTCTGGCACTGGGGATATGGGGAGCGGTTTTCCCAGTTCCCCAAGGGATGTGCAGATCGCCTCGAGTTTATGGCAGAGCTGGGGTCTCTCAAGCTTCAGGAAGAGCTAAGCTTTGACCTCAACCCCTGAGGTTTGAGCACTGGAGTCAGAGGGAGCTTTATAAAGAGAGGGAGAGAAATGGGAGTGCTGGGGAGAGGGACCCCAGCCCAGCTGAGAGGTAGTTGCACTCACCGTGAATGGCAAGGAGCAGATGACAAAGGTGATGGTCATGATGGAGAGGAGAAGGAGGTGGTCAATCTCCTCAGCCATAGAGAACATGCGCCGGACGCAGCTGCCAGATGGCCGGGGCTGCTCAAGTGTGGCCAACCGGCGGGTCTTCTGCCCACGGCGGTGCATGCGGGCCAGGTTGGCAATGACGCTGAGGTTGCAGAGCAGCACGGAGAGGATGAGGAAGAGGAGCAGGGTGGCGTAGAGAAGCGAGAAGGTGACGTCCAAGCCAGACACCTCCCTGCTGCCGTTGTGCTGGAGGTAGTCCAGGTGCATTTGGATGAAGCACCAGGTGCCAGGGCAATACTGCACATAGCGCCCGAAGCCCACCAGCGGCAAGGAGCAGAAGGCGGCGGAGAAGGTGTAGATGGTGGGCAGGGCAACCAAGCCCGTGCGGGGGCTGAGAAAGCGCTCATAGAAGTAAGGCTGCCCCAGGGCCAGGCATCGCTCCAGCGCCATGGCGAAGAGGATTAGCATGGTGGCGAGGCCAAAGAAGCTCATGGCAAAGCCGAAGTAGAGGCAGATGTGTCCTCCTTGGGCCAGGGCGGTCAGGGTGCGGTTGCGGTGGTAGGAGGCCAGGACGAAGGGGCTGACAGAGCAGGTGCCCAGCAGGTCGGTGACCACCAGGGCCAGCACCAGGACGTGGAAGAGGGAGGGCGGGCGGGCGCGGGGGCCCCGGCGGCAGAGCAGCAGCCCCAGGGCCAGCAGGTTGCCCAAGAGCCCGGCCGAGAACATGAGGGCACTGACCAGCGGGCGGGCCCCGGCCGGTAGCGCTCCGCTGCGCTCGCAAAGCCCCCGGCCCGTCCCGTTCATCCCGCCGCCGCCGCCCGACTGCGCCGCCGCCCGCCCCGCCGGCACCGCCTCCGCGCTGCCCCCCCCGCCCCGCGCCCGCCCCGCGCCGGGCCCCGGGCCGTCCCCCGGCCCCTCCTGGGGCGGCTCCGGGAGCCCCGAGGCACGGCCAGACCCGGTACCGGGCCGGGAGCCCCTCTCACGGCCAGCCTCCGTGCCGGTCGGGAAGTCCCGGTACCGGGCCGGGAGTCCCGGTGCTGCTGCGAGAGCCCCTCACACGACCAGCCCTCGTCCTGTCGGGGAGCCCCGGTGCCGCTCCGGGAGCCCCGAGGCACGGCCAGCCCCGGTACCGGACGGGGAGCCCCTCTCACGGCCAGCCTCCGTGCCGGTCGGGAAGTCCCGGTGCGGCTCCGAGAGCCCCGAGGCACGGCCAGCCCCCATCTGGGCCTAGAGTCCCGGTACCGGGTCGGGAGCTCTGCACACGGACAGTCCTGGTGCCGGTCCGAGAGACCCGGTGCTGCTGCGGAAACCCCTCACACGGCCAGCCCCGTCTGGTCCGGGAGCCCCGGTGCCTTTCCGGGAGCCCCGGGGCACGGCCAGCCGCGGTACGAGGCCGGGAGCCCCTCTAACGGCCAGCCCCCGGCCAGTCCTGCGGTCTCCGTACTGGACCGAGAGTCCCGTGCATGGGCGGCCCCGATGCTGGGCAGGGAGCCCCGGGCTTACAGCAAGACCCGGTACTGGGCCGGGAGCCCCGGTGCTGCTGCGGGGGCCTGGACACCAGGCCAGCCCCGATGCTGATCTGGGAGCCACACACACAGCCAGCCCCAGTCAAGTCTGAGAGTCCCGGTACCAGACCGGGAGCCTTAGAAAGATCCAGGAGCCCCAAGGCACAGCGAGGCACCATGCTCATCTGGGATCCCCGAGGGGTACGGCAAGACCCGGTGCCCATCTGGGATCCTTGACTCCCAGCGATACCTGGTACCGCTTAGGGAGCACCAAGTTTACTTTAAGCCTTGGTGCCGGTACGGCTCCGGCAGCCCCAGGTGGGCAGCGAGCGCCGGTGCTGACCCAAGGACCCCAAGGCACGATGAGCTCTGCTGCCATATCCACCATCCTGCTCACCGTGGGCTACCAGGGAGCCACAGCAGAGCCTGGGCTGCGTGGATGGCTTCCCCACAGCCCCAGAAGCACCCGGAGCCCACCCAGAACCCCCCGCCCCATGGCCAGCCCCACAACACGTCCCCACTGACTCCTCTCCCATGTATCATCAGAGGTCCCCATGGGGGTGCAGCCTTCAGCTGGTGTCGGGTCGTGAGTGTGGTGGGGGGACATCGGTGGGAGCCCCTCTTCCTGCTGCCAGCCTGGCTGAGCGCGGCTCATCTGCCCCTCATACCAGTTCCAGGAAAGCTCCTTCTGCCTGTGCTGGAGGTAGTCCAGGTGTATCTGGATAAAGCATAAGGTGCCAGGGCAATACTGCACGTAGTGCCCAAAGCCCACCAGCAGCAAGGAGCAGAAGGCGGCGGAGAAGGTGTAGATGGCGGGCAGGGCACCCAAGCCCGTGCGGGGGCTGAGAAAGAGCTTGTAGAAGGGGCTCGGCACATGGCGCAGGAAACTCTCGCTGTTGCGTAGTATTTCCCCAGCCATGACCCCAGTCCTCTTCCCTCCATGCTGAGAGCAAAGCCTTTGCCCTTGACCTCCAAGCTGGGATCCGGCTCAGGTGCACCCCTTCATCCATGTCCTAATGGGAAATTCTCTTTGCAAAGCCCCCCCAAACCCCAGGGAAATGGCGCGGCATTGACTGACTCTAGCATGGATGTGCCAGGTTGCTGCCTCAAGTGCATTTTGGCTGTTCTCTTTAAAATCTTGCTTTTCTAACAGGAACTTCGTAAAGGAAATACGTTACACAACAAACTCCAGGGCTGGGTGAGCTGTGGTTTGTGACAGTACTTCCATTTCCGAGGTACTGCTCCTCTTCCTCCCTTTGGTTTCTTCTGTCAGGCAGATCGAAGGCTTCTCAGCGCATTGGGGAGGACACGCACTCACTGTGCCAGCGGCAGGGCACCCACAGCCCCAGCCCTCCCCATTCCCATGGCAAAAATGAGGAGTGTGATGGAGGGGAAGGTGTTTTAGCCAATTCCCAGACTAACCCTGCATGCAGGTGGGCCAGAAAAATGCACATCCCAGCACCTCTTTTAACCTCGCTCCCAGCCCTGCAGACCTGATCCAGCAGAGCACCAAAGCACGTGGACACATCTGATGGTGGGAACAATCCTGTTGGTTTCCTGAGGGCTGGATGAGACCCACAACCCAAAACAAATCCAATTAACCACAAAAATCAGGATAAAAAATGGAGCTGAGACCAAATCCTGGCCTGGCCCATCCGAGCAGCTTGTGGAGGCTGCAGTCTGCTTCTCTGGAGACCTTTTCCAAGCAGAAGGCACCCTGTAGGGTGGTTGCTCCAAGGCTTTTCCCAGCCTCCTACTCCTTTCTGGTGTTCCATGTCACAGCTCGGGAAGGGGTTTTGGCATCTTCTGGAGCTCATTTTCCTGGCAGCTAATGGAGTCTTAAATACCCATTTGGGGCTTCAGGCTTCTCAGCCAGCAGGCACCTCTGATGGGATGTTTTTGCAATAATAGGAAAATTGCTGGGCTTTTTATCCCCCCCCTCCCCCTTCTGAGCTCAAAACCAGGAACAGGCCACTTGGTACAATCTGTCTGTTTCTTGGGAAGTATTTATTTTCTTCCTTTTGTTTATCTCGGGTGTCTTGCCTCTAACAAGGACCAAATAGAATTGGGTTGGAAAAGACTCTTAAGATCATAGAGACCAGCTGTTAACCCAGCACTGCCAAGCCCACCACTAAACCCTGTCCCCAAGGGCCACATCTACACCTCTTTGAAATACCTCCAGGGACGGTGCTTCAACCACTCCCCTGGGCAGCCTGTGCCAGTGCTTGACAACCTTTTAGGTGACAAAGTTTTTCCTCATATCCAATCCAAACCTTCCGTGGCACAACTTGGGGCTGTTTCCTTTTGTCCTATGGCTTGTTACTTGGGAGAAGAGACTGACCCCCACCTCGCTACACCCTCCTTTCAGGCAGCTGTAGGGAGCAATAAGGTCCCCCCTGAGCCCCTTCCCTCCAGGCTGACCCCCCCAGCTCCCTCAGCCGCCCCCCATCAGCCTTGTGCCCCAGCCCCTGCCCGGCTCTGGACACGCCCCTCATATATCCTCCCAAGGGTTGGCATTGTTTTCTCTAAAGAACTTCCAGGGTTGGCCCACTTGAACAAAAAACTCTGGGCTTGTAGGAAAGCTGCATGAATTTCGTATAAACCCTACAGCCAAGAGGACTCCACAGCTGGAGTCTGCTGCCTGTGGTTGGGGGGGTGGGGGCAGGGGGGATCCTGCTCTATCCCTGGTAGGTTTTAAAGGACAGTTTTGGCACCAGGGGCAGGGAGGAGAACAGCCCTCCTGTCTGTGCAAGGATGGACTGCAGAGGTGGATTTCAACCCTTTTAAACCAAAACCCCATATGGCTTGCTTTTAGCAAAGCCAGACATAATTTTTCTTCCCAATCCTTCCCAGCCCCATCCCTTATCTCACATGTCGGGGCTGCCAGCAGCCTCATGCACCTCCCTGGAAAAGCAGGGCTGAGCACCGGCGGCAGGCCTGGGTTTTGGCTTTGCCGTCCTGTGCAAGCACCTGGGTACATGGGTTAAAAAAAAAATCAAGCCGCTCTTGGACCGGTTGTGTCTTACAGCCCCGAAGGCTGAGCGTCCTGGCTTGGGTGCCTGGCAGCCCTGGTGCTGCTGCCTGCCCAGGCACGTGCCTTTCTGCGTCCAGAATGGCTGAAAAATGCAGGCAGACAATGAAAAAAAAAAAAAAAAAAAAAGCTCTTCGCAAGAACTAAACAATTTTCTGGGAAATGAGCTTGTGTGAAGTTGTGCTTGGATTTCATGAGCTGAAAAAAACCCAGCAACACCTGACTGTGCTTGATTTATTGATTTATGTCCAGGAAAGGAGCAAGATGCAAGGTTAGGTGATGCTAGTGGCACCAGGAGCGTGGGACAGGGCAGCTGGCAGTGCCAGAGGGTAGCAGGCATGGCATAACAGCTCCAAAAAGAGCATCGTTGGCATGAGCCACAGCCTTGAGCCGAGCAGCGTCTCTTTATTGCCTTCAGTAAGCATTAGGTCCGTCCCTTTGAGGATCGGCTGGCACAGGAGCACTCTGGCGGGGGGGGGGGGGTCATGGGGAATGACTGAGCAGTGCGAGGAGCCTGGAAGGAGGATGCAGGCAGGGAGGGCTCACACAGCAGCTCTCACCTCTTCAGCATTTGGCCGGAGAGCCCTGAGCCTCTGGGCTTTTGCGGTTCCTGCTTAGCAACATCTACAACTAAACTGCGTGTTGCAGGGATTTTTCATTTTTATTTTATTTTCATTTTTTCCAAGCTGGGCAATAGGAAGGGGCTCTGAGCTTTGATGTAACTCTCAAAGCCCCAAACCATATGTGTTCAGGCATTGAAAAGTGGGTTGTCCAAGGGAGCGACTTGGAGAGCGGCAGCCCCTTCCTCGCAGCGGCTTGCACCCAGCGTGCTCAGGCAGGCTGGGAGCCCAGTCCTGGCTGGGGACGTGCTGCCATCTCTGGAGAGGAGCGCGATACGGCAGCCCCAGGCCCAGAAACACGTTGAGGAGTGATTTTATCTG
The DNA here is from genome assembly GCF_963210335.1 of Falco punctatus. NCBI lineage: Eukaryota > Metazoa > Chordata > Aves > Falconiformes > Falconidae > Falco > Falco punctatus. The sequence continues at coordinate 38,148,383 of NC_137587.1, read as the reverse complement.
CTGGGAGGGTGGCCTGGCGTCCAGCCGCTAGCAGAAACCTTGTTGGGTGCAGCTGGAGCTCGGCTTGCCCAGAGATAACGGCGGCCGGCTGGAGACTCCAAGTCTGCTCCCAGAGCAGGTAGGACACCAATAAGGGCAGAATGCCAATTAAAAGCACTACTGGAGCCAGATGAGCGCGTCAAGGTCGCCGGGATGTGCGCGAGCTCAGCCAGGGAGCGGGGATAGTGTGGGGACAGGGGAGTCACCCTGGCAGCCTGCAAGCCCCCATCGTGCTTGGTGGCTCCATGATTTCTTTCCTCTGATGACAGATTCATGGATGGGTCAGACACGACGGTCTATGCATCATCTCAGAGCTCAGATGAAGTCTGTATTCGTACACCTTAACAAAGAATCTGTTGTGTGTTGTTGTTTTTTTTTTAATTTAATTGTTGCTTTGCATGGAGCATGGTTGCCCTGGGCTCTAAATACACATATTGCAGGGCAGGGACATCTCCTGGCAGACTCTCCAGGAGTGAATCCTGGCTGGGGTGATGGGCGGATGATGGGCTGTCCCAGCTGGGCACCCACCGCTCACATTGCTGCACACACTCTTAGCCTGGCCGTGCCTGGTCTTTCTGTCTGGAGTGGTGTGTGAATCCATACAGTGGAGGAGATCCCACGGCGGGGGGGGGGCAACAGCAAGATTTTGCAGAGCTGTTATCTCACCTTCATCCTGCTGCGGTGAAACAGGTCCGGTGAAAGCCACAGCGCAGGCTCAGGGCTGTTGACTCTGCAGTCCCACGTGAACCATCTCCAAGTCAATACTGCCAGTAACATGAAACCGATAGAGGGACCAACCCTCATTTCATTTCTTTTTCCTTAGAAAACCCTGATAAAAGACAAGGAGCAGGGAGCTTGAAGACCCCCCAGTACAGCCCCAAATATAGGTCTGCCCTTTTCTCCAGCCAGGAGAGCCTGGCTGGTCCAACTGGCAGAGCCAACCCAACCAGGTTGCCTCCAAAAATCCCCAAGATAGATTTGCGTGAGTTTCTTCCTTCAAAAACAGAATCCATTTGACACCAAGAGTAAATACACGAGAACTGGCAGGAACATAAATGCACGTTGCAAGGCTTAGCTAAATAGAGGGAGAGAAGTATTTTCCCTGTCTTCTCCAAGGACACTAAGCAGATGGGGACTTTGGTCACTATAATTTTTTTGGCCTAAATGGTCACTTGAGGCAGATACTAAATCCAGTTAATACATGTGGTTGAGGGGAAATAGATCTTTCATTAAAATGATTGTTTGCTCGCGTGCCTGCACCGGTGAGGTTATACATCCCAGGCTCTGTATTCTCTCAATTACTGCTCTTATTAGGTCTCAGGATCATCATAAATACTGAATTAAAATAATTACAGCAGGACAGGTAGCTATCTGAGTAACACAAATACAACATTAGCACTTGGAGGAATCAATTTTCAAGAGAAGAGCAAGCCACGGCAGAGAAACCACAGCTCTGCTTAGGGAATATGGGGTTGGGGAAGGACGATGGGCATCCCAGGAAGGGATAACGGGTGTCCTGGGGAGGGATGATGTGTGTCCCAGGGAGAGAGGGAGGGACACTGCCTGCCCTCCAGCTCCTCGGTGCAGCCATGAGCTGCTGCTGAAGTTTCTGAGTCTCCACACCTCCAAAATGTCCCCTCACACCCCCCTCACCCATTCTGGGGACACCCCAAACCAGTCCCACATAACCTCCCTTGGTGTAGAAGGGGATCATGCACAGGACAAGGTGATAGAGCAGGGCTCCGAACCACTTTTATTTGATGGACACACACACACCCTCTCCGCCCTGTGCGTCCCCACTGCCCTGAAGCCACACGCCAAAACCCTCCTGCTTTCCTGGAGCCGGGTGCTCCCCAAACCCTCCACAAAGTGCTGCTGCTCAGAAATATTCACAGGTATCCAGGAACCCCCACAAGGTTCCTCTCTGGGGTGAAACGCAGCCTGGGGAGGGTGCAGAAACACTTCACGCCTGCCCCTCACTGCAAGCCGGACGCCATCCCCGCCTGCGCCAGCCCCATGCTGCCTCAGGATGCTCCGGGGCAGGGGTACAGGGCCGAAGGCTTGCTCCTCATCCTCACCAGCATGTGCCAGCTTCTGCAAGACCCACAGGTTCAGGGGAAGCCAAGCTGTGGGGTGTCTGTCCTGCGCCAGCCCAGGGGACAGAACTGGCCGTCCTCCCCCGGGACAGGTCCCTTCAGGGTGGCTTTCCGGGAATTTAGCCTCCGGCAAACCCTGCGGACAAACATGCGGAAGACGGAGGTGCGGAAGATGATGAAGACCCAGGGGTCCACGATGGAGTTCACGGAGAGGAACCGCAGGGCACTGAGGTCAGCATTCTCATTGATATCAGCAGCAAAAGCCCCCATATATGCTCGGATCTGTCAAAACCCCAAAGGAATAGGGAAAAGTGAAGAAAGATCTCACTACAGGGGTAAAGTTGAGAGTAAGGAGATTCCCCTGGGGGTAGGAAAAGAAGTTTTAAACCCTCGATATCCTTATGCATCAAATCAGCACATGTTGTGTGTTGCAAGTCCTGAAACTGGGAGCTGGGGCTATGCCACAGACAGTGGCGGCATAAAGGCACCATGTCCCCATCAGGGCCAGGAGGTCAGAGCTGAAGAGGTGTCCCTGGTGACTGGGGTAGTTTCATAGATAAAGGAAGCACGCAGGCGCCGCAGGAGGGTGCAGCTCTGCTCCCAAGGCTGGGGCACCCCACTTGCGTTGTCCTCCACCCCACGATGGGTATCAGACTAGGCATCCACCGGGTAACTCAGCTGGAGGGCTGCCAGGTGGGGGCCTTTGCTGGGTTAAGGTCCTTCCTCCACCTCCACATCCAGCCCCAAACCCTGCTTCTTTGAGGACCACAGGGCTTTCACTGGGGTTATTACAAAACCACTCGCGCCAGGGCTACTGGTGACTGGTGCATCACAATATGGGCTCCCAGGATGTGATAGAGGGGATGGGGAGCGGAGATGGAAGTTGTCACCTAGGGCAGTGGCAGCACCTGCACCCTCATCCTGATTTTGGGATAGCCCCCTTTGCAGCATGAGCTTTGCCTACAGAGGCTAACGGCAAGGTGATGCTGCAGGATCCAGCCCAGGGACATGGGACACTGAGGGAGGGGGCCACTTAGGGCTCTGTCACATTGGGGGTCTCCCACCCCCACTCCACCAGCGGGACCCCCACCCCCGGGGAAGAAGTGGAAGGATTTCAGGGAGGATTTCCCCTAGGTTGGGAAAGCCAGTGTGGTTGGGAGCTGGATCCACCCAGCACCTCCGGGACTGGCGGGGGGGTGTGTGTGTGGGAATGGGTGGGTTATGGAAAGCTCTAGCGCAATGAACGAATCTCCCTAGGAACAGGAGCTGGGGGAGGGGCACAGTTATTTCAAGGGGCTAAAGCAATAAACTTACACACCCCCCCCCATCACCTTCAACACCTCTGGGGCAACCACCGTGGGGGGGGGGGTATTCCAATGGGATTAAAGCAATGACCAGACCCCTGGGATGGGGTGGGGGACACTCAGATGGGGCCAAAGTAATTACCCAGCCCTTCCCCTGGCAGCTCTCAGATAGAGTGATGGTGATGGGGGGGGGGGGGGGAATATTCCATGAGGTTTAAAGCAGTGAACTAACACTTGGGGTCATGATGCTGGTGGTGGGTATTCTGGGAGGGGGCAACACAGTGATACAACCCTTCCTGGGACGGGGTGGTGGTGATGGAGGGGGAGCAGGTATTCCATGGAGGTTTAGGGGTTGCCCTGGGACAGGGTAGTGGTGTGGTTATTCCAGCGGGATTAGCGCAATGAATTAACCCCCCATCCTGGGACTGGGTGGTAGTGCTGGGGTTATTCCATGGGGATTAAAGCAACAGCCAGACCCCTGGGACAGGGTAGGGGACACTCAGAGAGGACCAAAGTAACTCTCTGATCCCCTCCTCCGTGACACCCCTGGCACAGAGTAGTGGTAATGGGGGATCATTCGGGCCGGGGGGGGGTGGGGGGTTGGGGGCGGGCATTAAAGTAATAAATTAACTGCTGGAGATGTGGTGTGGGTGGTGGCTATTGAGGGGGCAACCTGGCAGAATGGGATGGGGGGGGGGGGAGGTTAAAGCAATAACCTGACCCTCAGGGTCAGGGTGGTATGGTGGGTTATTCATGGGGGACTAAAGCAATGAAACCCCCACTCCTAACCCCTCTGGGAGTGAGTGGTGGTGCCAGAGTTTTTTCCAAGGGGCCAAAGCAACAACCTGACCGCCCAGGACTGTGTGGTGGTGATGTGGGGGTTATGCCAAGGGGGTTTAGGCAATGACCTGAGCCCCACGGACAGGGTGAGGGACTATTCAGAGAGGACCAAAGCAACAATCCAACCTCCTTGGGAGGTAGGGGGAGTGTGTGGAGGTTAATGCAATAACAGACCCATGGGGATGGGGTGGTGGGTATTCGGGGGGGGGGGGGGGGGGGGCAAAGCAACCACCCGAGCTCCCGGGGGCAGGAGCATTGTGGGTTCTGTTCCGGGCGAGGGAGCCAGTAGGAGTACTCACGATGAGCGGCAGGGAGCAGATGGTGAAGAGGACGGTCATGAGCCCCAGCAGGATGAGGTGGTCGAGCTCTTCCATATGCGGGGCAGCGGTGGCAGCGGGCCCACGGTGGGGCTGCCGCCGTGCCATGCTGTAGAGGTGCCGCATGCTGCTCACGTTGCAGGCACCGATGGCCAGCACCAACAGGCCCATCAAGCTGGCATAGAGGACGGGGAAGCTGAGGTGGCGCGGCCCGCCACCGGCCATACGGATGAAGCACCACGTGCCGGGGCAATACTGCATGGGCACCCCGAAGCCCAGTAGCGGCAGGGCGCAGAAAAGGGCGCAGAGCCCTGCCGCCACCGGCCCCAGTGTGGCACCCAGCCGCCGGGTGAAGTGCCGTCGGTAGAAGTAGGGATGCCCCAGGGAGAGCCAACACTCCAGCGCCATGGCCAGCAGCAGCAGGGTGGGGGCCAGCCCGAAGAAGGCCATGAGGAAGGCGAAGAGCTGGCAGAGGACGCCCGGCTCGCCCTCGCTGCGCCCGCCCGGCCCCAGCTCGCTGAGGCTGCGGTTGTAGGCGTAGGCTGCCAGCACGATGGGGCTGAGCAGGCACTTGCCCAGCAGGTCGGTGACTGCCAGCCCGCTCACCAGCACGTAGAAAGCGGAGACCCGCGGCGGGCGGCCGCCGGGGGACCGGGAGCGGCGCCGGTGCTGGCCCAGCAGCAGTAAGGCCAGCACGTTGCCCAACAGCCCGGCGGCAAACAGCACCGAGCTGGGCACCGCCGACTGCCCTCCCTCGATGTACCGGCTGCTACGGCACCGGTAACCCTCCGTCTCCATCGGGATAATCCCGCAAGGGGCTGAGCCGCACCGGGTTGGGACAGCCCGTAGCCTACCGGGACGCACCGCACCGGGCTACGCCGCGGCTGCCGGCGGCGACTGGCCCCGGTGGGGCGGAGGGGGGAGGGAGCGGGGAGGCGGGGCGGCACGGCCCGGTACGGCCCCCGGGGCGGCCCCTTCCCGCTGCCCGGCCCGCCCCGGCCCGGCGGGGGGCGGCTGGGGGCCGGGGGGACCCGCTACAACCCCCCCGCGGCGAGCCGCGGCGGCGGGCGGGGGCGATCCCCGGGGGCTGAGCCCGGGGAGGGTCCGGAGAAGTGGGTGGCAGCTGGGTGCGTGGGCAGGGGGGTTGTGGGGCGCAGAACGGGGGCGGGGGACCTGGGGTATGGGGAGGGGGATACGGCAGAGTCGCGGGGGGGTCACAGGCAAAAGGGTCGGGGCTGAGGCCCTGGGGGGCGATGGGGCTGGAACCAGTATGCTGAGCCCCAGGACTGGCTGCCGGTAAGGGAGTCGGGGGCAAGCCCGCGGCAGGGGTCCGGGCGGGGGGGGCGTGTTGGGTCTGAGTGGGGTGATGGGGTGGAGGGCTGGGGCCAAGGCCAGCTGCTGCACTGGGGTAGGTAAGGCAGGGAATGGACAGAGTTACCCCAGGGGCATTTCACTGCTGGGTGCCATCTCCTGCCCAGCGCCCCCTGCGCTCCCAGGGAGCCCTTTGCCCCATGGCCTCGCTCCTCGGGGTGCCCTCCCTCTGTACATCCCGGGAGACGTGCAGCGCTGAGCCTTCAACCCAGCCAGGCACCGCTTCTACCTGCGCCCCATCCCTCATGCTGGCTGTGTGGCCATGCTGCTGCCAAGCCCCCTGTTACAGGGCTCCTGGCCCCTCCGTGCCCGTGTCAGTGCTCCACTAGTCCAGATGGAAACTCCAGGAGAACCCCCAAAGCTTCTTCCAGGAAAAGAGGTGGCTTTTCTAGCCACAGAAATGCCACGGCATAATGCATACCATGGCTTGTGGGGTACATTTGATGATGAATAAGCATGAAACTGTAGTTATCTGCTTTCTGGCCCCTGTTTGCCGCTCTGAATGAGTGTACGTGAAGCACAGGAAAGTATCAAGATGACAGGAGGGGTGGGAGAGGAGGTCTGAGGGGCCAGACATCATCCCTGTCATGTTTTAGTGATGGACTGTATGGTTCGTGCTGCATGAAGGATGCTGGTGACTTCTCTGGCAGAGAGGGCAGGGGCCGTTTGTGGCTGGTGCTGTGAGGCGAGGGTCCCGGTTCTGGAAGAAATTGAGATAAAACTCGGTGCAGGCTGGGGCTGGTACCCGTGCTGCGTTGAAGTGCTGCCCTCGCTAGGGCTGAACGCGAACCCAGCGGCTGCTGCCTGCCTGGGGCCCAGGGGAGAAGAAATCCAGCCTGCCTGGGGAAGCAATCCGAGCGCTATCCTCCCAGCCAGCAGCTCCGAAACACAGCCCCCGGCACCTTTAGCAAGCCCAGCACCTGTTGTCAGCTCCCTATGGATGAGGAGCTGGGGAGGCTGCCGGAAGGGGGGGGTGGGGGGGTGGGGAGGGCAAGCCGGTGGGTAGCCAGGCCCCCGGTGAGCGTACTCCTCTTCAGAGCAAGCAGCAGCTCTTTTTGGTGTGATCCTGGCAGCGTGGGATCCCTCACATTTTTCCCCAGGTTGAAGATTGGGAAGGAGAGCCCAGCAGCTCCAGAGATCAGCTAGCCTGTCCTGTGTGTCTGTCCCGGCCCCTGGGGCAATTGGTGCCAGCCCTGCTGCAGTGCTACAAACACCGGGGAGGATGGTCCTCACCCCAGGCTGGGCCTTGCGCATGGGCAGAGCATCCCCACTCCTTTTTGCTCAGAGCGGAAATCTGCCATCTTAAACCAAAAACCCACGCCAGGCAAGCTGCCTTCGCCCGCAGGAGCCGCCTCTCCAAGTGAAACGCCTGGGCTTTGCTTTCCTTCCTGCACTGAGGGTGCTGGGGGATGCTGTTCCCCTTCACCCGGGCACGGCAGGTCCCAGGGACTTGCTGCCAGCTGGGTGGTGACACTGCACACTCCCGCAAAGGCCATGTCACTGCCAGTCTGCTCTGATGGGGAAGAGACCCAGTGCTGGGCTTCCCCAGAACTACTGAGAAGTCCCTCGACAGATACCAGCCTGTTGAACAAAGCCAGAAGGCCAAATTCAGCAGAAATAGGTTGCTGAGGGAGAGGAGGAGGAGGAACCATGATGAAATCCAGCCCTTTTTGGGGGTGGGAGCTGCCCCTGGATGCACCAAAGACCAGGGGACGCTGCTCGGTACTGGGGTGATGAGGAAAGCCTGGGATGGAGAAGGCTTTTTGGGACTATCTCCTGCTCCAACCATGCCTCTGAGGCGCTGGGTGTGGGAGGCAGCCACCCAGTGCAGCTGTGGCTGGGGTGACAGAGCAGCCAGGCAGGAGGATGCTTTTCCCCCTGGTCTCAGCTCTTTTCCCCCACTGCTGGAAGGTCTGACGCTGAGCATGGCTGGCCACGGTAACTGTCCTTCTCTGTGGAGGGGGATCCAGCCCCCAGCACCGTGGAGCCAGGCTCGGGACCGGGGTGGGTGTGCAGCCAGGAGCGTAACCGCAGACTCGTCTCCCTCCTCCGTCCCCCCTGGGAGAGAAACCAGCGTGGGCAGCCAGATGCACCGAGTCCCTGTTTAGCTATTCTTTTTGTTCATTTGCATAAATTGCAGCTTTTTTTGGGGGCGGGGGGACGGGGACAATTTTGAGAAAGTCTCATCACCCCGTATGACGAATCTCTTCTGTTCGTCACACTTCTGACGTGACCCTCTTCTTGCCGGTCACATTCCTGGCGGAGAGGGGAAAAAAAAGCCCAGGCATCAAAATAACCCAAAGCAGAAGAAAAAGCAGCACGCCACAAAACCCAGAAGACAAATGAGGAGCTGGAAAAACTTGAAACATCCGCAAGGAATTTCAGAGGTTTTTTTTTCCAAAACTCTTGCTGACCCCATACGCCTTGTCCTTGCCAGCCGGGTAGCGGCGAGGGGTGGCAAGCGAGTGCCTGCTCCGCTGCCGTGCCATGTTATTGCCAAGCTCAGCTTCCCCCAACTAGCCGCTGCTGCCCAGAGAAGCGTGTCTGCCTGCTCTTCATCAGCGGCACGTCTCTGGGTAGCCGTACAGCGATTTTCTCGCCTTCCTCAAGCTCAGCACTCTCTTTGGAAGTGTTTGTAGCAGTGTCTGAATAACCTAATTTAGAGCCCGTTAGGCGGGGAGGGTTTTGGCCGGCAGCACGGTGCTGGGGAGCTGGATGGAAGGATGTGGCTGGCCGGGATCCTGCTGGATATTCACATGTCAAGCAAACAAGGCTGAGAGTGCCCTGCAGAGAAGAGCCACCCTCCTCCCTGCCCAGGAGCGCTCAGTCACTGCGGGCTGGTGCTTCCTCACCCATCCCAGCCCCACTCTCCTTCCCAGGGACCCCAGTTCCCCAAGGGATGGGAGCAGAGCACCACCCTCCCCTCCCCGGTGTCCTCTCCCATTCCTGCTTCTTCCCCAGCTCTGGTTTCCCCAGACTAAACACCCACCAGGCTTTCAGCCTTTCACTTCTTCCAGGTGGTGGGATTTTGCGGGGTCACAGCTCCCCGGCATGGGCAGGTGGGTGCTCTCATGGCCCAAATGATGCAGTGACATGTTGGGGAGGCACCCAGTGTCCTGCACCTGGGGGGTGGGGGGGTGGGGCATGGGGATGGGGAGCACCCAGGCTGGTGACAGCCTGGTGCTTTTCCTCCAAGGGTGGTGGGTTTTCTTTGCCAGGAAGCTGCGCTGAGCATCTTAAACATGCCCAGACACCCTAGTTTGAAGTGGTCATTAGAGGCAGAAGCGGCAGCTGATGCAGCCCAGCACCTGGCAGGGCTGGTCCCTGTGTCCCCTCATCCTGACCACGGTGGTGTCCCCAAGAGAGGGGAGTTTTGAGGGACTGCTCAGATGCTCGGTCCCTCAGAGCTGGGAACGCAGACCTGCTCTGAGTCATTGGGTGACCCAGGCAGGAGAAAACCCTGCCGATTGTTCCCAGCTGTGTTATTGCAGCACTGCTCACCCCAGAGCGCTCAGCCAGATGAGAAAATAGCCCAAGCCAGCCGGGAAATCTGCTGAAAGGTGCGGGCAGCAGCCAGCTCCGGCCGTGGGGGGCAGCGGGTCCAGGGGCTGCAGCCACCTCCTCCCGCTGCGTTTTGGGGAGCTGCCGGCATCTCCACTGTGGCCGCATCCTGTCAAATCTGCCAAAGGGGAAAACAAGGGGGAAAAGAAAGCAGCTGCGGGGTGGGAAGGCGTTGGGCAAGGAGGGGACGGTGGAGCAATGTTTCCCCAATTGCACAAGCCCTGAAAGCCCGGGGCAGGGTTTGGCCCAGCTGCGGGATGACCGGAACGAGCAAGGAAAGTGGTTTTTGCTCGGTGGCGTTTCCAGCACGAGCAGGGGTGGGAGTGGGGTGGCTGCTCCCTGCGCCCCCGGCGTCGCTTCCCCGGGGCAGGGGTGGGAGTGGGGGTGAGCACCGGGGTATGGGAGGGGGCTGGGGCCAGGGCAGAGTGTCCCCTGGGCCCCCAAGTGACAGCAAGAGGGAAGGGCCCCCGCCAGGGCCAGGGAGGAAGGGTGGGCTGAGTAGGGGAGAGGGGCTGGGGAGCTGCTGAAGGGAGGGAGGGAGGGAGGAAGTGACAGGAAGGAGGGGGAAAAGGGAAGGAGGGAGGGAGGGAGGAGGGAAAAAAGGAAGGAAGGAAAGAAACGAAGGAAGGGAGGGAGCAAGAAAGGAAGGAAAGAGTAGAGGCTGGGAGGGAAGAAGGGACAGAGGGAAGAAGAAGAGGGAGGGAGGAAGGGAAGGAGGGCAGGAGGATGGAAGGGAGGAGGGAGAAGGGAGAGTGTGGGAGGGAGTAAGGAAGGAAAGAAGCAAGGAAGGAAGGAAGAGAGGAAGGATGGAAAGAAAGAAAGAAGAGAGGTTGCAAGGGAGGAAGGGACAGAGGAAGGAAGGGAGGAAGGAAGGGAAGGGAGAGAGGAAGGAACAAAGGAAGGAGGGAAGGAAGGAAAGAAGGAAAGAAGAGAGGTTGGGAGGAAGGCAGGAAGGAAGGAAGGAAAGAAGGAAATAAGAGATGTTGGGAGGGAGGAAGGAAAGAAGGAAGGAAGAGAGGTTGGAAGGGAGGAAAGGACAGAGGAAGGAAGGGAGGGAGAGAGGAGAAAGGAAGGGAGGGAGGAAGGAAGGAAGAGAGTATGGGAGGGAGGAATGAAGGGAAGGATGATGGGAGGAAGGAAAGGAGGGAGGGAGGAAAGAAGGAATGGAGAGGGATTTGGAGGGAGGAAGGGGCAGAGGAAGGAAGGAGAGGGAAGGAGGAAAAGAGTGTGGGAGGGAGGAAGGGAGGGAAAGAAGGAAGGGAGGGAGGGAGGAAGAAGCAAGGAAGGGACAGAAGAAGGAAGGAGAGGGAGGGAAGGAGGAAGCAGGGAAGGGCAGGAAGGAGGCTCCTGCAGTGTGTGCTTGTGAGTGTGTGAGGTTTTGGGTCCTGATGTGTGAGTGCCCACCCAGCCATGCCACTTGGGGGGGGGGGGGGGAGGTGTGGGTGCCCTGCTGTGGGCCCTGGGTGCTGGCCCAGCTCCCATCCTTTCCCCTCCCCTCGCAGGCACCCAGACCCACACCACCACAGGGGAACAATCCGGCCATAACATTTATCTTCCTCTCTCTTTTTTTTTTTTTTCCTCCTGCTTTAAATCAGGGCTGTTTCACTGGCTCTGCTCCTGGGGCAGGGGCTGAGCCTGGCCTGGGCTCAGCAAAGGGTTTGCTTAGCTCAGAGATGGTCCCAGCTGCTGCAGAGGGGTGAGGACCATCACCCTGGGAGCTGCATCCATAGACAAGTTATTCTGCAGCTGCAGCACCTTTGGTGCAGTGTCCCAAGATAAAACCCTCAACCCTTGTCTGAGCTGCATGTTCCCCTCTCCCTGGAGCCCCCAGGCCAGAGGCAAGCCCCTGCACCCACCGGTGTATCCCAGCTGCTGCGGGAAAGGGATCCACATCCTGGGTGAAAATGAACCCATGTCATGGCAAAAGCACCTGAGAAGCGCAAGCAAAGTGAGACAGCCCTCAGCTGGGTTAGACCTGCTGCAGAGCAGCCCATACCTCCGTGGGGAAAAATCCTGGGGGATTTTGAAGCTGTCTGTAGGGAAAGTGAAATGAAAAAAAACCAAACCAAAACCAAAATCAAAACCAAACCAAAAAAAAACACCCAGGAAAGGAAAAAAAAATAAAAAGGGATTAAATTAAAGCAGCCTGGCTTGCTCCTTTAGGCACAGAGGCTGGTCAAGCCTACACATCAAGGCTTACATCCCTCTGAAACTCGGTGGGTCTAAGAGCTCCGCTGTCTTGAGGAACAGGCTGGGTGGAGAAGGCAGCTCCCAAATGTGCTGCCCATGTGTCTCGCTATTTCCCATTGAATTTTAGACTAACCCAAGCACTCTGTCCCCATTTAGTTGGATCGCTCAGCCCTAAAATCCCTTTTAGCATGAAACGCCTGTGGGTCTGCATCAGTCTTCAATTTAACGAACAAATCCTATCGCCTCCGGTTCGAGCTGGCCCGTCCGCTGCCGGGGGCCAGTGTGACCTCGGCACTGCTGGGTGCTTTTATTTCGGTCACCAGTTTGATCACAGCAGATGGAAGGGACACGTGTCGAGGGGAGAATAACCTCTTCACCCAGCTCGGAGAGGCTCCATGGGACAAAGGCTGGCGGGAGAGCCGGAGCCAGGAAAATGTGGCTAAAAGCATATTTGCTCGGAGAGGCTGTCAGGGGGAGACAAAGGCAGGAAGCAGATAAACGCAGGGAACGAGGCTAATTGCTGGGATTAGTCACCCCGGAGCATTCGGGTGCTGCAGGGGTCAGGGCAGGAGGCCCGAGGAGGTCAGGCAAGGAGAGATGAGCTGGAGAGAGGTTTTGGGGAGAGCTTTGGATTTGTTAGAGCCGTGGGGAGGGCTGGTTGGGTGAAGAGCAAGGGGTGACCAGGGCCTGGAGCCCATCTTTGACAATGCTTTAGGGTAAGACATGGGATCCCAGCTCCCCTGGAGTCCCTGGCCACCCCCAGCTAGGGAGAAGCTGGGCAGATCCCAGGGGCACCTAATCCATACAGCAAATAAAGCCTAATTCTGCAGAGGAGTCTTGATTCAGGGTATAAACCCAAGCAAGTGTCTCAAAGATGCATCAGCTCAGCCCAGTGCGTGCCAGGGGGCCAGAGCCCTGGGATGGGGATGGGGCAGGACCAGGCCTGCTGCACAGGTGTGATGGGGAGAGGCAATCTGTATCCACTGTGCTTCGTGCTGCAGGGAAAAACACAAGATTCCCTCCCTGGAAACACAGGGCATGGGCTGATTTTATCTTTGCTGTGAACACACTCCCTCCCTGCCGCCCCAGCAGATGCTCCCAGCCCCAGCAGAAACCCATCTGGGCAGCTCTCCCTGGCAGCTGAAATCCCCTCTGCCAGGGAGTTTGCTGGATCCCAGACCAAATAAGGAACTTGTGGCTAATCTTGGGCGAACGGTGTGCAGGAATCAGTCAGCGTCAGGCACACTGGCGAGCGCCCTGTGAGCTCTGCGCCCAGCTCCCGGCACGCTGGCAGCACGGCAGGCTCGCAGGGCTCGGCACGTTTGTCCGGCAGCTGTAGTATCGAAACCAGCTTTAAAGCAATATCTAGAGAGAGAAAGGAAGGAAGGAGAGGCCCAGAGATTAAAAAAAAGCAAAACAACAGCTTTTCTTTACCTTTATTTCTTAAAATACATTCTAAAAACTGGAGCAATCCTTTGGGCTGGTGCTCAGATGCCTTAGGAAGCTTTTTCACGCAGGAGCGACGTTTCCATCCTGTGAGTCTCTGTCTCCCTGGGGTGCTGGAAGATCCGAGCTCCACTACCTTTCCAGCTGGGAGGACTCAGCACTTTCTATCTTGCCTTTTAGAGTAGCAGCTGAATTATTTCTCCTTTCCATGCACTGAGCCACTTCCACACACTTCTGCTCTGGCCGAGTTGCCCAGGGCCAAGAAACTCTCCTCTTTCTATACAAAGCTTGGGTTTCCATATTATGGACCTGCCTGTGATCTAACACCCTGTCTTCCTAGCTCTCCGTAAGGACAACCTTTCTCCCAGAACGTTTGACATCCTGAGCAGAAAGTTCTGTGCTGGGTCACAGCTGGAGTGTGTGGGATGGACCCTGCGTATGGAAATCATCCACAGCGTGGGTGGACACCCTCCAGGAGCTGCAGGCTGCAGAGCTCCTGCCAGAAACCCTGGGTGCAAGCGGGTGGCTTGGGATTGCTGGGTAGCCGGTGGGTTCTCTTGCTGCTTGGAGCTGATGACCTCCAGACCCACCTGAGCAACATGTGCATCCTTGAAGAGGCACCTGAGCAAGTCTTGATGTACCTTCTGGTCCTCCAGACCCACCAGGGAAGGGTGTCCCTGTGTGTGGGAGCGGTGGGTCAGGGTGAGAAAGTGCTGAGTCATGGGGCAAAGCCGATCCAAAGAAGTGAGACCAAAGTTAATGAGAATCGCTCCCAAAAATGGAAATGTTGAGAGCTGGGTACTGTGCTGGTGGGAATCTGCCCCGCTGCTGCAGCTTCCCTGCTGTCAGCGCCCGGCGGGATTCTCCCAGGAAAGGAGATGGTCCCAGAGAAGGCAGCAAGCCCAGCCAGGAGCTACGGTCCCATGGATGGAGCCACCAGGAGAGATACCTCGATACGGCCTGAGGGGAAGCAGAGCTACCCCACCGGAGGGACATGGCCATCCAGCAATTCTCCCTTTGTCCCCGACACAATGCAGAGGTTGTTTCTGCTGCTGGCAAGCTGAGCTCACCCCAGCCATGCACCCATTGTAGATTCTCAGATGGCTCATAAGTGTTGAGCTCAAACCCAAGGCTGCGCCCAGCTTCTCAGGCAGGGGAGGGCAACTAATAGGGTCTCTCTTATGTTTGGTTTTATAGATCCTCAGACATGCTACTGTCAGATTTGGCTGAAATTATCCAGCAGATTCCAGTTTTTAAGGATGGGGGATAAACCCTATAGACATCCTTCTCTGGAAACAGTCAAAACCCACCTGGATGCGGCTCTGTGCAACTCACTCTAGGAGAACTTTCTTTAAGCAGGGGGTTGTACTGGGTGATCTCCAGAGGTCCCTTCCAACCCTCACCAGTCTGAGATTCTGTGATCTCTTTTTTCTTATGTGAGGCTAAAATACTTGTGCGTGCTGATTCAGGGGGCTCAGGTGTGCACAGTCCCTTCCCTGTGACAGCCCTTTCCTACCAGAACCAGAAAGATGCTTCAGGCACTAGTTCGTTGCCCTTCCTGCCAAAGAGCCCAACCTTGAGCAGGACTCATTTCCGATAACCAGGAGGAGAAACCCTCTGAGGGCATTATTACAGTGACCCACTAACCCGGCTGGCAATAGATCGCTGCTGGCCAAGCCTGTGCTGGAGCTGGCCAAAGCCCTGTTCTTATGCTAGCCCCACACCACCCCTGCTCCCGCCTGATGTCCCAAAGCACCGAATGGCCCCGCTGCAGCCTGTGAGCACTTGCTTTCTGCTACAGTCCTCAGCCCTGCTTCTGTCACCGGGAATCAAGTTTCTTTTCCTGGCTGCCCCAGGAGGATGCAAGTTTCCTGCTGCTTCCCTTATCTCTGCTGGCCGCAGCAGCTCAGCGGTCCCAGGGCTGCCAGGACTTGGGGAAAAGGCTGCCGGGATTTCCTGCCTGAAATGGTCTCTGCACCAGGGATTCGCCTGCCCATCCTCCTCGGTGGGAGCCCAGGGCAAAGGTGAGCCTTCAGCAGGGCAGGGGGTTGCTGCCCCCCACCTTCCCCCTCCCAGCCCCCCATTTAGCAGCAGAGCGATGTGGGGTTTGTCCTGGTTTGCCAAGTGTAGCAGAGCGAGTTGCAAGTGTCCAGGGTCGGGGAGTTTCTGGGTCTGGCTGGATCCCTCCCCAGCCCCATCCCACAAAGCATCCTCTACCTCCTCCAGCTCCAGCACATCTGTTTCTGCACAAAATTGCACCAAGTAAATTCCTATTGATTTTTTTTTAATGCCCAAGCTATGAGAAGGGCTAACCCCCCGTCCCCCAGCCAAAGGCTCTGCTGAGGCACATGGAAATGATTACATGGATCAGTCCCTGCAAGCACCTCCTTTCCCAGCACATGGTATGGGTGGGCATAGCCTGTCCCTGTTCCTGTCCCCATCCCCATCCTTGTCTCTGTCTCCATCTTCATCCTCATTCTCATCCCCATCCTTGTCCCCATCCTCATCCCTGTCCCTGTCCCCGTCTTCATCCCCTTCTCCATCCTCATCCCCATCTACTTGGCCATCCCCACCCCTGACCCCATCCCATCCCTGATTCCCATCCCCATCCTCACCCTCATCCTCATCCCCGACCCCATCCCTGACCCCATCCCCATTCCTGGTCCCCATCCCTATCCTGGACCACATTCCTCTCCTCATCCCCATCCATCCCCCATCCCTGTCCCCATATTCATCCTCATTTTCATCCCATTCCCCATCTCTATACCTATTCCCATCCCCTTCCTCATCCCCATCCCCATTGCTGACCCCATCCCCATTCCTGGTCCCCATCTCCATCCTCACCCTCATCCTCATCCCCGTCCCCATCCCCATCCCTGTCCCCATCCCCATGCCCATCCTCACGCCCGGTGAGGGTCCCTAGGCTCCCCATCTCTCCCAAAGCCCCAGGGATGCCCATGCCAACAGGACTTAGCTCCCGAGGCCAGGACATGACTCCAGCTCTTCCCAGCTGCTACTTTTTTAACTGACTGGTGCCAGTTTTGCTGAGGGGGTGGTAAAAAGGATTTTTTAGCATCTTAAAGACTGTGCAAAAAAACTGGCAGCTGCCCCACCCAGGTGGCAGAGAGTCCTCAGGGTCCAGGGGCCCTTTTTGCTCAGGCATAGGGCACCACTGCTGGACGCAGCCTGGGGAACCTGTGGAATTGGCAGCTCCTCCCTTGAAAACCCAAGTTAATTTACTCCTTTTTATATATATATATATATTAGAAAAGCCTTAATGAACCGTCTCCAGACAGCAGCCACAGCAGCCTGCAAATCATCTGCCTGCATCTTTCCCTGGCAGCAGCAAGACATTTCATAGCTGTAACATTTCCATCCCACCAGGGACGGCCAGGTTTGTATTTTCAATAGCCCCTGCACATCCCACGAGGCAGCAAGGCTGTCCTCTCCCCTCTCCTGTCCCTTCTGCCCAGCACCACCTCCTAGGTGCCACCAAATGCCACCGTTCCCATGGGAAGGACATCCCGGCTGGGGTGTCACCGGGCAGAGGGGCTGCCAGCCCCTCGCGGTGCCTGATTTTCCCAGCGCGCCCCAGAGCAGTTTAAGCTTCAAAGCAAAGCCACTTTTTTTGGCAGGGGGAACTCCTCGAAGGCTGCGGACCGTGTCCAGCTGGCCTGAACCCTGCTCAAAGCCCTAATGGTTTTCCGTGGCCAGGCGAGGCGTCTCCCTCCCGGGGCCGGGGGCTGGCCAGCTGGCTGCAGCTGGGGAGTGGCAGCTCACCGGGACAGCCAGGCTTCCAAGCCAGTTCGGCCCCAGTACAGGTGGGAGCTGCTTTCCAGGATGCCTGGGATAAGGCGGCTTGCTTGCTGCCCGGGACTGAGGGGATGGGAGCCACAGTGACAAATCCCCGTCATCGCTGCAACAGGGATGGGGTGGAGGGTGTGCAGCTGCTTCCCCTGTGAGAATTCCTGCTGGGAATGCCACGAATGTGTCCCTGATATATTTCTCTCACCAGCCTACTGGATTTGACACTTCTCTCCTTCTTATCTGGCATTCCTGGGGCATGTATACATTTTGGGACAGATGTGATACTAACACTGGCCTGGAGCCATGGAAGTGCTCCAGGAAGATGGAGCAGAGCTTTGGGCTGCTCCCAGCCCGGATTTCCAGGAGCACTTGGGGAATGCAGCTGCCTGGATTTGAGCTTGTCCTTTCCTCCTCCACTGAGGGTTCTCCCACCCCAACACCTCAAACCCATGGCAGGGAACCCCACCGGCCACCCATCCGCAAAGCGTTGGCCCTCCTCAGACCTCTCTGGGTGGAGATGATGGAAAAATGGGTCTGGGAAAGAATAAACAGCAGCGACCCTGCGCCTGGGTGTTGTGTGTGCGTGGGGAGCCCGCAGCCGGCCCCGCTGGCTGACAACTTGCCAGTTGAGCTGCACGACATGTTGTGGCTGTTCCAGTTTTCCACCCCCGCCATCCTGGTCCCCTGTGGATCAGGAGTCACGTCCCTGCCCGGCTCAAGGGAGCGGGATGCGAGGAGAGCGAGTGGGCAGCGGGCAGAGACCCCCACCCACGGCGTGGGCCTGGGGGTGGCCAGGCACTGCAGCTGGGGGGGCTGCAAGGCCCTGGGGGTGGCGGGGCACAGTGCGGGGATGTCCCTCTCCCCCCGGGATGCCACCACCGTACCGGGCCCGGGCGGGTACGGGGATGTCCCTCTCCCCCCGGGATGCCACCACCGTACCGGGCCCGGGCGGGGTATGGGGATGTCCCTCTCCCCCCGGGATGCCACCGCTGTACCGGACCCCAGGCGGTGTACGGGGATGTCCCTCTCCCCCCGGGATGCCACCGCCGTACCGGGCCCGGGCGGGGTACGGGGATGTCCCTCTCCCCCCGGGATGCCACCGCCGTACCGGGCCCGGGCGGGGTACGGGGATGTCCCTCTCCCCCCGGGATGCCACTGCCGTACCGGACCCCGGGCGGGGTACGGGGATGTCCCTCTCCCCCCGGGATGCCTCCGCCGTACCGGACCCCGGGCGGGGTACGGGGATGTCCCTCTCCCCCCGGGATGCCACCGCCGTACCGGACCCCGGGCGGGGCGGGCAGCCCGGGGCGGATTTTGGGGTAAGACCCGATTGGTCGGGGCCGGGGCCCGAGGATCCAATGGCGGCGCGGCTTTGGCCTGTGCCCGCCCCGCCAGCGGCGCGCCCCGTCCCGCCCCGCCGGTCCGGTTCCCTCCGCCGGGTCGGGGCTGCCCCGTCGGGTCCGCTCCGCTCCAGCGCTCCGCTCCGCTCCGGCGCCGTCGGGTCCGGTGGGCGCCGTCTGGGGCGGGGGGATGCCGTGGGCCGGCGGCGGGATGCGGGCGGTGGCGGCGGTGCTGGCGGCGGTGCTGGCGGCGGGGACAGCCCTGCCCCGCCCGGGGCTGCTGCCGCACGGCCCGGCCCGCCGCGATGCCCGGCTGCGGCCCGGCGACGACGAGAGCTCCCCCGGGGTGCCGCTCCGCCGCCCGCTGCGCCTCTACGGCCGCGCCGCCCGCCGCCTCTACGTGAGTCCCGGCCGGCCCCGGGCCCCCGGCCCTGCTCCTTCCCCCGGCCCCCGCCGCGCTTGCTCCGCGCCCCTTCCCCCTCTCCATCACCGCCCTCTGTCCCTCCGGCTTCCCATCCCTTCACCCTTCTATCCCTCCCTCCTTGTCGCTTGTCTTCCGCCCCACCCGCCTCTCCATGCCTCTGTCCCACCACCTCCCTCTTTATCTTTTCGCTCCTCCATCTTCTCATCCCCCCTCCCATCCACCCCTTCCTCCCCAGCCGTTCCCCTTGACACCCACCTCCCCTGACTCCCACCCCAGCCCCTCCAGATGTGCCTTGGCCGCCTCCGCCTCTGCACGTGTCCTCCCTCCATCCATCCCTTTTCCCCCCCTCTCCTGCCCGGTTGTCTCCAGCCGCGGAGGAACAAGAGGGCTTTCTCCTTCGCAGCTGTTCCCCCGTCAGCAGCGGCTGCAGCTGGGGCGGCCCCTGAGCTGCAGCTCTCTGGGGGATGGAGAAGCTCGAGGTCTTTGTTTTCCCCCTGGCCGGCTGGGGCCACGCGGTCTCAGGGTGCTCAGCCCTGTGCCCCACTCCACTGGGGAGGGGTGACGGGTGGCAGAGGCACCTCTGCAGCTCCTGAGCACCCTGCGCCACTCTACCTGCAGGTGGGGACCAACGGGGTCATCTCAACCCAGGATTTCCCCAGGGAGACCCAGTACGTGGACGACGATTTCCCCACAGACTTCCCTGTCATCGCTCCCTTCCTGGCCGACCTTGACACCTCCGGTGACAGAGGGAACATCTACTACCGGCAAGACGACTCTCTGGACGTGCTGGACCAGGCTGCGGGCTACATCCAGGCTGGGTTCCCCCACACCACCGGCTCCTTTGCGCCCACCAACACGTTCATCGCCACCTGGGAGGACGTGGGCGCCTACCAGGAGCTCTCACAGGACACAGAGCCCTCCAAGAAGGTGAGGCCAACGGGCTGAGATTGGACACCCAATCCTACATGTTGTGGGAGGATGAGTCTTCCTCATGGTGGCTCCAGCCTTGGATGAGCACTGAGGGAGATGTGGAGCTCCTCATCTTGCTCAGAGCAGCAGCGGTGGTGGGTCTGTTGGCTTTGTTGATGGGCAGGAGAGGTTTAGTGGTTGCCTTCAACTCCATGGTTGGAGGTGCTCAGGCTTTTCCCTGCTTTTCAGGCAAAGCTTTACAGTGCTGGTGGCTCTGGATTTGCAGGGCAGAGTTGGACCAGGGGCGGCTGTGGGAAGTGGTGGCCCAAGTCACCCATCGTGCTCCTCACCTTTTGCCGGTGGCTTGGGGCTCGTCCTGCTGTCTGCCTGCACGCTGGGCTGATTAATGCTGCTGGCCAGGAGTCGGCTTCAGAGTTTCCGCTGTGGGTTGATTTTGTGTCTGGAAAACAAGCTCGTAGGTGGTCTGCCAGGTCAGGGAGGTGACCTGTGCTCTCTCCACCCACGGGCTGATAAGGCTCCTGTGTGGGTGGACCTCCAGCGCTGCCTTTCCCTGAAAACTGCTGGATCTGTTGCTGGGGCATAAGCTGTCACATTAGGCTGATGATGTGCTGAGGAGGTGATGGTGACGCTCTGCCAGCACCGTGGGCTTCTTGAAACGAGCTGAATGTGAAGAGTTGCAAAAGGAAAACTCTGGTGATGAATGCCCAGAGCTGTGCGATGGGTGATGGGCTTTCGCTGTGGTGGGGTGGGCTGAACCCAAAGCCCACCAGCAGCTGCCAGGTCCCCATGGGCCACTGGCATCCATCCCCACCAGCCGTCCCCCTGCTCCGGGGCCCTTCGGTAGCAGGCTTCTGAGAGGGAAGCCAAGAGGGGAAGAAACCGAGGTTTGGAAGGAAACAACACACATTTTTTCCTCTAATTTAAAACTTGGGAAGGCAGCTGAAGAGATGCCATCAGGGGCCTCACAGCGACCTCGCAGCCATCAAAAGTGCAGCCTCCTCTTCCCAATTTTTTTTTTTTCCCTCTGGGAGAAGTTGGATCAGGTTTAAAATGAAACTGGTCTTGCTTGGAAATGAGCAGCTCCAGGGAAAGCTTCATTCAAGATGCACTGAAATGCAGCTCGTACCTGTGCTTTGCTGAACTCCCCCTTAGCCAAAACCGGTAAAAACCTTCCCAAACACCACTTTTTTCTTACCAAATATGCTGTTTATTGAAACGCTACCCTCCTGCTGCTCAGAACCAGGATTGCCCTCAAAGCCTTTAACCCCCCGTTTTGGAAAGTCATGGCTCATCCTTTTTGAGTGTCGAAAGCAGAAACCTGGGTTAAGGCCGCGGGGGTTAGAGGCTCCCCAGGCCCCTGGCTTGGGGGTCCCGCCTGGCTGGGAGGTCTGGCAGTGCTGCCAGCAGCACCCTGTCCCTCCAGCTTCCTGGGGACATGCTCCTAGTCCCCGTGGTGACGATTTCCAGGGCTGCAGAGCGGGTCGAGAGCTGACCCCACTTCTGCAGAGGCAAAAATTGCCCTTTGGGCTGGAATTTGCCCTTTGCAGCTCTGCCGGGAGCAGCTGGCTGTGAGCCAGGGGCTGTGTCCGCCCCCCTCGCTCTCTGCCCTACGTCCCACGATGCCAGCACATCAATGTCACCCACTGGGTCCCCCCTTGCCGCCCACCACAAGGCAAAATGAGCCCTGCAGCTGGCTGCGTGGGGGAGGAATCCAGCCCTGGGGAGGAGGGGTTGTGTGTCCCCCCCAGCTTTTTGGCTGCCTTTGCATGGGGTCTCTGAATGCCCGAGTGTGCAACACACACAACAAGGCTCTTTATATCCCGTGGGGCTGCCAGGAAACCTTGTGATGCCCCGGGGGCCCTGCACCCCGAAACCGGGGCTGGCACAGCGGGGACAGGCAGTTCTGGGCTCGGGGGTGATGTGAGGGGAGCCCCCACCCCTCCTGCCCCTGGCTCTGGGGCTGAAACTGGGAGTTTAATCCTTTTTCCTTCGCTCAGGCATCGTTCGCCGCTCACTGCTGCTGGCAGCTTGTGGGGAAGGGCTGCTGCTGCATGCTTATATTTATTTATTCGGAGAGCAGGACCTGTGTGGGGTGAGGGTGGGGGCTCGCCCAAATCCTGCAAGCATTGGTTTCTCTGCATCGGGGGTGACTGCGATGTGTGTGCATGTGTGTGGATTCTCCAGTGGTTTGTAAGGGTTGTGCTCGCTCTGCAGCCTGTCCATCTGTGGGTTATTGCTGCAGTCCCGCTCCATGGCACAGCCTCGCTCAGGGGCTGGCGCAGCCCCAAGGCTTGCCGGCACGGCACGGCAGGCAGCCAGCGTGCCTATAGCGGGATGTATGGGTGTGGGGAAGGCGGGAGTACATGCATGTTTTTTCCTGAGGAAACCAAGCTAAAATTGTTCTCAGGGGGAAGCGAGGGGGGTGCGGGTCTTCCTCTGGTGCTGCTGGGATGGAGGGGGGCTGCTGGTGTCAGGGGCAGGACAGAAGGAGGGGAACAGTAGTGAGGGGCTTCCAGCTGCAGCGTGCCCACCCGTCGCACTGGTTACATGGCCAGGGATGCTCCTGGGCATGGTACAGGGCTGTCACCTCCCTGTGTGACAGCTCCAAGGAACACTCCTGCACCCAACCAGCTGAGTGGGGGTGGCCTGGCTGTGTCATGGGCTCCCGTGGAGGATGCTGAGCATCTTCCCAGTGTGTTGGCCATGTGCGAGCAGCCTCTGCTCCTGCTCTTCCCCAGGAGGTCTCTGCAGGCTTATGGAGGGCTCTTTTGGGGTGCTTGCATGCATTGCACTGTGCAGGGAGCTGGCTGTTGCATCCCTCATCCTCTTCCCCGTCTCAGTCCTCTGCTGGGTTCCTGCCCCTCCATGACATCCCTCTGTCCTGCTCTCCCTTTGGCAGCTTAACACCTTCCAGGCAGTCATAGCCTATGATGATGAGGACACGTATGCCATCTTCCTCTACCCTGATGGTGGCCTCCAGTTTCTGGGGACACGGCCCAAGGAGTCCTACAACGTTCAGCTGGAGCTGCCAGCCAGAGTGGGCTTCAGCCGGGGGGACGGCGATGACCCAAAGAGGGACGGGCTTTTCCACAGCCTGGCCAGCAGTGAGCAGGCTCTGAGATGCCTGGAGCGGTGCGTGATTCTGGGGGGGCTGTGCTGGGGGGACAGCATCACCTTCTCCCAGCCCCCAGAGCCTTTTAAAGGCTGGAAGAAGTGAACTGGGGAGATGGGCGGCGCCATGGCGCTTGGTCCTGCATGCATGGGAGCTTTTTGGGAGCTGCATTTGGGGTCCTGTGAGCGGGGGTGTGGAGTGCGGCCGCTCGGTACCTTTGGGGTGAGTTTCCCACCGGAGCTGTGATGGATGTGCATGTGTGCTGCTGTCCTGCAGGGAGAGCAACGCAGGGGTACCTGGCGTGTGGGTCTTCCACGTAGGCAGCGTGGCCCCCCTGGAGCACGTGGAGCCGGGGGTCGGTGGGGCAGCTGGCCCCAGTGTGCCCCAGAGCCCCGTGCATCATGCCCCTGGCACCGCCGACTACACCCGCATGCTCTACAACCGTGCTGATCACACGTCCACGGAGCTGCCAGTGCAGCGTGGTTCAGAAGCCATGTCACCCAACCACGGATCCCGTGTCCCGGCGCTGCTGGGCATCGTCCCCGAGGGGCTGCCTGCATCCCCGGGGCAGGAGCAGAGCCGCCGGCTGCACCCCGACAGGGACGGCAGTGCCTGGCAGAGCTACTCTGGCAACCCCTCTTCCTACAGCTCTGGGCATCACGGTGTCGGCGTGGAGGAAGATGTGCATTTTAATCCCGACGGTGAGTGGCTGCAGCCCCTCCGATGACCGATGACCGTTTGGGGACAGCTCATGGCGGGTGGCTCCCTAAAAAAGGCCTCTTCGCTGCAAGCTGATCTCTCCCTGAGCAGCCGGAGCTGGAGCTAGCGTGGGCTGGCATTGCTCCTGCAAAGCTGCTGCCCTTCCAGCTCCTCTTCTCCTAGCCAAATCCTGCTGCCAAGGGGCTGCCGGAGCCGTACGTCCCTGCCTGCTGGGTTTGCTGCTGCCCTGCCCCACGTTGCGAGGAGGGAAGCTTGAGGGATGGGAAGCTCAGAGAACATGTCCTAGTGGCCGCCCCCACTGCCACTGAGCGGGCTGCGGAGCCGCTGTGGCATGTGCCCTGGGAACCAAAGCCCCGTCCCGTGCCGGCTGTTTCCCAGAAATATGCAGGAACTGGATCTCTTGCCTTCTGTCAGATCCGCCTGAAATCAGGCAACAGGTTCAAAACCCTCAGCCTCCCCTATGCACCCTGGGTGGCTTTCTTGGGAACTGCCCCGCCAGCTGGCCTGTCTCCTGATGGAGTTTTGGGGGCCAAGGAGGCAAGATGCTCACACCCCATGAGGGGTGGCTTTGTCACCCTGTCCCCAACCATGTCCCCTTGTCCCCAGTGTTCACCTACAGCGCAGCCGGTAAGGAGACGTGTGCCCAGCACCACGGGCGCTGCTCCCCGCACGCCTTCTGCACCGACTATGCCACTGGCATCTGCTGCCACTGCCGGGCCACCTACTACGGCAATGGGCGGCAGTGCCTGCCCGAAGGTACGCAGGGTGGGCAGCGGGGATGGGCATCCCATGCCTGGGTGGCCGCTGCCAGGGGTGCCCGTCTTCCTCCTGCCCAGGGGCTGTGCATCGCCTCAACGGGAAGGTGAGCGGGAGCCTGATGGTGGGACGGGCATCCGTCCGCTTCCAGGACGTCGACCTGCACGCCTACATCGTGGGCAGTGACGGCCGAGCCTACACAGCTATCAGTGGGGTGCCCCAGCCTGCTGCCCGTGCCCTCCTGCCTCTCCTGCCTGTCGGTGGGCTCTTCGCCTGGCTCTTCGCCCTTGAGGAGCCCGGCTCTGAGAACGGCTTCAGCATCACCGGTGAGCGGGGAGCTGGGATGTGCCACCAAGCCCCATCGCTCTGACGGATGTGGCTCCTGGTGGGGTTGCCTGGCTCAGACATGGGGTGATGTACGGCTTGGGGCAGGTGATGAGGGGTGGGGGTTCAGGGCAGCCTCGTGGCTTCTCTGGTCACTTCCCCAGGTTCAGCTGGCTGTCACCTCCCTGCTGTGAGGCCTCGCAGGTGTGCCAGAAGAGTGGGAACGGATGTTTTGGGGATGTACTTCCTACAATGGAATGCTGCCTGTTCCCTTTTCCTGCCCAGGTGCCGAATTCACCCAGAGCCTGGAGGTGACCTTCTACCCCGGGGAGGAGACGGTCCATGTCACTCAGATGGCCGAGGGCCTGGGGCCAGACAATTACTTAAGCCTTAAGACTCACATCCAGGGCCAGGTGCCGTTTCTCCCAGAGGATGTCACTGTCCACATCACTCCCTACAAGGAGCTCTACCACTACTCCAGCTCAGGTAAGAGCCTGTGCTCAGCTCCAGCTTTGTTTTCTCGCACATCATCCCTACGTGCCCTCCTTGGAGCACCCCCAAAAAAACCCATCCCCACCACGGTTCCCAAAATCCCATAGTCATCAGTGCTGAAGCCAGTCCTCCCACATCCCACGGGTTTTTTTTTTCCTTGCTGTCTGACAGCTGTGACATCCTCTGCTCAGCGGGAGTACGTCCTGGCCGCGGGGACCGCCAACCAGACCTTGTCCTACCGCCTACGCCAGAACATCACCTTTGCCGGCTGCCCGCACGCCCGCCTGCCTGCTCGGCAGTGGCTGAGCGTGGTGCGTGCCTTCGCCCTCTACGACAGCCAGGAGCATGTCCTGCGCTATGCCCTCGCCGCCCGTGTCAGCTCGGCACAAGGTGAGCTCCAGCACCCACCCCAGGGTGCCGGCTGCTGCCAGGGGATGCTGCTGTCTCCTGCCCGCTCTCAAAGCTGCAGTGTGCTCACTTGACCCAAAAACAGCCAAAAAAGAGAGGCTGGTGGGGTTTTTTTCAAGCAGCTTGAGCCAAAGCGCTCCTGGAATGGGGGGGGCACAGTGGGGTTGGCACTGGGTGGCATGGCCACAGGTGCCTGTGTAGGATGAGGGTGCCGCTGCACAGCAGTGATGCCTATGTCAGATATGTGGGAACCATTGTTCCCCACTCCCTGTATCTCCTCCGCCCCCTGCCCCCAACATCCTCCCTCACCTGCAGACGATGTCGAGAATCCCCCAGTGAATCCATGTCACGACAGCACGCACACCTGCGAGGCAACAGCACGCTGCCAGCCCGGTGCAGGGATGGAGTACACGTGCGAGTGCGCAGCTGGGTACCACAGAGCTGGACGGGGCTGCCGAGGTGACTGGGGGCTGTGGGTGGGTGCAGGGGGTGGGGTGGTGGCCCCTTTCCCCCACAGGGCACCCACTGCCATTTGAGGTGCTGGCACGTGCCCCAGCATTGCAACACTTGCTGTCTCAAGAGCTCCTGGAGCTGTACTAAGGATATGGATGAATCATGGGGGGAAACTGAGGCAGGGGGCTGGGAGGCTGCTGGGGGCACCTGGGGGAGCACTCTGGGAGTATTGTGGGGATGGAGGGAGATGGGGGATGGGCACCTTGGGGCAGGACATCCCCCCCAGCCCAGGAGCAGCCAGACCCCAAAAATGGGGGTGTCTCCCCTTCTAGATGTGGACGAGTGTGCCGAGGGCCTGAGCCAGTGCGGCCCCTTCACCGTCTGCCTGAATGTGCCAGGCAGCTACCGGTGCGAGTGCCACAGCGGGTACCGGCCAGCAGAGGATGGGCAGGCGTGCGTGCGTAAGTGCCAGCCCTCTGGTTTGGGGTGTCCCGACACCTGTACCCTACAGAGCTTGCCTGGCCACCCCCTTACCCCTCTGTCCCCACAGCACTGGCACCGGCGAGTAACCCCTGTGAGGACGGGAGCCATCCCTGCGCACCGGGGGACCGGGCACGCTGCCTGCCCCGTGCTGGGGGCCGCCCTGCCTGCGAGTGCCTCCCTGGGTACACCGGCGATGGCATTGACTGCTCCGGTACGGGGGTGTGCAGGGGACCACAGGGTGCCCACCCCACACGGCTGCTGGGGTGCCCTGCCCTGGCTGATCCCCATCATCTTCCCCATGCGCAGACGTGGATGAGTGTGCCGAAAACCCGTGCCACCTGGCTGCCACCTGCTACAACATGCCAGGCTCCTTCTCCTGCCGGTGCCAGCCTGGCTACGAGGGCGATGGCTTCCAGTGCACGCAGGGTAAGGCTGTCCGGTTCGCCCCCACACTAGCTCTGCCTGGGGCAGCTTCCCCCATCCTCATTCTGTGGCTGCTTTGGCTCTCCTGCCAGCAGAAGGGAGCACGCAGCGGCTGACACCCTGCCAGCATGAGCGGCTGTACCCACGGGCAGTACCCCCGGGACCCTCACCTGTGGACGACGGGCACGTGCCCCAGTGTGACGAGGAGGGTCGGTACCGACCCCTGCAGTGCCACCGCAGCACCGGGCATTGCTGGTGCGTGGATGCTGCAGGGCAGGAGATCGCCGGCACACGGACAGCGCCAGGCAGCACGCCACCGCGCTGCGGGAGCCCAGGTCAGTGCCACCCTGCAGCACTCGAGCGGGGAAGGGTAGGCGGGTTGGGTCCTTCAGCATCCCGTTGGCATCCTGATGGGATCAGCAGGCACCGACCTGTTGGGGTGAAGCATCTCCCAGCCCCACGGTGCAAGAGATGCCCTGGCTGGCTGCGCTGGTCGTGCCCAATGGCAGAGGGTGGTGAGAAGGTGCTGGAGCAGGCAGAGCCCTGCCTGTCCCTGCCCGGCTGGACTTTGGCCCCAGCCACCAGCAGAGTGGGGACAGTGGGGCTGCAGTGAGTGGCAGGGACCCTCTGACCAACCACCCGGCTGGGGGCTTCACTGCTATGGTCTGGGTGCTGCTGGATGCATGGTGGGGCACATCAGGGGGACTCCGGGGTCTTTAGGGTGCGCTGGCCCGTGGTGTTACAGTGGCAGTGGCCATTGGGGCACCTCCTGCATCATCTTGTGATGGAGGGGACAGCCATGGGGTGTCGGGGAGGCTGGAGAGGGGCAGCCCCAGCCCCCCTTGTCCAAGGGGGGAGCAACATGGTGCTGGCAGAGCATCACCCAGCACCTGCAGCCCTGGGTGAAGCAGGGCCAAATCCAGGTGCCAAGCAGGTCCAGGGGAGCTGTGTGGCACCCTCTGAGCCCAGGGTGGGGGTGTTTGCTGCCAGCAGAGTCCATCCAGCAGCTGACCCCCTGTGAACATGAGCGGCTGTACCCACGGGCGGTGCCCCCGGGACCCTTGCCTGTGGGCAACGGGCACGTGCCCCAGTGTGACGAGCAGGGTCAGTACCTGCCCCTGCAGTGCCATGGCAGCACTGGGCACTGCTGGTGTGTGGATGCTGCGGGGCAGGAGATCGCCGGCACACGGACGGCACCAGGCAGCACGCCGCCGCGCTGCGGGAGCCCAGGTCAGTGCCTGGGGGAGTTGGGGGTGCCATCCTCTCCCTGCAGCACCCCATCATCTTTAGTATGGAGGGGCACCCAGCAAGGAGAGGGGGATGCGGGGCTCTGGCAGAGCCCTGAGTCCCCTAAGCTTGCACATGGGGGTCTGTGACAGTGTGGGTGACTGTCACTCTCCCTGTGCCAGAGCCCACGGAGCGGCCCCACACCATGTGTGAGCGGTGGCGGCAGAGCTTGCTGGAGCACTACGGGGGCAGCCCCCGCAGTGACCAGTATGTGCCGCAGTGCGACACGGGGGGCAACTTCACCCCACTGCAGTGCCACGGGGACAGCGGGTACTGCTGGTGCGTGGATGAGAGCGGCAGGGAGATCCAAGGCACACGCTCAGAGCCTGGCAGCCCCCCACCGTGTAAGAGATGAGTACCCCAAGTGCCACACACCCACCCCCCATCTAGCACAGCACAAGCTCTGGCTGCTGCACACCGCTTTGGGTGCAAAGCCGAGGGGCCAGTGCTCCCAAAGCCATCTCTCTCCCTGTCCTGTGTCCCCCTGCCCTGTCTGTGTGTCAGGTCTCCCCAGTGTTGCGCCACCCAGCATCCGGCCCTCGCCCCGGCCTGATGTGTTCCCACCGGCCACGGGGACCTTTCTGCTCTACGCTCAGGGACAGCAAATCGGCTACCTCCCGCTCAACGGCACGCGGCTGCAGAAGGAGGCAGCAAAGACCCTCCTCTCCCTGCACGTACAGTATCTCCAGTGCCTGGGCTGGGGTGCAGGACCACCGCAGGGAGTTAGGAACAGGCTGATGCTGCAGCTCTGTGTTTCGCATCTCCCTGGACCACTCTTGTCAGAGCTGTGATGTTTGAGGGGTCACCTCTTGAGGGTTGATGTTGGGTTTGCAGGGACATCGGCTGTGCCGGCTGGCTGGGTGCCGAGATGGAGGAGGAGCATGCTCCCCTCTTCCTCCGGCTGCCCCCCAGCACAGAGGCACAGACCTGGGGCTGCCAGCAAAGGGAAGGAGCAGGATGCTCGCTGAGCTCCCCTGGCCATCGTCGTGGGCCCCGGACTGCCAGCTGCACACCTCTACTGCAAGCTTGCCTTTTCCCTTCCTCTGACTTCTCTTGGAGCACGGTCATGTGCATCTCCAGCCAGGCCAGACTGAGGGAGAGGAATGCTGAAAGCTGGGCCATGACACTCCCTGAACCCCAGGGAACTGAAACACCTTGCCAAGTATTCCCCCTCCCCATCCTGAAGGTCATTCCTCGGGCTGGCTTCACTGTTGGAGCAGTCTCTCTTCAAGCCAAGGGGTTCCAAACCCATCTGGACGTGGGTGTGCATCTGCAACAGCTGACCTAAAAATCTCTGCTGCAGGATTCAGCCAGGGGTGTGCAGTGGGAGCTCACCGGTGTTGGGTTCTGCCAGGGAAAAGGGATTTGAGCGTCATTCCCCATCACTGCCTCTTGCAGAGTGCCCCGGGCAGCTCCCAGTGCCAGCTGGTGGGATAAGGATGCTCACTGAGCCTCTTGCCTGCGCCTCAGGCAGGCTTTCACCCTGTGTCCCTCTTCCAACCCTGGCAGGGCTCCATTGTGGTGGGGATTGACTATGACTGCCGGGAGAAGATGATCTATTGGACTGATGTAGCCGGCCGGACCATAAGTCGGGCGAGTCTGGAGCCAGGTGCTGAGCCGGAGACCGTGATCAACTCAGGTGTGCTCCCATCACCAGTGACACCTGCCCAATGCCACAGCAGCAGGTCCAGGCCAGGCTGTGCCCACCGCAGCTCTGGGACTGTCCTGCTTTGGGGTCCTCCGTCCCCACGCTCGCATCCCTTGGCTTTGGGTCTGGCAGGTTGGGGCACCATGATCTGACCAGGAGCAGCACATCCCCAGCCGCTGACCATGTCCATCCCTCTGGCAGGGCTCATCAGTCCCGAGGGGCTGGCAGTGGACCACCTGCGCCGAGCCATGTTCTGGACCGACAGCGGCCTGGATAAGATCGAGAGAGCCCGGCTGGATGGCTCTGAGCGGCAGGTGCTCTTCGACACTGAGCTTGTGAACCCTCGGGCCATCGCAGTGGACCCTGTCCGAGGGTGAGCAGCAGCGTTTCCGCAGGGATTTGCATGCAGGGCTTTGCAAGGTGCAAAAATCAGACACACACAGTGGTGCCAAGGCCCCATCCTGACCCTGGGAGCAGCTCTCCTACATTGTACACCCTGTAGGAGGGATTGGCTCTCTTCCCCAACCCCTCTTTTATTTAGTAATTCAGGATTTGGCTAAACCTGCTGTTTCAGTGTCAGGATGTACGTTATTTTTAAAAGCTTTGAAACACGCCTGGCGTTCGAAAACACAAGCTGTGCCTCCAGGGTGCTGCTGCAATACAAAATGTGCTACTCCTAAGACTCGCCCTCATCTAGGAGCTACAGTTTGGGTTGTAAACATGTTTGAGATCATTCTGGTTTTCTTCTAGAGATTCTTCAAATCCAATAAAGATTTATTTCAGGCACTGTTAAGGGGAAAAACCAGGCCTCTCTCTTGACAAAAACCAGTAACAAAGCAAAAGCCAATGATCTTCTACCACTCCTAACTGTGGTGTGTCCTGTTTGTTCATTATATAATTATTTCCCCAGCAATCTTTACTGGACGGACTGGAATCGTGAAGCACCCAAAATTGAAACTTCCACTGTCAGTGGAGCCAGCAGGAGGGTCCTGGTGAATAAGGACATCGGCTTGCCCAACGGCCTGACGTTCGACCCCTTCTCCAAGCTGCTCTGTTGGGCAGATGCAGGTAACTTCACTGAGGACGGATCACGCTACGACACACTAAGCCTCGAGGGGAAAAACAGTGATGTCTATCTTTAGTCCCTTGCTGCCTGTGGGCTTCTCTGCCCCTGTCCCCTATCCTGCCCCAAAGGACTTGGTGTGATGGGGTTGAGTGGGCTCACAGCGTGAGTTGCTTCTACATCCTGAGGCTCTGTTTCAAAATCTAGTGAATACAAAGAACATATGGGGGGGGGGGGTTGGGTTGTGGCCTGGTAACTTGTCTTGTGTTTAAAAAGGAACGAAGCACCTGGAGTGCATATCGCCCGATGGCACAGGCCGGCGCATCATACAGAACAACCTCAACTACCCCTTCAGCATCATCAGTTACGCCAATCACTTCTACCACACAGACTGGAGACGGTAAGGGAAGAAAACCTGCTCCCTCCCACAGCCAGGAATGCTCAGCTAACAGTTCCTAGGGATCCGCTCCCCAAAGTGGCTGGGACCCAGCCTCCACCGCTCTCTGCTGCGTCCTGCTAGTGAGCAGCTTGGAGCTACAGGGGGGAAAACAAACACTGTCCCCAGTCCGCTCCCTGGTCCTGAGTCCCAGAACCTCACCAGAGCACTCTCTTGGGTCTCCTGCAGCGCCACACTCAGCAATGCCTGCTTGTAAATCTCAGTGCAGAACAGTTGTTTAGAAACAACCCCAGCTTCCTGGGAGGGACAGAAATAGTGGCTGGTTTTGGTTTTTTTAAATAAAACTTGGTGCAAGTTTCTAAATCTAGATTAATTCAAATAAAAGATTCTGTCCTCAGTTGTTCCCTCTCCCCCACCACCCAAGGCCCTTGGCATCAGGAACTTGCCTCTATTCCCACTCCAGCTGGAAGCTCTCAAAACTTCAAATTTTAGCAGATTACTAGCAGCACTTAAGGACTTGCCATGCTTGGAGGAGACTCTCAGGGAGATAATCTCTCCTTGGAAGGCTGTTTCTGTGACTCTGCATCATCAAAGAGAAATGCACTGAATGAGCTGGACATAGATTTTACGGGGCAAATTTCTTTCCACTTGTTCTGCAGGTGTTCCAAGCAGTCTTTTTAGCTGCCTCTGTTCTTAAATGCATGCAGATGGGGGAAAAAAAAACCCCTCAAGTTTCATAGGTAAGTAAAGCACTTCTCCCTCTTTTATCACCAGGGATGGTGTGATAGCTATTGATAAAGACACCGGCTCCTTTACCGATGAGTATCTTCCAGAGCAGCGATCACACCTCTATGGAATAACTGCAGTTTATCCCTACTGCCCTGGAGGTAAAACACACACCCCCACCCACCCCCTCTGGCTTGTCTGACAGCTGCTCAACATACTAAAGATATCCATTTCTCTCTGCAGCAAGGAAATAGTAACTGCTATTTCAAGAAAAACAACTTTGCCCCCAAAAGAACTTCAGACCCAGAAAACACTCGCTGCATGCAACCAAGGAGGGGGGAAAAGCCCTTAACCAAGGTCAATGAAGCAACCTACTTCCCTGCTAAAGATTATCAAGTATTTTTGGAAGTTATACCTCAAGTCTTTACTACTGTATTTTTTTTAGAAATTACAAAACATTGATCTATTAAAAAAAAAAAATGGTCCTATGAATCTTAAGACCATTACTCTAACTCTTGCTTATGCAAGCAAATTTAAAGTATAGCTTTCTTATTCAAATGTTTTATTTTATTGGAAGAAGAATGGATTAATTTTTAGTAGTTTTGACAATCTGACCAACAGGTCCTTTTATCCAAAAAATAAGTGCCTATGGGGAGCTTCGGATGCAGTATATTGCTGGGTCTAAGTAACTTGCAGCCCTGAAGACAGAGACTGTGTGTGCAGAAGAGTGTACGTGATATGGCAAAGGCATTGAATTTTTTCCAGAAGAGAACTCTGTATTTTCACCAACTGCCTCAATGCATGTCTTTTAGTATTTATATTAGAAGAATATGCTAGAATTGATCTGTTCATGCTTGTTGGGTCTTCTAAGTGCCTTCATAGACCTACCCAATGGAGACCAATACATGTTCAGAAATACCATTTACGTTGTAATGCTTCACTTTTTTCTAGGTTACTTCAATAATTGAATAAAATGGTTGTTTTAAGTTTCCCTTTGGATTTAGTTTTTAAATATTTCAGTTGTAGGGCAGACCATGGAAAAGCAACAAGCAAGCCAGGAGTGAGCTGTTCATATGACAGGACCTCAGCAAAAGAGGAATCGTCAGACTTTATGTAACACTCCCCTCTGATCACAAAGCCAAACACAATGAAAAACTTATTTGCCAACTGAGAGCTAATCAGAACAATTTGTCTATTTTTCCCAACCTTGTTTATTTAAAGAAAAATGATAATTCATTAGAAGTCAGAATTCAATTTCCTGTTTTCTTTCAAAACAGTGAAATAATACCATCTCAAACTGCATGCCAGAGTTGTGGAGTTGTATCTAGTTCCTAATTGTACTAAGTACACAACAGACTAAAAGATTTTATCTGTTCATCTCCCAACTTTCCCCAGTCTGTGGTCCGTCTTGGGATCAGCAATAATCGCCTGAACTGCTACAATCGCTTCATTAATTTTTGTTTGCAGCTCTCGGAGCTCCTCTATATGCAGCAGACGGAGAATTTGGGCAGCTTCATTGAGAACAGCATCTGGGTGAGTTGTAGAAAGAGAAGTCGTATCAATCATTGTCATCTGACAAAGGTCTTAAGAAAAGCTAGATCTAAGTTAATGCTCTGCACTCGCGGTTTTCATACTTGAAAAAGGAAACAGCTTTCCCTGCTGCAGCCAGACTAGTGGAGTCCCAGGTCATCTGGGTATTGCTTACAATATAATCGACCCAGTCACAGCAACGATTAGATTTTAGGTAAATCATGCAGCTAAAACACGAGGAAGCAGCACAGAGGTCCTCTGCCGGTAAAAGCAAGATTTGCAAGACAACAGTAGCGAGGTGCATTCCCTCTGCTTGCAAACGTGGCTGCCATTAAAAGCCGTTATTTAAACATTACTCTGAAACAACATATTCCACAGCTAAGATTTATGCTTTTCTGTTCCAAAACAGAATGCTCAAGAGTGCTCTCTTGCTGGGAGGGAGCAATTTTTTCCACTACAGGCTTTTTACTGTACACATTAGCCACACATTTGACAGTAATATACTTTGTCAAAGGCAAACATCTCTATTTAAAAGTAACATTAAGATAACTGCTTACCTCCTGTGTCAAAACCAAGAATGTGCTTTTCTAAAGCAACAGGCAAACCCTTTCAAAAGAAAAAGCATGTTCAAATATGATTAGAAATGTCATTTTGCATGTTTGGAAAATGAAAATCAAGTACTACAGCAGGTAACTGGAGGAGAGACACCTGAGTTTTGCTTATATAGACACGTGTGACATCTTCAAGAAGTCACCATGCATAGTTACACACAAGTGCCTTTGTGTCCTGAAACATCAGACCCAGAGTATTAATAAAGAAAAATCTCCATGCTGAATAATCCCCCTACTTGTCAAGCGAGCCCCATTGGATACACACTGCCCACATTCAGTCCTTAAAAGGCTAACAGCACTGCGAGAGAACGCCCAGTCCAGCAGCATCGCTACCCAGACAAACAGAAAGCAGCACAAACTAGGCTTTCTTCAAAACTGCCTTTCAACAGCTGCCAGTTTTCAAAGCACTGGCTGATTTGAGAGTTGTAAAAATTCTCCGTAACCAAGTTTCTCAAGCACTGAACTTGCGGCCTCCATCAACATCCCCAGAAGCATTTTTCTCCAGTATTAAGTTTAGGAATAAAGCTAAACATTCAATTTTCTAAACACTTGCTCTATTACGACAGTACAAGGAAAAGTTTTATTAGTGGTCATTTATAAGCACTGATCTCTTGCCTTTACCCTCTCGACCTGTGGAGGAGCAGTCATGCTAAACAATCACTCATCATTTTTCAACATGCACATAAAATTAGGTTTAAGCAATGTAAATGTTAGAATTTGCTTTTACTACCTCTAACTTTTTTCAATGTTTGCCTTGGCACATTTGCCAAACGCCTTGCATTTGGCACGATGAGAACATTCAAGTTCAATAGCATTAGTTACTATGATGATGGGGTTGTAAGACTTCTAAACAGTGAGGATTTCTTTTAAATGCTTATATATTAGGTAAAAAAGAATTTCTGAGTTGATCAAAACACACACCAAATACAAAATGGTGACTAACACGAGAGTTACCCCATTTTCAAAAAGTGGTTCTTTTCCATGGCCTTTACAATAAAATGGCTGTTCAACTGCAATCTTAAAGATACAACTCCACTGTTAAAATCTAATCTTTTGTTGGTAAGGATGCCACTAATGCTACTTCAAACAGCTTCTAGCAATATTAGACTTCATATATACACTTTTTAAGAAATCAGGTTTATACTTAAGGCTACAATTGCTCATTGCCACCCTAGTTAGTATGTTCCGAGCCACACGAGCAGCAAAACCGATTCAGTCGGTTCTTTGAATTCCCCAGGGCCACTGCAGGTACCTTCAATGCTGAGTGACCACAGTGGCACCTTCAGGGGTGGCCTTTTGAGGCTACACCGTGGTAGCGGAGCATTACTTACCCTGCCTTCCTCCCACCCCCCCGCACATTAGCTCCTTTTTGGCCGGTGGAAGTTGTCTTTGACAGCAGTAGACTGGCCTTCGCTAAGCCCCACAGCAGTGGTCTCATAGCAGGTGCTGAGCTCTACAGGCACCCACTGCTGCTACAACTACAATTTGCGCAGCAGCATCAAACAGGGAGAGAAATGAAGAGCACCTTTAAAATTTGTAACTATACAGACTATTTCATTTCACAGCCTCATTAATTTAAAAACGCTGCACAAAACACTTGCAATGGGCCTGACCACTGCAGCCACCTCCCCAGTAACTGGAAGTGTGAACCAGAAAACTAGATTCCCTGGGAGTAGGAGGAAAAAAAAGATTTCAGAGAAGGGGTGAAAATGTATCCACTTTGTTGTGCCTTCAAATATGGTCTAGGTATAGCCTTCAGGAGCATCCTTAAAGCAATCCCGAAAGGCATTTGTTGTAACCAATCCTACCTAGGATACACTTAGCAGGCAAGGAAAGCTCAGGACAGCCTACAAGTCTGATATAAAACTGAATCCTGCCTTGACATCCACTACACTGAAATAACAGCCAGTCAAAATACAATCTAAAACCAAAAAAACCCAGTGTCATGTCTCATCTTGAAAACCACATCTTGACAACCCAACAAGATAAATCTCATTTTATTTGGTACATTTAAACCACAAACATAGCAGCATTAAGTCTCCTCAGCATTGTCCTCATACATATCTTTCAGTCAGAGAACACTTTTGTATCTATTTTATCTTTTCCCCACTCCAACTCGATATTGCCAAGAATGTAGCTCATGACGTTTTGTATGTTAAGTCATCTGCCATGCAGCAGTCAGACATTTATAACCTGTTTCCAGGGACAAGGCTTAACATACACAGTGTCACTGCCGAGTATTTTGGCCATTAGCAAGACAGCCAAAATCAGGGACAGAGGTTTATTCCTTGTCCTCTCCTTCTATCCTGCACCCTAGCAATCACCTCTCCTTTTAAGGTATTTTCCTCATTTATCTGGTACATTATGATGTTGACAATTGCTACTGGCACAGAAAATTGTTTTCCTGCCTCCCATCTCCTGCCTTTTCTCTACCTCACTTGAAATTTAGCATTCCTAATGAGAATACACTCCCAGTGACATATATCATATTCAGTGACACCTCAACTTAAGATCTGACAATGTTTTGAAGACCTATCAAATATGAACAATTTGTTGTGAAAAAAAATCCACTGTTCCTCAAAGAAGCCAGTTCTGCCAAACACACAGAAAATCTCATTTTGATCCCCACGTCAGCTATGCAGCTACGTAAACAACTAAAAGCATCTTTTTATTAACATTAGTTATAGAACCTAAAATGAATACAGCAGTCTCAGCTGCTTCATATTTTCCTGCTTTTAATGGTTTTATGGATATACAAGACCAAAGCTTTGATTTATTGTTCCACACTTCTGGCAGTTACCACACTGCAACTCAGAGCACCTGCTATTACCACTTAGTAAACACCGTAATCACTGTTATGATAATAAAGCAAGCATGGACTGTTCTGAGCAGCTGCCAGAACAGGTAAAGGGACTTCAGCTCTTTGACCAGATCCAGTCTTTGACCAGATTTAGCAGGGACAATTCTAAACATACACCTGCAGGGCAGGAGAGGCTGCCTTCCCTGGCTACGCCCAAGTCCCGATGCCAGCAACTGCTGTGCCAGATGCCAGAGAGAAGAGCTGGAGAACTGGGATGTTTAAGAAACTACAATCTGAAAAACCACAGTCATCCCCTGGAATGTCTTACAGACAGCCAGCTTGTGGTCAGAAAATAATTCTGCAAGATCTGAGGTTTCAGTGCAGAAGTTTCCTTCACCACCTCTTTTTGGGGAAGGGAGGAGTTGGATGTCCAGCACCCCATTCTCAAACACACACCAGGTGTAGATACAAAACAAAACACTCCATACAATAAATGTTTCAACCTGTTCACACAACCAATACTGCTGATTCCAAGGAAAAGCCAAGTCATACATTTCTTCTCATACTGTAGGCTTGCTGCACTGAACAGTAAGGGTAATCCTCTAGCAAATAACTAATGGAAACAGCTGTTTACATGATATATCATACAGGTATATATATTTGTACTCAACTGAAACAAAGAGAGCTTTGTATTACTACTCTCCATAACCCTTCTGGGTCTTTTACAATCAGGATGGTGAAGATAAAGCATGTTTCCACCACCCTCCTAAACAAAGTGTTTAAACAAACCAGTTTTGACTGAGATGGCAGACATTTACATCTACACCACTTTACTCGATACGGAATAATTAAAACTAGACTCATGCAGTGTATATACAAACCTCCTTGGACTGACTGGCCTTTGCTATGGCATCCTGTGTCAAGCGCTCTTGAACCAAAATGCGAATTGCCTAGGAAAAAATTTAAGATGTGAGATTAATTAATTTACGTCTTGATGCATTTCTCAGCAATTCCAAGGAGGCAACATTATAACCTGGCATAACCTCAAACCCACAGTTTTGTGCAAGACTTCTTGGAAAACTCTTTCAGACCTTAAGCCTTTTCAAACAGCACTCTTCTTTGCAAGTAGTATCTTACACAGGTGTAGTCTCTTTGGCTGTGGCTTAACCAGAAGCGACTATTACACTATTAATTTCAGTCACTATTGGGCCAGGAACCACAAATACTAGGAACAGTCAAGAAAGCTTGCAATTTTTAGCCTGGAGAAAAGGAGGCTGAGAGGAGACCTTATCGCTCTCTACAGCTACTTGAAAGGAGGCTGCAGAGAGGTGGAGGTCAGTCTCTTTTCCCAAGTAATAAGGGATAGGACAAGAAATGGCCTCAAGTTGCACCACGGGATGTTGGGGAAAAAAAAGTCTTCACCAGAAGGGTTGTCAAGCACTGGCACAGGCTGCCCAGGGAAGTGGCGGAGTCAGCATCCCTGGAGGTATTTAGAAGACATGTAGATGTGGCACTTAGGGACATGGTTTAGTGGTGGGCTTTATGATCTTAAAGGTCTTTTCCAACCTCAATGATTCTGTGATTCCAGAACAAGCTGATCACGATCCCAAAGCAGCAGCACCATTATTTTTCTGAGATCACACACCTTTAATGCTGCAGCAATACAGCTTCTTCAGGAAGGAAATCCTGTTAGCGGCACCTTTTAGTAGGTGCTGAACCATCTTCAACATGCAGAGAAACCTAGGGCAGGACTACCCACCCAGATTTTAAAAAGACTGAGAGCAGAAAGGGATTATTTTTAGACACAGGAACAGCCTTGATTTTAACAATCCTGCTGCTCATCTGTTTTTACTGGCTCCAGTACACAGCATGAAATCATATCGGAGTGATCAGTTACCGATACCTACAGCTGTAAATGCCTCTAAAAATAGCTGAAGGAATGCCATGCAGGCAGACTTCTACCAGAAAGAACTGGGTCTGTCAAACACATTCCTCAGACTTCCCCTGATGAGTAGCCAAATGTGACAGAAGCAGTCTTACTGCTTCTATTTCTCCCCCAAGATTTCTCCCAGTTTTGGTCATGATGAAAGTTGAAATGACACTAGAAAGTTGCCACTGAATACTTCTCTAGAAATCTTTCTAACTGAAAGGAGTAACCTGGACAAAACAGTCATTTGATGAGGAGTTTAATTTTAAATTCCAACAGTGAAACCAGACCTTGTATAAGAGAATTTTGAGTGCCTTTTGCATTAGAAAAAGGATATCCAACTGTGTTACACAGATGGTTTCTGATCAACTTGCCAGATTTAAATTAATAAAATGGGACTCCAAATATCTCTCTGCTCACTCTGGCCAGATGTCTGTGGCACACTTGCACCCTTTGGCCTTCTCTAAGCATCTACTCGTGAGTGCCCGAACTGGAAAGGGATCATAAATTCTCTGCATGCACACTGCAAACCGGCTTACTGTGGTGTAGAATTAAGAGTTTCACTGACACATTCTAGCACCATCAAACCCTGAAAACTAGCAGTGCTGCTGTTCATGTACCATAAACTGCAATTGCAGGAATCTGTTCTCACTGTAATTAAAAGCAAGAAAGCTCAGGCTGGTGGTTTTGTCCAGCCACCTCCGTCTGAAAAAAAGAGAGACTAGAAAGAAATGTAGAAATCATGACAAATTTAAATACATTTATGCAGAAAACACATTCTGCTGTCTTCAGAGTTGCTAGTACCAACTGAGATGAACTCAGACACAGGTGTTCTAGACTCAAGACAATCCTACAAGACCATCTGAAGGAACTCTGTCTAATAAGCACTGAGCTCATGCTGCAGATCCTCCAATGACCATTCACAGAGT
Source organism: Falco punctatus (assembly GCF_963210335.1). Lineage (NCBI taxonomy): Eukaryota > Metazoa > Chordata > Aves > Falconiformes > Falconidae > Falco > Falco punctatus. Next base: position 38,108,629 of record NC_137587.1, on the reverse strand, counting down.
CTCCTCTCTCTATGAGATATCCCTTTTCATTGATTTTTGTACAGTTTTCGGGGTTTTTTTTGGTAGAGGTTTGACATATGAGAACTCCATCTCTCTCAAAAGGTTGATGAAGGGTTCAAAGGCTATTTTGGCAAAGTGAAGGAGGACACCATACTGGAGAGAATGAGAAAGTGGTTGATGGCAAAACTGCAGGCTGTCACTTTCTTACGAAACAGTATCATGCTAACCTGGTACAAGTATACCTGTTATAGACTTACATACACTATATAAAACTTCAATGCCCACGGCATTTAGTTTCTCCAAAATAAGTTTAGCAAATGTCACAGCTACTGAACAGACCTTATTGGTTTTTTTCAGTGAAATGAGTTTATTGTGGTACCAAACAAAACTAAGCTTATTTCCATATTATGACATGATCAAGTAGGAACTAAGGATTGCTACAGTCTCAGCACATACAGTACATGTTCAAACCAAAGTTTAGAGAGAATTACAGAGTTAGATCACTAAGTCACAGATTTTCTCAAAGTCATAAAAAAGATGCTTTAGAAAATGAATTAGCCTGCATTTAAAAGCCATGACTAGTTGTCAAGACTAAAACTCAGTAATGACAAGGGGTAAACAGTTTATAGGACCAAAAGGCGGAGGAAGCTTTTAACTGTGGCTCCTCCTTAGGATGCCTGTTTTAAAACATCCTTTGTATCACTTAGCCTCTGTGTTTTCAAGTTTTGCTTAATTTCTAGCACAGGAACACAATCTTCTCCTTTAAGTGTGCTCCTCAACACTTCTGAAGCTCACTAAAAACACATAAAGTAGTACTTTAGCTAACTCAGAACACCTCAAATCCTGAACAACAGTTCTTAGTGTTGGAACCCCAGGAACTCAGCTACAATTGAACTGCTTACCACAATAATTATTCCTGCATTCATATCCATGATTTATACTCTGTGTTCTTATCTGCTTGAAAAGGCACATACAGGATGAGTTTTACTTTATATCTGTGCCTAAGAAATCACAGTTATCAGTAACTCTGCACCACAAGCTATTACACACATACCAGCCACTGGGGAAAAGAGAAGAGGTCTGAAAATTGTGCAACTCACCTTAAGCATCACCAAGTAATCATCATGTCGCTGAATTTGAAGCAGATTAGCTAAAGCCATCACTCCAGCCTTGAAGTCAGGATTATTCACTGCAAAAATAATCATCATAATTAAAAATACGTGCCAGTTTAAGTGGCTTCAAAAAGACAGAATTGGCTTCCTGACTCCACAGTGTCAGTCTGCTCTCAAGGACAGGCAAGACCATGGATAAACAGCTGAGAGCAACCACTTTGTCTGGCTACAAAGCAAACTGTGCACTAGGCTTTGTAACCAGGTTGCAGAACACCATCTGAGCACAAATAGCATTGTTTTCAATGCCAAATTGCATTGCATATGCTCTAGCACACAGGAAACCTGTGTTAAGTCTTTGAAAATAAAGCCAATTACATGTAGGTATTCTCTTTTATATACCTTTCTATCACTGCAGAGCAGAACTGTGCCTGCTGGGTGAGGGCAGGGCCAATTCCTATCTGTCTTTTTGCAGGAGGAGCAATGGGAGAAGAACTGGGGGATTTAGGGCTAATTTTAGCAACTGTTTTCCACCACTTCCATTGTGGATGTGCCTAGCAGTCAGAAAAATTAAAATTATTGTGAGAGGTACAGCTGGGGAAGACCAAGCCAATGTGTAATACCTGACAGTATTGAAGTAAACAGTCTGCCATCATGTTTCCTTAGGCTTCTTTTTTAAAAAAAAGATATGTTAGAGTCCATAGTCAAGAGGTATCTTGCTATTCAAGCCTAACCCAGAGTAAGCACTCATGTTTTATAGAGCTCTCCGCAAAGCTGTTAATGTAAACACCCTTCAGCTCCTTCCTCACTACCTGATAAGAGCCCTTCCAGCTTCTATCTGATCAAGTCTCCGGGCACCTCATTCTGCTGAGAAAGATTCTCCCCTCTGCCCTTCCCCTTTTGCCCCCACAGAAGCAGCCCACATCAGTGCACATCCAGTCACCTGGGATTCACATGGAACAGTTCCTCTTTCCTTTAGTAGGAATGCAAACAAGTGCAAACTCACGGTAACTCTGAAAACACTGTTCACAGAGAGGCAGTTTCAGCTAGCAGCAAAAGAATATATGCCTCTGCATTCCTAAAGCTTTAAACAGGGCTTTAAAAAGTTGTACGTATCACAGTATTGTAACAACTTACAAATCTGAAGAACATGCAGGCCATGGAACACATTCACGTGTGACAGATCCATACAGTAGGCTGCTGCACACTTACCATCCAAGTTAATCAGCGGTTCTGCATTTTTTGCTGTATTATCAGTATTTTTAGCACCATCAGGGGTAGAGTCCTTATACTTATCAGCTGTTAAATTAAGAAGCAAACATGAACACCATTAGAGCTAATGACAAAAATAACTAATTAAAAGTTTAGTGCCAAGCTGTAGTTTGCTATAGCTGTATTTTTGGAGCGTGGTAATTGGCCAAGAGCCTTCTGGGCTTTTATGCTCATGGTTTGGAGCTCCTCAAGCACCCCAAAGGCTGCAATTCCAGTGAGCTACCCTAACAGCTCCCATCTGCAGAGAGCTATCCAAGAGCAGCATCAGAGCATGCTCCACACTTATGTAGGGCATTATGCTCTTGATTAAGGCTTTTCCTACAGTCTTCATCCCAGAAGGCTGAACAAGCTGCAGCTTACTTACATAATCCACCAGTTCAACTAGCATTGGCCCTCTGCCTCAATCAGCAGTGTATGTAAGGCTCAAGAACTACAGACTGAAGTTGGTCGTGATCAGCAAGTAAAACATTTCCAGTAAAGGCTTTGTTTTATAGACTGTAGCATTCATCTATGACCCACACAGGGTTTTCAAGCTTTTTGAGGATGGGACCTCCTGGCTCCTCCATCTTCATTTAACCCTGAGTCACAGGCAGCTCACTTTCTCCATCGTGAGGGACTGAGATCCAGTTCTACAGATTGTAGGTATTTATATCCCATCCCTAGTCTGAGGCAGAGCTCAGCCCTGCAGGAATTAAATGTAACAGAAAACCATACTTTGGCTATTATTATGTTTGCCACCAGTAATTACATTTGTATTTGCACTCTCACAATAAAGATATGAAACTGCTACTGACTGTCAAGATTTAACTTTTTCAACTTTTTCATAACCTTGCCCTGGTTCCCAAGAGTTCCGGATCTACTCCCTGTAAAACAAGGGTCAAGTAAACGTACTGCTAAAGAAAATGCATTTAATACACTTTAGAGTAAGTTTTTTCTGGATTTTTCTATATCCAGAAATAAAGTAATAAACGCAAGTATGCTACTGTGCTGTCCCAAGGGAGCTGAAGAGAAACAGTTCACATCTGAGTGTGGCACAAAACCAAGCAAGTGAAATTATATTTTTATTTTTAAAGACAATAATATATAATCTTGACATTGTCTTAATTTGACAAGTACTTCATAGAATTAAATAGAAAAACATTTCCCTATCATTATGAAAGATAGATTAAGTTCACACATACCGTTATCTCCATACTCGAGCCTAACTGCTAAGCCGAGAAGCCAGTCCACTGTTTCTTGTCGTTCTTGTATTTTGAAAGGACAGTTTACATCTTTCATATACTGAGTAGAGAGAAAACAGATATTAACGATCTGTATGAATCAGCTAGGAGCACAAAACTGTTTTGTGAACAGTCACTTCCCACAGACCTTACAGTTGTTAGAAGATAGTTATTAACAAGAAGCATCATTGTGAAATGTCCTGCTGCGGCATCAGATCCATTTTAGACTGCTTCAATCCACCGTTAACTCAAGTCTGCCATTTAGTAATGGCACCCGCTTTTTGATGAATGTTACTCATGTTAATTGTGAGACTGCAACCAGATAAACCAAAATACCCCTTTTCTTTGCTCTCTGTTCATCTTAGACAGTAAGCGAAGGCAAGGGGAAGGACAGAAAACAAATTACAGCAAAAACTTTCTATTTAAAGCAGGAAGGAGGAATGATGCTACCTAAGGCTTTCACGATAGTGGTACCAGAGGATTCTGAGGGGCAGCAGAAGTAATTTTCCCTTTCCTAGGGACTCTGTTTAATAAGAGAGGACAAAATGTGGCTGGGACAATGTCTCTGCTCTTCTGAAGCCAGAACACCAGACCCAACCTGCTGCCAAGACTCACAAAGTCCAGGACGTAGTGACATCCTGCTATGCCCCTTTGCTGGAGCGAGAGAAGTGTGACACAGCCTCTACTCCAGTAGCAGCATAGAGGGAAAGGGCACAGGGGCCTGAGAGCACTAGCAGGCAGGGATCCCCTGGCAGGCACACAGAGGAGGACAGCCTGGCCCAGCCAAGAAAGATACTACCAATACCCCAACAGTAACAGCTGCCAATAATTTTAATAGCATGCACATTTATGTATGTGATATCAGAATACTTTAGATTCCCTCCTGCAAAACGTGACCGCTGCAACTCCAATCCTCCTGTGCAGTGAGCAAGGCAGGCGGTTCCAAGGGAAAAAAAAAAAAAAAGGCAAGATGAACAGGCACTGAGTATTACATAGCAGCATTTTCAGCTCCTTGCAGGGCGGTTTTGAGAGAAAGGAAATGGGAACCAAGAGGGAAAGCTCAACAGCCATGTGATGACTCAAAACACTCACAAGCACACACACAAATCACTCACAAAATAATGGCTGCTTGCCAGGCTTTGCGATAGCAGTGAAAAAAACATCTGTCTGAAGTAATATGAGGTGCAGAGATGAGCTGCAGTAGCTTTCTTCCACATGCCTGCAAAGCCTGTGAGTACATTAGCCTCATCTATTTTCCTTTTGGTACATTAAGAATCATTAATGCAGAAAGCTGTTTATTTGTAGTCAATCTTCCTTCTACTTCAAGAGCTGAAATCAAATCAGGCAAAAAACATGAGGATTGATAGCCCACCTACTGGAAAAACAAAGCTGAGTGAAAGTTATGTACAAAGAGTCTACCTAAAGACCTTGTAACTCCTACAGTTTGGCTTCAATAATACATTTAAACACCTGGAAATGTAAAAGTTCAGACAGGACAAATATTCAGAGTAATTTATATTCAACCACCACAGCAGCTGTTAATCATCACTTCCATTGTTGTCTGAAACAATGAAATACCTTTTCAAATGATTTGGGCCAGTCATCGCTGTGTATATTTCTTAAATTCCCTCGGTCTTCAATCTTGTAATGTCTGATTTTCTGGTCTTCGAGCCAGACAATAAAATTTCTGAATTCCGTTTCATCTGTTGGGAGAAGTAAACAAAGAAAGAATCAACAAATATCTTCAAGGGCAAAACCAAGCCCTTAAGTTTTGATCCAATTCATACAAGCAAATACTGAGGCTCCTGAGTGCTTTCATAGTTTACCATAAAAAAAGATATATCTAACACTAAAATCACATACTCCAGGATAACATCTGACAAAAACTGAGCACTGCGTGTTTTTCATTTTTCAACTCACACCAAACTGGCTATGGTTGACTGATTAAAAGGCATCAGCCAACGGACTGTTGTTATTGGGAATACAGTTATTAAGCAAAGAGGGAAGGGTGAAACACTGATAGAGAAATTCAGTTCTGAAGACTGTTATCTGGACAAACACATTACATGGAGCAGTAACCCCCATCTCTTCCAAAGAGCAACACACAGCTCGTGACTATGCAAAGGCATTTTCTTCCTTCGCTGCTGACTCAACATCTCATTATTTGGGAGCTGGAATTCCACAATACAAAGACTGTGGTCCAAACAAAGATATTCATATCGGACAAAGCAATTAGCCCACACCTGCGTTTCAGTGACTGAACTCACTTCTGGACACAGCACATCACAGCTCTGGAGTAACATTAGCCTCTCAAAAATCAGCTGTGATATTTTGGCTTTGGATGAGGTTTAATATCTCAGGTTAATGAATTTAATATCCTCCTGCATCTCAGAGTGGGGTAAGCACATCATTTTTGCCCATCACTGACAAGAATGATACATTTGGCCCTCAAAAGTGTTTTTCAAGTGATGTAAGTCCCCTTCTTCCACCACAGGTGTTGTAAGAAGTAGAGATGTAGTCACAACACGCAAAGGAAAGCTTTCAGACCTTTTAGAAGTTCTACACTGACAAAATGAACCTTTAAGCAAAAAGAAATACTACCTATAAGGAATTTAAGACCTACAACAAAAAAGATGCCAGTAAACACATCTGTTGAGAAATAAGCAAGTCTACCAGAAGCACTGAAAGAAAAACAACCATTAAAAAGGATGAACTGAAGCTTACAATTTAATACACTGTATAAGTAAAATCTGTTACAGAGCCTTTTCAAGCAAGAAAAAAAGTTAAGCATTGCAAAAACCAAACATCAAGTATTGACAAGTATCAGTGCATCAAAAAATAGCTCTAATCATGTTACTAGACCACGCTTATTCCTCACGCTGCCTCTGCCTCGCTTCACGTACAGGACACCCCAGGCTCCAGTGCTAAAGGCAGACTCAGCCAGCAGCCGAGGGTGTTTTCTGTGGCATGAGTGACTCCTGTCCCTCACATTACATAAACCAAAACTCTTCACGGGAAGAGGCCAAGAACAGCAGCGACACTGTTTATCCCTGGATCACATCTCCACTTTTGCTCTGTTCTTACACAACGCCCCAAGAGCCACCAATGCCAAGCAAACCATGCACACCCGCTGCAATGCCGAGGGGTGTGTGTGTGTGTCCCAGTTTTCCCCGCCTAAGCTCGGGATTTCCCCTCAATACTGTGCTGCGGCTAAAGCGAGGAGCCCAGAGAGCTGCGCTAAGGCTCAGAGCCCAGCAGACCCTTCCGGCCCTAGGGAGGAGCGAGGGCGGGAGGTTCCCGAAGCGCTGAGGCGAGGGGACGGCAGCAGGGAGAACGAGCCGCACCGGCAGCCCCCGGCCTCGAAGAGGGGCCCTGGGGGGAGCCTGGGCCGCCAGTGTGCAAGGAGAGCGGTGGAAAGGCGAGGGGAGGGGAGGGGGAGAAGTTACGTTGCAGCGGCCCCACGGAGCCCCGCCGCAGCCCCTCACCCCTGCAGTTGAAGCCAGCCGGGTTGTGGTAGTCGAGCGCCGAGAGCTTGCGGCGGAACATGGTGCCGGTGCCGCCGCCTCCGCCGACGGCCGGGCCTAGCCGCTCGCCCCGCTCAGGCCGAGCCGACAGGCCGGACAGGAAGGAACGCCCCCTTCCCCGCTTCCTGCCCACCCATTGGCTAGCACGCTGAGCGGCAGCCCCCACAGCCACTGGAAAGACGGAGGGGGGTGCCGGGAAGGGAAGCGGCCCTACTTTATTGACACGACGACGGGCGGACAGTGACAGGGGCGGGGCCTGGCGCCGTGGCGGGGGGAGCTGGGGAGCACTGGGCTGGGCTGTGCTGTGCTGGGGAGCACTGGGCTGGGCTGGGCTGGGCTGGGCTGGGCTGGGCAGGGCAGGGCAGCGTTGCCTTGTACTGGGGAGTATCGGGAAACACTGGGCTGTAATGGGGAGCACTGGGGAGCATTGGGCTGTACTGGGGAGCGCTGGGCTGTACTGGGCTGTCCTGAGGAGCACTGCACTGAGCTGTACTGGGCAGCATTGCCTTGTACTAGGGAGTATTGGGAAACACTGGGCTTTAGTGGGGAGCACTGGGCAGCACTAGGGAGCATTGAGCTGTACTGGGGAATACTGAGCTGTACTGGGCAGCACTGGGGAGCTGTGCACTGAGCTGTACTGAGAAGCACTGGGGAACACTGAGCCATCCTGGGGAGCACTGGGCAGCCCTGCAGAGCACTGCACTGAGCTGTACTGGAGAGTACTGGGGCAGCACTGGGAAGCATTGAGCTGTACAGGGGGGACAATTGAGCTGTACTGGGGAGTGCTGCACTCTACTGGGGAGCACTGCATTGAGCTGTACTGGGCAGCATTCCGTTGTACTAGGGAGCACTGGAGTGACACTGGGGAGCACGGGGCAACACTGGGGAGCACTGCACTGTACTGGGGAGCACTGAGACATACTGGGAAGCACTGGGGCAGCCCCACAGCACTGCCCAGAGCTACCTGGGGGCTGGGTGACACAGGGGCCCCATGGCTTTCTGCCCCCCCATATCTGCCCCACAGCCACCCCGGCACCACCTGAGGGGCAGAATGCCCCTGGGGGGTCCCGCTGGGCCGGGCCACCTCCCCCCAGCTCCTGGGAACACTGCGGGGGCTCCGGGGCCAGCCCCTGGGCCCCCCATGAGCAGTGCTGGGTGGGGGGGCACTGCTGCCCTGGGGGCATTTCTGGAGGCAGGTGGGGCCATGCCCCGGGCCCCTGGCTGTGGGGGCCATGGGCAGTGGGGGGGCTTTGCTGTCAGCTTTGCTGGGGGGGGGGGATTCCACCCTTATTCACCCTTATTTTGAACACAGCACTGCTGCAGCACAGGGGCCACGTCCCTGATGAAATTAAACAAGAGCAGAACCGACCTTTCGGGGGGGGAGGGGAACCCCCCCCATTCAAGAAGGGGCACTTGTTTTCCCTTCTTGGCGCTCTTCAGAATTTAGAAACCTGCCCTTTTTATACTCTTCAGACCACAGGCAAATCGCTCCCGTTGCAGGCAGAGCCCCCCCATCCCGGCCGTGCTCCATCGTCCCCCCAGGCAGCAGCTGGGGGCTTTCTGGGCAGGGCACCTGCCTGCCCGCCGAGCCTGAGCCCCTCTCTGAGCCACATCCAGCTCATAATTAAACTGTTTTCCCTGCGAAAGCTGCTGCTGTTCATCGAGGTTTGCTCCCCAATATATTTCAGTCATCTCTGGAGGGGTTATGGCCAGGTCTCAGCTTGGGTGGCACCTTGCGGAAAGCTCGGTGGTGAGTGCCAGCCGGCCCGTTTGTGGTTTTTTTTGGGTGGTTTTGCCTGGAGAAGGTGATGAGCCCAGGGTGGGGAGTGAGACCACCCCCGTTCCCCCATCCCCGGCTCGGGTGGCACTTTGCAGACATGGTGCTGACAGCGCGATGAGAAGATGCAATATTCATCCTGACATTTCTCTCCGTGCCAGCCCTTCCCAGTGCTCCAGCTGGCAGCCACCGGCTGCGGCACTGCAATGGTGGGGTGTCGCGGGGCTGAGTCAACCCAACAAGCCCTGGCGGGGGGAACGGGGGGCTTCTGCTTCCCTTCCCCTTTAGGACTGTTCTCTCCCATTCAGCGTGATCTCCACGGGCTTGTTCCTGGAGCAGTTTAAGAGAGGGCAGGGTGCAGCTGGCAGGGAGCCAGCTCTGCCTCTGGCTTTCGCAGCCAGAGCCCATGAGCGCTTCGGCTCATCGCCAACACGCGTGTGAGCGGTGATGTGCGAGGGAGCATTAAAGGCACAAAGGCTTCGGCGTGGTTAAGAGCTTAGGGCAGAGTCCCCGGGGTGTGCAGCCATCTGAGGGCACGTGCCCACAGCCACATGAGTGTCGGTCACACTGTCCACCCCAGCAAGGGTGGCCAGCAGGCAGTGAAACCTCTGTGTAGGGGTTGGGGGGACAAATACAGAGCTGGTGGCTGGTGTGGTCCCTGCCAGAAGCAGGATGTGGCTCTCCACACTTCTTCTGCCTCCCCTGCCTTCATCACCCTCAGGCCAGCCCTTGCCCTTCCTAACCCATCCTGTTTCACCCCGGGTTTTGGAATCTTCCCCTTCCCAGGTGGATCTGACCTCCCCTGAAACATGCTACAAGTCCCCCAGGGCAAAGCCATCACCAGGAGCTGTGATGAGGGGTTGTGCTTCTCCTCTTCCCACTGCCTGCTGCAAATCTAACGTGCTTGTGTCTAACAAATGCAATTAGTGCAAATGGGTTTATTCTCATTAACGAGCCATACAGGGCCTCGCACCAACGTCAGGGTGGGCAGCAGTATAGCGTGCGGGGAGCAACATCTCGCCTACGCTTTCCCCGGGTGTTCCACACCTCCTCCGGCTTGGCAGATGCTGCTGGCTTGGCGGTGCCACTGCCGCTCCGGAGCTGAAGCCTGGGGAGGTGAGGATGAAACAGAGCAAGCCTTGGAAATGGAGGAGAGCCAGCGAGGTATGACAACAGCTGAGTGTCGCCTGGCTTGGCACACTGAGCAGGCAAGACATTGCAGGAGTGGCAGTTGGCTCGTTCCTTTGCAGTGGCACCGATGCTTTTCTTTTCAGCTGGCCCAACGGACACAGCCAGGGATGGGGAGCTGAGAGTTGAGCCTGCTGGTGCAGGAAAGTCAGGGCATGCTGCTGCTGTCTCCCTGGGGTGGGCAACATTTGCCAGTTGCTGAGATGCTCTTAACGTGTGCAGAAAACTTAAATAGCTATACAGCATCTGCACGAGGCTCAACGGAGGTGGGTTTCATTGCTGCCACCTTGCCCCAGAGATGATCTAAGACTAAGCAGCCCCAAACTGTGGCCAGCTGCTTAGCCAGGAAATCATTCATCTGTGAGGACCTATGAAATGGGAGTGAAAATTCAGGATGCGGTAAATTTGGTAGGAACAAAGCATCTTTCTGGAAAGCACCAGGGAAGGGAGGTGGGTGGGAGGGGGAGCCCATAGGATGCTTTGCTTTGCTGCATCCCAAGTGCAAGCTGGCCATGGGGCTGGGCTGCTCTCCTGCTCTGCATCACCCCTTCCCCAGCCTTCCACTGCAGCAAGGATGAGGCTCATACCCTCAGCCTCCCCAAAAGAGCCCCAGATGAGTCATTGCTGCTCTGGGCAGCAGGCTGGACCACAGTGGCCTGGATCCTGTGCTGGGCATGCTGGAGGTGGCACTGAGGAGAGCCTGGACTTGCTGCCAGGGGTGGGAGAAGGAAAGCGGGGGGAGAAGGGATGGACACAAAAGCCAGAGCTTTTAGGTTTCTCTCCATTTCTGAACAATGGTGATTTTGAGCAAGGAGCAATGTCCCACCTTGAACTAGCCCTATCCCTCCTGAGCTGGCTTCTCCTGTGGTAACAGAAAGCTGCAGCTCAGCAGGGGCTGATACCCAAGAGGTTTTGCACCGACAGGCACCAAATCTCCTGCCAGACCCCACGCCCCAGTGAGGAGACCCCCCAAACCCATTGGGAACAGGATCCAACCACAACCAGGATGGGAACTCACCTCCCCAGCGGCTGGCACATAGAGAGAATGATCTCCAAAAGCTTGAAACAAATCCAAAATTTTATTTCCAACGAATACACAGACCACGTGGGATGGGGATGCGCTACATCACAACGCCGACCTCCCCGCACTGGCTTTCGGTTACAGCCACCTCCTCCCCAAAAGCCTGGCAACAGCAGGTTGGCACCAGAGGGACAGACTTGCCCCGCCACCAGCAACCTTGGCAGAAAAAAAAAAAGTCCTTTTCCAGTACTCCAGATATTTTTCTTTAAAAGCCTGGGGGTAGAGTTGAATGTCATTTGATACCACGCTGGAAATACATCATCAGGATGGAGAGATGGCTGGTATTTTTGTTGCGGGGGGTGGGGGAAACGGTCTTGGCAGGTGATCTCTACTTGGCTAACAAGGGCGTATCTGTGTAAATACAAATACTGGGGTGAAACACCTGGCAGCACACCAATGTCAACACCATTACCAACATAAAATAAAGACCAGCAACGTAAAACACCTTCAATGAGTAGTTTAGGCTAATTCAAAATTCCTCCCCCCTTCCCCCCCGCCCCATACTCTTCATGCAGCTTTATTTCTTCATTTATTTATTAAGAATTCAAGTTGTAAAATATGCAAGTAGTTAAAAAAATTATTACAAACCACTTCATGACAGCATTTGAGAAGGGTTGGGGTGTAAGCCCCGGGTCAGACTGGCTACGCTTCACTCTCTGTGACGGTCAATCAGCATTAAAAAGAAAAGACAAACCCAGGACGGGGTATTTACACGTCTGCCTTGTAACACCAAGAGTGAAACCAGCTGTAGAGCAAATGACTTCATCCATCCTTCATCCTAAAGCTACGTGAGCTGTAGTAAAAAGATTGAAACGGGGCGGGGCGGGGGGTGAGGGGAGGCGCAAAAGCCACCATGGGAAGCCAGGGACCATCTAGGCTATTCGTGTCATATAAACATTCCCAGATGCCAAAAGTTTTGAGTCCAGTTTAAGAACAACTGGTCTTCTCTGTAGAAGACTAGAAAAAGAGTATGAAAAGGTAGAAAAATCAAAATGCACTTGTTACGGGCTAGAAAGATTCACCGAAAGGTACCTAAAGACTATTGCCCTCTTGAATCCACAGGGATTTTTAAGCTGATACCTGATTCAGAACTACAGTTTAGTGGGGTCACTGCAGACCCCAACCCCCCTATGTGATACCCACCTAACTTGGTTCGCAGATCCCCGAGTTATGATTCCCAAAGTTTCCCAGGAGTGTGGACGAGCAGGGAAAGCCAGGAGGTGTTCAGCAGTGGAAAGGAGAGGCAAGCCACGTCCGCAAAATTATTAACCTCAGGCGGACCCAAAAAAGGTGGCATGTGTCCCCCCAAAACGCTGATGGTGGATGAACTGGACCTGGGAATAATTCCCCAGCCTGACGCAGAGTTCAGGCTGCATGTAAACAGGGTATCAGGCACCTCCGTGAAGGGGTGGCCCCACGGCTCCCCACGCTGCTCCCCTGCCCCTACCTATTGTGGCAGGGTGGCAGCAGGAACAGGAGAGCTGATGGGTGCAGGAAGGGGCAGAAGCATTCTACCACAGGGCAGCATCCCACTGCGGGGCAGCATCCCATGGTAGTATAGCATCCTCCCATGGGGCAGCATCCCAGCCCAGCCCCAAGAGGAGGAGATGCTGCTGGGAAGCTGAAAGGGCAGGACACAGACCAAGCGAGGAGGGTAGAGGCACAGAGGTGTAGGAGAAGAGGAAAGACCCGGAAAGAAGTGGTCGACTTTGATTTTCAGATTTCTAGCTACCCTGTGACACCTGGGGCAAGGGCCACCCCGAGCCACCGTGCCTGGGGGGCTGGCACCTACCCTAACACAGGAGGTATTTCAAGCACGTCTAAGGCATCGCAGGAGTTGTCTTTGCTTTCAGAATCACCTTGGTTTCCTCCCTACAGCTTCTTCCACCAGCACGTGGTGTCAAACAATAGAAAAGAAAAGTCTGGAGCAGATGAACAGAGATAAACGTTCATGCACTACCACCGAACGTCGTCACAGGAGTATGAAGCACCAACCACAACACATGATTCACTTTTACTTGCAGAGCGAAGCTAACCATATACAAAATGTAAGAAAGTGGGGTTCACTAGAAACATGGAGCTGCCAGCACGTGGGGGGCAGGCAGGAGCTGCCGGCGTCCTTGCTAACCCACCGTGGGACTGCTCAACCCCTGTGCTACCCTACCGCCAGAAATTAAAAAGCACAAGACCGAACATTGAGTAACATCATAGTCATCTAACCTGTCGCTATATATCTGACAACTTAAATAAAAAATAGTATTTTGGAAAGAAACCAACAATATCATTCCAAGAAGGTTATACACATCCTTAGCAGTTACTTTGCTCAGCACAGCTCTGGTGCTTTAAATATGGAACAATTGAACAATTTTGTGAGCAGAAAAGTGACACAAATTTATTCTTTACATGGCTTTTTTTTTCTTTCTAGGCAACTCTACAGACTTCAGATCTTTTGCCTTGCAATGCAGATCATCTTATTCCCCCAAAGGTGGCCAGGTTCTTTAAACATGCACATCTCTGTAGCTTCCAGGCCATGTATTTTTACTTATTTTTGTTTTAATTTCTGCAGACTAGCAGGTTGTCCCCATTCCTAAAAACTCTACATCAGTGTTCAGGGTGGCCTGAGTGCCGGTCAGGCTTCTCGAGGGTTTACAGGATCACGCAGAAGAACTTCTTCTCTCTAAAGGGATTTTCTGAGGCTGGGACAGGGGTCAATAGAGGGTCCTCCTTGGCGTGGGCTTCACAGTACGCCATCAGGTCTGCTGCTGCTTTTGACACCTGGAATAGAAGGAGCCCCGCATTAGGGACGGGCTGTTCTGGGGACATCCCACCCCAAAAGATTCCATCACTGGGTCTGGGCTCACAGCATCCCTGGGCAGGTAACATCATACCCTCACCAAAAAGCACGTCCCTGGTGAGGCTGGTTTTTCACCTCTGGGCTCTAAGCTCACCCGTCAACATGCGCTCCCGTGAGCATCCTTCATATCACCCATTCACATCCTTCACCTGATCCATCATAGCGAGGACTGACTTTAGTAGGCACCGCATCCCTGCCAGCTCTCCCCCACACCCCTCGGCAGGGACATCCGCAGCTGCTATAGCAACATTTGCTGCCCTCAGCCACTGACCTCACTATTTATTCAGGACACAGCGGCAGCTCCTGAGCTGCCAGAGCTCACCCTGGCCTTGAGAGATGAGGTTTTACTTGCAAGCACCCTGATGTGCCTGCAGCCAGCAGCCAGCCCCAGAGCACCTCTCTCCCTGGGACCGGCTGTTGTCTGAAACAACCTCACTGGAGAAGATAAATCATCTGGGATCTCAAGCTTGAAGCCAATGAAGCTTTTGCATGCCCAGAAGCATCAGTTTCAGTGCCGCAGAGCAGAAGAAACATTTCCCAGGAAGGACTGGACTTGCAGTAAGAAAGAAGCATCAGGACAAGGCTGCTTTCAGAGTTTCCCCGCTAACCTCAAGCCTGAGCACCAGGCACTGCCCAAAGGAAAGTTTTAAGAGCAAATGTGACAAATAGTGTGGGTTTAACCTGTTTCCAAGAAGGTGAGATGCCTTGGGGAGAGTCACAGATTCCCACCCCCCAGCAGGGCTCCAGGTGATGCTTCCAGCTGCTTTCCATGGGCGAGCATATCCCACAGCCTTCAGCCACAGCCATTGGGATCACTCAGACGAGCATTCTTCATAAACACTGCCCGCCACCGCGTTCCAGCTCCTGCAGCATGCTTTTGGCAGCTGCTCAGCAGCAAATGCCACCTCGCAGCATCCCTCTGAGCTGACAGCCAACTCCCAAGCCACGCTACCTTTATCCTGTCGATGTTAGCCTCCATCTTCAGCTGCTCCACCAGCTTGCGGGCTTGCGCTATGCTAGCAGTGTTGTTGCTAGCCATGGGCAGGCCAGGTGTGCTCTCTGGATGGGCTGCAGACACAAACGCATAGGGGTGAGCTGTTGGTCTGGGCAGAGAGCTGCTCCCAGCCCTGAAACCCCCACCTGATGGGCTGGGGTTGTGTGACTAGAGCTGTTCGAGCCGAGCCATGTGAATGAGGTGTAAGGATGGGAGATGTAGACCCAGGCATTTCAGTCAGCGTTTCGTTCTATGTTTAGACCCTTGTCTAAACCCAGCAAGCCGGCAGCCTTTGTGGGTGTGTGGACAGTCACATGCTGCCTGTGGTACCCTGCTGTGCCCTCCCCATCATCCTGCAAGCCATGCTTAGGGGACACTGGGACCTTCTAGAGCATAACCTGCAGCAGCAGGACCTCAGCTGAGCTGTACCTCAGCTTCTCCTGTTACATTAAAGGCTGTGGTGGCAACAAGGCAAAAGGAAATCAGAGAACAGGCTCTCCCTGAGCAGCCCCACACTGCCCAGAACTGCCATGCTGGGCTCATTCCCCTGCCACAAGCCAGGCACATCACCCAGCCCTGAGCCGGTGCCCAGCCTTCGTCCGGTGTCCCTTGGCCTCCCTTGCTTTGTCCCTGCTGCCAACTTGAATATTGAGATGCTAAACAGGATGCTGGAGTTTCCTGTTTCTTGAGATTTCGAGCCCAGGCAGGCGGGGAACGCTCATTAAGTCCACGCCGTCTCAATCACAGATGTTCTTCCGTTACCTTATAACAGCCGTGAGCTCTGGCAGCAGCAGCCAGAAACCCAGCGTTCAGCTTCTCCAGCAAGTGATGTTTTTACAAGCAGCAAGTATTTCACAGTGGAGGCGCAGCCATGCTGCACCAGCCCCTGCCTGGCTGGGGCTGCCTGTGAGCTCAAAAATGGGTTTTTTTTCAGGGATGTTCAGAAATAGCAGGGTGCAGCGAGCTCCCCCCCCCCCCCAGCCCCTTGGGCGATAGTCCAAGGATGGCACAGCCCTAAAATAAGGAGCTCGTAGCATTTTAGGGAGGACACGGAAAAGCTGTGGGCATGTTTAGCTCAAGCCCACCTCGGGGGATATAAGGGTGTTTGGGCAGAGGCTCATCCTGGGACCTACAGAAAAAAGCAGCCTGGCACTGAGCAAGCTGTCCATGCTCGGAGGTGACTGGAGAGCGAGTCGTGCTGGGGTACAGTCGGAATTTCAGGATGAGAGCCCCTTCCCAGCCACCCCCTGCCCACTGGGGAGCATGAGGAGTAGTTATTTTTTACCAGAAGCAGGTCTCTCTGGTGATTTGTGCCTCTAGGGGAAGATCTGCTCCTCTTGGCTGTTCGCTACCTTTAAATAAAGAGAATATAAAAAAAAAAGGAGTCGGGTTAGGTTGCTGCTCATGTGATGCCAGTCAACACAACAAATACATTTTTTATGGCACCAGGAAACCCAGAGCCCTTGCAGACACCGAGTCCCATGCCCTGCTAGGGAGGCCGAAAGGCTGTGGGTTTCCTTCTCTATCCCCCCCGCCCCCACCATCCATTACCCTCCAAGCACAACCCCCCAGCAACATTATGTGTTCGCATGCAGCAAGGTTTTCAGCACAGGAGGAGGTTTCAAGTCAGCGGGCAACTATCCGAGAGCTGTTGGCAGCCAGGCTTTTAGCTGTTCCCCAGCTTGTGACGAGCCCTACGGCACATCAGAAGACGCTGTAAGGATGCACTGTGAGTGGGGATGCAATTTAACCGTCTGGTGTGCAGAGCACGTGGCAGGGCAGAAAGGGCATCCCCTGGGGAAGGCTGCCAAAATCCTGCCCGCTTCACCACAGCCTAGCTCCCACCGAGCACCTCTGACAGCCTGAGCTCCTGGCTGGGTCTGCTGTCATCGGGCAAAGCTCCGTGCCATTGCTTGAGGTTTCACTAAAGCATGTGCACTGTTCCACACTGGTTTTTTCTCAGCTCCCTGCCACATTTTGTTTTGCTGGAGACGCGGTTGAGCAGCAAGCTATCAGGGTGCCCCTCTCCTGCTTTTGCTTTCGGTTCTCCCTGCAAAGCCACGAAGCGGATGGCAGCAGTGATGCCACCGCGTTTCTGGCATGACAGCCGGTGCTGGGCTGGTGGGAAAGCTGGTGGCCATATAGGTACACTGAGGCGCACATCAACCAAGACACCATTGTGTGGTTTGGATGCGGCAGAGACTTTTCTAATGCAGCAAATGTTATTCTCGGTGATGCTGTGCCATATCATACAGAGGACTGTGGTCTGTTGGTGTGCCGGTAGCAGGGAGTCACTTGGGACTGAAGGTTAATGTCACGGAAGGGAGCGGGGAGGACTGCAGAGAGCTTCTGTATGAAGCAGAGAGGCTGCTACAGTCCTGATCTTTTTTTAAAAAAACCATACATATCCAACCCTGCTACCACGCTGATGCAAGGAAACCCTCTTACTACACGTAGCCCTAGAAGCACTAAGGTGGAAAAGACAGCTCCAAAAACAAAGCCGGAGAAGACCAAGACCCTGCTGGGACAGAGGAGGGGACATCTGTGTGAGCACTCTGCCATGCACGGGGCTGCAGGGCTGATGCTAGGGATCTGGTGGCAGCTCAACCAGCTCACAGGACCCTGGCATCGCCAGGAGCCAGCCATGCTCAGCCCCTCTACAGGTACTTCATGGAGAAACTTGAACCAGTTTGGGGCTAGTGATGGTTTTACAGTGTTTCCACGCTGCAAGCAGCCAGGCATGCTTCCTTCAACATCAATAACAAAAAAATAGCATGTGACATTTTGAAGTGAGCTCATGAATATCCCCAGCTGAAAAACAACCCCTGCAACAGCGCAGGCACCACCTGGGCAGCAGCGAAACTGTTCAAACAGGGCACCCACAAAAGCAGCTTTTTTAATCCCAACATGAGGACACCCTGCTGTATCCCCAAGAGGGTGTGGAGCCACCAGGAATAAACCCCAGGCCTCCATGCCTTATCGTTTGGATTCGATTCAGGCCAAGCCCAGCTGCTAGAGCATCCACTTCTTCCACCCACAGTGCCTCTGTACTACTAACTGCAGTCACCAAACCACCCCCTGGCAGTTCCTCTGCAGCACCAAGGTGACTAAGATGCTTGCAGGCAGCTGCCTGCTGCACTCACCCAGCTGCAACGCTGCCTCACACCAAAGCAATATGTGTATTTAATTCTTTTCCCCAGGACTCAAGGAGGTGCGGGGTTGCCTGCCGCTGGACTACATGCTGAACTAGCAAATGCTTGTTTAAGTAGATAGTGAGTAGATGCTGAGAGCGTCAGACTTCAGACAAATTAAAACCACCCCGGAAAGTACATAAATCATCAGACTGGAGGAAAAATGCCAAAATATTTGAGAATGGCTGTTAGAAGGAAATTTGCTTTCCAAGGAGCTGATTTCCTAGCAGTGTCACATCCCTCTGTGGGCAGGCACTGGGACAGAAGCTTTCAGAGCCGGGGTTGGGGACGCGGTGGAATGCAGCGAGCCCACCTGACCCCATTTGGGGAATCCGGGCATTCCCAGCATGGCGGGGTGACGGCAGCTCTTGGACACAGTGGGTTTGTACGGGGACTGATGGGGCTGAGCAAGCGCAAAACGAGCCATCACACAGGAGGGACACATGCCGATGCCTGCAACATTGCTCCCATTTACCCTTAGGTCCCCTCCAGCTGGCAGAGCCTGGCTCCTGAGCCTAGCCATCCCCTGCACAAAGCTAAAAATCACTATGCTTCCCAATATTTCCCCATCCCCCCATTGTCACGGGGCTGTTCTCACACCCGATGCTGTTGTGCTAAACTTTGTCTGCAAAGAAAAGGGTTTAATGACACTGACAAGGGAATACAGATGGCATCTTATTTCACCCACTTAATGGCACATGTGCCTGGATAATAGGATCCCTGCCTTGGAGCCAACAGGTTAATGAGTAAGGATGCTATTTGATTTTCATACTAATGATGTTTAGCATGTACAGTACATGAATATTGTCTCTTTTGGGTGCTCTACTGTAATTACAACTCAGGATGTTGCTAGGTTGTTTTGATACTTGTCTGTTGTGCAGAGGGGTCATGGGTTATTTACTGCATGTGGCAAGAGGTTGAATTCATTTAAAAGGACGCAAAAGTGCTTGTAAGAAATGTCTGGGCTTGGAAATTTTACTGCTACGTTTTGCTAGCTGTACCTGTGCTCCAAAAAACCACCTAATTTGTCATTGCCTCTGTTTAACGAAGAGCCATTGACATATTTGAATGACATTTTCTGCTTTCATCAGTGGCACCCAGCCAAAACAGGCACCAAAACTTGGGATTTAGTTGGGCGAAGGGTAAGGGATGCCCCTGATGTCAGGGCGCTGATCCAGCATTAATGGCTGTGTCTGTTCTTGGTCTGTTTGGTCTGGCTTTGCTGAAATCTTCAGCTTTTACCCACAACGTGGAGCAACAAAACCGAGCCGGCAAGATGCCCACTGTTGCTGTCCCAGCGTGCCCACAGCGAGCTGCTGCATGATGGGATGAGACTGGGGTTTAACTTGCTCTACGTTAAAAGGCACCAATGCTTTGGGACAAGGGACAACCAGCCCTCCTC
This sequence comes from Falco punctatus, assembly GCF_963210335.1. Classification (NCBI taxonomy): domain Eukaryota; kingdom Metazoa; phylum Chordata; class Aves; order Falconiformes; family Falconidae; genus Falco; species Falco punctatus. The sequence continues at coordinate 38,089,017 of NC_137587.1, read as the reverse complement.
CATCCCAGGAAGCTAATCACATCTACCTTGCTTTCTGGATGCATTTCTCCCTCCCAGCACATTTATGGATCTTGCACCCCCCTTCAATATTCTGCTGACCCAAGGGAGGGCATTGGCTCTCCTCCCATGCCCCCCACCCTCGAGCAAGCCGGCACAGAGGCACTGACCCCATCCATCCTCCCAGCACACAGCTCAGCCTCCAGAGACTCGTTTAAGACAGCAGTAAATTAACTTACTAAGTTGCCTACTGCGCCCTATCCAGCTCCAGCCTGGTGAGCCACCAGCACTGCCTTCTGGCATGAGCTGCGTCGCCACGGCACCACCTCAATTGAGAAGCGAGGCAAAATGCCGGGTACAACCCAAAAAACCCACTGCAAAAGGAGCATTTCTTGACACCGGAGCAATCATGCCCTCCTGCTAAGCTGCCATGCTCCTCCTCCTCCCTCCCAAACAGGGCTCCTGTGGGGCTCTGGCATCCTGCAGCTGCCAGCCCTGCTTGCAAGAGTAATTAGCCTTCGTTTGCCAGCTCCCCATGAGCACAAGCTGCCGCCTGCTTTGCACAGGGCTGTGCTCAGAGGCTGCCGAGCAAGCACCTGGGCGGAGGGGTTTCCAGGCTCCACAAGCCTTGCAGCAGCCCCATCGCCAGCCCCAAACCCACAAAATCTGACCAAACCTCCCCCCTGGCATTCTTCCCCCTTTCAATTGGGTTTTATCTCAAGTTGCATGTGGGCGGAGACCAGAATTCTCCTGAATGTTTAAAAAAATGGCATTTTAAGGGTCCAGTAACCTGAAATAGGCAGCTATCATTACAGAAGGGGTATCTTGAAGCACATTTTGCACTGGCTTGGGTCCGTCACTGTTCAAAGGCAGTGCTAACCCTGGCTGGGACACTGGCACCCTTGCAAAGCATTTTCTTACATTCTTAAAGATGCAAATGGGCATTGAGTGAGGTTTTACTGGTGTCACAAGATACCTCCCACGTCCCTGGGCGCCTGCAGCCTTTGCCCACTCAACTGGGGTCCCCTGCATTTTTAAACCTGTGGATCACATCCTCTCTTGGTGCCCAATTTTGCAGACCTTTTCACCCCCCAGTGGGTTTTTCTCTGCTTTGCAGAAAACCGTTCTCCCCACACCTTCCAGCTGAAACGAAAGGAAAAGCAGTGGCTCCGCAGGAATAAATCTGAAAGTGCTGACATCTGCCAGGGCAGAACTCGCCATTCCTCGCTGTAAGGACTGAAAGCAGCTCCCAGAGCACCGCACGGCATCACCCACCACTGAGAACGGCTCCTTTCCAAGTGAAAGCAGGAGCCTCCCTGCTTCTTGGTTTCCATTGAAAAGTCATGCTCTCCGTCACGGCTGCACCAGCATTTTCCACCCAATTAGTAGCAAAGTGGGTCAACGCCACCGGGGCTGCCAGGATTGCCCCCATGCCCTGACAGGCTGGAGAGGTGAGCCCATGCAAACCTCATAAAGTTCAACAATGCCAAGTGCAAGGTCCTGCACATGGGTCAGAGCAATCCCAAGCACAGATACAGGCTGGGCAGAGAACGGATCGAGAGCAGCCCTGAGGAGGATCGGGGGTGTTGGTGGACGAGGAGCTCAGCATGGCCCAGCCCGGAAAGCCAACCGTACCCTGCGCTGCATCACCAGCGGCGTGGCCAGCGGGTCGAGGGAGGGGATTCTGCCCCTCTGCTCCTCTCTGGTGAGACCCCTCCTGCAGTGCTGTGTCCAGTCTGGGGCCCCCGGCATCAGGGGGACACGGACCTGCTGGAGCGAGTCCAGAGGAGGCCACGGAGATGCTCAGAGGGCTGGAGCCCCTCTGCTGTGGAGACAGGCTGAGGGAGTTGGGGCTGTTCAGCCTGGAGAAGAGAAGGCTGCGGGGAGACCTGACAGCACCTGCCAGTGCCCAAAGGGGCCGACAGGGAAGCTGGGGAGGGGCTTTTTACAGGGGCCTGGAGTGCAGGACAAGGGGGAATGGCTTTAAACTGAAAGAGGACAGATATAGATGAGATATAAGGAAGAAGTTCTTTACTGTGAGGGCGGCGAGGCGCTGGCACAGGCTGCTCAGAGCAGCTGTGGATGCCCCATCCCTGGGAGTGCTCAGGGCCAGGCTGGATGGGGCTGGGAGCAGCCTGGGCTGGTGGGAGGTGTCCCTGCCCGTGGCAGGGGGCTGGAACTGGATGGTCTTCAAGGTCCCTTCCCACCCAAATCTTTCTATAATTCTATGAAAAACCAGGTGTGATGTGGCATCCAGAACGGATACCGGAGCGTATGGCCGTGCTGTCACTCCCTGCAGCCAGCACTGTGGCTCACCAGCCGGCTGGAGCACGGGAATCCCTTGCACAGGGCTGGCTGGCTTTTCAAGCCATCCTGTTGCTTTTGCTAAAAGTCATTGCTAAAAATAGGTGGCTCAGCTGAAAACCAATTACTAAACATATACAGAAAAATATAAAATTATTACAGACAAAAAGAAAATAGCAAAGCCATGCTTCCAGGGGGTGGGAGCTGGTGTAGTCACATTGATCTCAACAGCAGTTACAGGCCTGGCTGGGAAAGGAGCCTTAATACGCCCAAATTCCATGTGTTCCGTTATTTCCTTAAGCAAAGAAAATGATATGAGCTAGATTTGTGCCCATGGGCTCCCATAACTCCGCTTTGCTGGGGCAGAGGACCCCAATCCTCAGCGGTGGCTTCAGCCACAGCTCCCACCAGTCATCCACAGGAATTTTATTCCCTTTTCCAACATCCATTTTTTATGCTCGACGTCCAATACAGTGTTTAAATCATCAAAAAGCAGCTTGCAGGTCAAAGACATGCTGGCCAATAAATAAATAAATTGGAACACACTGGAGTGGAAAACGAGCCAGTTTCCATGGGAACAGCTTCGTTATCACACCAGCATCCGATCTCTCCCGCCAAAGAGGGGCGAGGTGGGATGGGTGCCCGTGTTGGCCCTGATGCCAGTGTTTCGCCCAGGTCAGCAGGTTTCAGTGCCTGACCTCCCCCTGCTTCTGCGGCAGTTGGGGAGGATGCCCAATCTGTTGCCTGTCTTAACCTTGTGCAGCCTTATGCAGCCATATTTCACCCCAAAAGCAGCACCAGAGTCAGACCCAGCCCGCTGGTGGCTCAGCCAGCCCTGGCTCCCCTGGCAAATCTCATTATCAAGGCAGTGCAAAGCATACGGAGTGAGAGGGAGCTGCAGCAAAGATTTTCCTCTTCCCTGATTTTGCTGGGGCATTAAAAAAAGAGCTTGGTGCTGGAGCTGGCTTTGCAGAGAGCCTGGTTCGGGATGTCCACTCCATCCACCTCGTGCTGGTGCAGCCAACTGCAACTGCAGCCCAGACTTCATTAATATCTGCAGTCAATAGCATGTTTTTCCATCAAGTTTGCAAGCAGTAAAGGTTTTAGCATCCGTCTGGAGAGCTGAGCGTGTCCCAGCACAGCCCGCCTGGGCTGAGGTTCCAGGAGAAACCTCCTTCCCAAGAGACACATACAGACCTGGAGAGGAGTGGCGGGGGGCAGCTGTGATGGAGCCAGGCAGTTCTGGCCCTATGGGACATTTTGGGTCTCGCAGGGCCGTTCCTTTTGCCTGGAGAAGTCACCATGCCGTGGGTGTCACACGTAAGTGAGAATCTCAGCTTTTTGTTTTCTCACAGGCATCCTAACGGCTCAAAATGAAGGCAAACAGGAACCAACCTCAACTTCCTTTTTTTAGCTTGGTTTTTTTCATATTTTTTTTTAAGAGGTTATTTGGGTGAAGGGCCAGCCACCAGACAGCACAGCCTGGGGCATCTGCTCTGGAGCCTCCTGCCATCATTCATAGGAAACAGCGTCTCTCTCCGGCTGGGTACCGCAGGGAGGGAGCACCAGCCTGCTCCGGGGTCGGCACAGGGCTCCAGCACCAGGGGAGCAGCGCCAGGGTTGCTGATCCTCGTGCTGCAGGTCAGGGGTTTAACAGCAGCATTGTTACCCTGGCTGAGAAAGCTGGAGATTTCGCGCATGCCAAAAAGCTGCGCGATCCCCCACCCCGCCCTGTACCCAGGCGTACCCCCGGGAAGGAAAAGCTGCCCCACCATCATCTGGGGGAAAACCCTGGGAAAAAGCATTTGTTTTTAATGCACGAGGGACAAACCCAGCAGTGTGCGCAGATCAGGCACTGGGAGGATGGGTGCAACTGGGAGCTTGGCTATATACTGGGGCATAAGGATGCCCAAATATGTGGTCCAGGGGTCCAAGCAAGTAAAGCTGCAGCTGAGCATCACCTTCTTCCCACGGCCTGAGTTTTCATTCAGATTAAAACCACTCGTTGTTCCGCTGACTCACTTCTGACCTCTGGTCAGCCCCTCATCATGCTCTCAGAGCCCACACAGGCTCGCGGGGATGCTGCCTGGGGACAAGCAGGGGCAATGCCTGCTTGGCTCCCCACTATCTGCTTATGCTGCGGCACGGAAAGACAAAGGCCTCGGCTGTCACATTTTGGTGTGACACACCAGAAGGGACAGATAAGGGCACACATCCTGTCACACCATCCCCAGCCCTGCCTGTCAGGCTCTCCTGCAGCAGCAGGTTGAAGCACAGACTACACTTCTGCGGTTTCCACCAGAGCTGAGCAATGCCACCGCTGCACTTCACTGAAAATGAAAATGATTTAAGGGTTGGGTGGGGGTTTTTTTGTTTTGGGTTTGTGTTTTTTTTTTTTTTAACAAAACTTTAAAACATACGCAGAGGCCAGCAGAAAACTGAAGGCTCGCTACAGTGCACATGATCAGAGGAGTGGGAACACAGCAAGCCCCTGCCCTGCAAGTGAACGACATGGCTGCCCCCTGTGCAAGCTGCAATTAGCCTTCATCCTGCCCATATTTAAAAAAAAACACTAACATGTTGCATTTTATTTTTATGCAACTTGCCTGAGAGGAGAACATGCAGCTTCAGAAATTCCCCCAAAACACTGGTGCTCCCCAGAAAACCTGGGTTTTTCAGAAATGCTGCACTGGTTACTTCCTGCAAAGCAGCACCCACACAGCCTAGGGCATCCCCAGCCTCTGTGTCAGGCTGGAAGATGGAGACATCTCTCAGTCTTTGAAGTTCCCTGGATAGACAAAAGTGTCTCCAGCACACAGATGGCCCAAGAAAGACGGAAAAGAGAAGGAGGGAATCAGGCAGAGAGGAGAAGTGCCGAGGAGGGACACATGGATGGGTCACACTTTGCCCCGCAGTCCTGCAGGTGGTTTTGGGAGCCCCCCCAACCATCACCCACCTCCCCTTCCGACATGCCTGTTGTCCCAGCACAGAGATCTCACTTGCCCTCCTCCCCCCACCAATGTGTGGGGCTCCTCTGTGGTCCCACATCCTCCCACAAGTCAGACACCCAGATTTCTTCCCATCAGGTCTATGGAACCCTTGGAAACGCGGCTGCTAAGCTCTGGGGTACCACAAGCCTGCAGGTTTCTCCTATGCTCGAGGGTCTCTTCCCTGCACAGTGTCAGCCCAGGCTGAAGAATAATGGCACTACCTGCAGCCCTGGCCAATGCACCTTTTAACATCGGTTAAAATACTATGCAGATGTCCTTGAAAATACTTGAGTATATTATTTTGCATTTCTACTGCAGGAACGGCCAAGGAAAAGACTAGTTCCTCTTCTATAATGCACTGTACCCATGCTATATAACACAGCAAAGCCTTCCTTTAGAATTATTCCTGATTATTATTAGCATTATATAATATAGGATATTATATTATCTATTAATATATAATAATAATTATTAGGATTATTATTATGCCAGGCTGACTTGGCAAAATACCAAGGGCATGACTCTTCCCAGGCTGGAGTGACCCTGATATAACCATGTCAGGGGCAGCTGGTGGTAACCCAGCACTACCAACACCCATGCACCAGTGGAGCAGCAGCTAAACAGTAAAAGAATGAATGAATTCGCCAATTAAGAAATTCCCATTGAAATCCCAATCACCTCTTGACTACCAAAATCCCTGCCATGAAACCTGTTCCCTACCGATGAAGTGGCAGCACACTGGGTAGTCCCTTACTTCTTCACAGGGCAGAAGTTTCTGCTGTAAAGGAGCCTTTAGGTCTAGGGAACATGCATCACTTCCTAGCTAGCCAGAAAAGAGCAGAAACTCTCAAAAAAAAAGCTCCTTTTCCCCCATGGAGACACCTCTAGCAAACCAAAATCACCCTTTAATTAGAAGCATCATCGTACCTATGACTTATCAATTCCTTCACTTCTTGATTCTTTCCCCAAATCAACTCAAATTGATTCTGAAATAAATTATTTGTACACACCTTGCTGAGAAATCCCTGTTCGCTGCTGCTTGTCCCAGGAAAAAGAGAGATGGTTAAAGCCGCCAAGGAAGCAATGAGCTTCTGTACCAGGAAAAGGAGCTCAACATCTGTTCATACAGCTCTGAACTCCTGACCTTTAATTAAGGGAAGCAGCCAAGAGCTATTATTTCATGTTAATTAACTGATCCATTCTTGGGTTTCAGTTTTTAACATCCTGCTTTTAAGTATTTGCCAGGGTCAAGAACAAGACCTTTAGGGGAAGGTGCAAAACGAGGTTTGAAAGCAAAGGGAAAAAGCTGTAAGGCGGAGGCATTTCACCCAGCACCACATTTGCGAAACGATTTGGCTATTTGGCTGTGTCAACACTGCTCCCAAAGGGACAAACCCACCCCGAGCCTCACACAAAGCCACCCTGAATTCAAGGCCACGGTGACTTACCAACTGCCTGCCCACCAGCACAGGGGTACAGCCACCCCGAAGGAACTGGGGCAAGCCACTCTGTTGCCCTGATTTGGCTAAAACATCCCAATTTTAGGGGGTAGCCTCCCTGTGGCTTTCCCAGGAATTCGGAAGGAGCACGTGGGTTTTGCCATAGCTCCTGCCATGGTGCCAGGCTGCTCGGCTCATCCTGCTGCAAAGTATTTTTCATCCCAGCTAAAATAAACCCCAAACTGCTCCTTTGGCTGACAAGGCACGAGCCTCGCCTTTTTGCCCAAATAATTTCACCAGCATGTGAAGTCCTCGGCTGCAGAAATCGCTGCAGTGAGAAATCATTCTCCAGTGATTTCACCCAACTCAAACCTTTATTAGAATTTTATTTTAAGTAACACTCACACGAAGCCTAATAACCCTTCCCAGCCGCTGGGAATCACCCAGCAACTTACATCAGCAAAGAAACAACCCCCTTAACCATCCCATTAGTTTTTAAGCCCCCCCAGGAATTACCTTAGACTGCTTTAATTAGGTATCCACTGTACAAAAGAATTAATTAATTAGTGATAAGCACCTGAACCACATTACTCATAAGGCTCTATTTCAAGCTTCAAATACAGCAAACAGGTCACAGCCTATGTGCTGTAGTAGAGCAAAGCCTTGGTGCTGCTGCCTGGTTTGGTTGGGGTTTTTTTCCCATCCCTGCCATCAAAGCAGCAAGGCTGAGAGCTTTTTATTCCTTCTTTTCTTTCTTTTTTTTCAGGTTTTTTACAGCATCCAGAGCTGGTGCCTTTAGAGCCATGACTCAAACGGTGGATGCACCACGTGGAGACAGGAGAGCTTTGTAACTGCTGTCTGAGATTTGGTGTGCTTTAGGCACAGGTTATGGAGTAACCCCTTGTCTCTTCCAGCTATAGTTACCCTGCAAAGGTTTCACTACAAAGCTCTTGTGTTACAGCATCACTAAGATGCCTGGTTAAATGAGTAGAGCATATGCTGATGGCTGGATCTTAAGCTGCAGGTGAAGGATCACCACTAAATGTGGGCAATTTTAGCAGGTTTCTGGGGGTAGGGGGGAAGGAAAAAAACCTCAAAACTGAAAAAAATTTCCTATGTTATTCTGTACTTTCACAACCAATAACTTTGAGAAGTAATTTGTTGCGGCTTGCACTGGCTCCGGCATTGCACGGCCTGCAATCTCCCCACTGGCAAGCTTGTGGCTACCAGGGGGGTTTCTCCGAGCTGACAGTCCACGGCAGGGATGCGGGCAGGGATGCGGGCAGGGATGCAGAGCCGTGGCAGTGCTGCAAACCAGGTTAGCTGGGGCTGGCTGGGGAGAAATAGGTTACTCCTCTGTCCTCGGTTGGTGAGTTGACCCATATTATCTCAATTAAATTTAACTTCTGTGGCCCACGGCTGCTGCTTTTTTTTTTTGCTTTTTTTTTTTTTGCCCCTGTAACCTAATGAATTTCTGTCTAAAGCAGGACCCAGTTATGGAGGCAGTGAGTACACCTGGGTCCCTCCCGATGCAATGAGGAGAGGAGGGCACAGCTACCACAGCAGAACTGGGACAGGGACACGGAGGGAGATTGGGAGTCGGTGGCACTGTGGCCGTGGGCTTGGCAGCTTCCCATTGCCTGAGTTGTGATCCACCTGCGTTTCTGTTGACCACAACAAGCTCTGGCAAAACAGCAAAATTCGCTTTTCTCTCCAGAGCTGTGCCCTCACAGCCTTTTTCATGCTATTCCCCTGGCTTGCCGAGCCCGTCTCCATCCTCACCCCCTCTCTGGCACACTCATTGAATACTAACCTCCGCACACATCATCTTGCTTTTCCCACGGAGCCCAAAATCCCTGAACCAGCCTGTTTTCCCCTTAAAATGCAGGCAAAGCATCCCTGCCACTCCTCCTGCTGAGTCAACGGCCCTGCTTTTACCACCACACGTTATTCTGGCTGTATCGTGAAATGACACATGCCCAGCAAACACTGATATTACGCAGACGGGAGGAGAAAGCCACCCCAGAGCTGCTAGGCTGGGTGGTGTTTTCACACTTGCAATATCAAGCATTGGGAAAAAAAAAAAAAGGGGGGGTGTGGAATTTAAAGCTAAAGAAACTGTGCAAACCCCAGATTAAGCAGCACAAGACGGCGTTGCCCCTGCCGGCTCACCCTCCCTACCCATGCATCGATACCTCCTGTGCCGGCGAACAATCCATCCTGGCTGTGCCATGGGCCCCATGGGCTTCATTTATCCCCCCTACGCCTGCTCCCGGGTCTTTAATCCTGCAAAATACGCTGGAGCCGCTGCGTTTTGGCCCCGCTGCTCTGCGAGCTGCTTTCACAAGGGCAAGCGCTTTTCCCTGCCTACCTGGCTGCTGGGAGACCTCAGCGTGGGGCTGTGCAGTTGATTTCTGTATTTTTCCCAGTGTGAGCTATGAAAATCAGTGGAGGCAGCTGCTCTTTGCAGGGCCAGCTTTCGGTTCTAGGTAGGATGGAGGAGCAGCATCAATTCAAAGCCAGCCTAACTTTTACATCAATTAATGGAAACACTTACACAGGGCTTAGATTTAGGCTTAAAAAAAATTAAATAAAATCAGTGCCACCTTTATTTGTTGCTTATATCTCTCCATAAGCCTGGGCTGCTGCATTAAAATAATCTTTTTATTCCCCTTTCGCGCAGTGTGGAGGGAGGAAGCAGGGTCCCCCCTGCCAGCATTAGCTGGGGAGCGAGGGAAGCACCGGACACGAATACAAACCCCCCAAGCGAGGATGTGAGGCTGAGCAGCAATTATATTAAATCAGCTGATAAATAATGCAATGTATTTTGATGGTACCAGCCCTGCAAGCACTGCACAAACACCATCACGTCTCCACGATATTAAAAATACAAGGGATGAAGCGCAATCAGGTCAGCGTGACTTGAATAATTGAACCTAAAGCCCTTCTGAAATGCTGTCCTCGGGGCACGCTGGAGCTCTGGCCCCACGGAACAGCCACCAGACCATGGCATCTTTGTCAGGTCCTACACAAACTGATGGACTCCACAAGACCTGGTCACCACTCAACACTTCCCCATCCAAGGTGAGAGACCTCTGCTTGGGCGCTTGCCAGCTGGAGCGGAGCTACTCCATCAGCAGACACACACTCCTGAAGACTGATTAGAAGAGGTCCAAATAAATTTACAGGTTGTGAGTGGCTGATGACCCCCTCTAAGGGCCCCAAACCACTGCAGACCCAGCGAGGGAGTAGGAAGTCCCCAAGAAGGAACATACAGACGTGAAGACCTGGCCACTCCTGAATGACACCCTGGGGGCACCTGGACCCACATGGGCTCATATGATGCCCATGGGGACAGCACTGATCTGCCCATGATGTTGGCCCTGCTCTGATGTGGAGGTGAGACCAAAGACCTCCTGAGGCCCCCTCCAACCTAAACGAGCCATTGACCATGCTGGTTTGTTACCAAAACCCCTGTTTGCTCACTGGAAAGACCCTGAAGGATCCAGAAAACAACAGGAAAATGAAGGGAGGTGGCACAAATCCCTGGGCAGCTCTCCCCATGGCCACCAACTCTCAGGACTAACACATCCCTGCTTGGTGACAGCCAAAAACATAGCTGGAGACTTTTTCCATAACACACCTTCCCAGTATAGGCAATCAACAGCCTGAACTCCATCTGCAAAACCAGCCATCCCACTCCTTTATCCCCGCTTAAGATGTCACAGAGAGGTAACCATCTCCCCACATCCTTCATCCAGCTCCTGCCAAAATGAGTCAAACTCAAGAGCCAACACAAGCAAAGGAGCCCTTGGAGCCAAAGCAACCATAATGCAAGTGAGATAAAACCACACGATGTGCTGATGGAGCATCCTCCAGAGCAGCTAAGGAAGCCAAAACCCAACTGTAAGGACAAAACCCATCCTCTTTGCACATGAGTGGCCATGGGTGAGGAAGTCTCTGCTGTGCAAATGTGATGGTCAGATGCTTTCTGCACACCCGCTGGGCCCTAGGAACCAGGAGGCATCCTATAAAGGATCTGCTGTCCTGCAGCAGCTCAGGGTTCATGAGAACCACGTTGTGGGGTGGGGAGGAAGCACCAGCCCAAGACACTTTCCATGAGCAGCTGTAGTTGGAGCAGCACAGAGCACAGCTCTGCTCAAGAGAAACTTTATGGAGATCACGAGAGGTCTGGTTTTGTCAGATAAGAAGAGCGAGCAGGAAATGTTATGAAGTTTACAACCAAGCAGCTAAAGATTGAGTCAGCTCACCTCAAGGGTGAATAATGAGCTTTGTGCAGCTCACGGTACATTTAGGCCACACTTCAGGGCTTTCCAAGGCTACAGAGAGGAAACACTTGTGATAATCCCCCTCCCAGCAGGTACTAGCACTAGGGCTGCCCATGCCCCCATAATGTCTTAGAAAACTCATAGAATCATCGACTGGTCTGGGTTGGGAGGGACCTTAAAGACCATCCAGTTCCAACCCCCTGCCACGGGCAGGGACACCTCCCACCAGCCCAGGTTGCTCCCAGCCCCATCCAGCCTGGCCCTGAGCACTCCCAGGGATGGGGCACCCACAGCTGCTCTGGGCAGCCTGTGCCAGTGCCTCGCCGCCCTCACAGTAGAAAATGTTTTCCTCGTATCTCATCTATATCTGTCCTCTTTCAGTTTAAAGCCATTCCCCCTTGTCCTGTCACTCTATGCCCCTGTAAAAAGCCCCTCCCCAGCTTCCCTGTCGGCCCCTTTGGGTACTGGCAGGTGCTGTCAGGTCTCCCCGGAGCCAGCAGATGATGGATGAATTATTTACTCTCCTGCACCCCCAATACCCACCTGTTCCTCCCAAGGTCTGCTTGAGGAGGAACACATTGAAATGGAGAATAAACTCTTGCAAGGTGATTTCTGCCTTGAAACAGCTCACGTGTTGCCTTCCTCCTGCTGACAGCAGTGGGAAGAGCAAGCTGGAGCCTGGCCCCCCACCCCAACTTGGCTGGTGATCACCATCCCACTCTTCTCCACCCTGCCATGGGTGATGGATCACTCACCGCGGAGGGTTTGAGGCAATCCAGCCCAGCCCCGTGGCAAGGCCAAGGCCAAGGCAGCCATGCCACAGCTCTTCAGTTTGGGTTCAGCCCTTGGAAAACACAAACCCATCTGATGGTGCCAAGGAAGGAGAGCGACAAGCCCAGAGCCCAAAGCTCATCTCGTTGGTGATCCTCACTCCACCTCTACCCCAAACCGGGTATCTCAGTTGTAAACACAACAAAACCCTGACAATGACACCTGCTACAGGCAGAGACACACTGGCATTGTCCTGGCATCCCCTGCTGATTATGGGATTGTGAAAACACGTTTCTGAGACCCCTGTTGCCTTTGAGATCCATTCTCTGATTCTCAACACTTTCTTTATCCTGCTTCCCTCCCTTCACTGTACCTACTCCAAAGCAAAACCAAACACAATGGGACCAAAAAGGAATTAAATCAATACCGAGCATCTTGCATCTGCTGGTGGCTGGTGCTTCCTCACCCAAAATGGTCCAAAAAGCACAACTCCTCCCAACGCACAGTTAGCACAACACACCCAATCTGCAAGAATTCATGGCTACAGGGAAGGTTTTAAGATGACTGAAGCTTGAAGCATCCCTTCAGCATCCCCCTCAAGGGGATCAGACCTCAGGCTTGGGAGTCTCAGGTGCCTGGCAGTGCTCCCCGTACCATCCCAGGGGGATGCTGCAACAGGTTAAATGCTCCTGCACTTCATCCAGCTTCAGCTCCTGGTCTCCTCTGGGACACAGCTCAGATGGGAGAAGGCAAGAGAGAGAAAACACGGCTTCTCTGCATCCCTGCAGGTGCTGATGGGTGCACAGGGATACCCTGCCTGTCCCCAGGCTCGGGGAGCTGTAAGTGCTCCTGTCCCTGATGCTTTTCCCTGGCTGCAAGGACCCAAGACCATGTTTGCTTATTGGCAAATAAGCCAATAAAATTTTTTATTAGGAGAATCAGCAAACCTGGGTGTCAGTGTTAGCACATATCCTGCCCTTGCACAAGCCCGGAGCTGGAGTGATGCTGGCATTCACTGTGACTTCGCACAAAACCCAAACCACTGGTGAAACCCTCCCCAGTTTCCACTCTACAGTGGTTTCAGAGCCCCGAGGAGGTGCAGGACCGGGACAGCCTCATGCCAGGGATGCTGCAGGGACCGATCTGGCTGCAGGACCCAGCCCGTACCCAGCCCATTGCCAGGGGAGCACAGGTTTCCTGAGACAGCAGGGCTGACACAGAGAGGCATGGTAGCACTGAAATGACCCAAATATAATTAGTGCACAAACCCACCCAAAAAGCATGACTATTTTCCCCAAGGTGCCAGCTAGGGAAGCGCCATGGCTGCTGAGCTGCTCCTGTGTGGGCAGGCGGAGGAACAGGGTTTCTCAGCACCTACTTACTCCGGGCATCTTCCATAATTAGGTCTGTGTCTCTGCGCAAAGGCACCGGCGGTGGCATGGGGCACCGATGTCCCTGCGGTCCCCCGCTGCAGCTAGCGGCTCTGCCCACGGGGATGGGCACAGGCAGGGCAGGGAGGCAGCTCAGGCCACAGCAGGCAGCGGCCAGGTTTTGGGGCTGGGGTTTAGCCGCCCCGGGGTAGAGGCGGGATGCTGTAGGCAGCAGGAGGAGGGATGCTGAGCAGTGCGGCATGGGGTAAAACCAGCAACACAGCAGTTTACAGTGGGAATATCCCATGCTGTGCCAGGGATTTTTCCCCTTTGGTACACTCTTATGCGATCCAGGAAGGAGCACTGATGCTTGGGATCCCTGATGAGCCCCAAGGCTCAAGCAACGCTGCTCCTTCCCACCCAAGCTGCTCCCTCTTACAAACCCAGCTGCCCAGCCAGGACCTTCCTGGCCAGGAGAGCCACTCATAGGGAGCATCATGAGAGGGACAGAGCCAACATTCCCTCCCAAAGCCCTTGGGAGTGCAAGCAAGAGCAGGATGACAATCCTGTTAAACCAAGGCACCAACTCAGCCAAAGGAGGTTATCCACCATGGCAGCACCTCCACACCGTGCCAGGTACAGCACTTTGGGGTTCACAGCAGCACCCTGAGAGTAACCAACCCACAGCTCAGCTGGCTTTTGGCTGCCAGATGAAAGCATCAGCCACCACCAGAGACCTCCTCGCCATGCCATTACGTGCCGACCACAACAGAGCAGCGCCTGGACCTTCCCTTGGATAAACTGATTAGCCCGAGTTACAATGATGACAACAGGGGAAGAAAACAGTTGTGTAAAAAGCAAGGGAAGGATGAGATAAGGTGAAAACTAATTATGTTTGGTGGATATGCAGGTCCTGGTACAGCTGCTGCCCAGGAATTGTTGAGGGTTTCTCAACTATATGCAAATATCAAGGTGACAATTTTTTTAAGGTTTGGTATGATGCCATTTCAGGGATTTTTTTCCCCGCTGAGCCTCTGAAAAATTGGGTTTGGTGCTTTTTAGTCCATCATACCTACATGAAATGCAAGAGGTGCATGATTTTAGACTTCAGCCTTAGTACGGCCGCATCCTTGCACATCCTCACCCAGCCCAGGGGCTGGCTGTATTCAGCTCCAGCTGCCTCCCAGCCCGCAAAGCCCTGGTGATTCACCTGCACAGCTCTGATCAAAGCCGTTGTTAATTAATCACTGGCCTGACCCAAAGCCCAGGCTCAACGGACACCATCCCAGTGACTTCGGATGGGTTTTGGAGCATGTCCTACTTCTCTGCAGAGCCAAATCTGTGTTGTCCCAGCAGCCAGAGCCTGTCCTTCTCCCCAGCTCAGACCTGCCTCTGAACAGGGTGAGTGCCAAACGGCTTGTGCCAAGCATGTGTGGAAAGCCAGAAGAGACAGACTGCGTTCCCCCGCAGCCATCAACGCGCTCCCCCACGAGCAGCAGAAGCAGCCCCCCCCTTTCACTTCTTCCCATGAGTTTGGGGGGGAGCAAGTTTGATCCTGTGCTTTAAAAGGACCAGTTTTGGGGGTGTTTGCACCATGCATGTTGCACGCAGAAGAAAAAAATATGCGTGAGGAAGGGCTGAAGCCCCACTGGAGGTAAGCAAGCAATAAAACTGTACAAGGACAAGCACAAAAATCCCCTTGCCAATGAGCCACGCTGCACCCCACACCCCGCCCTGCAGTAGCATCTCCCTCTGCCTTTCATCCCATCCCCCCTCCCAGCAGCTCCCAACGAACAGCTGAGCAAGAAACCAGAGAGGAAGAAACAATGAGAAAAGAGCCTGAAAAGACAGAAAAATTGAAAACCCACCCTAAACCCCTTGCTTGTTCCTCCCACTTCTGCGCCGGCTGTGAATGCACACGGCCATATCCTACTCCCGCATCCCATTCCAGGCACAGGAATGAAACACTTGGAGAAGTCACGCTGAGAACTGATGCAACTCATGCTGAAAACTGTTCTTTCCTGGGGCAAACCCCTTATTCCCAATGCAAACCGGGGAAATGGGCTTGCAGCAGGGAGCAGGCGGTGCAGCCCTGTGGTCCCCAGCAGCAGCACACGCGTCACAAGCGTACCAGCTTCCAGCATCCTGGCACCGATGTGCAGGACGGAGAGGCATGGCCACCCCCGGGCAGTGCTTTTCTGGGGTGTGGGGGGTCTGCAGGGCACTGATGCTGGCTCACCAGCCCTAATTACTATGGTAACAGCCTGCACCGGCGCCTGGCTGTCCTCCTTTGATGACTCACTGGGTTTCAAAAGGAGAAGTGGAGCCTCAGCCACCACTGTTCGGAGGCCAAAGCACTGGAAGCCCAGTGGGCACATTGCAACTGCAGGGCCACCAGGTGGGAAAGCATTGCCCACCCTTGCAAAGTTTGCCTTTTTATCACATCTTCCACTCACATACACCCTGTCACAGGGTGGCAAAGCAGCAGGTTACCTTGCAGATTAAAAATAATAGTAATTGAGCTTCGCCACCAGCTCGCAGCCATCTACCCATGGGAAACCCATCGGGCACCACACTGCAATTGCCTGCTCGTGGTCTCAATAACCCCCGTGCCGCGTGGCAGCCCTGTGCCAGGCGCTGATGCACCACAGTTATCATCTCCCCTGGCGCCAGCCATGCCACGGTATGGCCACTCGTCCAAGCCCACATGCAAACCATGCCCCACACAGGGCCAACACCAGCTCATGACTACAAGGAGCCAGGAGAAAATGCAATGAGCATCCTTCATGCCAGTACATGCACTGCTGGGAGCAAAGCTTGCAGCTCCCAGAGAATGCGGGAGAGAGGATGGGTGCACAAGGGTGTCATGCTAGCGGTTGGGGGGACCTGTGGGTACCCCCAAGCTAGGGATACCCTGTTTCAGATGTGAGGCTGACTTCAGCTGTCATCCAGGCAATGCTGAGACTGCCAAACTCGTGTCACAGGTGAGCAGCCAGCAGCACGCGGTGCCAGCAGCAGCCCCTGCTTCCTCTTGCAAACAAACGCAAGGCTGAAAAAGCCAAGAAAAGCACCAAAACTGGTACTGAGGGAGCAGCATGGCTGATGCCTGGCCTGGCGGGGCCAACACAGGACCTGGGGCAGGATGGGGCTGAGCCATGTGTCCCCGTACCCCACAGCATGGGGTGAGAAAAGCCCCATTATAACCCCGGGAACACCTCAAAACATCCTCCCAGAGAAAGGCTTCGCCCCAGGGCTTTCCTGGCAATAATTAATTGAGTCATATTTAAATCCAGCCAGCGGCCATATGGTAGAAAAGAGGATTAAAATCGCATGCTCCAGCTGCATTCAGGGAAATCCAGTTATAAGGAAAAATCCTCTGTGCCTGGCCCCAGCCTGCTGCCAGAGTACGTGCCGCTGCCACCCCTTTCCCTCTGGTGGCCGGGGAGCATGGGCTTGCTGGCGGGGCGCTGGCTGGTTGGTAATTCGGGGAAAAAGGGAAATAAAAAAACCTGCAGGGAGCAGGTACAACAGCAGTGGCAGATAATACATGCTCCGAGTCACTACCCTTCGGGGGTAGCATGCTTTAAGTTCATTAGTAACTCATTGGTAATGGGCGGGGGGTCACTCTGCTTCAAGATTTTCCTTAAATATAAATTAATTTTCCATCGAGGAGGCAAGAAGGCAAAAGTTTTTTGCCAAATTCCACTCCTAATGGCACAAGCGAGCCCTAGCCTGGCTTTCCCTCAGCACATCTTCCCAGCTGACCGACGATTTTCCCAGGATTACTTTACCTGAACCACCCACCCCACAAACCACCGCTGGGAAAAATCAGGATTTTCATTGAAACGATGAGAGGGCTACCGCTGTGGGGATGGCGGGGTGGGGTGCCCCTCTGCCTGCATGGCCATCACCCCCAAATCGCCCCCCCTAAGCCAGGCTGGGTCAGATCCATCCCTACTGAGGCTGCTGTGGGGATTTGGGGTTGGGTAAGTCTCACCCTGCCTTCCCAGGGAAGGAGAAAAAAAAGAGAAAGAAAGAACACTACGTCTCATTCATCCGCGGAAAAAGCCTTTCCTGTGATGGCAAATCAGTTGATTAACTGAGGATCAAACCCTCTAAATCCAACCTTTGTTGGGGAGCCTGAACTCTTCGTGCGAGGTACCGAGGTACCTCTCCCCTGCGCCCAGCCCCGCAGCCGCCCGCCCCGCGGGACGGGGACCCCGCGCCCCCGCAGGTGCCATCGCCACCCGGGACTGGGGGTCCCCGTGGGGCAGCGGGGGTGGGGTGGGTGGATTGACCCCCTGGGCTATTTGGGATGGGGATTTTCTGCTGGTTGTGGAGCGGTTCGGGGCCCGCTGGCAGCGGGTGGCCGGGGCTCGGGACCGCCCTGCCCAACCCCAGTGTGCCCCAGGGCTGCCAGTCTCAGTCCTCCCAGTGCTCCCAGTGCCCCCAGCCCCGGCTTCCCCCGTGTGCCCGGCGGTACCTGGAGGCGGGCGGTCCTGCCCCGAGTCCCCGCGGGGCGGGCGGCGGCGGCGGCGGGACGGATGGATGGATGGATGGCGAGATGGATGGATGGATGGATGGATGGATGGATGGCGAGATGGATGGAGGGAGGGTGGGAGGGGTGGAGGGGCAGCGGGAGGAGGGATGCGAGCCGGAGGCAGGAGGAGGGTGGTCAGCAGCAGCCCCGAGCGGCGAGTCCCCACCCAGCTTTGTCTGCGCTCATCCCTCTGCCTACAGGAAGCGGCTCGGCCCCGACTTCCTCCTCCTCCTCCTCCTCCTCCACCTCCTCCTCCTCCTCCTCTTCTTCCTCCTCCTTTTCCTCCTTCTCCTCCTCCTGCTCTCCTCTCCGATTCCCCGGGTTTTGCAGCTCGCTTTTCTCCAGACCTCACTGTCTCCTGCCCCTGCCCCTCACCCTGCCTCAGGCCCACTCCCTGTGTCTACCCTCCCCGTGTCCCTGTCTTGGTCTCTATCCCCGACCCCTTCCACGGCCCCTTGTCCCTGTCCCCACCACTTACCCCCCCGACCCTGCACCCCACACATGCTACACACCAGTCCCACAAGCCTCACCCCCGCACTGTACCTCCATCCTGCACCCCACGCCCCTTGCATCCACCACACCCCCTACACCCCACCCACCCACCGCTGCATCCACAGCCCCCCTGCACCCATCCCTGCCCTTTTTCACACACCCACACCCACTTCACAGCTCCAAACACCCCATGCCTGGCTCCTCTCTTCTGTCCCCCAAGCCCCCCAAACCCTCCAGTACTCACACCTCTGCTCTGACCGACCCAGCCCCCAGCCCCCTGGCACCCCTAGCCCCCTCCTGGCCCCCTCGAGCCCTTCCAAGCTCACAAGCTCCCATCTGAGCCCCTCTGCCTGTCCCACCAGAGCCCTGCTTGGCACAACACCCAGCACTCAGAATTTTGTATTTTCTTTTTAATCAATGTGAGCCCATATGCCTAGTTTTTAGGATTTCAGATGGAAGATTTCGGAGGCACAAGTGAGCTGGTGAGCACTGGTTGGGCTTTTATAGGGTGACCTTTTCCTTTCACCCCATCTGCACCCCAAAACATCCACAGCCAGCCCGGCTGTGTGCTCATGGCTGTACCTTGTTAAAATAAATGTCTTTTAAATTAAGAAATTTCAGGTGCTGAAGCTGCTAACTGGCAGGTCTCTGGAAGGCTCAACAGCCCCACGGTACGTGTATACATTGACCCCGGGCTGGGCTGGGGCAGGGGGCACAGCAGGGTTGGGGTGCAGCTCAGGCCCCCAGAACAGGGCACTGTAAGCCGTGCCAGTGCCCACAGCAGCAGCAGCACAATGGGATGCAGCTCCCCGCAATTGGTAGGCATGGGCATCCCACAAAGGGTGGCAGCGGGAGCCCCCTGGGGCCGGCAGCAGTGGGCATGGGGGGCTGCGTGTCCCCCCTCCGCTGCCCAAGCTCTGCAGGGTTCCTGGCAGAGAGATGCTGGCTGCCATAAACTGGGTTTCCCCTCCTGTTTCCACAGCAACACTCGATGACTGATTTCCTTCACTGCCCTATAAGCGGGGCACAGGAGCTCAGCCCTAACATGCCACCCTGACACCCGCAGAGCCCACCCGCAGCTGCCCCCGGGGCCTTGGCACCCCCCTGGGCAGCACCCACATGGGGCTGGGGGTGGCAGGGTCCCCCCACCCTATAGACATTGAGCCACTGACCCCAAATGCAGCGCAGGGTATGTGTGATGCTGCTTTAAATAGAAGTGTTGCAGCCAAAGATAATTTCAGGGTGCAGAAAGTCCCCAGCCTAAAGAGACACCAACACATGGGGTATTTTTGCAATTATCACCAATTAGTTGGTGGTGCCTGACTGGGTGATGTCAAAGGGTATGTCCAGCGATGTTTTGGAAGGGCTGATAAAAAGAGGATGCTCTGCGAGGCACCCACCTGGGGACAGCCGTTGCTACTTCAAGGCAGGAGAAAGCACTGCCTGCTTTGATCTGGAGGCAAAATTAAAAAAAAAAAACATAAATAAGGATACTGCTACATTTCCCTTTTTTAAAGTACATTTTGCAGTTGGCTCCATAAAATTGGCATTTGCATGTGGTCGCCCTACAAAATCCCAAGTCTTCAACCTCTCGGGCTGCCATGGAATGGTGACAGGAGATGCAAAAATCTGGAAGTGAAGCAACTGGAGATGAAACGGCCTGAGAGCAGCCTTTTTGTGAGAGCTTAAATTCATGAAACGGTAATGCAGAGCAGCAGAAAGGCTACCGGCACCGGGGAGCATGTCAGGGAAAAGGCCAGCACGGGTGCAAGGCTGCCTGGGGACATGCCGGGATGGGAACTGGAGGACATGCCGGGATGGGAACTGGAGGACCTTTCCCCCTGGGGACCTGTCCCGCGGTGAGATGAAGGAGCAACGGAGGCCGAGCCATCATATGTCTTCAAATGGAGGGGAATTAATTTAAAAACATAGCTGGAGGTACTAGGCTTTGCTAAACACAGCCTACGGGAGGGGAGAGCCTCCTCCCTCTCCCCCCCTCGGTGGCAGGGCTGGCTTGCTCTGCGAGCGCCTGCAAAAAAACCCATTCAACATCTGGTTTTAGGAAAATGTAGGGGTTTTATAGGCCAAGGATGAAATCTGGAGGCTATTCTTAGTACAGACAATGCAGTCCCCCTCCCAGAAGTTGCTTGCTCCCTTGTGCTCCTCCCTCCTGCGTGAGGCAATTAGCCGCCCCCAAAACTGCCCAACGTCAGCAGCAATCAGCAATTAGGCACCAAGACCCACGGCCATCCGAAGGTCAGCACCTGCCTCGCTGAGGGCAAGGACTATTTTTAAAGGACAAAGGGAAATCGCTGGTAACGTGCAATTATTTTCGGAGCCTGTAGAAAAGGCACAGGATGACCTGGCACCGCTCCACCGCAGGTGCCGAGGGTGCCAGGAGTGGGGGATGGTGAGGGTATCCCACGCCAGAGGGGCACAGCCCCACGTCTCCATCCCCGCCCCTCTCCCAAGGTGTTTGGAGGAGGGATGGATGGCAAAGGCAGGCAGGCTCCAGTGCAGGGTGCAGGGATGCCCCAGGCTCCTGGGGGGTGGCGGTAGCCCTGTTGGTCCCAGCATTAGCGTGGCACATGGTCACCTCCAGGCCTGCAGGATGGTGGCATGTGCTGGGAGAAACCACTCAGCAAACTTTACTGATGCTGCTTCCCCGTGGGAGAACAGGCTCTTCATCTACCTTAACATCTCCATCTCCTGCAGGAAATCAGGATTTTGCTGGTAATAATGGTGAACTCACCACATCAGACCGAGCAGACAGCCCTTATCTTCCTTCTCTACCACTTGTATTGGGTGTGAGAGGATAAACAGGCTGAGGATCGAGAGCTGCTTGGGTAGCTGGGAAGGGGGACATGGAAAGACTGTGGTTATTAGTACCTCCTTTCCTTGGCTGAAGGAAGTAGGTGCCAGGATCAGCAAACCTGGCAAAATCAAGAAGAAAAGAGCTGGCTAATAATGTTCTGAGGAGTTTAATCAATGCTGGTGGCATGGGAGATGGAAGGGTGGCCCTGGGTTTTGGAGAGAGGATGGCTGCAGCACAAAGCCTCTATCAGACACTGGTTCACCCAAAAACATCAACTCGGGAAAGAGAAAATGAGTCTCCCCTGCACACATGCCTGCAGAGAGCAGGGCCTCAGGAAGTCCCCAGCAGGCACCGTGAGAGGAGGTGGCAGCTCTGCCAGCATCCCCGCACTCCGCCCGAGGCTCAGGATCACACCTTCCACTAACACAGCAGAGCATCTTCTCCCAGCTACTCATCCCACCCCCCCTAAGCGGAGCATGGTCCAAGCAGAGGAGGGAGAAAGGGGACTAAAGGGATGGAGCATGGCAGGCGGAGGATGGTCTTGCTCATCACACTGGTGACTGCTGCCTGAGGTGGGGATCTGAGCAATGGCTGCCAGCTGCCCCCAGCCCCAGGATGGCAGCGAATGCTGCTGCTCAGCCCTGCTGGCTGGGCTGAGGGGCAGTGGGGCTGGGGATGGGCTTATGGCCCCCCTAGCCCGCGGTGGTCCCTGCACCCCAGGGCTCTGCTGTCACCGCCACCCACCCAGGCTAAGGGGTGATGCCCCTGCTGAGCTCTCTGCTCTGGAAACAGGGGAGTATTTTTGAGGGGAATCATTAGGAAAAAAGCAAATCACATATTGCTCAGCACCCTGGCCGGGGCCAGCATGGGGACACAGTGAGCCGTGGGCTACTGGCCCGTGGGGACACTGGAACCTGGCTGACCCCCCAGTACTTCCCACTGGGACTGCTGGGGCCACCCAGCCCCACGATGGCAGCCACCAAGGAGGGGCTCAGCCCTTGATCCCAGAGCAGAGCCCTGCTCCAGCTCTTACAGGTTGGGGACCCCCTGAGCAGCCCACACGGGGGGCTCACTGGGATGTGTGGCAAGAGCCATCGACGTAGCACAGCTGCAAGGAGAGCAGGCATTCCTATCTGCAACCCCTCCTGTGGACACCCCTGTGCCCTCACTGCTATCAGGAGCTCCTGCAGGTCCCCCCCACACCTCCTCCCAACACGGGAGTGAGTGCTGGAAGTGGATGCTATTTTTATAGAAATCATCAAAAAAACAGGAGTGAAAGGATCAGCCCATCCATTCCTCTGCCCACGGCTGGAGTTGCCTTAACTGGTTCTCTGCAGCAGGGCGATGATGGAGTGGAGAGCACAATAAATGTTACGTGTTCATGAAATTCCTAAGTGTTTCATCCTTCACTTAAGCCTGGGAGCATTCTCACAGAATCACAGAATCATTTAGTTTGGAAAAGACCTTTGACATCCAGTCCAACCATTAACCCAGCGTTGCCAAGCCCACGAGTAACCCATTCTCTAGGCACCGCATCTACACATCTTTCAAACACCCCCAGGGATGGTGATTCCACGACCTCCCTGGGCAGCCTCTTCCAACGCTTGACCACCCTTAAGTTTTAAACTGCCAAGAGTCAAAGTAATGCAAACAACTGTCACTTTATTGTCATTTCCAGCTGTACCGCAAAAGGCACACAACAAACTTCATTGGTACAAAATAATTTTGCTGCGGGGTTTTAGTAGAGTTTTCCTTGTGTTTTTTCTTTTGCAGCACAGTCACTGGCTCTCCCATCGCCCCGACGGGAAGATCCTTTCACAGAAAGGACTATTTCGTTCGTGCAGACAGATAGCTCATTATTGCAGGGGGAGAGGCAGGAAGGGCAGGCGAGCACGGCCACCCTTGTCCCCCACAGGACCTGTGCAGCCACCCTGGCCACCTATGCAATTAAAGGGCACCTCTGTGTCCCCCTGCTCCCTGGCACGCCCCCGCTGGCTCGCAGGGCACTGCTCCTGCTTGCCCAGGGGTGAGCTCCATTGCAGCCCCCGACATCACTCCAACCCTGGCTAGGACACTTCGGTCCGGGTTCAGCTGCAGGATAACAGGGTGGGGGAAGAAACAGAGAGGCCCTGATCTAGCTGTCCCCCACCCTGCAATGCTTTCTGACCAGCGTCAAGCATTTCTTTACACAATTTACCCTTTTTTCTCCCTCCAGCTATGTGTTTCGGCAGAGCAGTGGCTGAGGGTCCCATGGAGGGCACCTGGGGCTGTCTGGCAGAGGGGCTGCCAGCAAGACGCCTCAGCTGGGTGCTGCAGCCCTGCTGCCTCACAGGGGCTGGCAGAGGAGAAAAAAAAAGAGGCTGGGGATGATTTTAGGGGATTTTCCTGCCTGTACCAGCCCACGCAGTTCCAGCAGGGCAGACACATGTTGCTGGTGCACACCAATCCTGCTGCACACTGCAAACGCAGCCATGGATGGGATGCCGCTGCTAGCAAACCCTAGCATCCCAGCCTGGGACACAGTGCTCACAAGAGAGGCTTTTGGGGGGTTTGCTGGGGTTCCCCCCAAAACCAGAGCAGGGCACATAGCCCTGAGCCCCCAGGCAGCATCCCTCCGGCTGCCTGGACAGCTCTAGGGGAGACAAAGAGAGCCTTTAGAGGCCACCGTCCTCCAGCTTGCCCTGCCAGCATTTGGCTGTCTATATTATTTTCCCATAATATCCCTCATGCCAGGCAAGACCAAGCTCTGGGGTGGGGACACACTGTGCCAGTGCCACAGTCACACTGTGCAGAGCTGTGGCAGCACCCAAAGCTCTCCCCTACCAGCTCCCGCATCAGTAACGCTGAGGTTTTTTACACTGTGCCAATAGCTACGCTCCGCTTCTTTTGGTACCAGCTCCCCTTTCTTGGCCCCCTCCCCCAACATTTCTTATAAAAATAAGATTGTGCTTGTTTATAAAATAATATTATTTTTTTAAGAAAAGTTTCCAGTTAAAAAAAAGGTGGTATATCAAAATATGGCAAAACTTTGGCTGTCAATCACTAAACTCTAATTAAAAATATCGACTAAAAAGGCATTGTGCTGTGAATATTAGCTGCTGTAATGCTTTACCCTCCGGTACCGATGGGAAATATTACACCTGGACAGGCTGGCTTCCCTAGGACACACTCAGAAGCTGCCCTTGGGTTTTTCTAGCACATCACCATCATCCTTTAGCAGAACTATTCAAACTGTAAGTGACCTAAAGACGCATGAAAAGCCTTGGTAAAATACAACGGAGACTGCGCCGGGAAGAGCCACACTTACAACATGGTTGCATACATATTCTTCTCGAGAGGAAAGTCTATTCTCTCACCTTAGTGCTTAGAAAAAAATATAAGTGTTTATACAGTTCATTAAAGGAGAGGCAGATCCTTTGTATAAAAGGTATTTTAGAGCAGAAGTAAAATGCAAATGGGTCTATAAGATCCAGACATATATAAACATACATACCTCAATATATTTATATATGTAATCTCTATATATTCAAAGTCTGGGATGCGTTATTGCAATATCCTTACAGGTGACTTACTCTTTTCCATCCTCCTTTGCTTGCTGTTTTCTTGGGTTGGGTTTTTTTTTTTTTTTTGGTTTTGGGTTTTTTTCCTCCAAAAAAAAAAGAAAAAAAAGAGAAAAAACAAGCTGCAAACGGCTCTGAGACCTCCCAGCTGCCAGCTGCCTCACCAGGACTGCTCTGGTCTGACCTCCATCATGTGTTTTTGGAAGAACTGGGTTGATGCTCTGCCCCAGCAGCCGCTGGTCATGCCTTCCTCCACGGTACATCACCAGTGCCTGGAGATCCTCGGCTGGTTATTGCTTAATTCTCCCTCCCCATACTGGCCTTTAGGGTATTTACATTTCTTTGGCTTGACTTGAACACAACATTCTGGCACTTTCTCTCCATCATCGGCTGCTACCAAGCCACTGCTGGAGCTGCTGGCAGCACTGAAGATGGGGGCAAGGAGGAGAATAGGCCACCTCACCATGAGGTGATGAGAAAACATGGGTTGGCTTCTGCTAGCTCAAACAAGTTGTGCTTCTCCCAGTCGAAATAAAACAACTTGTGTTCGGCACAAACTCATCCAGAGGAGAAAGGATGCTGGGGGACCACCGGTGGGACTCCGCCATGCCCGGGGGTCTCCATCCCACCCGCCATCGGAGCGACCCTGTGAGTGCCATGGTTTCCACGGCCCCGGTTTGCAGGGAGTGGTGCAGGGCCGGGGAAAGGCGACGCTGACAGCCCCCAGTGCAGGGCAGGGAGCCCCAGCCTCCCCCCGAGGGCGGGCAGCCAGTCCTGCCCCCCCCGCGGCGCTCAGACGACAAACTCGGGGACTTCGTCATGGGTGAGATCCAACGAGAAGTATTTACTGGTTCTTTTGACGGGGAAGGTCTCTTGGATGTTGATGCACTGCTGGGCCAAGCAGCCGTTGCAGTAGAGCCCTTCCTCCTCCAGCCCATGGGCGCAGCCGAAGGTGTAGCTCTGGGCCGTGTCCTGGCAGAGGTTGGCCAGCTGTAAGAAGTCCTTCTGGTAGAGCCGAATGTCATCCAGGCTAAGGCTGTGCCGGTCCGTTGATGTCTTCGGTTTCCTGCACGTTGTCTAGGACAAAGCAGAGAGGAGGCTCAGGACCTGCCGGGGAGCCAAGGGGGTCTGGGAAACCCAAAATGCCAGTGCCAGCAGAGCTCCGGGTTTCCCCAAAGCCCCCCCAACACCACGTACCTGGGGTAAGGAGTCGGTGCTCTGCCCACGCAGCTTCACCACTGTCTCCGAGGAGCTGGAGGTGGAGGAGCTGATCTCTTTCACGATAAGCCCTGCGCCAGAGAGGGAGGAAGAGGAGAGTGTGAAGGTTCTTTCAAGGCTTCTCAGCTCTCCATGCCTGCTGCCCCTGGGGGCTTGCCCTCGCTTTTGGGCAAAGGCACCCTCAGCGCAATGGGGTGGCATCACCCACCCCAATGGCTCCACTTGCAACCAGAGTTACCTACAAAGCATCCCAAATTTGCAACAAAACAGCATCCAAAGCCATCACCAGGGAGCCTGGCACCAAGACCTCCCAGTAGCTCCCAGCACGGAGCTGGAAATGCAGACGACTCTTTGGGTGCAGGCACAGCTCTAGAAGAAGCCTGGCTCGTACATGCGATAACAGCACCCATGCTCATGGGAACAAGCGAGGCGTTGTGAAGAAACTGAAAGTGGGCCCCAGCAACTGAGTGCTGAAATTATGTCCATTGCCCCCGGGCCCTGGTATCTCCAAATAAGCCAGCATGCCTGGGCGCACGCCTCTGTACCACGGGGCGGCTACATGGAGCATCAGTCCGGCTCAGAGTAAAACCTGCACCTTTCCCGGGCAACCCCTTCTCTTTATAGTTTCACCAAATTTATCCCATTTCTCCTTTGACCCATGGGGCAAACGGCTTTTCCCAGCATCCCAAACAGACGCCTTGGGCTAATTTCGTTCTGCCGAACACCAAAGGTGTGACTTGAATTGAAGACTCGGAAAGAAAAGTGGCTGCCACCTTACCGGAGTGCCCATTGAACTTGCGTGACAGCAGCATGTCCTCCGTGATGTAGACGCACATGTCAGGGCTCACCTCCATCTCACCAGCCTGCTCCAGCTCCCGGGGGTCATCCACCAGCATCTCGATTTCTGCAGGCGAGGAGGAGGTGGGACAAGTCACTGATGTGCACCTTCAGAGCACCCTCCAACCCCAATTCACCCGGTGAGACCCAAGCTGGAAAGCCCATGCTCAACTGGTGTCTCACCATCATCCTGGGAGTCCTCCTCCAGTCGGTCCTTCCCGCCGCTCTCCACCCCGGAGGTGTGGGAGCTACCATGGCTAGTCATGGAGCTGCACGTCTTCAGCTTGCGGTGGGCACCGGCCCCTGAGAAGCCGTCCTCAGGGCCCACTTCCCTGGGTTTGGGGTCGGTCTCGATGCCCGAGGTGTGGGAGCTGCTGTGGCTGGCGGTGGAGTGCCGGGAGAGGCGCTTGTGCCGGATGCTGCCGGCACTGCTGCCGCTGGCCCGCGACCGCTTCTCCAGCTGCTCCATGTCCAGATCAAGGGTGTCACTGATGTACGACTCGCGGTACTGCTTCTTCTCTGCAAGGCCAGCGGCACACCGTTGGCACACAGCAGCCTGCACCCCAACCCCTCCAGGTGCCCTGGCCCCCCTGGGATGGGGCATGGCCCCTCCCCCAGCACCTAGGGGCACTGTCACCAAAGCCCAGTCACGGTGGCACACCAGGAGCCAGCCCTGTCCCAGTGGCATATGGGGATGGTGGAGTAGGGGGCCTCAAACTTGCTGTGCTCTGTGCTGTGCTGTCCCTCCAAAGGAGAAAGAGGAGGAGAGGAAGAAGAGAAGGAGGAAGAGGAGGAGGAGAAAGAAAAGGAGGAGGAGGGACAATGAGCAGGAAGAAGTTGAGCAGGACAAGGAGGAGGAAGAAGAGGAAGAAGATGAGGTAGAATAGGAGAAAGAAAAGGAGGATGAGGAGGAAGAATAAGAGGAGGTCAAGGAGGAGGATGAGGAGGAAGAATAAGAGGAGGTCAAGGAGGAGGATGAGGAGGGGCAGGAAGAAGATAAGGAAGAGAAAAAGGAAGATGAGGAAGGGAAAGAGGAGAAAGAGGAAGACCTTACACTTGCACAAGGGCTTTTTGAGCTTGGAGATGGGGTGTGGGGCACTGGGAAGTGCTGCACTGAGGCACTGGGAGGAACTGGGCCACCAGGGACCACAGCAAGGCTTGTGCTGGATTAAGCAGGTGCGGGGAGGGGTGTCTGTGGGCACTCA
The DNA here is from genome assembly GCF_963210335.1 of Falco punctatus. NCBI lineage: Eukaryota > Metazoa > Chordata > Aves > Falconiformes > Falconidae > Falco > Falco punctatus. The sequence continues at coordinate 38,061,190 of NC_137587.1, read as the reverse complement.
GCCCAGCCAGGAGAGGTCTGCCCATCAGGCAAATCCAGGGTGTGCCGACGCACGGTCAAGGGGGATGTAGGGACAGCCACCCCCAACATGCCCCCAGCCACGGGGCTGGCACAAGGACCAGGCGCTTGTACGGGCAGAAAAGCTGGATGGAAGCCCGGCACTGGTGGGATTTACGCCCTGGGGGGCACCTACCCTCGTTCTCCTCCAGCTTGCGGACCTGGCGCAGGACGGGCTGCAGGTTCATGTAGAGCCGGTGGCTGCTGCTGAGCAGCTGCAGGAGGTGGCGGGAGCGCAGCGGGCAGCCCGTGTAGTAGATGAGCTTTCTGGCTGAGGGCAGCCCATCCGGCAGGATCTCAAACTTCTTGCCCTGCGTGGGAGAGGGGGGACAGCAGCCCCAGAGAGAAAAATACCCTAATTGTTTCCCAGTCCTGCCACTGCCCACCTATTAACCACCCCACCTGAGGTCTGTGCAACAACACCCCATGCCCACGGCAGAGCCCAGGAGCGACACGGGCAGGGATGCTCTGCCTGGCGATGGCGGCACTCACCACGAACACCAGTTTCCCCACATTTGTCCAGGGGAAGTCATAGAGCAGCTGCTTTTCTTCATCCAGGTTCTGCAAAAAGAGGAGAGGTGGACACGGCTGAGGATGCCAGCAGGGGCTGCCCATGCCTGCCTGGCAGCGGGCACGGAGCCGAGCCATCGCCCTTGCTCAGCCACCTACCTGGAAGATCTGGATGCCCCGCGTCGTCAGCCCCAGTGTCAGGGAGGCCTCTATCTCCCTTTTGTCCTAAGGGAGGAAAAATCAGATGCTTTTAAACACACAATTTGCAACATGAAGTGGATAAATCTGCCCTCCCAGCCCAGGTATCCTCCTGTAGTCACCTCATCTCCCACGCAGCAGCAACGGCCACATGCGGTAGGTGCTGTGTTAATCATAGAATCATTTAGGTTGGAGAAGACCCTTAAGATCACTGAGTCCAACCATTTAATTAATGATGCACACACACTGCCCAGTCACTTCCTCTAACATCCTCTGAGTCTCATCCCCCAGGCGCCTGCCACCCACCTCTCCACCCAGAAACACCCTGGCTTAAGGGTCTGGAAAAGCAGTTTAACCTCAGAAAAATTGGAAGAACCTTCGGAAACAGAGCTGGGGCACTTCTATGCCTGAGAAGAACCTGTTGCTACACTGGCACTCTGTGCTCTCCCAAAGGCTTTTCCTCTTTAACTTAAGGATGCTACAAAGTGGTCTGTGAAGCACCACCTCCCAGCAAACAAAGTGCTTTGTGCCCAGGAGAAAAAACCCAGCAGATATTTCTTAGGATGCCAAAAAAATAAGATCCCAGAAACCTCACAGCTGCCTCCCCACACCCTGGCCAACCTCTTGCCTCTCCTTCACTTGCAGAAAATAGCAGAAGTATAAAAAGTTGCCTCTGGGAGCAAAGCACTGCCCTCGAGACTGCTCTGCTCCAGCCAGTGAGTGCCAATTCAACCACAGCTCTTCCCAAAATACCTTAGAAATCACTTGGCTGTTGTTGCTTTCAATAAAAAGCATCCCTGAATCCAAAGCCCAGCCTGGGCTTGTGGCCAGGGCTCACCTTGTACAACCTGTAGTAGTGCACCGCCACGTCATCCAGCCGGACAGCCTCCTTGATGTACTTAAGATGGGCTTCGGAGGCCGTCAGGGCAAACTGATCTTTGTGCATGTTTGGGACGTGCTTCAGGATGTAGTCCTTGCCCCTTTTTGCAACCACCTGTTTGGAGGAGAGGAGAAGCTTGTCTGGGGGAACTGCTCCATGCTTGCTTGGGGCCAGACACCAGCCCCGGTGATTTCAAGGGAAAAGGGAAATGGGAGCAATATGCTCCGTTATAGAGAGCTACAAGCAAAAATGAATTAGATACGGCAGCCAACAACTTCTCATCAGCAGGATTTCCCACTGAGAAGCACATGTTTGCTCTGCGTGCCCGTCTCAGGGAGCTCATGCCACTGGTGACACCCATGCCGGGGCAGGCAGAACCACGCATGGGGTCCCTGCGTGGCTGGGGACACCAACGCTGGGCTAGCGCTCCACAGTGACATGTGTGAAAAAAGCAAGAAACTGGCAGATTTTGGGGCAAAACCCAGAAAACACATAAAGTGAGCAATGGTGCCCAGCATTTTTATTAATCTTCCCCTTGCCAGCATCTGCTGGCAGTCCCGGCTGTGGGGAGCCACTGGGGAGGTTCGCCTGTTTGGGGTCCAAGGGCACATCACATGTGGCCATGCAGCCCCTCATTGCTCCCCACTAACTAGTATTTACCTGTCTGGTAATAATTGGACTTGTTTTTGGGTACCCTGCTGAGTCTGGGGACGTGCCCTCGCCATGAGGAGGGGTGGCCCTGCTGCAAGGGGTCCCAGCCAGGAGCTGTCTATGCTGCTGCCATGCCATACGGGATTGTTCCCTACCCCATTCCTGCGCAAAATCATTAGGATGGTATCGCCCCAGCTCTGCTGCCAGTCTGAGGTGACCTGGGGCTGCATGTCACCCTGTGCCCTGCCGCAGTTTCCCTCCAGGATTATGCCAGGAGCTGCCTACACCCATGGCTGCTGCCAGTAGAGAGGACACCAATTCCCAGAGGCCTGAGGGGGTGCACTTGGTGGTGATGGTGGGATGAAACCCTGATGGCACGTGGCATGCAGGGAAGCCCCCATGAGCATCCCTGCAGCACACAGGGAAATCCCCACCAGCGATATGAGCTGCTCCAGCCACCACACCGCCTCCAACCCTCCCTGCCTGCAGCTATTTGCAGCCCTCCAGTTGTCAGAGGTTATTAATAACTGGGACTAAGCCAGAGATAGGGAGGCAGCAGGAACACCATCCACCCGGGAAGCCTCCGAGCAGCCCAGCATCAGCAGCCTCATGGGGGTTCACATGAGCTCAGAGTGGGGATCCCGTCACAGTGCGCTTACCCAGGCAGGGAAATAGGCTTCAGGCTCAAAGTACTTCCCATAGTGCTTGTTGCGCTTGAAGTCGCCCAGGTCAGCTTGGAGAGCAAAGGCGGTGAGGAGAAAATAGGCTTCCTCGCGCAGCACGCACTGCGAGTGCAGCACTTGCTTCCGCAGGTGCCAGTAGTAGTAGTAGCGTGCGGTCCGGTCGCTGTGAGGGAGCAGAGAAGAGAGGGGAGGAAAGGGCAGTCACCCACCCGTGACCCAGACCAGGGGGTGGGAGACAATCTCACACCTTCCTCCCAGCGGGAAGCTCTTAGAGAGGGAGCAGGGCTGGCTGCTCAGGCGTTTGCTCCCTTTTTCCCCCTTCATTAAAGCCGGGGCTCCCACTAGGCGCTGCAAAACCACAGCCGCTTTGCTGAGCTGAAATTTCCAGCCGGTGCCTCCCGCAGGTGGAATAACCCGCCCTGAGAGCATCCCTATGGGGCTGCAGACGTCACCATCTCCCCACACACCCCACACCCTGAAAATCTTTTTGTCCCTGAAACAGGACCTGAAGCTCCCACCCGGCCACAGGCACATACATGAATTTATATCAGGCTGTTCCCTGGGTTAAGCTCTGATAACCCCCTAAATACGATATCCTCAGCCCCCTAAAAGGCTTTGTCATCGCTGGCGGGGAGCAGTGTCCCCTCCTGCCCCTGCACAGCAGGTGGCAGGGAGCAGGCAGCACCCAGCCACAAACAGCCCCAGCTTTTGGGACGCAAGCAGCATCCCGCGGCATCCCGAGGCTGTGCAGCTGCAGTAAGCAGCCCCCGAGCCAGGGGCACCCCAGGGTGCTCCCCTGCCAGCCACCTGCCCCAGCCGAGCCCGGGGGGTGCCCCCATGGTGGGGATGGGTGGGTGCCCTACCTGATCAGCCTGCCGTTTTCCACATAGTACTGCACTCGGAAGTGGATGATCATCGGGGGGCCAAACTGGTCGATCCCCTGGAACGGAGGAGATTTTCAGGGCTTCTGCAGAGACCCCAGCAGCGTACCCCGGCCCCTCACCTCGGCTCGCCCAGGGGCAGGTCTGTCACCACCACCCCTTGCCCCACCATGGCATTTTTTTCTGAATTCCCCCTCAATATGCTGAAACATGAAGGGGATTTAGATGTAAAGAAGCAAGTGGTTGGGCTCAAGGCCATCCAGGGGGCCAGCAGCCCCCCACCACTGCTGCTGTCGCTCTCCCACCTCATCACCCACTAGTCCCCATCTCAGCACCAGCACAGGAGCCATCACACCAACCCTCTTGGTACATTGCATTGAAAGAATTAAAAGGTGCTTTGGAGGGAAAAAAACCCCAAATCTTGATTTTTAGAAACTGGAAGAAGGGATACGTCAAAAATTCTCCTGAAAAACAAGGAAATAAGGGAGGAAAAACCCCACAGCTCCAGGGTGGGGAGTGTGGAGGATGCATCCCCAGCTGGGGCACGTGGTGGCACATGGGGTGACAGCCGTCAAGCATCATCCAGGTTTCATTCACTTTGCACACCCGCCCCACCACTCCGCGCAGGCTAACAGCCAAGTGCCCCACCCCGCCGCCCCTCAGCTGCGTTCCCATGTCCTGGAAGTGACCTGCGACGGGGACAGAGGTGGCCTTACTGCCGTCAGCTCTCCATGCAAGACCTCACCGCTGACCTTGCTGGCCTCCTTCTTCCACTCCTTGGGGCAGTACTTGTAGAGTTTCTGGGCCAGGTCCATGTACACGTGCTCATTGTCTGGATGGGACAAAGGTGGCATCAGCATCCCTGTGCATGTCCCCTGCATCCTGCCAAGCCCTGCCTTGGCCCCCACAACCCATCAGTGGGTAGTGCGTGGGGGCCCATAACCTTGTCACCTAATGAGAGGCCACCAAAGGGCTGGGTAAATCTATATCCCCCTTTGGGCAAACACACATCCCTGGTGGCACTGCACCTTGCTGAGCCACGATGGCATCAGGCTGGACCAGCCACAGGCACTGAACCCACAGTGTAAGCCCCTGACTTACTCTGGATGACGCTGAGCCCGAAGAGGTGACAGTCCTTCAGCCTCAGGAGGTCACACACCTGCACCAGTAACTCATGGCACAAAATTTTCACCTGCAAAAAAAACCACCACACATGGCGCCTGCTCCATCTGTTCCCAGCTGAGCTGGGCAGGTGGCACCAAACCCCCCCCACAGGGTCCCCAGGCAGGACCAGGGGGGTGACAGGCTGGGCTGTGAGGCTCATTTTTCCATGGGGCCAACACAGAAGTCCCCAAAAGCAGGGTCCCCCCTGGGGTGCAGGACCAGAGCTCTCCCAGGGATGGGATACACAGGGGACCACGGGGCAGCTCCAGAACAATGCGGTGGTAGAGACCTCACCGCAAACCAGCCTGGCACCAGGGAGATGGCTTTGGGGACAGAGAACAGAATATTGGCTGGTGGTGAATTAAAAAACATAAAAAGCAAGGGAATTTCCACATTCAATACTACATCCGAATCAGAGCCAGACCCCCTCCTGTTTATTTGCTGGGGTACAGGAGACTGAATTGCCACCCACAATGGATGCGTGGAGTGAGGACTAAAGGAGGAGGAACTGCCCGCAACTCCTGGTGCTGCCCTGTGGGATGGCACGCAGCAGGTCACCTGCCAAAAACCACAGCACTGCCAGCAGCACATCGAGTCACCAAGAAGCAAGAGGGAGTAAAACACTGCCGCAGCCTTCAGGGGGAATAACTTGTGTGCATTTCTCTGGCAGGGGGAGAGCAGGCAGGCTCAAAATTAAAACCAGAAGCAAAACCAGAGCTTGCAAATGCAGCTGGTGGCAAGCCCTTGGCATGATGAAAACATTGGTGCTCAGGGGGTTTCCCTGGCCCCTGCGCTGCCTTACATTGATGATGATGTTGAGGGAGTCGTCATTGGGGAGGAAGATGCAAACGCTGCGGCGGTCCTGCATGACTCTGTTGTTGTGGAAGGTCAGTTTGTTCATCGTGGTCCGGGCTTGGGGCGGGCGGCAGGCACCTCACCAGTGGGCCAGGGCGGCCTCGGTCCCCGTGGGCGCCATCCCTGTGGGTTAGAAGGGTGCTGAGCCCTCCACACAGCACCCCCAGCTTCCCACACCCCAAGCAGGCATCCTTCCCACCCATCGCCACATCCCCTCAGAAGCGGGGTGTCCCCCAAACCCCCCGAAGCGCACCCCACCACGGCCACCGCACATCCCAACCCCGGCGCCGCGGTCAGGGCAGTGCAGGATCGCAGCTGAGCCCAAAAAACCTGACCCAGCAGTTTTATTCTCCCAGCTCGGGTTCGTAAAAACCTCAGGAAAGGCCTTCCTGGCATAATTAAAAAAAAAAAAAAAAGTCTATCTGCTGGGAACAAACCCGGCTGTGCTGGGGAGGAGCGGTGTGGCAGTGTGGGAGGTTTTGCTGCCAGCAACAGAAAGGCAAGGGGCTGGTGCGGGGTCCCACGGCAGTACCCCCATGTCCCTTTCAGCATCGTTCCCTCCAGCTCCAGCTCTTTATGGGGGTTAAATAAAACAACCCACACACTAGCAGTGATTTGCAGATGGGAATTATCATCTCTTGCCATTTCCCAGTGTTTGCCTAAATCCATACCAGGGCCGAGCAGGTGAATCCATTCTAGCGTTAACCCCAGGCAATTCTTATTCTCACAGGCAAATATTCCTTAAGCACTTTTTAGCCCTTGACCATCCCCAGGGGCACAAACGCACACATGACACCATAAAAAAGGATCCTTAAACTAGTTCACCATTTTTCTAACCCATAGATTTATGTTGGCACCGAGGACAGTGTAGCGTCTCCCTCTTCACCAAATATTTGCTTTGGTCTACATAAAAATGCCTTTGGCTTCCAAAACAGTTTAACTTGCATATTTGTACAGCAGGGAAAAAAGTGCCCCGAGGTAACTTTTTGTTAGGTAGTTACTGAGGTTTTGCAGAAGTTGGGAAATCCAGAGGTGATGCTTTCTGGCCTCACCACTCTGGGTTTGCACCACCAAGACCTTGCACAGCTGTGCATCATGCCTGCGCGTTGCACCTGTGTATCACAGACATGCAACATGGCCATGTGCTGCGTCCTTCCACTGTGGAGATGCATTGCGGCCAGCACTGCAGCTGTGCATTGCATCAGTGCATCATGGCCAGGTATTGCATCTGTGCGTTGCATCCTTGCATCATGGCTGTGCCTTGCACCCATGCATTGTGGCAGTGCCTCATGGCCACATCCATGCATCCATGCATCACAGACGTGCATCATAACCATGCATTGGATCCCTGCATCATAGCCATGCATTGCATCCCTGCATGTGCATCATGGCCATGCACTGCAGCTGTGCATCGTGGGCCAGGTGTTGCATCTGTGCATTGTGTCCATGCATCGCCACCATGCATTGCAGCTGTGCATTGCATCTGAGCACCATGGCCAGGTATTGCATCCGTGCATCATGGCTGTGCATTGTGGCAGTGCCTCATGGCCATGCATTGCATCCATGTATCACAGACATGCATCATAGCCATGCATTGCATCCCTGCATTGTGGTGGTGTATCACGGACAGGTATTGCACCTGTGCATCACAACTACATATCGCAGCTGTGCATTGCATCTGTTAATCATGGCCAGGTATTGCATCCATGCATCATGGCTGTGTGCCTTGCACCCACGCATTCTGGCACTGCATCTTGGCTATGCATTGCATCTATGTATCATAGACGTGCATTGTGGCCATGCATCGCATGTGTGTATCATAGCCATGCAACATGGCCATGCTTTGCATCTATGCATTGTGATGGTGCACTGTGGCTATCCATTGCAGCTTTGCATTGCAACTGTGCATTGTGCCCACGCATTGCGGCCATGCATTGCATTTGTTCATTGTGGCCGTGCACTGCATTTGCGCATTGCATCCATGCATCACGGCTGTGCATAGCAGCCATGCCCAGACATGATTGATCTCCACTGGGAGCAAACAGCGCAGTGGATGGGTCGGTTTCAAGGTTCATTACAAATCACAGCGGTGAACAAAATGGGGCTGAAGGTATTTGGCAAACATCCTCACCCCAGCCGGGTGCCCGGCAGCTCTGGTGCACCGACACAGGGCTGGGCGTGAAGCGACTTGTGTGGGCCTTGACAGGGAGGGTGCTGCATCCCCAGCAAAGCACCCATGCCCTGGAGCACCATCCAGCACCCTCTGCACCCCGCTCCCACCCAGAAGTCTCCTGCAGCCCCAACGCGTGCATGACAGCATCTTCCCAGCGCAGCCCTGTGGGCTACAGCTGGCTCAGAACTACAGCCACAGGCACAACCCACCTTGGATTTCTTGGTAAACCCGTCACCCAGAGGTTATTCTGTGCTGTCAGCACCACAGCATTGGCCCTGAACACCCAGGGCCCTGCAGCACCCCTGCTGCAGCAGCGAGCGTCGGGAACAGGTCCCTCCTCCACCACAGCCTCTGCACCAAGCCCTGCTTGCAGCAGGGTCCCCGAGGAAAACCCCTTCTTAAGAGCACTTGAAAATGAAACCAAGTCTTCAGGGCACTGGCAAAGACCCCAATGTCACAGCTTATCACCTCGCTGTCTTCAAAAACCAGGCAGAGGCCAGGCATCAGGCCCCACCGTGCAGCTTGTGTGTCCCCCAGGAGAGCTTCCCTGTGGTACCATGCTGCTCTTGGCATCCTGGGGCTGTTCATCCCCATGCTGGTCTGTATATTTACTCCTCTTTCTGCAGCGTGAATCAGTCCCTGAGCATCGGGGATTAAAGCACATGAGCTGGCGTCAGCAGAGCATGGGCATGATGTGGCTCGGTGGGGACTGCACCACCAGAGCCAAAGAAAACATCTCCCCCAGCAGCAGCTCTGCAGGACCCTACCTCTGAGAGCAAGCAAAACACCAGAGGAAAAAAACCCACAACCTCGTATATTTTGGTATTTGTATAGAAAATGCTCCAGTTCTGGCTGCTGAATGATATAACACCCCATCAGACGACACACAGAGCACTAGAGGGGTGGCCAGCAGCTTTGCGCGACCCCCCTGAGCTCCAGGAGCTGCCCCTGGGGCTCTACCAGATCTCTGTGAGCTGTCGCGGATTTAGCAAGTGGGCACAAAAAGCCCTTTCCAGGGCGATGTGCCTCCAGCAGCCTCAGCCAGACGCCGGCAAATTCTTTCCGAGCATCTGCTGCTCATTCCTACAATGTCAGCTTTGATTCCCTGGGACCCCGCGCTGCTGCCCTCACCGAGTCGCTTCTGCTCTGGTGCAAGCACTGACAATGAGGCAGGAACATGCCCAGCTCTGAGCCGGAAAGAGCCTGGATTGCAGGGAGAGCCCCCCAGGAATACCATGCCAGGGGGGTGACGCAGGTCGCCCCGCAGCCCGAGTGGGAACCTCCACCCTGGGAGTTTTGCAAGGGGTTTTCGATTGGGAGAGCAAAGACAGCTGGAAAAAACACTGGGAATGAGGACTTGGGCACGGATCAGCCCCCACAGCACGAGGAGATCCAGGTCTTCCAGCCACATTTTCCCTGCCATAGGGAAAAGAGCATTAAACCTCCATAGGAAGGCACTGCAAGTGCCTTGTGTGCCTTGTAACTCCCGGGCTATTTGCAGAAAATTCCTTGATCTGCCGTGTTTTTCACAGCCAGGCTGCTGGAATACCATCTTCCTCCCTCATACCAACGCCACGGGATAAACCCCATTGCAAAGCTTTGCTGGAAAGAAAACATCACGCAATAAACCTGCCGGCCGGCGCAGCTTGGAAAAGCAGCTCGGGCTGTCGCTGCTGACTCGGCGGGGGATTTACTCAGCACGAGGTCTTGCAAACACGGCCCGCTTCAGGCCGAGGTGCCGGAGCAGCGTGCCAGGCTCTCATAGGAAATATAAATTTGGATGCAATTCCAGTGTCAGGGATTTAACATCGCTTGAACTTGCCGGCTGAGATGGGTTTTGCTTCCAAAGAAGCAAGCGTGCAGCTTCTGTGCATGAGAAGTGAGGTTGGTTTGCATGTGCACCATTTCTTCCCCCCCCACACACGTTATTTCATTACATTTAAAAGATGTGTCTCAGCCTCAATGCCCACGGTCTTGGCTCCAGCTCATAGCCCCGTGGTACCCACCAGACCATCCCAGCGCTGACCACTCCACCCAGCCCCAGTCTGCAGGCCCTAGACAGACCCAGCCCATTTCTCCATCACCCAGATTCATCTCCTCCTTGCCAAAATATCCATTTGTTTTTTTTTAAATTCTGTCGTATCAGATATTTAACCCATCACCAGGCTTTAGTTCTAGCGCTGCTGAGCCACAACAGGGGCGAGAGAAGGGATTCAGCACAGGACCCACATGTAGGCACAGGCTGTCCTGCAGCGAGAGGCTACCCAAAGTGCAGAGCGAGGTGGGAAGATGAATTCACGGGGCAGGAATTTCTTGTTTTTAAGAGTTTAGAGTCGGTTTTACCCCACATCACAGGGCGCAGGTATGCGCGAGCTGTTATTACAAGTTTTAAGGCCAACACTTAATGCAGCTTCTACTAACCCAAAAGCTAGATTAATTCCTGCTTGTGGTTGCCCCGTAATTAAAATCGTCTCCAATTCTTCATGAACTCAACAGTTTCCTCCTAATGAAGAGAGGCAGATGAAAGAGACCTTCACTGGGAAAAAGGACTCGGTTATAAATATTACATTACTTCATCCGCCACAAAAGCTATTTGGATGCTGGAAACAGCCTGGGCAGCCGGGGGCCAGCCCCACCAGCCCCAGCAGATACCCCTGAGTGCTGGAGGCATCCAAAAAGCCTCTGCAAGGAAGGTTCCCCCAGGAGCTCGCCTGTCCCCACCTCTGCAACACTCCTCCTCCTCCTCCTCCTCCTCCCCCGTCCCCCCTTTGGCTACTGCAATGGGACAACAGCAAGGGGCAGAGCGGATGCTGGGGACACCCAGGGAAGTCGCAAAGGGCTGAGCCAAGGGCATCGTCCCAAAGACGGAATAATGGCTCCTCTGTCTCCTCCTATGTGCATTGCAGCTGCAATCGCAGCCAGTGCTGGGGATGAGCCCCATGGGACATCACATCAGGGCACGGACAAACACAGGCCGAACCACAGCAACTCGGGAAACCGCTCCCCCTGCCCGTTCTTCGGCACGCACGGAGCCCAATCTGGTGTGGAAGTGCTGATTTACCACCCGCCTGCAATCCACAGCTGAGCCAGCCCAGGCCTCTTCATTCCCTTACTTTGGCGCACTAAAATATAAATAAAGCAGCCTGGCCTCTGCTGAGGATGCACACAGAAACGGATTTCGCCTGGCACAGGCTCCAGCAAGGGAGGGACGGCGCCTGCTTTTCCTCTTCCCTCTTCTGCTATTGAACCGGCCCCTTCCACTTTATTTCCTTCCGGAAAACTTTGCCTTGAGCCTTTGGGATTAGAGAAATATCTGCAAAGAGCATCCAGTTACATCAAGACTGGGTTGGGGCAGGTCTTGCTCAGGACACCCCAGCTTCCCCCATCCAGCTCTGAATCCTGTCCCCCACAATGTTCTTGGGGGCTTTATGAACCATCTCCCAGTGTCATCAGCAAAAAGCCCAAACCTCCCAGAGTTCAGATGCTGCTTCCCGGCCCACCAACATCACTGTGAAGGATGCATGTGGACATGAAGCATTGCCTTTGCTCCCCCCTCCGCAGGCAGGCTGCAGCCCACACTAGCAGCAGCATCCCTAAACCCCTTTGGATTTGGCTCCGGGCCTTTGCTGCAGGATCCCTGGACCACAAAACAGCTGCAAGGGCCAGTGGCACCATCCTGCATCCCCACACGCCACAGAGAGCACAGCCCCAGGTTTCCAAACCATGGACCTCCCTATTTAATAACCTTGCCAGGATGCTCCAGCCCTGGACAAACCCTTCCTTCCCGGGAGAAAGCACTTTTGGGAAGCCCCATCCCTGGCACCCCACTACAGGGCACACTCCCATACAGGGGATCCGTGCCCCAACCCCTCCCTGCTCTGGGGAACGTGCAGTGCTTTGTGCACATGGGGAAAGTAAAAAAATAAAGGGTGCGAAGAACTCTGCAAACAGCCAAGAGCCCGAAAACCAGCTCCATTTTATGCCAAAACGCACATAACAGCACCGGGACTATCCAGAGCCCGCTCTGCCCCCACCGCAGTCCACGGCAGCCTCGTTTCCACCTCCTAATCTGGCAAAACGAAACCAAACCAAGTTACATTTTTTAATCCTGGAGCGGGCAGAGGGGGATCTGTCTTCCCCACCAGCAGTGCTGCTCTCTGTCTGGGATTGCTCCTCCGCCAGAGCTTCCATAAACTTCTGCCCCAGCAGCAATGGGGAAAAGCTTTTTTTTTTCCCTCCCTGGTTTGAAAAATATCCTAAGCACACTTTTCAGACAAGGGGAGAAAAAAAAAAAGCATAAAACTCAATTAAGAAGCAGGCAGATATTTTAACCACCGCCATCATTTGTGTACTCCATCTGGAGTCCAAAGGCTGCTTTTTTTTTTTTTTTTTTTTTTAGCAGGAGGGAGCTGACATCATCTTAATTTGAAATTCACATTTATTTTTACATCTGGTCTGAATTAATCTTTTTCAGCGTACTGACTTTCATGTAATGGAATAATTGCTTACAGACTCTGGGTTTAAAGAGCCTGAATAAACTCAGTTTAAAAAAAGAAACCCCTTTACAAAATGATAGTGAAAAGCCAGTACCTATAACCAAACCCCAATACGCCTTCGGGACTGGGAATTTTAAACAAAACAACATCGCTTTCAAGCAAGAGAGCTTGAATTAATCCCTGCTCTACCCAAGAATCGGAGAGGGCGAACGAGCCCCGTGGAAAAACACCACCACAAACCAGCCCAGGAATTAGGCAGAGCAGCAAAGCTCCGCATGCTCAGCTCCATCAACGCCACGCCGAAGCATCACCGGGAAAAGCAGAGTTGGGCTCAGAGGGAAAAACATCCTCCTGACCAGAAACACATTGGCTGCGAGCAGAAAAAAACTGATTCAGGACTGCAAGGCAACAGCTAAGGTGGCAGGGGGCCAGGGGGTACAGTGGGACTGGGCACCACCTTCCTCCATGTACCAGTTAAAGGACATGGGAACACGGAGCATGGTCCTGGGAAAGCTCAGCTCCGACCTGGGAAACCTCGGCCCCGATTTCCTCCCTGCCACGAGGGCACGATGTCAGTTAAAGCCCCGTTTAAGAGCTGCGTGGGTTTGTCCTCACCACTTCCAGAACCTGGCGGGGATTCGCATCCCCGGTGGGAAACCCGGAGAAGACCATTAGTGGCACTGGCAGGCTGCAGCCCGCGCCCCGAGCCACCGACCCCCCGGCTGAGCCGTGGGTGGGGGCACCCGTACGTGAGTGGGGTCCATGGGCAATGGGGTCCCACGGCTGACTGTGACCCAGGAACAGGAGGATCTATGGATGAGAGGACCCACGGGTGAGGGGACCAACAGATGATGGGATCCACGGGCAAGGGGACCCATGGGTGAATGCAACCCACAGAAAAGAGGGCTTGCAGACAAAGAGGTCCCACGGATGAGGGGACCCACAGGTGAGGGTGGCCCATGGGCAAAAGGACCCACTGGTGAGTGTGGCCCACAGGCAAGAGGTCCCATGGGTGAGTGTGACCTCAGGGTGAATGTCACCCATGGGCAAGTGTTATCCACAGGTGAGGGGACCCATGCGCAAGGCAACCCACAGCTGAGTGTGACCCATGGGTGAGGGAGGCTGTGGGCAAGTGACCCACAGATGAGGGAATGCGTGGGTGAGTGTGACCCAGGGGTGAGGGGACCCATGGGCAAGGGGATCGCAGGCTAGTGTGACCCAGGGGTGAGGAACCCCATTGGCAAGGGGACCCGTGGGTGAGTGTGACCCATGAACAAGGGGTCCCATGGGCAAGGGGACTCACAGGCAAGTGTGACGCTGGGGTGAGGGGATCTGTGGGTGAGCGTGATGGGGGGTGAAGGGGTTTGTGAGCGAGTGTGATGCACAAACACAGGATCCCACAGGCAAGGGGATCTGTGGGTGAGTGAGACCCATGGGCAAGGGGGTCTGCGGGCATGTGTGACCCAGGGACAAGGGGATGCGTGAGTGTGACCCATGGGTGAGGGGTCCCATAGCTGAGGGGACCCATGGGCAAGGGGACTCACAGGCAAATGTGACCCAGAGGCAAGGGAACCCATGGGCAAGGGGACCTGTGGGCGAATGTGACCCATGCACAAGAGGGCCCACAGGTGAGGGGACCCTCAGGCAAATGTGATCCTGAGGTGAGTGGTCCCATAGACGAGGGGATTTGTCGGTGAGTGTGACCCAAAAGTGAGGGGACCTGTGGGTGAATGTGACCCAGGGGCAAGGAGTCCCACAGGCAACAGGGTTTGTGGGTGAGCGTGACCAACAAACAAGGGCTCCCACAGGTGAGGGGACCCGTGGGTGAGTGCGACCCACGCGCAAGGAGACCTGTGGGCGAGTGTGACTCATGCACAAGGGGTCCCACGGGCAAGGGGACCGGTGGGTGAGTGCCACCCGGGGCGAGGGGTCCGGCAGGCTCGAGGGCCCGCGGGTGAGCGTGACCCCTGGGCGAGGGGTGCGGCGGGCGAGGGGATCTGGGGGCGAGCGTGACCCACCAGCGAGGGGACCCGCGGGCGAGGGCGCCGGGGGCGCACCCAGCCGGCGGGGCCGTGCCGGGGCCGGGGCCGGGGCCGGGGCCGTGGCGGGCGGGTCCGGCGGAGCAGCCCCGGCCGCTGTTCGCCTTCACCTCCCCGCGGGCGGGCGGAGGAAATGACTCGCATTCCTGCAGCCGGAGCCTCTCGCACTTCTCCGGCACCAACTCATCCCCCAAGCGCAACAAGCAGCCGCGCCGGCCCCACGCCACCCCACGCCGGGCCCACCCGCGGCAGCCCCCGGGGGGGAGGCACGCCGGGCCGAGAGCGCGGCGGCTCCCCCGAGCCGAGCCGAGCCGGGCTAAACCGGGCCGGGCAAAGCCGGGCCGGGAGCGTGGTGCGCGGCGCCGGGCACGCACCTACCTGCGGCTCCGGGGACCGCGCTGCCTGCCGAGCCGTGCCGAGCCGAGCCGTGCCGAGCCGAGCCGTGCCGAGCCGAGCCGTGCCGAGCCGAGCCGAGCCGAGCCGAGCCTAGCGGAGCCGTGCCCAGCCCAGCCCAGCCCGCCGCCCCCGCCCCTTTCCGGGCCGCACCGCCCCGAGCGGCACCGGCACCGCCTCCCGCCTGAGCGCGGGCTCCGGGACAGCGTGGGGGCACCGGGCAGCCCCGGCCAGGGGACCCGGGCAGCCCCGGGGGTGACGGCCGAGCACCTGTCCCCCAACCCCGGCCAGCATTTGCCCCGGAGGGGCCGCGGGTGGTCGGGCAGCCCCCGGTCCCGGGGGTTCCGCGTTCCCCGCGGTGAACACGAACCTGTTCTGGAAGGGGCGCGGGCACCCTCCCTGGGGGACGTGCGCATTTCCCGGGAGGGGGCCCAAAGCCTCCCCAGAGAATACAGCCACCCAGACTCACCCAGGGAGAGGAGCTGAGCTCCCTCCTGCGGGTCCCCGCCATCTCCCCACATGGCCCCTGTGGGGACCTGAGCATCCCTGGGGAGGGCAGCCCGAGCACCTGCAGCACCCAGCCCAGTATCCCCAGCCCTGGCTGTGCCACTGGTATATTAAGCCAGTACTTAAGAGCTGGGTTGAGGCAGGAGCAGAATTAGGGCTAAATCCTGTTCCCATTAAAGCCTCTACTGACATCCTGGCAGCTGGATCAAAGGTGACTTGGGCTCATTCGGGCGAGGGCCAGCCACCACCCAGCGCACATAACAGAGCTAACGTGCACACGGGTCTCTCCATAGGTGACCCAGGATGGGAATAGCAGCAACAGCAGCAGCAGCAGCACCATAAATTGGCAGCAAAGCATCTCTGAGCCACTCCTTCTTCAGAAGTGCCATCTGGTGAGATTGTTTTTGGAGTAGTTATTTATTCCTCACTTTTAAGTGTCTATAGGCATTTTTCGGGATGACCTGCGAGGCCGGCTCTGCCCCCACAGTCTCTACGAGGCTCCAGGAGAGAACAGCCGCTTGTTCCCAGACCTAAATAAAGAGCAGCTCTGCTGCAAATACCCTGACACTCCTTTCTGAAATCTGTTTGCAGCTCAACAGATCGTGCCGGGTAATTACATTATGCGAGTGCACGGTACCGGCAGTGGGAATCCAAAGTGCTGCTCTCCTCATGGAAAAAACCAGCCTGGCTTTTGGCAGAGCCAGGGCTGGAAAACCCTTAGCTTTGGGCTTGCTCTTGTGCTCTTATCCATGCCATGAGCAATTTGGAGAGTATTTCCACCCAGCAGCTCGCCCCTGCTTATGTCATGCTGAGTCCCCATGAAGCCACTCGTGCCGAATGCCACCGCGGCCGAGGGCAGAGGCAGCATCACAGCTGAGTAGGGACCACCAAGGCCAGCCAAAAATCTCTTTTTGTCCCACAGGATTCACTCCGGAAAGACCCCTCCTGCAGAGAATGCAGGGGGATAGCCAGGTAGGGGCCAGGCATGTGGCAGAGATGCCATTTGGCTTGTTTAGTCCAACTCATAAAACATATTAGAGGTTGGGGAGGGCACAAGCAGGACATGGCCCTGTCACTTTGTGTGTCGCTGAGGAGGATGAGTCAGTCCTGCTGAGCATGTCCTACACTGTCCCTGCCCCATCGCTCGCACCCCCACAGCCTCATGTAATACAGAAATACAGTAACACAGCGCCTGCTTTGCCGCAGAGGCTAAATAAAGCAGCAGGAAGAGCTCTTGGATACCAGCAAGGCGATATATAAACATGTACGTGGATGGCACGTATGCTAATGCTGTTATATAGCCTAAGAGAAATGCCGTGTCTCATGTCGACGTGAGATGCTCCCATGGCCAGAGGAGAGTCTCTGGGAAAAGCCACGCTTGGCATGAGCTGCCCCAGGCTCCAACGTGGGGAGAGCTTGGAAAGATGGACATTAGCCAGTGTCTGGTCTGCCTCTCTGTGAAAGGAAAAGCCCAAAGACTCTGGTGACATTTCTCTTCAACAATTCTGGGATTAATCTTGCTCAGAGTCCCAAGAAGTGGAAACACAGATGGAAAATGTAATAAATGCACTTTTTTTTTTTTTTTTTTTGACAAGGTTTAACTGAGCTAATTGCATTGCTAGGCATATCTCAGGAAAAAAAAAAAAAGGTGTTGTGGTTATGACTGAAAATACCATTCACATAAAATATACAGATTTTTCTCACACTAGATATATTTATATTAAGAGGACGGGAAATAGCAGCTGTTCACTGTGATCCTGCATTATCACCAGCCGAGTATCTTCCATTCCTGCATTTCAATAACAGCATTGTTAGTGGCAGGGATGGTTGCACCAATGCTCGCACTCTCTTATCTCATACATAGTTTCCCTACGATTTTGCTAATGGGATAAAAATTATAAACAAAGTAACAGAGTAACAACTAAATCCCTCTGGATCTCAGCATCCCGCTCCCTTTCCCAAGGGCTGATGCTCTTTGCAGATGCCCTGGGGCTGTGCTGACCCATGGTGTGCTGCTGTTGGTGCTCAGCATCCACCCGAGGGGTTTTTAGGATTTCCTGCTGGGAAAATTTACCCTGGACCAGCAGCATGGGGACCTCAGCATCTGCCCGTGATGCTTGGCTTTTGGGAAGGCAGCCAACGAGCCTTGTGGGGTGCATTCGGGGACAGGGTTGTCACTGCTGTTCGACGATGCCTGGCATGGCATCAGGGCCCCGGCTCTGGCTACAGCTTGAGATTTAGAAATTCTTCCCTAGAGCAGATAGGAAAACAAATCCCAGCTACTGTGAACGGGCTGTGCTCGGGCTGGGAATGGTTTCTTAGCCCATAAGGGGAAGAAAATAAATAAATAACCCCCAGCACAGAGCCACAACAGCCGGCGCGTTGCTATAAACTCCAGCGAGGAGCTGGACCTTGCGCCATTTCTTGCATTTCACGGGGGATTTCCAAGGAATCCTCCCTCCCCATCCAGGCTGGGGCAGACACGTCCCCCCACCCCGGCTCAGCAGCAACTGGGACCGAGGGACCCAAGCTGCGTTCCGGGGAGTGGGTGCTTCCTCTGGCATTTTCTGGGCCCTTTAGGAGAATGCCGTCTGATTTTTGGCTAGAAATACCCACTTTACAAAGACATAATCAAGCATCTGCTTTAATTAGGTTTATGATGAAATGCCTGGGCACACATCGGGACCCCTCCTCGGGGTTTTTGCCCCGGTGTTGCCCCACTTTGCTATTTGCCTGGGTGTGACTCCCTGGGGCAGCAACTCTCTGACAGCCTCAACTCCATTCATCCCAGTCCATCCCAGCTGAACAGCCAGCGAGCTGGGAAAGCCAGTAACCAGCACGCAGGACCCAGCCCCGAACGGTGCTGAGCATCCCCAGCTGGCCCTAGGGAAAGGGGCATCTTCCGGGGGGGGGGGCGGGGGGGGGGGGGGAGTGGCCCGGGGACACCCCAGCTCCATACCTGGGTGGTGACCAGGAACAGGAGTGGGATGGCTGGCTGAGCATGCTGGGGCAGCTGGTGGTGGCACACAGCCATTGGAGCCAGAGCAGGAATGCCAGCAATGCAGAACCACCCCTGGCTCCCTGGCCATCCGGTGTACCCCGGGGACCCGGGGGATGCTCACAGACAGTGCTGCTGTCAGGATTTGGCCAAGGGGGTGTGTGTTAGTACGGAACCCCAAATCTCTCTCTATTTACCCTGTTCTCCTCTCTCTTTGCCCGGGAAGTCAGCAACAATGAAAATAAAAAGTGGTTTCATGAGATCTAAGTCAAATGGGGCTGGAAAAAGAGAAAATCCAGGCTGAATACACAAGTATTGGAAACATCAAGAAAATCTAAGCGTGCATCCCGGCAGGGAGGCATCCCCCCATGCTCGCCACTCTGCTGGTAGTGCTGATCCAGTATATTCTGCTAATCTACCCTGCAGTATTTACAGCTGCCTATAACCAGGATTCTCTTTAACATCAAGTTGCAGCAGCCGGATGCGATTAGAGCCTGTGAGATTCCTTGGGATGGCCGGATGGAAAAGCGGGATTGCCTCCCCCTGCCAGACCCCTGGCTCCTTGCCCACCCTGGGACCCCGAGCTGTGTTTTATTACCAAGTTATTGATAAACCTGAGGTGAGATGGGCAGGGACTTGCCAAGGGGTAGGTCTGGCTTTGCTGCAGCCCCTCCAGCCCATTGCATGGCCAAACACAGACTGCCCAAGCCCCCCACCCTGTCCCTGCACCCCCATCTATTCCCTTTTCTGGGGCCCTAAAGGGGCATTTTGGGCCTCTGGGCCTGGGGGTTAGTCCCAGGGTTTGCTCTCAGCCTGCCAGACTGAAAAGCCCATGGAAAAGTGTTACAAAGCAGGAAAGGCAGTGGCCGGCGGGGAGGGGCAGACGGAAGATCACAGAAGTGCGGGAATATTTTTAGCCTGTCTGTGTGCCTGCTCGCTGGCTTCCCTCAGCGAGCCTCAGAGCCGCTTGGCTGACTTCAAACGCATCTGATGGAGGGGCAGATGTCTCAGGGCTGCTCCTGTCCCCTGAAACATGAGTGAAACCCTAGGAAGGGCCCCTTCCCAGGGGGGTCACCAGCAGCCCCAACGCTACAAGACATCAGAGAATCCACACCAGCGTGGTGGGGTGGGAGGAAAACTGCTCTGTGAATTTCTCAGCTGAAAAATAATTGCATTTCATGCCCTTGGGGTGATGAAAACCTGCAGAGGCCCAGGGCACCCCGAGGTCCTGTAGAGGAAGGAGGTGCAGGAGGCGCATCCTACCCCCGGCAGCCCAGCGATCCGGCTCCTTGCTCAGCGCTTGCCGGCATGCACGTGCGTCCTGTCACAGCCCTGAGCCAGCGGGTTTTGATTACAAGCTTGCAGAAGCCAGCTAACCTCTCTGCAGGGTGAACTCTGGGAATGGAGTTATGAAGCTGCATGCTTCTCTGCAAATCTGATCTGGAGGTTCCCCGGGAAGGGGGAAGCATCGTGCTGGGATAAAACTGGGGTAAGGGGCCAGCGCTAAGCTGGGCTGGATTTGCTCTGTCCCTGTGCAAACT
This sequence comes from Falco punctatus, assembly GCF_963210335.1. Taxonomy (NCBI): domain Eukaryota; kingdom Metazoa; phylum Chordata; class Aves; order Falconiformes; family Falconidae; genus Falco; species Falco punctatus. Next base: position 38,041,165 of record NC_137587.1, on the reverse strand, counting down.
GCAGCAACATCAGGAATGAATTGTGCACGAGGGGTCATGGACCAGCCTCCATTCACACTGGGGAAACTGAAAACGCGCTTCCTTTGCCAGAGCAACTCCAGTTGCACCCTCATGCCCTAAGCCAGTTAGATTAGGCTCTTGCCATAAATATATTTAAATCACAACTCCAGAGCAAGAGGACATGAAAGGCCCCATTATATGGGGCATCGTGGGCTGGGCATCACCTCCATTCCCAGCACCGTGCCCTGGGGCTGCCCTGGCATTTCATGGAGATGCTTTTCTTTGCACAGCGTGGTTTAAAACAACCCACAGCTGCCTGTTGCTAGCGCAGGTTTAAGACACACTTTGCAAGGTGGATGATGCTGTTTGTATCCCCAAGGGAGGGTGGGCAGCTGGGGGTGCAGGCAGGCACCTCTTTGTCCGGGGAAACAGGGCTTTGGCCTCGTGCTTTATAACTACACAGGACTGCAGCAGGGAAAAGCCAGCCCAGGCCACCCATGTCCCCTCCAGAAGCCCCAGGGACAAAGCACCCCAGGGAGCCCGAGGCAGCGAGGAGCTTGGCCATGGCCTAATGTATCCATCACCCATCTATCAATGATTTACTGCCGCTGTGAAGTGCTATTTGTGCTGCCGGGGCTTCCCAGTGGCCCCAGCCAAGGTCAGTGCTCGGCTTGGCTCAGGGACAGGCGGACGCCATGGGGGAGAGAGTCTGGGAACCTGCATGCTGCCGGTGGGCATGAAACAGGGTCAAAGCAGAACCTCCTCACACCCCACCGGCACAACGGGCTCATCCCAGGTATCCCTCCTCCCGTTGTGCTCGAGGACCCCAAGGCAGCCAGGGACATCCACCTAACCCCACTTTTACACCCCGAGGGGTTACTGGGCTGGGGCAAAGAGCCCTCATCAGGGTTTGCATCACAGTGGGGATGAAAACCCCCTTTGGAGACAGCAGCTGGGAACCACTCCTCGCCGGGGTCACCGACACAGCGGCCAGCACAGCCTCAAACCATCCCCGCTGTGCTGGCACTGGCGTGTTGGGGCTGGACCATAGCCAGCATCTCACACAAAGGGTTCTAAAGGTGCCGGCAGTGCAGGGCAGGATTGGTGCAATTACTCTGCTTTTTGAAGCAGCCACAGCATCCTTTAAATGCTTGGCCAAGTACAAATTGATTTTTAAGAAATGGATTGAGCAGGCCTGTGCAAAGATCCATAGCTTGGCTAATATTTATCTAATGGACTCCCATGAATAGCTTATTAATCCCTTTGTATTAGGGACTGTAGATGTAGGATGTAGAGGGAACCAGCTGGCTGCAGGCAAGCTCCCTAGGCATGTTGCTGGGGTCCCCGCAGCCCTTTGCTCTGGCCACCTCCTTTTTTCTCCCCACTTTACCTGGCGACTCTCCCCGCCCCCCGCCTCCATCCCACCCCCACCTGCAACCCAAGGAGATCCCCCTCTGATCCATCACCCCTTGGGGCTAAAAAAGCCATTTGTGGGGCTGTGTGGTGAACCAGTGCCAGGCACCAGCACAGAAACAGCCACAGGCTTGGGCTGAGCTGCACCCTGCTCCGGTTCCCTGGGACATCTCACCAGAGAGGTGTCACCACCAAGTGCTCTGGCACCCACAGGGGAGGCTGAAGGGGGGGCTCCGTGTCTGCCCCCCCAACCCCCAAAAGGTTTGAAGCCCCATGGTTTTAGGTACTGATTGCAAATATCCCACTACTGTTGCAGCAAACGCTTTATTTATCTATTTTTTAAAATTATTTAGCTGTGAATTAATATGGGAGGCTTGAGCATGCTTGTAAACCTTTGACAAGTGAGCAAATACGTTTGAGGGATTGCAAAACCATGGTGCATTATTTCAGTGCATTTGCCGAGGCAGTATTTTGGGTTGTTCCTTTTGCAGGGAATGCATGTGCATCTGCCTGTGTGTTTGTGTATACACATATATACATATGCACACATTACATAAAACCCAGGGAACCCAGCATTTCTCCAGCATCTGCAGCTGCGATCTCCCCTGCCAATGCCCCCATCTCTTGGTTTTGCAAGCAGCTCATGCCAGCGTGCCGGGAACCCTGCCACCACCAGCCAAGCTCTCCCAGCCCACAGGCTCCCCAAGACCCAGCTTTGCTTTGGCAGTGCAAGGGCAGCTTTGGAGTGCAAGGGGGGCTTGCCGCCCTGGCAGAGGTAAGTGGCACTGCTGGAGGATGGCAGCCTTGCTCTTCCAATTACTGGCTGCCAAATTACTGGGTGTGATGCTGCTGCCAGACCATCACCTGACACGAAGGCAGAGGGTGCCTGAGATCAGAGCAGCGCTTTCAGCACCCACTGCCCTTCCCTCCTTCCTCTGCAGCACCAGCAGCAGAGAAACACACCGTTTTGTTTTGGTTTGAAGGGCAATTTTCAGTGGAAACATTTCCCAGACACGCCATTTCCCCGGGAAGCAGCAGCTGTGCCGTCTCCGGCCGGCTGTGGGTTTCCCCTGCCAGCTCGCACATGCAACTCCCAATTAATCGCACAAAGAAAAGAACATGTTTAACTGGTGAGTCAGGCGCAGGCATGGCCCCACTCCAACATGATCAACCCCAGCTTTCCACCCAGCGTGGTTATTCTGCCCTGAAAAGCACATACCCCTTGGGAAGCCAGTGAAGCCCCTGCAGCAAGATGGGGGCAGGATAGGCAGGGCAGGCAGGGCTCGGGCAGAGCACCACTTCTCAGAGCATCACTGGATTTATAAACTGCTGGAAAACAAGCCCCTGCAATGCCATCATCTCCTCTTGCATCTGGAATGTGCAGGGTACCCGGATAGGTCGGGGGATACTGAGGCTGCGTCAGGCTTGGGGATGTGCCGGGGACCAGCCTGCTTGGGGAGGAGCAGATGGTTTCTGTCCCGGATTCCTCCAGGATGGGCTGACATGGATGGGAGGCCCCAGGGTGAACGCAGTGCCCAGGCCACCCACCAGGTGCTGTGGGTCCCCCTGGCATCCCGCAGATGGAGGAGTGGACCCAGTGCTGATCAGCCTAGGGTCCTACATCTCCAGGAGGGAGTTTTCTCTGTTTTCAGACTCCTGACAACCTCCTTACCTCCCTCCCTGGGCTCCCCAGTCACCCCTGGGCTCCCCAGTCACCCCTGGGCTGGAGGACGCCGCGTTGCTCAGCGGGAGCCCAGACTCTGGTTTTGCCAAAGCAAACTGGGAGGGAAAGAGCTGGCTCACCCTTCCCCAAGGCTGTGTTTGGGAGCCAGTGCGGGGCAGGAGGGAGGTACCACTGCTCTGGGGACCCACCTGGACCACACCAAAAATGCCCCAGCCCCTCACCACCCCAGCAAGCCCCCTATGCCTTTTTTGGGCTCCCACCCCAACAGTGGGTGCTGCAGCTCTCGCCTACGTGCCTGGCGGAGCGGGTATTTGCACTGCAGCACCTGTGCCTCCGGGCAGGGCGTTATCGGTGCAAGCCCTGATCAGCAACACCCCAATCCGCTCTCATGTGTACTTACATTTTCATGACACCCTGAAAATCCCTGGGAGGCTTTGGGGGTGCTGCACACAGCTGGGTTCCCACCACAAACACCCTACAGCCATGGCAGGAGCCAGCACCACACCGCTGGTCCGGGCACTCTCCACTTTGCAAAACCAAGCTGTTTATGAGCTATGTGAGCACAGTAAAGCAAAAGCAGCTGCGGCTACTACCTCCTTTTACATGGGTTTTTGTTTTTTTTTTCTTCCCTCTCCTCTGGATTTTTATGATCCAGATATAAAGTACTGGGAAATACTGGTTTAGAGTAGAGCGCTGACACCTGTTAATGCAGGGGCATGAAATGCAATGCCCTTGACTCTCATCCATTCCAGGAACTGGAGGAAGGGATGGGGATTATGGCAGTTCCCACCATGTGAGTGTGCACAGAGCCTCCATGCCCCAGGATCCTGATTTCCAATTAACTTTTTTTTTAAAGAGAATAGTAAAAATAAAGCACCTGGAAACCAGTGATGGGCAGCAGAGGAGAAACCCCAGGTGTTTCTCCTTTGGCCCTGCCATGGCTCATGTTTGCACAACACTGCCCTGTGCCAACATTTCTTTGCCCAAGGCCTTACCCAAAAAAAGGGGTGAAGGATGCTGCAGGCATCCCAGGAAAGGGCTGGGAAATAGTACTGTCACCCTCACTGCACCCCTTCTTTCAGCACTATTGCCAGCTCAGATTGCTCTGTGAAAACTTGCTGTGTTTAGGATTAGTGTATTTTTGCTCTTTTTGGCTTTTGGAGAAGTGCAGTCAACTTCGGAGCTGTGAGCGGGAGGGGAAAGCTAAAGCAGGGGTAACCCTGCTATGCTGGGGTGAGGGTGGCCAGTCATTGAAGCCACACCCTGGGGCCAGGGACACCCTCAGGGAGCAAACACAGGATGGGGTTTGCTGCCACCAAGCCAGGCTAGGGGCTCTGGCCTGGCAGGGGAAAGCATGTTGAAATATAGAAATATTCAGCATTAAGCTGAAATCCCCCCTGTCCTTCGCACCCCAGGCTGCAGCAAAGCTGCTGTTTGCTCCCCTAGTGCTGCTTGACCCCAGGGCTGAGCTGGCCGAGAGTGGCACTGCAGGGACCTGGGCACCCCAGCTGGGACACCAGCTCTGCCCCAGCACCTGCCCTCTTGCAGCTGTGAAATATTGCAGCTTTTCTGTCTCAGCTGGACAGGCTCCTAAAATCTACTGGGAACCTGCCTAGGCTGTGGATGTGTACCCCCGCAGGTGAGCTCAGCTCGCCTGGTGCTCCCCCTCCACCATCTCAGTGCTGTCCCTTCCAGTGCAGGGCAGAGCAACCAGGGTCCTGTTGCATTATCCCACCCAATAACCCCCATCCTGGCTGACCTACACCCCCCATCCTGTTCCAAAGCCCAGATGCAGATGCCTCCTTCACCTCCAGCCACGCTTGTCTCTGGCATAGGGCACCCACTTTGCAGTTTTTTGCACCCACTCTTGTGCAAACAGAGCCCCTAGACCCACACTGATGGGGTTCATTCATTTTGTTGCTTTGCAGGAGAAGGGGGTGCCCTCAAGCACAGCTGTCCTGGCTAATAGAGCCCCCTACGCCAGCTCCCCCTGATTTACACCCCTCCTGCACTGCATTTGGCAAAGCAGCGCATCCTGCTCCCCTGATTTACACAGACCCTTCAGCACAAACTTGTGGCTGGCAGAGTGACATTTTTTATGTCACCGGTGATTAGTCAGATTCTGCATTGCCCTGTAGCATAATTAATTATGGGAACTCTGTGCTGACCTGGCACTTTGCATCTGTGGAACTGAAGCTGCACTGCCGATGCAGGCAGCAGGCTGTCTGCAAGCCCCGGATCTGGCTGTCAGCGAGTGGCTTCGCATTCCTGTGGCTGGGGCATCCTGACCCTCCAGCATCGGGCAGCAGTGCCGGTGGGATGTGGCATCTTGCCCCTGTGAAGGGCTGGAGGTGGGCTAGGAGCCTGCACACGCCTGAGCATCCTGCAGCTTGCAGCCATGTTATGTGAAATAGCATCTCCTTTGGTCCTTTAGTCTGTGGTTTAGGCTGGCCCTTGCTAGCTTAAGTGGATGGGCACTGGTTCCCTGCAGTGGGATGCAGCAGGGTCCAGCACCCCTGCACATGATTGCTGGGATGGACCCTCCTCCCTCGGCACAGTAGGGCAGCTGTCCTGTGCACAACCCCTCTCCCAGTTCGGCCTTCCCCTCCCTTTTCCATGATTAACCCCACAGAAGGGAAGGATTTGGTCTGTGGGAGCAGGTCATGATGTTCTAACCAGTACCAGATGGTACTAACCAGTACCACAGTGCTCCTGCGAGCCTGGGGGTCCTTGGGGCTACCCTGACATCAGCCGCTCTGGCTCACCACCCACAAACAAAAAAGCCTCTCAAAATAAAACTAAAACATCAGAAACCCCCCAATTATATGCTCTGTAGGCAAGGAAACAGTAGCAGCATCATTCCCCGGAGCCGCTGGGACCCCTGTGCTTGGCACAGGCTGGACCCCTGGGCTGCACCGGCGGCTGCTGGCTCTGCCAGGGTGGCTGTCCCTGGGGTGAAGGTGCCCCTCCCCGCCACCCCCTCATCCGACCAGCTGGGCCAGTGGGATGTGCTGATGCCAAGAGGCTGTGGGTGTCCTTGGCCAGGCTCCGTCAGCCCCATCAGAGACCCCCCGCCAGCTGCCAGGTTTCAAGAAGAGCCTTTTTATGCTGGTACCAGTGCAGGGAGCTGGGGCAGGACAGTTCCTCCCACAGTGGGACCCCCTGGCTGCTGCACCCAAAAAATCCCTCAGTAGGGGATTTCCCCCTTTTTACAGCATGGCCAAGAAGCGATATGTCCCTTAGCTGAGGCTTTCTTAGCTTTTCAGGGCTATAGGATGTTGCTACAGACATGTACCTGCCCAGCCAGTGATCGTAGTAGGTCATCAGATAAACAAAGTAGACAAAATAATGCTTACAATGTATTTTTCTAAGTATAAATTCCTATTTTTCAGGTATAATCAGGCCAGTTTCCAAGGCAGAAAAGGCTCTTTCCATTTCTCCATCACTGAGCTCAGCAAACAACCCTACCTGTGGAGCAGGATCGGATGCTTTCTCACATTCCCCTGTTTGTGTTTATGACAGGGCTGGATCTTAAGCTGTTGCATGAAAAATACCAGGCCTGCCCTCTTTTGTGTTGGGTTTCACGCCCAGCCTAAGCTGATACCATCCTTCCTCCTGCCCCTGTCCATCAGACACCCCAATTCCCCTCCAAAGCAATTGCTCAAAGCTCTTCTGCCAGCACCGGGGCTTGTGCTGTTCCTTTCTGACCCACACCAGCTTGCTCAATGCAGGCAATGGAGAGATGCATTCATCCCCGACCATCCCAGTGACACGGGGAAGGGATAACGCATCTGTGGGACCAGCAGCATCCCATCCCAGAGTGGTCCCATCGCAGCACTGCCCCATCCCAGCAGCGTGGGAAGCTTCCCGCAGCAGTGCCCAGGCCAGCCGGGTGGGGTGAGCATGGAGGAGACATTTAATTACACAGCACTGGGTGTTTTTCCAGTTGCAGAGGGCAGGCTGCATTCGCTCTATCTGTGCCGGGTGCCATTAGTCCTGTTTGACAACTAATAGGCAATTAATAATATCTTTGCATCATACAAATGGATTATGCATGTTATGCAGATCGATTTTTTTTTTTTTAATGCCTTTACATTTACTTCACAGTACAGTGGTGTTTTGGGGCTTGGATTATATTTTGTTTTACTACGAGCTAGAAAGGTGCATGTTTGGGGATGCAAAAGCAGGTAATCCTTCCCGCAGCACCTAGCGTGAGTCCACAGCCCAGGGGATTGCTGGCACGGGAATTTCCACAGCTGACCCAGCACTGGGCGATGGCTGTGAGGCAGGGCTGAGCCTGCTGGCAGCGATGCTGCCACCGCTGCCACTGCCTGGCTGATGAAAAGCCACCGGAACGCGTCTGTCTGCCCATGCAGGCAGCCAAGACATGCCGGGCTGGCCTCGTCACTGCTGGTTAATACTTTAGGTGGCATGGTGGAGTAGGAAAGAGCATAAAAATAGCCTCCAATACCAATAGGAGCAACAGCTTAGTGCAATCGAAAAAAGAGTTTGCAGACAGCATCCAGCCAGCTTAGCTTTGCTTATGCTAATTGGGGAGAAGACAACTGCAAACAGCTCGAGGTGAGAAGACTGGGTGGTGAGCGAGCTGGGACTTTCCACCGGCAGGTAGCCAGCATGATCCTTTTTATCTGCTGTTGGGAGCGTCTGGTTCCTCAAGGTGGGGAGGGGGGGGGCGCGCTGCCTGGCTGCCCCTCACCTGGTTGGTGCCATGCCCTTGTGCTGGGGCTGGGGGTGAGCCATGTTTCTGGTTTGGGGTTAGCAGCAAGGTTTGGCTGTCCCTGGGCATCTCCTACCTGCTCCCATCTGCAAGAGGTTGGAGACAAGTTGGGCAACTGGTCCGGGGCAACCCACAGTCCTGTGGCAGCTTTGGAAATGCTGCACATGGGGGTTTTGGGAGGGACAGGAAACACAGCGTCACTTATTTTGTTTTCTATTTCTAGGGGCTTTAATGGGGAGAACTGTGCAGGGTGATCCTTTCCACTCCATCTTCAAAGCTTTGTCCCAGCAGGACCAGCTGTGGCACTGGGATCCCCTGGGCTTGCAGTAAGTAAAAGCCATGGTGGTAATGACCACTGCCCAGCAATGCTCTGCCATTTCGCTTCTTTAAATTCATTGGGACACAAAGCTGAGGTGCTTTTTTGTAGCACAGTCTACTTTCATATGCTCAAAGTTGAGTTCCTACATTGCCATTCCCTTTAATTCTAGGGGAGCAGATAGTTCACATCAGCCATACTAATGCTGCTGGTTGCCCAGCAAGTCTTGCTCAGGGCTTAAAGAGGCATCTTTAAGAAAGATAAGCAAGACAAAGCAATTAAATACCACCACCACCACCCAAAAAAAAAGAAAGAAAAAAAAAAAAGGCATGCCGAGTGCAGTGTGAACACCTGCATTTTTGTCTCCCTGACTCTGGGACTGGTTTTGCAATCAGATCTCCCAGCATATGAACTTACACAATGAACATGGAAAACCAGCATAGGCCCCATTTTCCCCCGGTCCGGGCAATTCCCAGCAATAAGTTTGCAAAGCTGGAGACCAGGAAAATGTAAGTCACTTGTAAAATTGGCTGCATGATGCTGTCAAGTGCTCAGGGAGATCTTTCACAGGGTGGGAAGTCTGGGAAAAAAGCAAAGGTAATTTTTTCCCTGGCTCTGCCCAAGCATTCTGCCTTACACTGAGCAGACCCTCCTCAGAGGAACAGCTCGATAAACACTTTGCTTCCCAGGCTATGCGTGAACTTCTTAAAGAAAAGAATCTGTGTTCCTTTCTTAAATTGTTTGCATTCAAAGTAATTAAACTTTAATCAGCAAAGCCAAAGAAATTGAGTTTTTTTTCCAGCAGAGATATAGAGAGACCCGATTACCTATCAGACCAAACATGCCCCATTAAAACTCCCCAGCTCCTGCAGGTCTCACCTTCCCTCATGTGTGAAACACGATGACAAAGAGCAAAGAATGGCGGGAAACAGCAGGAAAATTCGTGCATTTTCCAAGTGAAATGACATTGCTTACTTCATGGGGATAAAAACTACCTGCTTGTTCCTGTCTGCTTTCTTGTGCCTCAGTTGCAAACCCTCAGTGCTAGAAAAATCCTCCCCACCCAAGCAGGGAAGCTGAGGCACAGCTAACCTGCTTATTAGCTGAGCTGGATGAGCCAGTGAGCAGGCAGGATGGCAGGCAGCCTGTGCACCGAGGGCAGGAGGGTGCTCCCTTTCCCCATCCCTATCCCTATCCCCATCCCCATCCCTATCCCCATCCCCATCCCCATCCCCTACCCCTGTTCCCATCTCCATCCCCATCCCTGCCCCTGTGCCTGTCCCAATCTCCTTCCCCATCCTCCTCCCTGGGGGGGACAGACCCTCTCCTGCAGCAGCCGGAGTAGAGGTTCTGCAGCCAACCCTGGTTTTTATCTGGTTTTTTAGCTAAAGGCCAGGTTTTCGCAGGTAGGACAAGGGTGGTCGATGCGCAGGGCTCAGCCAGGCACCTACCCTGTCTGTGGGACCCAGCACAGGGGTGGCAGCCCCGCTTGGCCACTTCCCCAGGGGGAAAACCTCCTGAATGGAAACAACAAAACCAGCTCTGGGAACAAGCTGTTTGCAACACCACTGAGCATTCCCCCTCTTCCCTGCAATCCTTAACGTTCGTCTGTCTTTGCTAATAACTTGTTGGGATGCCAGAATAACAGTGTGCACCCTTCCTGCATCACAGGGCACACCGGCTCCTCGGCCAGCAGCCTCGTGCTGGACTATGAGCATGCTGAGAAGGGCCAGAAAAGAATGGCCAGAAAAACAAGTTAAAACCCGACATTGCTGGGCTTCTTTGAAAGGCCAAAAGTGGGTCTGAGGGGGGAAAAAGACTGGCAGAGACCCCGGGATCTCCTGCTAGGAGCAGCACAGGTCCCTTCTGCTGCCCACTACATGGACAGGGGACCACAAGCTGGTGTCCCAGGGCCTCTCTGTGGGCAGCTGAGCCCAAGGGTGATGCTTTTGGGAGAGGGTGCTGGGGGTGCTTATGGGGTGGAGGGCCCCAGAGCACCGGGGTATGCTTTGCCTGTTTTCGAGAGGGGCAGGTGAGATGGGGAGAGGGCTTTTTGTAAAGGGAAGGAAAGAGAGGAGGAGGAAATGAAAACTAATTAACTAATGAATGTGCTGGGTTGGCTCGGGGGCAGCAGGAGAGCAATCCAATCCAGTGGGCTGACTCACTCTGACTCAGTCTGCAAAGAGTGGGCTGAAAGCTGGCGCGGGTGCATCTCCTGCCCCGGCCACGCGGCCGGGCTGCAGGCACCGAGCCCAGACCTGCCGGGGCCCGAGCATCCCCGCAGGGACCTGCCTTGCGCAGGCGCCGCTTGCTTTGCAGGAGGGAAATCGCTTTCTTGAGGGAAACGAAGCCAGATTCGCCGGCGGGAGCAAGCAGCTTGGATGGAGCCAGGCCTTTTGGATGCAACTCCCTGTCTTCCTGTTTTCACCATAAAACTGGCTAAGTGCAGGGTGGGTGGGAAATCCCCCTCTGCACAGCCAAAGCCACGGCAGCTGTGGGAGGAGAAGGTGTTACCACCAGTGCAGGGATCCCAAACACTAACCCTGAAGCCGGCAAACATGTCCAGAGCCAGTGGGATGACCAAAGAGGTGGCTTTGAAGGGATGGACTGAGCCTTGCCTGCCTTACCAAGCAGGGACCCTGGCAGGGAGGCAGTGCTGGTGCCACCAGCCGTGCCACCTGGCGTGTCGGTGCATGCTCGTGGGGAGGTGCTGCCTTCCCCTCTGCTCCCGCGCACCCTGGCTTCGCCTCATTCCTGCCTGATGACTGGGTGCGATTGCTTCACCCCACAGGCTCTGGCCATGGGGTGAAGGTCTCCCTCGCCACCCGTTCCCTGCTCCCTGGGGTGCTGCTGCAGGGGGACCACAGGGTGTGTGGCAAGGAGAGGGGTGCAGGTTTAGATGCAGTCAAGAGCATTGTCCAAGGCTGGGGTCATCACCTCTCTGCACCCCCATTTCTGAGGGGCTGTGCCTGAGGTTTTGGAGGAGATGGGGCTCCTCCAGGCGGGGGGTGGTGGGATGCATAGGGGCATAGCTCTCATCTTCCCCCTCTGACCCGCCAGGGACCAGGCTTAGCTGGCACTGCTGTTTGAGACAGCTGAGTTAGGTAAGAGACGTCTTACCCTCTACACAGGCACGAAGAACAAGAGAAAGAAAAAAAGTTCTGCAGTTGAGTTGGTTTTTTCCCACCCCTGGAGGCTTTGGCACAAACTTTTATTTTATTTGTTCTTGCTCGCTTTTTTTTTTCTTTAAATATTTTCAACCAATGTGTTACTGAAGTCTTTCACCTCCTGACAAAACCCGGGCTCCCTGCCAGCACATATTTCTGATAATTCATCCATTATTAAATGAAATCAAAGATACAAGTTTTTTAAAAAAAAGACATGAGACTGTTTGCATCCAAGAGAGGCTGTTTACAGCTGGGCTGGGAATTTCTTTAACTGCAAAAGGATCTGCCCAAGAAAAACCCACCCCAAATGCTTGCCCTGTTCCTCAAACTGCAAACATCTCTGGGTGGCCATGCCAAAACCTGGGGATCCTACAGTGTTTTCCTGCCTGGGTAAAGGTGCTTCCCTCCTTGCTGTGTGCTGGGCTGATAGAAGCCCTAACTTGGGTGGGTGCTGGCTGGATATGTCACCTCCCAGCAAGCGGGCTCCCCGGGGAAAGCCTGCAACCCATGGCCAGAGACAGCCTGACTGGATCAGCCAGTCCTCTCCAAACCGGAGAGAGAGGAAAATCTGATGGAGAGGGAGGGGCACAGCAATTACAGCCTTTTCGCTTTAATAACCCTCACTGCTTCCCCGAGTCCATATTTACATCCTTCTCAGCACAGAAGTAGTAATTAAAGTCTCTCCGCTCAGATTTAAACAACAGCAGACCCTCCTGTTATTAAAAGCAGAGAGGCAAAGCTGAAAATAAAGCCTGTTTTTTGTGGCTAGGGAGCCTCAACCCCCTCTCTAGAAGCTGGCTAATCAAGGGGGCAGCAGGATTTAGGGCCACATGTCCATGCTGTGCTAGGGCATCGATATGCAACATTTATCTCCTTGGGATGCTGAGGATGGAAAACTGCTAGGAAAACAGCTCTGTGCCACTGGTCACTTCTCACCCCATTTTTCAGCCATTTCCAGCACCCATGAGAGAGCAAGTGTGTCTCAGGGTCTGTGGGCACTGGCTCATGGGCAGAGCCGTTGTGGTGCCAGGAGCTGCTCGGTGGCAGCTGGTGCCTTACCACAGCAGCTCGGGCTCTCCTCTCACTTTAAAGAAGCTATCAAAAAAAACTTGAGAAAATTAATTATTCACTAAGACTGCTAATTAAGCTGATTTCCTCTGCGAGGGCATGGAAGGAAATGAGCTGGAGAAGCTCTTAATTGTTTAAAAGAGAGTTCTTTCCAAGCTGCTCTACCCACTGAGAGCGATCAACCCCGTGTTTCACCGGGTCCGGAGGAGTTTGCCAGCATCAGTGCCAGTCCTGCACCTTGCAGGTGCTTGTGAGGAAACAAAGGTCAGCAGTGAGATGTAAAGTGTTCCTAAACCCCTGCCCCCAAATTGGGCGACTGAATGGACCCAGTAACATGCCACTGCCTCCTCCCCAGGGAGTGATCAGGGCTCTGTAGGCAGTTCCATGGGGACCCTGGATGAAACCAGTCTGAAAAGAAGAGCACCTTAAGCAGGCTCTTTCCAGGTGGCCCAAGAGCTCGAGGAAGACCTCATCCTGCTCTGGGTCCAGCACAATGTGGCACTGGCTCCCGGGCAGCCATGAGCAGAGAGTGAGTCAGTTCTGCACCATGGGCATCCCTCGTTGCCACCGTTGGATTGCCGTTGGGTGCCCCATCCTCTGCCCTGGCCCCAGCACCATGTCTGGGCAAGCCCCCTGCCCAGGGGAGCAGTGTCCCCATGGGACAGCTAGGAGGATCCTCCATTGCCACCAGGCTTTCAAGGAGGGATTGAAACTGCAATGGCATAGTCAGCAAAACACCCAGTCTGCTGATACCCATGGCCAGCGGTAAGCCCAAGCATCAGCTCTCCATGTCACGACGGTTTGGGCAATCCAGAGAGGATGCCTGCTGAAATCACCCAAGGCAAGATTCCCGTATATATAAAAAACCCCAAAGCTACAGGCAGCTTAATAGTCCAGCAATCTGCACCCCCAGCTCATCTCTCAGGTTATGGTGCATGCATGAGCTGTCAGCAGCAACCAGCACCAGGGACCTGCCACCTCTCCCACCCTGCCCCTAGGGCAGGGCGCTGCACCCACTCCCCAAAGCACCCTTGGATGGGTGGGTGGGGAAGAGCAAGCCTTTGGTGCCCTGCGCCAAACGAACCGGCACCCTCCTGGCTGCTGGTGTGCAGTGGGTGGCAGTGGAGGTGCCCAGGGATGGCAATTCTCCAGTGGCCCCCAGGCCCTCTGCCTGGCCTCCCATGGCAAGGAGTGGTCCCACTGCCCACACCAAGCCTTGTCCTCCCATGCCACACCATTTCATTTCAGTTCCCCTTTACTGGGACCTTCCCTTGTTCTGTTGGCATCAATGGAAAAAAAAATGCTCCAGGACCTCACATGGCGGAGGAGAAAAGGAATTATTTTAAACCAAATGGCTTAATCTGTGAGGCACCTTGCTCAGCCTCACTTCTCCCATAGAAAGCAGTCCCGGCACAAAGGTGACGGCTTGTGGCCGGGGGCACATCCCCTCCACGCCATCTCTTCCCCCTCCAGCAGCTGCCAGGACAGGAGAAATCCAGGGCTTGGTGTAGGCAATCACTGGAGATCATGCAAACAAAACCGAGGGAAAACTGAGTGGATCCAGCTGAGTGGCATTGCACTGGGAGCTCGGGGTTTTCCCGAGGCAGCGCTATCCTCCACAAGCATCCCCGGGGACCTGCACCATTCCTGTCATGCTGTGATAAAGGAAACCACGGCCTGAAGGAGCACGGCTGCCAATGCTGGGCCAACTGTGTCCTCACCAGGAGAAGATAAAGCTTGATAACACCATCACTGCCCTGAGATCCTCTGCTGAGTTTCCAGCAGCAGGAAAGCATTTACAACCGTTCGCAAGCCACAGGTAACAGACGGACAGGCACTTCTCAGTCAGCTTCGCAGCCCTGCGTCTCTGCTGGGAGCCAGCTAAGATGGCCCCTCCAGCACCAAGTCGTCATCTGCACCACCTTTCCTTTCCCTTCTGCAGCCCAATGCCATTAAAAACCAGTATTCATTTTCCTACCTGGTGCTGGGAACATCTACGAGTCGGGTTCCTCCAGCAGCTCCATAGTGTTATCTCAGCAGAGCTGGAAAGCAAAGCCACCAAGAGAAAAGCTCAGTGTCCCTGCAGAGGTGGGACCCTTCAAGGCAGGTTCCTCCTGCGCAGCCAGCGGGAGGCCATCCCGTGGGAGCTGGTGGGACTGTGGGGCTCTCCACGTCCTCCTGGGCTGGTGAGGCACAGGCTCCCTGGGAATTGTGCTCCCTTTGGAGGGACCTACCCTTTTTTGACTGGTATCCAACCCTAAAGCGCATGTTCTTACCTGCTCGGTGGAAGACGGGGGAAGGCTTGAGCACCTTTCCAAGAAATACATGGGTCTCAGCAGGGTGTGGATCTCACTTGGCTCCTCCTGCTCTTCGGCCAGAAGAGGGTTAGGAAAAAGGGGGGATGCAAAGTTGCAGCAAGCTGGAGAAAAGAGGCCGGTGGTGTGAACGCTCCCCGCATCTGGTGTCTACACAGCTCTGCTGGTTGGTTAACAGTGGAGCTCTGATCAACAAGGTATACTGATGTCAAGCTGGGACTTGTCTCCTCAGCAAGGAAAGAGAACAGCAGAGATTACTAAGCAATGCAGGAATGTGGTTTGTTTAATATGAGCCATCAACACAGAAGAGTAAAATAATGACAGATGTGTAATCACATTTCCTGAGTCTAAAACCATGAGATAGAGAATTTAAACACCACTTTTCCCAAGATCAAGAAGAGGAGCCGTTTGGCTAGGAACTCATTTGGTTACTAATTTCCTCGGCATTAAATCAGCTGTTTCCCAAATCTCTTGACATACTTTGCCGAAGCGCTCCAAGGATGGGGCTGCTCCCCGGCTTGCTTTGATGTGAGGGTAACCAGAGCAAGAAGATGCTTTGGAAACACGGATATGCTGGCTGACCGAGCTGGCCCAGATCGAGGTTCCTGAGCATTGCCTAATTGGTTTATTTTAATGAAAGATGGCAAGATAAATTTCACGTGGCTTTTTATCCGGGGAGTGGCGGGTGGTGGGAGACAGAAATCAGGATCTGGGTTAAGCCAACCCTTTGAGGGCAGGATGGGGGGAAAAAGGAGCCCTTTCCCCAGGAAAAGGCTGGCAGCTCTAAAAAGCCAGAATTTGCTTTGTTTTGGTCTCTCCTGCATGGCTGGTCTGCGGAAGGCATGTGGCCGAGGGACACCAGACCCAAAGCCCACGGAGACTGGGGGAAGAAATTGCTGCTCAGCCTCCCTCTTTGCCTCCAGCCATGGCAATTTCCCAAAGGTCATGGGTGCAGGACCTGGAGGGGAGCGGTTACATGCCCTGGACATGCTGCAGATGGTGGGGAACGGCTGGGAGGGAATGGTGTCATTTGCTTGTTGGGTGTTTTTGTTTGCCTCTGAAGATCAAAAGTGGGAAAAGCACCAAGCAAGTGGAGAAGGTATTGCCGAGTGCAGGAGCCAGCTGTAGAGAGGCTCTAGTCTGCCTCTTTTCTGGATTTAGGAAACATGGTTTTTGCCACTGGCCAAATTACCAGCCCTTCCTCTGCCTCCCCTCCCTGGCTTTGCAGGACCTGTGGTCCCATGTTTGCTTCACCCCTGTGCATCCATGGAATTTCTCAGGTGGCCTCAGATTGTTGCAGAAACAGTGCTGGAGTGGAAGAGTCCCCAGCGCATCACATCCTCCTGTGCCAGCACTGCAGCGACGGGCAGGAAAGCAAGGCTCTGCAGACCCTGCAGCAGGCTCTGCTGAGAAACAGGGACCTCCAAAGCATCCCCTGGCATGGTGATGGCCATGGAGGGGTCCTACACCAGCCTGAGATGTTGGGGAGGACACCATCAGTATTAGACCTAGGTCAGGTGTACTTTTCATGTCCAACAGGTCTGAGGGTGTGGGTGCATGGCAAGAAAGGGAAGACCACCAAAGATCCTTCGCCTCTTGGCCCTGGACCCACCAAATTGGGCTGCATCTTCTGGATACTCAGATCTCCCCAGGGACCCTATCTCCAGGAAACCCAGCCTGGTACCAGTGAAGTTTATGGCTGGCCCCCACAACAGCTCTCCACATCACCACAGTCTGGAAAAAAATCCTGGACACTCACCCAGAGAGCATGGAGAACATCAAAACAAGCCTTGGTAGCCCTGTGCTCTTTGCAAGCCCCTCTCTGCCCACCCAGGAGCTTGGTGGGGTGTCCTGTTCTGCCTTTGAGTCCTTTCAGGGGAGCAGCACCCAGATGGGCAGGGAATTTGCATGGCTCATCCACTGCCCAGAGACACTGTGGCTGCCAGACACTGGCAGAGATGCCCAAAGCCAGGGGTTTGTGGAGCTGGGAAAGCCAAAAAGGAGGTACCCAAGGATGCAGGACCACTCTCCCAGGTCATGGGAGACCTTGCAAGGATGCAGTGTGCTGGGGCCACTGCAGCACACAGAGAAAATGCATGTCCTAACTGGGACCTTGGTCAGGACAGAGTTTATTCATTTATTTTGTATTTGCCATGATGGCCCTGTATGGGACACCCTTGCCAGTGCTGGGAGAGCTCCTCCCTGCTCACTGCCAGAGGAGCTCTGCTGACCACACAGCTGATGTCCTTACAGACCAGTGATGCCATCAGCTCACTTCTCCCTGCTGTGAGATGGGAAATGGTTCTTTATTTCCAGTTACTTGAACAAACAATGGTTCCTTTTTCAAAGGCACCTAACGAGCAGTGTCCCCATATCTGTGGCCACATCCATGCCACCCTCCCTGACTTTATCTGAGCGCACGAAGCTGCTGCCTCCTGCCATTGGAAAGACAGCTCCTTCCCCTAAATGGACTTTAATTAGTCTGACTGCCTGTCAACAGCTATTCTGGTGACACCCATGCTCAAATTAAGTCTTGGTTTCACCCCAAATTGTGCAGAACCTCGGCATGGCTTGTCCCTGGCTGGCAGAGCTCAAAGGTCACATTCAGTGTGGGGAACAAATCCCGCTTTGGACAGTGCTGTGGGGGTATCGCTGATCGTTACAGATGATGCAAAGGGATAATGTGGGATATAGGGACAACCGCCCATGCAGTGAATTTGGGAGCCTATGGAAGCGTTCATGGAGCAGGAACAGCTTGTCGAAGGCATCGCAAACTGCCAGCTCTGCCTGTGCGGAGCAGGTCGCCCCATGCCTGGGGCACAGATGGGTTCCTGGGTGCGTCTCACAGCCGGATGGCTGCGGTTCAGGGCTGCAATTTCATCGCCACTTAGTTTATTAAGAGTCACCTTGGGTGGGATGCAGACATCGGCTGCAAACTGAGCTGAATCACACCCTCCCAGCTGGTCCTCTCTGCACAGGGAGTCTAGACGGCTGGCTGATGTGGAGACATCTCCTCTCCAAGATACCTGCATGAGGTCTGGGGTGCTCCCCACATCAAAGGGCCCCATAGCTACTAAAGTGAGGTTATAATTAAGCCACCCTGGGGCAAGAGGGAGAGAATTTCTCCCAGGGGTGGCTGATCTCCCTCCATGGCTCCATCGTTTGGGGTGGTGTCCTCTGCTGTCATCCCAGGAGGCTTTGGTGGCTGTAACAGGGGCTCCCACCCCACAGCTCGTGGAGATCATGCCTAGTGCTGACCCTGATTTAAAAAAGAGAAACCAAACCCCTCCTTTGCAAGCCAGTCACAGCTACTTGCACGCAAGGGGAGGAGCCCAGTGCAAGGAGAGCAACACAGATACATCAGGAGCTCTTTATACCCATTTTGCTGCCAAATTGCCCCAAAGTCCAAGGAACAGCCTGGCAAACTTCAGGAAGGGCTGTCCCGAAGGACAGAAGGAAGCTGACGCCCTGGAATTCCTTGCAAACCCCACTGCAGCTGGCCAGTGACTCGCACCATAGATGACCAAGCGTTGCAATGCAGCAGGTTGCAATTTTCACTTCAGAGAAAGCCCAGGAAAGCAGCCATTTAATTAACCAGAAGAACCTGCTTTGTGTCACTCCTTGCTGTAAAGTGCATTGGAGTCTCACGTTTAGCTACGCAAAAGGCCCCAGGAAACCCAATGCCTTGCAGGTGGGAGTTGCTGGATAATGTTTTCCCCTTTTAGTGGGGCTTTGTCCAGCTGGACCATTCCACGGAGCCAGCCAGTAACCACAAAAGAAGAGAAAACTGGCAAAAGCAAGAAGGGCATAAGCTCTGGTGGGCAGGGAAAGAGGAGCCAACCCCTGACCCTACCTGCCAGCACCAGGAGGGACAGGTGTGATGTTGCTGTAACAAAAGCAGGGACATGCTCCTCAACTCACCGTTAAAACCTAAGCTCTATAGAGCATCAATAAAGCCCACATGAAAGGATTAAGAACTAGTGAGGAGATCCCAGGAGGCAGTTGTCCGCCAAAAAGCCTCCATGAAGTGGAACGTTGCTTCGGGGGGGGATGTTCGCTGGGCCAGGCACCGAGCCAGCTGTCAGTCAGCCTTTCCACCTGTAATCCGGAGATGGCTGCAAAATCACCGCTAGGAAATGATGTGCGGCATCCCCCATGCATGCAACGGAACGCACCCACACCAGTGGGAGAGTGTTTTGGTAGGAAGCCTAAATAATACAAATTTAAAGAAAACAATGGATTAACAGGAGGATCAGTCATCTATCCAGCCAACTGTTCAGATGAATAACCCTGCCAAAGGGGGTTATTTGGCAGGGTGACATTCCCCCCCATACACAACACCAACTGGCTGAGCCTTAAGCAACGTGTTCAGCGTCACCCCACGGCAGCCCCAAAGCTGGAAGTCAAACCCAGTGGTCCCACACATCACAGCGTGTCCCCCCAGCACAGCCTTCCTGCCTCAGGGATAATGACTTCTCCGCCAAGACGATGCCCATTCCAAAATGCAGGGCTGGCTGCTGAGGCTGTAATTAATCTCCACACAGGGAAAATCTCTGTTATTGACTGGCCCTCCCCAAGCAGACACGCCAAGATGCACCAGGCAGACTGTTTCTGCAGAGCAATCGAAGCTGTCCTGATGTCCCTGTGCAACTCTGATGGCTTCATGGTCATCTTCTGTTCCCACCACAACTGGATCATCACTCCCTGGATTGCCTTGGAATTGACTTTCCATTTTCCAAGGGAACAGCTTTCACTTTGTTCTTCCTTTTTTCTATCAGTCATTAAATGCAAAGCCTGTTGTGGACATGATTTGGGCACATGCTCACAGCCACACAACGGCCCCAATTCCCAACAGAGGCAACTGGGGAAGGTTTTCTTGGGAAGCATACTGGGATAAGAAGAGAACACCCCTTTTGAATGTGGAAACACTGCTTAAAGCTGAGCAAGGATTTAAGGTTAGTAATATGCAAGGAGCAAGCCAATGCAAAACGACTTTTATGATTCACTCTGTCTCCAACCTGATCTAGAAGTTGTTGCAGTCTTTGACTCAGATGATTAGTGACATTGGGATGAGAGGGACAATAGAGGTGTAAAGATAATATAAGATGCAGTGGCATGATTTTATGGGCTAATTTATATTAGTCCCTGCCCAGCCAGAGTTCACCCATGGTTTGCTGTGTTTATCCCACGGGGTACAGTTGTGCTGAAGGGAGTGGGCTAGAGCAGAGGACAAGAGCTGGTCATCAATATGTGCCTTTCACCAGAAGCCTGAGGGGCAACAGCACGGGGTGACCAGGAGAACTGCTAGTACGATGCTCTGCTCATAGAGCCATTCCCCTTTCTCCCACGGCTTTTGCAGATTTGTTCCTCATATGGCAATACTGGTCTGAATTTGAGGCAAGAGAAATTACCCAACCTCGCTGCCTTGAACAGTTCCAGGGCAATGGGTAAGTGCAGGAACTTGCCAGTGCTACAGTTGATTTGCAGATTATTTATTTGGTTATTAGATCACATTTGGCTAACAGTTTATGTGATGCTCCATAGTACAAGTTAATAAATCTTTCCTGGAGACCCACCAGCATCTTGCTTGATGGCCAGCTTGAAGGCAACCCTAATTAAACCAGTTTTGCCTTCCTAATAGAGCCCTAGAAGTCAGCCAGCAGAGCAGGAGGCGTTTACCTAGCTGCCACCCTTTGATAATAGGAGTGGAGGTGAGGAGGAGGAGGCTGGCCTGCCTGATGCCCTGCCACGCGTGTCTCGTTGCAGCCCTGACCTACTGAGACCTCACGCTGTGCCTGAGTTCGGGTCAGCATGGGAGCATGTGCTGTGGGCATGGGTCCTTCAGCGGCTGCTCCTCTCCCACCACCTCTTCCTGCATGGGATGGGGCAGGTGGAAGGGGCTCTCCAGGCAAGCAGAGGGTGGTGGGAGCCTTCCACACAGGGTCCCTGCAGTATTTTCGCAGGGGAAGTGCTTTGTGTCTGCTCTGCAGGGACACCAGTCTCTGCTTGGCTTGGAGCCATTGTACCAACGAAGCATCCATGGACCTGGCTGCCCAGTGTCCACCTCCAGTGCACCGGGCACCCTTTTCCCATCCCAGCTTCTCCCCGCTTACAGCACCACTGATGGGCTCTTCTCCAGGGACCCGACGTCCCTCCCCAAACCCTGCTCTTCCCATCCCACCAACACATACGCTTTGTCTCGTCTTGCCTCATGCAGGCTCTCACCCCTCTGGCATGGGGAATGCCTCCTCCTGACACAGCTAAAGCATTGCAAAAATGCATCCCAGCTGGCTGGGGCTGAGCGAGCAGCACACCGCAGGCAGGCATCCTGAATCCACCTCCTCTCCAGCCCGAACCAACAGCCCAGGCCCACCATCCCTCACCCTTACTCGTCTGCCTCTCCCTCACTTCTCTCCCCTGCCTGCGAAACAAAAAGTCGTTGTCTGTTCCCCCTGTTCAGAGGAGTGCAAACGGCTTGAACTTTCCCTGAGTGATTTTTTCCCCTCCAGCAGGACTGTGTGCTGTGCCGCTGCCAGGTATTAACTAAGAGGATGACTCAACAAACCAGTTCAGACCAAGCTAGAACAACCCTTCACTTTTCTTCCAAGACTCCGTCCTCAGCCCAGCACAGGCTGTTCTGGAGCATCAGAAAAGGGTAGTTAACTTGAAATATGGCTTTTTAAACAGTTTATTACATCTCCCCTCCTTTGGATTGCAGCTGGTATGGGAGGATGATGGAGATGCAATCAAGGGGATCATTCCAAGGTAGTTTTTCCCTAAATATTTCTGTCTGGTTTTCAGGTTTCCTGTGAGATCGTGGCATGTATTTCACAGAAGAGATGTACTACATGGCATGTACTATGAGAAGTGGCACATGCCACAGGATGGAGATGGAGGGCTTCAGGAAGGATGAGCTCCTTGGTTTGTGTTTGTCCAGGAGATCAGAAGAGACTCATGAGAGCCCCAGCATCCTGAGCTTCCCAGCATCCTGAGAGCCCCAGCAGCCTCTGCCAGATGGCTCTGGCTTATGATGGGGCAATGGCATGTGGCACAGAGGGACCCATCCTGCTCACAGAGGGTCAGTGGCTCCAGCTGTGACTGGGAGGAGAGGCAGCACTGAAGGTTTCAGCTTGGGAATGCTGAAACACTGGAATAGGCTGATACAGGCAGTAGTTAAAAAGAAAAAACAAACTACAGAGGACTACAGAATGCCAAGCAGCATGTGGTCTGGGAAACGTGGCTGGGCAGGGCCATGCTGGAGGCTGGAGATGCTCTTTGGGAATGAAGCTGCCATTTCCATGGAAAGCATCATTAATGCTGTGCTTTTCTCTGCTGCTCTGAAGCCTCTTACAAGCCTCTGGTGCTGCCAGGAGCCCACTGGTAACAACCTGCACTGCTTGGGATTGGACCAGCAGCCCTGGGTGATGGGACACTGCAGGAGGTGGAGGAGCAGCCTCCAGTTTTCATGTTGCAGCCTCTTCTCTGGCTGCTGGAGGGGTCTGCGCTGGCCTCAGAGCTGCCGGCATGCTCATTGCCATGGGCAGTGCCCCACGCATCCTGGCCGAGCCATCTTGGTTGCTGGTGGCCCTGCCACGTCCAAGTCACTGCAGGGTGACAATGCATCCAGGAGACATCTCCTCCCTTTGCTTTCTTGTGAATGACAAGGACAAGGAGAAGGAGGCAAGCCAGCAGCATAGGGTTTGAAGCAGCAGTGCCCAGGTGTGGGGCAGAAAAGCCACTCTGGGTTTGGGAGCATCAAGGGAAGATAAGGGGTTGATTTGGGCATGCCAACACACAGGAGCTTTGTCCTTCCCATGGCCCACTGCTGTTTGGAGAAAAGGAAGCCAGGAGGTCTGTAATGGCAACATAACATCGAAGTCCAGCCCCACCAGGAGAAATCCTGCAATCAGCTGGGACTGTCCCAGCAGAGAAAGGAGCAAGACCAGTTTAGGAGGATTGCACCAGGCTGAGCAGTGACCTGCAAATGCAACCCAGGGAGAAGAACAACTACAAAGTGATGCAGAGGGGGGAAACCAGCTCCCCCTGCATCTGTAACAGACTCCAGACCGAGGAGGTGCCCAGAGGGGGGCTCTGCAAACTGTGTCCTGTGGCCAAGCAGATGGCGAGGAGCACACAGCCACGCGCACACAGTGTGTCAGGATGTCCCCAGCCCTGGCAGAGCCCAAGCAGAGCCATGCTCCCAACATCACAGTCAGCCCACCAGCATACTGTGCTCCTCACCACCCATCTCCTCTCCATCCAGAGAACAGATGGGCTGGGAATTGTTTGCTCTGTATCGTTCCATGGGGACAGACAATTTCTGTGCAGTGTTACCTGAGCCGTTGCAATTCCAGCCTGATGGCTTTGTTTTCCTCTGTGATACCTGCCAAGCATGGCAGATAACTTGTTTTCAGCTTAGGAAGGAAAATCAGGGTGCTGCCTTCACTTCCAAAAAAACCCCCACTGGGTTTCCTGGCGAGCTGACCCGTGACTGAACATGGTGTCTCCGTGATGGAAGGCATGCTGTGGCTGTGCTCGTCCCTGAAGTGCTGGGTGGCAGGGCTGGGGCATGATGAGCACTAGGCGAGAGGAATGCACAGTGGGGAAAGTTCCTCATGCCCCAAGCAGAGCAGGGGGACAGGGATGAGCTGCGGGTTTGTAATGGGACAGGGCTGGGGAGCAGCAGAGTTGCTCCATGCAGAGAACCAAGCGAGGCCAGGGTGAGAGGGAAGGTTTCCCAGTGTTGAAACATTTCATTTGGATGTTTTGCTACATGAAGCTTTCTGCTTCCAAACAACAAGAGCTTTCTGTTCAGTGGCTGACCTCAGTGGGAAGAAAAATTGCTGCACAAAAGGGACAGCAAGCCTGACGCCAGAAGCATAAACTCGGCACTGGTCCCACGAGCAGTTCTGGGTGGGTCCAGACAAGGCGTTTTTCAGAGCTTTTGTTAAAAATAGTGAAATAAAAAGCCCTCAAAAATCTGATTTTTTGAGAATTCTAAAGCATAGTTGATTTGGACCCCCTACGCCAGCACCCTCCCTGTTTTCTGGTTTGGCCCCTACACCAAAAGCATCCATATCTGCCCCATTACTTCATCCTCTCTGACATCCTTTTGCTCATTCATGTTAATAGAAAAATATCACCCCGATTAACAAACTCTGCAAGACCCACTGAAATCCTGAGTGTCTCATCAACCCTCAGAGTCTGGTTTTGTTCCTCTTTCTGCATCATTGCCTCCTTTACATATTCATGCTTTTATTGATTGCAGAGAGCCCGCTCATCTGTTGCAGAGCAGATGCTTTTATTGATTGCAGAACACCGGCCATTCAGCCCCTCTGCCCATGCAGGGCTCCTGGACACGTGTCCATCGGGAAGCCACCTACCCGTTGGGCATGCGTGGCTGAAGGACCCCAATGGTCCTTAATGATGTTAAAAATAAATACGCTGCCCATAGGAGCAATAGCATTTTGGTGACTGCTGATGGGCCTTCCCAATAAGGTCTTCTTCAGAAGGAGGAGATGTTTCCCAGAAGATGCTTCACTATTTTGACTCATGAACAGTTTGTTCAGGGTGTATTGCCCTGTTTTGCTCTCCAGGGAAGGCCACCACGGAACACATCAGTGGGGGTAGAGACCTAGGATATGGTGACTGTAAGCATATCTCCCATTATGACAGCTGGCAAAACCAAGCCGTGGTTTGGCAAACTGCTCAAAATGTCTCAAAGAGAGTTTTGGACTAGCTAAAAGGTCCTATTTCTGCATGTTCTAAAGAAACTTGTCCAGAGTTGTTGTGTTTTTTCAAGGCGGGGCGGTTATTTCACTCCAATACTTAGCTCAATTAATTTTAAAATATGCTTAGGAGGAAAAAGGAGAAGAAATGAAACCTGGACCCAAATTTTCCATAGTATTGGGCCTGTGCCAAAGTACATCTGAGCTAAGCCACCCATGACATTTGCTTCCTGATCCCAGGCTGGAAGTTTTCAAAGGGACGCATGGGCAAGGAAACCCAGCCTGGGAAGGCCACTGGGATTCAGGAGTGGTGGCAGGATTGGCCCATTGGGTCATCTGAAGGCTTCTGTTTGTGGGTTTAACTGCTGGTTTGAGGTTCAGCTGCAGCATTCATCATTTTGGATGCTCCAGTGAGCATCCTTTACTACAGCTCAGTGCCTGTTGTCCCTGACTCCCTTCCAAGCACTTCCCTGGATCCCCAAAACTGGCATCTAATAGGGTCACTGCTCACATTGGCAACCCATCCGAGGTCTAGACATGGCAGACAAGGATGCGCTTGTGGGATTTCTAAGAAAATGCCGATTAGGTGCTTTGGGACCCTGTCCTGACATGTATGTTGCTGCTCCCAGGACTGGGCATCTCTGACTCCCCAGCTGCCACCGTGCCCTGTTATGACCCCACTTCACTACTTTAATTCGTTTTGCATGACCCCGCAAAGGTGTAAATCCCTACATCTCCCACTAGGTATCGAAGCTGTTACTTGAAGGAGTTAAAAATGCCTGTAGAGTCTCTTTAATGACAAGAAATAAAGGAATGCCTCGGCAGGGTTGGGTGCTGTTCTGCACCAATGAACCAGTGTATCACTCCTGCAAGAAATTATCTTGTTATGGTCTCCTGTAACGAACTGTCTCCCAGGAGCTGGCCAAGCTGCCTCAGAGCCTGATGGTAGAATACAGGCTGTGTCATTCAGCCAAAATTCACAGGCAAAATGTTTTAGGTGAGGCACCTGCACTGACCCAGGATGCCCCAAGCCACCACAGCACCCTGGGTCTGGGACCAGGGCAGCAGGCATGCAAAGCCCAGCATCCAGGTGCTTTCTGAGCCTGGCTGTTTTCTTGGTCCCAGCAGCATCCCATGGCAATGAGCTGCAAGGCCCAGTACTGCGGTAAGTGCAAAAATGCTGCTTTTGACACTATTTGGGTTGCAAGCTGCTGTCTTTTGTTCTCTTGTGTACTCCCTGGTGGTGATGTTAAAGGATGCTCTTGCCTTCAGCATCACAGCCAGGCTGAATCAGTCATGCTGGCTGGCAATGGCACCTGCTTGGACTTTATTTCTGACACCAGGCTTTAAATCCCAGACTCTCATCCCAGGCTGGGAGAGTGGGAATAGATAGGGGTGTCTGCAGGCAGCAGCTTCGGGGCTGGCTCACAAAATATTGGCTAAACCATGCGCTTGTGTAAATCCCAGCTGGGTCCTCAAATCTGTACTTGGGTCACCCACATCCACCCATCCCCTTCAGCCATCTGCCCCACCGAAATCCAGGCTCGGGACCTCAAACACACATGGGCTTCCCAGTCCTCTCCTTCCCCAGGGTTATTTGCAGAGCCAAGGAACCAGTGCCAGCTTTTTGACTGGAGGAAAACTCCAAGAGAGGAAAAGAGAGAGTGAAAAGCATCACTTGCAAGAGAGGGTTTGCTTGGGTTGGCCTCTAGTAGGAGCCTGTTTAATTCAGCATCATTTGCATGAATGAACCATTGCAGTGGAGGGGCTTTCTCCATCCCTTGGTTGCTCTGCTGTAGCATATTTGGAGCTGCTGCCTGCCAGGATTGCTAGGAGCGTGCTCCACATTTTCAAACTTGTTTCAAAAACATTGTGAAATTTCCCAGGAATCAAATTTCCAAAGAGGAACTGGACATTGGGACGGATCTGGATCTTTTATTCCAGCTGTGATTAAAAAGATAACCTGTCTTGTCATGCAGAGGAAAGTTTGTTTCTAAAGGAAAAGTCAAAACATTCCCTTGCGAGGAGGGTTAGCCATGTTCCCGCAAAAGATGAAACCATCGTTTTCTGGCAGGAAAATTGCTTTATAGCAAAATATCAGCCCATGGGAGATGGGATGTGGCAGAAATCATCCATCACAACCATGCCAAGGAGGAATTGCTGTAGCGAGCTGACCGTCCAGTACCAGGACCTTGCTGCCCCAAAGGCGTGCTGGCAGATTACCCCAATTCCCCAAAGTTTTCCTTGGCTCCAGAAAACCCTTCCAAGCAATTAATGTGCTTCTGAGCTGACATTTAAAATGCTGGGAGGTTCTGGCTGACTACGGAGTTCTACTCCGATTACGTTCCAGTGCGTTGCTTGTCATGAACTTGTTACTAGCCTGACCTGATCCAGTGTGGGCAGACTGCAAGAGTCATATTTTGTCCGCGAACACTTGCGTTTTGGACCTCCTCCTTGTCAGAGACTTACCCCAGGAGGGCTTCGAACAAGAAGGACTCCTTCCAGTTTTCAGGACTTGCAATGACTTCATCGTGCTTTCTCAGTGCAGATCAGAATTTTAATGGGAAAAAAAAAAAGCGCATTAATTCAAAGATTAGATTTGCAGAGAATGTAAAAAAGCAGTGATCTGGGGAAAAACAAGGGATAAGAAGACATGAGAATATCAGTTCAATACCACAAACATTAAAAAAAAAGACCAACCCACAAACAAAAAAAGCTGCAGAAAACATGAAAATTTCTCCCTGCTATTCAAAGGAAGTTTGTTATGCTGCTTTTTTTTTTCTTTAAAGGCTAATATTTTGATATTAAAACTTCTACCACAAAAACAATTCAGCCTGCTCTATGCCCAAGAACAACCAGCGAGCTTTGGATGTGCTCCCTTTGAATGAACTGGTGACCTGGTTTGGGGAGCTGCCAAACCAACTCCCTTGGCTCTGCTGGGCTCCCCCCACCCATGGATGCAAGGCAGGAGAGGAGCTGCAACACAATGGGTTGTATCTGCAGCGGGCTGAGGTACATCCAGGTGGTGGTTTGGGCTGGAAACTCAGGATGTGCATAGTTTGCTGGCAATGTGCAGAAGCGATCGCCCGTCTGGGACCAGTGGTGGGGCTTTCATCCCAGCTATCAGCAAAGTGGAGTTTAATGATGCTGTTGCTGCTGCTTAGGCTGAAGACTACACAAACGGCCTCAGAAACCTATCAGAAGGCAACAGGGCTGTGCAAGGCTAAGCTCAGCCCAAAAAGGAGTTGCTTTGCTGGTCCTTCTTAATTACGATGCTCCTGAGTGACAGCGGAGTAGGAGCAAGGACTGCTTTTCTCTCCCCAGTCATCTCTGTGCCATCTATCTCCCAACAGTTCGTTTTAATTACGCAATTACAGTGTGTACAAAGCTTTCTGTGAGCTTTAGTGGATAATTAAAACAGATGGTGAGCTTTCTTCTTTTAATTAATGTGTTAACAGTTTATGGGCCAGCCTGTGGAAATCTGTTATTCAGCAGCTCTGTGGATCTACAAGCCTTCCTCGTGTATACAGACCTGCCACACGCATAGATACACACACATGGAGATGCTGCCCCAAACATGGTGGTGGTCTCAAGCAGGTCTCCACACACCTCATGTGTCACCTCCACGGTGTCATGTACCTCACTGGTAAGGCACAAGCACCCTCGAGGCAATGCTGAGTGAATGCAGGTCTTCGAGGCATGCACCAACGTCTTGCAGGACCAGGACACCCAAGCATCTCTGAAGATGTTCGTCTCAAACCTCTGCTGAGGGAGGAAGAGGAGGAGGCAGGCGTGGGCTAGTCACACGGACGAGTCCCAGGGCACAAGCCCCTGCACCTCCAACCTGCAGGCAGAAAGGGGGATGGCAAAAGGTTCTTGGGGTGAAGGTGTGGGGGCCAGCAGTGGTTGGGGAGCCGGTGACAAGGGGTGGAAAAGCAGGGAGGGGCTGAGGCAGGATAGGTTTTGCCCGTGGCTGAAGCAGTGCACCAGCATCTTAATATCATTTCATGACATATGGCCGGCAGCAGCCTCCAAAGTGATGCCAGGCACTTCAACACATGGTGCAAGCTTTTAAAGGCCAAGAAAAGCTGCAGATCTTGTGTTTCCTCGAGGAGCTACCACACAGCAAATGCCAGGTGTTGGGATGGACATGGGGCAGGGTGAGAGCAGATGGGACCCCGAAGCTGAGGTTATACTACAAAAAGAAGCTCGGGGACAAGCAGAGCAGGGTGGCACAGTGTGGGGAAGGTGAGGAAAGCAGGGCAAGGATGGACATTTCTGAAGGAGCTCTCTGTTTGTCCAAGGTGCTTTGAGGCTGTAAGATAAGCCAAGAGCAGGCTGTGAAATCTCGGTGGCCTTAGGAAGGAGGGGCTGTGCTCGGTCCCTGCCAACGCAGGATCATGTAGTCATCAAACAATGCCAGTGGGAGCCCTGTTTCACAGCACCCAAAAGAAAGTGGGTCCTCAAACAGCATGTATTTAACTTGCTGAGCAAGGATGCTGAGGATGCCAGTGGGTTCAAGAGGACACTGGAGAAGTTCGTGAGATGGAAATCTAGTGGGCTGATAAATTCACCAAAGCACTACCGGGAAGCCCTTGAGCTGGACATGTAAGATGAGGTATCCATCACTGAATGGCTCTCGCGAGCCTTTGGCAGTGGGACAGGCCAGTCCAGGAGGATTAACTTCAGCAGGGCAATGCACTGTTCGGCAGTCACAAGTGCGAAGACTACAAGAAGCAAGCGTTTGGAGAGCTGCTTCCAAGCCTGTGGCTTTGCTGGCAGGCATGGTACAGAAGTGGCTAGCCAGATGAACTGATAATTTTTTGTAAACTGGCCCTGGTTATAGTAACAAACAAGGAGGGGAATCCCACCCAGCCCACCACTGGATTGGGAATAAATCATGGCCAAGGCACTGGCTGTGCTTTGGGCTCAGTTGGGTCACTGGGATTAGCTTCTTGAAAGAACAGTGGTTTCAGGCAAATGATCCCCGTGCAAAAAGGGCCACTTGATGCCATTAAACAAGAAAACATCCCTACAGAGTTTTGCTTTGCCTAAGCCTGATGCTCTTCCAGGCAGCAGGGACTGAGCCACCCTCCCTGCTGCAGGGAAGGGGCTGCTTCTGAGCACAGCTGGTCCAAGCAAGCTGGCAAGCTGAAATGATAATTCCCTGGTCAAGGGGAAAAACAATCTTTGTTATTTCTGAGAGCACTGGGGTTTTGTCTGGTTTTGATCTCATGCTTTTTAACGTGGACTGGACCGCAAAGTGGCTCTGCAGCTTTGCAGAGGGATGCAGTGTGCAAGGTGCTGTGCAGTTAAGGATGAGCCCCGTTCAAGGATGTGTGCCCCGTGCACAGAGGGCAGACAAGGCTGGAGGACACGGGGATGCACACTGATGCTGCAGGCTGGCGTGGGTTTCTCTGCACATCTGCAGCCCAGCTGCTGGGCTACAGCTCAGCATTGCTCAGCTTTCCCAGCCCCTCGCGTTAAAGTGACATTGGAAAATGTTAATGGCAGGGAGAGGGACACCTGGGTGAAGAAAAGCATGGCTCAGCAGCCATGTCCCGGCACCAGGAGTAGCTCTGTATGGCACTGCAGGCATTTGGAGATTGGGGAAATGGACTTGGAGAAAACCATCCAAACCTTTCTGGGCCAGACCACAGGGATGTACTCACCCATGCCAAGCATGCTGTCCCCAGCGAGGGTCACACAGTCGGGCCAGTATTAATCACCTTGTGATAAGCCCTGTCCCCCGCCCAGGCTGCCCCAGTTCCCCCAGTGCCCCTCTCTGACCACAGCTCGCTGGAGAACCACATGCCTCCTGGCCCTTCCATTTCATCAGGAGCTTGTTGCTACAACAGAAATTGCAAAAACCATGGAAACTGCTTGTCTCAGCCAACCCCAAACTTAACCGTATACACAGCATAAAATTTAGCTGCTTTAAACTTGCATTTTTTGGCTCAACTCTCCTGGCCACATCCTGAGACCGAATGGATTGAATTACTGAGCACAAAATAAATTCCATCTGAGGAGGCTGTGGCCCTTGTCTCCCTGAACAAAGGCTGAGGTGTTTTCTTTGCCTTTTTTTTTTCCCCTCAAATCTTCTGGAAGAAGACGAGCTAATTTTGTCCATGTGGAGGCCAGGGTGCTGGGGAGAACCGTGTTAGCTGTGAGGCCCTGACATCAGCCACCTTACCTGCAGCTCCACGACGGGGACCAAAGGCGAGCACAGCCAGAGCTGAGCCGGAGCAGAGCTGGAGCAGAGAGCACCATGCCATCGCCTCTGGATCAGCCCCATGGGCCACGACGCGGCTACCTCCAGCATCCTCCTGGCAGATATCATATGACATCTCTTTGTCCCAGGACCTCCTCTCCTCCTTTGGATCAGGGACCACGTGCCAGGTGCTGCACTAAGATGGAGGGAAGGAAGACTCCAAGCCTTTGGGAGGGTGGGTAGCAGGGGACGGGGCTGCCTGTGGGCTCTCTTTTATCCTTAAATCGGGCAGGAGAGTGAGGAGGAAGGAGGAGGGAGAGGGAAATAGAAAGTGGTTGCAGAAGAGCTGGAAGGGAGCTGCAAACACCCACCTAGCATCCTTGGCAGCTGGGGTGTGCCTCTGAGCCCCCCACCCTGCCATGGCACACAAACCCTGTACAAGCAGGGAGAGAAATGCCACCAGCAGCTCCAGCACTGCCCAAGCCGAGGGTGTTGTGGTGGGGCAGGAGGGGTTTGCCTGGGCAGGCAGCACGTCTGGGCTCCAGGAGCCCACCGTGGCGCGGGTGGGCTGTGGGGATCCACTTGTGCAAACAAGGCATCACACGCCCCAGGTGCATCCCACTGATTCTCGGATAAACCCACCCCGAGGGGGGGTCAGCAGCCAGAGCCCCGCCACCATACTCTGCTCTCACCAGCATGGGGTGAACACAAAGGAAGCCCAGGAGAAACCGCCAGGGCCCCTCACCGCTGCCTCCAGCCCGCAGCCACCACGGCGGGCGTCTCTGCATGCACGCGTGGGAAGCGGCTCAGCCGGCTCTGCCTGTCCCTGCCCTCCGCCAGCTGCACCTCGCCTGTCCCGGCAGCCGCTCCACCCCACAGCCGGCACTCCCCGGCCCCACGGCGCTGGAGGGGGCTTAGTCCTCTGGCTCACGCATGCCCACAGACCCACTCCATGGTCTCCTCCATGGAGAACATCTCCACAGGGTCTTGTCCCAAGGGGCCACAAAAGCCCCTGGTCCACGGTTGAATAAGCCCAATAGGAGGGCTGACCCCAAAACCATCCTTAATGAGAGGGTCCTCCAAAACATGCTTTAGGTATCCCCCAGCTCTCTGCTCCCAGCCCAGCTACGCACCAACCAGCCCTGCAGAAGTGCTATGGGGAAGGCATTTCTGGAAAGTTTTCCTTGACAAACCATAATTTACCCAATTAATTCTCTGCTGGTGGCTTATGTACCCTTAGAGAGACTGGTCAAGGTGAACGCTGCAGCCAGGAGGGAAAGCTGGAGCGTGTGCCCCCTTCCAGCCTGTACAACAGTTGCTTGAGGATATTTTGGCTTGTTTATTGACTTTACTATTGCCATCCTTTTTGGAGAAAAACAAAAAGCAGGCTGAAGTTACCATAGATACCCTTGCTATGGGGTTTGTGCATTGCATCAGTGCAGAACCCAGCTAAGGGATAGGGCTGTGATGGCGATGGTTTGCTGTCACCCTAAAGCTGCCACCATTGCAGAGGGCTGTCACCGGCTCCTGTGCCAGCCCCTTCTCACAGCCTTCCCAGTGACCTGGAAATAATGGGGTGGCAGTTGAGGACATGGAGATAGTCTTCTGTGTTTCATCACATCCTATTTTTCACGCTGGGATGGTAAACATCTCCTCAAAGATAGTCTTACCCCAAAATGATGGGTGTCCTGGTGTTCGGGATGCCCCTCTTCAGGTGGGCTAACCGCCCAACCTCCCTTCCCATCAAGGTGTAACATCCCTGGTGCTGAGGCTGAGCCACCTGGTGCAAATTCTTCCTCACACCTTCTCAATCATTTAATAATAATTTAATAATAATAATTTGCATATAGTCTGTGGAGCTGTAGAGCAATAATTGCCCAGTTCCTTTATCGAAAACCACATCTAGCTGGGAAAGCTTGGTGCGGCTGTGGCTTTGATCTCAGGTCCCCATGACTCCCGTGCACCCATGCTTGCTGCATCACGTGTGCCGAGGCTGGGTCACGCTTCTCTGTCATGCCACAGAGTACCTGTCATCAGCTCTCCGTGAGCTACCATCTTTTTCCCAAATCATTGTACAGGTGTGACATCACCATTTCCACAAAATGCTGATGGCACGGCTCTTTCCTGCAGCTGGGCTGCTCCAGCCCCTCCACGGTGAGTGGGTATGGCTGAAGAGGATGTCTACAAAGGGGAAAAAAAAAATAATCACATGGGGTTCCCTCCTCCTCCTCCTGAACCACCGAGTCTGCTTCTTGAGACAAGCAATTGCTCAGAAAAGGGAAACCTGTCTTTCAAACATCAGCAGAGCTGTTATTAAAGTAAATGAGTTTTCAAACAAGGATGAGAAAAACAAACAAAACCAAGCCCCGGCCCTCTAGCCTGTGATGGAAAGAAGGAAACCAGCCACTTGCTGTGACCCATGGCCACTATCCCAGGGCCCCTGCAAGCCCACGCCCAGCTCTGCTGGGGTGCAGCATGCCACCAGTAACTCCGGCTCCCCCAGAAGCCTCGCTGCCATGGGACCCCACCCCCAAATCCACCAGTGCCAGGAGCAGAGCATTCTGCAGGGCTGGCACAGGGTGAGCAGGTAGCTCAGGGCAAGCTCCAGTTTGGCAGCAAGATGGGCATGTCCTCCACGGGAGTGGATGGAGGAAGAGGGACCTTCTCAGATGAGCTTTCCCAAGAGATCAACACTATCTGCCCAGCCATTCCAATCTGAACCAAATCCAACGGCTGGCTTGGGCTAAAACGGAAAGCTTCCTCCTCACCTTCCCCATGACCATCCCACCCATCAGGGAAGGGACATTCACCTATGGGGGGAGGTGGTCTGGGGTCTTCGCTGGCCCCACAGCCTTGGCACAGGTCTGTTGCCCTCAGTGCACGGCTTTTCTCCAGTCACAGCAGCTGACACAGCATGAGGTTGGGATGCACCATGGGTGCCCGGGAGCTGAGAAGCTACAGAGGAATCTTCTGCCAGACCTGCAAGGAGGGAGAAAGGAAGAAGCACGGCTGCAGGCACATTTTTTGCAGACAAAAAGCATGCAGGATCCGGTCTGACCTCTCATTACATATGTCTGAGGGGCGATGTGCATATTAAAATAATCCCTTCAAAGAGACAGGTGAGAAGAGAGCACTGAAGTATTGAGCCAAGCTGTCACAGGGATTGATCTTGATACATTTATGATTTTTATTAATAACTTTAAGAGAGGGCACACAGAACCCTGGCACCACCACATACAAACACGTCTCCCTCACTGTTGCCCTACGCCAAGCTGTGAGAGCTCCCCATCCAAGGCTGAGGGATAAAGAGGTCCCTTTACCCATGCCCAGGCTGGTACATCCTTTGCCCCACCACCACGCTGACTCTGCCTCTCCAAGGCCCAGAGACTTGTACTCTTAGGGCCTCACAAAGAGGCACAAATATGAAATAAAGGCAGAATTTGAGGCTTCAGATAAATACCAATTAAAATCAGGAAAAAAAGAGCATGAAGCAGAGCTTCAAATGAGATTTCAGCTCTGCCTCCTCTGGGCTTTTTCAAGCAATAGCACGGAATCCCCCACATTCCTATCTTCACGTGTCCTCTCCTCCCAGCTCAGGTCAGCCTTTGTTCCTGCAGAGCATCTCAGCACCCACAAAGGGCTCTTGCTGCTCCTGACCCAGAAGAGCTGAAGCAGCTCTGCTCTGCTGTCGTCCCCCCCGAGTTCTCACCCCAATATGGATCAGAGGATTTTCAGGACTCTGCTGCGAGACTTGCTGCATCTTGTTTCCAGACTGGCTTGGCTCTGCTTTCCTCCCTGAGCTTCACAGGTAAGTCATATCAACAAGGGCTTAAAATGACCCCCAGTCCTTGCTGCAGATAAGCCAGGGTCTGGTGGGGCAAGGGGCACCCAGCCCTGCACCTCCCAGGCAGGAGCTTGAAACTTCCCAGTTGCTCCTGGAGGAGGAGTGGGCTGGATGTAGGGTCTGCTTTCGCCTGCCTCCTCCTCGCCCCCAGGTCTGTGCAGCCTGGCTGCTGGTCCCAGCCCAGACCCCTCTGTCCTGCGGGGAAGCTGCTTTCCCAATCCCCTTTGCATTCCTGTTAGATGTATCTGCTGAATAGCTCAAGCCTTGGAGGGGAGATGTGACATATCAGAAGAGCCACGGGTCTCCAGGCTCAGAGGGACACCAGCCATCCCCCAAGACCACATCCAGGACCTGATCCAGCATCCAGAGATGCTACCCATCCTGTTGACTGCAGCAAGTGCCAGCTCTGCATCAACAAGTATTACTGAGGTCACTGAAAACATCACATGTAAAAAATGTATCCTTGCAAAACACCAGGAAACCCAAATCATCCCGTTGTGCCCATTTTAAGGGCAAACAGAGAAGGGCTGAATGAATCCCCTGGGGGCCTGCAGTAGGATCTCCCCTCCCTGTGCTCCTGCCCTTGCCATCAACTCCTCTTTCTCAAAGCAAAGACTGCCCAGCCCATGGGACCTCCCCATCCCACACGTCTGAGAGAACAAGGAGGCAAAGAGAAAAGGAAGAAAGAAAAAAAATCAGTTATTTTCAGAATCTCTTCAAAGACTGGATTGTTCTTTTCTCCCCCTCTTTTTCCCAAAGGCACAGCTCCATCTCACTTGATTCCTTCAGAGCAAAGCTGTGCCCGGTCCCCGCACAGAGGCACCTGCATCTCCCCCCACCTCCCCCGTAGGGCACACCATGCCCCTCCCCAGCTCCTCCCAGAGCTGCAGCCTCCCCAGTTAGCAGAGCAGTTGGTTTCTATTCAACCTCTCACCCCTGTACTTGTAAATCCTGGAAACACACATGGGTGAGCAAACCTGAGCGCTGTCATCTGGAGCCACTCTGATTCACCGCTGATGGACCCAAAGCAGGGGGAGCAGCGGAAAAACACCGGGCAGCAGTGATTTACAGCCCAGCTCTCCAGCTGCTGCTACCTGCCAGCCCCAAGGTGACACTGCCTGTAAAGGAATTAAATTTATAGGGACAAAGCTCTTTCCTCCCACACCTCTGCTGTCGTGGTGGTGACACTGAGCTGTGCTTGCATGATGGCCATCCCCCAGCCAGCCAGCGAGCTGGAGAGCATCTTGAAAGAGCATCCCCCACACATGGTGCACGTTACTCTCGGACTGGGAATAGAGGGGTACTGTGTCTTGGGCTGCGTGGGAAGGGTGGCCCCTCCTCCTCTTCCTCCCCATTTAGCCATCACTTCCAAGATGATTCCCCCAGTGCTGGCAGAAGTCCCTTGCAGCTAATTATCCTCAGACTTTGAAAACTGCCCAGAAAGCCTGACAACGCCAAACTTGTGGGTGAGGAGCCTGCAGTGGCTGGCCTGGCTGCAGTACACTGGATATTGCCCCACCAGACCGTGCCTCCCACCCCAGAGACCCCTGTTTGGCACGGTGCTTTTAAGCAAAACACCATCTTAATCATATCCTGCTTCGGAGGGAGATGGTGATGCATTGCACACAGCTCAAATCATGGCCATGGTCTATCAGCTAAAAGCAGGGTGTTACGTTCCCAGACACATTCGTTGCTCTCCTCTCCCCTCCCCGTGCCATGACTCCTTCTGGGCTGTACTTGAACCCCTTGTCCCTGGGGCCATGAATTATACAGTGACACAGAAGCTGGGATCAGGGACTGGAAGCAGGATTTGCAATTCAGAGCAGCTCCAAGACCGAATGAGACATCTCAGACCAGCAAATGAGAGAGGGCAAAACCTGAGACACAGCCAGTCAGTGCCAAGAATAAACACACCCTTGGGTGCTCCGTTGGATGCAAAGCAGTGAGCACCCCATCAGAGCCTCAGCCAGCCATAGGGCCCCAGTCTTTCCCATGGGGCACCCCATTCACCCCTGCGGTGGTACAGGTGCCCCATGGGATACTGCAGAGCTGAAGGAGATGCTTGAGGGCGGGATACCTTCTCTGAGATCAAGCTCCATCCCTGTTGAGCAATCCCCTGGGATGCTTGAAGCATTTGGGTGGATTTGGGATGTCAGAGTCAGCAACATTTGCAAGCCAGAGAAGCTTTCTGATAAAATAAGGCTCCAGAACCTTCATCTGGCAGTGCTTTTTTGGGTTTACTGATGAAGGTCTGCAGGTACTTAGATGGGAAAGGATTCCTGTCAGGTGCTTCCTCATCAGCCTTGAAGAAAATTGCATGGCAAGAGTGAGCAGATGACACAAGACAAATTAACTTGGGAGATAAAGTGCAAGGGGGGAGCTCTAATGGGGTGAGGAGGAGGTTAGAAGTATTGAATACCTCAAGCATGAGGGAAATAGACCCACCAGAAGCAGGTTTTCATCCAAATACTGGCAGTGATTGCCACATCTTACACTCCCCAGAGCCATCAGAGCAGTGAAAACCTGGTCCTGTGCAGAAACCACAAACAGGAGAGAAGAGACAAGAAGGCAGGCACCAAACCCCAGAATTTGTGAGGGTTTTGGGTGGGGATTTCTGTAAGGCAGGTGAAGAAAGAAAATAAATCACGGTAGATGAGCTTAGATCCCTCAACACTTTCTTGTGCTACTACGGCACCACGTTGCACGATGGGACAGCCCCAGGATGCAGAGCAGCTCTCAGAGGTGCTGATGTCACCTTCTCTCTGGGCAGCCACGAAGCTCAGTGGAGCAGCAGCTCTGAAGTGACACAGGTGACCTGCAAAAGCAGCTGAAGGCTGGTCCTGGGGAGCTTCAGAGGAGACAACAGATGCTGAACTTCCCTGTATGATAAATATTGCAGGAATGCCTTGATTTCCTTTTGCACACATCCTCACTTGGGAGCAGGGCTCAGAGTGAAATACTCCGCATGTGGTTTGGAAATGGCCAAGGCACAGAGGCACGCTGGCAGGAAACACTATGAAAACCAGGTCTAGCCCACAGCAGGGACCAACAAGGGGATGCCAGAGGTGTGAAGAAGGTGATTTGGCATTTCTCAAAATACAAGAACTAAGGCAGCTGAAGGAGTTATCAAGTGTCTGGTTTAAAACTGACTGAAGAACAGACCCATCACTAAATTGTGGAATTTTCTGGGCAGGATACTGTGGAGACCAAAAATGTTCATCATTTCAAAACAAGAAAAGACAGGTTCACAAATGATGGCTCTATAGTCATTTAGCATGAGGTTCCTAGTGCAGCTTCTCCAGCCCAGGAGATCCTGACACCACTGACCTTGTTGATAGCCAGGCTGTGGACATGGGGGTCCCACGGTTCTTTGCTGCATCCCTTGTTGCCAGAGAGAAGATGTGCACCTACAGGGGCTTTTTATTAGATGCATGAGGTGGCTAGCCTTGAACACAATCCAGCTCTGTTGGTGTCGGTGCTTCAAGGAAGATGGAAGTTTGGGAATGAGGTTGGGATGTGCTGATTTGCACATAAGAAAGGGAGAACAGCAGTTGTCTCCATCCCACCAGCTGGTAGGACACAGACTTTTGCTTTGACCAGCCTAAGATGGCCTTGAGTAGCATCACCTGAAGGAAAATGCCCAAACGATCTTGTTACAGCAGCAGACTAGACTTTTCTTTCCAGCAGGGTCTGCTCTCAGCTGTCCTCCCAGGCAGAGGAGAATCCTCCTGGTACCTGCTCAGAAGTGCTGGAAAACATTTTGGGTAGCCTGGTCTCCTGCCAGTCTTCCTGAGGAACAGGATCACTGATCCAGGCCTGCACTGAAGATGCTCATCCCTGTCCAAATACAGAAAAGACACCTGAGTGATTTCAGCAGGAGGCACATTTGTGCCAAATGCTTAGAAAAAAACACTACAGACATCAGGGCATGTCGATGTTTTGGCTGACACCGCCAACCAGGCAAGAGCTTTCCAGGGAAGGACTGATGGCAGCAGAGCCAAGCCTCGACACAGGAGGAGGGCTGAAAGCTGCCCGGCTGCCTCCTCTGCCAACCTGCTGCCAATGTTTTCCAGGCCAGGAGGGATTTTCTCTCCGTTGGAGCCAAGTGATTGTGATCTCGCGTTGATAAATGGGGTTTGATCTAATGCCCACGCACAAAGATAATGTGCTGGCAAAAGCCAGATTCAATGACTCTGCAGAGCTCATTCCAACACAGTGCATCAACAGGTGTCAAATTTGGGGGGGAATTAAGGTCCAACACTGACTATCATTGCTCTGTGACATCTATGAGGTCTGTTAATGTTAAACATTAAGTCTATTTCCGGAGAAGGTGATGAAATGAAGCCTCACGAGATGAGAGACAGAGGACAACAAGCTCCGCTGGTTCAAGGGTTTCTTTGAAAAACAAGAAACTCTCCAAGTGTGATCACTTTGGTTCAATTAAAAAAAAAAAAAGCACAATTCAGCACTGGTCTGTTTTAAATATATGTGTTAGCATTGACAGTGTCAATAACAAAATGTAATTATTTAAAAGCTCCTACATATATCAGGGCAGTGAAAACTGCAGATGTCGGCAACCCTTGAGTATTCTTCTTTTACACCTGCCATTAAATCAATTTAAAGTTCCCATCTCAATGTATCAGAATTAATTATGTGCTTTTAGGCAAAGATTACTGAACGACGACCTTCATTTTCTGTTGCACACGTCTGGCTAAAGGATTATCCCATCTCCAGTGCCCATACAGGAGGGTGATGCACAGCACAGGCAGGGACCAGAGTATCAGGGAGATGCATTCTGCGTCACTTGCTGGCCACTTTTGCCCTGAAAGGTCTGAAGGTGCTCCAAAACATGTCACTGAGCATCTCTTATCCACAGCAGGAATAGAATAGAGTAGACTATGTTGCCCAGAACAGGTTACCCAGAGAAGCTGTGGATGCCCCATCCCTGGGAGTGCTCAAAACCAGGCTGGATGGGGCTGGGAGCAACCTGGGCTGGTGGGAGGTGTCCCTGCCCGTGGCAAGAGGGTGGAACTAGATGGTCTTTAAGGTCCCTTTCAACCCAGACCAGTCTGTGATTCTATGTCAGTTGCAAGGAACCCACAACAATCACCTAGTTCAACTGCCCGACCACTTCAGGGTTGACCAAAAGTTAAAGCAAATTATTAAGGGCATCATCCAAATGCCTCTTAAACATGGACAGGCTCGGGGCATTGACCACCTCTCTAGGCAGCCTTGTTCTTCCTGCACACACACCACTACAGCAGAAGTTTATTCATTCCTGTCCAGACAAATGTCCACTCCTGGTGAACTTCAGCCCCATGTCATGTGCTTTGGAGTTTTTGTTGGGGTTTTCTTTCCCCTGCTCTTTTTTTTTTTTTTTTCCAAAAAAACCCAAAACAAAAACAACAAAACCCAAAAAAACCCAAAAAACCCCACCGAGTTTGGAAAGTTGCAGGAAATAAAACCAAGAAATTGCTGACAAGTGTCCCACTGTAATTGAGTGAGAACACAGAGCTCAGCTCTATAGATTCCCAGAAATACAGTCCAGATGTGGCTCTCCATGGCAGCACAGCCAAGCCACAACCCCCAAAATTACTATCCCTGCAACTGGAAAACTTCCCCAGCACCCCTTCCAGCCATGCATGGTGACAGACGATGCCCCAGACAGCACCCAGCCAAACACTTGAAAAAACACAGGGTTGGCACCAGAGCCCAGAGGGGCCCTAGCAGTCCCTAACGTTGAAGGTCTGCAGCAGGGATACTGGAAACTCATTTGATCCACACAAAGCCCAGATTTCTTACCTGTGTACACACCTGAGCTTGAAAACATGACCTTCTACAGCTCACTTAAACCCCAGTTGCCTGCAAACTAGGGGAAACTGGGAACACACTGGTTTTGCAGCAATCCTCTGCTGCAGTCATCATCAGGGACTGAGTGTCAGCTCAGTCCAGGTGTCACCTGCTCTGTTGCAGGAGCAGCTCTCAGGACTGGTGGTCCCCAGTCTATCCGCCCCCCCCATCCCCCCCACCAAGAATGCAGCTAGGGAAGTGACAACACTGCACGCATCACACCGGTCTGCAGTGCGAGCATCCACGCACCGGTCCGCAGTGCAGCCACGCACACAGCCAAGGAGCATGATTGCGGGTACACCAGCATGTGAATGGGAAAAACCCAGCACAGCTAAAGGCGGCAGGAGGGTCAGTAATGGCTCCAGTGAGTCTGTCTTCAGCTTTTCCATGCCAAAAAGTTTTCCCCTTACTGTACCCCCCGCTCATCCTTTTATACAAGACCTTGTTCTCCATCCATCGTATTCACAAAGGTGGCAACAAGCACCAATGATGAAGGATGCACAGACAATGGCTGAGACATTTTGACATTGTTGTATTATTTACCGTCAAATACTCAGCATACGCTAATTAGAAGTGTTCATCAGCACACAGAGCTCACATCCTCAGTACCTGACACGCTTCAGGATGGTTGCAATGGCATGGTGGGTCTGCAGTGATCACTCAGCTCCTGGCAAAGCCAGCACTGACAGCAGTGAGAAGTTCAGAAGCAGTAACAGCCTCCCACATGGGATCAGAGCACTTAAGACTTAAAAAACAAACAAACAAAAAAAACCAGTCCCCAAATCACTCCACTGGTTTCAATTGGGCTGCAATCTTCCAATCCATCTATTGAGCACAGTGGCACCATGCAGCAAGCAATTAGTCCGGCTCTCCGGAGGCCAGGCACTGGCACAGACAGCAGAGCCAAGCAGAACTCGCTGCCTGCAGAAGCGAGAAGTATATTTTGGTTATGACTCCCAGTATGAAGCCTGTTAGATCCAAGTTCTCTTTACAGCTCCGTTACAGGTGCCTTGCAAAACCTCAGGTGTGCTGCTTCATTTTCACAGAATCACAGAACGGTTTGGGTGGGAAGGGACCTTTACAGGCCCTCTAGCCCAACCCCCCTGCAGCGAGCAGGGACATCTGCAACTCCATCAGGTCACTCAGAGCCCCGTCCAACCTGGCCTTGAATGTTTCCAGGAATGGGGCATCTACCACCTCTCTGGGCAACCTGTGCCAGTGTCCCACCACCCTCAGCATAAAAAAAAATGTCTCCCTTATATCTAGCCTGAATCAACCCTCTTTTAGTTTAGAGACCATTACCCCTTGTCCTATCACAACAGCAGATACATTTTCCCTTTCCTGAGGTGGGGCAGTCATCTCATACTTGCTGA
This sequence comes from Falco punctatus, assembly GCF_963210335.1. Lineage (NCBI taxonomy): Eukaryota > Metazoa > Chordata > Aves > Falconiformes > Falconidae > Falco > Falco punctatus. Next base: position 37,999,458 of record NC_137587.1, on the reverse strand, counting down.
GTTTTCCCCAGGCACCAACTCACCCCAACTTTGCAACAGGTTCCCCCCAAGCAAAGCAGCTGAGCTGGAGGTGGCAGCAAAGCCAACATAACCCTCTCTGTCCTCCAGCTGAGGAAATGAAAATGCTGGGGACACGGTGAAGCCCTGTATCCTCTTCAGCTGAGCATCAGCTGCCCTTAGAGGTCAGAGCAAACCCACCAGGCAGTCTGTGGTCTACCATGGGGAGAGCAAGAAATCCATACAAAGATGAGGAGATGAATGCACCTTCCCCAAATCACAGGCTGCGTTTTGTTCTCCAATACCGAACATGAAGAACATAGCCCTGGGGGGCTGAAAAAGTCCCTCCCTCCCTGCTGGTGCAAACTCAGCCTGTGACAACCAGATGGCTAGCCAGTAAAGCAAGGCTGGTTCTCCAAACACCATCAGGTTGGTGTAAATCACATGTTTTTGACAGATGGTCCTTTCATCAAGAGTATTTGCCCAGCCTTGCCCTTCCCGTGTGTTTTCTGCAGACAGATCGCTCTGTGCATCCACGAGCCCCATGCCAGCCCACGGCGTATCTGAAGCGTGGCAGCTCCAGCCACAGGGCACTTCTCATCCTTTACAGGGCATGATGAGACATCCCCCTCTCCTCCGCTGTGCGCAGTGAACCACTTTGGGAGAAAAGCTTACCAAAACCAGCAGACATGCTTGCATTATTTAAGTTGGAAACAAAAAAGTTACCTGCCGGCCAGGCTTGCACTGCAGCCCTCCTGCCTCCCTAGCCAGCCGGTGATGCTATCCCCTCCCCCAGCACTGCAGCTCTGCTCCAGCTGCCCAGACACACACATTTGTATTCCTTATACCATAATAGGCCACTAAAAAGGGCCAGTGGACAACCTCTCCCATCCATCCAGGAGGAGCTGAGTCTACATTTCACTTAAATCCCCAGCGAGACAAGCCCAGCAGCAGCACAGACAAAAGGGCACTTAGGCACTGTGATGCCCCATCACAAGCCCCTGGCCATCGGAGGCTGCGCAGGGCAGGGGACAATCTCCCCCTCTCTGCTTTCATGCGGCAGCGCTGGGAGGCAAAGCACGAGCGCTGGGACACTGCCTGGGCCACAAAACACCCCTGTGCATTTTGTCCACCTGCCGTGGCAGAGCAGGCAATGCAAGGTGCCAGGCTTTGCGCACATCAGGTCTCTGGGATGGCCGATGGACCCTCCTGGAAGGACAACACCAGGCTAACCCTGGGCCATCTGATCCACCAGCTCAGACAAGGGCAGCCCAGGGAATCCCCATTTACCCATTTCTGATCTTGCCACCCACTCCTCTCTACCTGCCCTGACAGGTAAGGGGATGTCTGTTTTAATTCCAGAGTTTAAATGACCTCTTTCTCCTGGAGGACCTGCAGCTCTTACCTAAGTATACAGAAGTTCCCAAACGAAGAGTGAGTGTGTGAGTCAAACAGTCTCTCTTGCAGCCAAATCCTTTCCCTGCAATGCTGGATGTCCCAGGGCCTCTTTTTGTATGCTCTTCATTCAGGGAAAACCTCCCGCTGCCGTTATTCCCCTGGCTGGGAAGTGTTCTTCTAACGGGAAGATTTACTCCCTGTACAGTAGAGAAGATTTACTCCCCATATTCCGCAAGGAGATTATATCCAGTTGCTATTATTCCCTTATCAATAATTCACCATGCAGCCGCACTTCGGATCGCGCCTGTGCTGCCTGCATAGTTTCTAAGCTCAGTACTGACTGAAAGAGCAGCCGTGAGTAATCACATCTCCTCTGATACTGCTTATGCTTTCAGTGAAGCAGAACAAGTAACTCACACTGCAAATGAGTCATGTCCCCTGGAAGCTTCTCATTTTAGCATCCCGTCAAGGAGAGCAGCTTTGCAGAAGCACCTGCTAAGGATTGCAAGCCCTTGGCATTTAAATAAATAAATAAAGGGGAGATAATTAAACTCCATTTTTCAGTCTTATAGGAGGAGTTCACATAAAGGGACTCTTTCTCCTTCCAGAAAATCCAATACAATTAAATGATTAAAACAGAAAAGCAGACATAAAACCCAAGGAGGAGCGGTCAGACAAGCCATTGTGAATACAGATCACACACTAAAGTCTTGATCAAGACTCACTCACTCCCCCGTTAGAAGTACAAGCTTGTCGCTGTTCCCATTTCTCTCTCACATAATAACAACTGTGATGCACAAAGCTCAGGATTAAACCAGCATAATTTCTTAGCAAGAGCCCATTTGAGTAATTTGTCCTGTACACACACACAATATACATGCACAAATGCCTCATATCCCACAGAAGAGATGATCATCGGCATATGTGATACGATCTCAGCACACGAGCCTGCCATCTCTGATTAAAACCTAACCATTAGAGTGATTTATGGCTCTGAAGATGCACAAACATCCTTCGCAACTAAATTAGGCACCGGGTGAGAGATGAAAGATGATCTACCCCTTCCCAGTTGTCACCGGGAAGCTCCATGATCGCAGCTTGGATGAACCATCTCGGATGTCCAAGACATCTGTGCAGTCATTGACTAAACCTTTAATCTTGCAGGCTGGCTTTTCTTCGAAACACCCTGCCAGAGACTCAAGCCAAACAGCATTTGAGTGCTCCTCGTTCCAGCTAGGTGGATCTGTCTCCCATGGATTTATTGGCACGTCTCTCCCCAGGAGACGTGCCTCCCATTTCTCTATTCACTTGCAAGGTTCAACACATTGCTTCACAAATCCTTCAACGGGAAGGTGGGAAGCACCCCTCTGTGGGATGCTCTCCAGGATGGTTTGAGCAAGGCAGGGGGCAAAAGATAGGACTATGGCAGTTTGGAGAAGGCTCCTTGAGGGTAGTTCCCCACTGCATTGCCCGGCTGGTGTCATCAGCACACATGGGATTCGCATTTTCAGCTTTACCTAAAAGGCTGGCTTTTCAACTCTCCAGGCTTACTCACCTGCCCCCGAGCATCTCCAGCAGCAGTCTGAAACCCCATCTGCAGCAGCGATGAGCACCTGGGAAGATCACTCTGCGGTGAGGCAGCCGGGTGTCAAGATCAAGCCTGGGGACAGCGTTGGCCACCATCGGAGACAAGTTGCTATTAGAGCCATCAGACCTCTGGAGCCAAGCCTTCTTCCCTTGGAGGAGAATGATGAGGCCAGAGCCTCCGTGCCCCCAGGCTTGTGGATAACCCATCCTCATGCAAAGCTCTGACTCACGCCTGGGCAAGCACGCATGCAGCCCTGGGCACCAAGACTATTAGTCTATGCCTGGACCCCTTCCTATTACTTCTGGCTGGGTGAAATTAAATGGAAAAGAAATTCAATTAGGAAGGTCTGGTTTAACACTGAGGGATCCTTCAGAGTCACTCTCTGGAGCCGTTAACAGGTCTGACAGGATTAGCAGCCCCTGGGTTCCCTCCTCTCCAGCCATCAGCTCAGGAAGCCTGTGGCCACAGCAGGCTGAGCTCCAGCCAGGATCTGCTGCTGGTGCAGCCGCAACCACCCCAGCCTCCAAAATGGAACTTGCTGCCCAGCTGTTTTCTGGAGCCACCAAAACTCAGTACTTAACAGCAAAAAGAGCTGCCTTCCCCTGGGAAGCAAGCAGCCACCAGGTTACACACCCCACACGGAACAACCGGAGGGGCAGCCATGCCAGACCCTGCCTGCTCTGCCATGGAGGAAGACGCAGGTTTGGGTAAGTGGGCTTCTCACGGGCAGCACTGCGCCAGGCTTTGCAACAGCCTGGGAAGCAGAAGACCAAAGCGTGGAGGAGACCTTTGGGCACCAGCCAAGGACAGGGTGCTGAGTCCCTGCCAGCCCCACTACAAGGGTGCCATGGAAAGGCAGGATGGGAGGTGCTGAGGGCTTACAGTGATAGCCAGGTGGGGAAATTTCCCTCCCATGCTCTGCCAGCTCTTCATGTCCCCAGTATGCTTTCTGTGATCAATGCAGCCTACAGCACGGGAAATTAAAATGCCTACCAGACAGTTGGCTGCAGCAGCTTGCTTCAGTCTCCATTTATCCAGTGACTTGGACACGGTAAGACAGGCTAATATAAAAGGAGATGCTGTGGTACCTAATACACTGCAGAAGATGATAGTAGTTTCAGACTAATGGACAACGCTAAAGACAGTGTGACCAATGTGATAAATCAGAGCTGTGCCGCTTCAGGGGAACAGAGGAGGGGGGGAAAAAAAAAACCCAAATGAAGACTTAGAGCCTTCAGCCCCAGGAGTCAAAGGAAAGGCAGTGTCCTTGGGAAGGCTGAGCCCCCGGGCGCTCCCTGCTTACTGCCCCACGAGGCAGATGGGACCTCCAGGGTGCATAGGTTGCCCCTGCCCACGGAGCCCTGTCCCCCAGCACAAGCCACTACTCACAGTGCGTGCGAGTCCTCAGCTACTCACACCATCCCTGCAGTTCTGCTAAGCAGTTTCCTTCAAGGCATCTGATCCCTTATCTCACCATCCAGACTCGGACCTACAAGTGGCAGAAGGGATAATTAAAGCTGAGCTGTTTCAAAAATATCTCCCTGCAGACTCCCGCCCTCTGAAAGGGACAGTGAGACAGCATGGAGTCCCAGGGGAACAGGATCCCAGAGTCCTTGCAAGAGCAGTTTAACAGGGTCATTTCTGCCATCCCCAGCGCCCCTGGCAAACCCAGCACCCATGTCTGGTATCCATAGAGCAGCATCTCTTTGGCCCTTGGGTGGCAGACAGAGCAGGAGGATATGGGAGAGGATCAGAGGTAGAAGCAGAGAGGGAAATAGTGTTTGCCAACCTTTGGGCTGGAGGGAGCACAAGCCAGCATTCAGCATCAAGAGCTAGAGCACCCACAACATGCTAGCTCCATGCTTCACCAACAGCCTGCAGTAAAACCCAGCAAAGCTACACGTGGTGAGCAGCCCTGGCAAAGCCCCAGGGGCTGCCTCCGCTCCATCTTTCTCTCAGCCACTTGCCTACACAGCAGATAAATCCCAGGGCACCTACTACAACCGTCCTCCATCCCTGAGCGTGGCAGAGCCCTCGTCCCCCCTCACAGACCCCACTCCAGGCAAGCTGAACTACCCCTAAATGCGATCAGTGCAGTGAGGTTAGCATCTGAGCATGCGGAGGTGAGGCATGAACCTTGGGGTCCCCCCACACCTGCCCACTGCCTGCCCTTAGGACTGCACTTCTGAGCGGTGATGGAAAGGAGAACAGGTACCACAAAGGAAGAGCAGCAAGTTGCTGAGCATTACATCCTTCCCCTGGCAGAGAAGCTCTCCCCAGAGGAGAGAGCGCTGCTTCCTCCAGTGCTTTTTGGATCCTGCCCAGCCAGGCTGTAAATCCCCCAGGATGAGGACAAAACGCAGCGCAGGCACAGGCGTCACACCACTGTTCATACCCTGTAACCTCCACCCCAGGAGCTGAGACCTGAAAAAAGCAACAGAGAGAGGCAGCTCTTAGCGCAGGTGGGACAACACCTACCATGATGCCCATCGGCTCTAGCAACCTTGCAGGTGATGTCCTGCATCAGTGTGGGATGCGATGGGTGCTGTGGGTTGGGTCCCCGAGCACAGGGCCAGTGAGTGATGCCACCCGCCACCCTGCTTGGGGACCCTGCAGCTCACCGTGGCACAGGCATCAGGGCACAGGAGAGCTGGCAGCACTGCCAGGGAGCGGCAAAGAGCCTAAAGCACCTCCAGAATGTGCTGGTGCCTCCTCATGACCTTTCAAAATAAAAAAAATTACTCGGTTAACCTAAAAACATATAAAAATCTGAATTGATACCATTTAAAAACAGCAACCACCTCTCCTAAGCAGAGTTTTCATCCCAGGGAAGAAGTGCCAGAAATCAACTCAAAATTGCAGTCGATTCTCTGTGGGAAGAATTCAGCTGCTTTGCTGATAAGCAGCTATATAAATCTCTAAGCTGGAGAGGTAGATCATTAAGGAGAATGTTTAGAGAAATTAAATCCTTTTTCCTGCTTCTTATGCTAATAGGGAAAACCAAGCTGATTTGCAGGAGGACAACATTTAGCAAAATCTAATTCATCAAAGTCCCCATCTGTTCTCATTCTCATGCTGAGTTTGTCAAAAATCAGCTTTCCTTCAACCAACACCCGTGTCCCTTTTAACTGTAAGAGGCCAATTCTGGAGAGATTTGTAAATAAACCACTTCTGCAAATCCAGCCAGAAAAAACAGACAGGGGAAGGGCTTGATTAATAGAAATACGTGTCAGGATTGAAGGGATTGAGGAGAAACAGCAAAGTGAATAAGGGGACAGGGAATGACTAATCAGCACAGCTGGCAAAATAACCCATAGCAGGGGCCAGCGTAGGGTTAATGATACCAGAATGGGGAAATCTTCAAAACAGGATCCTACATCCATGCCTCCACTGCAGTTTTTGCTCCTGGATGAAGCAGAATCTGGAAACAGCTCCATGACGGAGCCAGTCTGCGTGTAGGGACTAGCAAGCTCCTCCCACAGCCCATGGGGGTCTAGAAAAATCTCCTAAAAATGTCTTTCTGTTCCTTACAGGAGGCAATGCTGAACTGGTTTGTTACACTGTTCTACCTATTCACAGTTATCAGAGCAAACAGGTTATCAACATATTGAAGCAAAACACACTATGGAGCACATCTTATCTCAAAACTTGGCAATTTGGGATTTAAGTAACAAGGTTATATTCCCGTATTCTTCTTTAGGGGCGGGATTATTCTATATGCTCCTGTATTCAATGTATTTGGCAATTTAAACTGTGCACGTATTTCCTGCAGTATTTTCAGCAGTGGGGATTCCACTTTCAAGGTGGGTAGCCCCATGGGTCATACCTGTCATTCAGCACAGGTCAGGCCAGGCATGGTCAGGTTGGTGTGCTCCTCCAGGATCTCCAACAGCCGATCCCTGCCTCGCTGGCAGCTCCAGCAGGGATCCTGCTGGGGCATGCACACCAGGCGTAGGCACAGAGCCGATTTGGCTTACATTGCAGCAAGCAGAGGGGAAAAAACCCTGACATTTGCTGCCCTGAAGACAAAACTGGTTTTTATCCTTACTCACGGGGCAAAAAATCTAGCCAGCTGCAGCACAGGCAGGAGCCCTGGGGCAGGATCACAGCTCTGCTCACCACCTGCCCTTTCCAGAGCCTTGCTTCCCCTCCCAGCCCTGTGTAGCCCAGCATCTGTAGAGCCCCAGAGAGGAGCATGCAAAGATAAGCCTGGCTGTCCCCACAGCAGCCAAAATGTTGCTCCTGCCCTGGGGTTCCCCCATCACTTGCCCCATGGAGCCAGGACTCCATGGCACCAGTCGTCTTTGCTGTTCCCAGCTTCCAGCTGCTTTCCAGCTCCATCTTCTTGGTCAAGCACGATACACAGCAGAAAAAGGAGCAAGGAGCACACAAAAGCTGGGCAGGGAAAATGGTGACAGTTTTGAGGATGCTCTTGCTTACGTACAACCTGCCATTGAAGACTGTGTGCTCTGGCCAGCTGCGAGATGTGCCGCAGTGCTGGGGATGTGTTCCCAAGGGTGCTGCGAGCCATCAGCCTGCGGAGGCTTGGAGGATCCCCCCAGCAAGGCACTGACCCACTGGGGATGTCACCCAAAGGCTGGGTACATGCAGCTCACATATGTGACACTTTCTTCTGAAAGAGAAAGTCTCGCATGACAACAGAACCAGCCAAAGAGGGTTCACACCGCCTCCTACAAATCCAGAAGAGTTTATTCTCTGCCTGTTCATTGTTTACTCCTGGGACTGGAAGTTCAAGTGGTGATCCCAGTCACCACAAAATAAATCCATCCGTCGAGCACAAAGCAGGAGTCAGACATTTCCTTTCGCTATCATTACCTCCAGCCGATCCCCCTCCTGCTGTGCTTCCTCTAGCTCAGTCTTAATTATTCATTTCCTGGTGCCCTTTCATTCAGAAAAGTTCTCCCTAATCTGTAACCTGCTTTTTCCATTTGTTTGGTCCCACATAGCTATGCTACGGGCATCCACAGCATAAGGTGACACAGCTTACTCATAGGTACGTATTGTTCCCATACCTATTGTTTCCTTTAGAACAACTGAAAATATTTACATTTCAGGCTTTTACCATTCTCTTTTAAGACATAAAATTACTTCAGGTCTCTCTTTAGAAGGAAGATTTCCTCCAGGGGCAACACAGATCCAAGCAATCTTTCTGTGGCATCTCCATATTGCCACCACGTGGTAAACTGGTTCCTTTTGCTTGCTCTCCTTTTGGTCATGCAATTTCTTCCACAACTTTCTGGAATAAAGTTAGAGCAGCCCTTCCAGAGATGTGCTCCAAAGCCCTTTAAAAAAAATAATTAAAAAAATATAATAACCTATATATACATACCCAGAATGGAGATCTGTTTGGAGGCTCTGAGGTTCTTAGAGCAGCATGGCAAGCATTAGCTCTTGGTCAGCTACCTAATTATAATAGGCAAAAGTAAAGAGTGATGCCCTCGAGCTCCTTCTGAAGTGGGGAGCGCCACCTGCACCCCCCCACCCCCCCCACCCCCCATTACAGCCCTGTACCCAGATCCAGCCCCAACCTTACCAGGAGCTGAAACCGCTGTAGCAGGCTACAAACGAGGTCTTGATCTCTCAGATAACAAATGAGGCGTCTTCCAAAGTGACCACAGGACATCAGGATATCATGGACAAGCTGAGGGACATCAGCACATCTTGCAAAAATAATAATAAAAAGCCACCTCTTTGTTGTGCCTCCTCTCGCTCAGCAAGGTGTCACTACACCACCCCATGGTGGTTTGAGTTTTAGTCATCGCTGCAGAACTTCAGCAGAGCACCGAGACAAACAACTCTTTCCCCGGGGGCCGACAGCTCCTGGCAGGGTTTGTTCTTGCTGTCTGTCATGCTTAAGAAAACATACAGAAACCTCCAAGAAAAACTCAGATCCCACTCAAAGGGGGGGACCTGGCCGGCTTCAGCGATTGCTCCGCTCTCTCGGCTGGGCTGACAACTGGCTAGAGCCTTGACGGATCTGGAAGGGGATGGATCATCCTCGTCTAGGGCTCTGACAACTAATGCATCATACCAGACAGTTCCTTTAGAAATCTGTCATGACAACGCCCACCACACACATCAAACTGACTACAAACTCCTGTTTTTAAAAATACACCATAGCAGAGATTACACACAGATTATTCCCCCTGAACAAGAGATACTTCAGCAATACTTTGCTTTTATTCATCTTTACACAGGATTTATCAGCCTTTGTGTTATGGTATCACCACTCACAAAAGATCCTTCAGCAACTCAAAACCTTTGGGAAGTTTGGCCATGGGCACAAGCTCCAGCCCAGGGGGGACACATCAGACGTAATTTCTATTTCTGATCAGCTGGGCATACACAAGAGTCCACACCACAACCTGCTTAACACTGAGCATTTAATCTCAAGTTCATGTTCACAAAATCCTGCTGAAATAAACTCTGTGTAAGACCACACTTCACGTCCTTCCCAAATACTTCACAAGGGGATGGAGAAAAGAGGAGGAAGAGAAGGAAACTGTTACTTACCCTTGGAGAACCACTTCTGCAATCGTCTAAGTCAGCTTTGCAGTCCAATAAACAGCCAGGAAAATTCAACACGTGTGCTATTTTCCTGGGAGACCCAAGGACTGAGCCTACGCGAAGGAAACAGCCAGGCTCCACAGGCACAGGTAAGGAAAGGCTTTGTTCAGCCACTATTTGTTATTGAGGAGTAACAATGTCACCCCCCTCGAGAGCCACACAGGTCCTCACACCCCTCTTCCTTCTGCCGTACAGCTGTGGACCACGTTCAGTTTATATCCTGCCTGTTTCTTCGTGCCCAGCGTCTCTGCTGGCTCCAAGCTCTTCCCATTGACGCAGAAGATCAAGGAAATTCAAGCCATCCAAACCCAGCACTTGGCCTCCTTGGGGTTTTGGTTTTTTTGACAGATTAAACTGCAATTCCAAGACAAATAGACACTGTGGTCTGTCAGTGAACAAGATCTTGGCTAGTCCAAGGAGTCAGGTGGAAGAGATTCACATCAACAGTGCTAATAGCAGGCTTGAGCTTCACCGAAACGGAACAAGCCTTGTGCGGTGACGCTAATGGGGCAAGCAGCCTTCCCTTGTCACTGTGGTGCCTATGCTGACGCGGGGAATGCAACAGGGAAAGGACACACCAATTGAACTTGACCTGTAGAAACAGCATCCTGTATCCCTGTGATTTCAGCCACAGGCAAGAAGAAATCTTTACTCTGAACCCCGCTTTCCCTTCAGCTGATAGTCTTGACACAGCAAGCGTTCAGAGGGGAGTAACCATCCCACATGCCAAGGAGGTTAAAAAAAGATTCAGAGACATAATCTTTCTGAGAAATTACTAGTCACATGGTGGGGGCACCACCCCCCCCCACCCCCCCCCGATGACACTGAAGTCTGGGCTCAGCAAATCATGAAGACTCTGGAAGGCAAAGCGCAGCTAACAAAAATATTATCTTTAATGATGGTCATGCATTAACAGTTTCACAACTAGCATTTGAAAATCTCTTTGATACAGGAGGCATAATTTAACTTATAAATGGACCTTTTAAAAAGAGACACCCAGAAGATTTCACTGGTGTCTTTTTCCCCTTCTGATACTCACAGGTGCCTGTCACTTCAAGGATATCAGTCACGTACAAGCCCACATCCACCATCACCCCTCAGCACATGCTAGCACCCCCTGGGTCTTGGGAAGGTCGAACTGGAAGTCCAGATCCTTCCCATGACTTCAGCCTCAGGAGACTGATGTGCAATGCCAGGGCAGCTAACAGCCCAGCAGCTGCTCCCAGCCCTCCAAGGCACCATGCCACGGCTACTCAATGAAGCGGGCTCTCCAAAAGCAAGGCATCAGTTCCCACTGCAGGAAAGGTTGGGTTTCTGATCTACTCTGCGCTTTAGTCCACGTGGGATCCCAACACCAGCTGTTCCTCCAGTTATTACAACTATCAGCACAGAGAACTTAAAAGCACCCGTAAGCCAGGAGCAAAAGGCAAATCCCAGCATGCAGCCTACAGCATTGCTAGGAATCGAGTTCTAGGGGCTTTTCAGAAGGCTGGCTTTTATATGCAAGAATTTAAAAGTCAAATACAGTAAGTGGTACAACAGGGATATGCATATACTCAAGTACCTCACCAGATAAAAGAAATATATTTATTCCTTTCACAGACTACAGATAGCTATTAAACATCAGATGCATACCTAAGTGCTAGCTTTCTGGATCTGCCTTGCAGTTAAAGAGAATTTCTGTAAGCAATGCTAAATAGAAATGAAACTTGTATCTGGAAAGTTTTAGAGTGCTAAATACAGAAAAGCGAGGAAAAAGGGCACACTGAGGCAGAATCTCACTGAAGTTCATGAAGCCCACAGCAAGGTAAGGAGTTCAGCAAGGCAAAGAAAAGCTGACCCAAGAGCAGATTGTAAGGTATTAAGTAGTCAGAATAGCAGTCAGAAATAAAAGTCAGGGAAGAGCCAAAGATGATGCTGTTCAGATCAAACCAAGAACTTGCAAACAAGGAGGTAAGACAGCTGCAGGAGATAGAATCCCTCTTCTTTAAAGCAAAGAAGCCTTAAAATTGATGTTGTCCTTCGGTGTTTCAAAACAGTGCTACAGCACACTGACACTGAAGTTTCTCCTTCCCCATCAACCTTTGTCATAACTGAAACTACTCACTTCAAAACTAAACCTACAGCTGACTTTGGCGATCCGGCAAACACCGACTGCCGCCTAGGCATAATTGCTTTTTTGTTTCTCATTGGGCTAGTCCCAACAATTTTAACTATCTAAATATACTTCAGTTTGACTTTTTGCTCTGTTTTTCCTTTGGACTGGCAATCACTTTGTTATATGTGATACACTGAGTGGAAGGGGAGGGAAGTTAGGTTTGTATGAGCATCCACTGAAGTCCCCAGGCAATCTGTATTCCTTACTCCTGTTGGGGAGGAACTGCAAGAGTCTTATAGCACTTTTCCAGAAAACTCTATGCATTCAGACTAAGCACTCACATGCTAGAACTACCACATTCTCAATGCTCATTCCTAAGAGAAAAGATGAAGGAAAGAGTAAGGGAACAGGCAAGACAGACCCTCTGATGGCAAATTTTGTGCTGGGCCGGCTGTTAACTCATTAGTGCTGTGAGCATACCTTGTCTGGATTTGTTTCCTCCTCAAGCAGCCTCTTTCATTTCAGATCCCATATAATTCTGAATTGAGCTTCCCACTCCAAGATAAACTCACCAGTGTTGACCCCTTCAGTTGTTAAGATTTGATATACAGTGTGTAGGTGGAAGAGGGGAGGAGTCCATCTGTAGCTGAAATACAATTTGCATGCATTTTACGCGAATACAGGAAAAAAGTTACAAAGAACTGAATTTTAAACATAATTTGTCCACTCCAGCCTACATTCTTTTTGCAGCACAAGAACTCACTTTACGACCATCACTGTTGAAGCCTGGTACATGTGAAAGTGCTTTCCCCAACCATACCAACCATCTAACCGAAATGAGAAGTGGCCAGCTCACTGTGAGGTACCCAAACCAGTCTCAACTGAAAAAAACACAAGTATACCTCAGCACAGCTTTACTTTGAAGTATTATTCAAACTTTTATTTTCAGAAAGACTCAGCACAAATGGTTTGTTAGCTATAGTGTTATGACAATCATGTTTCCATGGAAATAGCTGCAGTTTTGCTTCATTGCTAAACAGCAAGATACAGTGTTAAAAAAAAATAAATACACAAACACAGGAATCCAAAGCTGGTGGTTATTTTTTACTTGAAGACTCTCGGAAACATTAAAAAAGAAAAGTACTGTTACAGGTAATTAATTCTTCTGGAATGAAACTGGCTGGACATGCTTGGTCAAAGTGATAATACGGAAAGACTGTCTGACTTTTACAAAATTGATACTCAAGCATCATCAATACACACAAAGGACAGGCTCTTACACACATTTGTTACATTGCAATCTTCGCTCAGCCTCAGTAAACATCTTTGGAATACAGACTATTTTTTTAAATTATTTAAAAAAAATATGAAGAAACTTAAATATTCACAGGACAAAACCATAACGTTATTAAAAATACGAACAGTAAGATTTACAGAGATCTGCAAACACAGTCTGCCTATGGATAATCAAACCAGAAGTTAACACTAATCACAAGCATAGGTCTGCCACAGAGGCTGGATTCCAGAAACACTTACCACCAAGAGGCAGTTTTGGAATTTGGTTACTTGCCTAAGGCAGGGAGGCAGTAAGAAAAGGTAGGTGTGCAGAAGGCAAAGGCAAGGTAAATTAGTGCTAGAAGTTCTTGTTAAACCAGGAGTCTAGAAATACAGCAAGAAAAAAAAGAGGTGGTTTGTTCTGTTAAAAGTTAGCCAAAAGTTATCAGTATATACTTTCTATATTGCACAAACAGTTTTAAAGTAACTGAAAAAGTAGAAAACCCTGCATGTATAACAGCTACATTTAAATATATTCCCAGGAGTCAGCCCATATAATTCCACTTTTAAAACAATTCAACACTCTTCCCCTAACAACACAGGAGCAAAGGAAAGCACACGGCATTCCTGCGTCCCCTGTCTTCTCAAGCCCTCTCAAAACTAATGAAACACACCATTTATCAGAGACTGTGCTACTAGTTCTCTTCAGCATATCACAGATTTATTGCTTTATTTTACTAGTGACAAAGGCTAAAATCTAAGCTTCTAGAGAATTTAAGGCAATCCCATAAGCCCAACACCTTTAAGGGCATTTATGGCACACAGTGGTCTTCATTCAAACACCAGGAAAAGTTTGGTATTTAAAAATGACAGGAGCACTCAGATTTTAATTACAAGGACCCTTTCAAGCATCAGTTATATCTCCCTAACACTTAACCCAGCACTGAAGTCCTAAGTCGTTCCAGAGCACCAATGTCCAGGAATAGAAAAAAGAAGTTGTCAAAGGAGAAAGTTCCAGAACATCTTACAGAACAACTCATTCCTACTCACCTAAGAATTTGTTGGAAGATTCACTTGGGTAGTTGGATAGCTGAATCACTTTTTTCCATACGCAACGTGGAGGATGAATTATGATCTATCAGATATACTTCAAATGCCACTTACAAAGAAGCAGTCAAGACTGACAAAAACCATGGTGTATTCCTGACAGCTTTACAAGCAGATTCACCTGCGAGAGCTCCAATTATTGTTTTTCCAAATGTATCTTTCATATCCCACAGAGTTCATTACAAACTCCTTGTCTGATGCTCTGTCCTCTTAATGATCACTAGGAGAGCCTGGCTTTAGAGAGTGAGGCTGCATGAAAATATCATCAAGAGGTTTTCTAGGTTTGTGGTCTTAATTACTCACGACCAAGTTTACTATCGACACAGATTTATCAACTGCCAGTCCTGCAAACCCACTCAGATCAACATCAAAAAAAAAAGCCAACTAAAACATAAAAACAAACAAAACCCCAAACTGAAACCAAAAAAAAAAAAAAGCAAAACCAGGCTTGTCAAAACACCTATGTGTGCTCAATATTAGGCTAGTTCTTCCCTCACAAATAATTTGGAAATTCACTGAAAGAATATGGAAAATTCTTTACAAGCGATGCAAGGTAACACTTGGTCCAATGCGCATGTGCATTCTTTTTATTTCTATACAGAGTAAAAACAAATACCATACAGAAAACAGCAGACTACAGGTTTTTTTAAAGAAAGAATCAGGGTATTTTTTTCAAGAGGGTTTAGCAAAAATAGAAAAGATGACTTTCTGCAAAAGAAATTCAGAAGCAGTTACTTCAACTTCAGACCAGATCCAGCCCGACTGAATTTGCAGTAAAATTTGATTGAGCAGAAATCACTGATGATTTACTGCCACTCAGCAGGATGAATGAACAGGTTTTGCACTCAGCAGAGAACCCTAGATGTAAACTATTCCTACCTGAATCAGAGTCACTGAGACAAACAAGACTTCATGGTGCTATTTGTAATTTCTCTAGAGAAGAATTACTTAGCCAAGAAACTCATATTTTTCTACAGCCTTTTCTAAAAGAAGTTTATGTAAATAGTAGGTTTCTGGTCAGCCAGAGGATCCACGTTACACAAAGTGCTGGTGGTAATTTCCATCTGGGAGGATGGCAGAGACAAGCTCTCTAGTTTTTGTTCAGAACACAACCTCTGTTCCTCTGAATGAAGACAGCGACTTTAACCTCTTTGGAAGAAAGATTGGAGGGGTTTATAGCACTCATTGTCACAGCAGAAAGCAGTTTTTGTCACATGAAAAGCCTGGAACATGTCCCATAACTGAAGGAACTTTTCCCCTCAGCATTTCTTCAGAGTACAATTAGATAAATTTATACTGAGAAACCTTTCTGAATACTTTAACAGCAAACAGGTTAGTGCATTTTCCTTGCTAATGTTCCCTAATGCAACAAGTACACTGCTTTACACTCTGTTAAAAAAAATAAATCCCTATAGAACAAGTCATTCAAGAAGCCACATAAATTACTTCTTGGCACTTCTCTGCACAGACAGGAGAAGTTTCAGCCATTAGCAACAGCATATTTTAGTTTTGAATATCTGATGCCAAAGATGCTTCCCCCCCCCCCCCCCCCCCAAAATTTGTGAAACACATCAGTATTACCATGACAGGAGTCATTCTTCCCTTCAAGCTGAAGGATTTGATATTTATTTCCTTTCGAGTTGGTGACTCAAACATTAATCCTGCATGCAAATAAAACTAAGATTTAGCCGTTGTAGCAGCAGTGTTCACTGGGCGCTGCCTAACAGCATTTGGTGATGAGGTGGACTCCTCTTTACCCTCCGTTTCACCATCTGAGATATCTTCCTCATCTGCTTCTTGCTCTTCATCCAGCTTTTTTGGCAGCTGAGCTGACTCTGGAGCTAGCTTTCCTTAAGGCGAATGGAAAATGTGCATACACAAATACCATTACCATATGAAATACACTTTTTTTTTTTTTTAACACCACAGGCTAGCACAGAATTTTATTTAATTTAATCCAGGTAGCACTTTCCAGTGTCAGTCACTTAAGCTGACATCTTATGTAGAATTGTTGCTAGCGTGAAGTTACCCACAAGTATCAACAGATTACAGACTACCTAGACAGAGTAATATAAAACTTCCTCCAGCTTTGAAAAAAATGAGTCAGGTTACTACAAACCATAAACCAGCATTCAGATCTTCTTCCATTACTTTTTAAGACCACCTTGAAAAATTCCATAGACTAACCCCAAACTGAACCACTTACTATCCATAGAAACACAAATTCATTTTTAATCCTCACTTTGGTCCTAAAAACCCCCGGTTTAACAACACCAATTGCTCCACTGAAAACTTTTACCTCCTTTCACATATGGAATTTCATATCTTGCAGGTATGAAAATGCTGTAAAAACATTTTTTTTCCTCTCCTAAAAAAATTTGTTTAAGAATAGTTTAGCTTTAGCTAAATAGAAAATGCAAGCCCACTATAAACCCTAAGGGCAAACAGCTGCAGGTAAAGCAAAGTATCAATCACAAGTGTAAGATTCTACATTAAATCTCATGTCCTGCAGACACAAGTTACAGACCGATATCTATTACATAAGGTTTACCAAACAGCTTCACTGAATTAAAAGTATACAGTGGGCTTACCTGAATCAGAGTACTGTGGGGGTCTGCGCCTTTTGGATGGACAGATGCAGTCTGATAAGAACACCATCATCTGAAACCAAAGACAGGTAAGTTTAAGTCTCCAAACACCCTGCGTATCAGAATCAAAGAATCATTTAGGTTGGAAAAGGCTGTTCAGATCATCAAGTCCAGCCGTCAACCCAGCACTGCCAAGCCCACCATTAAACCCTGTTCCTAAGCACATCTTTCAATTACCTCAGGGATGGCACCTCCACCACCTCTGTGGACAGCCTTTCCAGTGCTTGACAACCCTTTTGGTGAAGACATTTTTCATAATACCCAGTCAAAACCTGCCCTGGCACAACTTGAGGCTGTTGCCTCTTGTCCTGTCGCTTGTTACCTGGGAGAAGAGACTGACCCCCACCTATCTACAACCTCCTTTCAGGTAGTTGTAGGGCACGATGGAGTCTCCCTTTAAGCCTCCTTTTCTCCAGGTTAAACAACTCCAGTTCCCTCAGCCAGTTCTCATTAGACTTGTGTTCTAGAAGCTTCCAGCACCTCAACATCCCTTTTATAGTGAGGGGCCCAAAACTGAACCCAGGATTCAAGGTGCGGTCTCACCAGTGCCGAGTGCAGGGGGATGATCACTGCCCCGGCCCTACTGGCCACACAGTTTCTGACACAAGCCAGGACACTGTTGGCCTCCTTGGCCACCTGGGCACGTTGCTGGCTCATGTTCAGCCAGCTGTCAACCAGCACCCGCAGGCCCTTTCCCGCTGGGCAGCTTCCCAGCCACTCTGCCCCAGGCCTGTAGCGTTGCATGGGGCTGGTGTGACCCAAGTGCAGGGCCTTCTTGAGCCTCACAACTGGCCTTAGCTCATCGATCCACCCCGTCCAGATTCCTCTACAGAGCCTCCTGCTCTCAAGTAGATCAACAGTCCCGCCCAACTTGGTATCATCTGCAAACTTACTGAGGGTGCACCCAACCTCCTCGTCCAGATCACTGATAAAGTCATTCAACAGGACTGGTCCCAGCACTGAGCCCTGGGGGACACCACTTGGGACCAGCCGCCAACTGAATTTAACTCCATTCACCACAACTCTCTGGGCTCGGCCATCAGCCAGGTTTTTAACTTCGCTTTATCAGCAAAGAGTGCAGCCCTCCAAGCCACGAGCAGCCAGTTTCTCCAGGAGAATGCTGTGGGAAACAGCTTCAACACCTTTGCTAATGTCCAGGTAGACAACATCCACAGCCTTTCCCTCACCCACTGAGTGAGTCACCTTGCCACAGAATGAGATCAGGTCAGTCAAGCAGGATGTGCCTTTCACAAACCCATGCTGACTGCACCTGATCACCTGGCTGTCCTGTACATGCTGCTGCGTGATGGCACTCAGGATGATCTGCTCCATAATCTTCCTTGGCAACAAGGTCAGACCGACAGGCCTGTAGTTCCCTAGATCCTCCTTACAGCCCTTCCTGAAGATGGGCGATATATCTGCTAACTTCCAGTCAATCAGGACCTCCCTGGTTATCCAGAACTGCTGATAAATGATGGGAAGTGGCTCAGTGAGCACTTCCACCAGCTCCCTCAGTACCCTGGGGGATCCCACCCAGTGCCACAGATTGTGTGTGTCTAAGTGGTGTAGCAAGTCATTGACCATTTCCCCTTGGATTATGAGGGCTTCACTCTGCTCCCTGTCCCGGTCTTCCAGCTCAGGGCATTGGGTACCCCAAGAATAACTCATCTTACTATCAAAGACTGAAGCAGAGGAGGAATTAGTGTAATACACGGTAGTCACAAGCCAATCCATTTCAAGTGTTTCACTTACAAGTCCCAGTATTACTCCTGAGAATACAACTGTCAATGCAATAACAGCATATGAGCCCCAGACCGGTATTCCAATATTTTCTGTTAAATAGCCACGGCAGTGCTGGAATAAAAGACAAGAGAATCATTTCAAGAATAGCTGAATATCATGTCTGTTAAAAAACAAAGTAGAGATCTAAGCACATACCCTGATCCACATGGACAACTGAAACAAAGCTGACATACTGCTCATCCTGAAACAAAGCAGAAAAAAGTAACTGAAAACATCTTTAAGCTGCTCACAAACCTGTATCTTCCGATTTGCCTGGCTGGTCATTACTTAGTCCCATGTTGAACAACTTTCTGCTCACAGCTGATTTTCCTTCTAACTGCTCTGATTTTTACCTTCTTTTTTGTCTTGAATGCCAGTAAACACTCATTTCCCATGAGGCTACCTTTGGTAACAACATCAGCTTGTACAATGTTCCACATATGGACAACTATGAATTCACAAACTTCCTTGACTTGGATCTGCTAACATATGAATTTAGTTGCTTTTGCTTCTGTTCTAAGTTACATTTGGATCAACAGGCTATCCAGAAACCAGCTGGAGTTCTATTCAAGATATTAAGAATTGAGCATCTACGGATTTTATTAAAATAAAATTCATAAACTGAACGCTGCTATAAGCACAGTACAGTTAGCACAGAAGTGTTTTAGCCATCATTGCTCCAACAGAAGAAAAACCACAAACAACTGGTTCATTTGCCACAACCAATGGTGTCCCCAACATGCTTTATCACTCACAGTTCATGAAGTACTCTGAAACCACCACACAGCACGTGCAGCAACAACTAAAAGCACTTCAAAGGCACAGAAGTAGAAAAAATTCTTCTTTTTCTTGAGCAGGTTTCTTCTCAAACTAGTCTCCCCACTTCACTTGTCCTTCAGTGAAGGAACATTCACCCTTCCACTCTGCTTTTAACTTTGCTACAGATGTGTCTTCTTAAATGGCCACCCCATATTTTAAACTACATTGCTGTATTATTTTCCAGGTTTTCTTGCTGATCTCCTAGAACTTAGCTGGGCAAAACACACATCTGCTGTATAAACAAAAGAAGAACTTCAAAAGAGTTCAGTAAAACAATACAGCCTGTAACTATTTAAAGCCTTAAAGTAAACCTTCCCCAGGACATCTCTGCTATGCTAGTGCACACAACCCTCCCACAGCTGTTGCAGGAGGCATGACCACCCACCCATCACATTCACATACTTCTCACCAGCACAGAGCTGCTGCATGAGCTGCTCATCATCAAGGAGGTAGCACCAGGTGTGGCACACCTAAGGACCTGTACCAACATGTCCTGAAAGTGGGCATGTTTGACAACAAGTTACCGTAAAAACCCTACCAAAAACTCACAGGAAAGAGGAAGGACCAAACCATGATGAAACTGGTTCAATAGATTTCCATTCCTGGTCACTGATGAAATTTACAAAATCAGCTAGAGTTCTTGCACCCTGGTATCTCCTGAACTCTCCATCTTTACAGCTGTAAACCAAAAAAAGTCCTTTATTTTAGACGATGCAAGCATGCAACATTTGCTTCCACTCAACATCTTCCCTCCCATTACCTCACCTTTTTTTAAAAAAAAAACTTTTACTTTGCTTTAGATGATATTAGCTCTAAAACATTTTCCAAAAAATATTGTATACAAATATTTCTAGAATCTTGACTCCATGTGTATATTGGCTAGCTTTAGGCTGTAATTCCATAAAAAGATAGTGATCTTCCTAATGCACTTGCCACACAAATGCACTGCAATCAACCTGTGGAGAAAAGATTGCAAAATAGAAACACCCATGAAAAAATAGAATAAATAAGGCCTGAAGGGAAAAGAAAAAGAATCAACTGGCAGTACTGTAAGGTCACAGCAGGTAAAGACAGTGGTTGTCTCAGGGCAAAGTAACTCACGCTCTTTAAGAGCATGTTAAATCTCATTCATGTGCTCCCAAGAAAAGGAAAAAAATATTTCCCCTCTCCTCCAAAAAATCCTGCTGCATTTCATACTTACTGATAGATGGTAGGAAGAGCTGTTATGATAAATCGTCCACTTAATCCTGCAAGAAAATAGTTATCTTCAGAACAGTAGATCACTCTTATGTAAGAAAAGGTAAAAATGCTATTATACATCAAAATAAAAACAGCTGCTACCCCAGGTATCAAACTCTGTGATCAAGCTCAAACGTATGTATATCTAAGTACTGCACATAGTCTAAAAAAGAAAGGTCTCTGGAAAAAAGGTGAGAAAGTTTCTCCGGGGAGAGGGGGGGAGAAGCCTGGAGATAACTATTCTAAACAGCTGCAGCCAATATAGTCAAGTAGAGAGAGATGCTCTCCTCTTCCCACATGATCCGCAACCTCCAGTGCTTGCAGAAGATAATCCCAAGTGAGGCAGATTTCAAAAGTCATGGTGACTTTGGAGAAAAGTATTAGCATGGAGAAGGTAATTTTTTACATATCCCACAATGACGTGAGGGCAATTCAGAGCAGTGAGCTTCAGCTGCAGGATACCAGACTTCTCACTCTCACCCCTTTTGCCAACAAACAGAGGCACTACCACAGGGAAGGCAGAAACCACATTTTCACTCTGTACGGTGCTTTAAGAGTAAAGCAAAAAGTCTCCTTGAAACACTCTGAATCACTCTCTAGAGGAATCCTCTTGTCCCCTGTACCTATTAAAGAAAGACCTGAGCGTTTAGTTCACACAGACCAATCTGCCTTCGGCAGAGTTCCATGGAAGATCTTCGTTACTTCCTACTAATCCCGCCTGTTTCCTAGAAGCACGTACACTGGCAGGGAAGGTTTGCCCCGAGCGCTCGGCAGCCCAAAGCCCCGGGGAGGGCGCCGGGAGCGCCCAGCCCGCCCCCGCCACAGGCTCTCACCCGGCTGCTCCGTGACATCCACTTTGGCAACGTTCACTTCCCGGTCCTCGCCCCACCCGGCGAACTTCTCCCACTCGGGCCGCAGGCTCTGGCAGGCGGGGCACCAAGGGGCGTAGCTGGGGGGCAGCACAAGACTGTCACTGAACTGCACCGCTCGGGCCCCCGCGGCCTCAGAGCGGGCCGCTGAGACCCCCACCCCGCGGGCCCAGCAGCCCGAGCGACCCCCGAGCGACTCACAACGCCACCATCCACTCGCCCTGCAGCAGCTCCCGCCACGTGCCGTCCGACAGCTCCTTCACTGGGCCCTGCTTCCCCAGCGCGGCCGCGCCGCCCGCCAGCGCCAGGCACAGCCAAGCGCACAGCCGAGCGCGCAGCCGCCCGGCGGCCACCATCTTGCCGCGCCGCCCGCCCCTGCCTTCCGGCGGCCGCGCACACTGGCGCCTGCGCACTCGCGCCTCCGGGGCAAGCGCATGCGCGTAACGGGGGGGTGTCCAAGCTCGCTTGTTGTGGGCGGGCCCAAAGGGAGAGCCCAGGGGGCGCGGCAGCCTATTGAGAGTGGACCTGTAGGGGCTCGCGGACGCTGCCCCGGCCAATGGGGGGGGGCGGTTCTCCCGCCTCCGACTCTAGCCGGCACCGCCCCCCCGCCGCGGTCCTCACTGGAGGTGTGGGACGGGCGGCAGCCGGGACAGGTTTGGTGACGCCTTGCTATGGCAAGCCCTGCTCCCGGCGTTGTGGACAGTCATTGCTTCCCCCCTGCTGCTGCATGTGGGATGCCATTTCCCCAGGGAGCCCAGCCCCCCAGCTGGACAGCAAGGGGGCCTGCACAGGCTGCTTGCTCTCTGTGCCCAATGCACGCTTCTGCTGCTGCCTCTCCATTTCTGACAACTGTAACAAAGCAAAGAGATGCAGAATGACCAAGCTATCCAAACTCACTTGTGTCTCATGACCGCTCCAGAGCAACTGGTAACAATGTAGACAAGGGTCTGAATACGCAGCTAAGGAAAATCTTCAAAACTCCCAATATAAAAGATGTGCAACAAAATTATCCAGAGAGATAAACATCTTTATGCATCCTCACCACATTGAATAGCAGAGCTAGAGACAGATACAGGCATTTCAGACATTAGATGGTGAAGACTCAGTTTAGGACCCTCTGTGTAAGGCAGGCATTTGGAGTGGGATTTATTTGTCCTTTCTTGCACTGACACTTAAAAAAACACCTGCATTTTGGAATTCTGAAAGTTCTGCTTTTTGCACCCAGATGACAAACAGCTGCAAGGTACAAAATAAGCCACAGTAAATACTACAGCTGTGTTATTCCCCTGTGCCCCGTTCCCAGCCTGGAGAATGGGAGAGAGCCCTGAGCACTTGGGGCAGATGGCAGGCCACCGTGAGGGGAGGAAACTGCTGTACGAGGTCACAGGGAGGACAGATTCCCCTCACTCCAACCCCTGCTTCTCTCTGCCACAGCTTTAGTTACTTCTGGCAGAAAGTAACTTAGTACTTGAGTACTTAATCCTCAAGCAAAAGTCAGGAAAAAGGTCACCAGTAATGAGCAGACAAATCCCACATCATTTCACTGCAATCTGTCAGCACCTTGAGCTTTTCAGTGGAAGGAACCTCTTTTTTTTCCCCCATATGCACATACTTTCTCAACCACAAAGTTTTCTCCAGCTCTTGGTCAGGAGTGGCTGTGATAATGCCACCTTGCCTTTTCCGCCTGGATCATTTCTTTCCCTGCATCTTTCAAAGGGGCCTTTGCTATAATTTCATAGTCCACAGCTTCAGCCCTTGGCAGGTGGGGAGAGCTGGACTGCAGCAGCCATTAGACCAGTGCAGGAAAAAGAATAAATCAGCCTTTGGGGTTCGGGTTTTTTGGTTTTGGGTTTTTTTTTTTTCTTTTAGATTTTGGCAACTTTTCTGCAGTACAATGTGTATGTTCATTTCTGTAGAAGAACACTTCAGGGATTAATAAGCACTTGATGAAGCTTGTTATTCACCGATTCAGTAATAAATCACTGCTTACAGCACTCTCCCTGCTCACTGCCCTTCCATTTTAGTCATAATTTTTAAAATTTGTTGTTGATAATCCAAGAATTTCTCCGTTCTGCATCAGTGATGAGATGCGAAGAACTCCCTTTGGTTAATGGTTGGACTCAATGATCTTAAAGATCTTTGCCAACTTAGATGATTCTGTTCTTCAAGGTAGCAGTATACATCCTGATAATTTAAGATGCATTGAAGAATAAGTGCATAAACAAATGTGTCCCAAGTGGAGCAGAGGTTGGGTGGCTACCAAGCAACATGGCTCTGATCTACATCCTAGAGAGAATGGATAGAAACACATTCCCACCTTTTATTCATGGTGAATGAGAGGGTAACTGAATGTCCCTTCCTTCAGCACATCCAAACAGATGACTGCATGGAGGATGAATTTGATTTAATTCATGTGCAGGTTAATAAAAGAAAAAAATGTGACGGCATACAGGCAACAACAGAAGAAATTGCAACACAGCCTTTAGACCATACCACAGCAGAACTCTTCTGGGACTGAGTCCCACATGGAAGAGCACATATGGAACTGTGAGGCAGGAAAAGTGATTTTGCCATTTAATGGTCCTAGGCTCAAGGAGAAAGGAGCTAATAGGCATTCACTGTAAATAAAGAGTAGCTTCAAAGGCACACCAAACTCCCTAAGGAAACAGCTTGGAAGACCCTGAAAAGTACAACTTTATACAGCATTTGCTTGGTTCCAGTAAAAATTTTAAGGGTAATTACTGTTGTGAATTATTTTATCTCTGTTATTATTACATTAACATTGCCTTGTTTCTTTGTAAGTTTTTGAGGCATTTGAGAACAAGAAAGCCTTGACCATATCTTTTATGCATTCTTCATCTCAGCCCTCCCAAGCTGACTGGAGAAATGTCTGCCTCATTGCCCAAGGATCAAGAATAAAGAAATTTAACAACAAAGCAAACATTGGATGGCCCCGAGCGATATTAAAAAATAAACACTTCATCCAGCACTACCTCTTTTCCCTTCCTCTGTGCCTGCTCTATTACGGTGACACCAGATTTGCAAAAAAAAAATAAAAAAATGTTGCTTTATGACTTACTTTCAGAAATGTGCAGAGTGTGGAGGGACAGCACAGGTTTAATCCAGTAGTCACTGTCGCAGCACAAAAAAACTAGTAGGCTGCAACAAGGCTTTTACCATCACATACCAGGTTAACTTCAATAAGTAGTTGTCACACCTTGCCCCGGCACAGCCGCCAATCCCCCACAAGGTTTCAACAGTTCATCTACTGTCTGTGCTGTTCCTTCATCCTCTTCAGGCCACTCCACCCGCTTCTTGCCTCTGCTGCATCCTTCTCCTTGTCTCTTCTACCTCCAGGGCACTCTCTCTCCTCCCTCTGTTTCTTCCACGTCTCTCTTCAGTGGCTGCTCCTCTTCCATACGGTCCCTAGAGCTGTTTCACTACTTAGCAGGAGCCAGGACAGCTGCATGTTATCCACATCAGCCAACCCACCGCCCCTGAAGCAAGCCCACAGCTGTATATTAATAATGTTAATTAACCTGCCTTCATTCCTTTATAATTCCTCTACAAGTCACCACAGCCCAATCCTCTTCTTCCCCTCATGCTCTCTTAGAGGTGTGATACTCTTCCATGGGAGCAATACCAGATACTTTTACGTTTGTGAGGCTGTGGAGCCCTGTGATTCTGGTCTTGACCAGCTTGAGTAACTTGTCTCTAAGACCATCCTGGCACTGCCCTTCTCTGCTTAGTCCTGAATCTAAACAGGGATCCTTGGGTATGGCTCTTTCCTTGCACAGTTGGACAGAGTTAAACTGTAGGCCAACACACGCTAACGAAGTTTTACTACAGGTCCTTAACCTTTTCTCTTATTGCAGAGTTTGTCCATGCTTTCTTGCATACAGAAGCGAGGAAAAATGCCTGGGCCAGCCTGCCAGAGGTGCTATGCTAGTGTTAAAATTCAGTGATGGTGTTTGCAGGAAGGAGGAGGTTTGTCTGCTGAGATCTGTGCTGAGAGCACAGTGTATCCTGCCTTTACAACAAACGTCGGCCTCCAATTGCACCATCACTTAAAGGGCAAAGTAGGATCACTAGTGAGAACTCTCCTGAGCCTCGGGGACCACTATCAGACTGCCCACAGCCTTCCTTTCAGCAAACCCTGATATCCACATCCTCTGAGAAGGCCCCGAGCAAAACACTGTCTCTTCTAGTGGAACGAAGTTCTGCTGGTGGAGGTCAGGAGGTGCAAATGCCTGTTTGCAAAACTGACCCTACAGTGCAGAGCAGGGACTTTCTGTCCTCGTGGGCTGAGCTCCACTCTGCTGAGTTGATTTGTTCACTGGTTAGTGATTTTTTTTCATGTTCTTTTTCAGCACTGCCACGCAGTGGTAGAGTTGAGGCTGCTTCTAAATGGGGAAGAGAGTGAAGGAAGAAAATCCTCCTCAGTTAGAAATGAACTGTATTTCCTGCTAGGGGCACCCTGATGTCTTTCAAGCTGTTAACATAGAGGGTTTTTTCCTTGTTCAAGTACTTCTGGCTTTAGGCTGTTTTTCTAAGGAGCTGAGGTAGAGGGGATTTTGTGGTCAGTCTACAGTCCTTTGTGCCAACATAACCACAGTACACAAGCTCACATTTTGACCAAGGCTGGCATTACAAAAATATTGTCTGTATGTTTCATTAAAAGAGTTTTTCAGTTACTGAGTACTGCTGATGCACAGAAAGAGGCTGAAGCATAAACCCAGGTTATTGCTTAACAAAGGGAAAAGGAATTATGAGTATCTTAACCACAGGGAAAGCTACAGTCGGCAAGATCGCTTCTCAGACAAGGGGACATTCACCTGTGAGGCACTAGGCCCAGGAAACAAGGCTGATACATTCTCCTGCCCACAGAGTTGTTTGGTTTTGATACAGGATGAAAGATGATAAAGTAAAAAATGCCTGTGTAATCAAGAAATCATCCTTTTCTGGATGACATCTCTGCCTCACAAAATCAGAACCCACAGGTAGGAGTGGGAGTAGAAAGACTCTGCTTCCTTTGGGTTTTGTTATCTTTTGAGCTGAAAATGAAAAAAAAGACTAAAAAGCTTGAATGTCTTAACATTTTCCCCGAAGTTAAAGCCACAGAAATGAAATTTTCATAATTCAACTCATTCTGTAAGTGGTCAAAATAATTTAAAAAAACTACACGCAAATTCACCCACTCTTTTGCTTTTTTTGCAGAATGTTAGTTCATCTATATTTGAAATGTGAACAAATTGAGCCCACTCTATTTTTAAGTATTTTATCCTTTTTTTTCCTTTTTTTAAGTACCCTTATATGTCCTGACAATGAGTTGAACACTAAACCAGATGAATGAGCAGTAGGAGCACAGAGGCTATCTGCCCAGGGCTGACCTTTTGAAGGACCACTTGAAGATGTCAGAGTGCTGGGCAGGTAAGTATTTCAAAACACGGACCAAGCTCTGCAGCAAGCATGCCTGGATGAGGTATGAGCATCAGAGCCCTGACCTCATTTACAGAGCCTGTATTTATGAAATGCCAAGAGATGATGCAGAGAGCTTTCTTGCATATAATCATACGAGGCAGGAGACATGAAGTCATTTTTCTAAAGCCCAAGGTGAAATCAGGCTGACCCTGGAAGTCCCAGGCAGGCCTACAGATGCATTTTGTAGTGCTGTAGGAAGAAAAACTGCCTGCCTACTTTATTTGACTGTTTGCAGCTTCATCCTTTTGGGAAAGCTGGCATTTAGAATTCCACTCAAAAGAGTTTTCTGGGCTTCAGTGTCAGAAGAATTAAAGTCAAGAGCTAATTACCTTGCTGTAGCTCTGGATTTCATTCCAGGAAGACAATCCATGCATCAATGCTTCCTCCTACAGAGGAGAGATACCCTCTGTATCAAGGGTAATAATTCAACTCTACCTGCCTAAACTGAAGCCTACAGAGGGTGCCACCGCCTTCCCAGAAGCAAGACTGGGCTTGGTGCCTGTTAGCATGGCTTTCATGCTGTACACATTTGGGGAGGATTAGCAGACACCTCCCCTCCACAGGGGACTGTGCTTGGAGAACCCCCATTGGAAAGCACATTCCTATCCAACAGCCTCGGCCTTCTGCTCCCCAGTACCTGAGCTGCCTCAGCACAGAAGCCCCTGTGTTAGGGGCTCAGGTTCTTGAGAGCTTCAGCGTGAGCAAAGAGTTTCACAGTCTCAGCTTTTGCCGTTATGCAATCCATGCCTGACTGCAGTTTGTGTTGGCTGGTGAAAATGCTATGCGCAGCAAGGTTTGCTCCTTCTCACTTTGGAAAACTGCTTGGAAGACCTCAGAGTTGCAACAGCCCTTCTCACAACCACTGTCCATCAGCCTTTCCCCTATGTGCTAAGAAACTCCAGTAGCTGCTAATTATTCAGTAATTAAGTGTCTCTCTAGGGTCATAATTGTAAATCTGGCCTCTCCCAGTCACTGTTTGCTCATTAGGTAGCACTTTTCTCAATGCAAAACCAAATACTCTTCTTTACATTTGATTGGATTGCAAAATTGCTTTAAACTCTGTGGAGATGATTAGGAAAAGTGTGGTTTTGCGCAATAGTTACCATAGGAACTAAAGTGGAGAGATCTTTATAAACCAAAAGTCAAACAGATTGTGTTTCAGACAATTAGTATTGTCTCTCATGTTTATTCATTTGCTTTACCTCTTTTGTGCCAATATTCTGAAATAGTTTTTATCTCTTTTTCCATATCAAATGCTGTGTCAAAGAGATTCTGCTCCCTTGAAGATTCACCCCTCCTTCTCTTGCAAGGCCACCCTGCAGCCCTGGTTAGCTTCATCTTCCTCTTTGCTTTGCCTCTTTGGTCTGGGGACATCCAGGTGGGATTTGGTTTGGGATCGTGACACACGTGTGGGGAGAAGCGTCAAAGTTCCTGTCCTGTCAGTGGAGCCCAGAGAGCTCCCGCAGACCAGGGCACACTGGCAGGTGAGCTGAGCTGCTCTCATTGCTTCTCCTGCGCAAACCCCTCTGTTGTCTTTTCTAACACTCTGGATTCCTTAAACTGCATTTATTCTAGTTCTGTGTTTGACACTTCAGGGAAGAGCAGCTGATAAACTGACCAAGTGCCAGTAGCTGTCCCTCTGCTCTCCAAACCCTCCTCTTACTCCAGCAACCTGACCCCTTCCCATCTCTCGATTTCTTTCTCCCCTGCCCTCAGCTTTTTCCCCAGCATCTTGCCATCCTTTGGCTCTTCCCTCACAGCACAGTCTATCACGTCTTAAAAATAGTTAGCGTTATGCCAGAGAACAGTTTCCCACTCCAGCAGTTTCCATTTGCCTTTCTCCACATTCAAGACGTCAAGAGGACTTCACTATACTCGGCTGCCACCACACTAATGGCATCACCTTTTGCTCTGTCTACTGCTGCCTTTGTGCTGCCATCCCCTGCATTCATGTGGGCTTTCTGGGGCAAGGTTTTGTCCTGCATTAGTACAGCGTTTCTCAGAGCAGAGTTTTGTTGTGAGCACACCTTCAAGGAAGAATAAATAAGAAAGGAATGTCCTTATTTCCCCCCAGACTTCTGCCTGATACCACATACAGGAGGAATTCCCCTACCAAAGGAATTCAATATTCATGTATTTAAAACCATCCTCTCCTCAGTCCCCTCCCCTGTGTACTGCTGACCTCCTTCCCCTGCACTGCATACAGAATTACTCATTTCCTCAGAGACTGATCTTTCATGCTGTTGTTTTATCTCATGTTTCACTTCTTCACAAACAAATAGTGTTTCTGTCCCCTGTCAGAGGTACAGTGAGGAAATCTGCGTTTGGTGTAGAAGCCAGTTAATTTTCAGACTGTTGTACAGATCACAGGGCCGTGCTGTAACAGCTCCTAGGTTAGATCCTGCTTCTTTCACCATCACACCTGTTGTCACAAGAGCATCATGCAGCCACAGTTCGGCAAGCTTTGATGAGACTTGCAAAAGGCATATTCCTGAAGCAAGGGTTGCTGAACTGCCAAATTTCCAGTTTCTGATCAAAATCAGGGAAGAGTGAGATAACCTCAAAGGAACACAGGTGAAAATTAGCATTGCATGAGACAAGCCTCCTGTTTGCCCCAGCTTTTGTCTCAAACTGCTGAACTGATTTTAGCAGAAACCTTCCGGAATATTTGTTCTGAGGCAGCTAGGTGGCCTGGAAAACATCAGCAGGCAAGATTTCAGCTTCGGAAAATGAGAAGAGACGGAAAGCAGGAGCTTGCAGTGGGAAATTTTGGGCAGCCAGAAATGTAGGTGTTGCTACTTCCTCTGCTGATAATGTTTCGCTGCAAAAGATATACAAACTGGAGTACACAGCAAAGCTTTTGTGTATAGAGGGATAGCTGGATCAAGTACTGTCTTGCACACTCAACTGCAGAGCTGGGCACAAAAAGACCATCTCCTGCCCTCCAAGTATTTATTTACTCCAGAATGATACGGCTGTAAATCCCTAGTGACCTGCTGGTTTTACATCACTTTGCACCAATCTGAAAGTTACCCTTGGTTCCAGGAGACAGTGGATATTGTTCTGATTGAAACCCATTTACTGTATTTCAGTGACAAGAAACCTGTTGCCCTGAGGCCAGCACAGGAGTCTGCCTAAGGGTGTCCAAGGACATATTAGGGAAAATGCTATTAAAACTGTTCTCTTGTAAACTGTCACTTTTGCAAGAAGAAGGTCTGTGCAGGTATTTTTGTACTGACTTTGGAACTCCATCAGATGCTACGTGCACAGGGGCTCATTCAGACAAGACAGAAATAGGCCATATTTAACTCATTATACTCAGCCAGTAAAGACCTTCCAGTTCAAGCCCAGTTTCTAAATTCTTAAAAATTCTTAAGTTCTTAAAAATTCATGAGGCAGAGGAGATGTCAGTATACCTTACATTTTCCCTGTCACCATGGGAAATGAAGCCTACATAATGTGAGAAGCTGGATCCAGGCAACAAGAACCAGAAAGTGTTTATTGTGGCCAGTGCTGCATGTGGATGTATTCCCAGTCACCAGCCTGCGTAGCAGAGCAGACCAGCCTCACTTGCACAGGCTGTAACAACCAAGCATGCGTTTTCACTGCAGTCTCTCCAGCAGAGGCTGGAAGAGGTTTTTCTGGGTAGCTGGTGAGGAAGTAATGTTGCTTTTGAAGCCAAAAATAATTCTTGCAGATAGACAACATAATCTGTAACAGGCCCATTACTTCACTGCTATTAGATAATACTGGTGAGATGCAGTTCACGACGCTCTTGAAGATTATGCTGGATTAATAGATCAGATTAGATTAGAACACCTTCATGGATATTGAGGTCAGAAGGGCCATGGGGAGAGGGGAAGATAGTCTGATTTCCTGCATATCCCACAGGTATTCTTTGTGGGGAATTGCCTCATTTCTCCTTTTCTTTACATCCCTTTTTCATTTACTTCGGCCTGCCCTGTGTGGGTATTGATGCCAACCTTTTTCTAGTTGTGTCATTGCTATTGAGATCAAACTGCACTGTGCCAGACAGTGCCACAAATAGCGCTACAGCACCTTGAAAGCAGGGCGCATTTCTGTGTTCAGAAGGAGACAGAGTGGCTGACTCTTGGCAGAAAGCCCGCTGCTGGTTAATTGGAAAAAGAGTTTTGAATCAAGTTGGTATTTTTTCTTTAAACAAGACATCTCAAATGGAGTGTTTAGCATCAAAGAATCAAGCAGAGTGGCACAGAAATAGCAGCAAGAGCATCTAATGAGGCAGAGAACAAGACTTCTGACCCTAGTGAAGCTAGCAAGGGAGACAGCATTTCCAAGTTGTCGTCTTTGAGCACAGAGGAACATTTTTCCTCATGACTTTTCTATTTTCCAGGAAAAAGAGAAGCACAGTGGTAGTATGGCAACAGAACAAAAACTGTTGTACTAGAAGGAACCATACTTATCTAGCCAAATATCTTCTCATTGACACTGGTGGGCTCTGAATCAGGCTTACAAGAGTATGAACAGCACATCATGATTTTGCATTTAACACCTCTCCTCCACCTCTCTCCCCAGGAAGTCCTTCTGTGAGTAGCCCTGTTGCTGGCTGGCACTGATGGGTATTTGCTCTTCTGGGCTGGGATTAGATGGCAGGGACTTGC
This sequence comes from Falco punctatus, assembly GCF_963210335.1. Classification (NCBI taxonomy): domain Eukaryota; kingdom Metazoa; phylum Chordata; class Aves; order Falconiformes; family Falconidae; genus Falco; species Falco punctatus. Next base: position 37,967,929 of record NC_137587.1, on the reverse strand, counting down.
ATGGAGCCCAAAATAAAATTTGAGATCCAAACTCCCTGAGATTGGAGGAGTTTGGATCTCACTCTGGACTTTATTGTTTACACTTTCTTTTCATGGCCCGGATTTGTCATACAGAGTCAGTCTCTAATTGCAAACCCAGTCAACAAAGATCCTCTCTGACTTGTTCTCTTTTCCAGCTGACCATAGCAGTACAAATCCCTCCGTCCTCTGCTGACACCAAGAAACCCAATGGTGGGCAACTGAGCGGTTGTAAGTGGCAGTGAGGGACGTGGTGGTACCAATGTAGATCATGCTGTACGCTTACCCTGTTGGTTGTGGAAACATGTTATAATCATATTTCTGCTTGTGGATAGTACCTTTATGCAGTGGGTGTGCATTTGCCACACTTGTTCTAACAGACATCTTGTAAGGGTTTCTAAAAGTTTCTCATACTATTTTTATAGCTAAGGTGAGGGGTTTTTTTCCCTGCTTTGGGGACCGCAATCCCAGACAGTGTTCCCAACACAATCATCAGGTATGCACACTGCCAAGCTGCATGATAAGGATGGATGTCCTGTATCACTCGCAGCAGGTCTTTTTTGTCACACTGAACTTTTCTCCACTGCTCTCTGCTGGTGCTGAGGGCCTGAGGGGTTACACTCAGCTACCTGCAGAGCAAGAGCTGGCTGATCTTGCATGCCCTCTGTAGATTCAAATGGAACCTATTTGCACTAACAAAGTATGGATTTATTCATCCCTTTGCAATAAAAAACAGAGTCATTTTAACATGCTTTCAGGGAATAACTGAGTCAATAATTCTGCAATAAGAGCTCTGCCCTCTGTTCCTCGGAAGGTGTTCTCTCTGGCACATATATCTGCATTTCTGTTGTGAAGAACCCTGTACAACTTGCCCACACACTGCTTACCAAGGGTGTTGTAATGCTGTGTAGGCTGATGCAAAATGTTCCTTCACCCACAGATCCCTGCCTGCCTTTGCCTTAAAATGTCATTGAGAAACTAACGAAGAAGCTTATTAGAGAAGCTTCTCTCCTAGGAGTCCACTCCAGTGTGTACCCACTCACCTTTAGGTAGCAAAGGTAATGCTGGGCCAGAAAAAAAGTATCCTACAGCAAAGCGCGCTCCTCTGACAGAGCTCAGTCTACTAAATCAGGGAAGAGAAATACCTAAGTGAGCATGAGGAAGCTTTCGCTGCAATCATCACAAATGCTTTTTTCAGTCAGAATATGCTGAATAAAACTAAATGTCACAGGGTGAATCAGAAAGCCAGCAGGGAGGTGGTGATTATTATGCTTAAACATTTTCTGAGCACTTCTGGAGAGCACTACTGAGTAATTTTTTGGTGATGGTGGTGTGGGATGGGCTGGGAAGCAACACGAAAGTCTGTGATACCCACAGACACAGGGTAGCTGCTTGTGCAGCCCCCCACTCCCCTGGCTAAGCCAAAATCACCATGGGGTTGTGGTGACTGCATCCAGCTTACTCTGGACTTTGGGGGATGATGGCAATATGGTAGCCAAAGGCTGTCTGGGACAGTGACCCAGACGTCTTGGCAGTATGCAAATATGACTGAAAGTCAATTATCTTACTCCATAAATAGGGGCAGCCCAGGGCCTGGTGAGCTCTCCTGCATGGCGGTGGGCTGTGTGCCAGGATCTCCCTCTGAGTAGGGTGCCTCTCAGGGTTACACCTTGGGGTTGAGAGATTCCTTGCCGCAACATATCCTCAGTAAGTGGTTAAGTGTGCTAAACTGAAATCTTAGCTAAGTGATTGATTGTGCAGGTATAATCCCTTAGACATAAACGGTTGACCAAGTCTGGAACTAGGACTGGATCCAGCTACATGTAGACTCCTCTCTGAGAAGGAGTTTAGAAAGCAAGGGTGTACAGGAGGCTTGTCCTGATGGCTTGTCTGACCCTGTCCTCTCTGCAGTAAATAATCAAATGTACCTTGCCATCGAATCTTGTTAAGCCACTGTCGCATTTACCGCTGGAGTTCATCAACTCACTATTTTATATCAATAAAGTATGTCATTGCTTCTCTCTTACGAGTGAAGAGCATGACTCCCATCTGTGATAAGCCCCAACAGAGCTGCACAGCCAGAGGTGTTGAACTGGCAGCTGAGAAGCCTGCTGCACGATCCCATCTCTGCTGCAGAATTAGTTTGAAAAGTGATGGGGTATTTGCTGGCCATTCAAAGGAAAAGCACATGGACCTTTCATTGCACACCATATACCAGCGTGCTTCTGCTGCTGAGCATAGGACTCCCGCCCTGCAAGGGCAGAAGCTGCAAGTGATGCGGGAGGGTCTGAAGGTCAAACATCAAACATGGGAAAAGTGGGACCCAGGGGTTTCTATCAAAGCATCTAAATCAGAGGCTGAAGAGACAAGAGGGATTTTGACAAAACAGATCCATAAAGGAGCAGTCTTCCCTATCGCTCAGTCCTGCATTTTCATTTATTTATGCTTTTCTCCCATGTTGATAACAGCCCAGCCTGCTGCTGGAGTCAAAACTGAATCTTCAATCAAGCAAACCAACAGCCAATAAAACACTCCTCAGCAGAAACCGTTTAATTTTCTTGGTAACATAATGCAACACAGTGATAGCAGGGAGGCGATCTGTCATTGCCACAAAGGTGAACTCCGCTTTTCAGCAAAAACTATCATCGCTGCCTTCCCTTCCCTCGCAGTGCCTGCGCTGCAGTTGCATGGATCCGATGGCTCTTGAAGGCACCTCCTGCAGAGGCATGTCTCATGCTGCTTGCTGCTGTGCCTTCCGCAGCAGCAGCTCCCACTCGCCTCGCTTGTCTGCTGGTTGCATTACGATAATGTCAGGCTTGATCATTTCCAAGTCTTATTCATACAGTGTTTGTTGTGTTTCAGCAGAAATATGGTGGAGCTCAGTGATGTACGTACTGAACTCTTTGAAAGGGCCAGTTTCACCAAGTTCAAAACAGCTGTGAGCTGGCAGCAAACTCTCAGCAGATAATGCACGGAAGAAGGGGAACAGTTTAAGGATGTTTTACTAGAGACCCAAACCCCGATAAGTTCACCACAGAGAGGGAAAGCCAGGCTTGCTTTAACCCGCCAGATTTGCAGGGGCTGGGAAAGGAAGGATAGGCACCATTGGCAGCAAGCCAGCCTCCCTTCATCAGGGCTGCTACAGAAGAGGGGTGAAGGGCATCCCTGGCGTGGTGGGGATGTGGTTCAGAGAGTTTGTGGGCAGAGCTGCTGTACTTCCCATGGGACCTGCTCTCGCCTTCTCTGGCAGGGCCCAGGTGTGCCATGGAACAAAATCCTGCTGCAAGCCCCTGCGGAGGGGGCTCAAGGTGGGCAGTGCATTCTTGGTTGCAGCTGGACATCATAGGAATGAGAAAGGGAGAGGAGACCACTGGGACACGGCTGTAGGAACAGCACAGGTCACACAAGAGCCAAGAGCCCAGGGCAGGAGCTGAGGTGCGACGTCCTGCTCTGCACACCTTGTCATCACCACACACGCCCAGGCACATGGAACTGTGCACCAGCACCAGCGACCCTGTTGTTTGGCCGGCAAGCTCCCCATGTGTGGCAGCTGCAGAGAAAAACCACCCTAATAAAATGCTTCCCTGCAGTAATTGGATTTCCACTGTAAATGAAGTCATTATGCTGATTGTCCTTGCACTTTTGAAGATGAGACAATGCCAGTGAGTGGAAGCTCTGGCTGATGGACCCATTTATGTATCTCTGCAGCAGGGAGCCAAGCAAGGGCCTTTCCTGGCTCAGGAGAGCAGGGGCTGGTGTTTGCAAGGTCAAGATGGCCACATGGCCCCAAATGCTCATGGCTCTGTTCCAAAAAATGGGCAGGGGAGAGGCTGTAAAGTGGTTTGTGCAGCAACCAGAGGAGTTTCCAGGTCTCAGCTACAGTGGCATTCTGGGCATGGCGTGCCATCCCTGTCCGGGCTAAGCTGCAGGCACTTCCCTGTCTGTGACCAGAGAGCTTCTCGGTGAAGGGCTGGCTGTGTCTAGCATTGGGAACACAGAGGTCTCCAGTCTACAGGGATGAACAATGGGAGAGGGAGCAGGAGAAGGGTGTGTACCCTCCACAGAGCTTGCTGGTTTTGGAGCCATGGTGCCCTCAAGGGGAAAGAGGTGAAGGCAATTTTAGGAGACTCTGGGAACACCCAGAATTCAAGCTGGGACATGAGCAGGGCTTTGTCATCATGGCTCGATCAACACCACATTTCTGCCTGTGCCATCTCCTCCCCCTTTTGTTTTTAAGGTTCTTTAGTCACATAGGAAAATGTCACGCTATAAAAAACTCACGGAACAAAACCCAAAGCCCAAGTGAAAAGAAAAATACAGCTGCAATTCTGAGGTAACTTTTCAGGTTGGCTGCAACCAAAATTCTTCAAGCAGGTCTCAGGAACCAGGGCACACTGTGCAGTGCTGCTAGGCCAAACAAAGATGCACAATTGGAAACAGAAAACAAAATGCCATTTGAGACCAAGATGCCTGGTTGGATTGGGGACAGATCAAATTAATCTAAATCAGTGATTTGAATCATCATGTAAATCAACAAGTGAAAACTATTGGATTGAACAACAGAGAAATCTTGGTTTGCCTTCGTACCTCATTTCTTTCTAGTGAGAATTTATTGCAATCAGTGGTGCAGCTGATGAAGGACACTGATCAGGAGCCACAGCAAGTCTCTGCTCCCTGAGTGCTGCCTTTTGCTGAGAGGGGCAGTGTGTTCAGCTAAAACACACTTGGAGGCATTGCTCTGCTTCGGCAGGTGTTTATTCTGTGGGATCACTGGTCTCTGCTCTCCTGAACCCCTCTGGACTCACTTGGAACCAGGCTGGCAAAGGGAACTCGCTGATGCACAGGCAGCATCATTAAATGGCTGCAGGGTGCAGCTGGGGCCAAACACATCAATGAGTCCAGGGAGGGATTAGAGAGGCGGGCTCCTTGGTGGCTACTGAACGTGGTGGTCCACAAGCCACTGCTGCCTCCGCAGGTCCCTGCTGCCAGGGCACAGCCAGGAAGGGATCAGATCCCTCCAAGCCCTGCAGCCGTTCTTGTGTCCCCAAGCTAAGCTGGTCCCCTCTCTTCCTCACACAGCCCATATGCCTGAGTCCCTCTCCCTCCCAGAGCCTATCCCAGTTCCCAGGCAGGCAACAGGGAACTCGGTACTGGCACAGCCAAGTTCCCATCACAGCTCTGGGATCACTCGCCTTCTTCTCAGCCTGCCAGGGAGTCCCCTTGCGTCCCTGTGGCCAGAGGCCAGCAGGCAGAGCAGAAACCCCACACATGGCCAGCTGGCAGCGGCAGGAGCTTCACAAACCCTGAGGAGCTGGAGGGGACAGATAATTTATTTCATCTTCAACTCAGCGCTGTGAAAGCCCATGTCTCTGCAGAACTGGTGCAGAGCCAGGGCTCAGTCCTGTGAAAGAAGCACCAGAGCTCCTGCACAGTTTTTCAGGGCTGGCCCCAGAAAAGTTCTTCCTGAGAGATTTCAGTGGTTTAGACAGGTTTTAGGCTGCCCCAACCCATTTTTAACACTGGGCAGGAGCAACGTGGAGACAAGGGGCTGTGTCATCATTACTGGGGCTGCAGGAGCCTGTGGTTGCCCAGTGCCCTGACATGGTAGGGTACAGCCACACCATAGCCCCAGGCCAGCTTTCCTGTGCTGTGGTGGGACCCTGTGCCTGTCTCCATCCCTTCCACGTGCCCCACATGCCATTGCAGCGAGCATGGGCAGACAGGCTGGCCCACACTGCCTCCCGCAGAGCTGCCTGCCTCCCCACCACAAGGCAGATGGGACTGGGAACTGGGGCTGGATTCAAGCAGCCAAGAGGCAATGCATTGATGCCAGGAGCAGTCTTTGAAGAAATCTGGGCTCCAAGCCACTGCTGGAGCAGTGTGCCTGGGTCACAGCATGATGCGTGGAGTGCCTGCGTTAGGAGAGGCAATGGCTGCGCGCAGTACCTCACCAGTGCACTGGATATATTAGGAGTGTCTGTGCAATGTGCAGCGAATTAGAGGACGGGAGCATCTCCCTGGTGAGGACAGGGTGAGAGCTGGGGCTGTTGAGCCTGGAGAGGAGAAGACTGAGAGGGGATCTCGTCAATGCCTACAAATATCTTAGGGGTGAGCGCCAAGAGGACGGGGCCAGGCTCTTTCCAGCGGTGCCCAGCGCCAGGACAAGGGGCAATGGGCACACGCTGCAACACGGGGAGTTCCACCTGAATGTGAGGAAAAACGTCTTTACCGTGAGGGTGCCAGAGCGCTGGGACGGCCGCCCAGAGAGGCGGTGGGGTCTCCTTCTCTGGAGACATCCAAACCCGCCTGGGCTGTGCAGCCCGCTCTAGGAGACCCTGCTTGAGCAGGGGGTTGGGCTTGGTGAGCTCCAGAGGTCCCTTCCAGCCCCCACCAGGCTGGGGTCCTGTGGGGAAATCTTTGCCAAAGGCCTTTGGGAAAGCCAAAAGTTGGAGAGCCAGGGTGACTTCTTGGAAGGGAGACTTCTTGAGATTTTGCAAACAGACAAACCTTGTACAGGTGAGGAAACACACAGGTGCTGAGAGAACACCTGGGGAATAAATCCTATATATTGCCCTGCTGTGACAGCATTTTCATCTCTCATAGCTGGAGACATGAACTGCATGGACCATGAGCTGAACAGCACAGCTGTTCCTCTGATCTCACTACCCTCTTTGGTAGTATTTGGCAGTAGAGATCTTCCAAATGGGGCTCCTAGAAGAGAAGTGCTAGAAAATTCAGAGAAAACCAGAAAGCTAATACATATGCCATCAAACAACGCAAAGGCAATGCAATCCCACTGTGCCATTCCTGGGGGAAGAGATATGTGTTGGAGACCTTTCTGACCTAATAAACAGTGCATAATGATATCCAATGGCAAGAAGCTTAAGTCTGAAAAATGCAAGCTGGAAATAAGATGCACCTTTATAATGGAAGGTAATGAATCACCGTAACAGATTGCCAGGGGATGGGATAAACTCTCCATCATGCAGAGCCTCGCAGTCTCACCTGGCTCTCGGAAGGTGATGCTCTATTGCAGCACTGCACCGTACAGAACCGCTAGCTGTTGTTGGCCCATGTTTAGCAGATCAAAAGTGCTGCACAGCGTGATGACTCTGCTTTAAAATCTAGGAGATGTATTTTCCAGTGGAAAATGGTCCTACATGTGAGAGAGACAGCTACAAAGCCACTACTTTTTCTCATACCCTATTTGCCTGTCTGTTTCCCTAACACTTTTCCTGGCTTACCACAACAGAGAGCAGACACCAGCATATTACTTCACACTTTGAGACCTACTGATCTGAAAATAAGGGGCTACATGTAGCTGACTTTGGTTCAGCTTACCGCTGAGACACAGCTCTATTTGCCCAGTGGCCCAAGATGCAAAATCATCACATCTTAATAGAGCAGGACACAGGCCCAGGGAATATACTTCTAACACTGTCATTTAATTTATTCACAACAATCAGATTAGTAAATTAATATATGATGAGCCCCATCACTGTTACAGTCCGTGGATATTTTTCCATGCCTGCATCTGGACATCTGACAGTTTGTTTACATGATCACTGAGTTGAAAACCTCAAATTATTTGGCTTAGCATCAAGAGCAGCCTCTATTTTAGCAGCCTGCAGTGGCAGCCCCCAATGAATTTTCATAAGCCATTAACAATGAGTGCATGTTTTGTTGCTGTCAGCGGAAGTGTGCAAAAGGACAGGGTGACATACACTTGTTGTGGGATTCAAAAGGATTAATAATCTGCTTCCCACACGTCCTGCATGGCTGAGCTGCCTACCAAGGTAGCTCATCCCCTTTTGCCGTGCAGGCAGCAGAGCTGGGTGCCAGAGCACGGACCCTTCCCTGACCTGGCAGGATGGCAGGAGCTGTGCTGTCACTTCTCGGCTTGTCCTCCTTGCTGTGACTCCCTGTGAAGCTCATCAAAAACGAAAGGGGCCACAGTTGCTGCCTGGTTCTCCTCCATCCTTCTGGCAGGTTCCTGTCCAGTGCTGGCTCGTGTTGCCCAGAAGCAAGTGGTGCAGAGTCCCCTGTTTTGTAGCTCAAGCATTCAAGCCATCAGATGGGTGTCACTGGGGCTCTGCTAGTAACTGGGTTGGGTTTCCAGCTGCTGTGGGGTTCCAGAGGACCTTACTGCAGCCTTGGCAAGCAGCTTTGCTCCAAACCCACCCACGTGGCAGAGCGTGCAGCCATGGGGAGCCACGTGCTGTTGTGGCTGGGTGCCACGATAGTTATCCACTGGAGGAAACAGAGAGCGGGTTCACACAACACGAATAAGGAATAGGCACATTCCCAGAAATGGACAATACAGCAGACACCCAGCAGCGCCGTTGGGGTGTTCAGCTGACAGCCTGCATGTGCTTAGGGGGGGTTGTATCTCAGTCAGCAAAGCTCCTCCAGATGCTCCTCCAGCCCTGGACTTGGACCAGGTTTGTGCTGAATGAGGGAGAGGACCCGAGGGACTTGGAGGCATCAGACATCCCTGTCTTCAGGATGGAGGTGGAGTCCCCCTTCCCCAGCAGATGCCCACAGCCCTATCCCCCAGCCTCATCCCCCCCGCAGGTGTCTCCTCAAGAGAGGGAAAGCAATGACACTGGGAGGGACCGTGTGGAGCCCTCACAGCCTGCAGAGCACAGGGTGCCCAGCAGTCCCCAGCTTTGGGGGTGAACTGGAGCTCAGCACCAATGAAAGGCATGTTGGCAATCCCCAGCTCCCTCCTGATTCCTTCTCAGCTCAGTCCTGGTCCTGTGTGAAGCTGTAATGAGGAGGCACAGCCGGCTAGGTTTCAGTGACCTCCCTGGGGGGCTGCTACCTTTCGGATGCTAATAGCAATTGGCAGAAAAAGTGTTGCCTCAATTGCTGGCCAGGTAGGTTAATGAGAAGTGGCGAACAGCATGTGTAGTGGTGGAGAAATCTGCTCTTGGGAGTTTAGGTTGTTCATCCCAGCTGATGGGCGAGCCACAGGTGGCCACAAAAATGCTCAGAGGGCTGGAGCCCCTCTGCTATGGTGGCAGGCTGAGGGAGGTGGGACTGTTCAGCCTGGAGAAGCGAAGGCTCTGGGGAGACCCTATAGCAGCCTTTCAATATTTAAAGGGGGCTTGTAAGAAAGACAGGGACAGACTTTTTAGCAGGGCCTGATGCGATAGGACAAGGGGCAATGGATTTAAACTAAAAGAGAGTTGATTCAGACGAGATATAAGGGAGACATTTTTTACACTGAAGGTGGTGGGACACTGGCACAGGTTGCCCAGAGAGGTGGTGGATGACCCATCCCTGGAAACATTCAAGGCCAGGTTGGACAGGGCTCTGAGTGACCTGGTGGAGTTGAAGATGTCCCTGCTCATTGCAGGGCGGTTGGGCTAGAGGGCCTGTAAAGGTCCTTTCCCACCCAAACTGTTCTGTGATTCTATGTGCGGCAATGACAGAATTTGTCTAATGGCCAGATCACACAGCAGCAGACCTGGAGGGCTGGATTTCAAACAGAAAGGCATAAAAAAAAAAGGGATTTTATTTTACCATCCTACAAGGGAAGATTTTACAGTGTAAATATTGCAGCTCTGCACCATAGCCATGGGACTGTAACCAGCACATGGGGAAATGGCACATCCACAGTTTGTCCCAATCTGAGGAGCTTCTAAAAAAAACTAAAAAAAAACCAAAACAAAACCAAACCCAAAAAACTCCCAAACCTTTTACAACTAATTTATAAACTCAAGCAAAGTGATATTTTAACGTCACTCTTCATGCCCACTCCAGTGGGTACAAAACAACATCCCAGCAAGAAAAGTGCCCTCCCAGACACAGGTAGCATGCAGGGACCACATCCACAGCAAGAGGAGGTGATGAGGGCTGTGAGACATAAATCCACCAGCGATCTGTGGGTAGCAGCCCCGCAGGAGAAAAGGCAGGAGGCTTGGAAGGAGCAGCTAAAAAGACATTTGCGCAACTCGTCTATTTTAGCAATGCTTTAGTCAGAGCAACACATATTCCCTGGATATTTTTATCTGTTGCAGTTCGGGAGTGCATCTTTGGGTATCCGTGTGGATTATGCCACAGAGCCTGCCCCTACAGAGCTCAGCTAATCAACACGTTGATGTTCCCACCACCTGGCAGCCCCGTGCCCTGTGGTCCCCCATGCCCCCACGCCTTGAGGGGTTTATGGGGAGCTTGGCAAGAGTTTGTGGGGCAAGCAGGAGTGCTGCATGCCCTTGCTGCCATGTGTTAGAGGAAGGAAGCACCCTTCTGGTGCTTGAAACCTTTGGAAGTTGAGTCATTTCCCTCTGCAATGACCATTTTGGAGGGGAGCTGGGCAGCAGCCATCCTCCACATCAATCAGGAAGGAGTCACAACTCTCCAAGAGCCTCCCTTTTCCTATAATAATGGTTTTAATGGTTTTAAGCTGAAAGACGATGGATTTGAATTAGGTATTAGGAAAAAATTCTTTACTGTGAGGGTGGCAAGACACTGGCACAGGCTGCCCAGAGCAGCTGTGGATGCCCCATCCCTGGAGGTGCTCAAGGTGGCTGGATGGGGCTTGGAGCAACCTGGTCTACTGGAAGTTCTACCTGCCCGTGGCAGGGGGTTGGAACTGGATGGTCTTTAAGGTCCCTTCCAACCCAAACCACTGCATGATTCTATGATTCTATAAAATCCTCAGGTATACTGACCAGGCACCTGTGACTTCTGCCTGGCTCCAGCTTTCCCTGCTGCCCTCTCGGAGTGTCTCTGGGAATGGCACCTGCTGCTGGGTACCTTTCCTTGCCAGGAATGTATTGCCATATACTTTTAAAGGCATTTGGGGGAAGTGATCAGCCGAGGTTCCCTGGGGGCAGCCTGTAGAAATGCAAATGTGGATGAAAAGCAACGTGTAGGAATTAAGACCAGCAGCAGTGGGGTTTCTGCTGTATTTTTTTGCCTACAGATTAGGGCTTCCTATGGTTGCTTGAAATTTTCCCATGAAAAGTAATTTCTCCTATAAATATAATGAGTCAGTGGTGCTTTGGACCTGTTGTGTGGAAAAGTTTTCTTACTTCTAGAGTCATCCTCTTTCTAAAAGGCAAATGTCTTATTCACTCCTTACTTGGATAAAGGTTTATCTTTAGCATGTATTATTTCCTGGTACTGCTCTGTGAGTCAGGGCACCTTGTAAGGTTGTGTTATGCTACAGATGGTTATTTATGTAAGGTAGATAATTACAGCCATTAATTGGGAATTAATGAATTGCATGTGCTCATATCACAGAGATGCAGTATTCACAGATCCAGCTCTCAAGCCCACTCTTTGGGGATGCTTTGAGTTTTAAGGTTTTTTGGATGCATCTGCAAGAGCTCCTCTCTTTGCTGCCATGGGATGTAACAAACTTTTTCCGCTTTTCCTCTATTACAACTGTTTAGCCAAGCAGTGAGACTCCCCTTAGCTTACATGATATTTTTTTTCCACAGCCAGGCAGTACTTGCAGTGTGGGGATATCTGCCATAAATGATTCCTTCCTTCCTCTCCTCCCTCCACTGATATCTTCTTCCTAGCCTTAATAATATGCATTTTTCCCTGTTAACATTCCTCACGCTTATGTGTTTGAGATATTTCGTGCCCCAGGAGGGGGCTGGTGAGGGCAGAGGTAGGTTCCCCCTCGCAGGAAGGTGAGACCCCGAGTGTGGCACGGGGACATGCCTGCCACCCACCTCCTCTCCCTGGAGGTGACAGCCAGCATTGCAAGGGCTGCAAAGCCAGCCTGGCATTGCCTGTGGGACTGCACGGTTGGGCTGAATGTTCTCAAGCCAGGCCAGGACCTCATACAGACCTCTTCCATCAGAACCACTTAGAGATATTGAAATCCCTTAGATCAGCTTTGGACACCACAGCCAAGGGTCCTCAGTATGTCCATCACCCTGTGTTGGCACATTGTGTCTCAGCAAAGCAGCTGCTAAAGAGCTATAAATAGGGAGCTTGGGGACCCTGTTTCCAACTGCAAATGGCAGAGCTGCAGAGGTGGCTTTGCTTCACTTGGATGATGCTAAATTTTCCTGAGCTCAATAGCAGAGATGACAATGAAAATCTCAGACGCTGGGATCCTATTCTTGGACTGCCTTCGCCTCAGCAATTTTGTCTGCCCACCTCCTTCTCCTCCTCCAGCAAACCTCCACCCCCGGGCACAGATGTAGCTGCAGCATCCGCCAAAGAGGATTACAAGAGAAAGGGAGCTGGGAAGATACTCCTCATGCCTTCGGCTGCACATCCCTCCCGGGCCTCATGCTGCAAAGTGAGCTGCTCTGATGGAAGCAGTTTGCACTGAGCTTTGCAGCACAATAGAATATTGTACCTAATCCTGTACTCCCCACCTCCCCATAGAGCCTTTCTGCTCTGTCTCCTTCCTTCTCCTCTCACCACAACCTACCTGAGCCCACAGCCTCCATGAGGTCTTCAAGAAAACATCTCAAACCAGATCTAAGTCCCTGAACCACTAGAGGAGGTGGCTTGGAGAAGGGTCACTCTGCGCTCAACTCTAATACTTTTCCCCTACATGTTTGGAGAAGCTCCCAGCTCAGGGTCCAGCGTGTATGGCCTCTCATGTTCTTAAATTACACACCTTACATTCAAGAGCATCCTTTCATGAAAGCCATTCCCTTGTGCGGCCTCAGCACCAGCAGATGCTGCTCATTTTTGATGTCTGTTGCAGAAGGATCATCTGATCTTCAGATTCCTCAGTGAAGTCAAGTCACAGCTTGCAATTTCCTTTCAGATGTGTTAAGTTCCTGCATAATTTTCAATTCACTCTTCTTTTGTGGGTGATGAATAGAGTAAGGTGTTCTCCATCAAAGATGGCTTATTAAAATGCAAATAAACTTCAGACTGAGGGTCCATTTCAGCACTGAAAATCACGTGTATCAACAGAGAATATTAAATCTGGTCAGAAGAAGAACGAAGGAGCAGATTTTTTTTTCTAGGGGGAGCCAATGTCATCCTCCATCACAAACACTGCCCACCTCCTCCCACTCAGAGAGCTTTATCAGTGGCTTATGGCATTGCCCTGAACTCTGGGCAGCCAGAGCTGACATTTCCCGTGCCAGTTCTCTTTGGAAAAGTTCAGTCAGAACAGACCAGCCATTTTTGAGGAAAAAATAAAAGCTAAAATGTTAAGTAAAATATCAAGTTAATGAGAATTCAGCAGTAAAAGCTGTCAGTAAAATGTTGCAAAGTTCACAAGGACCTTTTCTTAAATGTCCCAAGAGATCTGAGACCCCCCACCTCTGCCTGTGGGCTCTGTGCTGAGGAGAACTCGAGTGCAGGCTGGGCTTCTCTTCATGCTTGACCACATCAGAAGCACTGCTGGCCTGACGGGCTGAGCGGGGACCTCTCAGGCCCAGGAGGGAGACTCTGAAATACCCCAGACTTCACACAGTGTTTGGCTACAAAACATTTCCAAGGGCTGCAGGGGAGGGTGGACAAGTCCATGGAAGACAACTCTCTGGAGACTTGCTAAATTCATAGCAATGGGACCTGCTTGTGCTGAGCATGGATGGAGTCTGGACAGGTCTCCTGGAAGAGATGGTCTCCCTGCGCACCTTGAGCCTACCTGGAACTCCCCGCATGCCAAGCCCTATGGATCCTGGAGCTGCTCCTTGCCAGGACGCTCTTGCCCCTCTGTCCCCTGATCTCAGCAGTCCTTCACTGAAGACACCATGGAGCACCCATCCTGGATGAATGGTGGTCACCAAAGCCTGGTTCAGCTTCATGGCAAATGCTTCACGGCCAGCATGCCAACTGATGTGCCCTAGGGAGTCCCAGACACACCTCCCCAGTGTCACCCAGTGTCACCCAAACACAATCCCTCTCCTTGGGCTTAGGCAGAGGAGACACACCATTTCCTTGTCACGCAGGCAGGGAGGTAGCACTCAACACACAGCACCTTGGGGATTCAAATATTGAAGGAGCTCATGGATGCTCCGGATTCAGGAGCACAGGATGGGAAGGGTGGCATGTCTCTTCCCCATCCATGGCTAAAGCTGCCTGGCAGTTTTGGTACCCAACAGGCTGAGCAGGGAGCAAGAATGGCCATGGATTGCCTCCCAGGGGAGCTGAAAGGAGCTGCTGGTGACAATGAGGAGGGATCAATCCCTATTAACCAGCTCTATTTTTAAACCCCAAATGGCAGTCTGTGAAGTAGAATCATCGCACATTGCCCCAGATCCTGCCACCCCTCTGGGCACCAGCGAGGCAGGAGCAAGTGTGGAGAGGGCATCCCAGGTGGCCGCTGCCCAAAATAGACCCCTCAAAGCCTTCCAGCACCTGCTCCTGGAGGAGCCACGGGCAGAGGGAGAAGGGACGGCATCCCTGGAGGGTAAGCTCTGCTCTTTGCTGGGGATGCAGCAATGTCCCTGCCCACAGGGGACACCCCTAACTGTGCTGGTCCCCAGGGAGGTGTGTCACTTGTTGATTGATGTTTCTGTGGCTATCTGCAGCCGGGGAGGCCAAAGCCGTGACCAGAATCTATCCAGGTTGCTATGGCAGCAGGAACAAAAAAAAAAATTAAAAAGGAGGAAAAAAGCAAGTAATAGGTATGGGAGAAGGGATCTCCAAAAAAATAAAAAGCCAACGCATCTCAGTGCCAACACAGACCTGGTGGAAGCTGCTGGGTCCCATGGGTCACGCTGGGCACCCGGGGTACCTGAAAGCTGAACCGCAGCCGGCTGCAGCCCTGGCTGTGTGCTGCCTTGCAAGCACAGTTAGATGACAGCAGCAGCACCCTGGGCATGCAGAGGTGTGTGTCGGCACAGGGGAAAGGGCATGGATGGATGCAGAGCAATCATGGGAAGAGGAGAAGGAAGACAGTATCAGCATTACCAGTACATCACTCTCCTCGGGGAGGGAAAAAAGCCCTTTACATCCATACAGGACACCAGGATCAGGCAGAGATGTTGCCATGGCCCTTACCCTCAGAGCAGTTGCCTTTCTTAGATATGAAAATCCTTCAGTTTTCCCTTGTCCTGTCCCAATCACTTGTGCCTCATGCTAGAGCCTTGAGAGCCAGGCAGCCAGCACTCGCCACTGGCTCCGGGACATCCAGCAGTTGCAAGACCCCATCAAAGCAGAGTTGTTCCTTGCCTGGGCTTTTCCAAGGTCCAGAATAACTAGACTGATTCATTTTAATTCTCTTCCTTTTCTTTTGTAGGTTCATTTTTTTCCAGTCCTGTTCCCCACGCTCCTCTGCTCCCAAATGCATCAAACCTTTGATGTTTCTCTGCTAAAAATCAAAGCCAAAAGCAGAGGGGAAGCATGAGTTACGTGCAAAAGCTTTCAGAGATAAGAAGAGTGTCCAGCAGGTCTTGGCCCTCTACAAATCAGCCGTGCCAGGAACACAGCCATGGCTAGTCAGTGCTGTCCTTTCAGCCAGGAGATGGTCTCACCTGGCTGCTGTTGAACCCGTGGGTAGTTATACATGTATCTTCTTGGCTGTTTGTGAGCCTGAAGTCACCTTCTGCAGAGCAAACATAGAGCATCAATGTCCTGATGTCCACCCCTTCCTCTTTCCATGGTCCAGACATCTCCTTTCCTGCAATCTCCTTTATGAGGTTCAGGTTGGAGGGCTGGCTCTTAGCTCCAGCACGGCAAAGGTAGTCTGAGCCCCACCTCTACACCAGCTCAGTATTTCCCCCACCATATCCATGACCATCATCTCCAAACATCCAGTCTGTGACGTCTGTGTACCTACCTGCCTGGGCAGCCCACATGCTGGGTGGATGGCGGAGCTGGGTGGGAACATGCCAGAGAAGTGTCTCTGCAGCAAACTTCAGTCCCCTCCTGGGGACAGGACAGGCACATGGTGAGGAGTTGTAAACCACTTCCCACCCAGCCATGCTCATTGCATCCCCTCTGGTGCCCTGGGGTCGTTAAAAATAAACAAGGAAAAAAGAGGAAAGAGGCTTTTGCTTGGAGAGGGGTTGGTACCTACGTTGGGGGACTGGCAGGTGACATCCCATTGCCAGCTCTCACCTACAGTCACAAGGCCTTGGGGTATGCCTGCCTGGAGCAATGCCCCAGGCAAGGTGTCTACACAACTCTTCTTTTGTAAAATCCTGCCGCACTTCCAGGACAGCAAGGACCCTCCAGGAGAGAAGTCTCAGCCCATCACAGAGAAGGTGCAGCGAGGACAGTTCAGCTTCCAGTGGAATGGTGTATCAAACATGTCTCATGAGATATTTTCTTTCCACATCCTCTCCTGCACACATCATCTGCTCACCTACTCCAGCATCTACTTTCATGGGGATGAACATCTTCCAGCTGTGAGGCTGGGCTGGATGCCTGGGTGCTGGATCCCCTAAATGCACAGGGGATCTATGGGTGGTTGGCAGTAACGCCTCCGAAGAAAGATTTCCAGCTTTTTGGAAGTTAACCTCGCTAGCAGAATAGCAGGAGGTAGTGATGGCGTGCAAGAGCAACAACACCGGACACCCATGGACACACATTGGCAATCTGGATGTTTCCCCAGGTGAGCAGCAGCCTAGCATTCCCCCCAAGCCCAGCTGCCACCCAGGAGGAGATGCTGGTTTCTCTCTGTGTCCTCTCACCATGTTGCCTTTTATTGACACTAAAAATGTGACTTTGCCAGCCAGAGGCAAGTCTTCATGAGGAGTGGGCTGTCAGGTCTAGGAATATGCCTGGTTTGCTTCCCTCACATCTCCTCAGTGCTTCCACCACCTCCTTGATTCATCTGAGTATGTCACTGCATGGCAACAAGCTTGTGGGAACACCCACGCCACGTTATCCATGGCAGGAGGAATGGGAGACTTGCCCAGAAGCTGGAAGCAGTGATTCCTCTGTGGATGGTGAGCATGGGATCAATGCCACCAGTCCCACCCTGGGCTGGAGCTGAACCTGCACCACTCCAGCCCCAAGGGGCAACTGTGGGAGGAGTGAAGGGTCTACCTCCTGTTCAGTTCAGGACCTGTTGGCTCAGGGAGCAAGCCCAGGTGGCCGCCAAAATGGCAATGGCTATGAGAGGAGCACAGGTCTTCCAAGCCTATCCAAGCCTCCCCTGAAGACAGCCAGCCTTCCTGAACAAGGTCTCCTGCCTACCTCGTTTGTATGGGATGCACACGGGGGTCAGACACAGCACCAGGACAGCAGCAGTGCCAGGGCAGATACTGTCGCACCACTGCGAGGTGGGGTGTCTGATCCCATCATCATCTCTGCTGTAGTCTGGCCACCACTGTGGCTTCAGGTCAGGACAGCTTCTGTCTGCCAGGGTTTGGCATCCATCTGGCAGGATGTGGGATCTAAGGCCAGATGGCCCTGGGGAGAGTGCTGTCTCTCACTATGCCTGCCCAGGACACCTTGCCTCTTCACCTTTGTCTTCCTTCTGGCAAGAACCCACTTCCCACATCAGCTGTCCTGGAAGGGAAAAACACACAACAGCATGAGCGTCAGCACACCCACCTTGAGGCATGGTGGCACCTTCTGCTGACCTCAGCAGAGACAAAAGCAGCACCTTGAGAAGTCTCTGAAGCAGGGTGTGTGTCTTGGAGTCATGGGCTTCATCTCAATGAAGCAACAAAAAAGATGAGCAACAAATCAGCTCATCTGTCTCATCCCACCTAATGTTAGATGCCCACCATGAAGATATCTACACCTGAGCAAGTGTCCCCAGGCTCCCTTCCCAAGCCCCTGCCTTATTTCAGATGTCTGATTTAGGAAGAGATGAATCAAGTCCTGGGACCGAGACATCAGACAGGGGTGCCTCTTCCTGTGGGATACAAGCTGGTGAGGTATCTGCATGTCTGGGAGAGAGCAGCAAAAATGCATCTTGCATGCCATGGGGTCTTGCCCGAAGGCTGGCTGTCCGAGTCCAGGTGGTGTTGCTACCTGCACAGGCGGATTTTCCAGAAGTCCAGAGTTTGCCACACCCCGGAAAGTGATTTATTTAGTGGTAATTTATAGAAGATGGACGATGGCACCGATTTCACGATTACAGTGTCTCCTTTCACATGTTAACATCATAGCAGATGTTAAACAGCTACACTAAGCGTCCAGTTATCACCTTAACAACATAAATATCAAAGGATACAGGGAAGCAGGCTGACTACCAAAGTTATGCAAAACACCTAACCTGCAGACAATTTTCCCATATAATTACTGTAATGTTAAACATTGTTACATAATGATTACAGATTCCAGGTCAGATACTCCGTACGTCATGGAAGCATGGTGTGTTTTGACATTTATGGGAATACTTTTTATTTTTAGTTAGTTCGGTTACCATGGCAGCGAGAAGAAATCTGCACTACACTCAGCTATACATTAGATTTTGGCCTCCCACTGGATACATCCAAAAAGTTTTCAACTGGTTTCCCCAAAATTGTCAGCTGTAAGCCGCAATGGGTGGAATGAGGCTTGGAAAGAAAAACAGCCTGCACGCTGTTCCTTAATGGGGAAGCTATTCCTGAAGCACTTTTGTAACGCCTGGGTGAATGCAGGCACTCATTAGCATATCAAGTTTTACATATTTAGATAGCTCAACAAAGCACACTGTACTGCAGATGTTAGTAGAGGTTGAACAGCTGTTGACCTTGATGAATGAGACACATTCTGCTCAAAGCAAGCAGGAATTGCCTGAAAATAGGAATATCCTGCAAATACGTTGGGTCCTGTTCCTCAGCTGCATTCCGGGCACTGCAGGAGCCATGGCCAGAGCTGCTGGAGTTCGCCAGCGGGGATGTGGCCCTGGTGCACCAAGAAAGGGTGGCTTTTACTGCTCTCCTAATTGGGAAGCAAGGTGCAAAATGCCTTCACTGCCCTCCCGAGCCTCTCAGCTATTAGCACAACGGGAAATGATGGAGGGGCGGCTGTGATAAATAACTGCCCATCAGCACAGCACTGCTCCCACGCTCCACTTGGTGAAATATCTCCGGGTACCGCAAGCTCGCCATGCTGCGGCGTCTGCTGAGCTACAGCTGGGGTTGGCTTCTAGCAACTGTGATTTAACTCCTGGAAGGTCTCCAGAGCAGGAAGCCTGCAGAGGCAAAGAAGGACCCTGGGTTGCATCTGCACAGGTTAAGAGCAGCACACTTAACCCCTTCCTTTGGTAGGAGACAGCTCGCTCCATGGCAGTGGGAGGCGATGCAGAAAGAGTGGGAGTGTAAAGCACCTGATCAGCCATCACAGAGGGACGGTGTTGGGACAGACCTGTCTCTGCCATCGGTGTCCCTACAGATGGGGGTTTCAGGCTGGGGTGTTACTGTGGATAACCTCCCCAGTGAGAAGCAAGGGCAAAACTTAATGGGAAGCCAGTCTGGCATGTGCGTGTGCTGAATATCTACTGGGGTAGAAAACGATTCCAACAACCTTCTAGTCATTTTCCAATGAAATGCGGTAATTCGTTGCAGACAACCCAGAATTTATCACTGCTTAACAGCTCAGGAAATCCAGGGTTGCCCTGAGCCTTCTCTGCCTCAGCCAGCGCCGACCAATGCACCCTGGGTTTGATTCACAAATGGCAAGCACCAGCCAGATCCCTCCAACACCCAGGGAAGCAACCGGGAAATGATCAATCACCAGCAGGACCTCAGGGATGAGAAAGAAAGGCTTTTGCGTGCTGACTGACCTGAGCTGACAGTCTGGAGGGACTGAAACCTCCCCGGCACCCAGCTGGAACCCAGGCAAGATGCAAATTGCTGGTAGAGCGGAGTAGCCCATGCTGGCTCCCACCAGACCCCTTCAGTGGCTCCTGCATGCCTACCCTCACCGGTGCTTTGCTGTGCGGGTTTGGAGGGGTTGGTTATTTCATTATTCCCCAGATGCTGGTTTGGCTCAGGAACAAACGGGCTGACCTGGCTCCCGAGGCCACTCAGCCTTCCTGGCCACATACTTCCACCCACATTTCGAGAGGATCCCTGCCCCCAGTGCCCCAGGCTCTGCTTTTGAAGCACCAGCACTGTTAAGTTCTGGCACTTCCCTAGCCTCCCGCCAGCAGATGATGCCAGACAGGTCCTGGCTGCAGCGGTTATGGCCATTTTGCCAAGACTTTTATGCTCTGGCCCTGCTCCTCTCCTTGCAGCTCCTGCTGGGGAGTACATGCCACGGGCTTCTCCCTCCCTCAGCGTCTCTCTTGCAATACCCTCAAGCCCCCTTAGACCCTCCCCACTGGCTTATCTGTGGTGACATCTACATCACCCAAGTGCCTGGCTGCTTTCTTCTGGGTTCTAGCGAAAGACACAGAAGAGCCTGGAGGTGAGGTTATATTTGTGGAATATCCCCAAAACCAGCCTCCTGGGAGAAAATCCCCTGCATACAGTTTCTCTTCCCTTTTCCCAGCAGTGGCTTGCCTGCTGTGCTGGTGTCAGGCGAGGCAAGCTGAATGCCCCACCAGGCCTCTGCGTGCTGTACCAGCACATGTACCTCCATCACTCAGATTGCTGCTGGAGAAACCAAACACAGACTGGCTCAGCACAGCTAAATATCCATGTGGATTGGCATGACCGCTCTGCTAGGGCTTTGCACGTGTTATGGCTCCCTATGGCAGGACCCTACTGGTTAAAGTAGGTTAAAGTGGTTAAAGAAGCCTTGGAACGTTTGCAAAACCAACAAATTTTGGTCGGAGCGAGTTTCCTTTTCAATGCTGAAGACGCAGGGAATATCACACCTTCAACACATCTTCTGAACGACTAAATGTTCCCCAGCCAAGCCTTTGGGCAGCAGAAAAAGGAGGAAGAAGACAAACCCAGCCCGTGGGAGGAAGGACAGATTTTTCTGGTGGGATGAGTTAATATTGCTGTTCTCCAAAATGAGTCACAGGCTGGAGAAGTGGGGCATTAATCTCAGGGAGATGAGTAAGTGGGCAGCATGTGATGCAACGGTCAAAGGAGCATCACAATTTATACTTGCAGCTTAGCTCTTCCTGTGTATTAGCAATGGTTTCTGCGCTCTCTTGATTAAAATCAGAAATTTTCCACAAGCTGCCCAGAGCAAAAAAACCCAACTAAAACAAAAAACAAAACCCACACCAAAAAATGATGCCACCTTTGAAAGTAAACAAAAAATTTAGATTTACAGATTTTCAATACGTCTCACTCTGAGACATCATTTAAGCATTTAGCTTACCTTTCACAATCCTCCTGCAACAGTCAGACATCCCCAGGTCCTGGCATATTGCCAGGCTGGGAGTTACCTGATGGAGTAACTTTGCCATCTTATTTTCAGAAGTGATTTTCAGAAGATGTTTTCAGGAGGTAACAGAGAGTCATGCCCACACTGGGGCTCACGCACCTGCTGTTGCCCACTGTCACTGCTGGCATCACTGATGAAACATCCTCAGAGATGTTCTTTTCTGAGAACAACAGTTCTGCCAAGTTTGGGGTTTTATCTTTACATTGTGCTGCTGCTTAAGTGCTGGTTTTAATAAGGAAAGCGTGTGCTCAGCGATTGTAATTAAAGTCTGTTAAAGGAAAAAATCATTAAATATTTAAAACAATTACACTGCTAATGTTCTCATTAGTGTTTCTTAGGACCCGGACTCCCCACCAAAGAGGCTCAGCTGCCCACAGCAAGCAGCAGCCTCAGCCACCTCTGTAGGTTTTTCAGAGGGATTTAAGCAGTAACGAACCAGGGGGTTATTTAACACCCACTCTTTGTGGGTGGCAATGAATAAATTTCTTGGTGTATTGGGGACCTAAGTCTAGAGATGTCGCTCATCAGCCAAACAAGCCCTGAGTGTAATTGTTTGGAGAGCAGGGGCGGGAGGCAGGCAGTGAGTTACTGACTCTGACTGTGATCTGTGTAGCTCCTGACTCAGAGCCTGCCGAGGTCAGTGGAAAGTCTCCTCCCAACACCGGTTCAGCCCCAAGCTCAAAAATGGGCAAATCTCCTGTGACTAAATGGGTGCTGCTTGTCTGAAATAGGAGTTACAGTTCTGTGATTTGATGGCACTCATGCCATCACCTAGGTACAGAGGACTTCTCTGTCACCACTTCCCAGCAGCTTTGCCTGTATCCTACAAAAAGGAAAAATTCTGGCCTTGAGTGTTTTGCCATTGGGAATCTCTTCTCTAGCCTCCAAAATCCATCTAGCCTCAGGAAAGCTCATCACTATCCCAGGAAGCTGCACTTCACTGCCAGAAGTGAGGCAACAGGGCTGGCAACAGCCTTCAGACTGCAGCAGGCTCTACACAATGGAAAGCAACTTGTCCTGGGCAAGGGGAGATTGGTTCTTGAGAACTGGCCATCAAAACATTCAAAAACTTGACGGTTTGGCTACAGGCACAAAGTGTTTCTTGGATCCCTCATGTCCAGACAGGTTGGTGACAGTGAGATAAAATGGGCGAAGATGCCACCTGGGTTCGATGAAGGCTGATCATCCACAATAATTTGACACTTTTCCTTGGAAAGAAGAGACCTCAGAAAGAAATGGGAGGTGGTTTCAACCTTCTGAGCTTCTTCAGTGCATCTGAATCGGAGCTTGGAGCAAATGATGTAACTGGCAAGAAGCTCTGAAAATTTGTGCTGGGAGGCAGTTACTGCAGAGCCCTGGGAGTGTCAGACCCTGCTGGACATCCTGCCAGCATTTCTGCTGATGATGTTGACGCCAAAGATGACAGCGACCTCAGCAAATGTGCTGATGATGCAAAGCCAGGAGGTGTCCTCAGTGCCAAGAAGAAGCAGGATATGTTGAAAACTCTGAATGATCTGGGGGAGTGGAATGACAGTGGGGATATGGATTTCAAGGTCATGCATGCATGCAGGGACTAATAAACAAGGATTTCTGCTGTCAGCCAAGAGCTCATCCATTCAAAATGACTGAGGAGAAGGAGGATCAGGGTATATTGGTTGATGATAGGATGAATTAACTGCCAATGTCTTGAAGTCATAAAAAGGCAAGTCTAATTCCAGGCTGCATGCGCTGAAATGTTTCCAGTAGACACAGGGAAGGGTGTATTCCTGTACAAAGGGCTGGAGAGGCCTTACACAGCTGACAAGGCACCTCACGTGGTACCTCCAGGCCTGAGAGGAGAACACATTTCCAGAGCTTGAAGTAGGTTTCCCACGTGGTAGTGGAAGATCATCTGCCTGCATTGGACACCTGAGGCCTCTCCAGCAGCATGGCGGCACCTCTGGGAAGGCCCTGGGGCACCTCAGCCATGTCCCAACCCCGTCCTCTCAGGACGGCATCCCGGAGCCCTTCTCCACTCTCGTGTTTATCTCTTCAAGGTGTTACAAGAGTGCGATGAATAAAGGAGACTGCCAAGCGCTCTGTCTTGGCTCATTCCTCTCCTTTATTTATTAGCTCTAGCCCAGCTCAGGGCCTCATAAATCAACCTAAACTCACCCTCCTGGCTACCCATTACCTGAAGCACATGCGTGCCCTTGTGCGGCATACCATTGTCTCCCCAGTCCACCTCTCCCTTTGTAATCCCAACCTGGACCCAAAAATGCTGTGCAGTACAGAGAAGCAAAGGTGGGAGCCAGACAATCTATTACCTTCCTGAGATCCCGCTGGCAACCCACTTGTCGGGAGATCCAGGCAGGCTCCCTCCTCTCTGCTCCAGTGGATGGAAATCGATCAGCATCACAGGGATGCTGCTAGCAGATTAATTAGCGACAGACAGCCTTCAGCTTTGTGACCTGCTGCTCCTCAATCCAGTCTAAGATGTGAATGCTACTGATTTTCCAAGTCCCGCCTTCCTTCTGTCCTTTTGCTGGTGGGGAACTCAGCAGAAAATTTTGTAGTGGACACACGTTTGCACATACACACACATAGATGTAAAGTAGTGGAGGTTTAAGGAATCACTGTTGCCCAAAGCAAGTGAAGTTTAGGTTATTTGTCATCAGGATAAGATTAACAAGAAAAAAACATTTTGTTGTTAAAACGGAGGAAACAGCCCCTGCCTCCCAAGCAGGATTCCCAGCCCTCTGCCTTCAGTGTCCTGCCACACAGCGCTCCCCCTGCCCGGGGGTCCCTGCATGCCCTGCAGGTCCCGCTGGGTGAGCTCGGGACCTGCTTCCAGCTGCCCACCTCCACCTTTGTGTCACCATCACCAAGAGCTTCCTCCCATGAGAATTTTACGAAACAGAATACTGCGGAATTTCCATGGAGAAATGCTGAGGTTCAGATCTTTTGTCCCAGTTTGTGATGAAGACTTTCCCTTCCCCAAGATAACTCTAGAATGTTGTGCTAGATTCTTCCCTCCAGTTCCCAGCACTGGGCAAGTCTTGGTCATCACCCCAGCCCTTACCTCCATCCTGCCAGGGAACTGGTGAGACTAGGGCCTTTCATGCTCTCCATGCCTTTTCCTCTCTCTACTTGTGGTGCCTTGTAGCCCTTGTGACATCTGCCCGTCTTCTCTTTCCCCATATTCTTATTTTTCAGGGAACAACTGAGCAACCTGGGAGCTGGGATGGATATTGGAGGGGGATGCGGGAGCAGGTCCCAGCACCATGGGCCACCTCCAGCCCTTCCATCGTACCCATTACTGTGGTGTTCTGATTGGTTTAACAGAACTGCAGTAGCATTGTGATCTTTTTTACGGGGGGTAACACACGACATACGATTCAAACAGCATTACCCACTGCCCCATCTTGCTCTTGTCAGTATCTCCAAGCTTGATCCACATTTCTAATCCACATTTCCAGCAGAAAGTGAACACCTGCAAGCTGTCAGGCAGTTGATATTCATTATAACAGTGCATCTTGTTATTACAAATCACCAAGGGGATGCAACAGCGCTTACACAGGGTCCCAATGACTTTAATTCTCAGCCCAGCAGTGTCTTCTGCATCCCCCAGAACAGAGGCTGGTTGCAACAGAAATGGAGATGCACCATTCCTGGAGTGGGAGCTGGGGCTACTTATAAAGCTGAAGCTCCTGGCAACAGGCACATGAGAAAAGCAAAAGCTAGCTTAGAACAAGATGACTTCTTGAGCCCTTAACTTGTAATCACTGATCACAGCGACATTAGACAAATAAATGTTGAAGTTGGGTCAAGTAATTACTGCATGTTCACAGCTGCATGCTGCACAGTTCTCAGGGCAGTAACAAGTCTGACTAAATAACACGCAGCCAGAGCATGGGGACAGCTGCCTCTTGCTGAGATGAAAGTGAAGGCATAAGCTGCTGCGCCAAGAAGAAAACAGCTAAATGTTTACGAACAAGGGTTGCTTCCAAATGCACTGGCTGCATTCCTCACTGTAGGACTTTTTTCTTTTTATGCCTGTTTACATGATCAGCATATCACTACAGCGGAAATAGCATCATATACCTGCCAGAGTGAAAAATGGCCAAAGGAAACAAGAGGCAGAGCAAACAAGAAATGATGGTTTTACTTTGACAAAAGGGCAGCTAAAGGAAGGAGAGCAGGGAAAAAATGACCAGCTCTGAGCAGACACCAAAAGGGAGCAAATGAGGAAAGCTCAGCAGAGTCCAGGGGAAGCCATGGTGTCTGGTCGATATAGAGCCAGCAGGAGCCTGAAGAAGCAGAAAGGAAAGTACAGAGCACCCCTGCATGGAGCAGAAGAGAGGAAGACTCAGGAAGTCCTGTTCTCCTTATCACTTGTCCCTCCTTATCAGGATGAGAAATGGCAGTGCCTTCCTTGTGCATCTCAGCTCTTGGGCTTCTCCCCCTTCTGAAAACCAGTGTGGGAGCTTGAAATTGTACCTGCTCGCTAGATCCTAGGAACTGGATGAACCCAGTGGAGATGGAAGAGCCCCTTGGTGCCCCTGCCAGAAGCTATCCCTTCAAAGGATTGGACTTTTCAAGGCTCAGTCTGATAAATCCCACTCAAATCTGTTCAGTACCTACCCTAGCTGTTGGCTGATGGGCAGGCATGCTGGGAGTGATGCTCTCCTCCAGCTTGATCCCTTTGCTACCTGTCCTTGTGCTCGCCCATGCAGCACCACAGCTCAGGCTCAGCGGTCCCGGCTTGCGGAGTCACTCATGTCCCTGCAGAGGGATGAACTACTAAGCGGCTGACAATAGGTCTGTGCCACCATGGCCACTCGCACCATATCCCTTTCATCTGCCCATGGCTCAGATTAACAGTGTGGCTCAGCAACAGTGGCCAACAAATGGCTCCTCAAGAAGGGGGTAGGTAGCCCCATGTCAGGGACACACAATCCATGAGTAGGGGACAGACAGCTCTGGGTGCCCCCCAGTACTTCTGTCATCTCCCCACCATGGAAACAGGCACGCCCAAGAGCAGTGGCAATAGTATTATGTAGCTTGGCTACTTCAAAAAATAACCTTGATTTCTGGGGCAGCGGGATCTACCAGTTCCCAGCACTCTGGACATGCACATACAAGCAGCTGGAGGAGAGAGCACAAGTGACTGTGCCATTCTGTCCAGATGTTTCCAGCACCAGTCAGATCCCTGCCTCTCCTGGAAGCCACAAGATCATCCCTGCCAGTAGGGACCATCACACAGTGTGTCAGGGCACTGGAGAGCACTTAATTGCCCTGACATGCCTCACTGGGGGCTCCTCCACCCCTCTGCCCAGGATCCTGGAGCTGCAGCTAAGCTCGGTCCTTGGCCCCAGACTGGCCAAAGCCTCAGTCACAGGGGCCTATCAGCATCCAGCCCTCACCCTCTCATGGTTACTGGGAAGTTGCTGTGAACCTGCCTCAGTTTCCCCAGCTTTGCCACAAATCCCCCTGTGTCACCCCATGGCTTGGCTGTTGAGCATCGGGATCCCAAAGCCAATCTCTCCACACCCTCAGTAACTGCCTGTGAACAGCAGCAAGGGTTCATCCTTTCCTTTGGGCTAGGGCCCTGTGCCGCACAGGTGGAATGAGAAACCAACCTTCTTTGGCTCCTCACCGCCCCCACGGTGGCTTCACAGACTCTGCAGCCCCTCTGAGCACCAATTTCACGGTCCAGGCCGGACTCTGCCCTCAAGCTCCCATACCATATTTCTCACTTCACGGCTTCTCTCCCAAGAGAGGTCCAAAGACACTGTCATGGGAGGTGCAGAGCAACTGTGCTAACAGGCAGCCCCAAACACGTGCACAGAGAGGGGAATAAGAGACAACACAGAGACATTCCAAGGAATCTTATTTTTCCGTTGGCTGAAAAGGAACCGCTATGCCACATTGCATGTTGCCAGGATATTTTGAAGACCTTAGATGACCTTCAGACTAAGCACAGTTGACAAGCCAGCCGCAGGCGACCCACCAGGCCCCTTCACACCCACCGGGCACCCCAGGCTCAGGGACCATGGCATGCCACCCCAAGCACCCTGCCTGTGCCCCCACCATGCCAGGGCAGACCTGCCTATTGACGCAGTCACCTTACTGATACAGTTAATAGAAAGAGTGTGTTGCATTATATTTGTGTGGTTACTCTAGTAATTATCATTATAGCCTCATGACCTAGTCCTTCAGCAGGCTTCTTGCCTTGTGCTGTCAGAGGAAACTGCAGAAGCCCCTGGAGCGCCCCCGTATCGCACACATGCCCCGTCCTCTGCAAAGCTTCCCCTCAGATACACTCTCCCTGGAATGGGGGCTCCTTTCTTACCCTGCTGCCCTTTGCAGCACTGCTGCTGTCACGCAGCCATGGCCACAGGGCTCAGTGCCCCACAAAAGCCCCCCACAGCGGAGCCTCACCTGCTGGGTCCCCTTACAAACCAAACAGCAGAGAGGCTGCAAACAGTCCTGCGGCCATCGAACTAGCGGGGATTTTCTGCAAGGAGCCCAGGCCACCTTCCCTGCAGGCTGAGCCGACCACCGCAGTACCCCTGAGGGCTGGGACCTGCCTCTCGCTACAGTAACCCAACACACAGCCCCGACGCGCCAGCCGCACGCAGCGGGACCCTGCCGGCCCTCCCGCTGCCGGCAGCGAGACCCCTGAAGCCCCTCAACGGCCAGGGGACACTGCAGTGTGGGGGCCTGAGGGAGGCCGCCATCTTGGGGGGCACCCCTGGGCCTTGGGGCAGGCTGCTGCGGGGAAGGCGAGCAGCCCGCGGGGAAGGCGAACAGCCCGTGGCGGTAGGGACAGCTGCCGCAGGACGCACGGTCGGGATGCGAGGCGGGGGGAGCCGCGGCGGGGGTGGCCCCAGGGCCAAGCCCCGTGGGCTGGCACCGACCTCGTAGCTCCGCACCTCAGCCCTGAGGAGAGACCCCCGCAGCGCCGCCGGCGGGCGGGTGACGAACAGACGGCGCAGCCAATCGCAAGGCGCAGTCCGCCTCCCCGTCGGCGGCGGCCCAATGGCGAGGCGCGGGGCGGGGCGGAGCGGAGCGCGGGCGGGCGGCAGGCAGTCGGCGCTGAGGCGTGGGGCGGTGCGGGTGGCTCCTCTGGCTCTGCCGCGGCCGCTGCCGGTGCCGCGCCGCTGCCCTCCCTCCCCTATGGAAGAGATGGAAGAGGAGCTGAAATGCCCGGTGTGCGGCTCCTTTTACCGGGAGCCCATCATCCTGCCCTGCTCGCACAACCTGTGCCAGGCGTGCGCCCGCAACATCCTGGTGCAGACGCCGGAGTCGGAGTCTCCGCAGAGCCGCCGCGCCTCGGGCTCGGCCGTCTCCGACTACGACTACCTGGACCTGGATAAGATGAGCCTGTACAGCGAGGCGGACAGCGGCTACGGCTCCTACGGCGGCTTCGCCAGCGCTCCCACCACCCCCTGCCAGAAATCCCCCAACGGCGTCCGCGTCTTTCCGCCGGCCGCCCCGCCGCCCCCCGCCGCCCTGGCGCCGCCGCCGCCGCGGAACGCCTGCCTCACCTGCCCGCAGTGCCACCGCAGCCTGGTGCTGGACGAGCGCGGGCTGCGTGGCTTCCCCCGCAACCGCCTGCTGGAGGGCGTCATCGACCGCTACCAGCAAGGCAGGGCGGCGGCCTTGCGCTGCCAGCTCTGCGAGAAGGCGCCCAAGGAGGCGGCCGTCATGTGCGAGCAGTGCGACGTCTTCTACTGCGATCCCTGCCGCCTGCGCTGCCACCCGCCGCGGGGCCCGCTGGCCAAGCACCGCCTGGTCCCACCGGCCCAGGGTCGCGTCAGCCGCCGCCTCAGCCCCCGCAAGATCTCCACCTGCACCGACCACGAGCTGGAGAACCACAGCATGTACTGCGTGCAGTGCAAGAGCCCCGTCTGCTACCAGTGCCTCGAGGAGGGCAAGCACTCCAGCCACGAAGTCAAAGCCCTGGGCGCCATGTGGAAGCTCCATAAGGTGAGAACCGGACCCGGGCTGGCCTCTGCCAGCAGCCCCGGCCGAGCCTGGTGGCTTGGAGGTGGCCGTGCGGGGCCGCCTGTCCAGCCCACCTTGCCCCACGAAGCCCACCTTGCCTCAGCTGGCAGGCTGGGAGCATCGCCACTCGCCCTCTCCTGCGCTGGGACTGCGTTTCGTACCCTTGCTTGAGATGAGAGTTGTCCCCTGGCACGGGACAGGTAATGCTCCTCGTGGGTCACCAAATCGTGCCATGCCCCCATGAGCCGAAGCTCTGCCGAGGGAGCCAGCCAGGACCCATGGGTGATGTTGTGGGGGTGGATCAGGGACATTTGTGCTGCAGAGCTGGAAAAGTGATGGGGAGCGATGCTTTCATGAGGAGGATGGCATGAAATAAATCTGTGGCGGGGGAGGACGGGGATGCGGGAGCTGGGTGCTGCTGAGGAAGGGCTGCTGCTGAGGAAGGGCTGCTGCCTCCTCCCGCACACCGTCATGGGGAGGAGGAGGGACGGCAGTGGGCAAGCAGGCAGCGCGGTAGCGGAGCCTTTCACTGAATACTGATCAGCTCCTCTTGAGCGTACTCACTCCCACACGCATCCTCGCTGGAGGAGAGGCTTGCAGTGCTTGAGGCAGGGATGCAGCTGGTATTAGCTTCAGCTCAAGTCCGCTGCCTCTCCCTCTTTGTGCCAGTGACCCCCTCGCTGAAGGAACTGGGGCAGAAGTGACTGGGACACAGGCGGACAGGGCATAAGGGGATGAGCATCACTCGTCAGATGAACATTGAAATAATTGTCCTCTGCTGCAGCAAATCTGTGCAGGCAGGAGCAGGTGGAGGGACCTGTGACAAGGAGTTGGGGAGAGATGAGTAGGTGTGTGATTCCCGCCCCCTCCCCCATCAAAAGGGGCTCAGCTGGATCACTTTGGCAGGAACATCCCTGTCATGTTTTGGCAGGCTCCGTGCTGGTGTGTGGCTCTGTGGAGGATGCAGACTGCTGAGCTGCAGCTCTGCACCCTGTGTTGGGTCATTGGGTGCATGCAGGGACAGGCTGTCGCTTGACATGATGCCCCTTGAGAGGGCTGTGGGGAGAGCATAACCGCATTATGTTGCCGTGGGTGGAGAGGGTACAGCAGTGCCCGTTGCTGCTGGATAGGGCTTGTCCTGACCCCCTTTTACCTCCTCCCCAGCTTTTCAGCACTCTTGCAAAGATGAAGCCCATGTGCCAGAGCAGTTTTGGTGCCCCATGCCCTTGTCCTTATGCATCGGGTGCCGTCACTACTCCCAAGACCAGCGGGAGCACCCAACTGGTGTTGGGCTGCTGGGGGGCACCATGCACAGGTGACTGCTCACCCACTCACAGGAGCGCAGGGGCTCTTCACTGACATGTTAGCATAGCATGAGCTGTCGGATGCTGTGAGTATCTTGTTTCTCTTGCCTGTTACAAAACCCAGTAAGTGCCTGCTGCACGAGAGTGGTCTGTTCTCCAGAGTCTGGTCCTGGCCCAGCTCCTGGTGGAGGATGAAACCATTCGATCTGTGATGACACAGAGCAGGAGTGGAGCCGGGTCCAGCTGTCGATGTTGCTCTCCAACACAAGAGAAACCTGATGGGTGCCAGGCCTTTTCATAAGGTTTTAGCTTCACCTTCCTGCTTTGATTCAGGTGCAGCAAGGTGCTTGCTTAGACACGTGAGCATCTGGACAACTTCATATGCAAGTACTCGGATACTTCAGGTTCAGTCCTTGTTTTCTTGATTAGGATGGCTTGCTCTTCCTTGAATGCTTAGCTTTTCTTTCAGAATACCTTTTCACGGGGGAGAGCTTTAGCAGTGCAGATTTTCATTGATGTAGCTAACAGACATGGAACTGTAACATTATTTGACATAATGATTTTCATGTGATTTCTCTCAGATTTTTGGAAATGAGACAGTGAAATCACACCTGCTTTGAGTGAGCCTGCGTTTCTGCAGGGAGTTACTGCTGTTTCTGATGTTTGCTTGTGTTAGGGGAGGGAAAGGAGACTGAGTCAAATGTGGCAGTACAGTATAACTGAAGAAGGGATTTCATGGCCAGAGTTCAGATTGCTCCTGGAGATGCCATGTAACAAAATCAAGGGGAGAGGCTGTTGATATTTCAGGCTTTATCCTGTACTGGGCATTAGGAACCAAACCACCTGTGGATTTGAGTGGTGAACTTCTCGCAAAAGTATCTGTGTGTCATTTTTTGAGGAGAGAGGCCTTTGACAGCAAGACAAACTTGCTGAGAGGGTGACTGTTCCTTTTTTGCCTAATCTTTTTGCTGTGATAAGCGGTTGTAATGAGTACCTACAGCTTGCAGGAAAGGACAGAGTTGTCAACTCTTCAATTCTCCTCTGTGATTACAACACCTCTCAGTGCAAAATGTTCTTTGGGATACATCTGTGCTCTTAATTTCTGACCCAAGGAGACTGCTGCAGTCTGCAATGACCTGAGAGTGCCTTGATGAGCTGTTGTTCTTGAAAGCAGCGTTCACGGGTCAGTACATGATTGCTGGGCCCTAGGCAATTGCTGTTAAGTGCAGTGTGCTTCACTTTAGAAAGGAGACCAAAGGGGATTTTACAAACCTCTTTGGGAACTGCCCCAATTTTTGCTTTCCTCTAGCTGAGTGCTGATTGTGTGGTTCTCGCAGATGATTGTTTCAAAATAATCTGCTGAGGCACAATCAAACATAATTCAGGGAGCTAGGATTTCTAAGCCGGCCACAGATTGTGGGAAATCCTCTCTCTTCCTATCTACCTTTCAGGACAGCTGTTGGGAGAGGGGTAAATATTCAGAGAAACACAGCGGAAAATGGGTTTTTAATCTGAATTGTCCCAGTTTTGTACATATATTGCAGCTGTCTGGATTTTATCCTGACAAGCTGGAGTGTTGCTTGGCATGTCAAAAGCAGAAACACAAGATGGAGCTGAATCATTTATTCTTTGTGCATTCAACTCCCTCTTGCTTTTTGCTGGGAAGTATGTGGTGAGTGCAGGCTCAGCAGCTTGCTAATGCTTTTTTTTTTTGTGGAGAGATAGATATATACATATACAGATAAACTGTAATGGACCTCCGGGGTCACACTGTCCAGTCCCTAGGTGTCTCTGACAGCCGTGAATCCCATCCATCAGTTGATCAAGCTCTGTCTTAAAAACATTTTACCCCTGCCGATGCATATTAGAAAGATTTCCCAGAAGTTCATGTTTTCTTGTAGTGGCTTTTAAGCAGGTGTGAAAGCTTTCTGGGTTGTGGCCCAGTGCTGTTGTGTATGTGGCTATCCTCTGCACAGTGCCTGGTATGTCTCACCTTGTGGTTGGATACCCTCCCTGGAGTGGGTCATGCCTGCCAGAGCCTGCTTTTGTCTTTGAGATCGGTATCCGAACTGCAGCAAGCATGAACCTGGATTTACTGGGTGCAGAAATAAACTGAAGAGGTCAGTGGTCCCACAGTGAATGCTGATGCAAGCTTCTGCTCTCCTTTTGGGCAGTTGAGCAAGAAGCTTCACTCTGCTCTGGGTTGAGATCATGGGTTTTCTTTACAGGGGCTCAGGGGCTTTGCCTCTTTTTCCCCACTAGCATCTCTTTCACATTCCTTTTGCCTTAAACCAAGACTCTGGGGTGGGACCACTATCTGCTTTGCCTTGATGCTGAAAGGGGAGCAGGTTAGGCAGCCTATTCAGTTCCTCTTGTAGTGGAGCAGAAACAGGTCTTGACTGCAGTGGAAGGTAAATAGTGCTTTCACTTTTATGTGTGATTTAACTGCCCAGGATGGGATTGCCCAGGCTGAAAACACAAACCATCCTCAGATTGCAAACCCCTGCAGCATCTCTACAGATTGCAGTAGAGACCAACACTGTGAACGGACATTATGCACTCTGTTGAATCAGCTGTAATGACTGTTAGCAGTCAGAGGCTAATTAGCAGAGGCATTATCTAGACCTCAGCTTATCCAGACTGTCACTAGCACAGATGGGATGAGGGATGTGTGGGGACGTCTTTTAAGAACAAAAAATCCCATGTACGCTAGGTACGACTTTATTCCAGTTGGTTCACACATCTGGGGTGAAATAAGGGGTGGAAAACACTACCAGTGCCTCTTAGTTTCTGCCCAGGGGACAGCAGGCATCAGAGCCAAGACAGGGACAAGCAAACAGCATTATTCATTAGCGTACTTGGCTGGGTCTCTGTGTTAGTTGCTGGAGAATCTTCCATGGGGTGTTGCTTTCTTGAGGCCTTGAGAACATACTGCTGTTGGGTCTGTGGTAATTTCTGCGGTCCACAGCGCTTGGGGAAGTATCCAGGGAGTTGCTGTATGATGAAGATCTGTTTGCTTTTGTAAAAGTAAAATATTTACTGCTAAAACAGAAGCAGGGAGAATCCTTAATCTTTTCCTGTTGCATGCAGTGCTTTTTCCCAAGCCTTTGTTTGATGGCCTTCCAGAATCCCACCACCCTTGTTCCATCACCTGCCATCTGCAGCAGCAGCATCCCTCCTGTTCTTCTCTAGCAATGCCAAACAGACTTCCTGAGTGCTCCATTTTTCTGTGGCCAAATCCTTGAGAGTGGCAATCAGGCTGAGATGCTTTGAAGTTGAAAAAAATCAGAGAAATGTCACTAAGGTCCATGGATTTACACCAGCTTGTGTCTGCCTGGGATCCAGAGGTGATGCTGCCTTCTTGTATTAATTTATTTAGAAAACAGCTTTCTGTCAGGTGGCTCTTTCCTCTACACTTACTGCTATTAATGGAGTAAGGAGCAACCATGAATATCATGTTAATCAAAGGTAATGCGGTACAGCAAGTTCTACGAGGTGTTCTTGGAGCCCACGTGGCACTTGATGCCAGGAGATGTCCTTTTAGTTATTTGCAAATGGAAATGGGCCCAGAGCTGTCTCAGAGCGGGTGTAAATCACTGCAGCTTCGTCAGTTCCAGTGGGAAGTCCAAAAATACACCAACCTGACAGGGCGATGCTGTGTTGCACCATCTGTGCTCAGGCTCTCCAAAGGCTTTTAAGCATCTCTGCGCAGACTGGTGTCTGGTGGGATCTGTCTTCATCCAGAAGGTTCCTGTGCTCTGTAAATACCAAACCTATTCCATTCTCCCCACACAGTTATATCTGATTTTTTTTCTTCTCTTGTCCACTTTATGAGTGAAGGGAATCCCACTGGCTTGATATTTCTTGCTGTGTTTACTGTGGCGCAAGCCAGGAGCACTGCAGCTGAAATGGGTGAAAAATGGACTAATGTGGTTGAAGTCAATGACCTTAAATGTCCTTTCCAACCTAAATTATTCTATGATTCTAATTCTTGTCTCTCTTTCATGGAAATTTCAGCAGGTATCAGTACGTCACCAGAGATTCTCCTATCACCACATCCTTGTCCTGAAAAAACAGGAGAATTAATAAGCAGAGCAAACACTGCACCTCGCCTTTTGTTAAATAAATTACATGAGAGTGAGAAAAAGGCATTGGTGCTTATTTACCAGGTTTCACAAGATGTGTTCAGAGAGCTGACAGTGGTGCCGAGTGGATCTTTGTTGGTAATATGTTCTCAAGAGGCTTATGGGGCTGCTCTGCATTGCTTTTTCACATTCTTCTAAATAAACCAGCACCCGAAAGTTCAGGTTTTTAGAGGGAAAACTTGGGTTGGTGTCACTTAACAGAACCTGTTCACATATGACTACAAAATCCTGTTAAGAAGTCTTGTAGTGTTCTTTCTAGAGACCCAACACATACCATTTGGAGATATTTTCATTCTCTTTCCTAAAGTTTGAAGGAGTCTTGTGCATCCCTTAATTAACTTGCATGATTCACATACATATTCATTTAAAACAGAGTGCTTTTAAATTGCATGTGCTCTTCCCAGCTGTATGAAAGAATAATTTTTAAAAAATCACAGTTGAAACATTACAACTCCCCAACTCTCCAAGCTGCTCTTTTGTCAGCTTTGTTCCTTGCTTTGTTTGTTCTTGAGGTGAGGTGTTCTGTGTGGCTGTGGTATGCATTTTACCTGTTAAATTGGCTTATAAATAAGCCAGCTCATTCCCTGTTCATTCAGATAGTCCTGCTGGGATGAATTGGATAAATATCTATTTAGAGCAAGCACATAAGGCAAAGAGATCTCATCATGTAAATCTCTGGTGAGCCTAGCTCAGGTAGCATCCTAGAAGGAGAGGCAGAGGCCGGTGCAGCAGCAGCTCGATTACTGTGAAGAGTAAAGCAGTGGTACTAGAACTCTGGGTGAATTTCTCAAATTCTCATGGACCATCCACATTGTAACTGAAAAGGCTGTGCAAGTAAGATGGTGCTCTGGGACTGCTTTTGAGGGGTTGCTTAGTGGATGAGGGTCCTAGCAGGCAGTCATAAAAATGAAAACTATTAAACTTTGTAACAGGGAGACACATATGTATATAGAAACTGGGCCCAGCTCTCATCCATACCAGTGGCACCTCACTGATTAATGCAGAAAGGTGAAATGACCATTTATAATGCAAAGGAGACCAGAGCTGAGAACAGCATGTCAAAGAATTCAGCTTTCCTATACTGAGGAAAATTTTCGTGGCTGTCTGAACTAACTTGCATTTTGCCTTCAGAATTGAATACACCTTTCTGGGGGAGAGCCTGACATGGAGCTGGCTGGAAAAGCTCAGCGGAGGCTCAACTTTTTCTGCTAAGAGCAGAGTTTCTAGCTAGGAAAGGTAAGACCAAGTTTATTTTGAAATTTTTTTAAGCCAGCACATGGCTGTAGCAACAGGTGAGAACAGAGAGGTCCTTGACTGTGAGAGGCGATACCAAACTAAAACACGGTGGGTGCAGCATGGACTAGGTTTTGCGCTCTGGTTTTGCATTTGATTAACTAAATTCCCTGAATTACAGAAACACAGGCACATTAATAGGCACACGCTCAGTTCCATAACACAGTCAGCAGAAATTGCTCTGGAAGGGATCTAACAGTTGAGGGATTTCCCATCAGTGTTAATTACCCCTTCCCCTTTACTAACCTTATATTAGTTGATGGATTTTTAAAAAAGGATGGGATGTTAATATGGCATGCGTATTTGTTGCCTGAAGTGCTGTGACCTGGAGCCAGGGTTGCCGTTGCCCGACAGCAGGAGGTCAGATCCACAGCTGGTGTAAATGAGCAGGGCTCCACCGAAGCAGATGCCGCAGCACTGAGCCATTTGAGTGGAAGATCATGTTTGCAAGTTTGAATGCCTGATGTGGAGATCCCAGCCCGGGTTCCCACGCTGGGGCTGCTGCTTTTTCCAGCTTGGGGTAGAGGTGTAATGCCTATACACCTGGACAAAGATCAGTTGAATTATTTGCATGAACCCTGGAACCATGGCACATCTTTCAACCAGTGATCCAGTTTTTTCTTCTGTTTTGGTGGGTCAGACCCTTGCATTTAATTCCTTTTTTTTTTTTTTTTTTCCCTTTCCCCTGGCTGGCCCTTCTGGATTTGCACAGTCAGTTCCCTTTTCTTATCATGTTTAGTGTGTGTGAATTAGATGGCTTATGGCTGCGCTTTTTCAGCTCAAGGGTGCATAATGCATCCGTAGCATCACTTGTTTAAGCCTGTGCTGTGGAACTGCAGCTGCTATCCACCTGCAGCTCTTGGGGTCTTCTCTGATGAAAACCCTTCTGTCTTCCCAGATAACCAATGCCCCTTGATTCGAGAGGCATTAATTCACTAATTCTTTTAACTTCACCACTTTCTTCCTCCCGGCTTTTTACCTCTTGACATCTGTAGGCATCAGCTGTAGGCAGTGGAAAGAACTGCTCCTTTCTGGCCCCACACTCGGTGCACTGACTGCCCAGGGTCTCTGTCCCTTTGTTAGCTGGGGGCTTTGCTGTGCTGGTGGGCTTTCTGCTTGGGAAGGACCTTTATGTCTGTAGAGGCAGACTCAGAGGTCTGGGTTTGACTCCAGGGTGTTGTTGGGAAAGCATGCCTTTCCAAACGGTTTTCTCTGATTTATTTTTTGCTGTGGTTTCTTCACTGGAGTATGTAAAGCTGGGAGAATGGGAGAAGGAGGGGTAGGGGTTGTGTCAAGCTTTGAAATGGATAGTTTCTTACAAGGCATATTTATTGATTTCAAGACACAGACATACTGCTTTGGGGTCAGAGCCACCATTCCCTTGCTCCCCTTCCTGGCAGGGCTGGACTGTGTTATCCAAAGCACCTGGTGATTCAGCCTGAAGCAGGGGAGGAGTGGGAAGATGCTGTCAAGTGCAGCTCCAGCTATTTATACTGCAGTGAGGAAGTGAACTGTGGCAACATTTCTCTAAGGATGCTGGAAAAAGAAGGGGTGGGCTTGTTGCTGTGACTGGAGGTCAGTTCTCCCTGCTGAGGATTTGCTACATGCTCCTGGGCAAATAATTGCATAGCCTCCCTGTCTGTCCTTTCCCCTGCCTCAGACTGCACTAGCTTGTTCAAAGTTGCCTCTTAGAAATGTATGTTTAGCACAGCTCCCTTCCTCCAGCCCAGCAACCTGATCATGGTGTAATGCAAATTCATAATCAGGCACCGCCTGCTACACATGGAGATGTACTGAGAACTTCGACAACGCAGAGGGCATTGTAGCTGTCAGGGCTGGGTGAAATCCCATCAAGGACATAATGAGAGCATCAACCTCTCTCCCTGGGAAAGCACTTCCATACATGTTCAGTCTTAAATTGAAGTCTCAGAGATTTAAGGGCATGACTTAAATGCTTTCTTGTGCTGGGGCATCTGAAATGGTAAACTGGTGAGAGCACTTGATGTGCAAACAGCATTGGATTAACTGTGTGCTGGGTGAGAGCTGGCGTTGTCCCTTGGCTCGATGACAGAAGCCACTGTTTCCTGGGAACACAGCGCTCTTTCTTTGGCGAGTTACAAGATAGAAGTGTAAAACAAGCTTCGACTTTCATGGCAAAACCAGTTAAGTCTTAGTCTGGCTGTCTGAGGAACCAGTCAAAATGCCTCTGATTGTCCTGATATATATTTTATTAGTGCTCCTTTGTAGTTCAGCTGACTGCCTCTTTCTTATGCCGTTTTTAATCTACAGCCAGCTCTTTGTGAAGGTCTTTTCTAGGGGAAGCGGTAGCAATGGTTCATGTCGCACTGTTGCATAGAACTCACTCAGCTCCACAGCTCAGACATGGCCGAGTTTGTCCTGTATCCATCCTGTTGTAACACTTCTTCTGTCTTGACACTGAATTCCCTGGAAATGAGGACCTGAAAGGGCATTTGCTTAGGTCTGTGCCGCCATCAGCCCACAGCTTGGTGAATCAGAACAAGTGTGTAGACAGTTTCTCACCTATGAGATTATTTCTCACCTCCCTCAGAGTACAGCAGTTAAAATTTGTTGTTGGCTAAAAAAAAAAAAAATAAAATATCCCATACCCACAAAGAGTTGTGGTTTTGTGCTATTTAAAATTTTGCCCTCTGGCTGCTTGTCAGGATGGAGGGGAGCCAAGCGCTGCACCTTCCCCTCTGCTCTGCTGAATGGCAGATGACAGCCCAGATCAAGGGGCAAGAAGGTTATTTCGTCGTATCAACTGTGTGTATCATGCTGTGCTTCTGGAGCTATGAACCAGATGACCAATCAGTTGATCCATCTGTGACTTGGGCAATGGTTAGGCTCTCTATTGATTTCCTACTGTGGCACTGGGTTGTCAGATGGTGAAGGGCACTCTGCAAATAGCTCCAAGGAGGATCCTTCCTCCGCTGCTGGCAGGCTGGTGACTTGCCCACATCTCCGGTGGGCAGACCCTGCCAAGATGCAGATTGACGCTGCCTGTTATTCTGGCTCATGCTACCATGCCCCAGTATTTGCTTCTGACAGATGTGCCAGATGTGGATGATTGGCCTAATGTGTGATTTCTTGATGAGCTGTAAGCAGTAGGTAGGTGCCAGAGGAGGGCCACCACACTGCTTTGCTGCTGGGATGTCTCATAACGATGTGTGAGGCATGGAGGAATGCATCTGTTGCAGGAGAGAAGGGTGAGAGGAAGAAAGGGAAAAGGAGGTAGGATCCATCCCACCCTGTGCTTCCAGCTGCATTCTCCTTCCCCACCTTGCAGCTGCAGCGCTTCAGCAGCTGGGGTGGACTCAGGGACAGTGGAGTGCTCTTTAGTAGCGTTAAGTTTGTCTCCTTTCCTAACTGCTCTCAGGAGAAATAGACCACTGGGTGGACTGGATGATCTTAAAGGCCTGTTCCAACCTAAATGACTCTATGATTCCCCTGGTGACGGAGGGAGTGTAAGGAGCTCTACCTGATGAGACTGAAACCTCATTTGAACCCTCTTTGTGACTGAACTAG
Organism: Falco punctatus; assembly: GCF_963210335.1. Classification (NCBI taxonomy): domain Eukaryota; kingdom Metazoa; phylum Chordata; class Aves; order Falconiformes; family Falconidae; genus Falco; species Falco punctatus. The sequence continues at coordinate 37,928,460 of NC_137587.1, read as the reverse complement.
AGACATTTCATGATACAAGCAAGTCAGCTGGCTGCAGATGCTGTGAGAAGCAGTGCAGGTGGATTTTGTTTTGGAACAACCCTGTTTCTGCTCAGGCAAAAGCTACTTTGTTTGGTTGTAGGGCAGTTTGTAGTCCATAGCAAGCAAGAGCACGGTGCGGTGCAGTGCAGCAGGAGGAGGAGCAAGCAAGCCATGTCTTCTTGGTGGGATTCTGAGACTTGCATGAGTAGGTTATTGTGGGGAAAAATACCAAAGCTTGTGGAGCTGTTCATTAGTGCTTTAGCTGGCTTTAGCTCATGCCTTACAGGTCTGATTTCCAGGGTTTTGTAGCTGTCTTACATGCTGGTAGCTGCATGGTCAGTCTTCACCTGAGAGTGGGTGCCATTGGGAAGCAAAGTCTGGCTGTGCTCAGGTTCTTGGAAAGCACTGGAAATGAAGTAGTGAGATCAGATTTATAAGCAGGTGCTATTTACCCCAGGCTCCTGCCCTATTTCTCAGCTGGAGTAAATTGACATAGATTTGTTGACTTAAGCATCTTCTCCCTGAGCATGATCCTTCCCCTGTGACTTCTCTAGAAAAGAGGGGAATACACAGCTTGCTTCAAATGTGAGCTGCATGTGACCTGGGGGAATACCTCCTGCAATTAAGTGATGTTTCTTCTGCTGAGTGGGAAAACCGGGACACTTTTGTGGGGCTGTTTCAGTTCCTGGGATCGTTTGCAACCCGACAGAGGCAGTGTCAGGAGGATGACACCGCACGAGGTCATTTGTGGCAATTAGCATGTATTGTCTTACTGCAGGACCACATGTGCTCAGCATTTGGCACCTCAGTTCATCTTGTGATGCATCAAAAGGAAAGTTGGGGCAATAATTTATGTTATGACTGCAGCAGGCTGTGTATGGTAGGATAAAAGCCATTCCTGCCATATGCTACAAATTTGGCTTTAATAAAGCTGTGAATTGTTACAGTTGTTATGAGTCATGTCAGGTCTAAGAGCCCTACATTTTACAAACCAGCCTGTGGCCCCAAAGAGATCTGGGAGGGAGGGACAGACGTTTTAGCAGGGCCTGTTGCGATAGGACAAAGGGAATAGATTCAGACTAGATATAAGGGAGACATTTTTTACGATGAGGGTGGTGAGACACCAACATAGGTTGCCCTGAGAGGTGGTAGATGCCCCATCCCTGGAAATATTCAAGGTCAGGTTGAACGCGGCTCTGAGCGACCTGATGGAGTTGAAGATGTCCTGGCTCATTGCAGGGAGGTTGGACTTACAAAGCTCCTTTCCAACCCAAACCGGTCTGTGGGTCTATGACAGTTGAGCAGTTTGATGCCAGGTGGGTCTGGAATGGCAAAATGTGCAGAACTTGATGGTCTCAAGATACAGCTAAAGCCTTGTGTAGATCATGCCATCAAATGCCATTGACCACAGTGATTGTCCCATCTCTGTTCTGCGCACGTGATGAGAGTTGACAGAAACCCAATGATCCACCTAGGTACTCTTGCAAAACTGGAGGGGTTTGTGCTTTCCCAGCTCCAGATATGGCACCTGACTGGCAGTCGGCATGTGATCTGAAGCGCACGCAGTGGTCCTCCCCAGGTCCTGATAAAGTCTGTGTGTCTGAGGGCTTCATCATCCCCCAGTCATGCAAGGGCTCCTTGGGGTTTTATCATTGAATTGGCAGCAATTCCCTACTACAGAGAGCAATCATATTGTCAAATGAGAGGAAAGGTGCTAGCCAGAAAATAGGTGAGTTGAGCTCATATTTCATCAGGTGGCTGGGATTGGAAGGGTGGAATACCAGAGTTTTTCCTCACCCAGCATGTGGACTGATGGTTTCCAGCACAGATCACCAAGGCTGTCTGAAGGGTACCAGGCAGTGTGGTTTATTCAGAGTTGTCTTCAGGTAGGTCATGGAACAATCCTCTTCTAGAGAATGTGGTTTTCATCACCTTTTATGTTACAAACAGTAAAATGAGTGTGATTTGAAACAAAAACATACAAGTAGAGTTTGTATTTATGCAGCTACCAGGTGTTAAGCTATGCCGGAAGTGTTTCCGTCACAGCAGGGTTCCTGAACCCAAGAAAACATCCACTTTACTTGTACATGCCCCAAAATACATTTGATTTAAATTAAATATAATGAAGCTTACAGGACCAATGTCATCACCTGGCAAGAACAGGTACTGCAGTGTCAAGTTCAGGGGAGCTGTGCTGGTTTAGACTGCCTGAGACTCTGCTATAGTATATGACCTATTAATAAATGTGCTTAGCAGGGATCCGGAGCAGAGTTATGTACCTAGTGACCATCTCTATGAATACCTTTTAACCTCAGAAAAATGTTTACAAAATCAATATATATTATATTGCAGTCATTTTGTTTAAACAGACAGTTTACTTAGTTTGGCGTCTCCCAAGTTGATTTGCAGTTACAGTCTGAAGGAGCCATGAGATCTCTGAATACAAGCAATATCATAAATGTCTGCCAAGTGTGTAATTTAAGGCCAGATTCTGCATCCTTCATTTGTGTGGAGTGATCCCTACCATCAGGAATAGCTGTGGTAACTTGAAGTGATATACCCCTCCAGCATGACGTTGGTGGAATTTGAAAATGTATGTGCTATTGGTAAGTAATTTATATAACAGTTTATGTAACAACTTGCTGCGTTCACGATTTTGTATGTGCATAAACACCTTTTTGTTACTGAGAATATTTTACAAGCAGGTAGCCTCAGCAGCTGCGCAGCTCTGCAATAAAACATCAGTGTTTATTCCAAGACAGTTGATACACAAATGATTATTTTTAATATATGTGTTTAGAGTGGCAGACAGTGTAGTCTTTAATTAAAAAACTGTAACATCCGTGGCCCTAGACAAGGGATATGGAGATGATAGGGTGTGAATGAGGCAGGTGGAGGAAGAGTGGACAGGGGAGAAGGGTCTCTTGTTCTGCTGAGAAGAATTTTGGCCCCAGCCCTGCACATCCCTCCACATGCTCCCTCCAGCACACCCAGGGATATCTGGTTTCCAGTGGCCTTGGTCAGCTGGCTGGGCCCTCCCCGTGCCTGGGAGAGATGGGGTCCATGTGGGGAGTGTCGTGGCCATACTGATGCAGTGTCCCCAAAGGGTGGTAGGTGGGAGGACCTGCTTCTGTGCTCCTCTGAGCAGGGCTTTACACTTGCTTAAGCAAGCCATTAAGTTGCACCGATTTATTTGCCTTGCGAAACAGATTTTATTTCGGGGCTGTTACAGCTGCCAGCATGAGACGCATTCCTCCTCTTAAGGACTTGTCCTGTGGTGCACAGGTGTCTCCTCGGGGCCTTTCCACAGTGGAAGTGCCTGTGATGTCTTGCAGCCCACAGTGCTGTTTACTCCTGCGAGTGCATTTTGTTGCTGCTTTGCTGGGAGCCCTGCGAGCCCCTTCCCTGTGCTTGAGAGAAGGAAGGATAGGCCTGGGCAAGTTTTGCTTAATGAGCTGGTTTTCCCTGCTGTATTCAAAACTGGTTGTAAGTTTAAATAGAAACATATTTAAGTCAGTCAAAATCTTGAAGGATCAAAGCTGCAATCCAAAGGAACAGGCTCTGGCACTTCTGTAATTTACCCCCTTGCCTTGCAATGTGCTGCTGAAAGAAGTCCAAACTTCACATTTTAGAGTTACATTAGAAACCCTGGTTTTCCGCAACATTTGCATTCAGAGCCCTTGTCCTTTATTCCTTCCAAGCTGTCATGAGAAGCCACCACAGACACTTCACAGTACTAGTGCTTTGAAGCCAGTGGTGCTAGAGGTGAAGGTGAGCTGCACTGTACAGCTTTCTGCCTGGAGGTGGGTGGTGCAGACAGGGCAAAGAGCTTGGAGCAGCTGTGGGAAAAATCCACACTCATCCTGTGCATATGGATTGTGAAACCAAGGGGTTATGACAGGGACACTCAAGCTGACCACCTGGGAACTAAATAAGAGTCATAGAATCATAGAATGGTTTGGGAGGGACCTTAAAGACCATCCAGTTCCAACCCCCTGCCACGGGCAGGGACACCTCCCACCAGCCCAGGTTGCTCCAAGCCCCATCCAGCCTGGCCCTGAGCACTCCCAGGGATGGGGCATCCACAGCTGCTCTGGGCAGCCTGTGCCAGTGCCTCGCCGCCCTCATAGTGAAGAATTCCTTCCTCATATCTCATCTAAATCTCTCCTCTTTCAATTTAAAACCATTCCCCGTTGTCCTGCCACTCTATGCCCCTGTAAAAAGCCCCTCCCCAGCTTCCCTGTCGGCCCCTTTGGGTACTGGCAGGTGCTGTCAGGTCTCCCCGCAGCCTTCTCTTCTCCAGGCTGAACAGCCCCAACTCCCTCAGCCTGTCTCCACAGCAGAGGGGCTCCAGCCCTCTGAGCATCTCCGTGGCCTCCTCTGGACTTGCTCCAGCAGGTCCATGTCCCCCTGATGCCGGGGGCCCCAGACTGGACACAGCACTGCAGGAGGGGTCTCACCAGAGCGGAGCAGAGGGGCAGAATCCCCTTCCTCGACCCGCTGGCCACGCCGCTGGTGATGCAGCGCAGGGTACGGTTGGCTTTCTGGGCTGGGCCATGCTGAGCTCCTCGTCCACCAACACCCCTGAGCCTTCCTCAGGGCTGCTCTCGATCTGTTCTCTGCCCAGCCTGTATCTGTGCTTGGGATTACCCTGACCCATGTGCAGGATCTTGCATTTGGCGTTGTTGAACTTCATGAGGTTCATGACCTGTCAGGGTCCCTCTGGATGGCATCCTTTCCCTCCAGCGTGTCAACCACACCACACAGCTTGGTGTCGTTGGCAAACTTGCTGAGGGTTCACTTGATCCCACTGTCTATGTCACTGACAAAGATGTTAAACAGTGCTGGTCCCAATACTGACCCCTAAGGAATGCCAGTTGTCACTGGTCTCCACTTGGACATCGAGCGGTTGACCACAACTCTTGAGTGTAACCATCCAGCCAATTCCTTGTCCACCATATAAATCCATGTCTCTCCAATTTAGAGATGAGGGTGTCATATGGGACAGTGTCAAATGCTTTGCACAAGTCCAAGTAGATGACATCACTTGCTCTTCCGTCATCCAATCAACACCGTAACCCCATTGTAGAAGGCCATCAAATTTTCCAGGGCTAATAAGCTCAGGCAGAGCACTGTGCTAATCCCGCTAGAGTGGATCTGTTATTTTTCCAGCTCTGTGGCATGGACATCCTAGCTCAGACACCCATGGCAGGCCCCGCACCCTTTTCTTCTGCACCACAGTAGTATACCTAATGAAACCAATACTTGCCAGAGCACCTTTCAACACTGTCGGGCTACATGCAGTCCCTCTGCTGTGTGTACGGGCTGCTGCTAAGATAATGCTTCTCCTGAGCAGGTACTCTGCTTACCGGTTAGATCCTTGCTGCACTGGACCAGAATTAAGTAGCAGGAGGAGGGATGCTCATCTGAGATTTGCTTTTGCTGCTGCTCATCCAGCAACAGGGAGAACAAAGAGCGTTTTAACAAGCTGCTTTGAGCCCCTGCCAGCACATCGCGGTGTGTTTGCTTTCCGCACCCGGGAGATCCTCTCCTGTTCTCTTTAACGTTTGCTGGAGTTGCAGCAGAGCTGGACGCTGGAATACGGAGTCCCAAGATGCTGCGGACCACTACTGCAAGCTTGTCAGCTTGGTGCTGGGTTTGAGGCTGAGCTTATAAACATTACCAAAGCACTTACCTCCCCAAGAGTTTCAAACCCTCAGCGAGCTTGTTGCAAGAGACTTCTTTTCCCCCTAAGTTAAACCAGTGACTTAAACCTTTTACTACAGTGGAAAGAGTGGGGGTTTTCCTGACTTTGTGAAATGAGAGGGGACCCCAAGTGCCTGTTGAATATAGATGACATGAGGACTCAGAGACACCTTGTTTTAAAAAAAGGAAAAAGACGTGTTATATAAAAGGGATAAAATTTATCACTTCCAACTCTCTTTGTACTTTTGTGGTATAAAACAGTTTTTGTTTGTAAAGGTAAATACTGCACAGCCTTGTGTGAGATTTGAGATACCACCTGCTAATCCTGTACGTGGCCCTTTACAAGGCAGTTTACAACTTAAGAAAACCACTTGATGTGCCTTCTGTGAACTAAACCTGTCTCTCATTTCTCCCTTTCCCCACTCACCTATTTGAATTAGAGAGTTTCTCCAGTTCTTTTCCCTTACCTTGATAGCTTCCAAGTTAAAAATCACATTCTCATTGAGTTGCCTCGTTAATGTAGCTAGCAGCGGCCACAAGTCAGAGACCAAAGTGATGGGCTTCTTTTATTACAACAGTTGTTACTTACTGGGAATGGCTGTGCATCCTGTGTCTTCTCTGCTGATTTACCTTGGGATATGCAGAGATGCAGGTCATCTCTCTAATGGGAAAGGTAGCCTGCTGCCCACTGACCACGAGAGGCTCAGTTTGGAGGTGTCACAGCATCCTCCATACCACATCCCTCCTGCCATGCCCTTGACTTGGATGCCAGCTTGGAATGGCCCTTTCCCCTTGGACCTCATGGCCTCCTCTGGCTGTCACATCCCAAGGAGACATCACCATCACTTCTGTGTCACCCCTGACTGTCCTTTCAAATATCACAAGCTGCTTGATCTTCTCAGGCCCTTCTGCATCTCCCACATTACTTCCCTGGCCTCCTGAAAGCTCCTTTCCCACAAGGTGGGTGGTGGAGGAGAGAGACAGCTCTTGTTCTGTGGCCACACTCCTCAGCACTATTTTCTCCCTCCTTTGCTGCTTTGCATCTGGTCTTTGGCTAGTCAGCGTGTTGGGTACCAAATTCTCATGTTTGTTCATAAGGGTTTTAACGATTTCTCATCCCACATTAGGCATGTTCATGTTTTAGTAGAAGAATAAGGGAACAGTGATTCCTGCTAGGTGATTGCAGCCACTGCTAAGAGATAAAGGGAACTGACTTCTGTTCCCTCTACCGATTGGGCAGAGCCAGCACAGAAGTGCTAGGTATGTCTGGATTTTTAAAGGTGTCATCGTCAGCTAGAGGAGGCTCTGCGCATGGTGTGCACATAACCAAGGTCTCGTGCAGTACTTTAGACTGAGGTGCAATATTTTTGCTAGTCAGCCCCAAGACTTCAACTCCGTCTCCTGCTGTCGCCCTGTTTCTCCTGCCCTTTCCAGATTCCTCTGCTCCTGTTCTGCCTCTGCCAGGCTCCCTCTCTCCCAGTTTCTCTGTTGGTCATCGCCCCTTCTCAGCCCAGCTGAGAGGTACCTGTCCTTGCACAGGGGAGCTGGATTCATGCTCTGAAGGCATAGACATCTCTTGCACACCTCAGGTTTTTTCTCATTTTACTATTTCCCAAGCATACTTCTTCGTTTCAAACTGGGTGGAGGTGATTGCTGTGTGAATCTTCCCATGTTCTTCCTGGCTGGAGCTCACATCTGTTTCTCATGCATGTTTATAGCCAGGAAGATCTCTTAGAGCTGTTTGGCTCCTGCTCTTAGTGGTGTTGGCCAACCTTCATTTACCTATCCAGTGATATTCCTCCTCCACATGATGTGGTTTTCTTGCTTTTGACTGCTGTGCTCCATGGAGGGCCCCCAGCTTGGCTATCCATCCACTGTGCTCAGATCCCAACCACACATCTGAAGTCCTTGCAGAAGCCAAGTTGCTGGAGACCCTCCCAAGAGGTGGGGCCCAGGTTGGTGAGGCTTGGGCTCCCTGCAGAATGAGCCCTGGCCTTGCTGGTGATGCCTTTGCTGCAAGAGGATGCAAGAGTCCAACATCCAGGTATATCTTCCCCACACTGAGGCAGGTTAGTATTTTCTAGAGAATTTTAAAGCCAATTACTGTATTTGTGGCTCCTCTTCTCCTTAGGTTGTTTTTTCTTAGGTCTTGGGAGCACTTTCATTCCTCTAAAAAAACCCCGTATTACAGAAGTAAATGTGAATTACTCCCCCCTCCCATTCCTTGGTGCTTCCTGGATTCTTCACTTCTTCATAAATAATCATGAATGATTCAGCGAGTCCATTAACTGCTTTCCTTGTGACACTAAGATGTATTGCTCAGCTCCAGTGATTCGGATATCCTTCAGTTCTGGGTACGGAGCCCCCTCATCTCCTTGCTCTCTGTAGATACACTGACAAGTCCTTCATTACTTCATAATTAGCCATACGTCCTTTCTTATTAAAGAATAATTTTTTTAAAGGCATTCATTATCTGAGCTCTTCCAGAATTATTGATTTATTCTTCCTTCTTTTTTATTAATGGGTCTACAATCTTCACATAATCCATCCAGTTCATTTGATTAGCCTTCCTGATAACGACTGTCATCCTTCCCTGCTTACACCCTTCTCATACTGCTTACACCTAGCCTCATACTGCTTTCAAGGGTTTTTGTTGCTCTGTGCCTCTCTGTGTAGTTTATTTTCCTTGAAAAATCTTAGTGTGGACTCTCAAGAGACCACTTCAGACACATCCTCTGAGCTTGAGGGAATGGGGTTTCCAAAGAGCTCATTCCTGGATTGCATTAGGAGAGATGGAAGTTGAAATCTCAGAGGTTTTAAATCTTTGCACTTGCCGAATTCGCATCTTCCCTGCACCTTTGCTCTGGGCAGCTTGCTGGCTTTGGTAGGTGGTCCCTGCAGGACCTGGTGTTAAACCCCTTCCACTGGCTGCTTGTTTCTTCCTGCCTTGTGTTGTGCCATGCTGTCCTGCTTCCAAAAGGGATTATAGGCCTGCAAGCCAGCAAGTGAGGAGGCCAGAGGTCTGGGTCTTCTGCCTCTTGGTACCCTTTCAGTACTCCTTAGCAAACGGGATGCTTGCAGAGTTGCTCTGTTGGTTTCACTGCAGCATCTGTGCAGCTGGGGAGGCCTGAGGACCTCAGGGTCATGCATGTGTCTGAGTGCCAGGGTTGCTTTCTGCTCAGCATCCCCAGAAATAAAAAAACATGGCATGTCCCAAGGGATTGATTTGATGGACTCTGGAGCAATGTGCTGCAGCCACTGGAGCATGTCCTGAGCTTACTGGAAAAAAGCTGAGCAGTCGGGTCTTGCTGCTGGGAGTAGATGGCTACTAGGGAGCTTGGGGTTTACAGTAGTGTTGAGCTTGTTTGCCTGAGGCCATCTCCAGCACCCAGGCAGAGGAAGACAAGGGGCCTGCAAAATAACCCCTGTGCACACCCAATATGGGGGCAGAGCATCTAGTGCACACATAGTCTGCTCCCTGTTTGAAGCAGGACTTCTGGCTATTCTTAGTCTGAGAATTGGATGCTTGCCAACCTCTGTCCTTCCCTGTAAGTCCTGGTCCCTCTGTGTTTTGAAGTCTCTGTGGTCCAGACTAGCTTTTTGGGTTATCTGCAGCACCAAATGCAGTCTGGTTGCTATCACATTTTTGGAGTAATCCCAAACAGAACCCTTTCCAGCTTGGGATGATTGGATCCAGATGTAGGGCCTCAGACTGCAGTGTCTGGAGGAAGGAGTTAACAGAGGAGAAATGCTGGATTTGCTGTGTTTTTCCTGCACCTGAAGTGAGATTTGAGCTTCCTTACTCTGCTCTAAGTGCTTTCTTAGCAGCAGCCACCTGAGCATCTCTACTGCTGCTGTGGTGAGTGTTGTGTTCCCAGTGCTCCAGTATCCATGGTGATGGGAAGTATTTCTAAAGTTGTGCTTCAAAGGTAATATGAAATCCTGGTCCTTGGACCTGCCCTTTGATTTCTGTTGCACCTGCCCTTGGTTTTCTCCTTGGAGAGCCCTCCCCTATGCACAGCATTGACAACAGTCATTGGTTTAAATGAGCAGGAGTTCAGTGCATGCTTGCAGAGCCTTCCCTCTGCCCAGAGCTGAAAGAGGAACTTCTCTCAGAGAAATCACTTATGTAGAGGTAGGTCTACATGAAGTCCAAGGGTTTGGCAGTGGCCTTGCTCTGCTGAAGAGCCTGGAGCTGCTTTGTCCCCACACTGAAACTGCAGTAGGCAACTAGGTGGGAGCATCTCTGCTCAGGCAGAGATGTTCATGTCAGGCAAAAGCTCTTTATTAATACAGCTTTGGTCATAGAAAACTTCAAATCAAAAGAGACTTCAGAGAGCTCAAGTCCAGCCTTCTGATCAGAAGCAGCAGCTCTAGTAAGCTCAACCTGGGGCAGGTTCCTCTGGCCTCTGGATCTTTAATGAGGCATAAGAAGAAGCAATGCCAAACCTACAATCCCTGCTTCCCAGGCATGAGAAATGCTTCTGTACTGCTGAGAGCTTCTTGTCTCTTGCCTGGACTGGATGGAGTCTGCAAGAGGCTCATGGCTGAAAGCAAGTATCTGAAGTGGTGGTCTCCAGAGTAGTTTCCCATCCTGTTGGAGAGGGAAGGAATGAAGCAGAAAGTCCAGTTGATCCATATGCATCTTGATTTTGTTTCCCTTCTCCTCCTCCTGCTGCTGCTGTGTGATACCAGCAATCTTATCAAAGGCAGAAAGCATAAAATCAGTAATAATTTGCTGATGTTCTGTTGCTAGTAAAATCTTGTCTGCCAATGACTTCTAGCAAAGCAGAGATCTTCCAGCATGGGTACTGCCTCTGCTGAGCAAGCTGGCTGGCACAGATGGGCTGGGTAAGTCAGATGGGCTGTTCAGCTGTGCCCTCTGCATGTCCCCAGGAGAGCTGCCCTGCTGTACAGGGGCTCAGGTGTGACTGCGAAACAGCTCCTGAGCAGTCACACCTTGCAGCCAAGTGTGTTACGGTGATGTCCACTCGAGCTTACTCCACTGCACTTAAATGACAGAGCACGAATGTTTCGAGCCATATTGCCTGCGGTTCAGCCATCACACAAGGGTTTGTGGCAGAGACGGAGCTCGGCTGTTTCCTAGAGATGTGAGGGAGAGCTCAGGACAGCTGCTGGAAGTGCTCAGATCCCTGGAGTGTGTTTCACTGATGGCTCTGGGGCATCCTTGTTACACAGAACATCTCGGGAGATTTAATGTTTCGCTTTTATGCTCATCAGGCACTCACCGTTAAACACGAGCTTTAAAGCACTAGCCAAAAGCAACATTTAGAAAAAAACGGGAACAAAGAACTCACATTCTCTTAAAAGTGTGTCAGAGAAGCAGAGAGAGAGGGATTTGCTGTGTACTCCAGGGTTAGGTAGGTAGTGGTGTATTTGCCCAAAGAGACACTAATACCCAGTGATGTATTTGGTCACATCCCATACACAGCACAGTCGATTGAAGACCTCGGAGGAGAGCACAAGAAACACTCCAAAAGGGTGCTGTGAGCTATCATTCCTGTTGGGGAAAGTCTTGCTGGTGCAGCCTCAGCTGGAAGATGGTGACAGTTTGGGGCACCCAGGCATTGAGGCAGTTGTAAACCATGGTCATAGCATGCAGGGAGAGCAGCTGGAGTGACCACAGGGGAAGGAATGAATGAGCTGGGCATGCATGGAGAGGAGAAGAGGAGGTTTGGAGAGAGAGATTGTGATGGTCTTCAAGCCTATAGTGAACTGTTGTGTTCACTTTGTTAACTTTGTGTTTCCATGAATGAGTGAGAAGTTTGGTGTTTAATTTGTAGCAGTAGAAATGTGGTTAAATTTACGCTTCTCCCAGACCAGACTTTGTGATTGGGAGTTTTGGCATATGGGCAGTGGCCAGAATAAGTGCTAATGACCCCAAATACCATCTCCTTGAACAGGTATTAGCCACTGTCCCTTCAGGGAATATCAGATTAGGAAGGAAGGCTGAAAGCTGAGAGCATTTAGATTTGAGGCAATGATGGAAAAGACCAACTGTAGGCTGCAGTCATAGAATTATAGAATGGTTTGTGTTGGAAGGGACCTTGAAAGGTCATCTACTCCAGCCCCCTCAGTGCTGACGCTGTTTAACTTCAGCACATGCCAGACTGCTTTCCACAGGGCAAATAGCCACCAGGAACATACACAGAAAAGCAACGGTCTGGTAGTTGTGCAGGACTTTGGATGTGCCCAAGGTAAGATTTGAGCAGGAGAGGACATACTTCTGTTAAGCTTATTCGTTTGGGAAAGGCAGACAAGCTTTTGGGTAAACCAGCCCATCCTCGGAGGCTGCAGCATCAAGGATTTATTAGGAAATGCAGCAGATGGGTTGTGTGCAAGGCCGTGACGCATCCCCACTTTGCGGAGATGCTGGGGGGATACACGTGCTTCCTCCCATTGAAGGGAAGGCCTGTGTGTTGGTAGCCAAAGGGAGTGAGATGCCGTCTCGCATCTGTGCCTTTGAAAACCTCCCTTCAGCTAAGTCCACGAGTGCTTGCTGATGTTCTGCAAAATCCCAGTTTTGGTCTGCAGCCAAAGAGGCAAAAGGCTGTGAAATGAGATGCTGCTGATAAGGCAGCAGGCTGGGATCTCTGGAAGCCGCAGTGCATTGCTAGCTTAGTTCAGATGGCTGGTGAGATACCTACTGCACAGGACTGACAACACGCAGAGTCAGGAGGATGCTAAGGCTGTGTGACCTGTTTGGTGTCAGCCTGCATGTTGGTGTTGTTTGAAAGTTGCGCTTTTACCTTTTTAGGAAGCGCATGAGGCTTCCTTAGACCGAGTGCCCACCCACCCAACTGCCCCAGAGCTTTCCAGTCTGCACTGACAGGAGATGGGAGAAGTGGACTTGCCCAGCATCACACTGGTCAGCTATGGTGGAGCAGGGCTTAGACTCCAGGCCTCCTGGATGCAGAATCGGGACCACATTCAGCAGGAAGGCAGTTTCATGGAGCTGCCCTTTGTGGTGGGACTTCATGGTCATCAGTGGTGGTGCTGATGAGTTGCAGTCACTCGTGCCAGCCAAAGTGAGTGCACTGAATGCCAGCCGATCGCAGCGATGGGATGTATTCTATATTAGTGCCTCAGTGAGTACTGCTCCGAGCCGAAGAGGGCAATGCAGTTTGCTTTTCTAGGCAACTAAATGTCAAAGCAAAGTCAAGGTGTTGGCTAGCTGTTAAGCCTGTTGATGACTGTGCCAGATTAAGGACACAGATGGTTATTAAAGGCTGCAGGACAAGACAAAAGGATGGTCAATAGTCTCACTGCAGAAAGAGGAATTGCTCCATGGGGCCTTCAGCCTGCTTTCTCCTATGTTTGGGCTAGGACTGGTAAAAATCATTGTTTATGCAGTTAATCAAGTTTAAATTTCACTCCAAACAAAGTAATCAGATTGAGAGGCTTAATGCAATAATGGGATGGAAGAGCTAAAGTTGTGAGTAACCACAGAGGCATGCCGAGTGGGAATAGTGTCCAGTAATTGGATTGAAGGCAGATGGAGCAAAATTTTAAGGCAGAAAGCACAGGATCTTCAGTGTGCACCTTCCTGGATATTGGGCGGTGCCAGGACCCCGTGCACTGCCTGGATGACTGCATAGGAGAAGATGCTTGGTGCTTGCACACAGGAGTAGCCTGGCATCTCTGTACTCTTATGCTAACTGTACCCCACAAAGCGGGTGTACTGGTCCCCTGGCAGCTTCACCCTCAGGCTGATGGTCTTAGTTTGTTTCCACGCTTGTGCATCCACAGTACCTTTGTTCTATACAGAACACAGATCTTGGTCTGTGAGATTGTAAGCTGAGTCTTTGCTTACGTGTTTCTCTATGCACCATGGAGAAAAGTGGGCTCTAAGGAGACAGGGTTTGCCAGGTGGGAATTTCAAGAATTTACAAGAATGTCCCCCAGATGTTTTTTAATAAAAAGGTGCAGCAGTAGTTTGTGCTGTTCCAACCTGGCCAAACCCCAGCCTTTCCCTATTACTGACCTGACTGGAAGTGATTTAAAGCTCCTTGACTTTTTCTGGCAGTCCTTCCCCTAGTGCTCATTTGTTCTGCATAATTATGACCATTTCTTAGCAATCCCTGGGGAGCTCCTTTTCTTCTGGATGGACTCGTCCTCTGGCACAACTTGAGCCTGAAGAAGAAGGAAGGTCAAATGGAGCACTGGCACCTGAGGGGTGTTTGCTAGGTAGATGCCAGGAGGTTGCTGCTGCATTGCTTTTTCTCCACTGTGAGAGATACTGAACCTCTAGAGAGATACTGAACCTCTATCCTGACCACTCTGTCAACAAACCTGAGTTTGACCTGTAGGAAATGGGCTGTTCACTGGGCATTTTCACAATGCACAGGTGGGTTTAAGGAATTCTGCAAGAAAAATGTAGACCAAAACTTGAGAGGTTTGTCTCAGTATGGATGCAGCCCTGGTGACGCAACATATTACAGCCTTGAGCCTTTTGCAGCAGTGAGCTGAAGCAGGGATAGGGTTTTGCTGCTTCATATATGTAATTAACACTGGCCATAACACCATCACTATTTCACTTCTGACTCTTCGTGTCATAGGCTCATGGGAGTCCTTGGAAAGAGCTGACAAGCTTGACCATAGTGAGATGTTCCCTGAGCATCATGTGGAGGCCTCCTTTGGAGTTTGCCATTGACCAGAGCGGCTGCTTCTCTGTCTCTAAAGCTTTGGTGGGAATTCATCGCACCCCACAGCCTGTCTTCTCCAGAACCAGGACTGCATTCGCCATGTGGCTAGAATGAGCCCATTCCCTTCTGCAGTGTTTGGGAGCTAATGGTCTTAGCATACTGCATGCTTGCATGAACAGCTAGGTGATGGGGCCTTGCCTGGGTGTGTGACTGACATAAAATTACCAGAAGTGGCCAGACATGCCATGCTCACAGGACAGCAACAGTGGCATCTTGGTCATATGGTGACTATACCTCTAGTCCTATGATGGATGTACATCCTTCCACCTCGGTAAGAAGCTCTGTTGCCTCTCCTGAGGTCTTCCACTAGCTTGTGGGAAGAATGGTGCAGAAGAACCTTCTCTTGGAGGGTGTTACTGGTGCGGTCCTTTACATCCCAAAGTAGTTTTCCCAGAGAACGAAGGCTGCTTTTGTTTGCAGCAGTGTTGTGGGTCAGAAGGCAGCCTTGTGTCCAGGCTTTTCCCTTACAGCAGCTTTTGCTCTTGTAAATTCATTTTTAGGCAAGTTAGACAAATTAGGCAATGGAAATTTTCTTTGGTGAGACAAACAGCAAAACCCAGAAGATTTGTTTGATCTTTATGGAGTTTTATTTGATTTTTATGGAGAAAGTAAGCCATATTTGGCCCAGTTCTCCTGCCAACACGAGGCCAAGAAAGAGCACTTCTGTTAAGGTTAACACCATGTGTCAGCATGCTATTGCCTGGGGAGTTGCCATGACCAACTCTTCCCTGTGCACAGTAGAGAGTGGAGCTAGATGGATGCAATACCAGCACACTCCTTTATCACTCACAAAAAAGCTGGGTTTAAGCCCATTTCTCCAGGTTCTCCTACTGTTGCAGCATGCCTGAAGGCTCCTAAAAAGAGTCCATGCTCTTACCAGTGCATTCCTGCTGAGCCATTTGAGTTTTTTATCTTGTTCAACCTCCTCCACGGCCATTTGTTTAATTCCAGACCCCTTGTAGAGGCAGCTCCCTCTCCAGTGTGCCCTGGGATGGTCCCTGGAGCTGGCTGCTTGGGGTTCCTTGTGTGTGTCACTTCACTGGCCCAGCGTTCATCTGAGCCAGAGGTGAACACTGAGCCATGGAGGACTGCTGCTGCCAGGAAGATGACGTAGAGATGATCACTGCATCTCAAGAGGACAGCATTTGAGCTAAGAGGCCAGCATCGAGGGGAGACTACACTTGGAGATGGCCAGGAGCTCAGGACACAAGCTGAATGCCTAATATGTGTTCCCTTATGTCTTCTGTGCTGTGGGAAGGGGAATCTGGGGCTTGGAGGCTTATTCAGAGTGAAGGGAAAATGCCACAAAGAGCAGCCATCTAAGGAGGGATCAGCTGCTGTAGAGATTAGCTGCTAAGCAGCCTTCTGAGAAAATGCAGTGACTAGTTTTATTAACTGCCTTTCTCTCCAATTAAGGCTGTGCAATGAATTTGTTACGTTTTAAAAACAATAATAATGCTATTTCAGTGGCTGCCTGAGGTAGGGAAGATTTTGCTTGATGAGCCAGTTCCTTCGGACCTGCAGAGTACTCCTCCAGAAGCTGAACTCTGCGCTCACTGAGGCTTATTATAACTAGATCAGTTGCCTTGATTACCTTGCACTGCCGAACGTTATTACTCTCAATATTTGTCATGCACTGACTTTCTCAACAGCTGTGCAGCAGACCGGTAGGTAACGCATTGTCAATAAGCCATCTCTCTGTTTCGCTCCTCGGTGCTTGTTCAGGGCTGGTTCTACATTGGTAAGGGTAGCAAAGGAAAGCAGCATTAACAGCAGCTCTGGGTAACATGCATCTCACTTTGCAGGGCACCAGGAAGCCAAATTTCTGCAGTTTCCCTTCCAGCACAGACTTGTCTTCTGGCTGCTTTTCCCTTGTAGTCTGTCTACAACGTGTCCTGCCCTTTGTCATCCCTAGGGAAAGGAAATCTGTTGATCAGGCCAGGATGTGCCTGATGTCAGCAGGCAGCCCCAGTGCTGTTAGGAGGTCGACAGCTGTATTCTTATCCCTGACTGATTTGTGTCCAAGGAAGCCCTTTGCCAGCTGGGCTCAACCCCAGTCTGCTCATCTCAAGTAGGAGGCCACAGTGCAGACCTGTGGTGCCATTCAAGAGCTTCCTCCAAGCATGGCCCGTGCAGCATGGAGCTGCACCCAGGCTAGTTAGCCCAAGCGCCAGGCATGCTAACGGAGCTTGTGGTATGATGCTAAGCCATGCTGCATGCTGTTGTGCTCAGCTCTCGCCTGCAGTTTTCTGACACCACCATTTGGCCAAAGGATCCTTAAGCAGGACCAGGCATCCTGTCCTCCTCATCTGTGATTCTCCTCTTTTGGCATGAGGGCACACGGAGCTCTCAGCAACTTGGACACGGTCCCATCTCCTCTCTTGTTTCCAGATCTCTCTAATTGGATTCAGCTCTGCTCGTTTCATCTCCTTGCCCCTGTGCTAGCAGCAGCTGCAGTTGGAAGCAGGGGAGCCTGGCAGAAGCCATGCCCGGTGGGAATGCCCCTCTGCAGATGAGAGAGGCACTCCAGGTTAGAGGGGTGCATGCTGTCCCTCCTGACTCCTCCAGCCATCAGGGAAACAGGCTGCAGGCTCCAGCAGGTGGGAGCCCAGGAGGAGCAGCATGCCCAGGCACTGTCTTCAGGGGTCAGAGCCTGTGAAACAGCCCCAGTGGCTGCAGTGACAGTGCCCACAAGGCTGCCTTTTGCCACGCTGAGGGCTGGAGAGCACCAAAGGATGCTTAAACCTACTTTTTCCACAAATATAGGAAAAGTGTGCAAGACAGTGTGTTTCCAGCTTTTTCGGAGAGAAGTGTACGTGCTTATTCTGCCTGTAAGTTGCACCTCTAATAAAGAACCAGCCCATCTGCTTAGGGATGTGGCTGTGTGCTGGTCCAGGAGAGCTACAAGCATTTCCATCTGCTCAGGACACCACATTGTTGCTGGACCATGCTTTGCAGGGGAGGGGGGGGGAAGCCTGCAGAAGTCATTACTCGGCTGCGAGCTGTCCTCTGCCTCTCGCCAGCCTCATTCATCTCTCAAAACATAACAACACTGACACACAGCAAATGAGCCCTGTGCTTCCAGAGTGGTTTGGAAATGCCACCAGCCACACGACAGCAACTATAGATCAGTGTGCTCCCAGCTGGGTCACAAGTGACAGTAATCAGCCATCATTACGATTGCAGTCCTCAAGACATGGCTCAGCACAGTCATTAAAGGGAGCTGCGTGCTGCTGTTACTCTGGATGGACTGGCTTGCACCAGGATCTTCACTGGGCCTTTTCCACACAAAGCATCTCTTTGCTTCCTCACACCAGCCTCCTTACAACCCATATGGAGCTGCCCATACTTCTGTTGCTGGCCCATGTCACTTCAGTGTCTGCATCCATCATATCTGCACATCTCCTCAGCCCAAAGAGCACTCCTTTAGCATACACCTGTGGTGCTGGAGATGAGGTGTTGCACCCTTGGTACCTGGGAGCTGTACCCAGGCTGTGGGAGGATCTCTGCAGTGCTGGTAGATTGGTGATGTCGGTCACATCCTTCACAGAGCTTTCACTGTTGTGGCAGTCAGAGGCTGTGCAGGTGCACAAAGCTGGCGGTGGAGTCTGCTGTATATCAAGGCTTGGGCATCAATAATGCAGACAGAACAAGAGCCTTCTTCCCTGAGCTCTCATCTTGGCCTCCAGTAGTGACAGGACTCATGCATCTGATGAAGGTGGCGAACAAAGGGACTGCTTTCAGTTGATGCCTTCTTGTTAATTGCTCTACAGATTCCCCGCTATCTCACAGCAAAGGTGCATGCCCTCCATGCCTGTTTTGGTTACTCAGACTTGCTGGGCCTGGTGACTGTCAGTTGTAGAACCAGCAAAGCTACCCCAGAGTTGCAGAGGCATGAACAAAGAGGAGGCAAGCACCAGTGTGCAAACTTTACCACCCTTCACGGTTGGCAAGACACTGCTGCTGGGTGCACTGATGCCAGGAGAGGGACCCTGCATCTACAGCAGGCCTGGCTGATGTAAGGAACAGGAGGATTGTGCACAAATGCATCATCCAGCCTGTGCTAATTTCCCCCCTAGCCTGCAAGGTTGCCTGTGAGTGTTGCAGGGGGAAGAGATGTGTCCTGAGGATCCCATTTGGATCTCGGCTAGCTGTAGACTTTAGAGCTGGGAGCTGAGCTGCTTGCTGCCTGTTGTGCCCTGAGCAGCCCCACAAGGGACAATGGGGACAAATTTATTCTAGTCTTGCTTGCACAAACCAGCCGCTAGCGAAGTTTGTGGCCTTCTTGACAGAGTTCAGATCCCAGAAGAAGTCAGACTCAATCAGTATCATCTTGGTTACAAGACTCCAAGGAAGACTGCTACCTAGACCAGAATGTGGAAATTGCTTAGCTCGGAAAAACAGCCTGCAGCGAAAAGCTGCAGCATGCATTTGCAATACTCCCACCCTGCATGTCCACCCTGATGTCTGTGTGCAGAGCTGCAGCAGACCTGGACTCCTCTCATGGATGCAGCCTGGAGGATGCACTCCAGGAGCACGCCTAATGCAGTGCAACTGAAGCACAACCAGGCAAGGGTGAGTCCAAAGTGTCTCTCCTCCTGAAATATAGGAAAAGCAGATCTCAGCATCTACTCACTCTACAGATCTGTGCCAATCAGTCCACCATATTTGCCCTTTTTTAAATAGTTTCTCACCCTTACCTTGTTTGCCCCTCTGTGTCCCTGTGGGCAGGTAGCAGACCCTTGCTTATCTTGTGTTTTTCTCAGTGTTGCTGTAATAGATCTGGCAGTTCTGTCTGGGATTTCAAAGGGACATGTGTTATGTTTTGCCAGTGAAAAGCTAAGATGATTTGTTGTTGGGTGTTAATGAAGCAAAACAGGAATTAATTGGACAATATCAAAGGGCTATTAGTAGGTGCTTATGTTTCTTCTCCTTAAAAATCAAAGCAAGGACTATTTTCTATATCAAAGCAAGGACAGAGCATCTTCAACACATCCTCACAGCAAGGAACTGTCAACAAGGAGCAGCCCAGGACATTACATACCTCTTGTATTTGTTTAGCCCAGGGACTAGAGACAGCCAAGCAAGTTGCCACAAAGGAACTGATCAACACAGTGTCCCTGTGTGCAAAGCTGGCCTTCATCAGGTTGCAAGAAATCTTCCTAGATCTGCCCTCTTCCAGGGGCCTAAGCTAAACCAAGGTTGATCCCACAGCAGTGCTTGAGACAGAAGTTCACTGTGGCTCCAGTGGTGTATAATAATTTCATCTGGCATCCCCACATTTTTGGAAGCCAGCCACTGGCATGTTATCTCACAGGCCACTTGGCAGCTGTATCTTCTGCTGGAGAGTTTTTTTGCCTGATTGTTTGTCTTTTGAAGAAGTGGGGTCAAAGTGCAAAGATGCTGGAAGCTGGAGATTTCAGTCCTCCTTCTCCTTCTCGTACAGGCTTCTCTCAAAGCCTGTACGAGAAATCATTGCAGGCTGCAAAGCACCAGCTGTCCTGGCCATGGAAGGTCTGCGAACCAGGGAGTAGCAGGTTCAAGTGAGCACAAGGAATCACAGCAGGAGCAAAATGCTTTGCCATTTCAGAGTGGAAGAAGCAGCATGTGGCCTGTCCCCCCAGGCACCCACAGCTCCGGCATCCCAGCTAGACCGTCATGCACGCTGCTCATAGCAGGGGGTCTTGGAGGCCCTTTCTTTCACAATTTTGGCATAGCAATTACATGCATTGAAGTCCACGCAAAGAGAATAATTGATGTTTTTACCCTAAGTTTCTTGCTTCCAGCAGTGTCTCCAGTGCTGGCTAATGCACAGTTCCAGAGCTTGGCAATCAAGTTGCAGCAGGTCATTTTCAAAACATGAGAAATCTCCTTTCAGAGAGAACCCCTGAAGTCTGGGGCTGGTCAGGACGTAGAACCCTCCCCTTTCTGCCATGTGTGAGGGGCTCTGGGCAGCCAGGCAGTGAGCTGGGCTAGGCAAGTCACTGTGCTGGTACAGAGGTCCGATGGACGTTACCACTGCTGCTGCAGGATGTCAGTGAGACCAGGCTAAATAAAACACACAGGAAAATCAGTGTGAATTCAGCATTGCCCACAGCAAGGCTGGGAGAGGCAGAGCAGCCTGCCTTCCCAAGGCCAGGGAATCCTGTAGCCACATGGAAGGCAATGAAAGGGTTTTAGCAAGGTTATGCTTGAAAAGAATATATACTTGCTTTATTTTCAGGCTGGAGCCTTTGAATCAGTTCTGCCTGCTGAGGAAATACACTGCCCTTGTGTCTGTGTGAACAAAGCCAGTGGCTGGGGCCATCTGTGTGCCCAAGTGACAGCATGTTGGTACTGGGGGCTTCAGCTCCTGGCTGGTTATTGCAGTCATCATCCCACAGAGAACACAGGGGAGATGATGAGGTAGGATGAGCATCCCAAGGAAGCAGGCAATCCCACAAACACAGGGCTTGGGCCAGAAATGGTGCAGACACAGGCTTAGCTGTGTACCCAAGGGGTTGGCTAGGCCAGCACTGTGCCACAGCAGGCAGGCATCCTGGTACCATCCAGGCTTGTGTGGGGTAGGCAGCTGTCCACAGCATCTGACCTGGCTTGCCCTTCACCTGGACATTCCAGGTTCTGCTTCTGGAGACCGTGCCATGCACAGCCCTCCACAGACCCAACAAACACGCGTAGCCCTGTGGCAGCTCCTTATTGCAGGGAAGGACAGACGAGTGTCCACATGCAAGATTTCACCTTGATAAGCAATGACTCAGGGTGGGCAGCAATAAATAAGAACAACCTGGGCTGAGCTGATAAGGCCTCCAACTCTGACACCGCTGGGATTGGCAGTGATTTCTGTTCTGCACTGCAGCACCCAGAACATCTTTGCCGCTCTGTTATCAACGCTATCAAAAAATAAGTGGCTTTAACAAAATCCTACCAGCCGGCAGGCAGCAGTCCGGCTTTGGGACTTGGCATGGGGCAAAACTCACTTCATCACCTCCCCCAGCTTGTGGGAGGGCTGCAGACATCCTGTCTGCCTGGCAGAGGGGATGTGAGGATTTTTTCCCAGCTGAATTTTCCACTGCCTCCATTCTGGCTTGGCCCACAGTCTCTTCTGGAGTGTGGCTTTGGGTGGCACACGTGAGTCTGCTGTGTTGCTGCATGGGGCTAGGGAGAAAGGATGGGAGATGAGAGAAGGGAGGAAGCTGCAGGAGGAAAATTCTCTGTGCACAAAACATAGTCTGTGTCCCCAAGGGTGCTGAGCACCCTCAGCACCTGTTGCTGTCTGTGGGCGCTGGGTACCCTTGGCACTGCAGAGGGGTTGAGGGCTGGATGATCTGCTGCTCCACACTATCCATACAGCCATGCCAGGTTGGATATTTGGGCATCCCAAAGCCACTGCATCCCTCTGTTTGCACTGACAAGGCTGTAACTCACCCATGCCTCAACCTGGGCTGGGGGTCCTTGTGGACCTGCACGTGAGTGTCACCACCACAGAGCTGAGACACCTCAAAGTGTCCCCATCTCAGGTGTCCTCCCTTCTCAGATTCTGCCTGGGGTTTTCCCAGAATTGGAGTGGCAAAGAACTGCATGCTTCCCCCAGAAAGATCCACCAGGGTCTGGGATTAATAGTAGTGGGTGTAGTGTCTGCCTCTACTAGAGATAGAGGGGCCCCTCCATAGGCCATGGAATTAACTGTAATGTCAATAAAAATTGCCCCACAGGCAATGTGCTCTGCAGGTGCTTGCCTGCCCTGGAGAGCCAGCCCACCTGGTATGTGCAGAGGATCATCTGCTTTGCAGACCCCGCTGCTCCCCAGGCTGCTGCAGAGGCAGGAGCAGCAGCCTGGCCCTGAGGCACACTGCCTGCACGGTGCTCCTCTCCCAAGGGCTGCTATATTGTAGTGATTTACTTTTTTTCTTCCTCCTGCATACCCCAGTTTCCCCCCCCATAATGACAATGAAGGAGGAGAACCAAGACCTCTGGTACGGAGTGGTAGCAATCGGTACACAGCGGTAGCGGTTGCTGCCTTCCGATCCCTTGCTTCCCCCATTGTCTGCAGCACGGGAGCTATTCCCGGGGGTTCATTTCTAGCCTGCAGTTTGCACCTAGGAGCTTTGTTCACAGACTTGGCTCTGTGTATGTGTGTCCTGCTGACAAGTGTAGGCTTTCCCGTCTGTTAGTTTATTTGTGGCTTTATGTCAGGCTGACAGCACATCCTTCTCATGGGAAGCCAGGACAACCTGAGCTGGACCTACGTCAAATGCACAGCAGCAGAACGGTGAGGTGTTTGGAAAGGGGTAATTCAGACCCATGCTCTGTTCCTATCACCTGCCTTGGCTCAAGGTTACCATTTCTAGGAGCTAAGATGGTCTGGCTTTGCTCATCCTGCAAACACAGAACATCAGTCGCCTGTATCTACACCACTTCCCTGCCAGAGGCATGCCAGGGTGGGCCTGGGAGTAAGCGCTGGTCTGCAGCTTTCAAGACTGTTGCCTGCTTGCTCTCCAAAGGTGCTGAAGGACTTCAGCACGCAGAGAGGAAGTGGTCTGCAGTGAAAGCGCAGCTCTCCACCAACCTTTTGGGCATGGGATGAGGTTGCCTTGGGGTGTAACCCACTGTCTGCTGCACATCTGCATTTCCAGCGTGATTTCATGGACCAGGCTTAGCAGAGCAGGATGGAGAGGAAAGGAGGAGGACCTTTGAGGAGGTTCAGCTTTGATAGCAGTAGCTGCAGAGGTGTAAGGCATTTTTGGTAAGAGGTGTCATTAAATGCACACAGGTGGTAACTGCCTAGCCCTGTGTGCTGTCACATCACATCACATGCATTAGGAGCTGGTGGGCAGAGCTCTCGCAGCTGCTGTCTGTGAGCAGTGATCAAACAGAGCTGTTTCTGAGTAGGTTTCAGACTCATTTACTTGTCTTCATCAGAGTAAGTACACAGGGGTCACTGATACAGTTTGGGGATGTGTGCAAGGGAAATGGGGAAGGGGTCTGGGCACTGTTCAGTGGGAGCAGAGACAGCATGGCCAGTGGGCATGTGGGTGTTGCTGGAGAGCAGCCAGGAGCTTTAGCCATCAGTGCATAGCAGTGATGCCAAGTCAGCCCCAGAGCAGGCTTAGCAGGAGCGACTGAATGATTGTCAGGTGGCAAAGGAGGAACAGGGAGAAGGGTGAAGGCGTGATTTTATTTTTGCATTTATCATTGCTGGGAGTAAGCTCAGGAAGGAGCCTTCCCTGGGGCAGGTCGGCAGGCTTCTTTGCCGCACAGGGCACAGCCAGCTCCCCACGGTCACCAGTCTGCCATGAGGCCCAGCTCCTGCAGGACCCCGGGATGTGGCACTGTCCAGCCTGGTCTCCCCCTCGCCCCGTGGTGCAGGCTCAAGTCTCCAGGGGCGGGTTCAGCCCAGGCTGCAGCTCCAGGCAGAGCTCCTGGTTTCTCTTCTTGGGCAGTGTTGAATCCAAAAGTCAGGCTGTCGTGACTGGAGCCGAAAGCCAATTAGCAGCAGTTTAGCTTCATCAACTTCCTGACTGAATGCAAATTTTAATTAAACATCCCATTTTAATTAGTCAGGCATCACATACAGTAAGCTTGCCCCAAGATTCAAAGGCTGTAGATCCTATGCTTTAATTAAAGGAAAGAAGCACCTGACTTCGACTCCAGCATCTGTGACAGCTCATTTTGAGGGTGCAGAACAGCATCTTTTCTTTCTGTGGCTTATTCCTCTTTTACCTCCATACGGGTGCTCCAGCAGAGGAACTGGCTGCAAGATGATGTGGTTGGAAGGAGAGAAGAAACAGGGGCTGGTTGCAACACTTGGGATGTCAGAGCAGGTACTGGGCTCATGATGTAATGCCAAGAGCTCTTTTGGGGTAGGTTTTCTGTCCTGGGGTGACCCAGAGCATGTAGCCCATCTTTGGCTGGTAAGGAGGTGCGGTCATCTGAAATCTTAGGTGCAAACGGCCTTTGATGCAAGACATAGTCTGCTGCAGCCAAGAGGAGGTGGCTTGCACAAGGCATGAACTTAAGCTGTGAACTCCTTGCTACAGGACCTTGCGGGTGATCAAAGCTTATGTTGGTCTGTGAGGAGACAGGCTAGTTCTGTAGAAGAGAAATCTGAGGCGCGTTACACAGGCTACATGAAAGCCATGCCAGCCTCATCAGGTTTCTGAGCTGTGAACTGTTGGAGGCTGGAAGAGCACCGTTGTACAGAAGATGCTGCACTGGGGTGTACATTTGGCCTGGCCTTGATCAGAAATGTCCTTTCTTGATGTCATTTAAATTCATGACTTTTCACCATCACACGCAAACTTGCTTTCCTGCATGGAGGCACAGCCCTTGCGAGCTGGGGGCGGGCAGGGCTCCAGAGCTCCTGGGTGTGCAGGGGCACAGGGAGCGGGGCTAGCAACCGGTTTTCAGCTTGCAGAGGAGGAAAGTGGTGTCTCTCCTGAATACTCCAGGCATCTTGTCTAGTGTCAGAATCTGCAAGTGAGTTGGGGTTTGAAATGAGAGCAACTGTTCCTCACTCTTGTTGGTGGCCAACGCTAGCTAACTTTGGGCGTTTCTCGGTATGCCAGATGGAGCTGTCACACAGAGCCGACGCTGTGAATCCAGCATCCAATGCTGAGTGGGACCTGGTGCCTCCTAAAATAACAGGCCCAGCTCCCTCCTCGCCTCAAGGTAAACGTGGAGGAGCTCCATCCCTGGCAGCTAGGTTGTACTGGAGGAGAACCAAACCAGCTCTGT
Source organism: Falco punctatus (assembly GCF_963210335.1). NCBI lineage: Eukaryota > Metazoa > Chordata > Aves > Falconiformes > Falconidae > Falco > Falco punctatus. Next base: position 37,903,273 of record NC_137587.1, on the reverse strand, counting down.
CTGAGAGATGATGCAGAGTTTAAAATGGTGCTTTTCTCTGTTTCTTGGAGCCTGCTCAGCCCTATGAGCCACCAGCCTTCTGCACCAACTGCGCTTATCCGCTTATCCGTGCTCTGGGACAAGGGAATCAAAGAGTGACAGAAATCCCTTTGTCAACCATGCCTGGGAAGGAGGGTTACAGAGCTATTAGCGAGCACAAAGAGTGGACGGATTCTCTCCTAAGTGCTCCGGGGACAGAGATTTAAATGCTTAGCTCCCATTAATGCTAATGTGAATTACAGAGGTCTCTTCTTACTGCCTTGAAACAAGAGCATTGAAAAAGAGGCCAGCTTTCTGCAAAGAACAAATTCACTTGATTTTAAGACGCTGCTAAATGGGATTTTTCTTCATTTCACACTCATTAATTCCCCTGCCTGTGCTAGCTTGGAGGTGGGACTCTGCTCCAGTCCAGCGCATGCAAGCTGGCTGGCCCACTGCACACTGAAGGGTGCTGCATCTCAATCCACCATCCCCTGCTCTGCAGGGGGACAGTGGTTCCCAGGTCGGGGTTCCTGGCCCTGAGAAGACCCAAAGATTTTGTTTCCATATGGAGATGCAAAGTGCTGCATTTCTGCAGGGAGGGGAAATCCCTCCAGTGTGTGTCAGAAGTACTAACAGCATCTTGTTTCCTATGATCTGGTATAGCACCTGCAGGAGACAAGGCTTGAGATCCTTCCAGCCAACTGCTCCCATGTGGAGAACTCCTCCTGAGTCTCTATTTCCTGCTCCCTCCATGTGGATCACACGCTTGTGGGAAACCTGTGACACTACCTTCCATGTCCGGTGATTAAATCCTTCTCTGAAGCGACAGACTGCCTTAAAGCTTGGGTTTGCTCCAAGGGTCATGGAAGGTACCTGTAGAATTTATGGACCTGATCAGTCATTTAATTTTGCTCCGCAGCCTCTGACTTATTAACATAACAGAAACCAGAAGGACTTTGTTTTTCTGTGGCATACGGTTATGAATTGTGTTGTCACTGCGCCTGCAGCGCTGCCCTTAATGAATACATTCAGGCATGCTCGCGAGTCCCTGCGCACATTCTCATACACACTCCGTTGTCGTATAGCATTAATTAACCTTGTTTAATGGGCTAACTGTGATGGCTTGCAGCTCTGAGTCCTCGGCGGGATGACTCTTGCCATAAGCAGCAGGGATGCAGCAGGAGAGCTGGGCAGATGTTTGTTTCAAAGGGGACATGTCCAGGAATGTATCTCCACTCCAGGAGAGCCTGTGGCGTAATAGGGACCCTTCCTGGAGATCGGCACAAAGCTCATGCTGATGAAAAACAAAACCTTAGGACTCTCATGTGTGTTGAGGAGTTTGTGGCCACCCATGCATAGGAGCTGGCATCATCAGCTTTGCACAGGTGATGCTGGCTCTTACTGCACAGCACTGTGAGCTGGGCATGCTGGTGTCGGCATCCCATTCTCCGTGCTGGGGATGAGGCACAGGGCAGGGTGTCCACTGTGCACCTCACTAACCTTATGATTATGGAAAAAATATGGTTTCCTGACTGGTTTGTGCCCCTCACCTGGAGGCACTGGTGGCATTGAGAACATCTCGAGCAGAGGGAAGGGCTGAGCTGAGAAGGGGGATGTAGTGTAAAACTGCAGGGAGGGATGCTCTGAACACGATGGACCATCTTTTTCTTTTTGTGTACGGGCTCAAAGCTTGCTGTGCCATGGAAGCCATTGTGCTGTGAGTCTGGGGTGTCCAGGGTGAAGGAGCTGCACATGGACAGCACACACTGGTGGTGTTGAGCTCATTAAATTTTAAGAGCATATTTAAAATGCTTTCCCATTGGGAAGCCTGAAGAGTTAGGCTGATTTAAAGATCCCCCTTCTGAAATGTATGTTGATAGAAAAAAAAAAGCCTTCTAAAGATTTTATTAAAGGAAAAAAAAAACCACACCATGCTGCAATTTTAATGAGACGCTTGTAAACATAACAAACTCCTGCTGATGTTCTCTATTAATTGCCTGCATTATCGGAGACCAGGGCCCTGCAGCGCTTGGCTCTCAGCAAACCACCTTGCCAAGCTTAAGATGTCTTCCTAAATGTGGGAGGGCTGGAGTCGTGCCTGGGCTGTGGAGAGCGAGCACGGGGCAGGGTGAGGGAGGCTTTTGCAGGGATGCAGCAGAGAGGGTGAGGCAGGGCTGGGTTGTCCCTGAAGTGCATGGGGCTGCCGGTGCTGTGGGGAGCAACTCGGGCTCTGGCCTCTGCTCTCTTCCAGCCTTTGCTTGGGGCGGGGAGGGAGGAGAGACAGAGAGACCTGCTGAGCTGACTTAGCAATCCCATTTTTATTAGAGATGCATTCACTGATTAGCTCCACATCCTAATGACATGGGCACGATAAATTACAAAGGAAATGCAGAAATCACTAGGGTTATATTAACATCTCCTGGGGAAGCAGCAGTAAGGTCATTTTCTGGGCCATTAAATGGTTGCCATTCATTTGCTGCCTTGTCTCTTCGATAGCAATTCTTTTTTTCTTGATTTCAGCCCAGCACCATCTCAGCAGGCACTGTGCTCTGCTGACCTCTCATCCCTTCTGCACCATCACTCCCCCTCCTCCCCGTTCCTGTCTCACCTCCTCCCTCTCCCTGTGCCAGCATCTGAGGGAGCACGGCACAACAGAGCAGGGGCCAGCCTGGTGCCAACATCCTGATCACAGGAGAGATGGTTGCAATTAGGTTTTTGGAGATTTGGGGACATCAGCCATCTTCTGGGCTCCCTTCTGTGTCAGCTGTAAAAAAAGATCACACCTCAAAACCTGCATGATGTTTGCAGGCAATTTGCAGCGCACAAAAGAGGCAAAATCTGTCCTGAGAGGTAAATTTTCAGGGGTGATTTGCCCAGCTCTTGAGATAATAACTGTTGCTGAAATCATGGCAAAAGAGAAAGATTCCTGAGTTAATGTTTGGGAAGCGCCATGAAAATGAGAAAGCACAAGACAATCATTATTATTTCCATGTTACGCTGCTCAGCTCAGCACAGGCCAGAGCAGGCTGTGGGTGTGTGCTCCCACCCCTAGCACTGGAGGAGGAAGGAGCAGTCAGTATTTTGCACAGCAATGGAGGACCCTGCTTTATGTTAGCTTTCAGGAGGGACTGGGAGATTTTCAGTCTGAATCAGGTGGCCTGACCTGTGCCCTTGTGGTAGTCAGCCTCAGCAGGCATGGGTCAGATCCTACAGGATTTTGGTGTCTGGCTCCCTGGAGAGCACAGATCCAGTGGAGGTAGTGACTGACTCACTTTGAGACCCAGGATGGATGCGATTTGTCCCTGATCATGCAGGGAAGCCTGTGGAGGAGGCGGACACTGAATATCTGCTTCCCAAAGCCAGGACATCCATGATGACGGCTAACCCTCCTTTTCCTCTCCTTATACTCGGGCCAGCAGGGGCAGAAGGACACCTTGGTGGGTTGCTGAAGGCTCCACAGCCCGGGGAGGCAGTGCTGGGCTGCAGTCCATCCCCAGCCCAAATCGCACATCAGCTCCTCCAGCGCAAGCATGAGTCCAGGACATGGAAATGAACTCACTCTTTCTTCCCTCTGCAGAGCCAGCTTTCCCAGGCCCTGAATGGGTTGTCAGACAGAGCCAAGGAAGCAAAAGAGTTCCTGGTCCAACTCCGCAACATGGTGCAGCAAATCCAGGTACTGTGTCTTCTGGCCAAGGAACATCCCCCTCCTACCAGTTTGAGCTGCTCTCTGCAATCCTCTGTCCCATCATCCCCAGCTTGGTTTGGTGGATGTCCTCCCAAAGGGGCCCACACCTGGCTTTTCCTATTACCCCCTGCAGCCCTCCCAAAAACTGCTCCTCCCAAAGCTGCCTGTGTCGTGGAGGGAGCAGCAGAGACCCCAGTCCTTCCGATCTCTGCCACAGGTAGATCCAAGGGTGTGGCAGGATGGACAAAACCTGTTCCTCACCTGCCACCGTGGTGGCATTTGCCATGAGCCAAGGGCGTAAGCATCCCACGTGCTACTGCTGTGGATTTGTGAGTTGCAGTGGTGCAGCTGCGTATATAAATACGGCTCATGTGGTGTCATAAAAAAATACAAGGTTTCCCAACTGAAATAGAGATGCTCCCCTGGCTGTGATGCTCTGCTCTGACCCACAGGAGAACAGCGTGGAGTTTGAGGCCTGTCTGGTGGCCCAGTGTGACGCCCTCATTGATGCCCTCAACAGAAGGAAAGCCCAGTTGCTGTCCCGGGTCAACAAGGAACATGAGCACAAGCTGAAGGTGAGCCCCTACCCACCGGCTTGGTGGTCAGAGAGCTTTCTGCAGGGCTGGCACCAGATGGGGATGAGGACTGTCGTGCTGTTTGTTGGGGTGAAGTACCACGGGAGGAGCAGGGAGGTCACTGGAAAGCTGCAGCTGCTCTTGCTTTTCACATTAGCTGAATTCCATTTTGCTGCAGATGCCCAGCCCACTCCCAGCATGACAGGCCCTGAACAAAGTGCTGCTTCCTCCAAGTGGTGGTTCCTACCAAATTGGGCCAGTTACTAGTCATTAGGTCAGCACAACCATGTGTACAGCATCCACAGGCTGGAAAATGTACAACATTGGTTTGAAGCTACTGGTGTGATCCTGCAGGATGTTGAGTGCCTGTAACTTCTGCTGTCTTCAGCTGAAGTCCTGGGGCACACGTTGTCATGAGATGCCGCTTTCATCACCAGGCAGGAGCAGGAATTGCTCTGTGTTTTGTACTTGGTGAGCACCTCATAGCCTCAAGGTGGTGGTTGCACTGAGAGGTAAATTGTCGGCATTGGGGGAGCTGAGGTGCAGCTCTCAACGTGAGCATTGAGGTCAGCTGTGAAAAGGGGCTCCTGGCTTGTGTCGTTACTGCAGTCACTACACTGTGTCTTTTCAGCTGGTTTACGGCTGAAAATGGAAGCAAAGTGTCAAATCTCACCCGGGACTGGGGGTAGCAGGTGTAGCATAGCCCAGTATCTGCTGGACAAGCTAGTTGCACCTCAGCCATCACTGATACAGGGCAACTGAGGCATTTCACATCACTTTGTGCTTCCAGGGTCCCTCTTGCAAGGGCTTTTCAGTGTTCTGGCTAGAAACATCCATGTCTCTTTTCTGGCTCCACTTGCATCCCCCCCCGGCCTTGATTTGGGCCACCCAGTAGGCTCCCAGAGGGATTCCTGGACCTGCCTAAAATGGAGGAGGAGGCCGCCAGTTGTCCGCCTGCAGATGACGGGCACTGCAACACGAGGGCATGTGAGCATTTCCATCAGGAGATGGACAATAGCAGCTTTGTGGGACCGAGCCCAGCATCAGTGCTCAGTGTCCAACAATAAAGCACAACCTCAAATAGGCATGCCATGCCGCCAGCTTGTCTTCTAGGCACAGAGAGGACCTCCACTGCCTGGTGGGCTCTCTTTCCCTCTTCCCCTTCAAGGCACGGTTAATTAAACTCTTACAAAGCCAGGCAGCACAAAGTAATTTCCCTGCTCAGCACAACCCACAGAGACCTTTCACTTTTTGGCCAGAAGAAAGGATCTGCATCCCACTGCTTGCTCTTACCATATTGCCTGTCCCCCCAGCACATGCACACGTATGTCCCACCCCCATCCACCCTTGTTATCAACTGGGCTTTAGGCAGTCCTGGACCTTAAAAGAAGAAACAGCTGCTGGGTTTCAGACTGGACTCTGTTAAAATCATCCCTCAAGCCTCCATTCCTGAAGGGCCAAGCTTTTACAGCTCCCCACACACCGTGGGAAGGGAGCTGTGTGGGCAGGAGGGGCTCCGTGGTGCTGGGTGCTCCAACAGATGTGGCACATGAGCTTGCATCCAGTTACCAGTAGCATCACAGCAGCTGTTGCTTAAAATCCAGAAGCTGCTCCCCTCTGCTTTGCAGCCTGTGGAGTGTTGCTCAGATTTTTAGCCTGAAATTGTTTGATTTTCAGTTTTAATTCTTGCAGGGTGGAGGGGTTAAGTAATAAAGGCAGTGGTTCTGCCTTGGTCTTAGGCTTGTGTGGGAAGAGTCGTGCAGCCCTGACCCACCTGAGTGCCAGCTAGAGTCCTGCACACTTGAGATTTGCCTCCTGTGGCTTCAGCGTCGTCAGGCTGGGACACAGAGCCTTAACATGCAGCCCGGGTGAATGCACATCCTTCCCCTCTGGCTTGGGGGACAGGGACAGAGAGGGTCTTGCCTGCTTTCACAAGCTGCAGATGGGACAGGGGCTGCAGGAGAGCCCCAGGCCTGTTGGGTACCTCCTTGGCATCCTCATTGTGCACACACAGGGCCCCCTGGCCGCACCAGGCCACTGAGGCGAGATTTGCCACCAACCCTGCAGCCTGTCCCCCCCACCCCCATCCCCAGCATTGCTTCTGTCACCCAGGGGAAAGGGCTGCCCGGGTCATCACCGCATGGGGCAGTTTCCCCTTTGCCCCTTCCAAGGAGTCCCCTGGACAAAGGCAGCACCTGCAGCTCCAGCTGGGGACAGGCTGGGCTGGCCTCACTCAAAGGGTCGAGACATGAAAGGGGAGCAGCATTGTGTCTGGAGCAGCTGCCTCCCGACGGGATGTCCCTGTCACTGCCCAAGGCTGGGGCTGGCTGGGGGGGATAAAAGCCCCCAGCTATTGCTCTGAGGCTCTTGAGCACTGGAAGCATTGCTGAGGGAGCAGGAATCCTTCCAGGGTGTCAGGAAGGATGATGTGTGTGGTGTGACACTGTGCCACCTCTGTGAACAGCCACCTCCCCACCTCTGCCCACCCTGCCGCAGCAGCATGCTGTGTGCTTGGTGCTGTCTCTTCCTGCACATGCCCTGGCATGCACTTTGTGGATGCATGGTGGGTCTTCCTGCAGGACCATAGGGCTTGTCCTGGCTGATGGTCACGTTAGGATGGGACACTGGCTGCTGACTGCCGGTGATAGCTTCACCCCTTCCCAAAGGAGACCAGCCCGGAGCATCCCAGCCTGGCCTGCATGTCCACTTGCTGCTTTGTGTCCCCAGAGCAACTCAGCTGAGGAGGAGATGAGCAGATAAGACTGACTAGTGAGGCTTAGCTGTGCCACCCAGGACCCCTTTCAGATCCAAACTAGCTGCTCCAGCAGCTGGCATGGAGCCGCAGTGCCCTGGCCGCAGATGATCTCCCTGTGGGCTGCCCCTCCTGCCTGCTGGGAGGTTGGCCATCACAGCAGGGCATGGCACCGTGTAGGCGAGGAGGAGAGGCATGAAGGGACAAAGCTTGCCGGCTGGCACCGTGCCACAGGCGCCTTTCACTGGAGAGCCCAAGTTCCCATTTCTGTGAGGCAGCCAGAGTTGGGGTCAGCTCAGCTTCAGGACTGACCTACTTTGGTTTGACACATATTTCATGGAGGCAAGCACAAATCCAGGTTTGCCTGTGGGCCAACACTAATTACTCCAGAGTGGAGAGAGGTTTGGGAGGAAATGAACTTGGAAGCATTTCCCCACCCACCCCCTACACTTGGATTCAGATTAAGGACCCAGGCTTTAAAAAATCACATCTGGAGGAGCAGCGGGACCAGGTGCCTGCTCCATCTCTGGGACCAACCTCCTTGTCTGTCCTGCTTCCTCATCGCTGACCCTGGTTTTTAAAGGACCAGTATGGTCTTGCGAAGGGAAGGTGCCCTACAGCATGGGCTGGTTTGTGCAGGGGACATAGAGGCTTCCCTGCAGTGCTGTCCCAGGAAGAAATCTCTCCTCAATCCACAGCATGCATGGATTGGTCTCTGCATGTACCTCCTTTAAGCTCTCTGCAGTGTGGTGGACCATTCTGGCTGCCTTCTGGCCTTCAGGTCATAGGATGTCTTTGCTCTGTGGTTTCACCACGGTGCTTTGACTGCAGAGCCCTTGCAGGCAAGCAGCAGTTGTCACATTTCTCAGGGGAGCTCATTATATAGGAAACGTTCACCAAGGGCTCTAGCCTATAGCACTGGATATCCAGAGATGTAATGCTGGTCCATGACCCTTCCTTAGGGGTTACAGGCAGGATTTTCCCGGAAGCACAAGGGAACTTGATGTCCCCTGTTGGATTAGGTCATTGGGAATCAGGACTGGTGTGTAAGGATGAGAAGCTGTGCGGTTTAGTTTCCTGTACCATACCATTTCTCTCTGGAAACACCAGACAGGACACACAGGTCAGATAAGCTCATCACAAGGTAGATTATTTCCCGAAGATGCAAATACCAGCCCACTGCTTTCTCTTACAAATCCCTCCACACTCTGCAGTTTTTCCCCTGTCATGATGTCTGGCCACCTTGGGAAGGGCATCAGCACCAGGAGCCGAGCACTGAGGCTGAGGAGCTCTGCAGAGCTGTGATCAGGCTGCAGGGATGCCTCTAGTTTTCTGATGTCCCTCAAGCTTTCCACTTGTTCTGCTGAAAAGCTCTATCAAGTCTGTCCTCCATAGCATCTGTCCATGTGCTATGTTCCTCCAGTGGCTCTGCACTGAAGACCAGGTCTCTGTACCACACCTTCCCACACTTGTTGGTGCTGTACAAAAGCTTTGATCAGAGCTGGCTATGCAAGCTTCCAGGACGTGCAGCCGCCAGCATTGCACACGGTTGTTAACGCAGCAGCTCTGCTTTTCCCAGCTCCAGCTTGAGCCTCCTCTCCCAATAGCAAGAGGCAAGTCACCATGGAAACATCCACCTGGAAATGCTGTGCTCAGAGGACACGTGGCTGTGGGATTCAGCACAATCAAAGTGTCGGGATCTGTTCTGGGGATTTTTCCGTCCAGGATTTTTCCATCTGGGTTTGCAGCACTGCAGTGAAGCACAGGAGCCCCGCTCCCCTTAACATTACCCTCCATCCCTGCAACTGTGCGGGTGACCTTACCCTGGCCATGGTGTGCCAGGAGAGAGGAGGCTCCGTGTCCTGCACATGACCTCCTTGCAAGACTCATCTCAGACGCTGAGGACTCAAGGTTCAAGTGAGGTTGAGTGCCTTGGAAACTGGTTATCTAGCTGAGTACTCAAAAGAGGAGGAAGGTGAGGAAGACGTTTTAAGTAGAGATGAGTGCAGATGTTAGTGCCTTCTAGGAGCTGTATTAAAATGTAAATTATAGCTAATGTCATCTTACAGGGGGAAAAAAAGCTCTTGAAATAAATGTCCTATTTTAAGGTAGTAGTGAACTGCTGTGAGTGCACAGCAAAAGTCCTTTTTATAGGTAGTGATTAGCAGCCAGGTTCTGGCTGTTGCCTCCTTTGGCACCTAAAAAAAAGGCATTTGATAAAAACAACCACAAACAAAATGTATGGAACTGCCCAAATGCCTTCAGCAGCTGAGCCATTAGCCCTTTCCCAGAAGATGCCACCATGCAGTGAGGTGTGTTCCTCGCATAGTTTCAGGAGAGGTTTGTGAACTGTCTACCTTCATGCAGAAGTCATGGCAGCCTGGTTTCCCTGGCAGTCTGGTGAATACTGCAAGCCTTTTGAGGCCTCCTGATCCTCAGCCCAACACAGCCTCATTTGCTTGCACAAGTCAAAGGCTTGAGGAACCTCCAGATTTCACTTTCAGCTCTCTTCACTGAAATACCCTTCATTACCAGGGTAACAGGGAGCTGAGGTACCCCAGGGAGTGGAAATTCCTGATGCATGAGAACCACAGGATGCTTAAGGCCACGTGGAAAACTTTTCTGATTCATCGGCCCCACTGGGTTTAGACTGTCCCTTCAAAGGTGTGGGAGATGTTTGTGTCTTATTTTTAAAACCTTTACTTTCCCTAATCAAAGTGATTCGTGACTACATCCCATTTCTCTTGTGGAGCACAGAAGCAGTAATGCCACAAAGTCCTACCTAGGTCCCAACCAAAGATCCCTCTTCTTGCCTTGAAAACAGTTTGTTGGTGGCAAAGGGAACATGGATTTCCACTGTTGGCTTGCCTGCTGTGTAGATTCTACAATTAAACTGCTGTTTCACGCTCTAGTTCTCCAGATAAATAGATGCTTGGTCCCCAAAGGGGATCACAGAGTTACAGAAGGGCAGGATCGACGGGGCTGAAGGTGCGGGCTGGGACAGAGCTGCAGCAGCTTCTCTGGTGCAGTTTCTGGGCACCTAGAGCAGGGTGCCCTGGACTGCCTCCAGTTGGGTTTTAAATGTCTCCCAGGCTGGAGACTCCACAGCCTCTCTGTTCTGGTCTTTGATCACATTTACAAAAAATAAAAAAAGCTTTTATTTACATTTAAATGAAATTTCTTGTATCTCGTTTTGCACTCACATACATAAAGTTTTACGTAGCCTCAGTGGCAGCCTGCAGCAAGCGCTTCCACTCCCAACCAGACCTTTATTAGCAGGGATAATCTGCCAGGAAGCTCAGTTATTAATCAGCCTGGAGTTGCCTGGCACTGGCCTCACCTCACCCTGCTGATAGAGGGGCAAAGCCTGGGCTGGCATCTCCGTGCCCCAGCTCCCTCCTCCCAGGCAGTGCCAGGGAGCCCCGCAGGTCTCATGCTAACACTGGAGCAGTGGTGGCAGGTCCCCTTGCCTCGCTGGTAACCCCATCTCTTGGCCAAGTGGGTGCCAGGGGATCCAGTTGCATGTCCAGGGCTGTCCTGGGACACTGTGTCTGTCTTCATCGAGTAAATGCTGTTTCTTGGAGGCTCACGTCTGGCTGGAGGTAGCAGATGGCAATTCTGCTGATAATACTTATAAAGCATCTACTCGGGCAGGGAGAGGCTCACAAATTCATTTGCAAATCAGACACAAATTTAAGCTGCAAAGAAGATAAGAAGATTGTTTTACCAATCCCATCTTTGCTGTCTTCCTGGTGGCATGTGCATTTCCCCACAGAGGGGCCTCGCATGAAAGGAGGCTGATTTTCTGGGCATTTGGGGTAGGATCCCCACCCGCCCATCTGCAGCCCAGCCGAGCAGGGAGTGCAGAACCTTGCTCCAGCTCTGTCGGTGCAGTCAGGATATGCTCTTAACAGCAAGGCTGGAGCCCACAAGCTGGGCTCATCTCACAGTGTTACACAGTGGTCTGCAGCCGAGAGACCCAACATCCATACAACTGACATCCCGCGCAAGAGCGGAACAACCCCCCAACACCCTCTCCCTGAGCAGAAGAGATCAAATCAATGCAAGGGGCGTTGCATGGCAGGGGCTGCAGGTTGCTGCCAGGCTTTGCACCCCCACTGCACCTGCTGGATCCCACCCCAAAGGACTGACCATCCCTGCTGCGAAATGAAGCCCAGGGGCTTGCCCACACTTTCAGAAAAGGTCAGCGTAGGAGTCCAGATCTCCAGGACTAGCTGTTGTCTCCGCTCCATCCCAGCAGAGCCATTCCAGTGCACTCAAGTGTTAGAAACTGACATTGAATGAACTCTTCCCTCTAATGACAGCGTTTGATGCCAAAACCAGCGTGTGCCAATCATGCTGCTCGGTAGCCCTGTCTCAGAGTGATCCATCATCTCTGCAAGCCTCCTAACACGTCTTTTGGTCCAAAGGAACAATATGGGAGCTCCCCCTGCTGCCTTGTTTACCCTGCACGCAGGGTGCACCGGCTGCATCCCCCTTCCCAGCACCTGAGCTTGCTCTGGCCTCCCTCTGCCATAGGCTGGGATTGCTAAAAGCAGCAAGAAGTGGCTGCTCCCTAAAAAATCCAGAGCCATCTAGGAGAGTGCTCTGTGGCATTTCACAGAAGCAGATATGTTGTCTCGAGCTGCAGGACTGATAATTCTTTTCTTCCTGTTAGGTGATTAAGTAGAGGTGATTAAATTATAATTAATCAACACATGGTGTGATTGATTGCCCTGCAGGAGTCATCACCCCCCTTGAAGCCCAGATTCATAGAATCATATAATCAGTTATGTTGGAAAGGACCTTGTAAGATCATCAAGTCCAACCATATTATTAGTCCATGGGCTGATCTTTCACCCATCTCAGCCACAGTGCTCCTGACTTGCACCACAAGTACTCAGCAAGAAGTATCCAGCCAGTGGGTTCCTTCATTCATAAAATGGCTGAGAGAAGAAAAAAAACAGATACAGCTGTGTGGGGAGAATGGAAAAGCTTTCATATTTATTCACCGCAGGAGGCTGACATGTGCTTCTTTTCACCTCCCCATCCCTCAGAGCAGTAGGGGTGCTCACAGGAGGAGGTGCTTCCCAGCCCAGGGTGGTCATTCAAGTGCTGCTGTGCTTATGGAGTGGTGGGCATGCTGGGATTCACTGACTGTGGTGCTGAGGACACAACTGCGCTTTCAGAAATGTTAATCACTGCTTATTGCAGCTTTTTCCATCCTACTGCAGCTGCAGCTGCTGAGCCAAAGCTCATCTTTCCTGTCTGTAACATCCTGGATAGCTGGGGTCTCTAGAGCTGCCTAGCTTTGTTCAATCCTAGTGGAGAACTTTACACAGCTTTGAAGAAAAAAAAAATGATCTGCCGTGAGCACGTTCCTCTCTAAAGCATAGTCTCTCTTCCTGAGCTGTTCTGCCAATCTCCCATGACAGAAATCCTGCTGACACTGGGTGCAGACCTGCATTGTCTCCTTCTGTGGGGATTCAGCATGAGGCACCAGCCAGCCTTCAAATATATCCTTGTGGTACGGGAGCCTGCACCCTGTCCTCCCTGCTGTGTTTCAGGGAAGATCAGCAGAGACCACAGGCACCGGCCAAGCCACATGCTTGTGCTTCGCTGCTGGGATGCTGAAACGCATTCCCCTGGGGAAACCATCCATGGGTACAAGAAGACATGCTTTAGCATGCAGCCTGGGCAGCCCCAGACAGAGCTCAGTGTGCCACAGAGAGCCTTGATGCAAGGCGAGCAGGATTTATCTCCTCTCACTAGCACATCTCTTTCTCTGAGCTCATCCCCACACTCCTGCTGCAGCCGGTGGAGAAAATGAGGCAATTCTGCAGCATGGTCCATCCCGGGTGGTGGGCAGATGAGCATCTCAAACAGACCATGAGTCAGAGCTGAAGCTGGGGAGGTGGTGCTTTCATTTCTCTCAGAAATACCAAAATGCCAGGAGCGCTGCTGGTGGTTGGGTGCAGCTGCCCCGGAGCCAGCCCTGCAGCCCGGCTGCATGCCAGGGATGGATAGGGCAGCAGCTATGTGTCTATGGAGGTAGGCATTTGGTGTGCATGGTGTTCATAAGCTTTGGAGGTTGTCTTAAATAAAGACAGAGCATGGAACTGCCCTACTGCTTTAAATAATTATGTGGGTTAATAATTTTGAGCTAAACAAGGCTTGTTTAGCACCAGGTTTTCAAAGGTCTGGAATTTGATGTATGAGTCTTGGCCAACTCTGCCTTTTTCTGTTCCCTTGAGTCTTTGTCGCTTTTCACATTGACCTGAGCCCATCCCTGTGTACCCACGCAGCACCGAAGCCCATTTGCTCCCTGTCTCCCCAAACCCTGCGGCTCTGAGCAACGCTGCTTTCCTTGTCCCATTGCAGGTGGTACGAGACCAGATTTCTCACTGCACGGTCAAGCTGCGCCAGACCACGGGCCTGATGGAGTACTGCCTGGAGGTCATCAAGGAGAACGACCCCAGCGGCTTCCTGCAGGTTGGTGTGGAGCTGCTCACGTCTGGGCGGCGGGGGGAATGGCAAAGGTATCATGCAGCCAGAGGCCCTAGGGTAACACAGCAGAGTTGGGGGGGTTACACCAAAGATGATGTCCCCGGCTTTTCCAGCCATAAAATCAAGCCTCTCATCACGTGTAGGTTTGAAGCAGGACAGAAGCAGAACCAGGCCAGGGATATTTGTTATTCTGACCAGAGGAATAGAGGGTTGCAGCAGACGGTAGTGTATCTCTGGAGCAGTGATCATAAAGTGCTGTCTTGTGGCTCTCCAGCAAGAGATGGTCATATAGCACTGGGGAACTGCATCTCACCATTCATTCCTGAGCTGGTCCCTTGGTGCTAGACCCTGCCTTTAAAATAGTCCCCAAAACTCCTGGGGTCCCTCTGCCAATCTGAGCCTGCAGCAAAGGATGATGCTAGAAACCATGTGTGAAGTCCCAGCCTTTGGTAGTCAGGGGCAGAAGTGGCAGCCTGGGAGGCACAGAGAAAGAGGGGAGCAGGGTAGGGGCAAGGCACAGCATGTAGCCTTGGTGGCTCTTGGTAGCTGAGGATGCTCCTTGCCACCAGATCTCCGACGCTCTCATCAGGAGAGTGCACTTAACCGAGGACCAGTGGGGAAAGGGGACACTCACACCTCGGATGACCACGGACTTTGACCTGAACCTTGACAATGCTCCTCTGCTGCAGTCCATTCATCAGCTCGACTTTGTCCAGATGAAAGGTAAGAATATTTCTAGTTCCTTTCAAAAGCCTGTCTTGGTTCATGCTGAGTGCTTCCATGCAAGGCATCACAGGGAAGAGGCAGGAGAGGAGAGTTTCTTAATCTTCTCCTGGCAAGATTCGGCACCCCAGACCCTATTTTGCACCCCTGGGCCAGTCATCTGCCTCCTTGTCTTGGATCCCTGGGCAACTGTGTGCCAGACTGAGGTGCTGAGAGCTTGGTTTTGCCTCATTAAGAAGCACTCTGCAGGTTGGGACCAGGGTCTCAGGAGCAGCACAAGGCACTTCCCACACCTGTACTCACACACATTCCCTGGCTCAGTGCTAAGCAGCACCTGGCATGGGCCAGCTAGCCAGCTGCCTGCTGCAGGCAGCCACGGTGTCCCTCCAAATACAAAGGTATGAAGAGCCATGCCACGTAGCTTGGGGTCTTTGCTCCCTCACCTCTCCTTGCTATTGTTTTTTTAGACCTTCATTTCAGTTTTAATTTTCTCCTTGTTCTCCATTCTCTCTGTGCTCACTCTCTGGTACCACGGAGAGCCACTGCATTTGCGTTGCAGGAAGCAGAGAGCAGCTGCAACCTGTGAGCAATTTGTGATTTGGCAAGTCCTGGAAAGCTGACAGAAGATGCAAATGGGCTGTGATGCAGGGAAGCTCAGGAGGACATTGAATCTAGGTCTGTACCTTCAGTGGGTGCAAATGAGCTGCCTGGAGGAAAGACCACCAGCTGTGGGACTGGCGTGTTCTTCATTGCCTTCACAGCTGGATTTCCTGACTCAGGAGCCCTTTGCAGACAGCAGCATTTCTCAGCAGTCAGGCACAGGAAGGCTGTTGACCACTCGCTTCCTCTAAAGATAACAAGTATTTTCAAATAATGGCCCCACTGGTATTTGCTGCAGTGAGAAGGGTGCATTGGGCATGGCTGCTCCCATAGTTACTCATCTTTAACCAGGCTGTTAATTTGAAGTGTCAGTAACATTTTCTGATAGGGAGGGGAGCCAAACCGAGGGAGGGCTGGATTACTTTTTTGCTTACACAACAATTGTGGAGATGTTAGCGTGTTCCTGTCCTTCCTTTCAATTTAGCCCAGGGGGGTTATTTTTAATTAATAAGAGCAAATCTGCTGCTGGTTTAGCTGCCCACCCTCCTCTGTGGAGGCAGAGCAGACCCGAGAGAGGCTGACCTCTCATCTCACCCTCACTGTGAAAATAAGTTGTTGCATTTTGTAGACTTTGCAGGAGGTTGGGTTTGGATCCCAAACAGGTGTCAGCACCGGGGGAGACAAGGCAACACCAGAGGTCTTGATAAAGAGCAAAGGTGAGCGATAGGTACAGAGCACCCCGCAGCCATTGCCAGCACATGCTGGGCACAAGCAGCATCCCTTCTGTTGTATCAGCTGTAATGTGAGGGCTTTCACCACTCCGTTTCTCCAGGCACTCAGCCTGGTGGTTCCTGAGGATCCAAGCCAGGAGGTGGAGGAGTGGCAGAGGGAGGTGGTGCATGGTGAACCTTTGCCAGCAAGCCTGGTTTTTCTCTCCCAGGCATCCGTAGCTCCTCCATATCTTGTCTGGGTTCTCCATGTCTTTTTTTTCTCTGGCTCTTGTCAGACTTTGGGCAGTGAGAATAAGGATGGAGGATGAGCAGCTCTGTTGAGAGGAGGTTTGGGAGGGCTGTCCCTGGGCAGGGCATGGGATGTGTCAGTGGACATCCCCTTTCCCTGTTGTGCTGTCACCCCTCCATGCTTTTCAGAGCAGGAGTGGGCTGTGATACACACGTGCATCTACAGCTTGAGCAGAAAAAGCCCTGACGGTCCTTTATATCCCCCGTGTAGCTGATGGGAGGCTATAGGGTACACAGCCTCGCAACCTCAGTACCAGAGGAGTGCAGAGGCTGAAGGCAAGGACTGTCTGGTGCCTGTTTGGAGACCTCTCTGAAATGTGCTTGTGCCTCCCCGGGAGGTGTTCAGCAGCAAGGGCTGTTTGTTGGTGGGCTGGCAGAGGGGGCAGCCTTGGGGACCCCACAGTAACCCCCAAAATGGGTGCTCCACTTGAGACAGGGTGGAAGGACCCTGAGCCCTTTCAGGCAGGTCAAGGGTGCTAAAAAGGCATCGTTGAGAGACACACTCACCTCTCCACCCGGTGTCATAGTTTGTGCAGTTGCCACCCCTTTTAGGACAGACTCTACTATGGCAAAAAGATCAGGTGCTCCCTGTTCTGCAGGTCCTGAGACTCATCCCTGCTGCTCCAGCATCACTTGCTTTGTTGTAGTGAATTTGTTCGATGAAAAAGGAGAGCAGTGCTTGCTGCTAGATTGTGGCCAGGCCCACAGCTGCAGCCAGCTCTGCAGAGCATGTGGGTAAACGTCGCAGATTTGGGACTGGCTGCTGTGAAGGATCCAGGCAGTTCTATACCAGGTATATTGCTGCACTGCCATATTTCACCAAAATGCATTAGAAAACAGGAGGAAAGCAGAAAAGCTCTGGGTAAATCTCAGCTTTACCAGGCTGCGGGGTGGAGGAATTTGGTGGAGCTTGTTTGGAGAGCAGTCCTTTCTACTTCCTCCCCACCTCACACGCACAAGATCGTAGTTACATCTCTTGTGCTGTGCTGGCTTCACACCAAGGCAATAAATGCATCATCCACGCTCCAGCTGAAACATGCATGCCATGGCTATCCCCCTGCTCCTCCTTTGTGGTGCTAGCAGCCAGGGTTACACTAATTTGTGTTTAGTTTCCTCCCCAGTGCCGGCTCCCCCGATCCTGCAGCTAGAGGAGTGTTGCACCCACAACAACAGTGCCACCTTGTCCTGGAAGCAGCCCCCCTTGTCGACGGTGCAGGTGGAAGGCTACATCCTGGAGCTTGATGATGGCAACGGCGGCCAGTTCAGGGTAGGTGCCCAGTGCGTGAAGCCAGTCTCAGTGGCAATGTGTTTCATCTGGCTCCAGCATTGCCCTGCCATGAAGTGACCAAAGAATTCTCTAGACTTTTTTACAAGTCCCCTCCTTCCCTGGGAACGTGAGATTTGCTGCTGGGGTGGCCAGGGAAGCTGATGATGCAGACAAGCTGCAGGCTTTTTTTGGGAGCAAGGTTATTTGAGGGGTTGGAAATGCCTTTCCAGTGAGCAGTGTGACTTGCAAACACAAAGAACGCATTTGAAGCTCCATCTTTTTAGGTTGCTAAATATTTCATGCAAGGTATGCTAATTGCCATGAGACTCATGCTTTGCCAGCTGCCAGCAAGCAGAGGTGTTTAAGGCCTGAGGGCTTTTAAATTGCTGTAATTACACAATTAAAATATTATTTTTCTCTGATCCGACACACTGATAATTATCCTGGCATGTTCACATCCACCAGAGCAGGCACAGGGACCAGCCCATTGTGTTTTCTGAATTCATGCACAAGAAACCTATGCAGGAGCCAGAGCAGAGTTGAGGCAGAAGAAAGGTGACATGGATGGGATCTGGAGAGGGAGGTAGCAGGAAACAGGGTGTAGGGAGGCCAAGGCTCAGCACAGCCACCCAGCAAGGTGAGGGCAATTCCCCAGCGCACCAATCTTCTCTCGTTCTGCCAGCAGTTTGGAGGGGCTTGGATGTGCATGATATTCCTGCTGCCAGGCTTATAGAGAGCTGCTCCAGCTGATGGGATACAGCTGGTGCCACAAAGGGGAACATTGCTGGCTTCTCAGATCATTAAGCTATTCTCCTGCCCAAAAGCAGCAAGCTGACCGTGTCAGGGTGTGATTTACCCAGCAAGCTAGGAGTGCTGACTGTCATACAGGTGACAGTCCTGCCAAGAGGAAGTCAGTGTGTAGCCAAGCCTGTTACCTACCTCCCACACAAACAGGCAGGAGAGATTGAGACAGTGCCCAAAGGCAAGAGGACTCTGTCTTTGGGCATCAAGCCTAACAGGGACTCCTTGCAGTGGACCTGGGGTGGTGAAGTGGGAGCCGTGCTCTCATGCGGGGTGCTGGCTGCAGGAGACCTCTGTGGGTGCTGGAGCCCAGGTGGATCAGGGCCTCCTTAGCTTTCCATCACAAATCTCACCCAAGTTGTTAGGACACCTACATTGTGCTCCTTGACCCTGAGCACTGAATAACTGCTGCTCCCAGGCCTGCTGTGACTTGGGCTGCTCCTAGCCCTGCTCAGGGCATCGGGAGGGGTGGAAGCCATCATCTCAGCTCTGCAGTGCAGGGGAGCATGCAGGCAGCCCTATAAGCTCTGGAGATGTGCACCCACCTGCAAGGAAAGGGGTCAGATTGAAGTGTTGGCTCTGGAAGCAGCAGCACCCCATCACTCAGGCAGCGAAGCACAGCGGGCTCTGGAGTGGGAGCCAGGGCAGTGAAGTTTTCCTACACAGGCAAGCTGCCTGCGCAGAGCCTCCATCTGCACCACGAAGGGCAGCAAACAGGGATTTGTCATGGATCTGCTAATTACAAGCCAATGTTTTGTGAGCCATGGATCTTGGTAGCCTGTAGGCCTGTTCACCGCTGTCCCTGCTTGCACAGCTCTATTCCTCTGAGTGGGGCTACAGCAGCAAAAGCGTGACATGCTGGTGAGTCAGTGCCCATTTGGTGTGATCACCTTGTTTTCTTTCAAAGCACACTTTGATCCTGCCACCCAAGAGCATGCAAAATTGTTTTCTGCAAGGATTTTTCTGTGTCCTGGGCTCAGTCTGTATGCATTCTCTGGCAGAGCTCTTCTGGGATTCAGTGGGAGTTTGGCTGGGACTGATGCCTTATGACTTGGACCAATATGAATAGCATCTCCATCCCCTACAGGAACTGGTTTTGTGGCACAGTATTCATAGAATCAGAATGGTTGGGTGGGAAGGGACCATTACAGGCCCTAGCCCAACCCCC
This sequence comes from Falco punctatus, assembly GCF_963210335.1. Lineage (NCBI taxonomy): Eukaryota > Metazoa > Chordata > Aves > Falconiformes > Falconidae > Falco > Falco punctatus. The sequence goes on along the minus strand of NC_137587.1, from coordinate 37,884,155 downwards.
CTGCAGCGAGCAGGGACATCTTCAACTCCACCAGGTCACTCAGAGCCCTGTCCAACCTGGCCTTGAATGTTTCCAGGAATGGGTCATCCACCACCTCTCTGGGCAACCTGTGCCAGTGTCCCACCACCTTCAGTGTAAAAAATGTCTCCCTTATATCTCGTCTGAATCAACTCTCTTTTAGTTTAAATCCATTGCCCCTTGTCCTATCGCATCAGGCCCTGCTAAAATGTCTGTCCCTGTCTTTCTTACAAGCCCCCTTTAAATATTGAAAGGCTGCTATAGGGTCTCCCCGGAGCCTTCTCTTCTCCAGGCTGAACAGCCCCAACTCCCTCAGCCTGTCTCCACAGCAGAGGGGCTCCAGCCCTCTGAGCATCTCCGTGGTCTCCTCTGGACTCACTCCAGCAGGTCCGTGTCCCCCTGATGCTGGGGGCCCCAGAGCTGGACACAGCACTGCAGGAGGGGTCTCACCAGAGTGGAGCAGAGGGGCAGAATCCCCTCCCTGGACCTGCTGGCCTGACTGCTTTTGATGCAGCCCAAAGTTTGTCAAGGAACAAATCACGGGGTCATTTTGCTCTGCTTTAGCTGTATCCTGTGCTCATAAGTCTGCCCTAGGTAGCAGAGCATGGCTGAACCCTGTGCATCACGACCACCATGAGCTATTCTCCCACCCCTGGGACTCTTGTGGTCTGGGTACTAACTGTTCTTGCTTTGCAGGAGGTGTACGTGGGCAAGGAGACCATGTGCACGGTGGATGGGCTTCACTTCAACAGCACGTACAGTGCACGTGTCAAAGCCTTCAACAAAACAGGAGTCAGCCCGTACAGCAAGACCCTGGTCCTCCAGACATCTGAGGGTAAGGCATTGCAACAGCTCCAGCCTGACACACTCAGACACTGCTCACACGCACGTGTGGGGCCTGCCCAGCACACCCAAGCTTAGCATTGCAATACAGGGAACCGCTCCACTGGTCCTCCAGTACCTCGGCAATCGCTGCAGGAAAGCCAGCACTGACGGTAGGGGAAAGGTTATGTCAGGAGCCTTGGACAGTGGCAGAATTTCTCTCTCACCCCTTTCCTTTGCAGAAGGTGTTTTTGGGGGAGGTACAGTGAGAGGCATTCTGCAGAGAGGTATTCAGAATTTGATTGCAGCAGGGTTTGTATTACACAAAGGGAAACTCAGATGTTTTCATTAATTCCATTTAAAACAAAACAACACTGTCAACATTGCTCCTGAGACGTACTTAAGGGCTGTGCATGGCCGCAGAACGCCATAACCACACCATGTCTCCTTCAGCCTCTGGCAGCACACAACAGAGAGCAGAGAGACCACATTACTGCACAGGTGTCCCTGCAGACCCATGGGGTGGAGAGCGGCTACGCATCGTCTGCATCACTCCAGCACCAGCAAGTGCTCAGCTAGAGTATTAAACACTCCCTTGCAGGTTGCAGAAGAGTTTCCCCACCTGACTTTAAGTATATTTGTCACACCAGACACTTAATCTGTGGCGGAAAATTGGCTTGCTTCCGACATGCAGGTGGAGAGTTGTAAGGCTAGCTCCAAGAAACGAGGTGGGAGTCAGAAGCAGTGGGTGATGAAGCCGTGAAAGAAGGAATGAGCCCCCAGCAGCACATCTGCTGCCCCATAGCCTTACTGCCAGGCAAGAAACCCCTCCTTGGTAGTTTTCCACACTTGATGGAATCCCTTTTCCTTACTCCCAGACTAAAATCTGTCTTCCAAGCTGTGTCAAGATGTTGTTTCCCAGCAGCATTACCAGCCCTGGCTGGCAGCTGGCTCTACAGCAGCAGCACGTTCCTGCAGCCTCAGCAACTACTGGCAGATGCAGTCTGGGGTCAGAGGGAACACACGCAGCTCATGGGGCTGCTGGTGAGGTGGAAGGAGAGTGAGAGCCATAGAGCCATAAGGCATCTCTGGTGGCTTTGAGCAGGGAGAAAAAAGGATTTTCTGCTGAAAGAATGGAAGACAAAAGCAGAGCAAGGCTATGCAGAGCATTTTCACTCGCTCGCCTGTGCTCAGGTGCAGGAGATAACCATTCCAATTTGGAAAGGGCACGTACCAGGTTTGGATGCATGGGCAGGACAGGTCGGTGAGGACTGGGAGTCATATGTGACAGAGGTAGAGAGGAGAGCAAAGCTGTGACAAACCTTCTCAGGCAAGAGGCAGAAAACTCAAATCACAGGCCACAAAGGCCTTGACGCGTCTGGCTGAGAGCTGTGTGTGCATTTGGGAAGCTGAGCACCAGTGCCAAGGAGGCTGCAGCCTTCCTCTGGAGATCCAGGGATGGGACAGCCTGGATCCAGTCCCACATGAGGGTGGCCAGGACCACTCCCAAAGCCTGAAGGTCAACAGTTCTCACTCACTTCACTACTCAGCTTCACCAGCTTTTGCAGGAGATACCGGAGCTTTGGCTTCTCAACCCATCTGTGTCTCATAAGACCCATTTGAGACAGTTTCCTAACCAAAACTAGTTCAGCTTTAAGTCGTTCTAGCCAGGAGTTTGCAGGGTTCCCACTATAATCTTTCCAGCTATGGTTTCCTCTCAGGTGTTTTCACTTTTGAGCCAAGCTCACCTATTGCGTAGCTCCAAAATACAAAGGAACCTGGAAGAAAGTAGCTGTTCATGGTCCCAGCAGGCCAGGCTGTGCTTGGGGCTGGTGCCTTGGTCTGTGCCGGCCAACAGAAGTTTCACTCTTCTGAGCATCAGAGGAAAGTTTGCTGCATTCAGTGTTTTCACTGAATGGGCTTTTGCATTTATTATTCCAGCACAAAAGGAAGAGGGAGAAAAAGTCAAATGAGCCTGGAGCATTTTCTGCTCTTAGAGGCTGCCTGAGCTTTTTGGACTGAAAATGAAATAAATTACATCTGCGTGCAGCTTCTGGATATCCAAGTGACTTATTGAATAGAGCCGCCTCACACATCACAGCTCTCGGTTAGGCTTTTATTTCTGGCCTTTACAGCAGCATCAGGCCTTTAAGTGCTATTTTGTCTGAAGTAGGCTTAGCTTTCCCCTTCAGCCATGCTCTGCAGCTTGCTGCAGTATTCGTGTGGGAAGAGAGGACAAAAGAAGAGACAGGCTTGATATGAAGAGAGCATCTCTCTGAACATGGCTGTCCTGCTGTAAGTGGTTATGATAAATTTTGCTGAGAGGCTGTTACTTAAAAGCTGGCTAGTCCTAGCACACAAGATCCTTATCTGCAGCCTGTGGAAGTTAACGGAAGTCTTTCTTCTGCCTTCAGTGAGCAGTGAAATGGGCTGTAGTGGCTAGCAGGGGATGAAATGGCTTGCAGGGCCTCAGCATCTAAAGAGAAAAGGGTGAGAAGAGGGTAAAATTGTGTTTGGGCCTCCCCAGGCATGCCTCTGTGGTCCTGCCCAGCCAAACCGCCGAGGTGAGCCAGGCAGCACTGTCAGGAATGGCACATGGGAAGCTGGCACGCATGCAAGCCTACAGCAAGGTGCAGAGCACCTTCCTATCCAGCAGTGTGGCACATCTTCTCCTGTTCATCCCAAAGGAAACTACATTTTCCAGATGAGAAATTGCAGCTCACTCTCCAAAGCTGATGCTTGGTGCCACCAGCCAGGCAAGGTGGCTTCCGGCTGGGAGAAGATCCGTGCCCCGGAGCCCTTCGCCCATGCTGGGCCCTCTGGGGCTTCCCAGGGACGAAGTTCCTCATCAGCAGCACAGCCAAATGGCAGCAAGGGCTGAAGGCAATGGTCTTTACCTTGAGCTGCGGCTCCCTAGCTGATGTCAGGCTGTTCACAGCAGCCCTAGGAGTATCTTGCCCTGTCACATCTTAGCCGGTGCCTCCCAGGACCGTCACTGCAGGCTCCAAGGCACTGCAATGTGGGGCCTGGCTTAACCTGTTCCTTCAGCACTTGAATGAAGTTCAGCTGCAGACTTGGAAATCGGTCCGAAAGAAAGTTTGCAAGGTGACCCTGTCTTACAAAGCTTGGCCAGCAGCAGCACTGCTTGGCTGTCCGCAGCCCTGGGGGGCTTTGAGTCTCCCCCCAGCCTGTTCCTCTCTGTGCTGGGGCAGCCCCAGCTGTCTTGATCTTTCCCCATCCAACAGATCTTCCAGCCTCTGGCCAGTCTCCTGTTGACTTGGGGACCCAGTCTGTTTTCTTCCTGGCACATTCCCATTTTCACCCACAGCCTCGGTGCATTCATGGCTGCAGCAAGAGCAGCCACTGGGAGGCTTTGCAGAAGCCCCTGGCTCTGGTCTGCTGGTCGTGGTGGGATGCAGACTCCCTGAAACAGGCACCTAATGCACAGCAGCAAAGAACAGAGGAGGAGACCTCCCAGTTGCAGTGGGATTAGAGTCTGCTGGCTGCTGGGCTGCTTTTCTTTACAAGGATTTCTGAGATGGCTTCTGATTCCCTCCAGTGTTGTTTCTTCCCATGGTCTGTCCAGAAAGCTGGATGGTGGGATGAAGGACCAGCTGGCTCCAGGTGGAGATGGAGAAGAAGAGTTTGACAGTGCTGAAGAGGACTGTCCCTGCCTGCTCCCCAAGCCCAGATCTGGACTCCTAGCTGGTGCAGAGGTTCAGCCTCCCTCCTGCCAAAACCTGCTGCTCCCTTCTCACCCTTCGATGGGTCTCTGACTGCCCACACCTTGGCCCTTCCACTGGGCTGCTTCGTGCCTTCAGCAGTCCCTCCTGAGCGCCTGCTGCCCTTCCTGCCTGCAGCCTTGCACTGAGAGCCAGCACGGGAGTGGAGCCGTGTCTCCACTCCCCCTTCTCTCAGCTGCTCTGAGTCTCTAGCTTTAGGCATGACAGCAGTTTCAAGGCAAGCCTGGTTTTGGCTTATATCTTTGGTGAGACACAAGCCTAGGAGCAGATGATCAGGGAGGAATGCCTGGCTTGTCACACCCTGTGCCCTGCCGTCCCCTCTCCTGGGTTCCCGAACTTGGCCAAGTTGTGGCAAAGGGGCTTGGGCACGACAGCCTGAGAGCCCTTCCCCAGCCTAGCTGAGCACCAGAAGGTTTTATTTTCTTTCAAGCCCAGTTCCACATCTGGGGCCTAACTTTTGAGTCCCTTACTAGCCATGGAGTGACCCTCCGCAGCAACCAGGGCTTTTTAACCGGCAGCTTTTGGAAAGGGGTGAACAACACAAGGGAAAACAGTCTGCAAGGAGCTACAGGAACATAAGATACTAGTTAGGGAGAGTCATGAATGCGGCTACTCTTGGTAGGAGTTCTTCTCACTCTTGGTAGATGTTAGAGAGCACATCCCTCCCTAACCTTGAGCTCCATTTATTGACCTGTTGTGCAGTCATTTAACCCGTGTCTGAACCCACTGACGCTCTTTGCTTCCACAGCCTCACGCAGCAGCAAGTTGCAGAAGTTACAATCCACTGTGCAAAGAAATGTTTCCTTTTATGTGTTTTAATGTGATTTCCAGCTCAATCCATACTCACAGCTGAGACAGGAAAGCTGAGGATATGGTGTTCGGGAGTTTGTCTGATTTGAGTGTGTGGAGGATGGTGAATTCTACATTTTCATGTTAACATATCCCTTGAGAAGGCGAGGGTAGACATGGCAGGAGGTGACCATTTGTGTTAGCGGGGAACAGGAACCGATGACCCAAGAGGTCCCCTCTACTCTGACATTTTGCTGTGAATCACATGAGTTAAATTCTTACTGTAAGGCTCAGATGTGTTTTGACAGGTACAAAGGGATACCAAGAACACAACATCCCGAACAACCTTTGAGTAAGGTGGGTGCTTGGTGGTACTTAGGGTAATGTAGCTTAGTACAGCCCTGCAAAATGCCTGTCAGCATTACCAACCGACTGGTTTTTACGCCACTAATTATTGTGCACAAAAAGGTATGAAATTTATTAAAGAACGGTGGGAAGTGTGCATGGTAACTTGTGAATTTTTTTAGGTGCATTACTGTGAAGAGGTGCAGGACTCGCTTTAAAGAAAAGCATATTGAATTTGTCATGATGACATGGGAACATTTTGGAAGATGAAAATATGTTCATTGCCGATACTGTCAGAGGCAAGGCTTTCCTGAAGGGTCTCGCTGGGTTGCACAGCACCAGACATTTCCGCTCCACACACCGTACGCATGCTCGCTGCAGCAAAGCAGGGTCCGTGCGTGCCAAAGCGTCTGTGCTCTGGTCCGAGCTCTGGTCTCGGGCGATGGAGTGACACCGTCCAGCAGACCTGATTTCTGATCTCTAGTTTGCATTGATCTTACGTTTAGACACACAGTCAGAAGAACAGACCCTCCCTTTTCCAGTGCCTTTGGAAAGATCGCAGCTTCGTAGAATGAGTCCTTTCTCCTCCACCCTTAATCTACAACCCAGCTTTCCGGGGAGATCCTACTTTGAGCTAAGATCTTCGGCCCACCAGCTGAGCTTGCATTCTTCTTTACAGTCCCTGAATTCAGCCGGTGAGCTGAGTGCCTCTGGCATTTCCTCTTGGTCTGTGCTTCTGGGCATCTCCAAAGTATTTGTTTGTTTTGTTCTGTTGTGTTTGTTTTTCCCATGACATGCAGATGGCAGGGGGAACTCCTTCTGCTTGTCAGTGGCCTGCTCCTGCCACAGAGGGAGTTTCAGTGACGTAGTTCTCGTGGTGTTTTCATCTGTACGTACCAGCATGGGCAGTTTCAGTCGTGGGGTGACGGAGCAGCACAGTAACTCCTTACATGGGTGCTGTGCTTGGCAGGGCCAGCATGGCTGAACCATTTCACAGAGCCAGCTGGCACAGCAGATCCCCCATCTCTAGTTTGCATTGATTTTGTGTGTAGGGACAGTCCGAAGAACAGACCCTCCCTGGGAGAAACCTGTGGGGACGTCTCGATGGTTTGCTTTCCCTATACAACCAGGAAACATAGCCTCTGCTGTGAGATTTATTCTGCGAAATTAGTTTGCTTGATTAAATCTAGACCCTTCTTAAGAAAGAAGCAAGTCTAGATGCAAGCAAGGTCTGGCTAAGGCCAGCTCACAGACCTCTTGCAGTCTGGCTTCTTAAGACCCTGAAGATGTGAGCTCTCGTCCGCTCAGCTTTGAGCATTGGGCTCAGCTTTTGCAAAACCAGACGTGATCGTATCGAAGTCTTGTTTCGTGCAGAGCAGAGGAAGCCACTCCTGTGATACCTTGCTCGTCTGGCAGCACCAACAAGCGCTTTGCTTGCCTCCTTGTTGCCCGGTCCTCGTGGGCTGTGGTGGGACATAGGCAGTGCAGGCAGAATGAGTGACAGTATCGGGCAGCCGGCGAAGGAGCTGCAGGCACAGTGCATCTCTCAGAGCTGTTTTCTAACAAGTCTTTGCACATCTTCCGTTGCTAAAGATCCTGGGCCCTGATTCTTCCACCACTCTGGATTTACACTATGCCGTGGGCTCCAGTGGAGTAATTTGTGGCTTCCTCTGGTGTAAACCCAGGAAGAATGGGGGCCCCCGATTGTTTGATTTCCATCCCATAACCCGGAATGAGGAATGCTGCAGCATGACCCTTGCCAGAATAACTGGGGACCCTGCAACTTTCTTTTCTTTGTGCTTTTTATGTTGTTTTTTTTTCTCATCGTACTGCTGTGCGCTAATGGCTTCGACTCTGTTTTGTTACGGACGTTTCTTACTTTGTGTCCAGTGTACCGAGATCCACTGCGATGGCCGTGAGCAGGTCTTGTGTGTGCAAGTAGGGACCTCTGCAGCCACGGCCTGGGGTGGTGGGGCAGGGCAAAGCAGGGTCCTGAATGTGCTCATGTCTCTGTGCTGTTTGGCACTCAGGTGAATCTGTGTCACAGCGATGCGCAGAGACCTTGAAAACCACTTTTTGAGTAGGGGCCCGGGGCGCGATTCATTAAAACAGCCTCAGGAGGTGCTGCTTGGCACTCACCAGCAGCATGGCATGGAGCGCAACTGCGGCCAGACGCTTTCCCACCAACACGCACGTCAGCAGGGTGAAAAGCCTGTTTCCTTGCCAGAGGAGAGGTGAAAACCAGTCACAGAGCTAGACAGGGGTTTCCTTAAAATACCACATCCTTCATAAATGCTCTCCCACACAGCGCCAGCATGGGGCTTCATGCTGCCCTCTCCTCCTGGCAAGGACAAGCTCCTGGATCAGGACAAGCTCCTGGATCAGTCCCTGGCTGCAGTCCAGTCCCTGGTGCCCTTTGGGTGCTAGCGGGGGTCTGAGGCCAGGCACCTGCCCCCCCAGACCCCCTCTCCTGCCCCACTCCTGCCCAGACAGCACACACGGCAGCCCAGGAGAGCTTGGTGGTCCCTATCCACTGGACATGCCAGTGGCTGCTCTTCGTTGGTCAGTCCCAAGGAGTGTTTTTGAAGTGATTCAACTGAGAGTCAATGTAGAGAACATTCACCAAGCGGCCAAGATGTTCCACCAAGGCTAAAATTTCCTGCCTCTTTTTTGGAGGAAAGTCCAATGATTTGGCATCCCAAGCAGGTAGCAATCAGACTTGATGCTCTTGAAGGCTGTGGTGGGATCTGGCAATGAAAGAACAGATGCTCCACACTTCCCAGAGGTGAGACTCACCAAAACGGCCAGCAGTCCACACTCAAACTCACAGGTCAACCCATATTTGTGGTCCCTCTCCATGCTCTCTGGCTTTTAATGAATCAGGCCTCCCATGGCTGGCTGGGCGCTTAGTTAGTGGTCAAACGCTCATGAGTGTTTTTCAGGTGGTTGTTTCTTAGCTGTGATGTGTGAAATGTAGTATCTCTTTATAGGGTGCAATTTTGAGACACAAGGAACGCCTTACTCTCAATTAGGCAAGTATATTTATTACAATTAACTGGCATCTACTCTGTGTTGCTCATATTTTTTGCTTTTTTTTTTTTTAATCTTTAACTTTAGTGACTGAGCAGCATTTCTTGTGTGTACCCTGATTGCAGAGCACTCTCGGAGTATCATGGCGGTAGGCAAATTTGGAGGCGGAATGGTGACTGATGAATGATATAAAGGCATTTTAAGTTTTTCCCCGTTGTGGTTTTAAAGAGAAGCCTGAAGTCAGTGCTCTGGAAGTGGCCCTGTGATTAAGAACTGATCCTCTTGCTCAAAGCAGTTTGTATTCCCGTTCATTAAGGGCGCTTGAACGTGGGCCAGATGCCAAGGAGGTGATTAGCCCCTCTGCAGCTAATTGGAGTGAGCGCTGGTGGTAGCTGTTTGCCTGTCACCTTCCAACTGCCTGCAAGGTCGGGCCCGTTTCATCCCCTGGGAGAAGGAGCCCTGTGCCCAGCCCGGCGGGATTCCCTCCTGGGGCAGCTCGCACTCCGTGCCGGCCAGCCTGCGCCCGCTCGCAGCCCCAGCCCACCCTGGCTCCGTCTCTCCCCACATTTGTGCAAAATGCTGAAAGGTCCGTGCGCTCGCTGGAGAAGCAGGCAAGCAGAAATTGTTCCTCGTTCCCTTCTTTACCCAACTTTATGTGCTGTTTTCTCTCCTGCATGCCTTGCCTTGGGAATAACCACAGTTGACATTAAAAAAATGGTGGCAGGTACGGAATCACCTCTGTCGAGTTGTGAAAGTGGGGCACCCGCGTGCATGTGAGCTGTCTTGTGAAACGATCCAATAAACCAATGAATAAATCTCACCAGAGTGTTTTTATTTTTCAAGCCGTATTTACTCCTGCAGGCATGAGAGTGTTTTGTGGATGTGTCACTTCACGTTTCAAGTGACCGCTGGAGAAAACCACCTGGGGAACCGGGCTGGTGGCTTGTGAAACCCCGTGCCTCTGTCTTGTCGAGGACGTGACACTGTATCTGTCAGATTTGCAGTAACCGAGTCCCGTGCATTTAAACCAGCAGCTGTACCAAGTCGTGGAGGTTTTCGGGCATTTTCCAGCCTTCCCATGAGCTAGCTCGTTGTCTTATGTGTGGCCGGTTGCTCCGCAGGGAGGTTTCTTGGTGTGACGTAGCATCTCTGTCGATGTAGACCTTTGTATGTGCTTTTGGTTCCCGGGACTGCCGGTCCTCAGATGCACACACGCAGTTTATCTGCTAATCCTCAGTCCACATCCCACACTGGGCCTGACCCTGCAACCTGTTGCTTGCATGAGTAACCCTTAGTCCTAGGAGTAAGTTGTGTTAGCTAGAGCCTGGAGACCTGGCCGGGATTGCATGTTTCTGCTAGGGCCAAATTTTAGGAGACGGTGAGGATCCTGCGGGCTCACGAGCGGAGACAGACAGACAGTGGGAGGGGACGGTGACAGGTGGACACCGGGGAGCAGCAGAAGCAAAACTCGTCTGAGTCCCGGCCGTAAAGCCTCATCCACGCTGGCAGGCTGCAGCCGCACAAGTTCAAAGCATCCTTCTGTGATGGAAGGTGCCCTCCATGAGCCAGCAGCCCCCTCCGCTGTGCAGCTCTCTGTCTGCTTCTCGCTGCCACGCCGGTGGGCAGCAGCCCGAGCCCCGCCGTGCCTTCGCGCTGCGTGTCGGCCCTGCATGCGGCATGCGCTGTTTGGTGTCCGCTCCGCGTGGCTCGGTCACTGACGGCTCTGCTCCCGCCAGACTAACCTGATGTTGTTTGTGTGTTCCAGTTGCTTGGTTTTCTTTCGATCCTGCCTCTGCCCATGCTGACATCATCTTTTCTAATGACAACCTGACTGTCACCTGCAACAGCTATGATGACAGGGTTGTGCTGGGGAAAACGGGCTTTTCCAAAGGGCTCCATTACTGGGAGCTCTCAATCGATCGGTACGATAACCACCCTGACCCAGCCTTCGGTGTGGCACGCATTGATGTCCTGAAGGATGCCATGCTGGGCAAGGACGACAAGGCCTGGGCCATGTACGTGGACAATAATCGGAGCTGGTTCATGCACAACAATTCACACACCAACAGGTACGTGGTCTTGGAAAAAGGTCTTCCTCCCAGAGACCACAGCCCCATCTCAGCCCAAGTAAGAGCCCGTGACTTTTCCAGTGGCACCACTGGAAGGGTGACATCACTCCTAACCACCTCCATTAGAGGATGTGCCCTCGCCCCAGGCGAAGGCCAGTCCCTGCCTCCCAGGTTCTGCCCGGCTCCAGTACTCCTTCCCTGCCTACTGTGACTCTTCCCGTGCTGACTTCCCCCAAGCATGCACGGCATCACCCCTGTGCGGCACCCCTTTCTCATCAACACCCAAAGCCTTGCAACTTGTGCAGCAAGAAAATAGTGCTTGCCTTTATCCCTGTGCCACGCTATTGCTCGCTTTCCCCACGGGACAGCAGAGCTGGGGGGCTTGGAAGCTTGGGCAGAGCCTGGTGTCACCTTCCTGCAGCCTCAAGGGCTAGGGCAGGTGTTGAGGTGGGCTCTGCAGCTTTGCTCCCCGGGTCCACTTGCTTTACCCCATGGCTGTGTTGCTGTGGCCGCTCCGGTAGGCAGCCTTGCCCTTGGGGACATCATGGGAAGCAGAGAGCACTTCCATGGGAGGCTTGCGGAGGAGGTGCCCAGGGAGCTGTGAGCGTGGCTGGGATGGATGCAGGTCTTGGCCTGCCTCCAGGTGAGCTGTGAAGTTTAGTGTCATCGGCGCTTGAGGTCCATGGCCTGAACCCTGAACTGGGAGCACAAGGGACATGAAACCACAGAGATGATCTGATCTTCTCGTCCCCGCAGAACCGAGGGTGGCATAACAAAAGGTGCCACGGTGGGAGTGCTGCTGGATTTGACCAGGAGGACTTTGACGTTCTCCATCAACGAGGACCAGCAAGGGCCTGTCGCCTTCGAGAACCTGGAGGGCCTCTTCTTCCCGGCGGTCAGCCTCAACAGGAACGTGCAGGTACGTGTGCTGCCCGTGGTCTGTGGAGCACCGCAGCAGCGTTCCCTGCGGGTGAGCTTGCTGGCAGGGTCCCTCTGATGCCGCTGTGGCTGCGGTGCCTGTTGACACTCAGCAGCGTGGGGGCTCTGCGGGGCGGGGAGGGCTGTTGTGCAAGAGGGGTGGTTTGGAAGGAGCTAAACTCACACACTAAACCACCTGCGAGTCTCTGAAGTAGGGCAGGCCTTCCTGCAGACAGAGCTGCTGTGTCCAGCTCCTTGCTCCATGTTTCTCCATCAGGGCTGCTGGAGCACCAGGTTCTCCAGCCCTTCCTGGCTGATGGGGTTTGACAATTCTGTTCCATGATGCCACCCCACAAGAGCCTCACCAGCTCTTACAGCCATCCCAGGACCCAGGAGCATTACCAGGGAGAAGGGCATCTTTGAAAGCCTATTTTCTTCTGGGGAGTTTCAAACCCCTCTTCTCTCCCTCTCTCCCAAGCTCTCTGCTCTCCTGAACATCACCAAGTGGTGGCTCCCTGGGCCTATCCGGTATTTTCATCTTTCATTTTTCTCACTGATCACGTCCCTGCCATCATCTCCCCCAGTGAGCCTTCCACATTCACCCAGCCTGGCTTTGGCACATCCACTCTACCACTGCTTGCACCTCCAACACTGCTCAAGTGCCCAGGCACATCCTAGGACACGCTGCACGTAACAGATGACCTCAGGGTGACGAACATTTTGGCATGGTCTTCTGCCAGTGGATGTCCAAGGCATCACCTCTGTGCAAGGGCAGAGGCGCGAAGTGGCCTCTAAAATAGGGATTGGTGGATTAGGGCAGGCTTTATTTTGTCCGTCAGGGTATAGGGCGTACCGTGCTGTCACCAAGGCAGTGACAGTTTTGCAGCAGCACTGGGGCTGCAGTTGGTCGGTACCATCCCAAACCCTGGGAGCATCCCTGCCAGTGTCCCACCCCCAGCGCCTCGCAGGCAGGGCCGTCTGCCCAGCTTGGAGAAGGGCTGGCAAATGTGTCTGTCACATGCCGTGTTTAATTAGGAAACATTACAGAAGCCCATCTTGTTTGCGCTGGTTTTGGAGTTTGTTGCATTCATTTGGTGTGATAAAAACACCCTGCTCTGTGATGGGTTTCGTTCCTACCACAGTCCCTTACACAGCCCTAACAGACAAGTGTGTTTCTGGAGCACCTCTGCTCGCTGGCAGCTCTCTGGGCAAGGCAGAGCTTCAATCCCCTGACACAGAAATGCCCTGGGATGCTGATAAAAGGCTGCTAATAAACCCAAAAGTTTTCTCTAAGTCTGTGTCTGAAGGGGAAAATGCTGCTGTTCCAATAAAAGAAGGAATTGTGCTTTCCTCCTAAATGAAAGCATTTGTGGAGGGAACTGAGTCACGGATGCACAGCACATGGATGCCCTGGCCCCTTGCCCAGGCAGGCTGTCCAAGCAGAGCCTGCCTGTATCCCTTACAGACCAGGATTTTCCTCGACACAGTGAGCATCAGGTCTCCAGTATTTCTTCCCTTTTGTCCCTGTGTCACAGTCTCTGCCACATCACTCCCCCCCCCCCAGATGATGCCAGGCCGAACGCCTAGCTCCCGTTTTCACAGAATCGTGGAATAGCGTGGGCTGGAAGGGACCGTGCAAGGTTTCACTTGGGCACCCCCCACGCTGTAGCATGGCCCTGCCCCAGCACTTGCTGCTGCTCAGCTTCCCCGCTGCCAAGGACCTTCCTCCAGCAACTGGCCACGTCCCCTCCGCTGTGTGGCACGTGCTGAGCTCGGGGGCTTCTCAGAGGTCTCCTGTACTGAGTGGCCGCGTGTCTTTCAGGCCTCTCCATTACCCATCTGCAGAAAGACCCAACTGCTGTAGTGTCCCACCTCTCTGGCAGCCGACTGTTGGATTTGTCTGCAGCCAGCTTGGAAGATGTGGGACTTGGTACTGCTGGGACCAGCCGTCCCGCTTCATATGGGCTCCAGCAGTGCCAGCAAGTCATGAAAACGCAAGATGGAGCCACCATTCTGAGGACAGCCTGTCCTGCTTCCCCCCGGGTGCTGCTCCTGCCCTCCCTGGGGGCAACATGCCAGCTGCCGTGCCATGAGCTGTCCCACCAGCCACCGAGGGACGTGGCTGAGCCCCATGTCTCTCGTTGCAGGTGACGCTGCACACTGGCTTGCCGGTCCCTGAATTCTACACTTCGCGCTCGGCCATGCCATGAGGATGCTCCTGGAGCCGGCTGCCTCTTCTCGGGATGAGAGGAGCCAGCCCGTTCCCTCCTGTGGGACGAGGCCGGCCGCCAAGCCGCCGGGTCCCTGCTCAGCCGCCAGCCGGAGACGGGGAGGCGAAGCAGGGAGGAAGACCCCAGCTTGTGGCCATCTCTGCTTTCCACCCTCCTGCGCTGTCCTGTGTGTGTGCGCTTCGCTGTTTAGCTCTTTTTGGCTGATGAAGTACCTAGGTAGCCTGAGATGTTCCTCTGTGTCCGCTTTTAGGTTTGGGTTTATTGATTTCAGTTGGGGTTTGTGGGGGGCGGGGGGGAGGGGCAGGCGGTTTCGTCTCGTTTGTCAGAGCGCTTTCCCCTCCTGTGGGGCTGGCCGGAGGGACCGAGGAGGGACCCCTGCCACGGGGAAGCTTTCACCCACACCAGCCCCGTTACTTTGCAGGATATTTCTTTCCCCTGTGGCCTTTCTTGCAGAGTGCCCTTGGTCATGTGTAGAGGTGGGTCCTGGATTACCAGTCAGTCTCCATGTCCTTACCAAAACACCCGGCCCGGTCCCTTGTCCCCCCGAAGCGTTTCTGTGGGGCGCAGCGGTGGGGCAGGGGGTGGCCACCCTGTCCCCAGGTGCTCCGGGTGCCGGCAGGCCCTTGTTCCGGCACCAAGCACCTGCGCAGTGCTCCCTCCTGGCTCCCCACAGCCTGGTGCCAGCACACGTGCCACAGCCATACGCCGGAGAGCCCTTGCCTGGCTCTTTGGAGATTAGTGTTTATTTTTTTATAGTTGCCATATAAAGCCTAGCCTTAAATACTGATAGTGTCCTTCTGTTCACCAGAGAATTCATTCTGCAGTGAGGGTCTGACAGGGAGCCCGAGGATGGGGATGAGGAATGGGGGTGGGGATGGCAATGAAGATGGGGATGAGGATGGGGATGGGGAGCAAGGAGAGCTGGCCACAGCCCTCCCACGCGCTCAGGAATATGTGCCCACTGCCCTGCCTGCGCCTGCTGCCGGCAGCAGTTCCCGTCAGCCTCCACTCCCTACCCTGACTTTCCGGTAATTCAGAGGCAGGAGAGGAGTGGGAGGTCACGGCGCCGTGCCTGGCGCCAGCCCCCATTCCTGTGCCAAGGGCGCCTGCATGTGCACATCCCCACGCTTCGCTTTTCGGTCCTGCGCCATCTCCCAGCATGGCTGGCGGAGCTGGGGGGGCAGCGGTGTCGCTGCCAGGGGGGTGCCAGCATGCCCAGCCCGGCCCAAGAGCTGCAGCTCATCCAGCCGGGCCCGGGTGGGATGCTATGGGAGTACCGGCCCAGCAGAAAGACAAGTGTAAATAGACCATTCCCTTCCAGCGTGCCCTCCTCTAGGACAGTCCCATTCGTTCCCTTGTTGCTCCAGTGTTAAGTTTACCTAATTTATTGGATGGGTGCTATCTTGTTGACTTACACCGAGGAGTTTCTCTCAGCTGCAGGAGAGCCGTGTTGCGGGACAACGCCGAGCAGCTCTTTGGTGAATTACTGACGAGCCCCCCGTGGCCGGCTCACCCGGGGCTCCTCTCTCAGCCGTTATCCCCCGTTCTTTAGGATGTTCATGGTGCTTGTTAGACTCCCAGTGATTGTAAGACGTCGTCCCCCTGTACGCGATGATAGCTGCATACAGCCGCTGTACTGAAGAGAAGTGTCATGTTTGCTGTTCTAATAAAGGACTTTTATGAGAGAAGGGCAGAGCTTCCCAGAGCATCTCTGTGCCACCACAGCTCCCGGCTTTGCCTCCCATCTCACGCCCCCTGCCAAGTGCAGGGTGCTGGAACACACCGCACATCCCTCACTGTCCCTATTGGGAGACTGCGCAGAGAACGGACAGAACTCGGTTCATGGGAGGGAGGGGGGCACAGAAGCCAGCTGAAACCCAGTGTGGCGGCAGCACTGTGAGATGACCGAGGGGCAGGGGGAGCTGGTGCCACTATGTCCCCTTCCCTGGCATGGCAGCACTGCAGCACCCTCTCTCCGTGGTGGTGCCAGGGCCAGTAAGGCAGCAGCAGCCACGGGATAGCAAGGACAGGAATTTTTTATTTTCCACCCTGTGAGCTGGAGATGCTCCAGGAGATGGGCGATTGCAACGCCTGCATTAGCTCTGCAGGGCTGTCGGGGAGCTAACCCGGGCACAGCCATGAACACCAAATCCAGCAGCCCCACGGCCTGCCCAGCCCTTTCCTGACCCTTTCCCTTGCCAAGCAAACTCCCGCCGCCCTTTGTGTGCACAAGGAGCGGTGGTGAGGCACCATTCCCAGCATGCGGCTGAGCTGGGACAGCGGGAGAGGGGATGGGGCAGCTCTCAGCCCTGCTGCCACACAGCAACACGGTGCCTGCCTGGGGCTCCCCGCTCTGCCTGCAGCCCATCAGGGTGAGAGTTTGGGGGACCAAGGGACGGTCCTGGGCACTGAGGAGCTGGGATGTAAGGAAAGAGGGATGGCATCCGGCGGGAGAGGGGAATTGCCTAGGCTGGATATGGAGCAGCATCTCCCCAGGGGGACAAGCTGGAGTGTCCAGCCCAGTGCAGCCCCCCACCCCGAACACCAGCCCCTGCCCTGAGACCCCTCCGGGATGAGAGATGGAGGTAAGGATCAGGGGGGGAAGAGAGAGAAAATGACGGAAATCATGAGATGTTAAGCGAAAGAGCCCAGCAGCATTGCGATGCAGCGCTGGCAACACCAACATCCCTTCAGGGGGGATCTTTCTTCCAGAAACAGGGGCAAAGACGAAGGGATGAGTGGCGCTGGGGTCATTTCCAAAGGAAAGGCAAGGCCAGCTCTTCCAGGGGCCTGAGAAGGGCTTGCTGCTTGGATATGAGCGCCTGCTCTGCATTTTCTCAGAGCACCTCAGAAGAGGTTTTCAATGTGAAGCCTCTGAGCTCATCATGGGCTTGAGTCCAGGGCTAAAGAAAAAAAAACACTAATGCATTACATTAAGTGCATTAAGTGATGTCTCAGAACGGTGCTTGTCCTTTCCAGAGAGGGAACATGCCCAGGACACCGGGGATACGGGAAACTGCGTCCTGCCTGCAGCATGTAAAACCCAGCCACGCATGGCGGGGAGGGAACAGCCCAGGGCCAGAGGACACCCACCACCCGGGTTGGCCCCTGAAGGCCAGGGCAGAGCCTCTGGGCTCCTGCATCCCAGCTCCAACTTCTGAGGGAGCAGCACCGGGGGCTCCGTCTGCCCAGATCCACCCAGGGCTCTGCCCCACGCTCAGCAGCTCTCGGAGCCCTTTGCATGGCACCGTTTGCACGGCTGCCGTTCCCACCTGCATCGGAGGGCAGGTCCTGGGCATGAGACGCCTGCTCTGGGCACCGAGGCCCCATCTGCTTGGGCTGGCACCTATGGGCAAGGCAACTGTGCTCAGGCTCCCACCCGGATAATAACGCCTCAACTGCCTTGTGAAAAATCAGGAAGATGGGTCACATTCCTTTTATTCCAGCATTGCACGTGTGCAGTTTGGGCTGGTTCCTGAACTTTTGGCGAGCCGCTGCAGCTCATTGCCAGGACCCGGCTCAGCGCACGGCCTCGTGCCGAGGGGATGGCCAGGGTGGCTGGGTCAGCCCCAGCAGCGCCTGGGCTGGCCGGCCCGCGGGGCAGCAGTGGCATTGGCTGCTCCTTGGCTGTGTGTGGTTTAGCTTTGCCGAACTGGGCAGGGAAAGCGCGCCAGGCTGGAAAGCCTGCGCAGGCACAGCTGGAGGAAGAGGAAGAGGTGTTGCGTTGTACGCTCAGCTCAGCTATCCCTGCCCTCAGGAGGAACCGGAGGCAGGACAGGACTCCGCAGGGCAGGCAGCCACCCAGCTCTGCCTGGGGAGGCGGCCGCGAGGGGCTCGGAGCCAACTGGGGTCCAACACCACTTCCAGAGGGACTGTGGAGCAGGCAAGGTGAGGAGGCGAGGGGAGATTGCTGCAAGGGCAGGGGGTGCAGGGGATGGGGTGCAGGGGCAGGGCTGCGAGGGGATGGGGTGCAGGGGCAGGGCTGCGAGGGGATGGGGTGCAAGGGGGTGGGGTGCAGGGGCAGGGGTGCTGGGGAAGGGGTGCGAGGGGGTGGGGTGCAGGGGCAGGGCTGCAAGGAGACGGGGTGCAGGGGCGCAGGGCCGGGATCGGGATGGGGGCCGGGATGGGGACCGCGACACTTCCCGTCCGGGCCGGGCGAGCGGCTTTTCCCGACGGGCCTCGCAGGGCCCCGGCCCCGCCCCCCGGCCCCGCCCCCCCCCGCCGCGGGCCGCGTGGCCCCGCCCGCTGCCGCCGGATAAGCGCGCCCCGCCCGGCGGCGGCACCGGGGCTGCTCGGTGTAGGTGCGGCCGGGGGGGGGGTACCCGTGCTTGGCCCCCGGCTCCGTGCCCTCCTCCTCTTTGCACTGTCCCGGGGTCCCCCCCGCCCTTTGCACACCCCTCTGTGCGTCCCCGAGATCCCCTCCCTGCGCGCCCCCAGGGTCCGTCCCGCCTCTCAACACCCGCCGCCTGTGCACCCCCAGGGTCGTCGTCGTCCCCCTTTGCGCGCACACACTCCGCCCCGGTCCACCCCCGCCCCCCCCCCCCCCCCCCTTTGCACGCCCCGGGTCCGCCCCCACGCCTTTGCACGCCCCTTTGTGCACCCCTGGGGTCGTCCCCCGCCTCTTTGCACACCCCCCTGGGTTGTGTTCCCCCCCCTCCTTTGCACGCCCCTCTGTGCTCCCCGGAGTGTGTCGCCCCCTTCCTTTGCACGCCCCTCTGTGCACCCCGGGGTGTCGTGTCCCCCCCCTTTGCACGCCCCTCTGTGCACCCCGGGGTGTCGTGTCCCCCCCTTTGCACGCCCCTCTGTGCGCCCCGGGCCCCCCCCTCGCTCCCCCCCGGTGGCCGGAGGCTCCCGCCCCACGCGTGGGCGGGCGGCGGGGCGGCGCCAGCCGGGGCGGAGGCGGAACGTCGTGCCGGTGTGTGTCCCCTCCCCGTGTCCCCGCAGCCCCGCCGGGATGTCGCGGCCGCTGTCGGACCAGGAGCGGCGGAAGCAGATCAGCATCCGCGGGATCGTGGGGGCCGAGAGCGTGGCCGAGCTGAAACGGGGCTTCAACCGCCACCTCCACTTCACCCTGGTCAAGGACCGCAATGTGGCCACCCCCCGCGACTACTACTTCGCCCTGGCCCACACCGTGCGGGACCACCTGGTGGGGCGCTGGATCCGCACCCAGCAGTACTACTACGAGAAGGACCCCAAGGTGGGAGCGCGGGGATGCTGAGCCACCTCCCGGGCTGCTGGGAGCCACCCCTCCTCGCAGGGCGGGGGGAGGTGGGGGTGGGACCCCCCCTCGGCATCCCCGGGGTGGGCGACATGGGGTGGGAGAGGGGGGATTTGGGCAGCGTCGTAACGTCTGGGGCGCGGTAGGGGGATGTGGGGAATGTCGAGTTCGGGTTTGGGGGATGTTCCCCTGAACTCCGCCGAGCGCAGGGGCTGGACATCAACACGCCGAGGCCACTGTCCTTTGCTTTGCAAAACAAACAGGGCGCAGCCTGGCCGGGAGCTGGGCGCAGGGCACCGTGTTTACTGTCCCGCACGCCGGCTGCGCTTTACCAAAAGCAGCCGCAAAGCTTTCCAGGGTGAATTATCCGAAGGGAGCTGATGACCCTGAAGCCAAGCCGCAAACCGGCCTTGTTTAAAACAGGCACAAGCCTCATCTGCGCGACGGTGATCCCAGGCGTGAGAAATCCAGTTTGTGCCGGAGCCCCTGCGCCGCTGCTCGCCCGCTGGCTTGCCCCGTGTGGGGCTCTGGCCGCGGGGGGATTAAGCCCTTATCCCCTCCTGACACCTGGGTGGCCCTGTCAGCTCCAATTTCCTCCCTGCCAACACCTCGCTGGGACCGTGCCCCCTGGGAGCTCCCCTCCCCGTGTCGTGTAGGGGTGAGAAAAAAGATGAGCCTTTTCCAGGGCTTGACTGTGGGGACCTGCCTGGATAGCCGTGCCAGGTGCCTCCTGCCCGGCGTCACCACTCCCAGCTCTGCTGGGGCCAAACCAGTAAGCCCAACCGATCCTGGCCAGCGCATCCCATCGCTGTCCCCAGCCCGACTCTGCGCAGGTCCTGGGGAAACCTGTCAAGTCAGCTGCTTCCTCCGGCCTAAATCCTTCCTTAAAACCTGCCGGTGCTGACGCTGGGGCACGGCTTACGCAAGGCTCTGCCTTACCGGCCGTATCCTGCACCCGTGGTGTTGGCGAGAGGGGAGGCCAAAGCGTGCCCTGCTCCTGAGACCAAGCCCCCCAGGGCTGGCAGAGGAAGCCTGTGTCCCTGCGGCCATCGTGGGTGCCTGGCCCTGATGGCTCACTTGGTTTTCTGGTTGCTTTGCAGCTCAGGGTGGTATTAGGAAACGTCTCTTCTTTAAAGTTTAACTTTGTACGGCCGTGGCCACCAGCGTGCTCGGGGTGACCATGGTGGAGTTGTTCCTGCTGTCGGACAGGGCGCCGGAGCTTGTCCAAACAAAACTGTCTCGGCGCTCTGCTGTTCCCCGCTTGGGAAACAGCAGCAGTGGGAGAGCAGGGGCTGCAGGGCACGGCTGCCGTGGGGCCTCTGGGGAGCCCCAGCCCTCAAATTCCTGGTGCAAACCACCTTGACTCTGGTGAGAGTTGCGTTTTTCCTCTTGTTTCCAGATAACACCTGGTAGTGGCTTCTGGGGTCTAGGGGAGCATCTTCCAACTCTGGGGAAGGTGACCAGGGATGGTTTTCTCTTTCAGAGGATTTACTACCTCTCCCTGGAGTTCTACATGGGGAGGACTCTGCAGAACACCATGATTAACTTGGGGCTGCAGAACGCTTGCGACGAAGCCATCTACCAGGTGAGCATCCCAGGGGGTCGGTGAGGACCTGGACCAGGAGGGCTCTGTGCTCTCCAGCTCCTGGGGATGTCCGTGTTGCACCATGCTGGCTGCAGACTGCTTCCCCAGCTGCAGACGGTGCCGTAATGGATAAACACTGGTCCAGGACCTGCCGTGTGCTGGTGCTTGCTCAATCGGGGCTGCCCAGCCTGGTGGCTGCATGCTGAGGGATGCAGCATGGTGCTGCAGAGCACCGGCAGGATGAGGGCTCCAGCCCATAAATGGCAAGGAAGCTCATGGCTCTGCGCATGGGCCCGTTAATAGCTGTAATCGATGGCAGTGGAGAATAAAACCTTAGCCGAACTCAACCCCAGCCTGGTGCTGGCACCAGGCGGCACTCAGGTTATTGAAGGGTTTTGGTGGTTTGCACCCCTTGTGAGCAACGCCGTCGTATGTGGCTGGGGTGGTTGCACAACAGCAGCTTTTGTGCAAACATTCAAAGGAGAGGAACTTACTTTGGGGTTTTTTTTATATATTTTATCTATTGACCGTGCAATGAGGATGGCGGCTCGGCTGGTGG
The DNA here is from genome assembly GCF_963210335.1 of Falco punctatus. NCBI lineage: Eukaryota > Metazoa > Chordata > Aves > Falconiformes > Falconidae > Falco > Falco punctatus. The sequence goes on along the minus strand of NC_137587.1, from coordinate 37,862,828 downwards.
GTGAGGGTGGAGGGGAAGAGCCTGGGGAAGCAGACGGTGTGACTATTTGGAAATCATCCTCTTTGCAGCAATGGCAGGTCAAGCTCTGAGGCAAATCTTCCTTACTGCGTACGCTGAGCCCCCTAGATGCAAATGCCAAACGTTTCCAAAATAAAATGTTTGGTGTAATATAAATCACTTACAATACTGTGGTAGGCATTCGGGGCTGCCAATGAAATTCAGAGCTGTGCAGCCTCGTGCCGTGGAACAACGGCGAGGCTGTGGCCGGTGCTGGTGCTCCTGGACTTGCCTGTGGCCAGTTGGTTTGGGAGAAGGTGCTGCCCACTTCCATATGAGTGGTGCGGGTCCAGCCTTCCCACATGGGTGCCCGTGGCCTTGGGGCCATCCCCACTTGCTGTGACTGTGGGACATCAGCGGGACATTGGACCAAGGGGTTTCCATGGGAAAGGGTGGCTCGGCCCTGGCAAGGCACCGTCTTACTTCCCGCTGAGCTGCCCAAGGAGCTTTGCATAGGCAAAACCTCTTCCTCCCCACAGCATCCTGGGCTGGGAACTTTAAATTTCCCTGGAAAAGTGGTATAGCCGCTTCTCTGGGTGTCTCTGTTAGAGGGTGATGCCTGGAGCCAGGGGGGTGGGCCCTTGGGTGCCTGCCCTGGGGAGATGAGGGTGCTGGGGGAGCAGGAACCGGCCCCTGGGGGGCTGCAGCCATGAGGCTGGGGCATGGAGAGAGGGAAGTGGGGCTGGGAATGAGCTCTGGGAGACCTGCCCAAAATGTCTGGGACCACAAGAGCAGTGCCCTGGTTATGTCTGGGTGCCCCCTGCCCCAGAGGCTTGTCCATGGCAAGGTCAAGGGTGTGTGTCCCCCTTGTAAAGGCTGGTGTAGTGGCTTTAAACACCAGAGCTGGTCCCTGCCAGCTCTGTGCAGCAGCAGTGGAGGGGGAGAGGGACTGCTTTGGGGGCAAACCGCCGTGTCCCACCTGCAGGGATGGATTTTGCAGGGTCGGGTGCTTTTCCACCCACCTCCTGGAGCCCGCCTGCAGGGGAAGGTGGTAGCGGTGGGTGCAGGGCAGCACCCAGGAGTGTGTGCCAGCAGTGCCTCCCCTGCACGGGGCCGGGCACTTAGAAAGTCTCCCATCGCCTTCTCCTCCTCGGCTGTAGCTCGGGCTGGACATGGAAGAGCTGGAGGAAATCGAGGAGGATGCCGGCCTTGGCAACGGTGGTCTCGGCAGGCTTGCTGGTGAGTGAGCCCCCTAAAACACTCTCATTGCCTGGGTGGTGGGGCACAGCCCTGGGGGCTTTACAGCCACTGTGGGGGGGATACCTAAACTCAGCGGGGTTTATTGCTCCAGCCTTTCCAGCACGGGGTGAGAGGCGCTGGGTGGCTGGGGAGCGAGCAGCGGGTGCTGGCCCTGGCTTGTGTCCCTGCAGGGCTGCTGCCTGGGGCCGCTGGCTGGCCGTGGGGTGAAGGACCTGCCGTCTGCCGGGGCTCCTGGCTCGCCGGGGAGGTGCAGCTCACTGCTCTCCCCTCTCCCTGGCAGCCTGCTTCCTCGACTCGATGGCGACGCTGGGGCTGGCAGCATATGGCTACGGCATCCGCTACGAGTACGGCATCTTCAACCAGAAGATCCGGGATGGGTGGCAGGTACGGACAGAGGCGTGTGGCCCTCGCCTTCCTCTGGCTGCCTTAGGCCAGTGGCCCCCTTAGGTCAGGCCAAGGTCATGGTGTACAGATGCTTTCCCTTAGCTTGGAGACTGCTGGAGCCAAAGTCAGTGCTGTGGTATTTAAATCTTGTCAGATGTTTTCTCGAACGAGTTTAACTTCTTAAACTGGTGCAAGCACATAACATCCCTCCCTGTGGTGGGGAAGCCAGTCTTTCATCCCAGCTGGCTCCAGCGTGTGGGGCTGGGGATCAGCCCAGTGTCACAGTTCCCGCTCAGGCCTGTTAGTGGCTTGGCACAGCCGCGTGGAGGGGAGCAGACCTGCCTCGTAGCACACCTTGCTAATTAGCAAAAATCCCAGCTGGGTCTGTGCAGATGCCTGCCCACGTAGTTGGCACATGAGCCGTATCTCTGCGGGGAGCAGGACCCCTTTCTGGGGCTGCTGTAGGAGCAGAGAGGTCGGTGCTTCCACCTCTGGGGCATCCCCAGCTCTTCCTTGCTGGGGATTCCTTGGGAATTCTCTGGCTGCTGCAGGCTGCCCTCGTCCGTGTGCACAGTGTGCCCTGCTTGGGGCCAGCACCGCCACGAGAGCTTCTCTGTGGCTGTGTGGAGCTGGAGAGGATGGAGAAGTTGCGTCCCTGTTCCTCGTGGGGTGGGGGCTGTTTGGCCAAGGTGGTACAGGAACCGCGTGGGGAGGTCTAGGGGAGGCCAGCTCCAGCCCCCCAGTCCTGCTGTGCTGCTCAACGCCTGGGTTAAAGCATCAGAGGGTAGAAGAGGCTGTTTTGGAAATGCAATTGAAAAGCGTGTATCTGCAAAACTCCTGCTGGGAGGCAACCCCAGATACCCCCAGGGACCCTGTGAGGACTCCCAAAAGCTGTATCTACAGCCAGCAAGCGCATTTCCCAGCTGCTGCGTCTGAACGGGGCTCACCTCCCCTGGTGCTGCTGCTGGGAGCTCTGCCCTGGCCGTGCCAGAGGTGATGTCTAACCTGGGCTGTCTCCTGTAACAGCACGGCCAGGGTAGGGAATGAGCCCGCTGCGTTAGCCAGCCTGCAGGCTGAGGTTGAAACTCTGATGAAGGGGGACTAATGGTGTCTTGGCCACAGCACAGCAGCGTTAGTGATGCACTAAGAGAAACACTGCTTTCGTCCCCATCCATCACCCCTCTGGCAGGGAGACCCCAGGGTTCAGGGTGGTTGGAGTAGAACCCAGCCTTCGGGCTCGCCTCGCCCTGCCAGCACCAAAACTCGGATTTGGGGCAGACGAGCTCCGAAGCATCGTCCCCTTTGCTACAAGCAGCCGGAGCCACTGGCAGCCATCCTCCACGTGGCACAACCCAGGGAGGTCCCTGGGTTGGGTGGCCCCATCACTGCTCTCACTCCTGGCAGGTGGAAGAAGCCGACGACTGGCTCCGGCATGGCAACCCCTGGGAGAAAGCTCGCCCCGAGTACATGCTGCCCGTGCATTTCTACGGCCGGGTGGAGCACACTGCCACCGGTGCCAAGTGGGTCGATACCCAGGTACGGGCTGGGGTGCAGCCTTGCGGGGCCAGTGTGTGGGGAACCCCCCCTGCACGGCTTGTCCTGGGGGGCTCCCACTGGCCGGCTGTGCCCTGGGCATGGGTCCTGCCAGCGTCTCTGCCCGGGAGGGTTGCACTGGTGAGGCTGTGTCGCTGGGGTGGAAAAGGCAGCGGTGGAGCAAATTGAGGAGATGGGCATTGGGATGGGGACTGGTTTTGCTGCTCCACGTCTGCATCCAACGTCTGAAATACCCAAAAGCCCCTCCAGCAGGTCTGCAACGCACAGCCCAGCAGGACGGCTTAAATTAAGCTTCTCCTGACACGGCCTTTCCCCATCCCCCGAGCGCTTCTGGCAAACACCAGCCACCGGGCAGACCTGGCGTGTCCCCGGGGCAGGGGGTACCAAGCGCATCCACACACACGCAACCCCATGAAGGCAGGTGCAAGCCTGAGCTCGCTCCTGCAGGAGGGTCTGTGGGATGGGAGGGCTCTGGCGGGGCAGGGGGGGCCGTGGGGGGACACCAGCCGGGGCACAGCCTGGCTGCAGCTGCCCTGCTGATGTCCCAGGTGGTGCTGGCGCTGCCCTACGACACCCCCGTGCCCGGGTACATGAACAACACTGTCAACACCATGCGGCTGTGGTCAGCTCGGGCACCCAACGATTTCAACCTGCGGGACTGTAAGTGGGTGCTGGCGGGGTGTCATGCGGGATGGGGCGGGGGGCTGTCCTGCGCCCCCCTTATCCCTCTGCTCCTCCCCAGTCAATGTTGGAGACTACATCCAGGCCGTGCTGGACAGAAACCTGGCAGAGAACATCTCCCGTGTCCTCTACCCCAATGACAACGTAAGTCACAACGCAGGGTGGCTGTCCCTGCCTTAGGGACAGCTACAGAGCACCCAGAGTGCGAAGTGGAGCAGCCCCTCTTGCCGGGGTGCTGCAGAGATGCTTTCAGTTGTGTTTCACGCCACCTGTAATGCTTGGGTGGGGATTGCTGCCTCTCAGCAGCGCTGCCCAGGGCTGCAGCAGAGGCGAGTCCGTTCCTGGGCAAATCTGCGCTCAGCAGAGGGAGGGAGTGGAGATGAGAGTGACCTGGGGGGGAAATGGGGGGAGATAGTGAGGCGTGGCTCCCCTTGCTGGGCAGCCTGTTTTGGGCAGGTCCTGATGGGGTTTTTCCCTGTTTAACCCTACCCCAGCCTTCCCAGCTGGCAAGGAGAGCTGGGGGTGTCACAGCTCCGGGGAGGGGGGGAGGTTGCCTCCTACGGATCTTCTTTGGCAGACCAGCAGGTTAACGTTCTGTGCTGCGTGAGCGGTGGCTTTAAGTCTTGTCTTAGAAATAGCTCCTAGGTGTTACATCCCCTGTGGCTTCCCTTCCCGTTGCCCCGGTACCTCTCCTTCCTGCTGAAACTTTCAAACCAGGGAGAACGGGTTTACACGATGCTCGGGGGAGAGATTTAAGCTCCATTTGTACCAGCACATCTCAAACCCTTGTGCTCAATTTGGGAAAGCAAGACGATGTAGGGGTTAGAGCTGCTGCCAAACCTGTTGCTGGGGGCTTGCACCACACCATGGGGTGGATGTGTCCTGGCATGGGTCCCCCCACAGCAGGGAGCCCCAGGAAGGCGCAGGCGTGCCTGGGCAGCGCGGTGCAATCCTGCAGCACCCTGCTTCTCTGCTCACAGTTCTTCGAGGGGAAGGAGCTGCGGCTGAAGCAGGAGTACTTTGTTGTGGCTGCCACCCTCCAGGACATCATACGCCGCTTCAAAGCATCCAAATTCGGGAGCACGGACAGCGTCCGGACTGTGTTTGATTCCTTCCCCGACCAGGTATGAGCCAGGGTTGCTCTGACGTGTGCCTTGGAACTCGTTTTGATGCCTCTCAGATGTACACCCAGGGCTGGGGAGGTTTTGTGGACCCTCCATGATGCCTGTGCCCAACTGACTTGGGCAGTGGGATGCCCACATGTCCCCCACCTGTCCCCACTGCCACCCATGCTCTTCCTACAGGTTGCCATCCAGCTGAATGACACACACCCTGCCATGGCCATCCCTGAGCTGATGAGGGTTTTTGTGGACATCGAGAAGCTGCCGTGGAACAAGGTAGGGAGACCTGACCTGGCCCCTGGGTCCCCTCCACTTGCACCCACCCTCCTGCACCGGGGGGTCTGGGGAATCAGTCCCATAGCTGCTGGTGGCCTGGGGAGTGATGTGGGGCAATCAGGTTGGGTTTAACCAGCATGGACTTGGAGGTGCTGCTGGCCACAGTGGGAGGACCATGTGTGGGTGCCAGCTTCCCCCTTCACTGCTCACCACCGTCTCCCCCTGCCCCGGGCAGGCCTGGGACATCACCAAACGGACCTTTGCCTACACCAACCACACTGTGCTTCCCGAAGCCCTGGAGCGCTGGCCGGTGGACCTGGTGGAGAAGCTGCTCCCCAGACACCTGCAGATCATCTATGAGATCAACCAGAGACACCTGGATGTGAGTGCCTTGGGGCAGTGTAGGAGCCCTCTCTGGAGAGCGGGATGGGGATGGCATGCATTGTACCATTGGGATTAGGGGGATGCACAAACTGGTAATGTTGAGTGTGTGGCTGGGTGGTTCTGGCTGCTATTTCAGGAGGCTGAGGTGTAGGAAAGCCCTTTCCCACCAGCACGTTGCCATCCTGCACTTGGTGGCTGTTTTAGAGGCTTCACCCATTGCTCCAAGGACCTACCTGTTGGCATTGCCTTGCTCCCTAAATGCTAAATTCATCCTGGAGAAGGATGAGGTTGGGGTGCGAGGGAGATGATGGTTTAGCCTCCTGGTCTGGCAGCACGAGGCTTTTGCCAAAGTGGCCCCATTAACCAAGCGTGTGTCCACAAGACCCGCTCTATGGGGACTCTTCTGTCCAGAGGCATCCATGCTGGGGGAGGGCACCCTTTGGAGGGGGTTTGCACCGTCACTCTGCAGTTAAAGCCATTGCACTGGCTGGTGTGAAACACACTGGGGACATTGTGTCCCTTCCTTGGGAACTGTCGGGTGGGACATCACTAAACACCAGCACCGCTCACCTCTCCGGCCTCCACTGGCAGTACATTGCATCCCTCTTCCCTAATGACGTGGACCGGCTGCGGAGGATGTCCCTGATAGAGGAGGGGGGCACCAAGAGGATCAACATGGCTCATCTCTGCATTGTCGGCTCCCACGCTGTCAATGGTGTGGCGAAAATCCACTCCGAAATAGTCAAGGCTCAAGTGTAAGTGCGGGGAGGGAGGTGGTGGTGGATCATCCTCAGCTTGGAAATGTGGTGGTGCCAGGTCGGTGAGCCTGAAGCCGTCCCCTCCTCATCCTCACAGCTTCAGGGACTTTGCAGTGCTGGAGCCGGAGAAGTTTCAGAACAAGACCAATGGCATCACCCCGCGGCGCTGGCTCCTGCTCTGCAACCCGGGGCTGGCAGAGCTCATCGCAGAGGTAATGGCATGGGGGGAGCGCACCGGTCCCTGACCCTTCCCAACCCTGGGGATGCTGCTCCAACCTCAGCCGTTTACATCTTCTAAACGTTCAGGCTCTGCTTGGCTCTCACCTGAGATCCAGCCGCTTTGCTGGGCGGGAGCAGCATGCCTGATGAGGGCAGCCACCCCCGTCCCACCATCAGCACGTGCCTGTGCTCCTCTTGCAGAAAATTGGGGAGGACTACGTGCGGGACCTGAGCCTGCTGACAAAGCTGCACGAGTTTGTGGACGATGACCTCTTCATCCGGGAGGTTGCCAAAGTGAAGCAGGTGAGGGGACGGGGGCAGGGGGGATGCAGGCAGGGGGCTGCAGCCTGGGAGCTGACATGTTCCCTGCCCCCTCGCCCAGGAGAACAAGGTGAAGTTTGCGCTGTACCTGGAGAAGGAGTACAAAGTGAAGATCAACCCTTCCTCTATGTTTGACGTGCACGTGAAGAGGATCCACGAGTACAAGCGGCAGCTGATGAACTGCCTGCACATCATCACCATGTACAACCGTAAGCCACCGCGCACCCCGAGGGGACATGCTGCCCTGGGGTGCACGAGCATCCCTATCCCCTGGGGCTGCAGCTAAAACAGAGGGTGACACCACACTGCTGTCTTCTCCAGGCATCAGGAGGGATCCTGCAAAGCTGTTTGTGCCAAGGACAGTGATCATTGGGGGCAAGGTAAGTGGGGTCAGGAGTTTTAAAGCATGTTGGACTAAGTCCTTGAAAATATCCTGGGGAATTTGGGTACAGATGTCTCGTGGGGCCATGTCTGTGAAACTCCCCAGGGAGTGCTGGGGAAGCACTTGTTGGCTTCAACCCAAGCAAGGCACCAAGCTCTTGGGGGGGTTGCACAACCGTATGCTGCCTGTGGTCACACAAGCCCCCGAAAATCTGGTGGTGTGACGTGTGGCTTGGATGGGGGCAGGGCTGAGCGGGTGCCTGTGGCAGCTGGTGCACTTCACCTGCCCCTGGTGCCAGCCCTCCGGGCTCACCCCCAGCTTTTCTCCTAGGCTGCTCCAGGGTATCACATGGCTAAAATGATCATCAAGCTCATTAATGCTGTGGGTCACGTGGTGAACAACGACCCCGTTGTGGGCAGCAAGCTGAAGGTCATCTTCCTGGAGAACTACAGGGTCTCACTGGCGGAGAAAGGTAGCCCACGTGGGGCACGCTGTGGGGAGGGGATGTCCGCCCCATGGCTCCATCCCTGCGAGACAGCAGATCTAATGTCCTTTGGCATGACACAAACCCAGAGCTGGTCACCACAAGCCCCTTGTCCATGTGTTTTGCTGGCAGTGATCCCTGCTACCGACCTGTCGGAGCAGATCTCCACAGCGGGCACCGAGGCATCGGGTACGGGGAACATGAAATTCATGCTGAACGGGGCTCTCACCATCGGCACCATGGATGGAGCTAACGTGGAAATGGCCGAGGAGGCTGGAGAGGAAAACCTGTTCATCTTTGGCATGAGGGTGGAGGACGTCATGGAGCTGGACAGGGAAGGGTGAGGGCTGTGGATATTGTGGGGGTGCCACCACCATGACAGCACCATCTCATATTGACCCTTCCCCACCAGGTACAATGCCCACGAGTACTACGACCAGCTCCCTGAGCTGAAGCAAGCCATTGACCAGATTAAGAGCGGCTTCTTCTCCCCAGATGAGCCTGATCTCTTCAAAGATGTGGTCAACATGCTCTTCCACCATGACAGGTGAGGCCTAGGATGCCATCCATCCCCTCGGTTGGGTCTCTCCACCAAAGTCCTGGTGCCCGTGTGGAGCAGCCCCCTGCACCAACCATCCACCCTCTGGTTGATAAAGTCCCATTTTTCTGGCCCGTGCACCCGGATGAGCAATTGATGCTCCACGGGTACGCAAGGCTGTCCGTGTACGGCGCTTCGGTTGCTGCATTAAAGCCCGTGGTACATTAAGGCCAAGACAGATTTGGGTGTGCAGCCCTCACCAGATGATAGATGCCTTTAGCCTTTCCTGGCCAGAGCACAAAGCACCCAAGGGTGTGGGCACTTCACACCGGAGAAATGTTTTCCTGGCAAGTTGACACAAGGTGTGCCCCGGCGGGGCACCCATCCAGCCTGTGCCACAGCACTTATGGGCTTGCAGGGCCCTGTGCAAACAGGGCTTGGGGGGATGAATTCGCCTGAAGCACCTGTGCCAGGGGGGGCCCCAGATCTGGCAGCCCCAGCCCCCTGTGCTGAGCCCACCGGCCGCCGCCGTGCTCCCACCTCTGCACTGTTGCTCTTGCTGACTCCTGCTTTCTTCGCTGCTACAGGTTTAAAGTTTTTGCAGACTATGAGGCTTATGTCAAATGCCAGGAGAAGGTCAGCGAGTTGTACCTGGTGAGTGCCAGCCTGGGGATGAGGCAGGGGAGCTGTGACAGGGCACAGCAGCCCATCTGGTGACAGGGTCTGGTGGGGCTGTGTACCTAGATGGGCTCCTAGCGAGGAGGCTCCTGGCTGTGCTGCTGTAGGGGCTCTCTGGTTGAAAGCTGGGCTTGGGGCTAAGGTGCCACCCATGGCACAAACCTCCAGCCACACTGTCCCACCCTTCTCCTTGCAGAACTCCAAGGCATGGACCAAGATGGTCATCAAGAACATTGCAGCAGCTGGCAAGTTCTCCAGCGACCGCACCATCAAGGAGTATGCCCAGGACATCTGGCATGTGGAGCCCTCTGACCTGAAGATTCCGCCACCCAACGAGCCCCGGGATGCAGCCGAGGACAAGACCCCGAACGGCACGGCAGCGTAGGGGCACGGAGCTGCTGCCAGCTGGAGTCAGGGGACACAAGCACACGCGCTGTACAATTGTCTCTGCTGTCTAGTCTCTATGTTGCTGCTGCTGGCTTTCCGACGGAGGGGGAAGGGGGGAAATTTTTATAATGTAGGGGCTGTGCGGAAAGTAAAACCACGTTGCCCTGTTGCTTGCATAGGTGCTAAAAATAAAAGTGCCATTAGAGTCCAAGGGGCTGTTTGCTGAAGCCTAAAATTAGCGACTGAGCTCGCCTGCACCAACGCCGACACAGAAAGTGGGTGTAGGGGGTGAGCTGCTGGGGATGGGCCGGCACAGCTGGACACCTGAGCCCTCCTAGCTGCTGCTGAAGCAGGACTTTGGGGTGCAGCTCTCACTAGTCCTCAGGCATCAGTGCCAGGGGGGTTACGGGGAGTTGGCAGACAGGCCCGTGTGCCCCCAGCACTGCCCCATGTGACGCTCCCAGTCACAGCTCACATGGTGCTGCCCCAGAAGCAAGCATCCAGACCGCAGCAGTACCTCCATCCCCTGAGTAACCTGCAGCATCCTTGTGGCAGCGGGCAAATTAGAAAGTTTCTCTGTAGTTTTTATTACAGCAGTAAGTTCAGTGCCATGAGGGGTTCCTGCTGGGAGTCTGAGGGAGTGCTTGTGGCCGCTGTGGCAGGTGGCGTCACTGACTGTTCAAGAAGTCTCTGCAACAAGACGCAATAAACCTTACGCTGTATTGCTGATTGTCCTGTCCTGCCCGAGAGCTGGATTTCTGATCCCTGGATCAGTGGGTCTGAGCTGCACCTGGCAGCTCTGCACTCAGGGCAGGGAGGAGCTGGCACTATCCCCAGGGCCACCTCCCCATGACACCCAGGTTCAGGATAGCCTCAGAGCAGTGAGGAGCAACTGGAGCTCAAAACTCAACGCCAGCAAACACCGGAGGGAGGGGAGGGAGCAGGGGGAAGGCACACCCATGGTTGCAGCAGGGGAGGATGCATCTGTGGAAGAATTGGCCAAGGGTCGTTCTGTGCACCCCAATTTCTGCAGAGCAGCACTTACTTCACCAGGGCAGGCAGCTCTGGGTTGAATGAGATGTAGTCGTGGCCCAGGCCCAGCTTTTTGGGAAAGGTAATGAACTTCACCTTGGTTTTGTCCTTGTAGGTACTGCGAGCAGTCTCAAAGAGCTGGCGTGGGATGGGAGTGCTGTTAGTGGCATGTGCAGGGGACCCCAAACCAGACTCGATGGCCTCGTTAAAGCCCATGTGGTGACAGCGGTCCTCACCTTGTGGGCCAGGTGCAGAGGCAGGACAGCATCATCTTCAGCGTGCAGGATGAGGAGTGGGCAGGTCAGCACCTTCACACTGTGGACAGCAAGCACAGTGCTGAGGAGTCACCCCGGAGCCGACAGACTCATGGGAGTCTCCCCATCTCCTGCTAATTGTCCCACAGCATCCCTGACCCCTGCCAGCACTGCCCTTCAGAACCATCCAGCCCATCGGTGGCTAAGGGCAGCTGCTGAACCACGTCAGGACGATGCCCTCGCTGCTTGCCCCAGCATGGCAGCACCAAGCACCCCAATAACTTTAAACCCCCGTTATGGGGTGCTCAGGCTTGAAATGTGCCCATGAGCCAGGTGGCTTTTAGCAAAGGCTACCGTGGCATGTGTGCTGCAGCGTGGGTGAGAACCAAGTGCGTAATACTCAAAAAAAGGGTGGTGGCTTGTGGACTTTGCTTAATAATGGTACCTGAAATTATGCAAATAAAAAGCCACTTTTAAAGCATGAGGAAGCTGGGCAAACACAAATAAGAGCACAGGTATTTCACGGGGCGCTGAGTAACCTGGGCTAGTGGAAGATGTCCCGGCCCGTGGCAGGGGGTTGGAACCAGATGGTCTTGAAGGTCCCTTCCAACTCAAATCGTTCTATGATTCTATGTCCAACCCACTCATCCTCGGCCAGGTGATCCCAACATCATCCCCGCAGCCCCATGGGGACGTCTGTGCACCTTCACACCAGGCACTCACTTCTCGTCGTTGCAGAAGAACATGTTGCCCAGAGCTAGCGAGTCCAGGATGAAGTACTCAAAACCCGGGAACTGGCGGTAGATCTGCCAGGGAGAGAGTTGCGGGGGTGCTGAGCCATGGCTGTGACTGATGCACCCTTCCCCTGTGAGGGGGGAAGACCCAGGCCGCTGGGGCTGCCACTGCCAGGGGACCTCATGGGCAGAACCCCCCCACCTGTCACCACTGGGGGACCCCACAGGCAGATCCCCTGCTCATCACTGCTGGGGAGCCCCACAGGCAGAGCCCCCAGGCTCACCTTGCTGATGGGGATGTGGGCAGCTGCTTCGCGGATGCTGGGGTACGATGACTCCAGGACAACAGCATCAACCTGGACCCCTAAAGGCAGAGTGGGGCGAGAGCAGGCATGACTGGGGGGGGGCAGGGGGGGGCTGTCATCCCCCACTAAGACTGCTGCCATGCTCATGTCCCAGGCAGCAGTTATGAGACCAAGATGCCTCTGTCCCACTAAGGAGGATGGGGACAGCCACTTGTCCCCACCACGGAAGCCAAGCCTGATGCTTGAGCAGAGCGTGACGGGGCTCCCCAATGACTCTGTGCCCCCAGAATCTGATCAGGGATGTGCAGACCCCCAGGGGGACACCACACGGGGCCAACCCAGCCACACTGGCCCTTACCTCTCTCCTCCTGCAGTTTTCTTGCTGCATTCGTGGCAATCCTGTGAAAAGCGAGGTGACAGTGAGGGGGAGCATCCACGATGCCCCGTCAGGGTGCACAGCACTCACACCCCCGCCTTGCCTGCCAGGTTTTCCTTTGCAGGTGCCTCTGCTGAGGAGCTGCTCTAACCCCCTGCTCCACCCCTGGGTGGCACCAGTCTGGCAGCAGCATCACAGCCCGAGGACCAGCTGTGGGCTCCAGTGTCAGCTGGCATCCACAAGGTGTGTCCCCCTTGCCCAGCCCCACACCTACCCTGTCCCCAAGGAGTGTCCCCAGAAGAGGATGCTGTTGTTCCCGCTCCGCGCTTTGGCCCAGTCATAGAGTGCCAGGACATCTGTGGTAAAGCCGCTCTCTGTGGGGTACCCGCTGGAGTCCCCATAGCCTGGGGGGGGACATGGCTCTGTGTCGTGACCCTGGCAGGCACCAGCCCCAGGGGGTCACACAGCAAGAGGCAGGGGGATGATTTTACCTCTGTAGTCGAGAGCCAGGATGTGGAATCCAGCAGCCCCCATCATCTGTCAGTGGAGTGGCACTGTGTTATGTCCAGGGGCAGGGCAGTGGATGTCCCCCAGGTCCCCCCAGCATCGCTGGGTTCATTCTGCCCAGGGTCTGTCTTGGGTTCCCAGAGCCAGTGTGGGGACCCTAGCAGGTCCCAGTCCTCCCACAGTGGACCACTTACCTTCAAGAACTGGACACGGTGGCTCGCAGCCCTGATGGGGAAAATTGGTTTAGAGCTTGGGAAGGGACCCCCAAGGAGCCCTCCCCTGCAGTGCCAGACAAGGGACCAGGCTGAGTTTTACCCAGGAAGGGAGTGCTGGGTGCTCTGGGGTGGGTGGTTTGGATGTTTCACTTTCACCTTTCACCCAAAAGGACTTCCCTTGACTCATGGGGTGAGAAACCACCACAGCAGCCCCAGCCCCGCAGCACTGCTGGCTGCTGCACCCACTTTGCTAGTTCTCCCCCTGTGCTGATGCCATCGTCCCCTGGGAGAGGCACGGCGGGGGGTCCCGGCCCCACAGCAGCGCTCACGGGTACTCGCCTGGTTCCCCCATTGCCGTGCAGGTAGATGATGATAGGGTGAGCGTTGGCAAGTGCCTCCTCATACCAGCGCTGGTCCTTGCCCTGCGCCTCGTCCGCTCTGCTGCTCGGCACCGTGTGCCTGGTGGGGGGCAGAGCAGGGTTACCCCAGTTCAGGCAGGACGCTGGCGTAGCCACACGGCTGTGCCCGCCCGGGGTGCTGGGGTTGCCCCACTCACCAGATGCCAACCGTGACGTCTGGCTCAGTGGTGAGGTACAGGTTGATGGTGTTGTTCAGCAGCAGCTCTGGCCGCCGAAAGTCCACGAAGAAGGGGAAGGCCACTAATGGAGAAATCACAGCCATCACACGGGCAACCCAGGAGCCTCATACCCAGCTGCTTTTATGCATTTTTTCCAAAGCAACATGCCGTTGTTTCTATATTATTTGCCTAAAAGCCAAGGGCTGTGGTAGGGCCAGCCCGGGGAGCGGGTAGGCGAGCACAGCCCTCTGCTACCTCCTCCCACCCAGATTTCCAGCCCCGTTGAGGCTGTGCGTGCCCAGATATGTTGTAACAGCAGGCGGTAAACAGGGTTGGTGGCACTATGTTATTACAGCTTGCAAAACAGAAGGCGCCAACGGGAAAGGTCCCTCTGTGCCTCCTCTGCAAGCCCACAGCTAGCGGGGGGTCAGACGGGTGCTGCCCTGGTGCCACCCAGGCACTGGGTGCAGCCCCACTCATGTTTGGGGGGGAACCCCCCCTGCCCACTGAATTCCTGGGGTGGGGCTCCCCCATTTGGGACAGCCCCAGAGCACTCACAGAAGTTCAGGTAGACAAATTTGGTGAGCAAGACGGGGAAGAGGCGGATGAGGAAGGGCACGGAGATGTAGATAAGAAGCAGGTGCAGGAGGAGGGTGCGCAGCCGGGGACAGCAGGCCAGCCAGCCCCTGCAAGGAAGGCACCTGGTTAGCATGTCCCCTCCTGTCCCAAGGGCTCTGGGGCACAGTGGAGCAGGGTCCCCCTTCCCAACCCCAGCTGTGATGGCTGGATACAGTGGGTTTTCCCTTGTAAGGACCTGAGGCTGCCATTTGTGTCCCCCTGGGCCCAGGAAATGGTGTCCCCTGTCAGGGTTGTGTTTGGCTTTTGGCGATGGTGCCAAGGTGTCAGAACAGCCCTACTGTGACACAGTGTCACAAGAGGCCACCATCCAGTCCCCGGCAGCCTCCCACGGGACACTGGCAGGCAGGAAGGGCAGGGCCCACGCCAGCGCCAGGAGCTCCAAGCCAAACCAGCAATAAGGAGCAACTGATACTGTGGCAACACCCCGAGCCGTGGCTGGTCAGGCAGGGTCACGGCGGTGCCCCCCAGCCTGGCACCGAGAGCCTCTGCAGCTCCCCAGGGACACGGAGGAAAGCCAGGACAGGGGCTCAGGGAGCCCACAGCGCCGCGGGGGAAACCAGTCCCCAGAGTGATGTCCCCCAGTGCCACCGGCATAGGGTGGGGCATGTGACCATCTCCGACAGCAGCCTGCACTGAAGGGCTGGGGAGCGCATCCAGCCACCCTGGGCCGTGCCCCCCGCACCGACCCTGTACCCACCAGCCCCCGAGAGGGAAGGGAAAGCCAAGAGCCGCAGCTGGCCCGGCATCGGCGTCTCTCGCAGGCTGAACATGCCAGGTGATGGGGAAACTAGTCCGGGCACCGGGGGGATTGAGGGCAGAGGTTTCTGACAGGCGTCCAAGCACAGCTTGCTCCCTGCCAGCACATGACTGGGGTCAGAAGAGGATTTAGCCCATTGCCTGCCCTGGGGAGTGCTGCAAGATGCCAAGGAAGGGTTGCAGAGGAGGTGCCAGGGCAGGATGGCATGGTCTCCCAGGCACAGGCACCCTTCCCGGGGGGATGTAGGGTGACATGGGCCACACTGGAGCCACAGGGAGCTCCTCAAACCCCAGCCACCCCCCCAAGACTTTGTTCTGAGCAGTGCCGCTCTGCGCTGGCAGCAACGGGCCAGCGATGCCCTCGCTGACACCGCAGTTAATTATTAGGTGCTGCTCTCGGTCGACACCTAATAGTCAAGTTCAGGGGCGAGCACTCACACACGCCCTTGCAAAATACCTGCCGCAGGTGAGCACCGACAGGCCTGGCCCCATGGGGACATGTCCACCGAGGGGCATCTCTGACAGCTGGCATAGCCCTGGTACGGCCATGGCAAGGAGAAAGGCACAGGGTCACTGCCCCAGCCAGGTGACAAGGCCACGGTGCGGGGACACAGAGGCACGGCCACAGCATGGGATGATGGCTACGGCAGAGGGACAGATCTACGGCACAGGGGACTCGGCGCTAGCACACGCTCACAGGAGTCCGGCTAGGAGACGGGGCAACGGGCGGACACCGCAAGGGGACGGCGACACGGTCCCGCGGAGCGCCCGGCAGCGCCCCCACACCGGCCTGGCAGCCCAGGCTGCCCGCACCGCACCGGGTACTCACCGCTGCCGCCGGCCCGCGTCGGCCTTGCCCTCCGCCCGGGCGCTGTCGCCGGCCCCGTCGCCATCCCCATCCCGGGCCCGCGCCCCGCCGCCCTGCTCGCCGCGCCGCCGCATGGCTCCCGCCGTCCGGCCGCGCCCGCCAGGCTCCGCCCACTCACGGTGCCAATGTTGCCGGCAGGCCACGCCCCCTCCCCGCCCCTTTGAGCCGGGGGGCGGGGCTGCGGCCGCCACGTGCTGCCGCCGCCCAGGGGGACCCGCGGGGCTGCAGCCCCCTGTGTCCGCAGCCCGGGCCGGGCCGGGGGGAGCTCGGGGCCGGCAGCTGGGTGACACGCCGGGACAACCAGCCATGCCAGGGCAAGGAGCGCACAGGGAAAGCTTCCAGGTTATATAAAAAGAAAAAAAAATTCTTTTTTTTTTTTTACATCTTTCAGGTTATGAAAAAAAATAATTTTTAAAGGAAAAAATGTTTTAAACCAAACCTAGTGTCCCTGGCCTTCAGCCGGAGGGGTGGAAACCTGCCGCTGGTTCCCCTCCCAGCACTGTCAGACTGACTCAGCTGGAACTTTCCAGGCTGAAAGTTCCCACCGAGAAGGAAATATCCCAGCGTTACCAGTATTCCCCAGGAATCTCCGCCCGGCGCAGGAGGCTGCGCTGCCTGGACACAGACACACATGGCTGGGCCACCCATGGCCGTGCCTGCCGACGGGCCCACGGGCGAGAGGGCTGCGGCAAGCAGGCTGCCAGTGGGCTGGGGACAGCCCCTTCTGCGGGGGGCAGCCAGCCCCCCCGGGCACCCTGAAAGGCTGCTCCTACCCCACCTGCCCCCAAAGCAAGGCCTGCGCTGCTTGCCCTGAGGTCACCGTGCCCAGCAGCCTGCTACTGCGATTTTAGCCCAGGGCCGTGAGGTGGGACAAGCTGGGGAGGCCGCCATTGTGGCCCTGCAGCCCTTTGGCACCTGTGGCAGGTACCTGGGGGGGCTTGGCAGGGTGCGTATGTGCAGCTCTGTGAATCCGTATGGTTTATGTTTCACAGCCTGCGCCAGCCCTGAATGCAAATCCAGACAGGTCTGGTCAAACCAGGGCTGTGGGCAGGCAGGTGCGCATTCCCCAGCAGCAGATGTTGCAACAAGGTGGCACAAGGCAGCCGCAAGCTGCTCTTCCCCTGCCACAAGGCAGGAGGACAGCAGAAGCAACCAGCAGATGCGACTGATTTGACACAAAAGAGCTTTTTCCTTCCATCCCCAATTTTTCCCCATTCCCAGCGTGTGCTGGGGCACATCAGCATTGGCATGAAGATAATGGGAGATGGTCCCCAGTGCCTCTGCTTTACTGCCCACAGGGAAGGGCAAGGTGGGGCCAGCGCTGCCTGCAGAGGCTTTATTCAGCAGCGAGAGCTGGAAGGGATCAGCACAGAGGTGACAGCAGATTGCTGGAAGCGCTCAAGGCCAGGCTGGAGGGGGCTTGGAACAACCTGATCTAGTGGAAGGTGTCCCTGCCCATGGCAGGGAACTGGAGCTAAATGATCTTTAAGGTCCCTCCCCACTCAAACCATTCCATCATTCCACGCTCCAGCAAAGCAGCGTTGCACACTGGGATGGAGCAGCCACAGAAATGCTTCTAGTCGTAAGGAGCCACCACAGCAAACGTAGCAAACTTGAGGGTCTTGTGGGCTGGAGGAAAAAATCCTGCAGCTGAAAGGGTGTGCAGGATCAGGCCCGAGCAGCGGCGGTGGAAATGCAACTCGTACAGCGGGGCCTGGACATGCGATGGCAGCAACGAGCCACAGCCGAGGAGGCATGGCACCTGCGGCCCAGCACCGCTGCCACTGTCTTAAGCAAAAAAAAAAATATCCAACTTTGGGCTTAGTTCACTCCAAACTTCTCCCCACACCAGCTGTGAGACAGGGAGGGTTCTGCCTGCTTTTTCCTCCTGTGTCTTTTCCTAAGTGCTCCCTTTGTTTATTTTTTGCTGATGGTTTCATAGCTTTTTTCGTTGGTTTATGGCTCTGCTTTCCCCTGGGCCAGCGAGAGGCCGTGGTGACGGTGCTTTGCCCGGCCCAGCACAGCGGGAGCAGACCCCTGGAAGGCAGGAGCAGCTCTCAGTTCTCCCCCAGCTCCCCGGGCTGCAGCCAGACCTTTCCTTGCCCCGGCAGAACAAAGCACCCCATTGTGCAGGGGCAACGGGAAGGAAAGCACGACAGGGCAGCAAGAGCCATGCAGGGACCAGGCACTGGCAGCCTCACAGAGGGGTCACCCACTGCCTGCACAGGTGTCCGCAGCTGCTGACCCCATTTTTGGGTGGCTCCATGCCAGCCCCGAGCCTGGCTGTGGCGCAGGGTCTGGCCCAGCTGTTGGAAGCAGCTCACAGCTGGCAGTCCTGGATCTTCCCACCTGCCCCCCACCTCCCCCCCCCCCCTTTTTTTTTTTGTGTGGCTTGTGTCACACATGATGGCATGGGTGAGTGGCGGTGAGGACTAGAGAGAGCACCCTGAAGTCCTGCTTCAGCATCACCTGGGAGGGCTCAGACAACTTTTAAGCCTTCTTCCCTTTTTTAAGGTGACGTTGAAATGGGACCCCCATGGGTCCAGGCTCATCAGTGCTCACCTGCAGCAGGTATTTTGCAAGGGCACGTGTGAATGCTTACCCCTGAACTTGAATATTAGGTTAGGAGGTTTCCTTCTGCTGAGCTTGCTCGGAAAGTCCGCTCACTGCAAATGCTGTCCTCAAATGCAGCTGCTTGCTGGAAGGGAGCTCCAAAAATAGGCTGTCAGGCTCCGTGTCTGGCAGGGTTCTGTGGCTCCTTAAAAACATGCTTTCCTCCTGTAGGAAAAGGGTGGAAAAGATGAAATCAGGATACCTTTGCTAACAGCCAGCCCTAAAATTTAGTCAGGAATTTGTACTGGGGTGATACAGCCTGGCACTGCTGAGCCGGGGGTCTGTGCCTCCCTGTGGGCTGGCTGGGGACATGGGGACACCAAGGATGCTGCATGTCCCCATTGCCCACCTGGCTGCACGCATGCAATATGTGGCTAGTCTCTTTGTTGGGTGACAGCAAGGATTTTTCAGGGCTGTCACTTGGATTAGGAGGCACTGGTGCTGTCGTGGCGAGGAGGAGGGTAAGGGGGATAAATGTCCTGGCACTTGATGGGCTCACAATAAAACAAAGCACCAGATGGTTTTAAATTCAGCATAAGACATGATGAAAAAGCGTTTGAACCAGGGATGAAAAAGCAAATGCAGAAAGAAAAGAAAAGAAAGAAAAACCCTCAGCAAGTATCAGGGCAGAAGCAAGTGTCAGAGCAAAACAGCAAATATCAAAAAACAAAACAAAAGGCCCTCCACTGGCACAAAGCCAAGGCTGCTAACATCTGTCCAGGAAAGCCTCCACCCAGGCCCCCTTCTCTTTAAAGTCACCTTTCCTAACCTCCATCATTGCAGGGGCACGGCCCCGTCCCTGCACAGGGCTCTGCTCGATGCTGGGGACCTGCTTGGCTCTGCCACATCCCCCGGCACTGGCGCTGGGCTGGGTGGCAGTGACATGCCAAGGGGGTGCCGAGCAGCACAGCTACCCCAGCTGCTGCAGAGAGCTAAATCTTTTATTACGCTTTTTAGCTCACGTCTGATGTCCCAGGTGTCCCCCTCACAGCCAGCGGGACTGGGTGGCAAACCCCCTGTCACGACTGCAGGGTCTCATGGGGTTTTAAGCCTGGGTTCCTATCGGAGTGACGCTTATGCCATCCGCTCTGCATCCATGCGCCTGGGTTTTGTTTCCCTTGCTCCTCCCCCATAAAAGTATTTTGAACCTGCAGACCCATTTCAAGGTCACCTTAAGAAAAGAAAGAGGGCTTAAAAGTTGTCTGAGCCCTCCCAGGTGATGTCTCGCTAGTCCTCAGGCATCAGTGCCAGGGGAGTTAGGGGGTGTTTGTAGACAGGCTCGTGTACCCCCAAGCACTGCCCCATGTGATGCTCCCGATCACAGCTCGCATGGTCCTGCCCCAGGCTCACCTTGCTGATGGGGATGTGGGCAGCTGCTTCGCGGATGCTGGGGTACGATGACTCCAGGACAACAGCATCAACCTGGACCCCTAAAGGCAGAGTGGGGCGAGAGCAGGCATGACTGGGGGGGGGCAGGGGGGGGCTGTCATCCCCCACTAAGACTGCTGCCATGCTCATGTCCCAGGCAGCAGTTATGAGACCAAGATGCCTCTGTCCCACTAAGGAGGATGGGGACAGCCACTTGTCCCCACCACGGAAGCCAAGCCTGATGCTTGAGCAGAGTGTGACGGGGCTCCCCAATGACTCTGTGCCCCCAAAATCTGATCAGGGATGTGCAGACCCCCAGGGGGACACCACACGGGGCCAACCCAGCCACACTGGCCCTTACCTCGCTCCTCCTGCAGTTTCTTTGCTGCATTCGTGGCAATCCTGTGAAAAGAGAGGTGACAGTGAGGGGGAGCAGCTTGTTTTTTTCCCAGTGTATTTTCTACCTCCTTACTCTCATTAAAAAAAAAAACAACAACAAAAAACAACAAACACCCCCCTCACAAAAACCCCAAGAAATTATCTATTCCATAGAGAACATGTAAAATAGTCAGGTTCAAAGTGTGCCTGTTCAATCCCCAGCCTAACTGGCGACTGGGCAGGAGGAGTCTGTTTGCCCATGACTGCTACCCAGACTGAATAGAACTAGTTCAAGAGAGCGCTTACATTTTAAACTAGAGAAAGCAGAGGGACTCCCTACAGCTATTTTCTGGAATCTCTTGAAATGCGTGCTGTGGAAGATACTGTGTGTATCAAGAGTTCTAATCCAATCTTACCTATTTTCCTGTCCTTTAAATTTGGGCTTCCTGTGTTTATTAAAAAGTTAGACAAAAAAAACCCCAGAGATAGATAGATATGCATCCTCTGTGCTGTTCACTTCACTATTATGCAGTCTGGTATTTCACTACGAGACCAAAAAAAACCCCAACTAAACCAAACAACACCAAACCCAGAAAACCAGGGAGAGAGAAAAAAAAAAAAAAAAAAAAAAAAAAAAAAAAAGAGTTATGCAAGTGTTGAAATATCGCTGACAGCTGTACTGTTCCTTTTTGAAACACAAGCATCCAGGGAAAAAGTTACCCCCGGGTGTTTTAGTCTCTGTTTAGGAAGAAAACAAATTGAGAGAAATGATTTTAAAAGATTGCTGAAAAGACTGAAAAACGCTCCATGGAGTGCATGACTACCAAATACAGGAGGAAAAAGAAAACCACCACAGTGGTGCGTTTGTGTAATACCTGGGGCTCATCGCTCTGACTGGCAAGGAGAGAGGAGCCACGTTTCCTAAGTGTTGCATGAAAAGGACATGAACTCATCCAACCACGAGAGAAGTTTCGACTACAGTTCTTTGGAAGAGAAAGTAGACTCTGCCCTTTTTAGAGGATAAGAGGAAACAGACACCTGCATTTGGAGCATACTGTTGCCTCCCTCCTTCCCCTGAACAACCCCACTTCTCTCTGTCCCCAGGGGACTCACCAGGAGGGAGTCCTTGGTGACTTGGGAGAAGGAGTGAAGGCCATAACCCTTCAGGAAGGCATTCCTGCCCCACTCACCTCAACCTGCCTGCTGCTCACCAGCCCGATGGCAAGCCCCGTGGTGAGCACCAGCACCCCAGCTCTGCTTTCTGCCCCTTTGGAAAAGGGGCCCAGGGTACCCCACTGGCTCAAGAGAGTCACGACCTCCTCTGCATGCCAAGGAACTGCTGCCAGCACCTCCCCATCGTGGGGATGTAAAGTCACCAAGAGGGCGACCCACTGCCCTTGAAGGCAGGGCCTCTGGGAGGTCCTGTCCCTGTCCCACGGGATGGAAGAGCTCCCTCAGCAGAAGGAGTGAGCACCATACCCTCTCTTTCACCAAGGGATTTAAGTCATCGCATCTATCCGACTAGACATTTCTGGCACTTGAGTGTCTGATGCTTCTGTATTTAGCTTTCAGAGGTGAGGAACACCTGCCCACGTGGCTGTGCTCAGCACCTAAGAAAAGAACAACCTCTCTACAGATTCACCAGATAACCTTGGAGGTTGCCTCCTCCCTCAACACTCCTTGGGAGGATTTATATATACCTTTCTTGACCTCATACAGACTCTTTGCCTCAGGTCTCTCAATTATTAGACTCTTTGGAGTTCCCTCTGCTTTTCTCCACGTCCTTTTACAGAAAGGAAACTCCAAATCAAGCTTTACATTGATGATGGGGTTTTGATTTTTCTGTTCGGTTCTATCACTTTCTACAGGCTAAAGTCAGACAAAAAGCCCCGTTACTATGCCCCTGAAAATGTGCTAATTACTTTCCAAAATCAGTATCTAAATCCTGTCACAGTCTATGCAGACACTTGCATAGTTTGAACTGTGATCCTGTCATTTATCCTAACTCACATGGCCTTTTTGACATTTGTACGTAGCCCTGTATCTCAGTTCAGTCCGTTTTGAGGAACGTGGCAGATGTGCACAACCCTCAGCATGGCATGCCGTTTGTTTGGAAGCTATACAGGGGAATGGAGCCTTAAGGACATGCTGTCTCATTGAAGACTTTAATATTTCAGCGGTTCCAAGGATCAACCCAGGTATCTCCAGAGGTGCAACAGACAAATTTATCCAGAGATGCTCCCCTTGCCCCCACCTACATTTAAGTGAAGGCTAGCTGCTCCTTGCCCAATAAAATAAAACTGGGAGTGGGGGTGGGGGGCAGCGCTGAAAACCTCACTGGTTGCACACAATGGTGGTTTTCTTTCCCATAATTACACAAATGCTCCACAGATCTCAGTTTTAGAGCAAGGTCTTACCTTCAGTTAGCAAGCCGCAGCATTTCTGCACTTTCTGCAAAGCAGCTCTTTCCCCCTTGGACCATCATCTGTGCGGCTGTCTGAACCAGCAGTATGCAGATGGAAAAAGAAAATGTCTTCTTCCAGCTTGCTTCTGCTGCTGCTTACCCTTTTCCATGTTCTAGACAACTACACTATGAATTCTTTAAAGCAGGCCTAAGGTCATTCAGCATGGAAGATGAGTCCATCACCTTCATAAATACTAGTCAAACAGATCAGAATTTAAATACTAGAAAAGGTCATTATGATGCTATAGGGTAAACTGTGCACCACAAACTGGAGAACATACCGACAGTCTTAAACACCCATCACAGACACAGGATCAGCAGTCCCTTGTTCATTACGGACAGGCCCACACAAAATTATGTAAAATAAATTCAGAAGCACGTCCTGAGATCTCTTGGTCCTCAAAGCTATCCCAGTCCTTGACTGGCATTTAACTCCTGGAGGCATTAGCCCTTCTCATGTTTAAAATCAAATTTCCCTCATTACAGGCACTTATCTCTCAGATAATGGGTAACAGGCGGCTTCAACCTTGTCTACACATGCTTTTGGAAAAGCCTCTTCATCATGGCATCACAAAAAGGTTGAGGTTGGAAGCACCTCTGGGGGTCATCTTCTCCAACCCCCTTGCTGCCCAGGACCATGCCCAGACAACTTCTGAGTACCTCCAGGGTTGGAGCCTACACAACCTCTCTGGGCAACCTGTGCCAGTGTGTGGTCACCATCACAGTGCAAAAGTGTTCCCTGATGGTCAGGCAGCACCTCCTGTGTTTTAGGTTGTGCCCATTGCCTCCCGCCCTTCCACCAGGCACCACTGAAAAGAGTTTGCTTCAGTCTTCCGCATGTAGTTCATGTACATTGATAAGATCCCCCTTCAACCTTCTCTTCTCTAGGCACGAACAATTCCCAGCTCTCTCAGCCTTTTCTCACAGCAGAGATGCTCCAGTCCTTAATGATCTTAGTCACCCTTGGCAGGACTCTCTCCAGTAATTCCTACCTCGTACTTTTTCATAGTCTACAGTTGAGTATTAACAAAAGAGATGATGTTTAGCAAAATATCCTTTAAGTCTCTTCAACACAAGTCTAGAGGACACTGAAATCTGAGCATTTTCAACACACGGTACTCCTGCCACTGCTGCCACCTGTCCAAACTATACACTGTTTGTTTTCAATAGAGAAACCTTCCTGAAAAATGCCTGCAGATATCTGGAATTCTGGTGGTGGTTTTTTTTGTTGTTTTGTTTGTTTGTTGTTTTGGTTTGTTTATTTTTGGTTGTTTTTGGTTTTTTTTACATAACTCGTAACACTGAGATCAGAAAAGATCTTGCTTTTGTGTCTTTCCAGTCCTCTTCTCTCAAAACCTAACTTTCTGGCAACTACCTTACCCTGAAACATTTAGGGATACAGGAAAAATACAGTCTTAATTTCAGTGGCAAAGAATAATTAATATACTTATTTGAAGAAAGAAGAAGAGTATTGATGCTGAATACAATCAGCTGGCTTGGGCTGACCCAACATTGTGTTTGTAATAGATGACAAGAACTCATTATGAACATTCTTTCCCATGAACAACATATGAACGTATAGGGAATATGAACATATTTTCTTGTCATTGAAGGGCAGTAGTATTATCATTGTCTCTTGGGGCAAGAATGACAGCTTTCGAACCAAGCCTGAAGTTGTTCAAGCCCAACAAATTCTACACCACCGTGTCATGGTTTAACCCCAGCTAGCAACTAAGCACCACAGAGCTGGCTCACTCACTGCCCCCCAGCAGGATAGGGGAATCAGGAAAATGAAGTGAGAAAACTCTTGAGATAAAGACAGGTCAATAGGTAAAGCAAAAGCTGCGCACACAAGCAAAGCAAACCAAGGAATTCATGCACCACCTCCCATGGGCTGGCAGGTGCTCAGCCATCTCCTGGGAAGCTGGGCTGCATCATGCATAACCTGTACCTGGGCAGACAAACACTGTAACTCTGAATGTCGCCCCGCTTCCTTCTTCTCGCCTCAGCTTATGTATACTCAGCATGACACCCCATGGTATGGAATACCCTTTTGGTTAGTTTGGGTCAGCTGCCCTGCCTCTGTCCCCTCCCCATTTTTTGTGCCCCTCCAGCCCTCTCGCTGGCAGGGTCTGAGAAACTAGAAGTCCTTGACTTAGTATAAACATTACCTAGCAACAACTACAAAACCATCAGTGTTATCAACATTACTCTCACACCAAATCCAAAACACAGCACTGTACCACCTACTAGGAAGAAAGTTTATCCCACCTGAAACCAGAACACACTGTCTGTTGTGATACCCTCACAAAGAGAAACTGACTGATACAGCACATTTATCGCTCCGTTTAAGGCTTCTCGAATTTCCTCCACTCACAGGGTTCATACAGTGCATCTCTTGAACTGTAGTTCCAAAATGGATTTCACTTCACATGCTCTATGATTTTTTATTCTTATTTAATGATCTGAAAACTAAACTAATAGGCTGGCAAGCAAAAAAATCTTCTGTGACTCTCTCGTTCTAATCCAGCTGTAACCAATCTAAGTAGTAATCTAGGAAAAACAGTAAACCAAAAGAGAATCTGAGGTCTTCACCAAATCTACCATCGGCTCAAATAATTCATAAACTCAAGTTCTTTCCAGATACTAATTTACAGAAGAAATGAGAAGTCACTTATCACACAGCAACTACATTTTTTTTTAGGATATATTTGTCCGGTCACATCCAGCTACTGAGGTGCGTACACCCCATGTTCTAGTTGGAATTCTTCTGGCCCAGCATATTTATATTTGCACAGCACAACTGCACCCTGGAAGTCATATGCTTCCTACGAAGACCTGAGCGCAGACTACACCAGCTGTGCCTCCACCTCCTTGCAAGTGCAGAATCCTACACAAGCAGTTCCAAGGCAGCAGAAGAGAGTAAGGCAAGAAACACAGACTACATGTCCTGAAAAACACTCTTTAGACTTAGTTAAATGACATCTCATTCTATTAGTGATCACCCGTGCTATGCAATTCTACTATTGCTGATTTCAGAATGTCTCAATCACAGATGGCATTGTTAGTCTGACCTATTACGGCAACTTTAAAACAATATGTAAACAATATTCTCCAGCCTTCTATTTGCCACAAATAAATGCCTGAGAAAGGATTAAAAAAAAAAAAAAAAAAGGTATTCTTTCAGTGTATTTTCTCAGGTTCTGGAATTCAATAGGGTAGGGAGTTTGAGTTTCTCAATTTTAAAAGCTGTCAAAGGACATGCCCTCTCTGGAGTTTTGATTCCTTTTTGTATTTGTGTATTTCGTTTCTAGCACAGCCTGCAGCAGTAAATTCCAAAATGAATTACATGCAACAGCAAAAAAATGCTTTTGATTTAAAACTGTTACCTGATTTCATTTCAGCTGTAGGGGAAAGCATGAATAACAGTGAATGCACACATTTTCAGACTTGAGAAGCAACTACCAGTACAATCTGTCACTATATCATGACTACTGCAGACATTCAAGAGGGTTAACCTGACCATTTATAGATTCAAATATTTCTACCTTGGACTCAGTGATGGAAGAAATACATAAATGTGGATGATCACTAGAAAATCACGGTAAGGGAAATCTCATTCTGCTATATGTTGGCGAGCACCTGGAGATAAGAGGGATCTTGACAAGCAGTCATGGCTTTTTTCTTATGGAAGTAACCCCTGGAACACACAAGGTCGACTGGGATTATGCCTAAAGCCATGCAAAGATGCTACTATATTGCAGAATACTTCTTTCTCCAGTGCTCCATAATCTTAACCTTGAAAGGAGAAATCCTGAAGCTGTTTACCTTAAACTTGTCTAAGTGATTTTGCAATGCTGTTGAAAGGTAAATCAAACAATAAAACACAACTGCTGCTTTTAAAACGTTAATACTACATTTTCATCGGGCAATAAATAACATTTCACAGCAAGGCTAACTTGTAACATTTCCTTCAAGGATAATTTGTCATGTATCACGTCTGCAGGCACATGATGTACCCAGACAAAACTGGGAGCTCTTCAGATTTAATACACAGTTCTCATTTCTCGATTGACCAGGGGCAGGTTATGGGTTACTGGGCATGTGGTGGAGTTAACATTATTTACTCCTCTCATCATAAGGACGAGAGTAGAAACCTTTTGGTTTTATTATGACATGAGCGATTACAGAGAGCACCTGTTTTGTACTGAAAGCGTAACAACGCGCAGCAGACCTTCCCGGGAAGCAGCAGCACGCCTGTAACCCGGCAGATGGCAGCGCCCACACACCGGGACGCGCTGTCAAGAGAATCGAAAAATGTTTTTGGAAAAACAGTTCTATTCCTCTCAACTCTCAGTTTCAGTGTTGCTTATGAGGAATCCCAGTGAGTTGCAGTATTTATATCACGCCTTTTGCTATTACCAAGTTACCTTTGCCTACAGAAATTCCCATCATTAACAAGCAAAGATTTGACATTCTGCCTATTTCATTTGCTCCTAAAGGTGTTTAACTGCAACACTTGATTTGCATACAACATACCTGAGAAATACCGTTGTCTAAGCCACTGAGATGCCATTTTTCTATTAAACCTATGTCACTATATGAAGCATGATTTTTTTTTTCTAATTCACAAGGATTATGGGTCTAAGGAAGTAACGCTTATTATGAAGCTACTGAAATTGCCTATTACTTAGTTGCCCCTCTGTTTCAGTACAGCCTAAAATAATTTCTTACTTTAAACGTTCCCTTATTTTCCCCAAATCTGCCACTTTTTTTATGGTGACCATTGATTCCATCCGTTCTTCACAGGCTGACTGGATATTAAGTGATCTTCAAATCACTGAGTGAACAGTGAAAAGACTACTATTTTTCCATGTACTATTTTTGTATTCATCCATTTCATGAATGCAATCACATACCATTAATAAGTAGATTTAGCTTTCATTAAGCATGACCGCACAACAGAGGAGACAAATACATTTTATTTCAATTTTGCATTTTCTTCTGAAACCACTGACCTAATTTTTAGGACTAAAGAACTCACAGGTAAAAATCTGAGGAAAGGATGAAACAAAGGTTTTGTGAATACATTCTTCTGCTATACAGGAAAAGAAAACATATGTTACATTTTGCTGTATGAAACATTAATGGAAAAATTGTATCCAGTATAGGAAGGTTTAGTTTGGACCAGAATATAACTCAGATCAGTTTCCTCTGACTTCCAGGTTTCTGTTAAGAAAAACCCCAAACACCTTTGTGGTATGGCTTTTAAAAAAATTGACAACAAAAAAATGGGAAAATGCAACTTGCTGCTGAAGACAAAAAGACCATGCCCATGGCTTATGAGCTTTTAGATGGAAAATGAACAGCTACATCTAGACTTACTTTGTCTTTCACATACCTTGTGAGAAATCTGCTCAGAAGTATTATTAACAAGAAAACTGCATCCAGCTTTAACATCAGTTTGTTTTATGAATGAACTTGTCTGCTCTAGGTCAGCAAACCTTAACTGTTAAAAAACCCACAACAATTAACATACTCCAAACTGTGTTTTAGCCCACTTCATGCTATCTTAAGGAACAGTTTTGTAAAACAAACATCCAAAGGTTATATAGAAGACAGAAGTAATTTTTAGACTAGTTGTAATACCTTGTCCTCTGAAAGACTTCTAGAAATACTTAAACATTCAACTTAACAAGCTTATGTAGCTGATAAAGATAGTTTATTCTCTCATGCTGCTTTTCAGACTTGTCAATAATACACTGAGAATCCACCTAATCAAAAGAAGCAAGATGAAAGTCAGAATGCATTCTCAATAATGACTTCCTATATAACATTAAGGAAAAGTGTCTTTAAAAGTTTTGACAGTTTCAAACCATGCAGGAATTTTAAATCCGTGCCACACATTTCAACATAAGAGCCAGTACTATAAAATACTGTATCTCACTGTTTGCCTGAGTCAGAATAATATACCACAATCAATTCCAAAGCATTATAGGTAATATTTTATGTGATGATGTAAGAAAGATGTCCTGAGATTCTTCAGACTTCAGAGGCAGTGGGGAAAATCCTGATCCAAGGCCTATATTATTAACGTGTAATAAAAGCTAAACACCGGTATAACTGTATAGGAGATTATCGTCATAATACCAGGGATAACTGAATTTGAAATACGGAAACAGAAATACTTACTGCCTTAACTCAAAGTATATCACAACAACTAAGCCCTCAGTGAACGACTACTAGAAGAAGTAAGTGCACTTGTGTACTTGGTCACTGTTGTCAATCTTTTCAACAGGAGAGACGTAACTCCCTCATTCATATGCCTCAGAGTGGGACAGACACAGGGAGGGTGCGTGCAGAAATCTTACTCCTGCACTCAATAAATCCATGCCTCTTTTTAATTAAGACAATGCACTTGTTCATCAGGAAATCTAGTGGCCTGCAGAGGCCCTTCCAGAAAGAAAGGCAAGATCTCAAACCAAGTAGGGTTTTGAGAAAACTGCCCTCCTATCTGATCCCACCACATGCATTCTAAAGCAAGCCGTATTTCTACCTGCTTAAAAGGGAAAAGCCACCTGAAAGCACAGCAACCCAAAACAAAACTAAAATGCACTGCATTCAGACAAATCCCAAACAAGAAAAACTTATCCATCTTCTTCTGTTAGGCCATGGTTGCTGAACAGAAAGAATACAAAATTTTAACTTCCAACAAATGTAAAGTTGCCTTTACAACCTCTCTCAGCTTAAAAAACCTGAAATGTTCCGTTTGAAAAGGCTAAGTATTTGTATACACAAAGTTATCGTGTATGTATATGGATACACAAACAAGTGAAATACAAAAATAGGGTATCAATAGAGACTGATGTATACACAACAGTTCTTATACCTTAAAAATTCAACTCTACAGTGCTTTCAGTATTTTTCAATTTAATACTCAAAAATGACACCCTTCCAAAGGAAACTGTCCCTTTGACTACTCTTAACTGTACCGGGGTACTCCAACTACTCTTCTTAAGGAAAAAAACAATTATCTTTATACCCTTATCTGATTCCATGCAAATGGCTTCTCATATGAAGTAGGAACAATTACATCCCGAGGTTTTGATTTGCAAATTAAACTGAAATTACACAAAACCAGCCTTAAGAAATAAAACTTGTATTTAATTAATTATAAAAAGGAATTTTTATATTAGATACAATTAGGCATTTACAAGGTGTCTGTGCTGAAGGGAATCTTACATTTCCTTGTTAGTCCAGTTTGATTTGTTCACTTCTCTGTACTTTGCCCCTCTAGCGTAAAAAGTCAAAACCCAAATTTTCATAGGGACATTAAGCGTATCAGTACGTATTTTCTTTTAAAGAAAACAATGATTTATTTGTTTTTAATTCACAAAGTACTAGAATTTGCAACTGCCATTTATTCTGTAAGTCTTACGCATGCTTATTCACTAGAAAGTATAATCCAGCTATTTTTAGGATATTTTGTTTTGCATGACAACTCAATTACCATAGATTGCCTGTCTGCTCTAGTTACTTCCTCAAGCTGTGCCATGTACAACAGTAGTAGACTTTAATTAATTCTGTCTAAATGTGTTTTTCAAACAGTGATTTTAGTCTTAAGCAGTGGTGACATTGTAAGTACAATTACCTTTCGAAAAATAGAAAAAAGTTACGAAGACTGTCCAGGCTAAATTTTTACCTACATACTCTTTATTAATAAAAAGTTAGCATTTTTCCAAGACACAAAAAAAGTACAATCAGAAAAAATATTCAAAACGAATAAAGATCTTACACAAATGAAAAGAAGACACCATGACAGTAATCAGATTGTCTCTTCATGCAAAAAGGTAAAAAATATAAAATAAGATAAAATTAGAACATTAGAAAAAGTAGCCACAGGATTACTGGAACAGAATCAGTGAAAGTACAAAGATTCAAAGAGAGAAAATGCTACCACAGAAAGGTATAAAACCCTAAAGGAAAAAAAGCCCAGAAGGTTGAGAATGACTTGAGTCAGGCAGTCAGCACTGACTGAACTGGGGAACACGCCACTGCTGAGGACCTGCACAGGCTGCTCCTTCCCTTCCCGACTGGCTGTAAACGTCTGAACAATCAACCTACAATAGGTGCCCAAACCAGTAGCAAGCATCCACATGTCTAAAGAAGGAGCAGTGACGTTTTTGTGCCTTCAATCTAGCATGTAAGCGTTGATGTCCAAGCACAAGCTCCTACTATTGTCACAGTCACCTTCCGAGAGGTTGTTTCTTTCTGCCTATCCACTTTTCTTGAGTTCTCCATACACTTGTTTCCACATGAATCACGCAAGCAAACTTAATTCAGCTTTGAAGTCTAAACATGGTAATACATGGCAGTGTCCAAAGGCAATGCAGACACCAACTGGCCTGAGGTACTTGGACACAAACAGGAAATTAAATATTGCATCAGCGGTACACTCAGCAGCTGGCATTTTACCAGGAGTTTTTCAGACATTAGTGGCAAACAGTTTACCAGCAGCCTACACTGGTGCCCCTTAAGCTGACAGCACAAGCAGCGTGCATCTCTGCATCTGTGATGCATCTGCGTCACAGCCTTTACGAAACTGTACCACCACTTTCTGGAGGCACCCATAAGCCACTGCAAGAGCTGGCTTGAAGCTGCCATGACTCAGAGAGAAAAGCAGCTGACCCACTGGCAGCACACACAGTGTAACACCCCCCAAAATAATCATCTTTTTCCCTTGTCATATCCAACATGTCTGCTGGTCAGCTAACATATAGCTCCACATCTTCTAGCACTTCTTTACGCTCTTTTAATTTCACTTCCAGTGCCTCAAAGGTAAGGCTGACTCCCCCTACACTTGTTAATTCACTAGAAAATGCACCACAGTACTTTCTTATAAGTTTTGGAAATAAGAAATATGGGTACTTGCTTTCAACTAAAGACCATGTAAGCTTTTTTACAGATGGAAAGAAAAAAAAAAAAGTCAACTGAGTGAGTACATTCAAAACCAAGAAAAACCTGAAAACTCAGCATAAACAGCTACTCTGACAATCATTTTGATAACCTAGGGTAAGAGCAGCTAAGCTTAAAAGCTTCTGATCTTTATCAACATGAGGAGCTGCCCCATTCTGGCATACAGTTACTTTAGAAAAGCTCTGCTGGCAAAAAAAGGCCATATTTCAGAGAGGAGGCCAATCCTAGAGGGCATAACATAACTTAATTCATAGCTGAGCCACAGCTTATTTAGATCTGTTCAGTACACAGCCAGGTAAGGATGAAAAGAGTCTACCGATGATACAGACAGCACTGAAATGCACACTATGTTTACAAACAAGCATGCTCAGCAGCGGCAGACATTAGAAGGAGCTGTTCAATGAAGTATCCCTGTAACTAGCTCCCCCAAACACTTCATCAGGACTATCTGCACTGACTCACTCGTCTTTTCAGAACCACTGCTTCAGTTACAAGAGGCCTGCTGGAAAAAGAGGCTGGTGGCCCTACTCCAATTCATTAGTTAACCTGGAAGTTCCAGCAATTAACTGGGCCAACACCTATGCTACACAGGTCTGTTGAGGAAGGAAAGGCAGCAGACAATTCAAATTTCATGTACAGGGTGAAAGAACTGTAAATCCTTCCGCACTCTTATGCCATGGGACTTTATTAGCTTTGTCCTGGGTGAATGAAGCAAAGATACACCTCAGAACCTGCAGAACAGGTTTTACAGTCTAAGTTATATGACTCTTAAGTGATCAGGCTTCCCTGAAGAACCAGTGCTTCCACATGAAGTCTAAAGTTGAGTATACTGCTTTACAAATAAACAAAGTAAATGAAATGCATCATTAAATGTGAACATGTATTTCTTCCCCAAAGCTTAATCTGAGCTATGCTTCAAGCAATCATTTGTTTTTGCTGAGACTGAAACAGAAGATTTTATTTCTACAAAATCATTACCATAGAAGTTTCTGATGAACGTTTTCCTGCAGCTGTGTCATCCTCTCTTGTCCAGAAGGCGCTGCACATTCAGAAAGCACCTGATTAATGGCTGTCCTCAGGACGTTTATCTGCAAAAATACCAGTAACTAAATATAATGCACTCTATACCAGCACTATTTTGAGTTGGTTGTTGCACCCATAGCACTGAACTTCAACTGGAATGTTATTAACATAAGCAAAAACATCTGAAGCTTTAGAAACACTTCTTGCTCCAGATGCATCTCTGCTGGTCAAAGACATTAACATTCAGCCACTTGATATCACAGTCTTCAAAGGTTACTCAGATAGGCCATAAAACATACAGGCTACCACTTGCCTGGATATTTTGAACACAGAATTCCTTCTGTAAAAGTTTTAAGGATTTTTCTCTATCTGTCCATAATTTTCACATGCACAACAGCTTGGAGTTACCATTCTGGCTAAGGTGTCATGAATTTAGACATCACCCACACAAGTCACTGCTTTCAGAAAACAACAGCTCACAGATATGTGCATCAGCATGTTCGCTGTGTCCTTAAAATGCATCTAGAAACCACTGGTCATCACCTAACATACCTGCTCTGTACACAGAAACTAATCAGGGCATGTGAGGTCCTTCACTGTCTAAAACACATCTCAATGTCAAGCACAGGTCAAATACAGTTTACTGTCCTGCGTAACAGAGCACATTCTTTCCTCACACATACTTCCTTCTGACAGATCTCTGTCTGCAAGCTGCAAAAAGGCTTTAATGAGGAATAAGGGGGGTTTATTGTTTGGTTGGTTGATCTGCTTCTAAGGAAGCAGCTTGATACAGATGACTTATCAGACCTGTAAAATCAAAATGAAGACTGCAAACCAGTAACGTTAGGCTGATCAGTAAAACCTGCAATAACTAAGAACATAAACAAGTACTGACATCCTATTAGTGCAAAATCGAAGCTTTTGTTTTCAAAAATGTACAATGTATTGTGCTATAGCCTTGTATTTTGTTCAAGGTGTATGGAGGGGGTAACTTTTTTTCTGATAAGATTCCAAGGTTATAAACAGACAGTACACTTAAAAAATCCAAACCCACAGTTTAAAACAAGTTTTCCTATTAACTCTAATAGTTAACAAGCTCCGA
Organism: Falco punctatus; assembly: GCF_963210335.1. Lineage (NCBI taxonomy): Eukaryota > Metazoa > Chordata > Aves > Falconiformes > Falconidae > Falco > Falco punctatus. Next base: position 37,829,217 of record NC_137587.1, on the reverse strand, counting down.
TGCAACAAATTTTACTTCATTCCTACTATAGCAAAAATTCTTAGGTATGTTTTACCTTCAAGATGTCTTCCACTCTGAAATGCACATCAAATGTCAGCTTCATGTCATTTTCTGGTAGCAGTGGAACCCCACAAGTCTGACTCCCGCCCAAACCACACAGAACACCAGTAAAGCGCTTTCCACTTTTATCAACCCTATACAAAAAAGAAAGAAAACAGTCTTACCTAGAGATGATGAAACTAAACTTATATGAAGACAGACCTAAATGAACTTGTCTAAGCCATGCCAAGCAAGATGGAGGTGTTTTAAAGAAGCTAAAACAACTGAGAGGTATTCACACCTAGTCATACTGTTTTGTTGTTGGAGTTTTTTTAATATAGCGATTAAACAAAACTAAAATTCCGGTTATGAAAACATATACTTGTAAAACTTGAAAAAAATCATACATATGCAAAATGAAAGTTTAATTAAAGAAAGCAAACTTCACTATGTTGAAATTACAGTCTACATACACAAGAATTTTTTCAAAAAACAGCAATGCAACTGCCAGAACTTGTGGTTTTACAAAAATCACACAAGTTCCTTTCCTCATGTAGGTTTAAAACTTGCGTAGTTCTACAGTTCACCTGCCTAGGCTTCCAGCACGACTATCAGGACCTGTATTGCCTTATTGTGAGTCTAGAGGCTGCAGCACCCATTCTTAACTACAGAAAGGAAGTTATCTTAGCTACATACTATGCTAAAACTGATAAAAGATAGAAGAATTACATGAACAGGAAGAGAATACACTGAATGCTGAAAGCAGAACAAAAAACCCTCACCAGTTAGTGAGGGTCCTAAAAAAAAAAAAAAAAAAGAAAAAAAACACCACTTCTAAAAATGCATGAATACCTGAGTTCTATAGCAGGAGCAAACAGCATACTGAGAAGTGCAAGCAGGCCAGGAATAGGAGGCATCAAAGATGCTTCCCCTAACAACACAGCAGATCCTGTCACAAAAAATCCCCAAAAAGCTTAGGAGTATTAATGAAAACGAAACCTCAAAAAGATGTAACTTAGAACTACAGTGACATATTTACTCATAGAACTATTCATACAAAAACCACAAGTCTAGACAAAATGTCTAAACATTTCTGTTAAGCATTACCAGTCTCATTTGTTAATAAAGAAGCAGCAACCAACAACTGCTGAAAGCAATCTTGTGGAGCATCATGGATGACAACATAATTTATGCTGTTCCTTTGTATGAAACCACTTCTAAGGAGAAAGCAAAAGAAATATTTTCAACATTAAAAAACGAAAAACCATACAAACACGTAAGAAAATATTTCAGATTCACAATGCAACCACAGTGGATAGCAGTTATTGGGTGAAGATTACCTCAACACCATTTAGCAGATGGTTAATAAAATCTCTCTGTAAGACATTACTTTTAATAAAACCATTCTTAAAATTTTTCATAGCAATAGCGTGCATATTAATGCAATTCAGGCCTGACTATTTCAGTCTTTTCTACGAATAAAATCTCTGCAAAAATCTGCAAGAATAACTAGGATCATTTTTGCCTATTTATTAAAAATAACAGCTGAGAACATGCCTATAGTTCACAGTAAAAAGTCTTTTTATACCTGGGCTGGGATATTCTAGTCATACCATAGCATTCTACCTCATAAGGACTGAGTGGACCAAAAAGTGTTACCTTCAAAAAGAGAATGAACAAATGATATTCTAGTTAGCCAGCACCTTGGACCTCTCCAAATCAAAGTCCTTTAAAAATGAAAACCAAAACCGCATGTATTGAGCAACACTGAATTGATAAATTGGTATCAGCATTTCCCCCCCCATTTTGTGCAAGCTTTGTTTGTTGAGACACCTAAAAAAAATAATATATTTTCACAGGTGCTTGAGATTCATGACTCTTCTCTGGCATAAAAACCACAAGTTCAGACCTAACAAAATCAGGTCATTTTTGTTTACATGAGCAGATCTTTAGGTGTTGAAAATATCTCACTTTATAAAAGCCAACAGTTAAACAGGATTACTCCTGAGCATGAATAGGTGCTTGAAAGGTTGAAACTGTGAGGTCTGAAATGGGAAAAGAATTATAATGTAGATGAGGCTTTACTTATAATCAGAATGCAGAACAGGACACACATTTTCACATTTTATATTCCAGCTTTGTAGTGACTAGGTATCTGAAAATACGTAAGTAAGAATAAATTCTGAGTTTGGAATTGGCAGTGGAAGAAACATCCACTGTTTCATTATCATCAGTATCTGCTTAGGAATATCACTAGCTGAGGAAGAATGGAACACTGTGTATAGTAATAACCATGTTTAAATTTTCTGAGAAATTGATAGGGTTGTAATCTTACTTTTTACCTTAGCTTATATAATGAAGGCTATCATGTGTGGAAACATTATGTTTAGTTTTATCTTTATTCTGCAGTGTTTCAAAGTACTGCCTTAGAATGTATTAAGAGTAATTGGTTCACTCAGCTCTTAGGATATACTTCAAAACTGTTAAAAGCTGCAACAGACTAGTCCACGATGCTGGTCCCATTATGGTTTTCTACCAACAGAAAGTATAATGTACTACAAAAGGCATCAAATATGGTTTGGTTATTAAAGGTCCTTTCAGTCTTTATCTCCATTCAAACAGTGTGAGAAGCGGGGTCAATTAATGACATACCAGAAAGAACACTCAAGTTACCTTGTGGGTTGGTGCATTAGATTTACTGTCTGAAAAGCAGTTTAACCACCTTTCAGTTTGACGCTTTTCTTCCTTTCTTGAAGATACAAGCATTTTCTTTTCTTTCTTTGCTTGGTCCAAAAATAATTCCTTGAGCAATTCAAAGATAATAATAATGGAAGACTGTTAAAACCATGAAAAAGCTCTGATTTAAAAACATTTCACAAAAAAGGTCCTATACAAAGAACACGCATACTCGCATATAAATACAAACCCTAATGTTCTTCTCTTTCAGATATGTGAAACATAAAAAGGGAAGACAGTTAAAACTATGAAGCAGTTACACTTTTTCCAAGTTTCAAAAAACGGTGGCACAGTTCAATTGATGCAATTATCTCCTGGGAAAAAAAGGTGTCTCAAACCAGCAACGCTTTTGGCCAACAGCTCATTATGAATTACGCACACACACACAAATAAACTGCCCCATTCAAGTATTAATCTTGTTTAATCCCATGGCACTAGTCAAGACTTCAGCTCAACTTCTCAGAACTTCAGACAGCCTGAGCTGAAATAAATTAGTATAAGCAAAGCAGAAGCAGCTTACTGAATACATACATACCTGTGATTCATCTGATTCTTCTGCTAGCTCAGCATAACATTCTTCAATAAGTGTATCTTGGATATTCACAAGCTTTTCACTCCTTGAAAGATGGAAAACATCCACATGCAGAACACCATGCACAACTGAATTCACCTTCATTAGATTATTAGAGCCATGTACTAGTGAGGCAAATCTCTCGTTAGCAGCAGAAGTCCAGCACTGCCCATGCACAAGAGATTCTGCAGATGGATGCATCTTGCACATCTTGAATTCTAAAGCCTAAAGCAAAACCATGGAAGCCTCAGTAGAGAATCAGCACAAAAATCTATCATTTTTTTCAAAATGTTTGAATTAATAGCTATAAATGACTTTATAATAATTTCTGTGGCTTATGTTAATTCCTAGGACTGCTTTAAAGCTACTGACATAATTTCTATTCTGTCACTGCCAATGCAACTGCACATTACATCTATCACTTCAATAATGTATAGAGTTGCTAATGAATCAGAGCAAACAGAGCATAAATAAAAGATAATTTGGTAGTAGTTCACCATCCACATTAGAATCTTAGGGGTGTAGAAGTGTCTTCTCTGACAAAAGCTTCACAATCCACAGTTCTTTTCTACTAAGGTAACAGAAAACTTGGCAAGACCACTGCAGCTATTCTGTTCCTGGCAGGCAAGAGTAATTAAGCTCTTATTTAACCCCTTTCCACAATCACTATCTGTAATTCTGTCTTTGAATGATTCTATCCAGTCATTAAAACTTGTAATTAAAAGATTAGGCCTAAAGCAGAAAGAGATCCCTTTAATACAAGTGAAGAAAACACAAAAAAGGAAGCTTCTTGCCAAAAGTAATTTTACTTATTTTTTTAATCAATTAAGAAAGAAAACCAAACAAAATTAGCCCTGTCAAGATTTAATACTAAAAAGAGATAAAGAAAATAAAAAATATAATTTTGCTTCCTTTTTCATTCTCATCATTAAACACTTCAGATAAAGTTAGTATGATACACCTGTTTCAAATAGCTTAAAAATATCTGAATGAGGACTGAAAAGCTGCATTTCACTTGAAGTCTAGTTATTTTATTTGTAAAAATAGCTCAAGAGAATTATTTATCTAAAAAATTAGCTATAAAGTCCTTCATATTTGTGTTTCAGATCACTATTTAATTACCAAGACAGTTCTGTCTAAAAAGATCCAAGTAAAGCCTACAGTTTAAAGAATAGCAGAGCAGCACAAAGGAAAGACAACCTCTACCTTTGCAAAATTTAACCAGGTATCCCAAGTGCATTTGTCCTGTAACTAAGTGTAGCAGAGCAGGAGCCTTGATGGTGCAAAAATACTCTGCACAGTAACTGCACGCAAGATACTTGCCACTGTAAACTTGTGCCATGCAGACAAGAAGAGACACTACGCTGCCACTTGCCCATAGTAGAAGCAGCTAGGTTTAAGCAGAAAATGATAGATTAAACTAGTCATTGATGGTTTCTTGTCTCTAGGCTGTACAGACCTCTGCCATTTGCTCAGAGGTTCTTCAGGCTAAAGCAAAGCTGATCTACTGCTCAGCCTGTTACTCCTGAGCTTTGCATATAAGCAGGCAATAGTAGAGGAACCAGAACAACATTCTCCTAGTAGGAAGATCTACTTCTCATAGAACTGATGGACAGCAAAGGAACCAATAACCAAAAGCAACAAGCAGCAGAAGGCAGTTAGAGCAATTTCCTCTCTCCTTCCACTGTTCCTGTAATTACAGGTGGGAAACAGACCACACAATGTTGCCCCTGCAGACACAGGACTCGTTCAAACATTCAGCTAAAAAAAAACCCCAAAGCGAATACTCGGGTTTTTTTACATCTCGTCAGGCGGCAAGTTCAGACTTTTTGGGTTTTTTTCCCCTCTAGCACATGCCCCCAAAACCAAAAGGCTGGATAATATTTCTCTACAACCAAATACATTAAATGCAATTCAGTTACACACAAGAACTACTGCTCTGTGCATACACATCTGTGGAAAACATTTATCTACCTATTAATGATTTGTAGGTACTCCCACTAGCAAAACACATGTTATTTCTTTATTATTCTCAAAAGCATTACGATTTGGTATGCACTTCTGTTTGCCTGACCAGACATGAAGATATCTATCAAGCAGCAGCAAGTAGGATCACCCCTACCTGGAAGGGATGCTCTCGAAGACATTGTGGAATGTTTTTTAATGTCTTCAAAGGCACTTTTGATCTATTGCCATAATCCACAAAAAAAAACCCTGGAAAAAGAATCATGAGAATCTGCAGAGATTCCACAACATTAAAAGTGCTACTTATAACAGCAAGGAAAGGGTCAACCCAAGTTTAAGATTGTCTTGTACTGTAATTATTATCAAATGAAATGCAAGTAAATTCAGAGTCTGAAAAACATGCAAATGAAGTCATATCAAAAATAGTAGGTAAAATTTTATCATGTCTATTATTTGATCCTTTGGCTTAAACATCCACTGGTAATGCCAATGATCTGCTAAATCTAGAAAAGGCTTATTTCTCGGAAAGGCTCTCATTCTCTCCCTGCAATTTAATCTGTACAACCTTACTTCTTAAACAGTGAGTGATACTACCTAATAACTACTTTAAGATAAGCAAATACTAACGTGGATCCAGTGATTTATAAATGCAAAAGAGAGATGAGACTAGCACTGTTATTCACTAGTTTTCCATGACTTTGAACAGATGACAATGTTCAGTATTAACTCTCTAGGGGTGACACCCAGCTATGTTAAGAAATCAAGAAATTCAAAGGAGGAATGGGCTGTGCAAAGGGCAATCTTACAAAAGTAATAATAATAAAAAAAATCTGTCCTGAACTGCTCAAAAGAAAAGTACTGGCCTGAGAAATGAATACTAATCTTTATCTATGGTGCTAATTTCCGTAACTAAATCTCAGCACAAAAAGCCAAAGTATTCTGATGAATTTGCTGATGATATAGAACTCTGCAACATAAACAGTGATACAAAAACCAAAAAACCCAAACAAACAAACAAAAAAAGTCACACTGAATGGACCTGAGAACTCAACCAGAATAGGCAAAACCAGATGGGATGAAGTAAAAGATCACATCCTTTGGAATTTTTAACAATTTCTGCTATAAATACTCTATAATTATTTATAAATTCTAATGATTTGGAAATTACCAAGGAGACAATACTGACTGCAAGATGACAAGAGGTGGCCCCATGAAAAAAAACCAACAACCTATGAGAAGGCAAACGTGGCATCTGCCATATGAAATATTTTTGAATGCAGATAAGAAACACTGTGTTGGAAGAGGAATACTAGCATCATTGCAGAAGCAAAAGCAGAACTAAGTACAGGAGCATGTGTAATTCTGCTTCAGAAAACTGAGGTCAAAAAAAAATTGGAGTGAGATGGAGATCAGGTGAGCAGAGAGTCAATGCCGTATGTGAGATGAGAAAGACTGCAGCTTGCTTCCATCAGCAAAACTAAGTCCAGTAAGAAAAAAAAAGAGGGGAAAACTACAGGGGAAGGGAAAAGAGGAAGAAAAGTAGAAATACTGGCAGAAGAACAAGCTCAGATGAACTGGCCACAAATGACTTAAAACTACCGATACAACAGGGGCAAGAAACTTACTTTTCAGATGGATCTCAATGTCTCTATGAAGAATTGATGTGGCTGCTGCCAGCAATGCAGCACTGGACTGATCTAGGCATTCCTTACTGTGCTCTCCAAGTTACTGGAGACTTTAGTCTTTATTTTGTTTTGCTCTGCTTCAGCACACAAAATACTTTACTGTATCAACAACAGCCTCTCAATTTAATACTAAAATATTCCTGTGTTCTGGAAAAAAATAATTCATCTGTTCTAGCAGCATGCTATTAAGGTTTTATTTTAGTTCTAGTTCTACAGATTTCTTTACTGGAATATTTATAATTTGAACGAACACAGTGCTTTGTAAAAAATAAAAGCATAGCTTGAAGACTGTTAACCCAATTACATCCCACCAATTCAGTATGACATAATCTATTACTGTACCTCAGCAAAATCTTCACAAACAGGCAGAATACTAGCTCTATAGTATACTCCATTTTCCACATCAGGGAATGGTGCCAGACAAATCAAGCCCGGATGTGGATACACTGGCAAATCATCAGGTTCTGGCAGTTCATTTCAGTAGTTAGAGCCTGGAGTACAGTCCTGTTTTTTTCATCTGTCCTGTAACCCCAGAAGTGTCCAGCTTCTACTACCTGAAAGTATAAAAATTAGACAATATTGGATTTCATATTGTTTTATTCTTCTACATCAAATACAAAACACATCTAAGCAAAACACATGAAAGCACTTCTACTCCTGACACACACAGAGAAATGTTCTCATCCTGCAGTACTGCAGTGAGACATTTCTCTCATAATTAGACATTATTTAAAAATGTTTATTTGCTGTGCAACTGCAATACAATTTTCATCTGAATAGATACTGATGTAAGCATTACTAAATCAGAAAGTTAAGACACTGCTTCCATTTTTCTAAACCAAATTAATATGCACAAAGGTATACAGTTATTAGACAGATACATACAGATATGGTGCACTTTTCTTGTTAGTGAAAGAATAGCAGTTAGCTATGTTTCTCAGCAAGTCAGCACTGTTACTGTTATAATTACCCATCCTTTAGGAAACTGAGAAGAACACACCACTATTTAAATCAAATTGAACAAAGTAAGCAATCTTTTCAAATGGCTTACTAAACTCATGTAACATTTCTGATCTTGTATCTAATGCTCATGATAAAAAAAGAATCTTTATTTACAATACATACGATCATTAAATCTGGTGTATTAAATAGAAGAAGCATAGATAGCTATGTGATTGGAATACATCTGATCAAATCCATGAACATTTTTGATCCAAGAGGCTTAGCTGAATAAAATGAAGAAAATACTCTTTTCTGCACTTGCAAAACATGTCACTACTATCAAGAGTTGTTTTAATGCTTCAGCCTATAATTTCCACTACCAGTGGTTTGGATTTTAAAATTTATTTTTATTTCAGCAGCATACATATTGCTTGCTATTATTCAATTTGTTGAGAAGATAACGGTTAACACAAGATATAAATATTCTCAGCTTCAGAAATGAGAAGTCTTATATATATGTACATAATTTTTTCCTAATGCACTCTCTCTTATGCATGCAATATTTTCCCTGAATGAACATACAGTATTGTTAATTCCTCTCATTTATCACCTCTAGTTTCTGAAGAAATTGCCACTTAATAACCGCCAGGTAAACGGCCCAAATACCTACTGATTCTCGTTTCTACAGTGTACACAAATATACTACCTCTCCCTTTAATCCTCTTTACATTCATGCCTATTTCCAGCTAACACTTATTGCCAACAAATCCCACAATTTTTTAATGTGCAAACGGATTTCAATGTTTGCAATTTATTTGCAACATGCAAGTACTGTTTAACAACTACTAAAAGTAAAACCCAGAATATTCTCCATACCTCTTACAGATACCCCTGTGCTAAAAACATTATTAGCACCCACTCTTTTAATTTAAGCTTGTCAGATACTCATTTCTGCAAAAGTTATTTAGGTACTGATTATTAGATATGACAATTCAGGTACAGAACATTCTTACCTCTGTTACCTTGACGCACAGATAACTACCTGGGATCACCTCTGGCTGCTGCAAAGCATCAAATGGAATCTCCACAGGCCCCACTGTCTGCTTCTGACAGTCCACATACACTCTAAAAAGTGTATTGAATGAAGATGCTAAATACTTCACTCACAATCAAAAACTCAAGAGGTTTTTTTTTTTTTTTTTTCTTTCATTTGCTTCCCAAGGTGTCCCTAGGGCATGTTTATGTACCTAACGATTTTTATTTAGAAATACATTAATTCAATTAGAACATAAAATAACCAAGCAGAACCAGAATACTATGGAGAAACAAACTGTTTGAATTCCACTATGACCAAACACAGAAAGGTACATACCAAGACACAACTTTGCCATCAATTTAATAGAAATCCAAAGAATTAAGGTTAAATAGTGAGACTCTTTGCTATGGCATGCCTTCTAAGCTTATTTTTAAAAAATATATTAGGTACACTACAGCACAAAAATAAATTCAGCATATTTTTAAAATAAATACAATATTCTATTTAAGTGATAAAAGTTAAAAACTTTAAATTAAGTCTCAGCCTAGGAGACTTCTTTGAGTCCTTCAGGATTTTTCACGAAGATTAAATGCTGTTTTGGCACAGTGAAACTGCTAATTTTTTTTTATTAGGAGTTAAATACAATTCACTGGAAGTATTCACCTGCACATTAAGCTTTCCAGTTGATTCCTGTCTTCCTATTTTAGAATTCTTATTTTAAAATATTAAAATGCCTGCAGGTCAATCAGAAGGCAGGTGGATTACTATTTTAGCAAGTCATTTGCATGACCTGAAGCTGAGAATCAGACAGCATATAGTAACATGTGCCAGATTATTCTAGCAAAAGCAGCTGCAGACCAACTACACTGCATTCTTCATCAGTATTTTCTATTATGCCTCCCCACCTTATGCTGTTACATTTCCCCCCAGTTTCTGTTATACTCCTCCTCCCTCCCTTTCTTTTATGTCCCCAAACACCACTCCTTATTTATTTTGGTTCTAGCAATCTCAACATTGTCTCTAGCATGACCAGAAATTACCGTGTACATCCCTGTTTCCACATGCCAAAGCCAAATAAACTAGAATCTTAAAAAAAGACAGTATATATTGAGTTCTCTCAATAAAGTATCTCTAACTATAACAAAATATTTAAGACAAACGTGTTACTTCTAGTCCTGCAAAAAAATTCTGATCATTTAAAGTTTATACATCTGTTCTTCGAATGTAACATGGTCTTCCTTGGTGACACTTCCAAGGAAATTCCCCTAATCCAGCAAACCCCATTTCACTGCGAAGAAATGCATTTTCCATATGCAACTACCTTGGAGATCCCACATTTGCAGCTGTCATGTCTTGCAACTGCCTGTTGATATCATCTGGATAACGAACATTGAGCTCATGAGGAATTTTCAGCTGTGACATCTTGACTGACAGGTACGCTTCAGGAAGAACCTTGAAGCCCTCCACTGGGTTACAGGAAAACTCCACGAAAGCCCTGTTCAACCCACCCCCCCACCCCCCCCCCCAAATAAAATTGCAACAAATACTTGATGAGGAATCAAAACCCAACAAAAAAAAAACCTACAAAAGCCATCATTTCTTCTCCCTAGCTTTACCTTGACAGTCCAACAAACAGTGAAAAGTAGGTTCCTCACAGGCTTTGCCCTACTGTTCTTATGCACTTTAAAACTTTAATTATCACGATGGTTTTAAGAAACTTTCTAACATTCTCACAAGAACATACCAAATTGACCGAGCACATTTAATACCAATAGAAAGGATGTGAAAATATATGTGAATAAGAAAAGAATTAAAGACTGCAAAAGGCATAAGAAGGGCTACATGAGTTCAACTTTGGGCAGCTGTACTCCAAAGTTAATGAGACAATTAGCTAGAGCAGCCAGTCACATGCATTTTGTGCAAAGCCATCTGATGGTACAAAAGAGCTAAATTCAGTATACAAGATAAAAATAAATACCGACAGATCAGCTGCAGTTAAGGTTCACAGTCAGACAGGACAGACAAAACCGAAGGCAGTATCCACCTCAGCTAGCTGATCTAATGTTATTCCAGACAATGCATACCAAACTTCAAAACCACCTTTCTTACTCTAGCCAATACATTAAGAATACATTACTGATTCCAAAGAGGTGAGAAGAAATAAATTCATTTTGTCAGTGCACCACTGACAAACATAGAAATTAATTACTAGATTAATAACTGAGAACACGAGAAAGGCAGGATACTTTAAGTATTTTATACTTACCTTGATCCATCATAGGTAACAGATTTTACCTGCCCACATTGTCTAATCAGTGACTGCAGCTGTTTGTGGTATAGATATCCATAGGGAGGAATATCTTCCACCTGTTAAGAAATACAAGTTAAATTTGGATACATTCAATTATTTTAATGCATTAAGTTCACCTTAAATAGTTAGCTTCCTCTTTCACTTGAGCTGCAATACTGATATACAATCTAAACCCCAAATTCTTAAATTAAAAAAAAAATCTCAAAAGACAATAAAATCAGCTTTGCTGCTAATGCTGACCTACACCCTCAAACCAGTAGATAAATGTTTTTTAACTATAAAGGAAGCAGCTTCGCCTGTAATTATATATATTTCTTTATAATTTTTCCTAAAACCTGTGTAGTAGCCCTCTTTTTGCTTTTAAGAGAAAAGCAATGGATTGCTGTGCTTCCTTGTCCACCACTGGGAACTACATTGAGGCAGCACACATCACCTGGGAAACAGAAGCCTACAGCCCTGCACATCCTGGATGAACAGAGATCCTGCGGTATAGCATACGGAGATCCTGCGGTATGGTGGGACAGCTTGCACAACTGGAGAGCACTTATGGATGGATACATGCTCGTGAGGGATGACAGACAAAGAGCAACCTCCTGGTCTTCCCTGTGTGGAGTAGCTCAAATATAAGGTGCTCTTACACTGAGCAGACAATGTGACAACCCAGCTCTTGTGGGTCAGGATAAGATAAGAGATCAGTAAGGGTAACACTGAGGTGGCAATTTGTAACAGAGCTGTTAGGATGAAACAGATCATCTTCAGCCAGCTTACAGAGGTCTCCAGATCACAGATCCTGCATCTCAGAGGGAGACAAAAAGCTCCCTGATAACCTAGAAGGGCAGGACTAGCTCCTAGATTTCTGAAGGGTGTTGAAAGTAACTTGTTAACACAGGTCATGAGCCAAACAGGGCTCTTCTGTATCTGCTATTTGTGAACAATGCAGAACTTGTTATGGAAGTGATAATCAACGGCAGCCTGGGCTGGAGCAACAAGGAAAGAGGGGAGCTCAAGATCCTGAGAATGGGTAAGACAAGTAGCAGAATACACGTCCCAAAGTCTAGGACAGCATAGCTGGGGAGTTAGGATTCCATGGGAAGTTGCAGAATCTCCACCTTCAGTGCTTTTTCCAAACCCAAGGGGATGAAGGCCTAAGAAACATGGTCTGAATTCACTGTTAATCCTGCTTTGACCACATCACCAGACTACGTGACTTCATGAGGTCTCCTCCAAACTGAATTATTAAATGATTTTGTTACTCTTCAATTTTAATCCTAAACCCACCACAAACCAACAAAGTTACTGGAACTGCAACACCTTTTCAAAGGCATTCTGTTAAGAATGATGTTCTGGTTAAACATATTGGATTGTAAAGTATAGTGCATTCTATAGGTGATATATAGTCAAGTATAACGGATTATGACTTTAACAGATATGACCAAGGCAACAAGAGTTAATCACTCATTTCACAATTTTGTAAGCTAAACTAGCTTGAAAACTAGCTCTACAAAGCAACAGAACAGCCTTCTCCTTCCTACCTTGTAACACCTGCCTCACTCAGGAGGCAGATGAGATCCAACATAAAAGGGGACATGCTGTCAAAAGCAAAGCAAGACTACAGCAACACCAGTTTACATCAGTTTAAGGCTGTAGTTTCACAATTATTAATATGCTGCTGCAGCCAGATATCAATTTCTCTATCTTTTTTCCATCATCTCTTACAGGAGATCTTGCTTTAATACAGAATCACAGAATTCCTAACTAGCAAGTTCAAACTCCTAGACGTGAACTGTTTTTCAGAGGCAATACAACTGTCAATTCTTGAATAATCTGATAAGAAAGAACAGCTTGGTTTTAGAAAATCTTCATATGCCTTGAAGTTACAGTACCAAGATCAGCTGCTGGTCAAAAATATGGTCTAGCTCAGTCTGCAGAAACTGCCTCAAGGCACGATGATTTAGAGAGACCATAAAGTAGGAGGAATAACTGCCTTCTATCTCTTTGGGACACACCATTAGGAGCATCACATGGCTATAAGAAGACTGCCAAATTGACAGCTTGAGGAACTTGCAGCACTTGTGACCAAGGGGATCACTTATACTGATGAAGACACAGGGCTTACTTCTTCCTTCTTCAAGATAACAAGCAGTTGATATATGAGCAGATCAAGAGTTAAAGTAAATAGCTCCTTAAATCTAACAGTTTAGTCTTAATCAATGTTGCTCTGGCAAGACTGATCTTGTCTTTCTTTCACAAGATTGAGTTGTTTTGCTTCAATATTCTTAAATAATGTTTAAAACTTCAAAAATATACATAAATGTGTTTGTGCATGCATATTGTCATGCCAGCATCTCCTTCAACTAGCCTCTCTTCTTGGGTAAGCAGTAAGGCACACAAAAAAATTCCTTCTCAGTACGCTTTGAGTTTCTCTCCTGCCTTTTCATCTATCTTCTCTTGTGCCAATACAAGTCTATTTTTTGAGGCTCACTGATTTGCACGTTTGTTTTAAGCATAGGTCACTGTGATTTTACAGTGTTACATCTAGTTCAGATACACCAAATATTTTCCTACTACAGATTATGTACCATTTTGCAGAAAATCAACACAGCCATTTCCAACTTGCACTTATTCAATCAGGTAGGAAGAAATTCCTAGAAGATAAAAAAGCATAGTGCAATACCTGAATAACCTTAAAAGCAACAAGCATGTATGCCAAGCACTATCAAGCAGGAGATTACCAATATTGAAGTTGCAACACTTCATAAAATACTAATTTAAAAGTACCCTTGGTAGTCCCTGTTCTATTCTTCACATCTTCTATTAGTTTTATGGAAGTTGTTTGCCTGGGCAAGTTCAGCAATCAAACGCAAGGAGGCAGTTCTCAGTAGTTCTTCTAGAACTGACCACCCACACAACATTTATCATATTGAAAGAAAGGGAGATGGGAGAGACGACAACTTACCAGGTGAAGATCAGAGTAGATTATTATTTCTGTCCTTGCCCAAGACAGAACAAAACTTGAAAATACTGCCCAAACACTACATATTTTTACTACTTGATGCTTTATCAAGTCACCCCCTTTCTTAAAATACCAGTACAGTGGTTTTTGGATCTTAGCCATCAAGGTATCTCACAGCAATTTTTTCATCACATTTTCCACAAGTAAAGTAGTTTGGATATAAAGCACCAGCTATTACAACCTGAAGTCAAGAAAATATTCTGTAATATGCAGTAGATTATGTTCAGTTTCTTGAAGAGATATGCCAGCAACATAAAGATACTAACAAATCTTCATACGAAGATTTTTTCCTACATTTTTTCTAGACATTACTGTAATTGTGGACTACACGTTAATTCATGCAAATCCTTAGAAACATACCTTCATGAAGAGATTAATTTTCTAGAACAATTGTACAACACTAATATTATGTATGCAGACTTGGTCTATGAAAACTAATTGTTAGCCCTGATTTCAAGAGCACGCTCAATTTCAAGTAAGTTTACACAAAATAACTAAAAGAAAACTGTTCTGTTTCCATGTTACAACTTACAGTATTTAAAAATTCAGCTCTGAAAAGTTCACTGCTTACATTTAAGCCAACTACCAATGAAACAATAAGCAGGTCTGAAAATAAAATCACTACTAATCAGTCCAAATAAACCAAGAAATTTATTTGGAAATTTGACAAACTTACAGTAGCTGAAAGACATCTAATCCACTCCCCACCCACCCACCCCCAATAACCAACAAGCACTCGGAACAAGTAAAAACAGCATTTTCAAAACTGTTAGTTTTTAGCCTTCCCACACAAACCATCTTTCTTTAAAGTATGCAGTTTAACTCATCTCAGTATGACTTGGTTTTATTTTGATGAACTGTCAGAAGTGAAGGGACAGACAGAGAGCCAACTTCGTGTGAATTATGAACGATTAAAAGAACATTAGTTGTCCTTCTAAACTGTCAACAAGAATTACTTTTTTTTCCCCACCTGCAATCGCAAAATCTACGGGGAATTGTGAAACATGAGTATACTAGTTCACCAGTGCTAGCGTACAAAAATCCAGTTATAAATTTTGTAAATAATGGCTCTCCCCTTTAGAGTCAAAGAGCTTTACCTGCAAAATGAAGTGTTGTTTGTATACACATTCCTGACCAAGAGCAGATGGTTGAGCATTAACAGACATGTTAAATGCGCTCGCTGACTCATTCTTTCAAGTTGTGAAATAACTCTGCCACCTGAATGTGAATGCTTATGTTAGACATTAAACACATCAAAACTGTCCACAAATTAAAATCTGTTAGTAAGTGTCTAAATAAGTGGGAAAGCTTCCTTTCCTTTAGGTGACTAGTATGTATTTCACCTAACATACTGCTTAGCATCTCTACTTTGGAAAGTTATTTCAGCACTGTAACTAAACCAGTTTTCCTGACATCACTTTATAAAGTAGAGTTCTGTAGTCACAAAGCATATTATGCATATATACGTCAAACAGAATTAGAAAAAGAACTGAAATAACCTTTTACAAGACTATATACTGATTCTTCATTTAAATCATTTGGAGTTCGTATCTTAAAAGGTAAAAAACATACTAACAACAGCCTGGACTTCTGGACCTAACTGTAGCAGTGACCACATATACTGCACCCCCAGATCAGCAGACAACTTTAAGCAAGATCAAACTTACGCCCTACAGCAGAACATGCTCTGTTAAGCTTTCAATCCTAAGCACTTCCAAGAGGCTTCCATAAGCAGCCACTGATTCTTCAACCACACAGTGAATGTCTTCAAGTGTCACAAATGATTCTGGAGCACATGTACAAAAGTACAGTCCACTCAACTGCTTCAAATCTACATTTTCCTTTCTGCTGCTGGTAGTTTTAGGATACTAAAACTCCCACTTCCCTCATAATCAGAAACAGTCTGGCTGCTTCAGTTCTGCAAAACACACATGGAATTATAAAATTCTATCTGGAAGCGTAGCAAATTAAAAAGTCCAGATTTTCTTAAGTGTTAGTGTAGGTGTCCATTCTAAACTCCTTAACTATTATGTCATGCACAACCTCTTTCTGCTTTATCTGAAACTGAGCCAAGAGAATACCAACTACCTGGGAAGCTATCACAGGCTATCAAAACTGATCCTTCAGCTCTCCAGTTTTATAGAATTTGCTTTTTTCTCATTTTGTCCTTGGTATCAGATAAACAAGCTAAGAAGATACTGGCATTTCTTATCCACACGCTTGCTTATCAGAAAAGCTTTTTTTTTTTTCTCCTCTGCTTTTTTAATATAGGCCCTACACTGTTCACACCAAAGGTATGAACTGCTGTAATAACGGGAAAGGCCATGCCCTGCCAATCACAGATGTTCAGGAGTTTTATTTATTTCCCCTCTCAACATACCACATTAAGCTTGAAGCCCTTTGTGATGCAGTTTTCATGAACTGCTACATAATGTTAGCAAAAAAGCCCCACAAATTGTCCAGTCCGTTAGCAAAAAAGCCCCACAAATTGTCCAGTCCTCATTATGTAGCTGTATTTGCTTAAAATTATCTTAACTATAAGACAAAAGTTATGTAACAAGAGGTAGCAGTCACACCACATCTAGTGTATCTAAGGAACCTACAGAATTAGCATGTAATAATGGAGGTCTCTTAGAAAATGTGACTATAGGTAATCCAGGAGCTACAACTGTAAGTAATAAAGCCTCTGCCTTAAAACATACTTGCAGTCCTGATTCTCCAGCTTTAAATAGTGCCATCTCTCCCTCCCCAAACAAACAAAATCTCAAAATTCAGTTTATTTAAAGAAATTATACAGCTCTATATATTGATACACAGTAATACAGTAGGCTTATTCAAGAGCTTAACATTTGTAGAAGAAAAGGAGAGCTAATACTTTTTATATGCAGAACGACTTACCCATTTCACCTTACCTCTCTAATCTTCTCGATATTAATGCCATTTGATTGACACCACTCACGCTCTGCCTGGAAAAGTGAAAAATGCAAATGCAAACATTCTTAGAAACTTCTATCTTCTACTGCTTGTAAGCTTTCTCTCATACCCTTCTGTGTAGACACAGTAGTTTACATATACATAGTCATGGAAGAATTTGATCTCACAGCTTTCTTTGCATCCATATCAATCAAGTATTATGACATGTATGAAAACACAAGACATAATTGACTAACAAACTAGACCCTGGTTACCACCAGGGCAGCTGTAGGTCATCTAGATTTTTCATATAAGCCCACAAGTCCAACTCCTCTGTGTTGCCACTACAGAATCTACTTCAAGATGGACGTTTCTTCAAAAAAACTCAAAACCAAATGAACTTTTTTATCTGGATGTATAACCTTAGCAGAAAAGATTCTGGCCACCCTGACTACTCATTATAATACGCTGTATGCTATGCACTGGTGTTCATAAGGCATATTATCCTCTGAAAGAAACAGAGAAATAAAAAAAGGTTTTATCTTACATACACACAAGAAAGACCAGAGGCAGTTATTGTGTGCATCCTACTGGGTTTTTGTGACTGATGCACATAAAGATCTTCCACCTTTCAGGTTTTGAGTTCAGTGTGGGGTTGGTTTTTTTTTGTGGGTTTTTTTTTTTTTGGAGGGGGGGATATGTGTGTTTCTTTAAAAAAAAATACACAAGAGACACTTCAGACACTTCTGCATATGAAAAATGTTTATTTCAAATATAGTTCAACCTTCCTTTTCAAATCTCTAACCACTATTGATCCATCTGTGAAAGGGACTACATAAGGGATTACCTTCAAACACTCAGCACTGGATTCAAAGACTCATGTTCTCTCAAAGCCGATGTTTCTATTTACTTACGAAAAAAAATCTAACTATTATAAAGAAGGATTGCTAGCAAAAAATCCTTACTAAGAATAGAAAACACTCCAGCAGTGAAGTCACCAACCTTGAATAGAAAAGAAGAAATAAAGTTTAACTAACCTTGTGATGTCTCCAGTTCCCTTTTTGCGTGCAGGCCTGCCATGCCTGAGAAAGAAATGGTGTAGTGTTCAGGTACGAACTGCAGTACTTCAGTAATAATTATTACAAATATTAATGTGACATTTAAAACTATGAAGTTTTTTCCACATCTATACTGAAGATAATTTTTTAACACTGATTTAAAAACCAGAGATGTCTTTGGGTTAACACAGACTACAAATATGTAAGCACAAAGGTGTATAAGGAAATCTGAACCACAGTAATGTAGGTCGGAAAAGTCTTCTTCAGATCAATTGTTCCAACATCCCACACAGCACAGCCAACTCAGATCAGATTTTTAAGGGTCTTGTCCATAAAACCCTGAGTAACTTTGACGGACCTCATGGCTGAACCTGCTCTGAGCAAGACTATAGACCTCCTGAGGTCCTTTCCAGCCTCGGTTATTTAATGATTCTAGTCTAACATGACACTTGCCTGGTTGGTCCCTAAGTAGATATAAATATTCCTCAGTCTTATGAATAGTTTTACTGTATTTTGTTGAGGGTGAGCAATAACTCTTGGTCTTCCTTTGCTCTTATTCGAGCATACAAAGTGGTACGGCTGCAAAATATAATTCTAAGGATGCATTATGCAGGGCTGAAAGCCTGGCAGGGTTATAAATGCTGTACAAGGCATGCTAAAGAACAAGAATAGCTGTAGGAACCTAACTATTCTGCCTTTAAGTCTGCACAGAGGTCACGGCATGCATTGCTGCATATGCAGACTGAGTAGTTTAAGCACAACTGGATGAACTAATTACATATACAGCCTCAAACTTGCCATCAGCTCCTGCAACTGAACTGTAAACACAGCATTTCGGTCACTGAATTTCTGGACATAGCTTAGAGGTTCTGGATCTTAAAGGACTAAGTTCTGATCCATGTTGGGAGAGTTACAATAGCCATCTGATAACACAGCAACATACAACAGGTTAGCCACCTAGTTTTCAGAGAGAAAATGGACCGAGTTTTAAAGCACATACAAACACTCATGAATAAATATAACTTGGACGCTTTGACTTGATGTTGTAATAAAGCAGGCTACTTTCAGAATCTTTATTTTCTCCTTGCTTTGAGACAAAAGTAAGTGAACCAATTGATCCAGATACAGTTCTGACATGGATGCATCCCAGAAAATGGGGCTGGAAGAAAAATCAATATACCTAGAATACTAATGCAAATGAATTAATTTTTAGGCCGCAAGTCTATGACAGATTCCCACAGAATCCATTTCTTCTAGTTTGACAGCATGCCACCTCATAATACAGTTTTCCAGCTTACTGTGGATACTATTACCATAGCTGAATAGCCAGACTCCATTTCCCTACCTTGATTCAAGGCTGATGTACTTATTTTTAATAATGATTTTGACATCCACCACTTCCATAGCCAAGCCTTATCGTATGTCAGGAAAAAACCCTTCACTTATTTGACATTATTTTAAAAAAAAAAACAACACTGCCCCTCTTGGAAATCATATCACTTAAACCAGGCTGATTAGCCTTTACCTCCCTGGATTCTTCTCTTTCTACTACCAAAGCTTTTGACCTTTTCTAAATCACTGAGATCTTTTCATAAGCAAGAGCTTAAAAAAACAATGCTAATAATTCACAAAACTTCAGCCTACCCTGGAAGAAATCTAATCCGAACCAGGAAGTTTGCAAACAAGCTCTTTCCCTGTTCTCTTCTCATACTCAGCCATTCAAAACATAAAGCTTTCACATTACACACACCCCCAAGATACTGCACAGGAAGCTCTGTTTGAATATGTTTGTTTTCCTGGACAACATACTGGGGTTTATAGAAATATTACCTTCAGATTAACAGGACATGAGGTAAATACAGTCTACAACAGGATAAGGGTATTCAGAAAACATGATGCTTGAGCCTCAGGATCAGTGGGTATGTGTGGCATACACGTCCATGTATGCTTCATAAAATTCTGACAGCAGAGTACAGAAAAACAAATCAGCTTTCAAAGTGAAAAAAGGCCAACATACACAAAATAGAATAAATTAAATCTGCAACTGAAGATTTTGGAGTCTCTGGAAGATTACAGGACATTACAGACCATCCATAATGGAAAACGTTGGATTTTGAAGAGAAAGTTCCTCTAGCAGAAGTCTTTCCCATGCTGCTGTATCAGCTCCACTTGAACCAGCAGGGATCGACTCCTGTCCATGGTACTGGGCTACCACACTGCCAGGCATACCAAAACAGCGCACTGGGACAGAATAAAATCCTGCAGTCAAAGCTGTGAAGCCTGGAGAAAGGACATCAAACTTTCCTGTACTAGAACTTACCAGTCCAAACTGCCCCCAATTAACTACCAATAGCTACCAATGTCACCACATCTCTGGCATTGTATTTTTGGCTATTACAACAGAGACAATCAAAACTACTAGTGCTACACAGTAAGACACGACCTTCAAAAAGTATCACTAAGTAGCTAGGTAACGTGATGGTTTTAACAACTTCAAAGCACAAATGCTGCACTGATACTACAAAGGTGAGAAGCTCCATCTTGGTCTATCATATTTCACTGGAACATAAGCCAGAACAAAAGACTTACCTTAAATGCGTTCACAATTGCAATACAGTCACTCTTACTATTGTCAGCAAAACACAGTTTTTTCCTGGCAATATAAACCAAAAGAATGAACAATGTTTTTTTCAAATATTGAACATATTATACAGCTCAGAATGCTACACTAATAACACCTTCCAGGACTATTAATAAACAAAGTCAATACATTTCTTGCAATTAGTTGTTCTTATTCACATCTCCTTGCTAAACTGTGTGGGCGCAATAACAAAGAAAATAATACTTTCTGTTTTAAAAAAATGTTTTAACAGACACTGCAATATGTTCACATCAGACAGGCAAAACTGAAGAATCAGGTCTTGTACTCAGAAAAGGATGTTAGCTCTGTGATATTAATTAGTTAACACAAATAGCTATCAGTATCTCAGCTGCCACGGAAAAGCTTCTTTTAGCACTGCCTGGCACTTTTCATAGAAAACAAGACTCATGACATGGAAAATTATATTTAGTGGTCAACTTAGCCCTCTACCCCCAAATGTTGTCAGAAAGTTGTAAAATGTCTAGGGTAATACTTGTGTCCATGAACATGCTTTTTGAAAGATACCGCAAAAAACCTCCACAAAGACAGTGCTGCAGCTACAACAAAAACAGAACAAAATGAAAACTTGCATATCACTTGTTTTTAGAGAAATGTTCTCACATATTTTTCTTTCAGTTACCTATAATAAGGCATTCTTCTAAGCACCTGAAGACATGCCCAAGGACTATCAATTTTCCAAGATGCAAATCCACTGGCAAGTGTGCCAATACCATTCCTAAAAAAAGTCAGAAGAAAATCCACAGGATGGTGAGCTGTTTGTGCACAAGTTGTAAGTGCTCCCAGCTAGAGAAATTAAAATGTATTCACTTGTGAAATTTGGTAGAGTAAATAGAAGACCAGTTTGTAAGAAAAAAAGACAAGCAGCAAGCAATTATCTCAAAGTGACATCGATTAGTATCAAAACTGTAATTAAATTGAAGTCTTAAATCGATTTTAAAAGCCTAGTATTTTGAAACCAAAGCATCTACTATATATACTGGTCATAAAAGCAAGCTAGAAATGATACAAGTGGCTTTTCTTCTGCATTTCTTGGAAAAGAAGTTTAGTGTAATCAATGTTTTACCCCTTACCAACCTTATAATTGAAAAGCAGAATCACCAACCTTGCACAGGTCAGAAGAGGATCTTCAGGTTGACCTTTATACATCATAAGGTGTCAGAGTGTGATTTTACTACTTTGTGTAAGTTAAATTGTTTATTAATGAGTTCAAGTTCTCTTACTTTTTTTCCCCTATTCTTTCTTGCCACATATGCTAGTTCACAGTGCCATTGTTCCCTGATGAAATTATAATCTTATATTAATGAAGGAACTGAAGAGGATAGTAACCAAAGAACAGTCCAATGCAAGAAAGATTCTCTAGGTATAGTTCTTATCTCAGGTACCAGTTAAGGCTACTACTACCTTAAATACTGAGAAAAACACTTCTACAGTACATTTTTATTACCTTAATTTTAACAGCATTAAAAGAATGCCTACCTCTTTCAGCTGTAGTATGGTACGTTCAATGTCACCTGCACTGGGTAGAGAAAGAGCTGTTGCCAGCAAGGCTTTTGGTTCCCCCATATCAAGCTCTTTTATTCTTAAAACTGTAGATCCCAACTGACAATGCTGAAATGAACACAATGTTACTGTTACTTTCCCACCATGAGAAGTGTGATAAAGTGTTTTATATGATAAATAAGTTAAAAGTTTACAACTTATTAAAAATGGAAATTTATTTTGTGTAACTAAGGATATTTTTATTTTTAACAGAGAGCTTGCTTCTAATCCACATCCATTTTACTGCTATAATGCATCTCCTTCTAATGGGGAATGGTCCTTGTGAATAATTTATCAACTTGAATTCTATGCAGTGTTACAGTTACTAGTAACTATTCAAATCGTACACTGTCTTCAGGAAAAGTAAAGCAAAACTTTGTAATGTCTCTGCTATGACCACCAGCATTTAAAAAAATGAAAATCAATCTGAAATGTTCCCCAAAAGTCTTACCGGTATCTCAGGTACTGACTTCTCTGGAATAAAGTCTGTCCAAAAGTCCTTGTTTACAAGTCTGTAACAATACCCCTTGGAAACACGTCCAGCACGACCTGCACATAAAAGAACAAATGACCAAATTTTAAACTGCCTGATTTTCAGGCTTTTCAAAACGCATCCACCTACAAGCTTGCTGGGCAGCTGAGCAGTATGTGAAAGCTGATGCTGCAGGCTGACCAGTATTTTGCTCTCTTGCAGCAGACAGGCCCAATTGAGACATTCTCTCTATCCTATCTCTATCAGATGAAATCATTTTGCTTTCAGCAGTAACTAACAAAAGAGTTGCTTAAACTATTCACTCAAATACCTCTTTTGTATAACTTCCCTCAAATCAGCACTCATCTTTCTCAACTGAAAATACAAGACTGCACCCCTTCAGGACAGACGTGAAGGAAAGGGCACGTTGAAAGGACCCACACTGGAGCAGTTTGTGAGTAACTACAGCCCATGGGAAGGACCCACACTGGAGAAGTTCATGGAGAACTGTTTCCCACAAGAGAAACCCCACAACAGGGTGTGGAAAGAGTGTGAGGAAGAAGGAGTGGCAGAAACAACGCGCGATGAACTGACTGCAACCCCCATTCCCCATTGCTCTGTGCCACTCAGCGGGTAGAGAAATCAGGAGTGAAGTTGAACCCAGGAAGAAGGGAGGGGTGGGGGGAAGGTATTTTAAGATTAGGTTTTATTTCTCACTACCCTAACTATGATTTGATCCCAATAAATTAAATTGATGTCCCCAAGTCAAGTCTTTTTTAGCTGTGATGGTAATTGTTACATCATCTCCCATGTACTTAATCCTGACCCACAAGCCCTTTGTCATAATGTTTCTCCATCTGCCAGTTGAGGAAGAAGAGTGGTAGAGTAGCTTTGGTGAGCACTTGGCATCTAGCCAAGATCAATCCACCACAAGCTTTAACTGCAAAGTCATTATAATATTTAAAAATGAAGATATTTTCATATTACATCATAAAGATGTAACTGTTATTAATTTATTTAGTACTCTTCAACTGAAATGGAAACATTTGGATATTAAGATTACTGTCTTACTAGAAGAGCCAATATGCAAACTTACTTAACCTTGTGCTACAAACACCGGTCTACACTTGAAACACTGCCGTGGATATTTTCAACTGATTTAAGAGTGACAAATAGACACGAAAGTTTCTTTCACTGCTGAAACTCCCAAGTAACTAATATAATAAATACCTAGCAGTACCTACCTCCTCTTTTTAAAAATGGCCTGTGATAGAAAACAATTACTATTAAATAACAAATCATCCTTACAAATTTTACAGTCCCTGAAACATTCCTCTGGAAAAAATACTTGAACGAAATAAAATATTCAGGCATAGCTGTTTAATCACTGTTTAATATCCTGACATGGTAAGGAATTATGTTTTTTGTATAAACTATTCACGCCAAAAATAATCTGTGCTTTTTACTGTTAACAAAATGAAAAGCAACATCTAATTCTCCATGAAGATTAGCTTCTAAAATTCCTTTCCATTACCTGTTGTCATCTTACCTTTTCTTTGATTACAGTTTGTTTTAGATGCCCAGAAAAAGTCTCAAGCTCTGGTAATATGTTTTCTCATCACAAACCAAAGTTCTAGTTAAGCAGAAATCTATCACTGCAATTGGGGGGGGGGGAATCTAGTATTATTACAAAACAATTTATCCTCATGGTACTGGGAAAGAATACTGGTTAATGCTGTGTTATCAGAAAAGGAAAGTTTCAATTACTTGAAAACCAGTAACAAGAACACCAGATTTATAAACAACCAGGCCCAGGATACTCTGAATACTAATGGAATTTAAAATAGTTTTTAACATAAATATAATAAAGTTAGAGCAGATGGCAAACATTAAAAGACAACTATTTAAGCATTTAGAAATTCCATATAAAAATTTGCTTAATCTGATGCAATTATTTCAATATATAGTCAGAGTGTCAATAAAAAGCTTAAGGTACTTGTGACATGAGGTCTGATTCTGCTTGTTACTGCATGTAAACTATTTTTTTCCCCACTCCAGTAAAGATTAAAACCAACACTCCACTCAGTAGATCTACTACTTGTTCATATGTTCAGATTTAAAA
Source organism: Falco punctatus (assembly GCF_963210335.1). Taxonomy (NCBI): domain Eukaryota; kingdom Metazoa; phylum Chordata; class Aves; order Falconiformes; family Falconidae; genus Falco; species Falco punctatus. Next base: position 37,804,153 of record NC_137587.1, on the reverse strand, counting down.
CCGTTCTCTGTCATGAAAGAAGGAATTCAGCAACTGTCAAAATTAAACTCCAACAGCAATGCTTTGTGAAATGGCGACATGTTATGGAAATACAGGCTAGCAAATGTAAGGAAGACATTCCAAATACAGCATACACATGGCTATAAGATTTAGATTACTTACCATATTTAACGTCAGGAAGTGTTACAGAGCTCTCAGCTATGTTTGTAGCTAGAATAACCTGAGTTTTGAAGCAAAAATGAGCAATGAATGCATAAAGAAAAAGTTAGTGGTTTATGTGAAAAATCCAGCTTGCTATTAAGAAATCTAAGTGTAATGGCAACATAGTATTTCTGCTCTGCATATTAAAAAAAGCAAACACAAGAAAACCTATTTTCTTGTCCTAAGACCATAGAAGCATAATAAAGTAGCATAGCATATGACAATATAGAGGAAGAATGGAAATATTTCCTTATGCTTTTGTCCTAACAAAACAGCACACGATGAGCAGTGATAAATAAACCAAGACACTAGCCAAAATGCGGGGTACAAAGCAGGCAAGAGACCCCCATTCTGGGGGACTGCTTTACTATGCAGTGCCACCAGCAGCATACTACTGTCCTGCGGGTACAAGAATCGGCATGCACAAAGTATTCTGAAGGATAAAACCAGTGTCGTGCAATAATTGAAAGATAGCTTCCTGTTACTCCACTTCTCTGGAGGTCTACACACCAGTTAAAGCAGCAGCTTGGTAAGAAAGGCAATCAGTTCACATCTTGAAAAAACACAACTGCTTTGCCCTTGCACAATGGTTTGAGTTTGCACTGCTAATAATAGTTTTATACGTTATTATTTGCTATTGTTGCTCCAGCAAAAGGTTTCATGCACTTAAAAGTAATGATTCAACAATATTTACTTTTCTGTAGCCAGGAGCTGTATCCAAAATTACACTGCTTTGTTGGTTTAATGTCAGATGTGAGTGAAGCAGGTACACTTTCCACCTAAGGAAAACATATTAGTGAAATATTTACTGATGCAATAATATAAAAATTAATTACACCTCTGTGCTAAATCATATTATGTACTTCAAACTCATACAGCTGATGGATTAATTTTCAATTTTAATTGAACTGAAGCAAGTGTGGTCTAACTTACCTTTTTCTTAAACACATCTGAGAGACATGAACGCATGTAGTTTATTTCACTCAAACCTAGGGAGAAAGTAATCAAGAGTCTGTTTTCTCTTCAGTGATCACTAACAATTCTATAAACCAATTCTCATGTCTACTTAAATTCTTAATTGACTTTCATTATTACCTCCTTTTCACTGTATAATGAAACAGCAGAAGTGTTAAATGATAAATGTCATAATGAAACACTAGGCCAATTTCTCAAGAGTTATTTTTCATAATTTTTCACCTAAAGGAAAGTAGCATATATCATATACAAAGGTTATCTGCCAGTGTCCGATTATTAGCCCTTGTTTCAGTTCCTTACAACTGACAATGCTCACCACAAGCTGAATGTCTGGCTCAGGATAAATTTGGGTATTTCAGCCATAACAAGCTGTTTCCAAGAGCAGGGCCAAGGGAATTTTTTTTTTTTTTAAATTAGCTATTTCTGCCTTAGCCATCTTACCTTTGGCAGTTCCAGCGCCCATTCTCTGGGCCATGGATTTCACATCTGCCTGAGGAAATCTTATGACTAAGGGATTTTTGCTGTCTTCTTGAACACCTCCACAGACATAAACCTTTCTGAGAAGCCCAAAAATCTTACTGAAACTTCAATTCCAAAAGCCCCATTTTCAAAAATCTGTCCAACATTGGGCTTCTGTGGTTGGACGTTAAAAGTAAAATTATCACATAACTGCTGCACAGGATTGCTGTGATTTTCAGTGACGCTAAATGCAGTTTGAACACCTGGACGTGAAAGTTCTTTCACTCTTTAGATGACCATTACTTTACTTCAGAAGTGAGAAGGAAGGAAGGAAGACAAAAGAGATTGACAGAAGTAGAGCAAATAAAAGCTTAGGACAGTAACAGCAGAATCCATCTGAAAGAAAACCCTGAAGCTTTAAGCTATGCAATTCCCTGCCATTACCAAGCGTATGCAAAGCATAGAGAAAGGCTGTCCCCATCTTCTTCAGGCTCCACAAGAAGATGACAACCTACTGCTGCTTTCATTTAGCCCAACAGCTAGTCTGACAGAAGTAGTTATATACTTGAAGGCGTAGCTCAGTGATGAGTCAGTCAACAGTGTCGCACCTCTTTTTCCAATTTGTTCTTTAAAAAGTCTAAAGAACTATACATCAACGTATATGCTCAAGTAACATTAAGGTTGCCATGTCAAGCACTCAAAAAAAATTCCAGAATTAAGACTGGTTGTGCAAACTTAATGCAGCTCTCTGGGAACATATTTATGCACATGTATTAAAAAAATAAAACAATGTACAGTTCCAAACACGGCACTTGGTATCCCCTAATACCTAGGGACAGACTAGCTCTGGAATCAAAGGAGAGCTGTGTAGGATAATCTGTAAAGAATCAGGCTCAGTAATGTTAAAAAAAGATATTTAAGCACCAAACAAGACAGGCACTTACAACAGGAAGTGAAAACATGGCATCCTACTTGAGACAGCTGCAGCTGCTCTTCCGAAGTGGATTCTGTCCCATCACTGAGTTCCACAAAAACCATGGGCAAAAATCACTTAAAAGTACTCCTCAGCACAGCACTACTCCTTCTGGCTGCTGATGCATACTCAGCTTGAAATTTCAATGGGAGTATTAGTTTGAATGTACAAAATGCTATGTAATTGTAAGCACTCAAAAGATCTAGGCATCTCAAATCAGTGTCCTAAATGTGGAGGTTATTTTTACCCAGATCTGTCTCAGCTGCCCTCTTGTAAACTAAGGGCTCTCCTCCCCTCTTCTCCAGTTCTGTATAAAGACTATTTGTGAAGAAAATTTCAACAGGTATTTGCTAATCCTGTGTTCAAGAACAGTCTTGAGTATCCAGTTATAAAACAGGCCAAAGTCAAACACCAAACAATAAAAAACCAAACCTGAGTACAAGCTAATTCAGAAAGCACTGCCTACAGAGATCTTAACGAATTTACCAAAAGTATTTAAACAAAAAGTTTCATTTTATCAGCTGCAGTTACAAGACATCAAGGATAGCAGCACACTAAAAAACACCTCAAAGGGAAAAATAAAAAAGATTTGGGAATTGAAAGTGCTGAAGAGCATTTCAGCCCTGAAATGAAGACCCAAAAGAGCCTGAGGAAGTCTGAAAGTACACCAGACAAACGGCTATATGAGAGGCCAGAGGCAACAAAGGCGGTCTCCCTACTTTATTAATCGCAAACTGGAATGCGTCCTACACTGACAAGATCAAGTACTTTCTCCGACCCATTGATTCAATAGAGGGTAACTCCAAGAAAGGCAGCTCTAACAGCTTGTAGCTAGCAGGGAGCACCCTCCACTGAAAGCTACCCTACAAGTGTGATATACCTTTCTGCTGGCGTGCAGTGTTTCTAGCCCTGGTGCTAGCATGTCTACTTCTAAGCTCAACACAGCAGGGAAATGACATTCATAAATAATTTACAGAGAGTTAGAAAGCCCTGGTAGGGATAGACCTCACTGTGCCCAAGGAAACAGCTGCTCCTGACTCCAAGGTGACACCACAAGAACGTAACAAAGTCTTCTCAAAGTTTTCAACTAGCAAACTTTCATGCCCATGAAGTAAAACAATAACTGAAGCCACAAGTTAACAGATTTGTGATGCTTGGGAAACCTAGTCTGCAGCCTAGTTACACAAAAAGTTGTACACTTTTTTGGCTGTCATTCTTACTTGAACATCTTAGCTAGATTTTAGAGGCAGTGTAAGATAATTTAGGTTTACTGTTTAAAGAAGACTAAAACTATATATAACCAGTTATCTGATCATTAATTGCCATGTCATTGTGTGTGCTTTTGAGCATTCCCTACTACACCAATGTACATGGAAAGAAAAAAGTAAATTTTAATTTTTACAACAAGAATCTAAATAAAGACTACACTATATAAGAAAATGTCTCTAAAGACATCCTAGGAACCTCATACAATATTTAATAACTACTCTAAAAAGAATGAGTAATTGAATTTCTGTGAATTAACTGTAGAATTAATTTTATTACTGTAACTTCATTTTTAAGACAGACGAAGTCTTCATTTTTGACTTCCAGGTCTTCCAATTATTGCCACATTTAAGCAAGTCCACAAGAAAATACCCAAATATAGACCTATCAACTACAGTTAAATGTATGTTTAATAAATACCTGGAAGAAGTGCCAAAAGAAAGGTCATTAGATTATATATAAGGAAAAAGAAAGTTATTAAGACATACACTCACCTGGTAAAAATACTAGCACACTTCCACATTTTGATTAACACTGAAGGTTTTTTTTCTCCCTAAAAAGAACATGCAGTTTTCATTAGTTTTACAACCTCAGTCTACTCTACTACCCCAAGTTATTTTACTCTTAAACAAGCAGCAATGCACTTTTTCTAACATGTATTATTTACACTTCCTGAAGAAACAGAATTCAAAACATTATTAGCAACCATTTTTTCTGAAAAACATGATATATAAAAATTGGAACTTCAAAATTATGTCAAAACAGAAACATTCTTTTTTAGCAAGGACATTAATCAAATTTGGTTACCAAAGATATTAAAATAAAAACGTAGGATACTCCTGCCAAATTTATGCAAATTTATTCAATAATTTTTCAAGCACATGTAACTCCTGTATTCTAAAAATAACACTGGACACCTTTAACAAAAGCCTAGCATGCAAAAAAGCTAATCATTATCAATAACTACAGGTCATGACAAACTTCAAGGGAAACACCTTCGATTAATTTGTTATGAGTCAAGAAGCTAAAAATCACCTTAGCATAATACAGAACTCTTATTTTTTGTTGTAATTACTCCTGAAGTAAATTTTTTTAGGCATCTTGAAAGCCTCTACTCTCAAACTATATAATGAACAGAAGGTATAATATGCTAAAAAGCATGCAGTACGCTGCTGTTCCTTAATTAACGTCTCACTCCCCCAAAGAACCGCTGATTCCAGATCTTGAACTGTATTTTACCTACTGCTTTTCATCTCCAACTTATCAAATGACTCCATCAAAGACACTGCTACTCCATACATTTCCTCTACTATGACTAGCTGCTCAATTCTTTGAGAAGGAAGCTGTGTAGAGAGTTAACACAGTATAACAAGCTAAGACTGTAGATCATGTACATGTTTCTATTTGTCAGGTGCTTCTCAATTAAAACTGATCCAGCACAGAAGCTGTACGAAGTAGTAACTTAATCTGAAGCACTCCTTACATTCTAAATATATATCTTCCTTCAAGCATCCTACCATTCTAATCCTAAAGAAATACTTCTGATATTTACTGGCTTAAGATGAGCACTAGCCCACACTCCATTCCCTAACATTTGCAGAACATACTCTTACTCAGAACTGTCAAGCACATAAGACTAACCACAGGCCATGGGAACAGGATGACAAGAATGAGAGGAATTTGTATAAGGCAGGCACCATCCTTCTCACAGGTGTTATAATGCAGGTCTCTATTGCTTGCCAAATAAATCATGGACCTCTTTCTCATGTACATTACCTTTGCATTTAACAGATCCTGTGTTTTAGGTCACATCCTGTCAAAGAACCATGATTCTGTTGTACACAACACAACCATAATGATTCTGTCTACACTGTTTTTTAGCATTCTGTCACAAATTCAGGGCTTTAATATTTAAGAATACAAACCTCAAGTCTTCAAAGCAAAGAGTAACTTCATTTCCTGTCAGTTTTTAAAAGCAAATCCTTAATGAACTGGACATGCTCTGGGAATGGTCTATAATTTTACACATTTTTCCCTTGCAGGGAAAATGGCTTTTGATCATTGCTCACGTTTCATTCTCAAGGTTTCTTCTCATTCTAGAGGAAAACTCTTTACTGGCCTAACTGCTATCTCTACTTGTATTGCAGTGTAATCTGCCTTCCACATCATTCACATGGTTAGAAATCCTACAATAAAACTGTAATTCTCTCCCTCCTACTATTCCTTTGAAGTTCTTTCCTCTCCCCTCCTTTCACCCTCATGTGAAATATTCTATTTACTTTTATGCTGAAACCTAACAGTTTAAGTCATTCCAGATTTTCCCAAGAAAACCAATAGGTTCAAGTGATCATGCATGTGTATGCCCTAAGAGATCACGTATTTTATCACTAGCTATGAAACCTACACATTTACATTTATGCTCAACTAAGCATTTCTCCTAGCTGATCAATCACCTTCACCTGCTGCTTGATCTACTACAATAGTAGTTTATTGTATTTAAATACAGTTTTATTGAGGCCTAGACTTCTCATTTCTGTTTTTAAGGAACAGTATTATAACTGAAGCAACAGTGAAAACTGAGCATTTGTCCTTTAAACATAACACTCCATAACAACTGGACCACACAGTTAACAATGAAAATGCAACAGCAGTAGTATTTGGTAAATATGTGCAGATAAATGCCAACAAGAGGTAAGATGCAGCTGTAGCAAGGGACTTCCAACAAGCATAAAGTGTAGGGGAAAAGAAATCATTCCTAGAAAGGAATTCAAAATGCAAGCTGAACATCCAAGAGTAGCACAACGTTTCTATGCAAAAAACTAAGATATTCCCGGTTCCCCTGTAAATGAAGCAAAAGGTATTTAGCAGTTGTCCACATTTCACAGGGGTTTGCTTTTATTTTAATCAAGCACAAAAAAATTCAGTTACCATATAAGCAAAAGATTCTGCACAAGTTTTCAATAAGCAAAAAACCTGAAAAAGATACATTGATAAAGCTGGAATGCATCACATGTGTACTGATAAAGAGTATCATTCATATAATGTCCTTTAATTGTCTGAAGTCAAATAAAATCCAGTAAGACAATGTGTAAACCTATGCATCTGAGGATTACAGATTTTGTATACAAGCTGATGCTGTATCGGTTGTAATTGGAAATAAGGAGTGCCTGGATCACCTACTTTGATCATAAGGAAACAGTTACCTTCCACTGTAACGCTGATGAAAAGCGAGCATGACCGTAGGTCAGGAAAGGTCATTCTAAGAATGCTATGTTGGTGGCATTGTACAGAACTGCCCCCATCACTCTGAAGTGACTCAGGTCTTGTCAAAGTTTTCAGCCAGCATACTTGCCAGCCTCTGAAGTAAAAGAACTCTTGAAGCCAACACGTACTCAGTTTGTGGTGCTGGGGAAACTGATGGGGACTGACAATCGATCTGCAGAGGACCAGCTGGAACTTGAACAAAAGCAAATTATGACTAATTCACCGACCAGAAGAATGAAGAGACTTTCTTGTAAAAGGAGAATAGCAAAGACTTACCTTATCTAACAAAGCAAAATGAAAGCCAGAAAGAGGTATTACTGCTACCTATAAACCTCCTCAACAGTAAATAAGAATGTAGGAAGAACAGTTATTTTAATCTTTTCTGGGCTGCTCAAACACAACATTTTTGGTTTTAGATGATCCCTCCTTAAGTAACTGTCAAATTTGTCTTTTGAATTTTGCTACTGCTTGTACCTTCAGTATTCTTTAATGCGACAAGGCTTCCACATCACTCCTAATAAAAGGTAACGATGTGGTGGAACAGCAAAACCAAAAGCCCAGTCAGAGCTGACTGAAATAACGTCACATAATCAGAACAGCTCTTGACAGCAGTTCACTACCTTTTATCTGGACTCTGACTTCAGTTACAAGGATACAAAGAAGTTTTTACATTTGCAAGCTAAAAACAGGACACACATTTTTTGCCATTAGGTAAAAAGTAGACACAGGATTTCACAGATTTACTGCCAAAGACTAACAAACAGACCCCCTAGCTTACATTTGTAAGATCTTCTCACAGAATTAACCACACTATTAATTTGCATTTGATATCGCCAATATCACAGTACAGCAACAGGTAAGCATTTACAAAACTAGCTTTAAATTTGCCTACAGATACAGGCTCCATGCATTTTACATCAAAACCTATGTTTCACTGATTCCTTGGAGCTTAAGAGGGTGCTGATATGACACAGTAACGATCCAGTTAAATATACAGAACAGTGTGCTTAAAGGCCAGTATGCCATAAGAAAGAGAAACTACCTTCTACTAAACCCATACTCAAAAATTAAATGGTGGCACCTATAAATGACCCGATATCGGGCAAGGGTAAGCCAGTGCTACATAAAGTTTGTCTCCCTTCCTTCCCTCTTACTTTTTATTCTCTCCTACAAATGAAGAAATTCAAGTTTTATCTTTGTTTCAGCTAGATGTCTATCTAGTCACAGCAAAGTGTTTACTGCAAACAAGCATAAAGAAGAAAAAATAATGACGGGCATTTCTATTTATCTTCCAAATCACAACTGCTATCAGTGAATTCCCAGATTATCCAAGACAAACTGATGAAAGGGAATTTTTACTTTCAAGCATAGCTTTGAAACACTATCTTTGACAGAAACGAGTGATACATTAAAGCCAAAAGCATTGCAGGATTCATGCAAGAATTCTACATTTATACAGTAACATCCAATTATTTTAAGATTTTTTGAGAAGGGACAAAGGTTCATACCTCATAGCAAATGAGATTGTTACAAAGGACTAAACTGATTTCCATCAAGATGCTTTAAGGAATGAGTTGTGATTTATGTAATCTGATTTTATAGCTATTAATTTTAAAATCAAAAGGAAACTTGGAAAAAATCTGGTTATCTAAAAAGCAAAGATTTTTTCTTTTAGCTTCTGTATTCTTTTATGTGAATTTTACAGGCTTTTATAGGCAAAAATAAAATATTAGGAACCAAAGCCTGAAGCCTGTACCTCAGGCAGTTAGCTAACCGATTTTGATTTTAGTATGATGAAAAATGTGCCCCTGCTTCCATATGGCAGCATTAACTCACTAACTGCCTTAACACTAAGGCTCTGCTTTCATTTTTATTAGTTGTTACATAAATAGTCTTAGGCCTTCTACATTTTTGAGTATTTTTACAATAGAAGTACTAGTCAGAGAAAATCTCCACACATAACACCATAAGAAACAAGATGCAAGACTAAACATCAGTGCTTTCTAATTCAATTCCTTCTTTTTTCCATATATCTTAAAAAAAAAAAAAAAAAAGAGAGAGAGAGAGAAAAAATCAAGTGCACTTATGTGCTTTTATTGTTGCCCTAAGGTACAAGTAATTTCTTGGACAATCACACCCTTCTCCTACTGAACAACTGAATGGCTACAGCTAGGACAACAACACAACAAAGAATAAGATGAAAATTAAAAAAAAAACAAACAACAACACAAAGCTAAATGCTCATATATACAGAGAAAATAAAAACTATAAAAAGGTATAAGCTCTGAAAGCAGTTCCTTTTGTTCATGGTCTTTGAGGTGAAAGGTGTGGCAGCTGACATTCAGCCATGACAAATGCAACCTGACTGAAGTAGACTTCTTACGGAATTTTTTGGTTATCTCTCTGTTGGCATCAATCATCAAAAAATCTTATACAAAAATCGTATTACATAATCTCCTCCGTATTATCTGAGCTGCCATACTAATGTATAAAAACAGATGGGCCAACTACTATAACTATTTATTTTATTTTTCTGGCTGTATTAAAGCTTCAGCAGTTCACAGGCTTTTGTTTTAGCTTTCCTGTGTCAAGGCATAACCAATACCTGTGCTGTGTACAGCATGAGCAATCATTTTCTTCTGGGTTTCCCCTAAACTACCTGCTTGCTTTATGTCCCTAATTTAGTTTCTGCATAATTGAGAGATGAAAGCTAAATAATAATAGTATATTCACATACTGCTACTTTTTAAGTGCATCCTGTTTTCTTCATTGCATTAACACTGTAACAGTGTTTTGAATTATCAGAATTGACCAGTAATTACTGCCATGCCCCAGTTATTTTTAGAGTGGTTGTCACTATTACAGCCTGAGTGCATTTGTTCTACTTTGCTTTAACCTGTTTATTTTACCTTGGACCGTAACAGTCTGAAAGAGTTCAGCCACTCAAGTGTCACACAGCTATGTAGGAACTTCACCACTGTAAAACAAACCCCTACTATAAAACCAGAGATACCAGGTTAATTTAAACTTACATTTATTCCTTTGCTATCTCTTGTCTGTGCAGATACATGCTATACAATAGCATGTCAGGAGCTCTACAAATATGCTGTGTAGTTTATAAGCTGAAGACTAGCACAGCAAATGAATCTTCAGCTATTATTACCCTCCTTAGGCATCAGAGCAGCAATTCTCCAGTGCAGCCATATGAGCTGTTCGGTGGCCACTGGGGATTTAGTGACTATATGTTATTCTAACGTATTTTTCATTACTCAAAATTACCTACTTGCCATGGTGACCTACATGGCTACAACATAAATATGTTCAAAACTACGGCATAACAGCTCTGAGACTATTAAAAAAACCAAAAACAAACAAAAAGGGAAAAATAGGAAGCACGTGAGCCTCGGCTGACACAGAAGCCGACTTGGTAACATCAAACTTCTAATCATAAATGCTTCTTTTCTGATGACTCTCTTAACTTCCTAGCTCTTTCTGCCTTTAATACATAATAGCAGTATGAACCAAGCCAGGACATATCCCCCAAGTTTGTCACCTGTATTCACGTAGATCTATAAATCCTTATATGTTACTTTCTTCACAGGCTTTTACATTATTTGTCTTGGATGTAAACTACTGAACAAAATGTCATACTACTTTAAGTACTCAGTCCTTTACGTTCCGTTTCTGTTACATGAAAGAAAAACTAGGCTGCTGGTAAGAAGATTCCTGTTTTATCATCATATATTAATTCTTACGTAGAACTATGATGTAAAATTGGTTGTTGTAATTTTATCGCACAGCCTCCAATTAACTACTCCAATTTCTTGCTGACTATGTCCAAAGAAATAAAGTTATATTTGCAATATCTTGAAATGAACAGCGTGCTTCAAATCATTAAGATAATATTCTTCAATTGCATAATGTTTGCCTTCCCCCTTTGATACACAGACTGGATTCAGACCATTACGAACTGGAAGTGCAAAGTAATCAGCAAATTCTTCACAGCTGATGAAAGCAGACATCAGTATTACCTGTTAAAAAATTGCACAGCAAATGTAAAACATTAATTTCAACACAAAATGCCATGGAATCTCCACCTATACTTTATGGTAAAATGGCCTAACTTTGGCTACCACATGCACGTATACTAGGCATATTTAAGACAATTAAAGTTAAAAGCTTAAGACTTAAAATTTTGGTGGTGTTTTTATCATGTTTTGGGATTTTTTTTTATCATTTTTATCATGGGTCAGTTTATACAGCACCAGACTGGCTGGCAACAGACAGGGTTCGCTTGTCTCAAAGGGGTAAAAGGCTTCTAGGTCAGGAGGTAAGATGGCTCATTGAAAGAGCTTTAAACTAGATTCAAAGGGGTAAGGGAATAAAACCAGACTTGCTAAGAGATAAGCCTGGGGGAGGCATGCCAGTGTTGGAGGCGGGATGGATAGAACAACTGAAGTGCATCTATACCAATGCCAGAAGCATGGGCAACAAACAGGAGGAGCTGGAAGCCTTCATGTAGTAGGAATATTATGACAGTCACCATCACAGAAACACGGTGGGGTGATTCACGTGACTGGAGTACTGCAATGGATGGTTACAAACTCTTCCAAAGGGATAGGCAAGGAAGGAGAGGCAGTGGGGTAGCCCCGTATGTTAGGGTTTGTTTTGACTGCCTAGAGCCTAATGATGGTGACGACAGCGTTCAGTGTTGATGGGTAAGAATCAGGGGGAGGGCCAACAAGGCAGATATCCTGGTGGGAGCCTGTTACAGACCACACAACAAGGTGGTCTGTAACACCTGGCAGAAGTCTCATGATGACTAGTCCTTGCTCTCATGGGGGACATCAACTCACCGGATGTCTGCTGGAAATACAACACAGCAGAGAGGAAACAGTCCAGGAGGTTCCTGAAGTGTGTGGAAGGTAACTTTGTGATACAGCTGGTGAAGGAGCCAACCAGAGGAGCTGCCACACTGGACCTGCTATTTACAAACAGGGAACGACGGGTGGGCGATGTGGTGGTCAGAGGTTGATTTGGGCACAGTGATCACAAGAATTTTCAATTCCCAGAGAAGTAAGGAGGGGGGTCAGCAGAGCTGCCACCTTGGACTTCTGGAGGACAGAGTTTAGCCTGTTTTAAGAGCCTGGTCAACAGGGTCCCCTGAGAGACAGTTTTGAAGGGCCAAAGGGATCCAGGAATGCTGAACATTCTTCAAGAAGGAAGTCTTAAATGCACAGGAGCAGGCTGTCCATGTGCTAAAAGACAAGCTGGTGGGGAAGACGACCAGCCTGGATGAACAGAGAGCTTTGGCTGGAAACTGGGGGAAAAAAAGGAGAGTTTATGATCTTTGGAAGAAGGGGTAGGCAACTCAGGAAGACTATAAGGGCATCAGAAGGTTATGCAGGGCAAAGATTAGAGAGGCAAGAGCCCAGCAAGAACTCAGGCTGCCACTGCAGTTAAAGAGAACAAAAAATGTTTTTACATATATGTTAGAAACCAAAGGAGGGCCAAGGATAATATGCATCCTTTCCTGGATGCAGGGGGGAACACTGCCACAAAAGATGAGGAAAAGGCTGAGGTACGTAACATTTTCTTTGCCAGTCTTTAACAGTAAGACCAGATACCCTCAGGGTACTCTCAACCCTGTCTTCCAGCTCAGGCGGGGTAAGCTCTGATCTAAAGCAATAATCTGCACTTGCCATCTGCCAGAAAACTCAGCATAGTTGGTAGGTGAACCATAACAAGTAGATCTTGTCCTCTGTGTCATAATCACTCTTACCACCATGTTAGTTGATGCAATGTTGAATTACCTGCTACTTCTGAGGTCTGCAATGTCCACCTTAGAAGACAAACACCTCATACATATTTCATATCACCCTGAATTATAAATACTTCTTATTTCCTCTTAAACAGATCTCCTTGCATCCTGCTGTTTCATGAATTCAGGGGGTCTGGTAGAAGAATCTTGCATTTTCTAGATCAATCTGCTATGTGATCAAAGCACCCTTCTACAGTTTTTCAAAAGGGGCTAAAAAGGGAAGAAATAGGAGACACTGGGCTTACTGTATAGATTCAAACTGAATTACTCGTTTCACTTCACTAAAACCCAGCAACTGAGTTCCTCCCTCCCCAATATTAAAAATAAGTATTTCGAAGGGGGACAGAGCCCCTCACAAATGTAAGACTATCTTTGATTTATACAACATGAAATTGCCATCTGAAGAAACAACTACAGAGAAGGATATAAAGGAGATAAAGTTTTCCATTGATGATTTTGTGAGATTTAATCAGAAGAGGGAGGCGGGCAGGGAGAATATCTTTCAGTAACCTATTAAAAAAAAAAAAAAAAGCTTTCTAAGAAGAGATGATATGACCTGTAGGGATTCCTGCCATTCACACCAACTAGATAATCAGCATCAAGGGCAAACTTTTCACAAACTAAGTATGATCAAATTATTTGGCATTCTTGATAGGCAGAGCCAAGTGCTAAGAAAGCTGGATAGCTTCACCCTACTGTCTCTGAATTTCAGGACAAGTGAGTTTTCTTATTGGCAAGAAAAGAGGTAAAAAGTAAAAGATGTGAAGTGCACAGATATGCCCCGTGCCAAATGGAAGGGTACTTTCAGTGAGAGTGTGCTTGGAAGATGTAAACACCAAGCTATCAGAGTTCAAATCAGTGTGGTGGATTGTACAGAATACATATTTCCTTCCAATAGCAACAAAACCAGCCAATATAGACTGAAGTTATGCCTTCTTTGAACAGAACAGTTCACATTAACTGAAGCACTTAAGGGCCACATACAGTATCACAAGATATCTGCAGTCACAAATAGCTACACAGAAATACACCAAGTTAGCCTAACTATCACTTGTATCTAGTTTCTTACAATTCATGAGTTCATTACTTTGAGACCACAAAGACTAAATAGGTCATGCTGAATCTCTGCAAACTGCTTTAGTACAAAGCACAGCCTCCTAACATGTAGACAAAAATCTTAGCCACATTTTACTGCCAGTTCTGCCTAGAAATTACAATACAGCATTCCTGTTTTTTTGCAATTTTTCCAAATATGTTGCCTCATTTGAAAAACAGCTCAGTAGTTCCAAGAGTTAATGCTAGCATATTTAAGCAAGGATAAGCACTGCCCTCAATACCAAATACATAATTCTAGTCAAACATCCATCTTGCGTTTTTTAGCCTTAAGCAGACTTTAGAAACTAATGCATTTTAACATGAGGAAAAAAAGTGTCTCAGAACACATTATAGCAGCCAGGGGAAAAAAAATGCCCTTTAGCTTGATTGCTTATGAAGAGTGGCAAACTAAATAATATTTTAGTAAAAAATAATGACACATATATGGCAAGTTCTTTAAAACACACCCTTTGTAGATCAAAAACATGCAAAATATTTTTCTTGCAAGAGAAGTAGCAGAACATACTTTGAACCTACCTTTACAGGCTGTGAATTTGTACATAACAGTTCATGGACCACCAAAAGCAAGAAATCCATTTCTTTTGTATGCTCATGCACCTGGAAGATATTATACACAATTTAATTTTCATTTATTCATGCTCTTCTTTTTGACCATCTCTTCCTTTGCCACTTCGTTTCTTGTTTTATCTTTTAACTTGGAACAACAATAGAGGAAAACACACCTTTTAAGACTAGGCATATTATCACATTTTTAAAGCCCAACACAGCTGTTCAGATGGCTGCAGCACCCTTTGAAAAAATCATAAGCCAATATTAAGTCAAGAAAACCATAGAATGACTACAGAACCAATCATCAGCTCTAGCCACTAGCTCTACTAGAGCTGACAATAACCGCTGAAATGATACTGAAGTTGGGTAAGTCAATTGTACGGGTAAGATTACAAATTATGCAGGCAGGGACTATACTGGCTTGTCTAAAAGCTAAGCAAATTGACCTAATGCGCCTTGTTCCCAGTGGCTTCTATCCACAATCAAAACACAGAACTACTTTCTAAAACATTACCTTCCACCCAATTCTTTATACATCCTAGCACCTGACTTTTCTGACTGCTCCTTGCAGTTCAATAAATACTTCTCCTCAGCATTATCAATGATGACCATATCCCTTTCTTGAATTACAGTTTAAATATATTTAAGTGCAGCAGCTTTTTCTGGAACTCAGCCTCCAAAGGTCAACATTCATCCCCTGTAAGTTAATTAGTATATTCTAACATAATATAAACATACACTTATATTCAATACTGCCCCATTATGGAAGTGATTTAGCTAAGGCAGTTTTCAGGCTGGTCTTGTGAGAAGTCATGACTTTCCGACCTAGGTTTGTTCAGTTATGTTCCTAAATGCCTGCAGTACTCTAAGAGGGCTGGGACCTGCAGCGGAGAACATGTGGTTGTTGGCATGGTTACTGTTGAATGGCCAAGATCACTTTCTGCAAGGTAGATGTGGGGAAAAAAGTGGCATATGGGGAACAGGAGGGGGGGCTACAGTTTTGTCTGGGGAAGCAAAACACACACAGTCTTAAAAGCAAGGAGCTGCTGAAAGAAGTGACACAAGCTGATAATGCAAGTTCAAATCAGTGCCCAGGCAAACAAGGTTTGAAAAATCTCTGCATAAATCTGTTCTCCTGCATAAGGGGCCAGAAAACTTCACTCAATTTTTGTATCTAATTAATAGTTTTTAAAGGAACAATTTAACACTTCACTATGTATGCATCTTTTATTGCTAAATTTTTGCATCTTACATCTGATGTGTATTTCCTTATCTTTGGCTTGAAAATGTTAAGGTCTGCAAGACTGCTATTATATTAGAGTGATCTCAAATCTTTCCCATGAAGAAAACTAGAATAATTCTTTAGGATTTGGGGGTTTTCACTTTCTTTATGTGTTTGATTGAAGTCCTAAAGTTTCTTCACACAGAAGTTTAACTATTTGCTCAATCCTTCCCAGGTTTTCAATGTGCCACTTTATGTACAGTCATGACAGCCTTCATTATTACTGTAATAGCCTAATGGTATACCAAGTACTGTCTCCCTGCTCCTCAAATATCCAAGAATCAAAGCAAATCTCAGCTACAATATTAAAGCAGAATAAAAATGAAAGCCAGCACAAAACCACAACCCACAAAAAATTTTAAGTCCTCTTCTGTGTGACTACATTCCAAGATTTAAGTCCTACACTGTACATGTGATTCACACTTATGGTTTTATGTTTAACAGCTAAATACTGCTTACCACAGAAAATAAGCATAAAAACATGTAAAAATGTGCAAGTAAAAAGCATATTATCTTCAGCTTTTTAGTGAAGTGACAGCAATAATAATGAATCCACATGAGTGGACTGTAAATCCAGCCAGAAGACAGAGAACTTTCAGAGGGCTATTTTATTTTTCAGGACATCCCTAAAGAGCAGACTCCAAGGGCAGCCCAATAGCCAAGTGAGTTAAAACTAGCTGCCACCGCCTAATAGGCCTAGCTAGACATGGTCTTTGAATGTACGCAGTGGATTTCAGAACGCATTTCAAGGCACTCATATCAAAAGCTAGGCACTCCCAAAAATCCTCCCCACACCTTCAGTTCTAAACTTTGCTTCTCAAAGGATCGCCAAGGCAAGCCTATTTCAACAAGTATTAACTGAAACAACTTATACAAAACATCCTTACACATAGATGTCTACATTTTTCTTTCTCTAGCACAGTAAGACAAAAAAAAGGTTTTCTTAACATGAAATTTAAACTTATTTCCACAGACTTACATCATCAATGAAAATGTGTGTGAATTCAGTTAAGCTTTTGGCAGAAACTATTTTGTCAATAAGAACTCCAGGTGTCATGTACAGCAACTTTGTATCCTTTGTGGATTTATTCCCTAAAATTATCTAAAGACAGTGAGAAAAATAACACTGACCAGGAACAGATATTTAATGTATTTACAGCAACACACATCTGAAAACTCTGAAATAAAATATAGTGTAAACCAATTAAACTTAATCACCCAAACCTGTAAAAACCTCTGTACAAACATGTTCTTAAATCCCAGAACAAGTTAACTGCAAACATTTTCTTTTGGAGAAATTAAAAAAAAAAAAATAACACCCCTGAAGTTTATAAATGATCAAAATTCCTTGCTAGGGGCTCCAACCTGAGAAGAACCCTTCAAAGGCTTTTTAAGATACATACATGGTTCTTTCCACTAATATACAGAGCAAGAAAAAGATTTTGCCTGGCTATAGTTTGCTTACTGGGCAGGAGAAAGGTAGTATAAGGTATCACCAAGACCAGGCAACTTATTCCTGAGAGGAAGGTTCTACAACCCTGTGTTAAATAGTAGATTTTTGATTTCTAAAATACTTTGGTAACTTTAGCTATCTCCAGTGCTGCCTACCCAGGCAGGCAGGCAGAGCCGTGACATCTTTTCATTTTCAGCTTTTACAACAGCCTAGAGCAGACAAGTCTACCCTCAACTGTTACACTTTCATTTCTGCTCAGCTCACACAAGTGCTTGTAAAACAAGCACATCCCATCCCCATTTTATGTCTTTAAGACTCATTAGCCTAATAAATCAATTTAGCAATTTTATGACTAATTAATTCAAGGTATCAAATCATATAAAAGACTGTGTAGAAACTACTTTGGGGAAAAACGCAACATATGTAACCCTCAGTAATAACTTCCAGCTATCACTTTGCAGAATTGATACTGGCTTTATTAAAAATTAAGATAATATCAGATCGTAATTTTCATGGAATTATCTGGAGTGTTCACCTCTCAGAACCAAAATCTAGTGGTCAAGTATTAAGAGTGCTTTTACTTTGTCTTCCAGTCACCTGTGGAAAGGAAGTTAAAACTTCAGACTTGTGGCAGAAAAATAAATAAATAAAGGAAAAATATTTTTTCCTACTACAGTATTTGCTGTAGATGTATCAAAAGAAACCACTGAGATTTGATACTTAGACAAAGAAAAGCATACAGGAGGGATAACAATAAAGATGCGTATCTGCATAGCCCTATAGTATGGTATTGCTATTACTAGTAACAGGCCATAAGCTTTGTACTGAGCTTGCGAGGCCTCAGGACTATGGCATGTCAGGCCTGCTCTCTTTGAACTTTTCTTGATTGGCCTTCACCTTTGCTTTACTTGGTCTAATGGTGACAGCAACGTAGTGTAGTGATATGGAGGCCCAGTACAGCGACACAGACCCTGAGATGTAGAAACACAGGATGTGGTTCACGGGAGAAAGAATATGTAGGGTAACAGATGAAGCAGAAACTTGGCACCATAAGACCCCATGCTATAACTCCCTAATGGTCAGTATAATTAAAACCCCCTCACACCTGGAACTCGATAAAATTGGTTTTAGGGGTAACAAAAAGACATCTAACATACATAAATGGCACCATATGTAGTACATTTGGAAGTAACCTGGAGCTGTACACCAATGAAGAAAGTCGCAAAAACGTGTTCGCAGACATATATACATATCACCCTAACTGCAAGAAAGGAAGAAACAACAAGAAAAAGAATTAAGAAGAGAGGAAGAAGAAACTAACATATATTCCTCCCAGCAAAGTATTCCAGAAACAGTTCTCTATGAGCCTCCTCCCACTTCTGACACCAGTGTGAACCCACCAGGGCCTTATGACCCAGAGAAACTAGTCCAGAGACAGCTACTGTTGAACTACCAGTGAAACAACCACAGTAGTTTATTGTGGTTACTGACAAAGAGCTGATTAAAGCACCAATATCTGTGTTCAAAAGATGGAAGTGGCATCAAGTTTATAAACAGAAGGATAGAACTGAGTTTGAAGCAGAGCTGGACAAAACAAAAGGAGGAAGCAGACTTAAGAGGAAAAATTAATTCAAGTTTTTCACATGTTAAGAAGAAACGACAGGATGTTCACAACACAATCCAGCCATAAATGTATGAAAGTTTTGACATAGCTGACAGGCAAATATAAATGAAGTCAAACAAATCAATTAAGAAGTTTAAAGGAAAAATGACAGAATATTAGTTCTCCTGCAACAATTTCAGTCATTAATAATATCAATGTGTCCAATTATCAGAATGCAGACAATTCAACACTTCTGTTGGAATCTCACTAGCATTTATGGTTGTTCAATTTTAAAAGCTTCAACATTTAGTTATGGATGTTTAACAGGCGACAGCTAGAAACCTGCAATTCCACCTTAAAAGCAGATTCTCTAACATTGCTTCAGTATGCTAGATATGTTTAAAAGCTATCAAGAAAGAAGATACAGTACTTCATGTGTTTTTAAATACAATTTGAAATTCTCTTATACCTGCTATCCTACAAGTCCACCTAGTGTCCATGATTGTTTCTTGCTAATCCACCTGGCAATGCTGCTGGCACCAATTTTCCAAGGCTGCGTAACAGCAATCTTGCAGTAGATAGATTGCTGAATGCAATACTCCAAAATACACTGTGGAATCTCTGTGCTCTTACCACTGCCAGGTGCTCCTTGTACAATCACAACTGAATTGCTTTCTATCAGAGACACTATCTGAAACAATTTTCAAGAAAACTCGTAAGTCTACGAAACAACTCAAACCAAATTTCAAACAAATTTGAAGTATCAACAGCATCCAGGCCACATCAAATCTCTGTAAAACATCGTACCATATCTCCTAAACATCTGTAGGTAACTGGACTCCTAAAACACATTAGAAGATCACAGAAAAGGACATGTGGACACACTTGCTTATGTATTTTACACAAATACCTATAAACAGAAAGTTTAACAGCAATGTTTCATCCTCTTAGAAGTTTTATACAACGGTTTTGCACAACAAAGGTGTTGTGCAATGCTTGAAACAGGAACAGAAGTCTCCTTCTGGGAAAAAAAAAAAAACACGAAACACAACAAGATTTTGAGCTTTATTCCATTCTGAGAGGAAGTACAAAAAAAATTATCTGTTCCCTGTGTTTGGCTACAGGTATATCCACACAGTTAGTTATTGGTAAATTCCAATCACTTGATTCACACTGTGACAATGAAGTATCTAGACATAAAATTAACCAAAAGTAAGTTATTTCAATAGAGGAAGGGAAAGACTACCAGAAGATTATGATCACAGTATTTGGAAACCTAATTTCTATGGAACTTGAATCACATACTTAAAAGTATTAATTGTATCAATTCTCATAAGTATTAGTAGATTGAAGAGATTTTCTGTGTTTATGCAACCGCTGTTTTATCAGCAGCAGCTCTGAAAAACATTGCTTCTGTGTTTAAGCCACCAGTGTCAAGGATATATACAATTCTACAGTTCTATATGTTTTTCTCTTAATTAAAAAAGCAACAGTATTTTTGCAGTTTGCAGTACAACTGCCAGAGCTATCCCTGCTCCCAAGCACTTTTTTGACAATACTGGACAAGTATGTGCTGTTTTTCTTAAAGCCTGTTCGATCCACAGTACAAAATAACCCATAATTAGACAGGAAGACCGCTATATTCCTACCACCAGGCAATTAAAACAGGTCTGGTAAGTATCATGACCACCTTTCAATGGGATACTACATTCTGCAGTCTCTGAGCAGGAGTTAAGTCACCATTATCACTGGGTAATACAGGGGGGAAAATAAATATCTTACAGCACTACCATGAGTTTCTGCTTAGCAGACTGCTGACAGTTTGACCATGAAAAACAAAAGAGGAACTGAGCAGGTGTAGAAGGGGAAAGCCAGGACAAGCCTTTGGTAAGCAATTTTACAAGTTACAATTAAACAATTTGGCTAAAAACCCCACTGTACTGAAATCAAAAGTGGAAATATTTTCTATTTCAAATGTGTTTCATCAGGCACTATGGTGAAATTTATTTACTTGCATAAACGTAATAAACACTTAGACTTTGCTTTTATGTCATGTTATTTCTCTAAAAAAATAGAGTAGTGGAAAAGAAATCTAGTATTCTTTTTACAAAGGCAGTATTTACTGTAAAATAAAAGCTTTAGCCTAAATACCTGACTGCACAGTTATAGCTTCTTTTCTTTGGAAAGGTTACCAACAAATCTCACACAGCAGTGAAGCAGAAGCAGGCAGATCAGCTCCTGTCTCTGTACCATACCTGAATGTGCTCCAACCCCCCAAAACTGTCTTCAAGTGTCAAGGAATACAAAATAAGTTATTCCTGCATTAAAACAACTCCCCAGAAGTTTGCTAGCTCATTAAGACAGTTTCATAAAGTACTGAAAACCAGTGTTCTCCTGAAGTCACACTCTCCAACAAGAAAGGTTCTTTACCTAAATTCTGTGTAATTCAACAGTTACAGGTGAGAACTTAATAGCAAAACAAGAATGCTTAATAGCAGCATCCCTTGAAAATAGTAACTGTCCTCTTTAAAATACTTTTGGTCAGGTTTCTAAACACATTCCCCAGAAAAATTCATATATAGTGTTCTATCACAGCAACACTGTACAAAGGCTGACTGGCTTCCCTCCAGCACAAACTTGTCACTATTGAGACATCAGTAGCTCTGCATGATTTGACCAATGCTGGAAGAAATCTCAAGCTGCTAGGGAAAAGATCCTGGTGTCAGCATATTCCTGCTAAAGCAACACACTCTTCCTACCTCTATCAGGTTTTCCATGTAAAAACTCCAATTTTGAAAAAAAAATGCATTACAAGTATACAACAGAAGACAGCAGCAATTCTCTAACTACTTATAAACAGTGGGGGAACAAAAAAATTTAAATGGTAGGATTCACATTATAAGTTTCACTAACTCAGTAAAAATCTAGTGTATTAGTAAGAAATCATTAATCTAAAATGCAATGAAGAATTTTATTTCAAAAATACAAAAGAACAAACCAGAAACAAATAAACCAGCCACCAGTATTCATGCACCGGCTGAATAATCAGATCAATTTAAAAAGTATTTTCACTGATTAAATGCAAGGGTTTTTTTATATTGCTTTTCATATGACAGTTCTATGACAACAATATCTTATCTTCTTCCAAGCACAGCAGTTTGGAAAAAAAAATACACCAGAAGTAAAGAGTCACCTAAAGTTAGCCACTATCATTATGAGTCTGAGAACTGGCAGCCATATAACCATTTAGTAGATGCTGCAAGTACTAAAAACTGTGCTAAAATGAAAAGAAACATTACTGAGTTTGCCTGGGGAACTAATACCATGACAACTGTGAGACTTCTATCTAGAGCAGACAGTACAGTCTTGGGCCTCCGAGGAAACTGGCAACTTCAGATGAGCACTGATGTGACCGGAGCAACCATGGAAAGGAACACTAACAAACCAAGGATACAAACTTTTTCTGAAATCAGATATAATCATTAGTGAAAAAACAGAACTGGGATTGGGAATTTGGCTAACCATCTTGGAAGACATTAAACTTTTGCCTTTGGCTGTGGTTTGTGGGGTTTTTGTTTGTTTTAAATAAAAGGTGGTGTTCTGAACAATGAAGACTCACTGCAGAATAGAAATACTTGAATATCCACCCCCATGAAAGTTCCAAGGTTATTCTAAGCATTTAAATAAACATTCAGCTGTGGTCTCCATACCACAGACTTATCAGCAAGAAAGGCACAAAGTTTCACTTTTTCTGTTGCTTATACTTTCTGGGAAACATTATTAAGGCTGAGACACACTCAACCAGTATACACGTTTGTATGACATCGCACTCAAATATGCACCCTGGATTCTGACATACAGAAAGAATGCATGACACACACCTCCAACCTCAAAATAGTAAACTCTGGAAGCATGCAACTGCCCACCACACTGTTTTATAACATGCAAAATATTTCTGTGTATAAGAAGCATTAATGTGAATCCAGAATAATGATACTAATTTCTCTATTCAGTCACTGGAAAAAGAAACTGAACACTTAGTTATGGGAAAGATGAATTTGCTTGCTCACTTCCTTTTTCAAATCATTAAAGTTCCGTAGAGATCTGTTGACTGCCATGACTAAAACAGTCTACTGCCCACAGAAAGAGCAATTAATTCACATCTCAGTTGTTGTGGCCCATATAGCAAATGTATTCCTTCTGGTACCCATTTCCTGAATTGAATTTGAGAGCATCCTTTAACATAAGATTAGATTTTTGCGTTCACCAATTCTGAGAGAAGAGATTGTACAGCTGGGTCTTGGTATCTACCACTAAGCAAACTGAAATGAGATGCTTAAAAAAAGTACTGGTTAAGTGAGTCAAACGAGATGCTCACTATGTCACTAGCATTCTTCCGCTGAGCTACAAAGCTCAATGTGATCACAATCAGCAAGCAAGCTCATGGGAAAGGAAAGGAAAGCTACAGGAAACAACCAGGCTCCTACACTCAGCCACAAGGCATAAGGCCTTCACAGTAAGTCACACTGCTTCAGTCTGAACACAAAAGTATGGGAAATTGCTGCTGATTGAGCCCTGAAGATCTTAATCCAGAGCCTGGGCAAAGGGATTACCTTCTTGACTGGGGAAAACAGACTCACAGTTACCCGTGTCTTGGAAGTGCTGACTGCTGACAGATGCCCCTAGGTAACATTAAAATTCCTAAGAAACTATTAGAAGTATTTGCTCATGAGATTTGTTCTCCACTGCAGTCCTCTTCAACTTGCATGTATTTTGGATACAGAAGATTCTGGGACAAAGATTGGTGTTATGATTCATTTTTCTGGCATACATCTGTTCTGAATTCAAAACATTTAAGGAACTCTCTAACTTAAGGGTTTTTATATCCCAGAAACCTGATCAGAAACAATGTTTAAACTGCTTCTTCTCTGTAAGCAATTAGTTAATCTAGAAGATCCCCAGAAGAGATTCATTTAGTGGTATGAAAATAACTTATATAGGCACTCTTAATTATTTAAGGATTTTAGAAGCTTTCTTAAGAGTAACATTCTTAGTGCCCACAGTTTAGAACACCCAGATTGGGAACAAAAGAAAAAAATTTAAAAAACTGTTTTCCATAGGATGCTTAAGGTAGACAAGTGTCCTATACATACAGTTCTGGAAGGTTTCCCTCTGCACAACATCCTGTGACCTCACTGAATCAAAGGTGTGTCTAAGTGACCCTGAAACAGCCAGCAGCAATTGTGAAACTAGCCCGATGGGCCTGGGAAGAAGAACAACTAATGATCTATTTATTTTGGCTAAGAGTTGTGATGAAGTATTTTCTTCTGCTCTTCTTTAATCACTTCAACTTCCTTTCCACAGCATTAACATTTCTAGCATGTTCTGTAGAAGTCAGAACTCTAAATGCAGTTAGTTCCCTGATGACCTGTTTTCCTGACAGAGAAACAGATTATGCATTTATATTCGTCCTCTTGGTATAAAAAAATTATACTCTTTCAAAGGAATTGGAAAGCATAAAACTTAACAGAATTTCATGAAACACCAAGGCACAAGCAAACACCACAACAATTTCACTAACTGCAAGTTTTAAAACTGGCTGTCAATTTATGCAGAAGATACCACCTACAGTCAGAACAATGGTTCAGAAAGAAACAAAGCAGCAACAGCAGGGGTAGCAACTCGCAAACCTTCAGGGAAAATCAGCTTCTCACTTCCATGTTGTGCAGCTTATTTCTTGACTACTTTTTTACTCAACACAGCTAGAGCAGCAGGACCTGGCCTAGATAAATCCTTGATCACTTATGACAATTTTCATGTTCTTAAGTAGAATCATAGAATTGTTTAGGTTGGAAAAGACCTTTAAGATCATTGAGTCCAACCATTAACCTAGCACTGCCAAGTGCACCACTAAACCATGTTCCTAAGCAGCACATCTACGCATCTTTTCAGTACCTCCATGGTTGGTGACTCAACCACCTCCCTGGGCAGCCTGTTCCAGTGTTTCACAACCCTTTCAGGGAAGAGTTTTTTCCTAATAGCCAATCTAAACCTCCCCCGGCACAATTTGGGTCCTATAACTTGTTGCTTAGAAGAGACTGACACGCACCTCGCTACAACATCCTGTCAGGCAGCTGTAGAGAACAATAAGGTCACCCCTGAACCTCCTTTTCTCCAGCCTAAACAACCCCAGTTCCCTCAGCTGCTCCTCATAAGACTTGTGCTCTAGAACACATGCTTCCAAATCGATTTAACTGATAGTTACAAATCAGTCTTGGAGCTCTTGAAATCTGCACGATGAACATACTACCATCTGAGAATTGCAGTTTCATAAATAACATATACATTTATAATCCATTAAATTAACATTACAAATCTCAGGCTCACTCACTGATCTTCTTTATTAATATTATCCTAACATAATACTCCTCGATCTGTCTGTAAGAAAGTTGCTAGCAACAAGAACCAGGATTTTCTGAAGTTTTTTGTGTTATTCTACATCTAGGTGAGATTTTGGCAGCTCAGTCTCAGGCTGCCATAGGAATCTTCCAGTCCTGTCACTATCTGGTCTGCTGAGAGTCCCCCACTACACTGCATACAGCTGGAAGCAGAGCGCTGACCAGAGAAGGCAGGTATCAACAGCACACAGCACAGCTCCTGCAGCAACTGAGACTTCAGACCATGACACAGACAAAGAGTAGGAAAAGGAGGGGAAAAAAGGACAGTGAAAAACATCTAATGGATTAACAATACGGAGTAGGTATATACTAATATTTTAGTAATATTTTTTGAGATTGTTTATTAACTAGACGTTGTTTAAGTAAGTTACAACTGAAAGGCAAGAATAAATATTAGAAGGTAAAAGTTCAAGGACAAACATTTTAGGGTAGACCTAGAAAAACAACAGGTATTTATAAAATAAAAGTACAATGACTATGCAGAAATATTTTCTAAAAAGCCTGAGTTATAATCCCGATTCTTTTACAAGAGAAACATTACAGGAGAAACATACCATCACTGCCATTCAAAATTAAGCAGGCCACCAGTGCTGAATTAAGTTGGCTAACATCTTAAGCAGATTTCTGATTTAATAGCTGAAGGACATTAAATGACCTATTGTATTTCCTTAAATTAATCAACACCACTATACTGTTAAAGAAACATTAAGGAATTTAGGCTTAGTCAACTTGTTGCTGTCCTTCCTTTGCTAGTAAAGCATACAAAAAGCTAGGGAACGCCACAGCCCTGAACTACGGATCACCACATTCCTGAATTACAACAGTCAAAGCTTCTTCCCATCTCTTTATTCCTCTGTTTCCACCTCTCAACACCTCCTCCTCTCCCACAAGTTTTATGTAATGTGAAGTTAACAAGAGACAGTGTTTTGTGGTTAGGCAGATGGTCAGATGCACTGCACATGCTGGACAGGCAAACTGCTCCTACTGCCTCTCAGCTGATGATACACCAAACAAGTGGCTTCATCCCCTACCTGAGTTCTACAGGTCATACAATTTGCAGAAGCACTGAATGACAGTAATTTCTAGAAAATTTCTCAATTTGTCAAAGTTTGGTATATCAGCAAAGGGATACAAAAACTATTACAGGGAATGACACACAGAACAGACAGAACACATAAATGTCCTTTTCTTGGGAAATCAGCTACATTAACAAATCGGGAAATTAAGAGGCACAGTAGGATTTTGAAGCTGAGCTGCCCTGACAAGCAAGTCAGCCTCATACTGCTTTTACCAGAACTCCTAGGAAAGAAGTGCAATCAAATTTCTCTCTAAAGGCAGTACAAAGCAAGAATCAAGTATACGGAAACAACATGGATAGAAAATGGGAAAACAGAACAGAGACACATGAATCCAATGAGTGGTATTGTTTCCTTGCAGATGTATTTCAGTCACCTATCTACATTTATCAATACAATAAGCCAGATGTATGCACATAATGCTATGCAACAACATTATATACATTCTCATTTCCAGAAATTGTTTGTTTTTTAATGCCATGCCTTATCCAAAACAAATAAATGCACATACAGCATTAAACAAACAAGAAATACACAGTAATGTTTTGTATTTTTTTGGGGGGAGGAGATGGGAAGAAAGACAACTGGGAAGAAAAGGAGAGTGTATCTGAGTTTATGATAGGAATTAAATACACACTTTGGGGTTGTTTTTTTTGTGTTCTGTTTTGTTTTTGTTTTGTTTTTTTTTACCTGGCTTACAGACAAGCTGATAATTTCCCATTACATCTAGCTCTTGTGCCTCTGCTTGGCTGTGTTCTTCAGCATTTTCAGTTCCAACACTCTCTGCGATAGGCAGCCTGAAGAGGAAAGAAAGGACAAAACAATAAATGCTTCCCAATCTAAATCATGAATGTGTCTGGGAATAATAGTATTATGTTGCAAGTTCAGAATCTCCACGTTGTGGAGGAACTATTCAATGAACTAAATTCAGAAATAAACTTTGTCTCTGCACTTAAATACTAGCCTGAGAAAAGTAACACATGTAATCTTTTTATTTAGATTCAACACAATTGAGCTTCTAAAGTATCATCCTTTAAGTTTTTTAACTCCTAGGAATTTCTCTCATAATTAAAGTCTACAACTTCTTCTTAACAAGGATAAAATAGCTCTATTTCAATTCTTGACAAAATATAATTAAGAAAATACATGTAATTCTGCACTATTTACTGAAGACAGGGGAAATAGACAGGAATAAACAATCATCTCACTGTTTCAACTCCATCTTTGAGCCAAGACATGATGGTGGCCAGGGAAAAAATAAATTAAGACAATCATGCAAGCAGTGAATTTTATGGAAATTTATTACACACAAAACAAAGTCTATCCAGTGAAATAGGATTTAAAAAAATGTCTGAACTGTGTGAAAAAAACACTTAGATTTCACAAGAGAATAAAGCAGCATATATATAATGGTTATTAAATCATAAATTAACTTAGATGTCAAAAAGTTTTGGACACAGCAAAAGCACCCTCTTTCTTGCATCTTCCCCCCACCCAAAAAAAAACCCCAACAAACGACCACAAAAACCAACCAGAACAAACATCAAAACACAACGTAGAAGTCAAAACTATGGTTTTGCACTTTTACTGAAACCAAGCCCAGTGCAAGCTTTTGCTACACAATAATTTGCTAACACACTGCAAATCTGTCTCTCTGTAGATATATATTTGAGACATTTTATAAAAGGATACTGCTGCAGAAGTATCTATTTCTTGACCCAACTAAGCAACACTGATTCCAAACCCAAAAATTTCTTGTTTTCAGCTTATTTAACACTACATTGTGTCACACAGCTCTCATCATAGATTAATTCACAGTTTCTTGATGCCACAGAGTGCCCACCTTCTCTGACAGGGCAAACTCTTGGGCCAGCTTGGCTCTGCTACAGACTACTCTCTGAGATCAATCATTATTTCCTCCTACAGGAAGCTTCAAGTATTTATCACCTACTGCTGTTAAAAAAAAAAAAAAAAAAAAAAAAAAGAAATGGCTTCTTATCCTATTTTAACAATACTTTAGGCATAGAGCTATGGTAGGTCTTCCCTGGGTCTCGCATATGTTGTAATGCAGGGTTCAACAGGATTGCACACATAGCACAACAGCAACATTAGCAACAGCTGCCTACTTTCAGTAGGCTGACTACAACACTTAGCACTCCAACCCTTCTCAGGCAGTTGGGACAGGGAATGCTCCATGACAGGCCTGAATCCAAGGTACAATTTGGAAGAGTTCATACACCTCGTCAAGCTATGAAGCAGGTTATTCCACTGAATAACCCAAAACCACAATGAAGGTATCAAAGTCAAGTATTCAGTAGTTGAACACAACATAATTAAGCTTGGCCACACAATCTCATTTTGGTAGCGTTGCATGCACATACTATACAGATTTTAGCGATGTAACCCATTATTTTTCGTTTCCGTAAGACTGCAGCCTCACCAAGTGCACTGGATACACATCTTCTGACAACAAAAACTGGCTACGCAGTAAATACAACTTGTCCTTCAGTCCTCTGCAAGACAAAAAGCCCTCTGATTAAGACAGTAAATGCTGTCATGGAGGAGCAGGTATTACTCGACTGTCAGAACCCTGAGTAACAGCAAGCAAATCATTTCAACAAAAGATTTCCACTGAGGTGTAGGGGCTAAGGATGAGAGTGGTAGGACTGTGTTCATCATTTGCTGTAAATACCTTGTAGAAGCATCAGTATTTAGTCACCAGTCAGCTAAGAAACTGTTTTATATAATACCAGATGTATTCAACTAAATGCTCCTGCAGATGGACTATCAAGCATTTCAGAACGGGCTCATGGAAGTATGTATGCAATTTTCACTTTTGTACAGCTCCAGAAACATGAGGGCAGTATGACCCCCAATTTGTGAGAACACATTAATTTTTTTTTGTTTAGATAGCTCAATTTTTCTTTCAGAAATCAGGTCTTCTGTCTTCAGAAAACAGCATGCAGTAAATAAACCTAAGGCTATGCAATGAATAAAGAAAATATTTAATAGCCAGTCATTAAGAATGAACATTGCTCACTCAATGCATTGAAACAGGCTAAAGGCTTGGGGAAAATTATATGCAAATGGCAAATTGCATATGGGCATATGAAATGAACAAACAGCCTTCACTGTGTCATTTCCCAATGTTTTAATGTTGAACTTTGCAGCTTTAATAAAATTAAAAGCTTACAGAATGATGTTATTTTTTAAGGAAAATTAAAAAAAAAAAAATCATTATGAAGCCCTCTGGTGCGATCCTAAACCATCAGAACAATACAATCCTTTCAAGCAATCCTTAGTAAGCCTACTTGTTAAGTAGGAGGTACAACCTTATATATACCTGGACAAACAAAAAGGGATGGAATACTTCTCTAACCATTTTCAACAAACATTTGCTGACAGTAGAAGAATTACAAGATTCAGAAAATTCAAGTCCATTCCAGGCTAGGAAAGGACAACAATAATGAAAGGATTTTCCTGGATTCTACTTAACATGCATTGCCTGTCCCATAAGTGGGGAAGGGATGACTGCTCTATCTCTGACACAGTGAAAACCCACATTTCACTGTGCCTGCCCTGTTACAGCATATATTCCTTAGGATTTCCAGATTCCAGCCTTGGTGTTCACCTACTTTTAGACTCCCCTAGAGTCTTCTGATCCCCCAAATACATTAAAACATTGGTAAACAACAACTTCTCAGCTGCATATATGAAATACAAAATTTTGCCAAATTAAGAGGCAGTAAAAAGCATTTTTGTGACCAAGACAATTACCGAAAATATCAAGTACTCAATTTAAGGAAATGCAGGAGACTCTAGGTGTTTACTTTTTTCTTCCTTCTACCTCATTCAAAAAAGAAGGCAAGAGTGTGATTTTATTCAAACCAAGGGCATTTCATCCTCAAAAGCAGCCAGATTTCTGTGGCTGACCTACAAACACGTGACATTATGTCTACCCTAAGTGGATCAAGGCAGACTAAAATATAAAGCATTGAGAACACAATCAGTAACGTCACTCAACAAGTAACCCTTGGTATGTCCTAGCATCTGTAAAACATAACATGTCAGCTACCTATGAAGGTGTATACATCTCAAGATCTCTCTGTTTTGGAAAATACTCTCTGAAGCAGCAGACATGGGAACCTTGAGCCTGACAGGTTGTCAGAGGCTTTCTGTCCAGGCAAAAAGGCAGTACACAGTATGCCTCTTTTTGTAAGAGAATAATGCTTTTTCTTAAGAGAAAACGGGATACCTTCCCTATTCCTTACCACATAGTTTAACTGCTACAGCATTTTTCTGAAACGTGCCAATCTTTGTATGTATGACTACAGTAAGACTAATTTTGAGCATTTTATTGGGATAAAAATCTTTTAAAATTATTTGTGATTTGGATTTAAAGCAAAAATTTAGTGTCATAAACATAGAATTAAATACAGCTGTCACTTTAGGGGAATTACTAGAAGGGAAACAGTTTAACACCAGAAATTGCTGACACATCAAACTGTAAATGCTTTCAAATACACTACGGGTGCTTTTCTTTAAATAAATTCAGCTAGAGAAAGGTCTTCCTTTTCTTCAAGCTATAGAATGACCTCTAATAAGTCAACATGTCTGTACGCAATAGAGTACACTTGGTATATTTTTGTATTTGCGCATTTGAAATATTAACCAAAGCACTTCTGCATATACTTAGTTATCAAAAAATATAATAAATTGCCCAATCCCAGCCGTAACTATTACAGGTAATCTGTTTGGTTCTTTTCATTGACATATACTACAATGCCAATGCATAAACTGAACACAGTTAATGTCTCTAGAAATGATGCTAGAAAAAG
This sequence comes from Falco punctatus, assembly GCF_963210335.1. Classification (NCBI taxonomy): domain Eukaryota; kingdom Metazoa; phylum Chordata; class Aves; order Falconiformes; family Falconidae; genus Falco; species Falco punctatus. Next base: position 37,772,819 of record NC_137587.1, on the reverse strand, counting down.
CCTTATTAAATGAACAACTCCATACAGGCTTATTCCTTGAAAAAAATAACACTGCCTAGACAGCAAACCCAACTGTATAAAGAAAATATTCAAGTATGTTATGAAATTCCAATGATTAAGATGCTTGCTTATCCAATTGCAGATAAATTTGGGGACAGAAGCTCCTATTCAAGGTCATGTAGTTTCAAGAACACTTCCATTTTAGGGACAAACAACTGAAAAAACAAAAGTGTTCTATGGCTGTGTTTTTAAAAATTCTTATAGATGTACCTTTTGCTTATTTATGTTCTGCCTCATTTGACAGAAAAATGCCTGTTCACCTTGGACTGGGAGTTGAACATAAAACTAGCATCACTCATTTCATGAGAGAAGGACTGCCCTAAGTCATGCCTTCTATCACACACGCAAGCTGTTCACCTACTTCAAGATCTTTGGGAGGAGGAATCACTTGAAAAAACACTTAGCCTTACTGCATACAGAGCAATATTTTGCTGTACAATTTTAGTACGATATATACAGTAGACTGTTTCAAAGCCTGTTTTCTGAAACTAAAATAATGTGACACTTTACATAACTGAACATTTGCCATGACAGTAAATAACCTTCCACTGGGTTTACTGAAGGACATACTAAAAATTATTTTCCTTTTAACTGGCAGTTAGTTGATATTCCATGCTTTTAGAAGACTGGTCTTACCTGCAGAAATACACTAACTTTAAGGAAATAATGCAGTCATTCAAAACCCATAATGTTTCAGTCACAAAAAAAGAAAATTATTAATAGAATCCAGGATAAGTGAAATTTAATAAATACTAATATAGAGCTTTTAGAAGGTGATTTACAGAATTTAAGAATCTAAGAATCAATGAGATGCATGATTCTTTCCACTCTGGAAAGCTGTTCTAAAATGTAATTAGCCAGATTTAGCGATAAAGTCTTCATGTATAGGCACCTCAAAGATTTGCACTGCTTCTCCTCACAGCCATTTTTCAGAGCTGTTTTAAAATCTTAACTAGTCAGGGAGAGGGAGAGAGATGGGGAACGCACTAGAATTGCTTTGCAAAATCCTGAAAAACTCAAATGCAAATCTTTTTTATTTGGATAGACTATGGAAACACAACATCTCAGAAATATTTCTTCTATGTGAAACTAATAGCTCTGTAAGACCTGCCATCTTACCCACAGTTAAAATTCAAGAAAAATAACAACCAAATATGCCAGGATGAAAGAGCCCAAATCCTCAAGTCTACTGTATATTACTCTGGGATTTTATGCCAGTAGGCGAAACTGGGATGAACTCCAGGGCTTCAAAGAACTGGACTCTTCTTGCAGATGAGCTGTTGATGAGCTCCTCTTTCTGCAGCCATAGCTCAAATGGGGATATTTGGAAGAGGGCAGCTATTACCCATGGCAGACTGTGACAAGCCACACACCAACCATCTCTCTACCTACCACACATGAAACATCTAATTTTGTAAAATAATGCTGCTATAATTGTTTATGAATTAGATGGGTGTTCATATTTATTAGCTTAAATCAAAAGCACAGTTCCTCTGTCTAGCACAGTTTCTGATCCTTTAGCAACGTTCACAAAGCATCTACACTCCCTAAAACTTATCTGTCCCTTCCCTCTAGCCACAAAAGCAAGGAACTTGGCCAAAAAGAAAAAAACCCAAAAAAAAGACCAAAAAAAAGCGCCAAACCTAAAAACACCCACAAAAATCCACCAAACAAGAAATTTAAACGAAAAGCATTTAGTTATCAATTTGGTAAAATCCAGCTTAAATAAATGTCTGAATAAAATATAATGCAAGTAAGAGACTGTGCCAATCTTAAAAATGCCAGTGAAGACTAGTAACAAATGCAAGATCCCCTCAATTTCAAACTGACACTGTTACTCCCCTGCCTATTAGTGAAGTGTCACCAACGTTATGCTACAGACAGTCCAACTGGAAGAAATCAGCTTCAAACACGCCCTGATTTTATTCATCACAGCAACAGAAGTACAGTGATAGCTTACACAACTTTCTGTCAGCTAACACTGTTAAAAGAGAATTACTACTGTTGTTAGCTGTCACAGCAAAGGACCAAAGAAGGAGTCTTACTAAGAGGCCTCTCATGTAAGCTCCTGGCAAGTTCATCGTTGTTAAAAAGCAAAAGCAGTAGTCAAACACTGTCTGAAGTGATCAGAGGAGGTAGACTCACCATCTGTCTGCAGCCCGAAACAGCTACAGCAAGTTGTTCCGGAAAATCGAAAGAAAAATGCACCACAAAGTTGATCAGTAAATTCGAAGAGTAAAGTTGCATTTATAAATGGAAGCAAATGATCTGACCTGCTAGCTATGGATAGCTACAAAAAGGAAATCTTGCATTTCTCAGATGACTGGTAGCATCAGTAACCTTCCTATGTAACTCTTCTGGGGCTGGCTGGGATAGTCAGTTTTCTTCATAGCAGTTTCATTATACTATGTTTTAGATTTGTGACCAAAACAATACTCTTAAAACACGCAATGTTTTATTTATTGCTGAGCAGTGTTTACACAGCATCAAGGCCTTCTGTTTGTCACAGTGGCCCCCACTCCCCCACAAATAGAATAGGAGGTGTGCAAGATGTTGAGTGGGTGTACAAGCAGGCAGATAACTCTAACGAAAGAAACATTTCATGTCACATACTGCCATACTCAGCAATAAAATGGGAAAAGAGGACCTTTTCAGTCAGGATTATCATATATTGCTCAGGAACTGACTGGACATTAGTCTGCCCATGGAAGGTGATGCATGACTGCCTTTGCATCACTTGCTTTGTTTTCATTTTCTCTTCTTCCACTTAAACAATTTTTTACCTTGACCCCAGGTTTTCTTGCTTTCATTCTTCCATTCCTCAGCTTCCATCCCACTAGGGGTGAAGAGGGAGTAAGCGAGGGGCTGTGTGGTACTTAGCTGCCTACTGGCCATAACTCACAACAATAAAACATCAGCCCTTCACACAAAATCCAAGGCAGCAAATTGTAATTGTCTACAGTCACATACAGTGACTGTATTACCTGCAGACACTAACAAAGAAATAATACATCACTATACCAATGTGTTGAAATGTTAGCTAGCTAGCAATGGTTATGACCTGCTATCAAGACTTTTGGTCAAATAATAATTTTGGTGACAATTTCTTGGTGTAACATTATGTCATTCATAAAGAGAGCTATAGTTCTTGTCTCTTTCAATTGCAAGAGTCAGCAGCATCTCAGATGGTACAGATGCCATGTCTTCTCCATCTGTTCTCACCCTTTGTCACACCTTGTTGCTCACATCAGTGCAATATTTGGTTAAACAGAAGTGTTTTTCAAAGTTTTTTCATTTCTACCTAGAATCACTGCAGTAAGGCAGTTCAAAAGCACAGCCCCATGGCATAAGATGACAGGAGAGCCAATGGCAGTGCGGCACCAACAAGTTCTCAAACTGGCTTTCTGTCAAAAAAAAAAAAAAAAAGCACGGTATGTTGTCTAGCAGCACACTCAAATCAGCACAAGTACTGAATTTGTCATTCTTACAGACAGGCATAGTAGCAGACCCAAGTTTAACTAGACTTTTTTTTTCTAGAGGACCTGGCTGTCCGTTTAGGAAGTTCCTTTGCATACTGTGATGTTAAGACACATATATTAAGACTAAAGACTTCTTTCTTGCTGTACGCAGAGCTGACTTGAATTTGCAACTTTCTTGTCCCAGAATACATTTACAGAACAGCACTGGCTCGCAATAAAACTACACTGGAAAAACAGCTGATCGTTAAGAGAATTTTTATTCTTCTTGAGAATTTCAGATTTTGAAAGAATGGTAAACGTTTCAAGACTGTAACTTCTGCATTACAGCAAATTATTTATTACAGTAGCATTGAAATTTCAGTCAGATTGTAAAACTTATTTAACCATACATCATGCAAATATCTACATTTCCTGTGCTAGAGATTATTTTTTTTTAGAAAAACGAAGTAAAATAAAGCAAGCTTTCAAGAGATTACAGAAAGCTTCAGACAGGATAAAATAAATATCTTCTGTCACCTCTTTTTAGCTAAGAAACATTACCAGTCCCATCTTCTGAAGTAGCTGGTAATAAGGTAATTATGATGATTTTCAAGTAAGAATCCACTTTTCTCTAATGCTACTGCTTATACTAGAGTAAGTTTCCTGTCAACATCCACAAAACCACCTCATTGTTATTCTCCAAGTACTCCTTTAGAGTTATGCTCTGCTGTTGTACCAACAAAGCTAAAATCCAGGTATATCCAGCACGTTCAGAACATGCATCCCATGCTGACTCATTCTGTTTCCCTATGGTAACTTTCAGCTACCTGAATCAGTATGTTGCCTGCTGTAGTCATATGAGTAGTGTACGCAAATATTCTTAATCTGTAGCTGTGCTATGTCTTCAACATGGAGCTGAGGGCTCCTACTTGGTAACATACAAAGCTGTAAGAGTATTGACAAGGATTCAGAAGTTTTAACCCTGAAGAACTTTAAAAGCTAGCAATACCTCTACTTAAGTATCTTTGCAGCTTTACACCAGCTTTTTGATTCCAGATCATTTTAACCATCAAGTTCTTCCTCACAATTGTGATGTCCAACAGGAAGAGACAAAAGAAGAATTCCTAGAACAGATGAGACATTTTGAGTACCAGACATTCTCAGGTTAAATATTAGAGCCAGGTTAAATATTAGGGCTGGACTGACACACCTTCACACCAAGCCACACATAGCTGAACAAAACCACTTGGAAACTGAGGGTTCGCACTGCAAGTACTGGGTTTAGATGCACCTCTTCAGCATAAAACATAGACAGACTATAACTGCCACGATGGATGCATCACTGTCTTGGGAAGAACAACATCAGAAAACAAGCCTAAAATATGCTACAGAAAAATGAACGGTTATCTTAAAAGGAAGCATAAGAAATCTTTATACAAAAAGATACCTTTTCTGGTTCACCTACATAAGAGGCGGTATCATCCACTGCAATTCAAACAGTTACTGAGTTACAGAAACAACACATGCTTTAGGAATTCATTACATTCCTTGACGCAAAAATTAGGAAAAAAAAGTAAAAGAAAGGTTGAAGGAAAGCTTAGAAAGACTTCAAGGATTCTTCAATTTACTTTTTATATTACACACACAGAGAATTAGAGTTAATTTACAGGAAAAAAATCAATTAGTGAACAACTGCTCTGCTGCAGTAGCAGAGTACATCATGGCTTATTACAAAAGAAAAAAATACTCATAACTGATGTTATAGCCTCACTTTGGTATTATAATGCATTTTAGTCATTAGTATCAGCAAAGAAAAACTCAGAGAAGGGAAATTGAAACTAAAAATATTGTTTCGGTATACTATATTAAGAAAGCAAAAGTGCCAGGACTGAAATTTTTGGAAAATTTGTAAACTGAGTAATGAGTTGAAATGCCAAAGATAAGAGATTCAGCATCTTAAAACCAGGAATTATTTTTAAAAACACAGCATCTCCGACTTATCTAAATTTAAAAGACTGAATGAAAGCACAAGATGGCTAGATGAATGTTAAGGAAACTGAAACATTTCCCTCAATTACGAGATTTGAAGAACATTTAAAAAAATAAAAAAAGAGAGAGAAAGGAAGAAACCTAAAGGTAAGTAGAGAAGACCACATAATTTCTACATTTATTGTTGTAATTTTAGGAACTGCCTAAAAATTAAATAGAAGAATCAAAATATAGCATTTCCCCTCTTCCCCCTCCAGTTAAATCCTAAGAATAACTCTAGTTACTAAAGGGAACACACCCACTATCAGCCAAAGCCCTGCCAAAACTTCCATCTTGGCACAACACTGCAGAATCATGAGTACATTTAGGGATACTTGGATGGAACTGTAATTCCCCACAGAGTTTCCATGAACAACCACCGGCTAGCAACTGCATAAAATACTGCTCTAGTTTTAAGTTCCAGTTCCCAATGCCAGCCTCCCATGTGCTGTCATCTCTTCCTAAATAGAGATCTGAAATGCATACAAAAGTAGAAGCAATAGAAATTTTCAGCTTTTATGTTCTACAGTGGAGAGAAGTATAATTCTCACTATCCTGCTTCACAACATTTAATGATGTAATCAAAGATAAGGTAAAAACCCACCAAAGCAGAAAAAAACCTACCACCAAAACACTCTGTTATAGGTTTCTCATGTAATTTGCGCACCTTCCAGTATGCATTATCTAATTTGCAAAGACACTACAATGGTTTTATACTGTACAACAGTTTACTTTCAGATTTGATATAGTGGAAAAAAAAGTAATGACATGTTAACTGTGCTGTAAAGGAGGTGGCAAGGAACATTTTATTTTCATCTGAAAATCTGACAGGACAGTTCTGTCATCATAAGCCTAACTCCCTTCCATTTTCATAGTACCACATACAATGCAATGTGAAAACCTTCCAGTTGAAGAGGATTAATACTGACATTTGAATTTTTCCAATGTATAAGTAATATCAGCTTTAATAACAACCATACACGTCATCCTTTATGCTGTATGACACCTAGAACAAATTTACAGAACCCTTGATCTCCCAGCAGTTCAACACACCCAGTGGAGGCAAAAAAAGTAGGAATGAAAAATACTATCAGGAGCAAAGACAGTCATTAGAACGAGAAAGAGCAGAAGAGAGGGCATTTCGTATACTCTGCCTACTGTTTAGATTAATAGGAAGAGACCAGATAACTGGAACGGAAAATGGCTGCTTCAGCGACCTTTAGTGTGCACAATGCTGTCCCTGAAAATTGAATCTTAAAAATGGATATGCTCAAAATACTCATCAAGGAAAGAGGGAGCAGGCAACTGACAGCCAGTTGAGAGAGAAGCGATGTGTATGGTAAGACTTACAATTCTGGGCTTTTTAGATCAGTTTGACCTCAATTTGCATCTCCTTATCATTCTATTACTTTAATTAGATTAATGTGTCTTTCATGGCACACTGTAGGTGTTACAGACTGGCTTCTTTAAACACATTTAAAATGTTAACTGAAAATGCTAACAGCTATGCATAGTAATGAAAAAGTCTACCACGAGACCAATGAAATTCATCTGGAAGAAGAATTTAATATAGCAGCAAAATTCTGAGCAACTGTCAAACAGCTCTTCTGTCAACACTCACTTAATAAAGGCTTTAGATGATCTTTACTAGAGAAAGACTATCCTTAGCTGGTTAGAAGTGAAGGTAGAACAGCTTGATCCCCCTGTAATGGGAGAAAAGTCTTCCAGTATCTCGATGGCCTGAAAGTTTAGTTTGATAAAAGCAACACAGTTATTTTTAGCACTCTACAGGCATAAAAATACAGCTCTTAACTGTGACCTACAGCTATGCACAGCCAAGCATCACATCATACGACAGCCTTAACTTTAGCTAGAAGCACGTCTGTAGTTGCTTCAGACTATCATTATTCATCTCACTTCCAACAATACCTTTGAATGGATTTAGCAACAAGCATTTGAAACCGTTGCCATCTTTTTTTAAATTGCTGCCATCGGCAAAACTCAATTCAAAGGTAGGCAATCTTAATGGACTTTGTAGAAAGTATTTGAGAGACCATGTTAGGTTAAATGCATTACTACTACTCTCTGGTACAGAGGATGAAAAAGTACCTTAACAGCAGAAAAACTTAAACTGTCATATTCAGTACAGAAAGTCATTTTTCTAAGCACAGTTTCAGTGAATGAAAAAAAAAAAAAAAAAGAAAAAAAAGGAAAAAACCAACCTTGTTTTCTTCCAGCAGTAGTAACAGCCTGGAAACGGGATATGCTAGAATAAGAGATCTTCAAGCAAACTCACCTGAAACAACATTGTTCACAGACAACTGCAAAGGTAACTTGCGTTATTTTACTCCAATTAGTATGCTTGTGTCTGCACGATTTGTAACAAACTACAATTTAAGAGTCTGTTCCAGCATATTTCTGTTTCCAGGTTATATAAACATGAATTTATTTAAAATAAAAATCAATACAGAAGTTTTAAAATCAAATCACCCAACGTTCCAGCACGTGACTTTAGTCACTTTTTAAATGTATAGGTAACTTCAAATTTTGGAGGTTTGGGGGTTTGTTTTGTTGGGTTTTTTTGTTTTGTTGCTGGTGGTTGGTTTTTTTTTTGGGGGGGGGTGGTGTTTCTTGCTTGGTTTGGGATTTTTTGTTTGGGGTTTGTTTGTTTTTCATTTGGTGGGATTTTTTTTTAATCATATACAAAAAATTAAATATTTCCAAGATGACAGATATATACTCTGAAATGTTCTAACTGCCATAGTTCCAGAAAACAGACAGAAAACATTATAAAATGCAAGGCTTGTCAGATTTAATTATAGCTTGGCCATCATTATTACAACGGCTTCTACTGTACTACAAAATATTTTAGGATCATTAACAAACTTTCCATTAAATGTTTGGTTACTAAGAAGGAAGTAATTTTTAAGCTGTGAGTGGGGAGAGGAAAAAATTCTGGTTTTTCTGTCCAGCTGATCATTATTTATACCTATCACCTGGACACAAATAAGAATTTATTTCCCCTTCTCCCCCCCTCCTCACAGCTTAAAAATGCCGCTTTTTGGCTGGATGAAATGGTCAAAAAATGACTCCTACAAACCCACAAGATATCCTGGATCAGAAGTAGTTACAAAAACCCTACTGAGGGAACTGAAATGGCACCTGAAAGAGCGTGAAAGATTAGTGCAAGAGATTGAAAATGAACAGAAAGTCCAGAAGACTGGCACGGATTACAACTGGATGAAGAACTACCAAAACCCTCAAGCCACAATTCCAGCTACTGAGCAACGGCAGCTTGAAGTTCTGTGTTCACAAATTCAGCCTTGCCAAACAGGAACTGTACTCAGCAGGTAATTTTTTCTTATTTCTCTAACTTTGAGTACTGTCATAAGTAAGATGTTTCTTCAACCTGATCCAAGCTTGTATTTGGCTCTGATTTTTCTTCCAAAGTAACAACCACCAGCAACTGGAACACTTTTACAGGTGTTTTAGAAATCACCTATTTACTTTAATGTATTGTACTTTAAGGAGATTTCAAATCAGGATTTTCCTGATCTAATTCAAAACAAGGGAAGTCTCATATGCTTAAACATGTGACCTCTCAATACTTTCATTTTTTTCTTTTTTATCCCCAATATTTATTAAATAGCAACTCAATAACTGAAGATCAAATTAAAGGACTAATGCAACGCACAGTTACATCGAAATCCAGCTTCACTGTCCAAAATACTTGAAAGCTTCTAAAACCAGCAATTCAGTGTAAAAGATATATATATATAAAATTCTATTTTTAAAAAAGAACAAACAAACCAAACACCCCTGTCCCTCCATTTTACAAAGAAAAAATCTTCTATGCCTGTACATGAAATACATTTTCTAGGGACACGCAGAAATGACAGAACAAGCCTATGTGCCTTTTAAGGCCCAGAATATAGCTAAGGGCAAAGTCAGTTTAAATCAAGTTACCCAGATAGGGCAAAAAAAAAAGAAAAGCATACCCAGTAACAACAGCTTTCAGTCTTTCTAATAGCTGGACCATATCCAACACATTGTTAGATCTCTCTTCCTCTTGTAATCTTTTGGGGGAGGCGTGTGGGGAAATGTGGCAGCAAGGAATAAATTACACCAGAACGCAGTCATTTCCTTCTCCTTCCCCTCCCCTCAGAAGATGAGGGGAAACAGAAGAGTTTTCAATGCTGATTATTAGATTTCAATTTTTCTTTGTTTCTAGATTTCGTGAAGTTTTGGCAGAAAATGATTTTTTACCCTGGGAAATAGTCTACATATTCAAGCAAGTTTTAAAAGATTTTCTTACCACCACTGAGAGAGAAAACCAGCAAGACCAACTGGCAGACGCGTGGAATACAAATTGCTCTGAACATTTCAGCCTGCGCGGAGGCAGTTCTAACAAATCTGACAAAGATGAAATCCCCACGGTTTCAAGTTATGTGGACAAAAACACGCAAAGCATGTTTCCCACCTTCTCTCATAGAATCTGGAATCTACCCTATTACTACCCATCAAGTTAAGTTGGTTTGTGTTTCTTTCAAAAAGCTATGTAGCTGTCTGCATTCCTTTCTTGTGATCACAAACATCGGAATAAGTAGTGTGACATTCTCCCCTTTTTTCCAAGTTCAGAAATTAAAATCCTTGATTATAGCTAGTATGCAGCAAACAAACTTTACATATGAACTCTCCTTCTATCTTATAGTTCCTTAACTATGTTGTCTTGGAAGGCACCTTTTAACCAAAATTTAGCTGTTTCTGAAAAAAACTCTGGAGCATTTTATTTTTTAGCCATATACAGCTAGATGTATTTAAACAAGAAAAGACTGCTTTCCGTATTTTGAAGTAGCATCAATCCACAAAGTGTTAGGCAAAACGTTCTGTATTTGTCACACAGCTTTTAGACTCTATGGGAACTTTATCGTGTGCAAGATAAATGGTTTAATATAGTATCAGTTATACTAAATATACTGGTAAATACTTTTTTGAGCCAAATACTTATTTCTTAACTTCAAGAGTTAAAATTCTAAAATGAAAACAATGTCTGAAGTTATAACACACTGCATGTACTGTTTCTGTACTTTTTCCAAACTGTACTCTGCATGTGCTGAAGTACTGTAATGGTAGACAACTAAATGAAAATATCAGATGTTTAATGGCATTTAACAACTAGCTCTCCATTCAAGAAATTAATGAATTTATTTTATTTCAAAAAGTTGTACTTCTTCATTTGGCTTATTGGAAGCTATCCTGAAAGCAGGACTCTGCATTAAACTTAAATGTTTTGATCAAACCAGACAGTACTTTCTAGAATGGCAAAAGAGTCAACACATCTCCAAAGCAAGAGGTGATAATTTTAAATTTAAGTAGAACAAAATGTCATGGTTTTCAGCTGCCATCACCTATTACCATGGGCTCATAATAAAGTTTTACAAGACTGATTGGATACGTAGCAGTTAGTCACAGTAGACAATTAGAGCAGAAAATCGATGAAAACATATGCCAGAACTCAGTTTGCTACATTTCCAATTAAGCTCCCTTCACTGTATGTAATAAATTTTTACATATCTTTTATGTAACCTCTTCATCTCCAGACTTCCTTTTAATCTGTCTGTCACATCGTAAAAAAATGGGCAAGACTTACATGGCTCCATTTACAAAATGCACTATTTTGCAGACACAGAAGAAAACTGCTTCCTCTGATAATTTTCTTCAAACACACTGAAGATAACATTCAGATTTCCTCAGGCTGGTAACATACAACTGAAAGATATTTCCTCGTGCTCCACAGTTGTATCCCACACCCAAGAAAGAATTTACTAATAATGCAACATATACTGGGTAAAACAAATGGGACAATACTTTCAGAAAAGATAAAAACATTATTTACAAAACCAACAACTTTGGAGAGCTTATAATTTAGAGAACATTTCATGCATAAAAGTAGAATACAATATACACAGAAGGTGAAACAATCAGGCCTGACAAAGCACTAGAGGACTACAGTAATTGGTTCTTACAGGTTTAGAATAATAAAAAATTGCAGCTTAATACCAGAAGTAACTGGTCCCTCCGCCTTCCATAAACTAAATACACAAAACTTCACACACATGTGCAAACTCATATCTGCACTCAGAACTGGTATTAACTCTGCCCTTCTTCTGTGCAGTTGTTGGTTCATGGATAAATACCCTAAGTGTTGATCTCAACTTATCGTGCATCAGTGGGGCAGAGTACCAGATTCTTTTCATGCAGCTCTAAACAATTAAAACATGGATCTCTGCATGAGAGTGGGAATGGTTTGAAAGAAAGGTTTTTCCCTCAGTGATGAAGTTCCCCAAAGAGCTAAACTTCAAGTACCCTCTCCATAGGAAAGTGGGTAACAGGTACTGAGTGTATGGAAGGCATTAGCAGAATTACTATTACATTGAGAATTAACATCCACAATGCTGGTTTCAGAAAGTATTTTTTATCTGGTCAAATGTGCAAAATTCCTGCAGCACCAATTTGTATAAATTAGTTTCTTAAACAGTACTCTTAAACCCCTCACAGCTTTCTATCAGAAAATAGGTTAAAAAAGCCCCAAGAACTTAGCTTCCAAATTTTAGTTTACGGACATTAGTAGGCCAGTAAAAATGCAAGGTCCACTTACTTTTACGATCACTGAAAACAGGTAGGAGAAAGAAAAAAACCCACAAACAAATCAACAACCAAACCCAAAAAACAACCCAAGATGACCACAGACACAAAGCACCCATTCTTCATAAATGTCTCGTCAATTCCATTTTTAATATAAGAAAATGCTGTCTTCTAAGTCCAGAAACAAGGACCATCAACTACAACATACGCTAAAAGGCAGGAACTGAATAACAGTCTAAATATATATATATATATATATAGGCATCAGAGCCAATTCAATGTTAAATCCCAATGCAACGCTAAGGAAATGCACCAAAAAAAAGTCTTACCTACTTTTATATGCATTTTTTATTGATGAAACAAACTAGGCTATTGCATCTAGTTCTAGGGTCCACACTTGGGGAAAGAAGGTGGAGAAACTAAACTGGGAACTAGTCAAGGTACAGGAAAAATAAATAACCAAAGACTGAAAAAATGCCATCCACTAAGACCTCACTTTGTCCTTTTTTTCAAATACACAAATGAGAGGTAACTTTACAGAATCTGAGCACTTTCATCTGATTAAAGTATTATGTACTTTCACTACTTAAAAAGCAGAGAAAAGCGTAGAAAAAGAAGAGCTGTAAGAGCAAGATCACAAACTAAAGGAGTTAAATGTATTTTAGACAATTCTGCTAGGTTTACTGCAGCATGCTACTAAGAATCTGTACCTCAGCCTGCCAGGTAATATGAGTTGTTTTCTGGAATTTTCTGGAAATCTAGCTTACACTTAGATTTCAATTATATCATATAGCAATAACATGGCTGTAGGCCAGTCATCATGTCCCTGCCGAACATGACTATCTGAGAATTCAACTGTTTCTTTAAGAATTTTTTATTTATGGCATACATGATTTGCATGAGTTGATCTGAAACTGAACTGTTCCTTACACTAACCTGACTGATACTTCCGACATAGGTAGGCCGCCGACACAAACCACTCCAGTGACAGAAAGGTGATAGTAATTTCAAAGGGCAGCAATGTCTCCCACCTTCACAGGTGTCAGGTAGAACAAAGAGAGCACAATGTTTTTAGACAGCTAAGCTAGCTATTAAAAAAAAGGGCAGCTCTGTGAAAGCAACACCTATGAAATGCAAAAAATCAAAGAGAGAACAACCATCTTTTCCACACTTAGGCCTTTAAGTGTTTAAATGTGCATCACAAGTGTTTTGATAACAAGGAAGGATGTAAGGTTCCAAATTTCTTTTCATTCAGTTAAGCAGAGGAATTCTAGAGGTATATCATTATGTTATTCTAGAGGTAGTTCAGGTAACAAGGAAATTTTAAAATCCTTGGAAAGTGAGTCACTATTGGTAAAGGACTAGAAGATGTTCTAAATCTCTTTTCAAGGAACACATGAGGCTTTTACACTCCATTAGACAGTCTCAGTAACATTTTTGTAAAATAATAGTTATTACACGCATTTATGTGCAATAACACACCTCATTACCAATTTGGTATTAATCCAACACATTCTTATATATAATTTTAGACTAAGTAGAAATACAGTCTCTATCAATAATCATATATCCAGCTTGAAATAAATATAAATAAGCATTTGAAGAATTAGAAATTATTTTTATTTTCTCAAGAAACAAACCAACAGTTTTGAAGGAATTATTAAAATAGACTATTATGTTAGATGCAGCCTCTGCAAAAGGAGAGAAGTTATTTTATTCTCCAAACTTTCGTAAGCACCAGTGAATAAAGTTTAAGCACCTCCTACCCAAATCTAAACCTTCTCAAGATTCTTCAAGTTTTGCAAAAACTCTCGACACGTAAGCACACTCCCAGAACTGTGAAACAGAAGCACAGGTGGAAACAAAACACAATTAAGGAAACAGACCTTCTTACAGAGTTTCTTTGTATTTTGTAGTGGCACACACATGCACATATCATCTATGCTTAAAAATTGTCTACAGATGAGAAATCCTGTCCATGCTTATATAAATGGCTATTTAGGATATATATCCCCTCCCTCTATCTTCCTCAGATGAGAAAGAGAAAACCCCAACCTGTAAAAATAACTTCTGTTAACACTGCTGTCAAGCCCAACAATTCAGTTACCTGCTAAGGCTTCTGAGTGGAAAGACGTATCTGTCTAATGAAAGATAAAAGATCTACCTCTGCCTTGGCACACTAGGCTTGATGAATCTTGCTAATTTCTCCTGTGTTACTTAAAGATTAATTAGATTACTTGGTGCTCAGATGGATTCAAGATACCACAGAAATGTCACTGGCACTTAAATAAAGACTGAGATGTCCCAGACATCTCGTACATTCTCTGTTTAGGAATTACATTCACAGTAAATAGCTGTAAAAAACCCTATAACGTTATTTCTGGTTACTTCTGGAAAGCTTCAAGTATTTGCATAAAACCCAGTAGCTCTCAGAGATTCAGAACTTGCTAATGGCAGTACTTTTAATTAAACGATGAGAGGAACAGATATTTTGATGCGCCAGTTTTGTCCTTTCCTTGAAGCAAAACCAAACTGATTGCCTGAACAGTCTCTGCTGAACTGTCAAGAGTATCTGATGTTAAGATGTTAGACAAAAGGTTCATTCTTTCTCAGAAGCCAGCGCACCCCCTTTTAAGTGAGTTCCTGAAATACATCAGCACTGCTAAACACCATACAGGAAAAAAACCACCTCACTGTAGACTCTACCTCACACTAATTTTGAAAAAAACTTCAGTACATCAAAGTGCATACAAACCACTTTTCTATAGCAATCATGGGCACACTAACCAAACCTGATCTAAATACTGATTACTATGCACTGCTACACCATCTTCTAGTTTAAGCAGCATCCGGGGGAAGTATTTTTACATTTTCAAAATCCAGACACTAGTAAAACCAAATGGACCTGGCTGCTATGCAAATATACATACAGTTCTCCTCCCTGGCTGTAGACTCTGCCATCTGAGAATAAAGCACAATGAAGGAGCAACATGCTAATATACCTTGAACTAGCTTTACTCTGTAACTTAAATTCTTCAGATGGGTCACAAGAGCAATGCACATACACAGTTTAGAAAACACATAGCGGTAGATTCAGGAAAACAACACTTAACTGCTGCTCAGAAAAAACAGAGGTTGCTGTAGGGAAGCAACAGAAAGATTCAGTTTGAAAATATGAGAACATCTGCTGTAAACAAAATATGTAATTGCTGGAAAACTGCTGGCTAGAGAGGAACTTTAGAAGAAGGAAAAAAAGAACAAGGTAAGTAAACCAGTTTCTCACCAACGTGTAGCATAACTAACAAACTTACCAACAAAGGTATAGGGTAGGTAACACTCACTTCTGCAGTTTATTTCCTGACAAGCTCTGGTATAAATGAGAAGTCCTTAGTTACAAATAACATATAAAACTACTGGTCAAATAATGTATGCACTGTGAAATAATTTGACATTCAAGAATCAGCCACCAAAACCACAACAAAACCCAGTAGTACTAGTAATGGACTATGAGGGGAAAAAATTATCAGCCCAAATCATCAGTATTGCTCATTGATCTAATAGTTAAATGCATAAAAACATACTCAATGAGAATATGAATAAGAATATTCCCTAATGAACAAACAAGTTTACTCTTGAATATAATTTTATCACTTACCACTACCAGAAATCCTAAGTTATACACCTGTATCAGAATAAACCAGGTCTTTTCTAATGCTGTTCCACAATTTTTCAACAGCAGCTGCCACAATTGCAAACCAGCACTAATGCACCTTAGAGAAAGCAAATCCAACATGTTGCATATCTAGTAACAAACAAGACAATAAATATAAGTAGCAATTCAGAAAATAACTGGTGTATGAAACCCACATAGCCACATCTATCCACACCTGGACTACAGTCACAATTACCAAGGGAGAGGGGCTGAAACCCTACAGCCGCATCGCCCCAAGCCCACGCAGAGCTCGGGGGAGCCCGAGTAGGCAGCTCAGACCCTGGGGAAAGGCCCTGCACAGCCAGGGCCACAGGCACGCACGCACACGAGAATGGAGGCCACAGGCGCCTTCACAGGCAACCCTTTACCTCAGGCGTGAGGAGCATCTCCTGGCCACCAAGAACAGAGACCAGGCACCCCATACCCACCCCACAGCCATTAACGGCTCCTGTACAGCAAAGGGGCCGGGGGACAGTGGGGGGGGAACACAGAGAGCGCCAGCCCGTGCCTCCTCACCCAACAACTTGACATCGTTCTGCTCCGCAGTGAGCTGCTGCAGCATGACACAGATGACAGCAGCATGTAGCGAGGCACGGCACAACACACCGCGCACCCCCGCCGCCGCAGCCCCCCTTTTCCCGCCCGCCGCAGGACGCGGCTCGGCCCCACCCCCGGCACGCGACCGAAGGGCCACGCGCTGCTCTCTGTCGGCGCCCTCGGTGCTCAGAAAGTTCCCGAACGCGGCGGCTCGGCCCCACCCCTGGCACGTGACCCAAGGGCAGAGCGCTGCTCTCTGCCGGCACCGCGGCTCGGCCTGGCTCTGCGCTCCCTGCAGGGCACCGCTCTCCCCGTTCCCGGCCACGGCAGGCGGGGAGCAGTCAGTTGCCTCCTCGTGGCCCGCGGAACAATGGCCGAGAGCTCCTCTGGAGCCCCGGCCACCCTGTCCCTCCTGTCGCCTGGAGGAAGGGGCCCCCAGGCATGAAGATGCCTCAGCCCTCCTGACCCTCACCCACTGGGTGCCTCCTGCTTTTCCGGGACAAGCGATTTCCTAAGCAACACGCCAGAAAAAGCCTCACAACGGGCCCTTCCCGGCATTGTCCTTACACGGGACACTCGCTATGTTGCTTCTCAGGAAGTAGAAGCGAGGTGTGGATTGGGCAAAAGCCCGTGGGAAGCGGGGCCCTGGGCCCGGGTGTGGGTTTCCGCAGAGACATGAGCTCTGCGGGAGCCGGTCAAAGCCTTGGGGCGGCTGAGGGGGCGCAGGGGCCTGGCGGGACCTCCGTGTAGAGCGAGGCCGCTCCCCCCGCACACCGGGCCGTGAGGTGCGGCGGCGCGCCCCGCGGGCCGGCCCTCGAAGCCGGGGTGTGGGGGCGCTCTCGTCCTCCGCGGCCGTAGGGGGCGCTGCGCGGCGGCGGCTCTCTCGGCCGGCTGTCGCCGCTCGTTGGCGCGTCCTTTCCCAGCATCCCCCGCGGCGGTAACGGAGGCCGTCCCTGCTCGGTGACCTTCGGAGGCATCCCCCGCGCTCCCGGCGTTAACGGTGAGTTTCGGCCCGAGCGAGGCGGGCGTCGCTTAGGGGAGTCTCGGGGAGATGGTTGTGGTTCGGCCTGGGAAAGGGGGAGGGGCGGCGGCGCTCAAGCTCGGCCGTTACCCGCCCGCTCCCCGTGCGGAGGGGGCCGCGGGTCAGGCCGCGGGCGGGCGCAGGTTCCTGGCGCTGCCGTGGGGTCGTAGCGCGGAGGTTAACGAGGAAGCAAACTCAGCCTTGTTCGTGATATCAGAACGAAGGCCTGAACGACGTCGGGCCCTCCGAGGCCTTGGGGAAAGATCTGCGCGAGGTTTTAGTAGGGCGTTAGTTGGAAATAGCATTTGCTTATGCTCTGTGTTTTGTAGTGGTGGGAAAATCCTTTCCATCCTTTGTATTCAGTCTCCTTGTTTGTCAGTCTGTTCTCATACTCTGTTGTAGTAGAACAACTGCTAGTATGGCACTACTTACCTGAAACTACAAATACTGGGAACTTTAGGGGAGGTGCAGTGGTCTTAATAGTATTGGTGGAAACACAACACTGTTTCAGGAAATCTGTCCACAGTAATAAATTGGATTAAAATGTCTGTCCATGAATAAATAAAGATAATTGTGGGTTTGTCTATAATTATACATAATTACTATGGACATACTTTCATTCTTTAAGAAGCATCTAGATTTTTGCAGTTGTTCTGACATTGGCTGCCCTTGCATCCTTTTCTCTTTGATGCTTGCCAAAGGATGCTTTGCATTTATTAATGGCAGATCAGTAAGTAAGCATTACCTCATAGAGGTTTAAATATGCTTTTCTTTCCTGAGACTCTGGTTTATAATATATATAGTCTATAGGCATATATAGCTGGCTTCATTGGCTTGTAATAAGCATAAATAGTGACTATTGAAGTGCTGTATGAAAGACAGTAGAACTTGTAGTATTTCAGCACAGTGTGGTACAAATGTGTACTAACATG
This sequence comes from Falco punctatus, assembly GCF_963210335.1. Classification (NCBI taxonomy): domain Eukaryota; kingdom Metazoa; phylum Chordata; class Aves; order Falconiformes; family Falconidae; genus Falco; species Falco punctatus. The sequence continues at coordinate 37,754,426 of NC_137587.1, read as the reverse complement.
TTGCATGAGAGTTAGGGTAAGCTTTATTTTAAAACATCTTGGAGTTTTCTGTTTAATAAAGCTGCACAGAAAGAAAAAAATGATAGGCTTCTTCTCTTGGGTCATATTTTGAAAGTAAAATATTCACGATAAATCATTAATTCAGTAGCTTAACATCATTCATTTTGCTATTTTGAGTAGAAATTACCATGTTGGGAGAGACAGCTGTGGAGGAGAAAGGGAAACTTAACTGGTAGTGCAAGGAAGGAGCCACTCTGCCTTGTCTGGAATGAGGCCTTCTTCCTGAGAGAATCTGGAAACATTAAAAACTGTCACTGATAGGGAGAGAGGAGCCTAGATATTGCTACTCTGTAAATGCTCCATTGAGTCATCTTGGAACGCTTTAATCAGCTGTAATTTATTATATTTTACTGTTATAGCCCCTAAATTGTAACCTTAACTCTGAATGTTCATCGCTTTGCTTTGGAATAAGTACTTTTGCGAGTTTGGGATTATTTTTTTTAATCTGTAAACTGCTGCTGATCTGTATCAGGAGTGTGTATATACATAAATATTTATATGTCTATATATACTAAAAATATAGCAGGTAGGAATACAGTTGCAAAATTCACCATGACAAAACTTCTTGTACTTTTCAGATGGTGCAGGCAATGCTTCCAAAGTCATTGAGAGCCATGAAATTGTACTTCACCACTGTGTACCAAGAAATATGGGTTGGTGTAGCATTAACTGCTTATGTCTATTACAAGATTTCATATGGTGGTAAGTTATATATTATAGTCTTCATCGGGTGTTACTTTATAGATATGGTTTTATAGATGAGAATATCCTTAACAGTTAGAAATCACTCATTGAAAATATTCAGCAAATAATAAATTAACACTGTTACTTAAGGCCAGGTCTTTGCTATAAAAAATTACAAGTTTTAATACGCTCACTGTAGAAGGTTACACTAACAAAATATTCAAATATCAGTGTAACTGTGCCTACATTATGAAGACAGGTAATGTAGGAATTGTTTTTAAAAACACACATCTAACTTGCAATGTAGCCACAGACTTCTGTAGATTTGTCACAAAGGGGAATGTAAGACTGTTCTGAACTAGAACTTACTTTGATTAGAAATTTTTTTAGAATCCCTATGGTTTTGAGGTTTTTCTCAAAATATGCAAAAAAATACAGTTTTTAAAAGGTTTTCCCATGTGAACTTGTGAAAATTAAAGCACTTAGTTTATTTTGGGCTGATGCTCCTCAAAATGGGGGGTGCATCATTGAACATTAAAGTGTGTGTTACTGCATGACATTGGATCACTTTCTCACAGGAAGAAACAGAAAGTCTAATGTAAAAATAATAAATTTGAGTGGACCACGTCCCCCAAAACAGAAGGGTACAAGAGATTACAGTGTCTTAAAGGCCCTGTTCTTCAATTTAGACTATGCTGAAAAAGTTGCAAGTCAAATCCTTTATTAGCTGTTATGAACAATGAAATCTTATAACCTGTAGATAAACTTGACAGGGAAGGAAACCCCTCGCTGTGGGAACAGCTGAATGATGTTACCTCAACGTTACTTGAGCTTTGTCCAAATAGCTCGTAGCATGTCCAAAACTGTTGCACTACACCTACAAGCTTAAGTAAATATAAGCAGTTGAACAGCCAGAGGAATATAAAAGTAGTTTAACTTTTGCTTTAACTTCAAGAATTCAAAATTGACAGACTTAAAAGTTTGTGTTCATGTCATGCTGCTTTTATTTTTATTTATGATTTAGATAATAGATGTGGTGGTGTAGGGTTTTAAGGGCCAAAACCTTGATATGGAGCAACTGTATGCTAAGCATTATTTTAAAGCGAAAATAGCTTTTAATAGTTGTAGCCCTTTCCGTAGTTTGGGGAACAGTTTTGCAAATAATACATACATTTATAGAAAAGTATATTTTAGAATAATTTAGATGGGAAGGGATTTCTTGAACTCACCTGGTCCAAAACCACTGCTTTAATTAGTTAGATCAAAGTTAGATCAGGTTGCTCATGGCCTTATTCATAATATTACCAAGCGTGGAGCTTGTACAACCTCTTATTACTGTCTTCCTTCTGAAGAATTTTTTTCCATCTATTTTTGTGTGATCACTGTGAATCAGTATTTTAGTAGAACAATTACAACAGGAATGTAAAATAAGCTATTTTACTTATTTTAAAGTAAACTGTATTCTTTCACTTCAGTTTAACATCAGTATGTTGTGTGTATATAAACCCATATATTATGTAAAAGTATCGTTCTGTGTATGTTTCTTTTGGATTACAGTAAGAATCTTGATGCTACAGTCTCTAAATGCATGGAGTCGTGGTTAACTAAAAACAAATGACTTAAAAAATCAACATAATGTTTACTGACACCATGGAAAAGTACATGTTGCACACTTGTTAAATCTTGTTCAAGCTAAATAAGCAAATCATAAGTAGTATAATTAATAGAAATTTATCTGTAAAAAATAAATAGGACACATGTTTTTTAGTTGTCATTGTTCAGCTTTTTTTTTGCTTTTTTTTCTCCAGGCAAAAAAGCAGTGGCAGATAGTAAGTATTAAATATCCAGTACCCTGTTGTATTTTTTTGAGTGCAGTAAAAACTAGTTCATCGTATTTTTATGTAAGTTTGGGGTTTAAGTTAGAGATTTAGAAAATGTTTTAAAACTACTTCAAAATATGTAGGTTTGGTTGTATTGATGGTTTTATAACCTAGAAACATCTGAATCTGCACAGATACTATCTCTGTCTTTAATTGTCCTTTGCATAGGTGTTAGGAGTAGAATGGAAGTTGTATGCCTTGACTGGGGGGGCATGGGGAGGAATTCTTTTAAATAACAACCATTTAATGGAATTACTTAAATTTCAATCTCAGTCTTAAGAGTAGCTGCTATTTTAGCTGTCAAGAAACCGAGAAGTTTAAACTTGTACCTGTGTTTTTATATCTTCTATGAAATAGTATTTAGATACTTATGGACAGTTTTTTCTAACATCACACTGGAATTTAATTTTTCATGAGCTGCTACATCTCACTTAACTTTCTGCACAATGATAGGTAGCCCATTTGCTCCCACTTGAATTTATATATGCAAACATTACTTACATGCTTAAATGTGTAATTAGTGAAAATACTGCCCAGAAGACTTAAGGATAATAGCATAAATAAACTTTGATTTAGGAAAAAACATACCAAAACTGAGGAAGAATGGATGTTTGCCTATAATAGTGCTTTAAAACTTGCAAAAGAGGATTTTTAGTATTGGCTGAGTTTATGTAAGTAGTTTGAAGGTTTTGTTTTATTTGACAGGGCAGTTGAAATTGCCAATTCCTGTGCTGTGATGTAGATACAGTTGTCTGTTCTAGGTTCTAAACTACATTCCTGAATTGATCTGTTCTACTGTTTGAACAGTCTAAATCATGTCTTTGTTTCAGAGTCCTCTGGTGCTGGCCATCATTAAAGACCTCTTCTCTTCTTGGAGTATGAATTTGGTGGTTCATCATCTTTACTTAAATGAAGCAAGTTACAGCCATAGGGAAGTTAATTCTAAAACTGTACCCGATTCATCTGCTGTAATTAGACAAAGCATAAATCCACTGAGAACAAGGAATTAAAGATGTTGGACAAAGTATGCTGGAGTGTATTGCTAACCTAATTTATAGAATAAGCACTTTTTTTCTACAGCTCTTCCAAGTTTCATGTTAAACTTTTCCATTAGTGCTTTGAAAAAGACCGTATTTCTATAACTAAAATTCTTCATAGAATTAGCCAATGTTTCTTAAAGTAGCATAAAGCCTTTTTTCCCCCTAATGATACCATTTTGGCTAAAACTTTTGAAATACTCCATTTACTTTTAAAATGTCACTTAATAGTATGCCAAGTGTGAGGACTTAATTCTTAGCTTTTTTTCAACTTGTGCAATAATTAAAAGTACAAAAAGTTACTATTAAAACTTCTTTTTTTTTGTACAGAGTTCTTAGTTCTGCAAGGTTTAAAAGCAAAAGCTGTACTTTTATTAAAACACCATGCAAAATGTTTACAAAAATCTTTAAAAAGTACAGTATTGGTTACTGTCTTTTTTTGTCTTTCATATTCAGTAGAGCTAGGGAATTCTGAAAGGCTCTTCCTTCTGTCACAAACTTTGCAAAGGAGTAACTAAAAACATGCCCTTATTGTGTGAGAAAATTGATATTACATGGGCCCTCATCTGCCATTTTAGCTTATGAAAATCTCAGAATTTAAAGGGAATAATGAAATCACTCACTGTAGCAGCAGTTAATATGAACACAAGCAAACATTTAACTGACTTCAAAGAGTTTTCCTTTTTCCTGAAAATTTAGAAGTAATGTATGTATTACTAGGATGGGTCATCAGTGGTTTTTGAAGATAGCTGTTAAAGTAACTCTATAGCTAGTAGTATATTTTGGAGACTCTAGGAACCTGTATTGTCTTAAGAAAATTATTTTAGAACTGAATTCTGTACCAAGTATATGTAGTGTAGAAAACAAAAACTGGACTTCGTGTCATGTTTTGTTTAAATTTAGCCTAATCTGCTTTTGGGGAGATTTAAGAGGCTCAAGTAATTTTCATGACTTAATGCTTACGTACATCTTTTTAACTACTTCACTGAAACATCTTAAATCCTCAAGCGTGATTAAAATTTTGCTTTTCAATCTTCCTGTCTGTAGTATCTGGCCATCACTTCAGTATTTTTTATCTGAATACTCAGGAGCTTGATAACCTTACCTGCTGATGGTAAACATTCCAAACACTGTGTTGGCTTGAATTTCTTCAAAATGTATACTTCTGCTTAAGCTTGATAGCTATACCTACGAGTAGAGTAAAATTACCAGTCATAATTTCTTTGAAAGTTGTTTTTTTTTTTTTTAAATGGCAGATGTAGCATTACTCAGTTTGCTAGGAATAGGTGAGATCTCTCTCTCATGCGTTCTTGACTTTTCTTCCACCTTCCAGTTTTCCTTGGTTTTGCATCTTCACTTGATAGGCTTTAGCTGATTCTTTCATCACTTTCATCATTTCTATATGGGCTTTTTCAGTGTTTCCTCACTGAGAGGAGTGAATGAGAAGTGCAAAGAACTCACTAGTTGTTTCTTTACTTAAAACCAAAAGCATCCAGAAGAAGGGAACAGAGAATAAAAACCAGAAGAAAATGGAGCTTCAAATGAACAGATATTAGGCCAATGGTGATTACAGGGTGGATCAGAGTTGTGGTATAGTTAATAAGTGGTTCGGATTGAAAATTTATGCCAGGTAAAGAGCTATATGTGCATTTGTAATGCAAATTTATGATCGCTAAGTTATAGTTCCTAAGATAATACACATGCTTCAAATGACCTGCTTTAGCAATTTTCAATTACAGAGCTGAGGTAAGCAAGTTAGGGAAACAACATTAATCACTGCATGATTTCTTCACCTTAGCTAGAACCTAGTACGTGGACTGACCTACGTCAACATGCTGGCTTAATTGAAAAGCAACAGGAGCTTCTGCTAACCTGCCCTTGGAGCACAGTTAACTGCACTTCTAGGTAAACTTAACCTACTTCAACAACTGATGCTTCTTGATACCCAATTTGCTTGATTTTCTAGTAGGGAAAGAAAGGACATATGGGCAGCAAGGGTTATGAGAACTACTATTTTTACTGAAATAATGCCATCTACAACTGGTTCTTCCATAAGTGCATTTCTGTTGGAAATTTTTATGAAGGTTGCAGAATATTATTTCCTGTTTGTAATTCTTAGCACACAAATACCTGCAAAAGGTAAGGGAAGTAAAACTGGTGTGTAAATAATTCTTTGGTTTTTTTACTTGAGTAGGATACAGAACGAGGAAATAAACTTTCAGTCAATGCCTTGACTCAACAGCAGAAATGAACACACCCATGATACGTAGCGCCTATTGTACTGCCTGTATATTTTCTGCTCCTCTATGGTGAAGCATACCAGTATAAAAGACAACAGAGGAAAGTTAGCTAAGGCATTATAACTGACTTTTTTATTTACAGTGAGGTGTGGAAGGAGTAATTGGGTTTTTTTTGCAGCGCTAGTGTCTAGAGTGTAGCCGTAAGTAGAGAAGCATTGCAAAGGAATACCCTTGAAGCGAGTACTCTTAGAGTATATGCCTTTTTTTTTCTAATTCGGCTAAGGTGACTTCTAAAGCTAGCTTAAAACAAAAAGGTTTCTTGTTCTATCTAAGTGTCTATATAGACAAGCCTCAGCTCCTGAACAAACCCATTTTCTATGGAAATGACTGTTTAAGATCATCTTTAATCCATGGAGGTAATATCATGATTCACAATTAAACACTGATGGGGGAAATGCTTACTGCATGTTGATGGATCATGCTATTCCATTTAGCTGGTGCCTCTTTATGTTGCTGACACTTCAAAATCAAGAGGATTACATGTAAACTTTATGTAGTAAAATAGTTCGGCAACTGTATTTTTCATTTGCTACCTGTAATAAGGCATCAGCACTGACAAAAACGGACTGTTTACTACATTTCTAGCATTGGTGGAAGAGCAAACTCCTGTAGAGGTTGAAAAGCCTCATCTAATTATTGCACCACCATCCTGACCAAGTTTTGCTGTGGTGGTGGTAATTTATTTTTTTTAAATCACCCAGAACATTAAAGCTTAGCAGTAGGAAGCTGTATTAATAATAGCAATGCTAATGCAAGATGTGGTCTTTTTACAGTACAAGCCCTTCTGTATTTGCCTCTCCATGCTGGCTCTTACAGCCAGGATTTTTCATTGTGGAACTCTGCGATTTCTAGAACATTTTCAAGTGTTGCCCTACAATTAGGAATCTCAGAGTATCCCCTGCATGCTAATAAAGTACTATGGAATACTCCAGGGAGCAGCAAAATACAGTCAGAGCCAAGGAAGCATTAGTCACAGGGCCCAACCTACTTAACCTCTTTAATGGCTAACTTGGAGAAAAAAACCCAAATGTGTATTCATGGTAATGGGATGAGTAAAGTTGCCGGAAATGATCTAAAGGAACTAAAACAGCTGAACTAGTCTCCTGTTTATCTGAATCATGACAGCAAACAACTGTTTGTAGTACAAATACAGCCTGATACAGAGCTGGTATGCGTATTGTACTTTCAGTCCCCAAGGAAGGAAAAAGATCAGGTGCTTGTTAGACACAGGTGACTATATGTGACATCACCACCAGATGGCTGAAATGAAACTGAGGAAATCAACATGTGAAATGCATTGTTGCATTCACGGAAATCTGTAAAGCTACTAGGAAGGAAAGAATAGCAAGATGGAGATTCCCTGAGGCATTAAATATGTTGGTTAACAATTTGGTAATAGAGAAACGAGAAGTGACAAGATAGTGCTTGAACAGCAAGCTCTTCATACTATAATTCCATGACCTTTAGCAACTAACATTTAACAGCTAATATTCTCTTTAAGAATATAAAGGCATGTGACTCCGATTTGGTAATTTAAGAAGAACTTGTAAACAAGAAATTCCTGTAATCTATTCTACTGCTGCAGGCAAACTACTTGGAAACAGTTACTCTCCCCTAACTCAGAATTAACTGCCCACCATAAGAATGGATTATTTGGAAGTTTCAATTAAATTCTGCTAAGGGTACTATAATGTCTTTAGTTGTGGTTTAACAGTGTGAGTTCTCTGGCACCTACACCAGCTTGTGGAGTTTCTACCCTTAACCCACAGTGCCTTTCATGGTTTTGCTGATACAACTATTTGTGAATCGGATCAGGTAATTTTTCCCCTCTAAAGTAATGAAACAAGTATGGGGCGGGGGTGGGGTGGTGCAGGTTATGCTTTTATTTGGATCAATCTCCTGATCCTGTTTACAGCAAAGGTCTCTATAATTTGCATTACAGCACACCACCACTAGTTTTTTGGCAGAAAAGCAGCAGCAGATGAGAATTTCTAGCTTCCCATTCACTCACGCAGCTTTCCTAAGTCACTGTGTCCCTTAAAATAATTTAAGGCAACTTTCTTCCTCATACCCAGCTGCTCACATGATCAAAGTGCTGTCTCTCCCATAAGAACTGTCATCACTGTCAACACTCAGAGGAATAAAAAGAATGCAGAACTCCACCCTGTATACAAATCACAAATGTCAGCTTGGGCTTCAGCAAAGAGGCAGAACCTTGCTTCCTTCCTGTGTGACAGTGCACTGTTTTCTCAGGTTTATAGTATCACTTAATGGGGACAAATGAACAAGCAAATAGGGAACAGGGAGAAAAATTGTACCACGCTATCCTAATGCTCAGTACTTGCAGGAAGAATGCTTTTAGTAATAAAGGATAAATTCAGTAGTGGTTCTTTAAAATATATTATTGGTTGTCATTAAATGAAAATGCACTTTTAATTATTATGTTCTTCAAAAACTGTAATTTTTTTAAACTGATGTGACCTTTACCTATTTTATATCCATATCATCACAGTAACTTCAGCTAGCTACTGGAACAGACAATACAGATTTCTTCAGAGCTAATGAAGTGTGTTTGCGAGGAAATGTTAATAGGGATTATGTGGGTGGTAGAACTAGCAGCAGTATACTGAATGAATCCCATCTGTGATGACTACTGCCTACACAGATTTTTCCTGCAGTATCAGTTGTAGTCTTCATTTCTTGTTTTAACCTGTTGTGTTTAGCATGCTTTTGATAATATTAAGAATTGCTGCAATTAAGGGGGAATTCTTTAGGTATGAAGTAGAAACTGTTGTGAGGTATTTCATATGGAATGCTATATAAACAGGCAAAATGGCAAAACCGAAACTGAATACAAGTAGAGTATTATGGGAGGAGAAAGGAGGCATTAATAAAACAGAACGTGAACAGGCATTTGGTGCAGGACCAAACATACAGGGAAGGATACCCTTTTTTGGGGGGAATCCAAACAAAACCATTTCCACTTATTATAATTAACTTCATTACTTATCTTGAGGATATATATAGCAGTGTCAAGCTATACTTTTTTGCAGCACTATGATTAACTCTCTACTCTTGATGCTTCAGGTATACCTTTTAATTTAGTCTACTTGTACAGAAAAATATCCTTATTCAGATTCTCTTATACTTGACATTACAGTTCTCTCCTTATACTCCTTCTGTTGTGTTCCACAAATAACACACACAGCTTGAAAAGAAAATTGTTTTGGTCCCAATTAGGACCTCAGGACACTTATTTAAAATAATTAGCAAAAATTTACATTATGCATTTCTTTGAGTAAGCTAAGAATTGGAGTCATACCAGTTTTAACAAAGGATTTCACTCTTGTTTTAGTAAACACCAAGACAAATACTTTTCAGCATACTTTGATTTAGTTAATTCTTTTGGAATAATGCAACTAGAAAAGGAATCTTGTAAAAATATTTTTTACTTTGCTTTCAAATTATGTATTCTTATTAATGCTAACTATCACACACCTCTTTTTAAATTAAGGCTACTAATTTAAACATGTACTTGGGCCTGTCTAGGACAGAAACAGAAGGCAAGAAAAAATTGTGTAGAACTTTTACATAGCAATTGGAAGAAAAAGAGAAAAGATTCAAGTTACTTTACTTTGTGCTGTAGCTTGTCCATTTATAGAATAGAAATACTTGTTTTGAACTTGAGACATAAGTAATAAGCAAACCTTTAAAGTAGCATCTAATCATACCCAAGCAAGTAGGTTATTACTGTGTGTACTCCTTCAAGCTGAACACGTTCCTTTTCAGTCTTTTAAATCTGAGGTTCAGCTGCATCTTACGATACGTTATTTGAATAAATCAACTTAAAATAGATTCTAAACACATACCAGTCATAAATTTTCTACTGTCACTACTTCTAGGGTTTTTCACAAAATCATTTTCAATAGGGTCCCATCAGTGTCCTATACAATTCATCTCCCTTTACTGTTGACATTCTGTTTATGCAGCTGAGAACTGCAGTAAACCTTGTCATAGGATCACAACAGTAAAAATAAACATTATTCAGAAATATGTTTCTGGAGGATTACAAACAAAGGCACTCAAGAGACAAAATCATCTTGTGTCAATGTTCCCAGGACTAGAACATCATTACTCCACCTAGAACAGTTAGAAAGGGTGAACCTTAAGAGTCAGCAAGGCACAAACCCAGTATTTTTGTTTATAGCATGGAAAAAAATATCACTGCAAATGGCTTAGATTACATCATCTGGTCAGACTATCTATGTGCATATGCTCTTCTACAAAAATGCACTATTTAAAAAGTGTCTGTGATAGAAAAACTCAGATTGACAATAAATTGTGTACACCTGCATAGAAGACAGCCATTCTCTGACAATTTTGGTAATTAAAAAATGATCACTTAAGGTGTTGGGGTTTTTAACATATATATGTATAAAAGATACAGCACAGAAATGTTTTCTGTAGAGGTATATTTTAAATCATAACCATATCCTGTTTCACAGTGGTAATGGTGTTTAATTTAAACAGATTCATCAATACTCCATATTGTATTTTTGAAGGAAACCTACCTTGTGTATTTTGATCTGTAAGATCTGTGATGATTATACACACAAAAGCAGATAAGATTACATTCCTGGAAGTAACATTCCTTAATAATGTAGTTGTTTAAATACCAAGTATAAAGAGATTACTGTTTTTTTAAGTACACATTTAATTTGATTTATACTCCTAGTACGTGTGAGTATTCTTCCACTCAGAGATGTGTTTTTCTCTCCAAGCCTCCTTTGCACATCACCTTCTCTCAGTAATTGCTGAAAAACATCTTCCAGTATATCCCAGACTTCAGGATCAAGTAGAGGACTTTCCTAGTCTTCCCTTCCAAGCTGCAGTCCTTCCACCCATTACCAGGTACAACAGCAGGAAGCATGAGCTCCATAACATTGTACCTGCTACATGTTTTTTCTTATTAGATCTACTTACTTCAAGTAAGCTAACCAAGAAAAGACATACCCTAGAAGAAGATAGATATTTTAAATTACTGGGTTTGAATACGGAAATACAGTTTTAACAAGAAAACAAACCTCCATCTGATCCAGCAGTAAACATAAGGAAACAGACTGTTTTCAATTATAGTAAATAAAATAGTTGCCCATCTTAATCAAAGAAATGATGGTTAATATAAAAGTTGAAGATTAGCTGCATTAGGCTTTTAGCCAAGAGATGAAATACTTTAAATCACTTCATACAGAAATTGTTAAAAACACTTGAGTACTTGACTCACTGAATCGTGGCTGAGATACCTGAGAACAATTTTAGACTTAAGAGTAACAAACAAAATGGCTGGACTTAAAACATGACCCATCCTTTTTCCCTTCATACTTTAGCGAAGTGGTACACCCAAGATAAAAGTGGCACATAGAAAAGAGTGAAGGATTGCCTTGTTACTCTATCCCCTCACTAATTAATGTTTCATCTAATAAACCATCATCTAGCTAGTCACATATACTTACACTCATCATGTAGAAAACTGATTGAAAATTTAAGAAAAAATATTCTTATAAAGAAACACCTTGAGAGCCCAGATGACTGTAAGCCTAAAATTACATGCAGACAGAATCTCTCTCAGCACATTTTGAGTTTTTGTTTTTCTCCACCCCTTCGAACATAGTTAATAGTTTCATCATTATAAATTACAGGGGAGCAGAACAAGATTTTCCATCTGTACAAGCAATGGTATGTAATGTCTTACAGAGCCGTATCTTCCGTACAACATAAAAAATTAACAGTACCTATTAGTGTAAGAATTGTATGAGTGTATAGCAACACATTCCCAATGAGGCCACAGCGTTCTAAGTACGCTCTTTTGCATCATGTGTATTGGATTAAGTGTACAATTTACGTTACTGTTTAAAGAAATTATATCTCTAATCCACCAACTGCAGGGCTGAAACACATGATGTATCGACACTCAAATCCCTAGGAAGTGCACACAGCTATGCTACGTACAGATCATACGGCTTCAGTCCTGCTTTAGTTGTACTCCTTTTCAGAATGATGCATTTAGTGGATTGCACTATGGAAACTTTAGAACATTAGTCATCTTGTCCAGCATAACATCACTTTAGAATATTACAAAGTAGCGATGAAAAAGTATCTTTCTCCTGTTCACGTGTCTCAAATACTGTATACAAAACAGACATCAAAGTGTTTCCTTTAGATTATTACTTATAGTTTATCTCTGAACAGGTTTGGTGGTGTTTAAAATGCACTGGCTATATATGAATTCAGACATGGCAGCATATGACTGTTGTTCAGTATGAATTCCTTATTGTTGCAGCCTTAGGAAGTCAGCTTGATTCTGGAATGAAAGGTTACTTAAGGCCACAGTAAAAAGTCAAAATACTTTTCCTTTACATGTACACACTTACTTCACAGACTACTTCACTCAAGATTTTAGGCTACTTGCTATGAAACTCTCGTTGAAATACTGAGTTGTTTTGTTTGTATCACCTGTTACATAGCTCTGCACCTACCTGCATGTTAACTGCCTGGCAAGTTAGAAATACTTCTGTGACTCAACTTATAAAATTGCTTACCTGCTCACGGCCAGTTCCTCCTGCATTACAGCAAATGCAAAATGTAATTTTTGAAAGGAGAGTTGTATTCTGTAATAAAGTAATCCACTCATCTATTTAGAAAGGACAGGTTGGGTTTTTTTGGTAATACACATACACAAAAATCCCCGACACTCCTACCCATACTCGCTTTGTAGAGATTTTGTTCTGCCAGATGTGAGGAAACCCATCCTAACTGTAGCCATCCAAAACTTTGCTCTCTAATCTGAGCCAGTCATCCAGGCTCCATCTTAAATCAATAGAGAGATAGGCACCTTCAAAGACCAAAAGATTTAGATAGTGGGATGGGTATCTCAGCGTGGAATGAGTTGCCTGCAGAACTGCCTCTCCCCCTTCCCTCCCCATCCCTATGTATCTATAGAAGGAGCCTAGATGAGTGAGTGAGACTAGGCGCCTAACTCCTACATTACTATAGCTGGGTAAGATGGATCCCACCCTAAATGTCCGACCTCTTGAGACTTTCTGGCTATAAATAGAAGTACCTGTTATTTAAAATAAAACCACATGAAAAGAAAAAAATTTACATTAATTAAAAATACTTATTTTCCTGTGACACTTCCAAAGCCTGAAAAAAAATTTCCTATGCTCCAAAAAGCATCTTAGCAAGTTACTGTAAAACTGAAGAAAACTTGGATCTCAGAAGGTAGGAAAGCTCATTTTCCTCCTTCTGTCTATTCACAAAAAAGGAGTAGGAGAGATCCAGACCTGCTAGTTTTAAAAACTTTAAACATCTACATTTGAAAGTCTTGCTAGAAGATACTTACAAAGCACAAGTGGGAACTGGGACTTCCATCAAGGATAATGATGTGCATGATCAAATATGATGCCTGCCAAATTATTAATTGCAGTTAATATCTCCCTTTTTCAATAAATCTAGGCTAATACAAATAATAACAAAATATATTTTTATTATAATTTTGTATAAAATTATAACAAAATACATGTAAGAAATTATACAAAATACAAAACATTTTGATAACTTTTCTCTATGTACCCATAAATTTCAAGTATTTTATCAAAACACATAGTTTATACATTTCAATCGAATTTCAATTTCTAGCTAAACACAAGCTCAGCACAGATCTCAAAAACTAACCATACCATAAATAAGAAACATCATTTTTTGATGTTGTGAATTGAATAAATACCTGTTAAGCTACAGTGGCTTCAATTTCTAAAGGTACGTAGTATTGCTGGTCTTTTTAAGAACCAAGAGGATCGTAAAAAATATTTGCATAACATGTTTTAATACTTATACCAACAAATAAGCACAAATCCTTTCCTTTAAAAAAAGGCTGATAACATTACAGCACCTCTCACAACAGCAGTGTATTTGGAAACAAATAATTTAGGTTCTGTATCTCTGGCTTTATCTGCTTCCATAACCAAATTCTCTTACCTTATCTTCTTAGGCATTCCTCAGATCATGACTGTTACCATACAACTTCACTTAACTAAGACAGGCAACTAACTTGTAGATATCACTGGCCCCTTTGGCTAAGCAACATTTCTACAAAGTTGGACTAGTCATTTGGTATGGAAACGCATAGGCAATCGGGGGGTGGGGGGAATTCTACATTACTACAAGTGACCTTTGTCCTGCTCACAGAAGAAAAAAACACTTGTAGTTTTAAGGTGGAACTGGAATCAGAAGATTTTGAATGGCTGCTCTGTTCCTTGACAGCTGAAAGAGCGGTTCCCGAGAAGATTCTTCTGTGGGAGAGGAGATGTGTTGGTTAACTTGCCACACTGCAGGTAGAGGTTTGTCTTACACTTCGTAAATATTGGTTAGTTGGGGTTTTTTTTCTTTCCTATTTCTATGGGAAAAGGAAGATGGGTTGGGATAAGAGAAGTGGGGTTTTTTTCAAGGAAAGCAAAAATAGGATTAGGAACAGACTTGCATATAAAGTATGTACTGTACCTTTTGAAGACATTTCCTCTTTAGTCCACAGTATCCAGTCAGTCTGGTTGCTGCATTGGCTGAAGCTGCATATGCCAAAAGCAACACAAGTTCGACAGACTTTTTTTACTAAAGACCATTATTCCAACAGAGGCTTTACGTGGAGGAGTGCCTGCCTTCGCAGCACCGATTGTCTGCACCATAATCTCCCACTCTTCATTTTGTCAGCATTCCTGCTATTGCCATGGAGAAATAATAGCGGAGTAATATTTATAGTATGTTAGTTTTTATTATCAGTCACTGAAAACAGGGATGTCAGCTATAAAGTATACCTGCAAAGATATTATAGACCCTCATTTAACAATCGCTGGGAAAAATCTGAACTGGTTAATGAGAAAGACTGAAATTTTTAAGGAACATGAGTGACAAATGGTGCACATTTTTCTTGTTAAAATTAGAATTTCACCAAAAATAGTAAGAGGACAAGTAGTAAATTCAGTATTAGTTTGATGAAGATATTTTTTTTTCTTAAGATCTATAACTATGAGCACGTTATAGCCTGTTTCATTGCTGGTCAGCCTAGTTGCAGGGTTAATGCTACCATTTTAAGTAGACCTTGGGAGTTCTCTGTTGGGTCTGAAGTATATAGCCTTACCTATGCTGTTTCCTAAGCTGTGTGTGCCAGGTAGAATCACAGTTCACAAGAAACTAAGTATGACAATAGTGTTACTGTCAGCGAGTAGCACTCTGAATAGTACTAGCAAAAT
This sequence comes from Falco punctatus, assembly GCF_963210335.1. NCBI lineage: Eukaryota > Metazoa > Chordata > Aves > Falconiformes > Falconidae > Falco > Falco punctatus. Next base: position 37,739,160 of record NC_137587.1, on the reverse strand, counting down.
AATTTTAAACTGACAAAGTATTATCTTGTGATGCTTATAGTATTTTTTACCACAGGACCAATCTATTAAAAGAAGCAGAAGCTTTGAGCTATCACAAAACTGACACCAGAGCCTGCCAATACACTGACAAGGATACACAATGAAATCTTAGGCACATACATATTTTTTAAGAATCTACAGTTATCTGTTATAGAATCTTACATTAATGGGTTACATTTAACACGCAAGCTCATATGTGAGACTAATATGCTATTACCACTTACCCTCAAAGTCTTACACAAATACTATCTAAGCTCTCACAACTTTGCAAGTTACCATTTTTTCCCTCCTAGCTGAGATGTGTCACAATGTTCTACAAACGAAGTAACAAAAGACTGGAAACCAGCCATTTACAGAAACACATGGACCTACCCAATGCTCCAACTATTTTGTAGATGAGGATTTAAGTCTCGGCAATATGAAATTTGTCTACATTGCGTGTGCTGCAGTACTAACATATGGCGATGTTTTGACTTACAGTCGAGCTTGACTCCTTCCAAGCTGTTAACTTTCATCTTGGTGTTGTAGCTCTACAGAATGAGCTTTCCAGCAGGAGAGCACGTCTCAGGGGAGCCCAGCACCAGGGTGCTGGACACCACCACCTTCGCGCCGGCTCTGAAGGGCAGTTAGTGCATCGCACCGGTCTCACAGTAACGCGGGGGGGAAGGGACGGTAAAACACAGGCGACGCCAGACACGACGTTATTTAGCCACCAGGAACAGCGAGGCACCAAGGTGTGTTTCCGTGGCCCTCGACTAGCTGTGGAAGCGGCCTCCCCGGCGCGCCCCCTCCCACGGGAGACACCACCGCCCCCGCGTTACCGCCGCCAGGCCCCGCACGCCGGCGCCCCGCTCCTCCGCGCCCCAGCCGCTCACCCCCTTAGCGGCGGGGCCGGGCCGGGCGGAACCGCCCCGCATTCCCCGCATTCCGGGGGCAGAGAGCGCCCAGGGCCGCTGCCCCTTCCTCCAGCCCCGGGGCCCAGAGGAGGCGGCGCCCGCCGGGGGCCCGGCCCGGGGGCAGGGCAGCACAGCACCGGCGGGAAAAGACCGGGCTGGGAGCGGGGCCGCGGGAAGAACCGGCGAGGCGAGGCCCACGCGAAACACGGAGCTGGGGGACCGGTGGGGGCGTCACGGCGGGTGCGCGAGGGGAACGCACCGCCAGCGCGGCGCCGAGGGTAGGACCCGCGCGCCCCAGACCCGCGCGGCGCACCGCGGTCACGTGCGACACCGACGCGCGCGTCCTACGCAGCTCCCACCCCCCCCCCCCTTGGCCGTGCGCGCGCGTCCCGCCACTCCGCCCCCGGCTCTTCCCGCCTCGGCCAATGAGGGCGCGGCGGCGGTTAACCCCTGGCTGGGCGGCGCGGCGCGGGCGGAGCGGCAGCAGGAAGCGCCGAGGGAAGCAGGCAGGCCGGCAGGCAGGCCGCCGCCGCCGCGCTGAGAAGGAGGAGGGGGGTTGGGAGCCCAGCCGCCGCCGACTTCGCCTCTTCCTTCCGCCCACTGTGGGGAGCGAGGCGCACGGGAGGCACCTGTCACAGCCGCCAGGGCGAGCGCGGCGTCCTCCGCGGTCAGAGGCGGCGGCGGTGGCAGGAGAGGCCCGGCACGGCACGGCGGCAGCCTCGGTGGGGCTGGCAGGGGGACGGCTGCGGAGATGATGCCGGTGAGTGGGAAGGGGCTGAGTTCGCGCCGTCGCCTTCCCGGCCCGGCGCCGCTCTGCCGGGCGGTGGGACGCCTTGCCTTTTCCTGCGGGGCCGGCGGCGGCGGATGGACTAGCGCGGCGCCGCCGTCATCCCTGCCCGTGCCCCGGCCAGCCGGGGCAGAGGGCGACGGTGCTGCGGAGGCGCCGTCAGGCTCCCCGCTGGGGGTGGGGCCGCGGGCCCCCGCCGGCTCCGTCTTGTGGGGAGACGCGACCTGCTCCCGCCCCTCCCCTCCGCGAGGGGCTGCCTCCCCCCCCCCGCCGGCCGAGCCGCTCTCGACGTTGCACCGGCCGTGACAGGTCGAGGGCCGCGTCCCCCGGGCTCCGCTCTCGCCCTCTGCCTGACAGGGCTCCTTCCCCGCCCCCCGGCGCCGTCTTGCGCCCGCGGCAGTTTCGGCGGGGGGCAGCGGGAGGCGCAGGTTTCGGCGGCGGGGTATCGGCCGGCGGGCGGACCGGCTGCTGGCTGCCCGGGCCCGGTGCGACGCGTGGGTGGGTTCCCTGTGTTTGCGTGAGTGGGTGTGCGGCGGGGGGGATGTTTGTTTGTTTTGGGTTTTCCCTTCCAAACGCCGATTCTCGGCCGCCCGGGCGTGCGGAGGGTTCACCGGTCCCGGGGCAGGCGGCTCCGGCCCTTCGGCCGCTCGTCAGGCGAGTGCAGGCGGCGGCTTCATTTCAGCCTCGCCACCTCCGAGGGAGAGGCGGGCTCCCTCCTCGGTTTGTGCCAGCTCTTTTGTGAAACCGTCGCATATTTATCGAGGATAAAGCCTTTCATTTTCCCGCAAACAACCTTGATTGTCTTCTGTGACAGAATCTCCCTCGGTTTCCTGCCTCTCTTCTTCCCGCCCCCTTTCGCGGCGGGCTGGTGCGGCGGTCGGGAGTTCTCGATGACTGTTCGTTTTATGACAGGATCCTCAGAGACCGAGTAACGAGCAATTACGTTCTTCTTGTTGATTTCTTTCAAACGCTGTTTGATCTCAGTGTGGGTTTGTGAGATAGTCCCTTGTATGGACTGTCTCCCATGTTTTCTCCAGTTCCAGTAGAAATGAGGTTTTTATTTACAGTTCCTCTGCAGTGTTTGCAACCGAAGCACTGCAGCAGAGTGCTGCTCGGTGAGAATATCAAAGACGTCTTTTACAAAATTTTACTGCTTTAACTTTGTTTCGTGACTGAGAGGAGGAAATAAATAGCTCAAACTACCTGTACTCTTCAGTCTGAAATTGTACATCTAGTGTTTAAAAACCAGCTGTTACGACAAGCTTTTTAACCTGATGTACTCTTCCAGCTGCTGGGTACCAGTATACTCTGTTGATACTTTATGAGAATTTCAGTTTGCTAGGCACCCTAGAAACCAGCAACAAAGTTCACTGAGTTTCAGACTTGTTACATAAACATACCGATGTCAGCTTGTACAAACAAAAAGGTGACTGTCAGATTTTCCAGCTTCCATCGCAACTTGGGTTATGCTTTACATTCATAAAATTCTTACTGAAAGCATAACATGCCAATCACAGGCTGAGCCAGAGGAAATGTATTTGCTTCCCATTACTAACACATGTGTAGGTTTCAGGCTAATGGGATAACTTTCGTAGAGCAGTGATGGGCTTCCTATAAGAAGGGGTTTTTTTACCTATTTGGGTGTTTCTGCGAGTGTCTTCTGTTACCGTTGTGGTTGTTTAAATGTAGCAGTTGTTTCTGCTTATTGGAAGGTGGTGTAAGATTCAGGCTTTTTATTATGTTTTTGAAACACACTTCAAAGCATTTTTAATACTGACAGCTGAATTTTAATGAAAACAAATTACCTTGCTGCAGTGGTAGTAATGTTGCAGATTACAGCTTACTTAGTATAGATCCTAAAATAATAAATATTTTACTTTTCCAAAGAGCTTTTAGATGCTGTTATGGACAGTCTATCATAAGGTAGTTGAGAATATGTATATTTAAATGGACGCTGTGACAGTGCCTTTAGTCTTCTGGTTTCTCATCCCAGCTATTTTATTTTTGGACTGTAAGGACGAATAAAACAACTCCATTTATTGGAATAACAAACATATAATATCAAAGTAATGTGAACATATGGCTGTAGAACTTGACCAAATGTTTTGGGTTTTTTCCTTGAGATTTTGTGTTCTTAAAAGGGAAAAGCTAGGGATCTAATTTGTTAGTGATGGAATTCCTTGAATTAATCATCATAGAAGCTTTTTTCTTCCCTGATTCTGTTTTGGTTTTGTTTGGTGGTTTTTTAATTAACAGAAGTGTATAATAGCAAGAGGAGTGACTTTAATACTGGTAGACTTGAACTGTTGTAACAAGTGGGTATCCCTCCAGTTTTGTGTCCACAAATTAAAATGAGAAGTTATCAAACTTTCTAGTTTCTTAAGACTTGCATTTATCAGATTTGAAGTAATTGATTGAGGCCATTTTTTGATTGGTAATTTTTTTACATGCTGTACAACCGTTTTTGAGAATGAAGACATATCTGAAGTGTAGAAAATAGAATTACTGTTTTCCTCTTTTCTTGTGTTTTGTTAGTAGTGATTCCCACCCCCTCACCTTCCCAGGAAACAGGATTACTTCTAAGAGGTTTTTATCAATTATGATTTCTTTTGTAACCAGGATACCTCCCTCTTTGTTCTTCAGCATCCTTTCCATATAAGTTCATAGTTCTTATTCTACTTTGCTTTTGAAGAATATAAAAATAACTATATTCGTGGTCCTGGACACAGTTGGGCTTCAAGAAGTAATAGTGATGAGGACTGCACTTTTTGCACTTGTTGTTTTTTGCTTTGTTGACAAGGCACATCTATCATAAACCCTTTCACTGCCTTCAGGACATAAGGGCTATGTGTATGAGGAGCTTATGATGCAACACTGAATATCACCTCTACTAAGGAACCTGCTAAAAGAGTCGCTATAAGTATGCCTTGAATATAGTGATGCTTTTTTTACTGAGAAAAGAATTAATATTTGTTGCATTCTTAGAATAAAATGTGCAAACCCAGAACTCTGTGACAGTCTTCCAAACAGGAAATGTTTTGCATTAAAACAGCCATGGTTGTATTTTGTTTGTTTGCAGAAATATTATGGATATAGGTCCTCTTTCAGCCACATAATCTGTACCTTGTTTGTAGGAGCCTAATTATCTTTTTTTTGGGGGGGACGACGACTTTGGATTTTATCTTTGTAAGAGTGTTGGAAATTTTTCCTTTAAAATGCAATTGATGTTTTTTCTTCTTGGATGGTAGTTCCAAAATTGTTTCTGCTGACAAGTATTAGCCATATTTCTTGGACACTAGGGTACAGACAAGAAAAAGTCACGTATGAGGAACACTGTTTTCCTAATTAAGAAGAGATGCAGTAGAAGAAGGAACTGCTACAGTTGAGAAGCATATAATGCTTCCTATTTCTTACCAAAATTTTGGGTATCCTTCTTTTACAGCATGTGCATGGTAACATATCGTGTCAAAGGCAGAGAACTACGTAGAGTCTGTACACCATCAGTAAAGTGGTAAGAGAGGTGATGGTGGATGCTGTGTAAGAGATTCAGTCCATCACAATTCCTTAGGTGGAATAGCTAGTATTGCATATTCCCCTAACACCTATTGCTGCAGAGCTTTTCTGGTTTTCCCTTTAACTTAATTGGGAGAAATTAATATCAGTGAGATTGCAGCCAGCATTCACGTTTTTGAACTCATCTACGAGGAACCTTGTGGGACTTTGTGTGAGGCTTAGAGTCAAAGACCTTTTGGGCCTGTCTGTTTTTGTGTAGGGTCATGTGGTTGTGTTTGTTGTTTTAATAGAAGTGAGAGTGAAAAGTTTGGAGACTGTTTAGTAATTTTTTTTTAGTTAATTTTGTGTGACTGCAGGTCTTCAAAGAGGATCATGACATGCATATTTTATGTTAGACTAGACAATATACAAATGGATCTCAAGTATTACAGTGTGCATTAATATCTTAATTGCTATATACGTTCCTGACCTATGAGGACAGATTACATGACTGATAAAACACAAACCAAAGATGGGTATTTGTGGTAGTTATTTTTGAATTAAGCTATCTTCCAGGTGAATTAAGAATAAGGGGTTTTGTTTTTTGGTGGTGGTTGGTTGGTTGGTGGTTTTTTTCCCAAATGGGAACACATTTGTGATGTATTCAGTCTAAAACCTTTCCCCAAAAGTCCAAAGTGGGCATTGCTTACTCCGAACTTAAAGCAAAAATACTTTCAAATGTGCGCACTGTTCTCTTCCCTTAGCAGGGTCACTACTAACACAATTCTGTGTTGTAAAAGTCTAAAGGAAGATATGTCACTTCAATATGTTTAAATAATATTAGGAATTTTCAGTGATGTTGAGATAAATTATATTGCAATTAATTCAGTGGTAAAGTTACCAGCAATACTGATACCATCCTTGTTTGCTGAGTAAATATGAACTGACTGTAGAGAATAATTTGCAAGTTTATCAGCCATTATTAATGGAGTTATTTATTGCAACAAAGCTTAAAGGCTATTTCATGGGTTTTTGGATCATGTCACTGTTTTTTTAGGATGACCAAATATAGCGTGGTCAGTGTTAAAAATAAAGTTCATCAGCTTCACCATGTCAGTGAAAAGTACTATTCATAGGCTACTCTGATAATAGAGTATTTATATATCTTTAATAGATATGTGTGTATTCTAATGAAACATATGAGAAAATTTTGAGAGAAAGGATACTATATATAAATTTCTTTTAATATATTAACATAAATGAGATTTTTACCTGTTGTAGAGTTTAGAGAAAATAGGTATTTATTTAACAACAAAATTCCATTCCACCAGATTGAGTTATGTTAATCTAACAAATCCAGGTTTGATGTGAAATATATTATTTAAAAACATTGTAATTTATTCTTTTATTTATATTAAGATTGCATTCAGCTGTGAAACTACCCCCACTATGCTAAGAGTTGTTCATACATGGGATAAAGATAGTGCCTTTTTTTAAGAATTTACCATTATTAAAGTCACAGCTCACAGTTGTTACCTTTTCAAATGTACAGGGGGTTTTAGGTCTAATTTTTTCTCCTTATAAGCCAGTGCCATCTTCAAAAATAAAAAATAATTGTTGAGAATGGAGGTTTGAAGAAGCAAACAAGTTACTACCTAACTGGGGGGGTGTAGGATGGTGGTGGTGGTGTGTCTTGCTTGCTTTCCATCATGAGTCACTGGTGGAATTTACAAGTCTTATGAGTTTGTCTAAATTAAAAGCTTAGTATTACCGTACATTAATTACTAGCACAGGATAGCTCAGAATACTTCAACTCTAACTGAATATGCTGGCCTGAGATATAGGAGATTCAGTCTTGGGCTCGTGTCAGACCCCAGCAAAATGAGATTATTTTTGAGATTTTTTTTTTCCTCTTAAATTGGAAAACTATGTTGTTAGGTAATTTCAGATATCATCTAAATCGTTCTTCACTTACAGCTTTTCCATTGCTCTTGAATCCTGTGTCTTGCAGATTCTTAAATGATAAGATTTTAAAGTAAATAAATATTATGAAGTATTAGTTTTAACATCTCAGGTTGGTGCATTTTTCTGGTAGTTTTGAAATCTGACATTAAAATCAGTTAAACTTGGAAGCATGTAATAATCTCTAATGTATTAGGCAGTTTATCTGTGGAATGTACTCAGTGTTTTGAGGTTCTGGAAGCAGTTTTTTTATGACAGAATAATAGAATTATGTGTTGCAATAAGAGACACCATCTTTTGGAATCAGATTTCTGTGTCAAAAGCGACAAAGCATAAATTCTATATTAACTCAAAGGACAAGCAAGAATATGAAATGCTTAGTGGAGGAAAAGAATTGTTTTGAACATCAATTTTCAGTTACTTCACCTAGATTTGAGGTCAGTCTATGCGTTTTCTTAAATCTTGGTTAGAAGCAAGTACATATAATCTTGCTTGTGTCACAGAGTGCAGGTTTATCATTGTGGTGCAGTAGGATGTTGGAGCAACTGAATTCCTTTCAGGGCTGAGGTTTCACAATAGGGATGAGCTGGGTTAACCATTTCCTGTGGCCAGTGGAAGAGGCTGTTTCCTCTTCCTTGCTGCTCATTCCCACCATTTGCTTTGAATGGACTGCACTGCTTGCCTCAGTAGACTGAACCAGGTCACTAAAAATGTGAAAAATAGTTGTATCCAAAGAATGCTGAAGAGATATCTGTACATGGTATGCCTTTGTTTTGCCTTTTTTTTTCTTTTTTCCTTTCTTTTTTGTTGTTGTTTTCCTGCCAGGTTAGTGCATTAAATCAGCTTACATTGTCATGTCCGTGTTCATGCAGGAGGGAGCAGACCACTTGGCTGAGATTGGTAACAGAGAAGGTGATAGGGAAGTGGAATCCCTCCCTTTCAGTATTTTTGTTTCTTCAGTTTAGTTTATTGTGGAGCTGTGCCCCAGGCAACAATATTTTGAATTTTGTTCTATGGCTACTTAGCAGGTGAGTAGAACAGTGAAATGAAACTAAGATCTCTGCAGTGCAGTAACAGTGTTACTCCAGAGATAAGTTATGGTTTCACCAGACTTCACATCTTTATTGCGTATCCAGTAACACTTTACATTTTCCATGAAACAGGAGAAGGTAAGGAATATTGTTTTTTTAGTAAAATATGTGGTCTTTTGGGAAATCTTGAGAAACAAATATAAAGTTGGGACCAAAAAAAAAGGAAAAACAGTAAAACTTAGATAGCAGTTGCTAGTCTGCCATCTTTTTTCCCCCCACTTTGCAGTATTACATTCCTTCTGATTTCTGCCCATTATTTGCTTATCCTCTAAGATTCATAGTGTGATTTAGAATAGTTCTTCAGTAGTGGAAGTAAAATTAGGATTTTTTTTTTGGTGGTGGTTTCAAATTCATTGCTTTGCATAGAAGCAGAGTTCTAATTATGTGTGAGGAGACTAGCTATAATACCATTTTATTTAAGGAATTCCAAATTAATCAGGAAGCAATCTAATCTAAACTTGCATATGTTGCAGACACTGTATTTAACCTGTGTATCCTTATGTCTACTTTAAGTTGACGAAAGGATTTCAGCTTGCACATGACTAAAGTACTGTTTATAAATTGAGAACAGGGGAAACTGAGGCTTCAGTTTTGATGTCACTGCAGGGGCTGCCGTAGTCCTGCCTCCCTGCTGCCCCCTCTTTTTTATCGGCTCTGGTATTTATCTGATTCTGTGCTGAGCTGTTCCAGCATGCAAACTCAGCAGGAAGTTGTTTGGTTTTTTTTTTTTAACCCCAGGATACTTTTCTGCCAGCTGAGCACACTGAAACCAACTCATTGCAGGGTCAGATAAGCACTGGAACCAGCACAAGAAAAGGCAGAAATGTGTAGATTGGTAAAATTGATTACATCCTTCCTACAGTTTAGGTTGTTTGGATTTTTCAACCTGAAACAGCTCCATGGTGGTGAATAAATATGGTGAGATATATCTAGATGATTTTGCGATGTAATCCATGTCCCAAGTGGCAAAGAAGAGTAACTTGCCTGCTCTCTGAAATCAAAACAAAAAAACAGTGCCCAAGGTCTCCGACAGGCTCATCTAGGACAATTTCTCCAATCCCAAATCCTGGGTGTTGACATCATGCAAAAAAACACAGTGCATGGATTAACATCTGAATTAATTCTGTGTTCTGCTCTCCTGGGAGCCGATTTTTGACACTTCAAGACCAGCAAAACTCACTCTCCTAAAACCCAGAATGTATCTGTCCAGATCTGCTAAGGTGAATAGCTGAGAATTGTCAAGAGTTTATAGTATTAGATTTAAAAAGCAGTGGACAGGGCTGCATTATTAATACGTGGAGAGAAGTATTGCCTGCATTGCTTTCTGATGTTTAAAGGTAAATAAATAGGGCAATTTGAGACTAGCAAAGTTTGTCATAGCCCTTAAGTACAGGCTTACCTGCAGATACGTATTTTTTTTAATGTCTCAAAGAAGCTAAGTCTTAGTTTAGAATAACAGGTGCAGTTTAAGTTGAGGAGACATATTTTGAATGCATGTCTCAATGAGAAAATCCTTTTCTAATCCTGTTTCCTAATGCAATTTGTTTAATTTATGATTCAAGACAGTGCTGCACCTGTTGGCATTCTTACTCCTCTTCTGAAGGTGGTATTTTCAACATAGTTCAACCTCTTTTTTTCTACTTCCTCCTCCCCCTATCCTTACTACTTTAGAAAAAAACAGGATTCAGAAAGCATATCTGACTATCTTGTAAAATCTTAACCAGTGTGTTGGTCAAAACCTGATCTCAACCTATCCCATCTAGACAAAGAAAGGGGTTTTCAAATTATTTAAATTCAAAACATTGTCATAGTATGTCTTTAATAAATGTTATTAATATCTCAATCAATTCCTTTGAAAAGATACAGAATAAGGAGAGGCTATTCGTACATGGTTATGGTATAATTGATGTCTGTAAACTGTCTGATAGATTGTTAGTGTTTCATAGAAGAATGTGATAGCTGGAGCATATACCATGTAATGATGTGGGCAGCATAGGAAACTAATATCTAGTAAGTTTAAACAGTTCAGCTAGTCATTACTTGCCTGAAACTGTAAGTTACCCACTGACAGCTTAGCCAACTTATTTGGGCATCTGAGAAAGTACTAGCATCTGTGAACGGACAGCCATTTCTTACAAATCCTGTAAGATAAAATTTATAGTACATGGGTATGTTTGAAACTTAGCTTAGTCAAATACATACTTTGTCAAACAGGGTTCCTTAGTGTTACAAGTTGCTATTCGGATACATCAACAGAGAAGTTTTTAGGTCTTCCTGCTGTGTATTTAAAACCAGCAAATTCTTGAAATTGAAGTTTTGGATGATTCTGCAGGCTAACAAATTGGTTAATTATTATTCAGGCTCCAAACAGTTGGACTGTATGTACACTTTGGGAGATTACTGAATTCTTGAAACAGTGTCTTATAAACCATGAAACTCATCTCTGTATGCAGCTTAATCTCTGCATTCAGCTCTGAGTATCTTGGCATGCCTGGTGCTTAATTTCTTTACATACTGCTTTATTGTCCCAAGTTACCTAAATTTCAGAAAATTTTAGCTGCAAGTCTGAATCATGTACTTATGATAGTGGAAAAAAGATGTGTAACAGTTGACCTCTTCTACACTTCTAAATCATGTCAGGATCAATGCCATTATTTTAAAACCGTATCACGTGGATTGGTGTCTATTCTAGCCGATGTCACTTGGAAATCTTTTCCATCTGTTTTCTGAAGAGCTGCTTGGTGTACTACTAGCGTAGTGTATTTATTATTTTATTGTCATTTATCACCACTTCAGCAAGAGCATGTTGGATATGGGAATATGCTATAAAAATCCGAGCTTTACTTTGAAACAAATCAGTTTCAAGTCTGTTGCTTGCAATGCCCCACCAAATTACTGACAGCAGCACTTTAATTTTACTTTTTTTTTTTTTAGATGGTGGAGAGCAGTAGTAGTTGTTTTTGTAGCACTGATAGGAGGTGAAGTGGCGAAGGTGGTTTAAATCAATTTACACTCTGAATTATAAACTGCTGTGTTTACCTCTGTGTGATTTTGGAGTCCAACTCAAATACTTAGATTGGAATAATTTGATTGCTGTATCAACTACTGTGCTTTCGCTCATTTTTAGCTAAACATAAAGAACTTTTTCATTTGATTCACTTTCATGTTTACCAACCTTTAGACTACTTTGTTATCCTTTTTATAGTGGATTTTTTGTATTTACAGTACAAAATTATAGTGTGAAAATCACTTTAAGGGACATAAAAGATAGACTAAATAGAGGATTTGCTATACAGCATTTCTAATACAGTATTTTTGTGTTTCTGGGTATTTTGTAACATTCAGCCTAACAAATCTTTGTGATTTGAGTCTTCAATGCATTACTGGATTACCCCCATTTACTGCTGTTCCCTTCCCCCGGCCATCTGAAGCTACGAACTACTACTGCTCAGCTCACTCTGAGTTCTACAGAACTGAGAAGCCTTGGCACAAAATTACAAGTAAGCTTAGTGTGCAGTATGCATGTACTTGCCTGTATCTTTTCAGAAGCAGAAAAAAGCTTTTGGTCAGCTTTTTCTTATCTCACAAATGATACAGAAATTTTCAAGCAGTGAGGTCTCAACAACCTCTTTCCTTCCAGTGCTCAGAGGTGAGAGTGTTCTGATTGTGTCTGGATTTCTTTATAAACCTTCTGTCTTCCTTTCTTCCACCTGAAGTGGGGACCAAAGTCAATCAGTGATTCTCCTTGTGAAAATTTTCTTGTGGAAAATTCTCTTTTTCTTGTGAGAAGTATCTTCAAATATGTGAAAGAACACAAAAATGTGAGTGTTGTCATGTAGCTATGCATGTTTTTATATATTTGTGTCTGTAGTCAGTCTGATATGCTGGGGACTTAGGGATGCTACTGTGTTTCTAACATCATTTGGAGAGCAGTTGGTAAAATCCCTTTCACACACACCCGCCCCGTACCCCCACCCCCAGAAAAAAGCATGCTAAGCACAATTTCTGTTTTGGAGAGATAGATATATATATTTGAATGTGTATATATTTGACATGTTTAAATAGAATTCTTTTTCACTTTTTTTCTTTACACTTTGATTGGAAAAAGGAAACACACTCACCACCAATTGTACTCTGCTTAGGCTGTTGAGCATACAGTTGTTACAGTGTAATTGAACATCACTTCTTTACCCCAGTGAAACAACTTTATGAAATACATAAACTTAGTTGTCAGTTTACCTAAGTGGAAGTGATAAGTAAACCTGCCTCATTAAGTATTATTAATTTACAAGGACCTTTGAAAAATTTGATGGAATTGTATTGGATTGTTTGGGTTTTGGTGTGTGGTTGTTTGTTTTTTTTTACTTTTCCCTATATGATCTGTGGATGATTGATCCTACTGGAGAAACTGAAAGAGAATGTATGGAAAGCAAATGAGCTGTTTTAGAAAAATCTTTATCTTATATGCAAATTATAAGAAGTTAGTTTTAATCTGGAAGTAATCTTAAGGTGTCTGTTTAAATTAATTTTCCACAAATGTGGAAAAGCTTAGCTTAGAGGGCCTCTGTGCCATCGTGCACCTTTGTAGTTAGGCATGTTCAAAATAAATGATTACATTTGCATACCAAGCATTTACAGTATAGCTTATGTATCAGGAGGAAAGAAGTGGAAATAGTGAAAGGGTAAAACAGGGTGGCAGAGTAGAACAGAATTTATTAGAACAAATAAGCCTTAGTTTAAAGTTAGTGATACCCAGCATGCAGTGTCATATTTTATTCCTTCCGAATTCTTTTCTCTATACTTGTCCGTTACTTCTCTGTGTATTCTTAGTTGCTCACGTCCACCAATTTTAATCTATAGCTTTATGTTAAGTAATTTTTCATTGTGTGTAGATATTTCATGTGAAGTTGTGTACATTTTATGGAATTATACTTTCAGTTTTACTTTCTATTTTTTCCTACATCATTCCATGTGGTTTTCAGAGATCATGAGAGTCTTCATGTTAAAATGCTTTAATAGGATCATAGACTGCGTTTACTTTCCCACTGAGTGCTTTACATCGTCTGCGGATATATAGGTTTGCTAAATATGAGCTTTATCACACAGGGCAAGTCCTCTTGGATCTTACATGGTTTTCACATTTAATACAGGATCGTAACTTATGTCTATGAAATACTGCATGTACCTCACCTCCTTCATTTAGAGGACCTCTTTACATGTTTTGGGAGGAAGATCCCCTTGTTTCTTTAATTTAGGATTTTGAGGCTTATAGTATATTAAGCAATCAGAGGTTGTGGTATCCTTGTTTCTACATACATCATAGATTTATATTTACCTGCCTAACGGTAATGGTTATAAATCAGTCAGCCAAATAACTGTGCTGGATCAGATACTTCATGTGGAGACAATATGTCTATGGACTACATGAGAGAAAGTAAAAGGCTACACTGTGCTTGTTTTCATTATTTATCTGATATAACAAACTACACACAGGTGTTTTATTTTGGGAGGGAGGATGACAGGATAAAAGGGAAGTTCAGTGACACATGTGTTTATTTTGGTTCATATACTCCTTTTGAAAGAACCCACTTATCCAATAGAGATGACAGGCTTTAAGTTTTGAAGCCTCCCACGTATTTCTGGTCTTCATATGTGTATCAGGTGTTTCTATTGCAAGTAAGGCTTTTATAAGTTTTGGGGATTTGTTTAGAAGAACCAAGTCAGTAGCCATAGCTGGGACAAGTGGCACAATATGTATTAATATGGGCCCAGCTTTTCCTCTCAAATATTTATTCCTGTCATACAGTTTGTTTTTCTGGCAGATAAAGATACAATCCGGTTTTGGAGAACAACCAGATTAGATTTTTCCATCCTTCCAAAAGCAAAACAACCCCTTTTAAGAAGTATCCTCCAGTTTCTCATTTATTTAAAATGTTCTCAGTTGCTAACACGTTAAATTTTTTAGGTTGCCGCATTTTATAAGTCTGAAATGATTCTACCAATTATATTCTCAATAAAACTCTCAACGTAATAGGTTTGCTGAGGAGAAAGGAATGCTGCATGCAATCAGAATGGGTTTTTTACTGACAAAATGCATTAAGGGAGGACAGTGCTATTTCTGAATGTTGAAGCAGGCTAAATACAGTATCTTACTAGCTTTTTTTTTCTCTGGTGCTGCTTTTAGGGAAGGGTAACGTGAGCCACAGAATTGTTACAAATGAAGCGGAGGACCCCTGACTTTTCCCTTCCTGCAGTTAGTGTGTAATGCAGTTAATATGCTACACAGAAAAGGTAGCTCATAGCTCTAGGTTGTTCAGGTTCTGTTGATCTTTCATAGTATAGGTTGGATTTTTTGGTTTTCTTTTTCTTTGCCCCCCTCCTGCCCTCTTGGGTCACTTGCTCACTCTTTCTCTCCATTTTCTCTATTAAGAGAACAGATCGGGCTGGAGAACATGCTTTGCTCCTGCAGTTGTAGAGTAAGAACTAAATGCACTGTTGGTGCCATCTCTCTGTCTGTTCCCCACTCTGGATCCTGTATAGTGTTGACAGGAATGATGATAAACATTGGTTGTCCCTTGACATGAAGAGGCAATCAGAAACATAGTTTGCCATTTTATATTCTCTGCTGCTTGAATTACGTCCAGCAAGAAGACAGACTTTGCCAAGAATGGAGTGGTGCTTGAACTATAGTATTTTTAGGCATAAATACATGGTGGATTTGTTGTTGTTTTTCTTTTTAAGATGGTTGGTCTTTTAAAAATATTTTCCTGATTTAAGAAAATGTGTCACGGAGATGTCTTATGATAGTTGTTAGGATTATTTGCGTTTGTAACTCCTGCTCGTATCATTGTCCCCTTCAACAGGAAAATCACTTCTGTCTCTTTTGAGACAGTCAGAGCCTTATATGTAAATTTAAGATGGATACTTACTGTTTGTCATTATTATAACAGCAAAGATTACTATTGCACGAGAGGGTAGCAGAACTCCCCTACTGCAACCTTGCCTAATTAGGTGAAACTTGATCCAGCCTATCTTGTTCCTGTCACAACTGTGGCCTGTCTTGTTTCTTTAGAACATCTTATCACTGCTCGTCATTACTGCTTGAATTCATATGCCAGTAGACCAAAAATACTCCATTTAAGTAGTTTTTCACTGTAGTTGTTGCACAGGAACTGTTCTTAGGTTTTAGCTCTACACAATATTTTTATATTTACTGCTATTTACAACTGTCCACATGAAGAATATTTTAAGGGTGGTTCTGCAGAATATTATAAAAACATCAAAAGAGAAATCTTGGCTACCAGAAAAGACTGGACATAACTCTAGAAAATGGACAAAGGACAGAATGATAAGAAAGAAGGTAGGATTACATCGCTTTTTTTTTGTTTGCTGTAAAATTAAACATTGTGGGGTTTCTTTTTGTGAAACCAAAGAGTGTATCCTTATAATGGGTTAGAGTGTGCATATGTGGGATTTTTACTTGAAGATCAGGGATTATTGCCTTATATGGGTTTCTTCTGTATGTGAAATGTCTAAAATTTTTAATTTTACCTTATATAATTTGATCTTTATTTATGGGGTTTGATTCAGCCAAAGTGGAGTTCTGAAAGTAAAACAGAGCAGCTTTTAGTTTTTAAATCTACCATTTAAAAACTAAATAAATGCACTGGAAAGAGTTATTTTCTATTATGTGCAATTTCCACTCTGGAAGGAAAACTGCAGATTGCCTGTTGAATCCCAAAGGATGTATTCACTTTCCACTTTTTATACTTTTGCCAAGCCAGATGACATTACATCTAAGACTGAATGGTTGGTATTCCCTGAAAGCAATACACTAAACAATCAGTATTTTGTTAATACTTTCTGCTCAATGAGAGAAAGCTGTGGCAGTTCCTTCTTCTTTCCCTCTATTGAAAATAAAAGGAAGGAGTAGTGCTGATTCCAATTGCAACATTACATCGGAGTCTGTGTCTGTAGATTTCATAAAAGCTGTTACTTGTTTTCAAAATGAAAAAGTGATGTTCAGTGCTGCAAATCACCTTTATTAATTGACAAAAAGCACGTTATCTTTAGTAAAAATACTGTTGGTTGTTTTTGTTTTGTAGTTTTGCTTTTTTGTTGGCGTGTGTGGTGTTTTGTTGAAAAGTTTTAAGTGAAAAAACACAAATGTCTGTCTTGGTATACTGTACTATTTTGATGAGATTATTTTCAGTGCAGTAGGTAGGTCAGGCTTTTCTGGAATTCAGCGGATTTTGGATGACTTTGCTTTAGCTGTTGACAAGGTCGAACACAAGACTGTAGAAACATCAGCACCTCCCTTTCCTTAGCCTTGGTCAAAGTAGTTGAAAAATTTGAGCACACTCAGTTCTGTGATACAAATTCTGTGGAACACTTCTGTTGCATGTGGATTTTGAGGATTGTCTTTCAGGAAAATTAACTCACAACCTTATGCTTAACTCTGCTTTTCAGCTTTGTCTTGTGCTGTCAAAGTGAACTTTCTCTCAAAGTGAATTACAGTATTGCTAATGCCAATATGCAGAAACCTTGAATAGGACTTCTCCTCACATCCCCCACCTAATAAAACTAAAATATCCAATGTTTTGTCTGTCATATCTGTCGTCTTGTTCTTGAGTCTGTGGTGTAATGTCCTATTTTGTAGGATTTGGGGTCTTAAGGGGTTTTGTGTGTGTGGTGTGTATTTTTTTGCTTTGGGTTTGTGTACGAGTTTTTTGGTTTGGTTGTGGTTTTTAGTTTGGTTGTATTTTTTTTTTAACTTTTCCTTTTGGTGAATATGACTTTTTTTCCTGACTAGAAAGCTGAGATTCTTATGTAACGAAATTATCTCTGTAGCTGAGTCATCGTGGATTCATTTAATTTCATTTTTAATTTATTGCCAGTTCACCTGAGTATACTGCAAATTTTACAGCACTACAGTTGTGTTGTTCTTCAGCAACATGTCTTCTGTAATGATTTGGAAAATAACATATTTAACAGTACTCTTAAACATATTTATATCTCATCAGCTAATAAAATGGGCAGTTAATATTTTAGGACTGTTGTTTCAGGCTTGTCATGCATTTGATGTATGACATGCTGTTACCTTGACAAATATGAAAGATTTAGACCTCTGAACATTAGCACTAAGTTGGTTTCATGATCTTGTAGAGTGAGATACGGTTGTTGTGCCACAGTGATTCCTCCCTTCTTTTCCCTGGTGGCTACGGACCCACACCTGACCCTGTACTGGGGATCCCCACTTAACTCTCTGAATCATTTGGTTTGGAAGACTCTGGGTTGGAGATGTGAAGAATAGTAGAAATCTGGACATTATGTTTATATTTTATCAAAGTAGAGCTGACAGAGTTTATGGGCAAATGGACTTCAGGAAAGATGACTGTACCAGTGTAGCTATTGTTTTGATCTGGAGTCTTGCTGTCCCCTGAACTTCTGACTTTTCCTGTGTATAACTAGTGTTCCATGCATTTGCAAATGCAGTGTCTGCTGCAGTTTTCTAAAACGACTTTGGCAAGAATCCTTTGTTTAAGGAATGCTTATATTAATAGGCCTAAACAACTACTAAAATATGTAGTTATAGCAGGGATATTTGTTAGTTTTGAGAATAGGTTAGCAATTTCTTTTACTTTTTTAATGTAATAATCAACACAAAATTGATGTGCTTGCTGATTGTAATTTTTTTTTTTCAAGGTGCTTTAGATAAATCTCATTGAAGTTAGGCAGGCAGTACTGGATGAGGTTTGTCAACCTAAGATTCACAGACTGCAAATAATCTAAAAGATAAAACAGAGTATCCTTAATGAAGCCAGCAAGTGCCAGAAAAACTCTGGGATGTCTTCAGAGCTTCTTGATTTGAAGATCAGTCTTCTGTTCATGGTTGATAGATAGCAAATCACAGAATACTAATTTGCAAGGTGCGAATACTTACTTTTATATATTGAGTTGTCATGAACCTTGTAAGGGGTTTAGGAAAACCAGCATCAACCGATTAGAGGAGAGTCTTTCAAGAGAGTCTCCAGTGTCCACCTTCTAATAATAGTTGTGTATATTGTGAAAGATAGCATATGGTCCACAGTCTTTTAAACAGTGGAGCAAAACAAAATTTCAAAGCCTTGTTCCAGAAAAAATCTCTCCATTTGTAATGTATGTTGCCTAATGGAGAAATGTGCTCAGCATGAACTCGTCAGCATGCCTAGAATTATCTCTGCTTTCTAAAGACTCTTACATGGTAACTAGTGTCTTGACAGTCCTTTGGTAGAATTATTTGTGTCAAGGAGCAACAACAAGATCTCTTGCTGTTTCTCCAGATGTAGCAATTTAGGAACCAAGCCAACAGATAATACATGCAGGGATGTTGAACTCATTCTGTAGCAAGCGCCAAATTACATTTTCCACTAGTAAACATCGCAAGAGGCATGTTTTATAGATTTTTCTAACTTCAGGCTGAGTTGCTTTAGCTAATGATGTTAAATATTGCACTTGGATGGTTTTCCTTTTAAATAGTTTTATTTGTAATGCAACCTCTTACATGCTTTTAACTCGTCCCTTTTCAGCTACACCCATTTTCCCTTCTGTAGCCACAAGTTTGCTGCCCATCTTTTAAATTAATTAGCCAAATCTCAGCTCCTGGTTGCTTTCAGAACCATCTGAATCAAAAAGAAGACCTTCCAGTGTTGTGACAAACAACTTCTATAAAGATAATGTCTGGAGAGCTGGCAGTAGTTTAGTACTGTGGATTGACTGACTTCTAATACAACGAAGTACAGTATAACAAAGTATAGTCTAAAATCTGATGTAGGATTATAATGTCTAAATGATTGTGTCACTCTTCTGTCTTAAGCAGATTCTGGAAACTTTAACATTTATTACGTCAGTTTTTAGCGCTCTTCTTGTCTTATTCCTCACAGCCTGTAGATCACCCATGCGAGTCTGTGGGTTGCTTGGGTTTACACAAGCGAACGTGAACTTTTAGTTGCTATTGTTTTCATTAGGTATTGTTCTCCTAGAGCTCTGGAAGTCTTTGAGTTAATCACTACAATACCTTTACTAATCTGTGGCTCTATCTTCCTTAGTTGAATGTATTTAAATATGTGATGATAGTTGCTGTTTCCTTCCTGTAGCAAAGATGTTGGCTTATTTCTCTGCCCTACAAAAAAAGCCTGCCACTGCGAAAGTAAGAGGCTTCAAATTTCAGATCTGCAATTGATGCTGTATCTTTTTATCTTTCAGTAACAAAAGAGCAAGAAAAGTGTCATAAGTATCCCTTCAGCAAATAAGTATCAAGTAGGTGTAGGTTTTTGAAATAGGCTGAATCCTGTTGAATACCTGCTGTCATGTATGAAGCTCGTTTACTGAAGAGGGCAAAGGCAGCAGTCCTGAAAGTCCTGACAAGAAATGTCTGTGGTTTTTGTCAGTTCTTTAAGCCGTTGCATACATGTAGGCCTTATAAAAACGTAAGGAAATCTTGTTTAAGGATTTCTTTTAATGCTGTAATTCCAAATTTCTATAAGAGGTGTTAAATACTTTTTTTCCCCCCCCAATTAAACTGATTTCTGTGCCCTAGCAAGAGAAGTAGTTTTATACCCCATCACTAGGTCTTGGTACAACTATTGTCAGACTAGACTTTTCCTCCTGGTTATGCTTTCTATAGCCAGGTTTTCTTGTGCAGAGCCTGATGAAAGTGGATCAAATCTTCCTTCAGTGATTGCAAAATGGCAAGTTAATGCAACTAGCATATGAGCTTATATATAAATATAGAGTACATTTAAGCGACATTAAATTTGCAGATTTGATCAAAATCTCAAATGTTATCCAAGAATAATACTAGCTTATTTGGTTTTTTAAGTAACCTTATAAATGCTTAAGCTTATGAATAGTGAATTTTGTGGTTTTAAAGTTTGTTAGTAGCCCATAGCTATATGTTTTTAGTGTCTCGAAGTTGCTCCCAACTTTGTGAATTCTTTTGCAGGCCATATGGAGACAGTTGGCTTCAAATTTGGAAGTGTAGTAGGAAACATGCTATTGGTTTCACAAGTCTGCATTTTGGCAGAAAACTCATTTCTGTATTCTTTGCAAACTGAACTCTGTTCGTTGTGCTACCTTTGTGAATTTTGCTAATACAGTCAAAAGGCATTACTGAGCTTTAAATTTTGGCCTGAACTTGAAGTTTGTACAGCTTGGATGCGAGGAAGGTGTGAAGAAATGTGTTCAGAAACATGGAAATTGAACACAGTCATTTCTCAGGGAAAGATGTTAAAGGAAAGAAATGTCCTGATGAAAAACAGAGTAATTTATAATAAATCTGCTGTATGTCTTGGTGCTTTTATTTAAAATAAGACCTGTAAATATATTGCAAGAAATTCTTCAACAGATCTATTTTGAAAATAACAGTTTAATTCTGAAGGTGAATAATTATTGGAGAAAAGCATGCTGGTGAATAACTATATTGAATGGGCTTTAAATGTTTCTTTTTAATATAGGGATGTGAAACGGCTTCATCTTATTACTGTTTTTCTGCGGTTTACATATAATAATCAACATCAGATTTATTTGGGATTTGTTCTGAAATCTCAACAGTTTAAAGAAATACTGATTACTTGAGTCAAGAATGTATCTTTAGGTGACTTTAATTAAAACAGTTTTGTGGTTGTACTTTCATAGACTGGTTTCTTTTAAAATGTAATTGCTTAAAGCTTCATCTAATTAAGTACAGCCTTAAAAAGGGACAGCGTTCATATTCAAAATAAAGTTAAAGTTCTGGTTTACTACTTGAAATATGCAGCTAGAATTTCTACAGCTGTAGCTGATGCAAGATTTATGTATTGGCATGAATTCCAGGCAAGCAAACTTGCATGAGATAATTGATAACTTGTAACTTTTTTTGTGTCCATTCTACATGCAGAGTTGTGCATATTAGTATGACTCATCAAAGGGATGATTTTTCACCTCTTCACATATTACTTGTGTTTCATTCTGCAGTTTTTTTATTAAGTGAAAACAGTCTTAATCCAAGTTCATATTTGATTGATGGAGCTTTGACATTTCAGTAAGATAAGGTTTTGGACATTCTGGTTAAAACATTATTTTAGAAACACCTTAAATATAGCAAGCTCCTGGGACTCCCAAGTCAGTAAAATAAAGGATGAAAGTTATTAAAACTTTCTGGGAGATGGTGAGGTCTCTATGGTGCAAGAGAGATTTACTTTGAAGAAGGCTTTTTCTTTGCTGATTGTTGTTGTGTTGGAGTTGTAGACACACTACCAAGTGCTCTGAAATGGCAAAGCACAAAATCACGAATGAGTGCTTTGGAACTCTCTTATTAGGGGAAAATGCATGGTGAGAAGATAATGCCTTCCAGTTCTTGTGAAACAGAAGGAATGGAGAAATCTGTTTTTGAAATGTCTGATCACTCTTGCTGGAAGAGGAGTTGGGGGTTTTCTTGTTGCTTTGTTGTTTCTTACTTTTACATAATGAAATTTCTAGGTTGGTTTAAAAGAAAAAAAAAAAAGGCAAAGGGAAAATCTAGTAAGACTAAAGAGCAGTGTGTGAATTTAGCCATATTAAATATCCAGTATATTTGTAACTCACAGTCCTGTGCTTGATAATTCTTAAATTGGCAGAAGTCGTTAACACAAAAAGATCTCTATCCACTATGTCTTTAATATTGGGTAGGCATTCCTATATCTAGATTTGTGTAATGAGGGCAGTGGATAGCACAAAGGGAAAAATTAATGGTTTTCATTTTCTTGGAATGTGTTGTTGGTTTTTTTTAAACTTTTGTTCACTGCTTTAAATAGTCTCATTTCTAATCTTTCATAGGTGTGATTTTTCTAGATTACTTCATTGTTGTGGACATAAAATAGGTTATATGCAGGAAGAGTAATGATAATCTGATCCATTTTTGACAGGAACACTGGTTTTGAGTGGAAACGTGGGGTTTATTTAAAAAACAGTTACATGTAAAGTAAAAAGCCAGCTGAGTTAAGTTCCCATCTTCATCCCAAGAACTCGCTATTTCTGTTTTTCTAATTGAATATATGACTATTACTATAAGAAAATATTCTCAGACTTGTTTTAAATTCTAATGTTTCAGCATGTCCTGAAATAATGCTTGTCTGATGGCTTTCTGATAGCTTAAATTCAGTTTTCTGCAATCAGGATATAATATGCTTACATGGGCTGCGTTAATTGTATTTACAATATTTATTGTATTAGATGTCTGAGTTAGTAAATTAACTTGGGCATAAGGCAGTAGAGGTGTGGGTGTACAGTTTATTTCTTCTCAAGCACCAGTGTTTCAGGTCTTGTTACCAGAAGAGAATAGTTGAGTAAAATGTATTTCATGTATCCACAAAAATTGTTGTTGAGGGTCTAATTAAAGGTATACCTGTTGGTTTTTAACTCAGGATATCAGCTGAAGATGGGAAAAGTTTCATTTTTTTCCAGCAAGATTGTAGAAAAATTGTGAGGAAAAGACTTTATTCAGCAGTTGGAATTTTAGCTTTCTAGGTGATTCCTAGGCTATTCCTTAACAGGGAAGCAATGTGCTACATCAGCTGCCATCTTCTGTTCCTGTGGTGGTGGTCTAGTTTTATTGCAATTGTAAGTAATTGCATTGTACTAGGGGAGCGCACCTGAAGTTGAAAAACTCGTAGGGAAGTCAGGGTGGTTTCTAGGACAGCCTGAACAAGCTCATATAGAACAAAGGACATCAGACTCATTTGAAGGTTGATCCTGCCTGAGGCCAAGAGACTGCATTATATGACCTCTTAAGGTTTCTTCTAAGCCTGTTGGTTTATGTTCATGTATGACTCCTCATCTTTAAGAGATCAAATTCCACTGCCAGATTCCACACCAGGTATTTATTCTGTAAAAGATTCCACAGTCATGAATATTGAGGCTGCGTCTGAATCTTCTACAGGGAAAAAATAATATTGTGAGCTATTTACAGTAGGTGGCTACAGGCACGTTACTATCTGTGGTTGCATCCTTATAGCTTCCTCCTAGCTTGTACTATAGCTTTTAGTATAGCATATTTTAATGCTGCTGTTGGAGAAACTCGGAGTGAATTCTGGTATATTCACAGCCCTGGATGACTGTTCTTGTGTTGTAGTCACTTGAAAACTTCAGGATACAGTGTACAAACTTGGCAGGCTGAGGGAGAGTAGAAACATGGACTAAAATAGCTGGAGGACTGACAAGGAGACTGAGAGCTCAAAGCCTGGGCTTTCCTGGAATTTTGTCCTTTGCATAATTCTAAAGGAGATAGACTGCTCTTGCTCATTATCTAGCTGTTACCAATGCAAATCTCCACATATATGTCCTACAAATATTATGAATGTTTTTATGAATTGCCTATGCAAACTGAAGCCCAACTATAAGTGGAGCGTCCTCATTTAAGGAAGAGCTTTTAAATAATTAGATTTAATCTTTGTGGTTCAGTATGTGATCCCACATTTTATTTACTGGAAAGATCTGAAAGAACTTTCCTTGCAGATAAAATTACTGTTTTTGTCAAATTAATAATAGTGACATTATTATTGTGGTATCTTTGTCTTTTGAACATCAGGTTATCTCTGTGCCATCCCTATGGGTTTACAGAACAGTGTTTTGATGACAGATGGGAAATTAATATGCAGAGTAGAATGGTTAAAAGTATCTGTTTAATTTTAAGCGGGAGCTTAGGGTCAGGTATCTTTCAGAGGATTTAGTGTAGCGTAGGAATACTTGTCTTTGAATACAACCTTTATTGGTCCTGAACCAGTCTCACTCAGGAAAAAATGAATCACTTCAACATTGTTGCATTAGGACTTTGTTTCTTGGTGGAATGTTGTCTTTTCCTTCTTACAAGCCCCTCAGCTGTTTACTATGTGCTTCCAGCTTTTGCAGTAAATTACATGAGGACCTACAGAACAAATCCATTGAAACTGCTCCATGAGGCTGAGGCCCTTCATGGGGGGTGAAGGTAGCAAATGAACATGTTATTAATGAACATATCATAATACATAAGCACCAAGGGGGTGAGGCTGATTAAGTTTAATGTGCACGGTTTTTGAGTGTTTTAACTTTGCAGCAAGTTACATCTGCTAGCATGAAGAAGGATGAGAGTATCTCTGGGTACAGGTATTTGCGCACACATTTATTCAAGGTGGAGCAAGCAATTTCAACAGAAGTTTACATCGACCCATATTAGTAATAGCTCTTAGTGCTAGGCTTTTTCTTTATACATTTCATCCCACTTTCTTCTTTCTGTTTTCCTTGATGTCAAGTCATCTTGAATGTTACTAAGAAGGTGTAGGGGTGGGAAGAAAAGCTATTTTCTGGTTTGTAGCTACTTTCCAACTGGAATAGCTGGGAGCAGTTTACTAGAGAAAAAGTAGTCTTTCAGTGTTGTAACTTTGAGTGAAGGGAACATGTTTAAACTCTGAGGCTTGCCATTTAACCAAAGGCTTACAGTTCAACCAAGTGTAATTGTGTCTTCAGACAAAGTGCAAAAATTATGTCGATCATGCCAAGGGTCGCTCAGCTGCGAAGCTTCAGGTTACTTTGCCAAAGTATGTATTTATTTGCAACATTTAAATGCTATGATTTCAAGCATTCAACGTAGCCACAACTTGTTCTTTCCCTCCTAGCCTTATTTTCAGACAGAACTAAATGAAGCTTTTTAAAAAATTGTCAATTCAGTGCACTGTCAAGAAAAATTCAACACGAAGGACTAAGCTTTGGCAAAGTTACAAGAAACTGCAAACTGCTTTGATGGATAGTGGTAACCAACCATAAGAATACATTTCCATTTACAGGGGGATTATAAATCTTACTCACAATCTTATTCTTGTAAAATTTTTTAAGTACTCTGCTACTTTTCTTTTTTTCTTTCAGATGATATTAACTGTGTTTCTGAGCAACAATGAACAGATTCTGACAGAAGTTCCAATTACACCAGAAACAACCTGTCGTGATGTAGTAGAGTTCTGCAAAGAGCCTGGAGAAGGAAGCTGCCATCTGGCTGAAGTATGGCGTGGAAATGGTAAGTAAAATGTTCAGTGGAAATTTGATTTTAAATGTATGTACTAATTATAAAAAAGATAAGACTGACTTTTCAATATTAATGATTTCAATTTGTACTTTTTTATTTTTTCTAGCAAACTTTGATGCAAAGCATGGTAATTCAATATCTGTAGAGATTAATACAATTCTTGACTTTTTTTTTTCACCCCTCTGTTTTCTTCCTCAGCACGGAGTATTTGATAAAACGCATGTGTAAGATATGTTAGTATTCTGTATTTCAGTTTTTCAAATTACATTAGAAAAGTATTCTGTATAACCATCTTAGAAGAAAAAAATAATGGGATGGGTATTAGTTATTTTAGAAACCATTTATTTCAAATAGTTATGCTGCATATATAGGATGGAGGGTATTTAAATGACAATATGGAATCTCTGTGATCTTCTATTATGGTCAGTGGGTGTAGATCACCACCTGTGTTCTTTCCCATCCTATTTCTTCACTGTTAGACATGTGAACAGAACATGACATTTAAAAATTGTATAGATTTTATTTTCTTCTCTATCATGAATAGCAGATGTTCTGCAGACAGATTTGTGCCAGACATAGTATCTCCAGCTTCTTCATGAACATTTCCTCTCAAAGATTTGACAGCCTCCCTTGGGGCAGGTAGTAGTGCCCGTATTGAGCGTGTGTTGCAATTGTTATTTCACAGAATGAGGCGGGCAGTTCTTTTCAGAAGTGTGTCAAAACAGCCTTGTTACAGATTTTGTTTCTAGATGGGTTCTTGCAATTGTGTGTAGTACAAGCCTCCAGGTTATAGTATATCAAAGTGTGGATGTGAGTAGAATCAGTGGATGGGTGAGGATAACGGTTAGGCAAGTTCTTATCCCTCAGTTACTAAGGTCACCCATGTTCAAGCTGTTTGTCTTCTGTTTTGTATAGACTGATGAGGTTGTGCTTTGATATTGAATTCTTAAGTTTTGCATAGAGGTGTTTTATTTTGGTCAGGGGCTTTTTGTCAAACAGATGTAATGTAAAGCATTACATTATATCTGACATTATTCAGATGCCTTTGGAGCTTACAAATATTAGCAATCTATAACATTTTCCTCTTGGGGGAACTGTTCCTCCTCTTTTCTAAACTGTTCTGAGACTTTGTAAAGGGAAAGGTGTCTCAAAACATTTCCTAGCTGAATGGGAACTCATAAGAGTTTAGGCAAGAGGGAGGAAGGGAGAGGTTAAGCATGTCTGCAGTCCAAGGAGTACAAATCCTGTTTATGCTTAGTTAGATAACTGTCTTTAAGGATAAAACTTACAAGAGGGTTAAAACTTTCACATTGGAAGCTGAGATTATGGAGAGTCTATGATGCCAAGTGCATTGCATAAATTTCTAAAATGGGTCTGCAACTATGTTTAACAGCACTCAAATATTCCCAATATTTTCCAAACACTTGTCTGTGAAACATATATGGTATTACTTGTTCTTTTGCTTTCACAATACTTTGAGGGTGTACTACTTAAAAAATGCAGACAATGTTGTCAACTAGCTTCAAAGGGTGACTGGAAACTGAAAAAGTGATCCACAGTATCTTTCTAGCACACTCACAGCTTGCAACCCTGGCAAGTGCAAGCACATGTTTTCTATAATAACTTCTAAGATTGAGAAAATATTTTGCCTGTGGATGTAATACTTATTTCTCAAAGTGCTAGATATCTAAAGCTCAAAGTTTCTGTAAAGTGGGAAATAAAACTTGTCCAGGAAGTTGTGATGGAGAGACTAAGACTACATTTTGTGTGTCTACCCTGTGATTGATGTGGTTTTGGTCCCATTATAGCCAATGGAGATCTAGATAGTACTGTGAGTGGAACACGGACATCGCTGATTTCAGCTAGTTGTTATCTGTTAGATTTAGATTTTGAGCATTGGAGCTCACCCAGTTTTTGAAAGTATACGCCTACATACAGACACCTAAGTTTAGGAGCAGAATCCTGCCCAAAGCTTCTACATGTTGAATGGGTCTGTGCAACCTTAGAATGTGCTTGTGGCTCCACGTTTCTTTTAAAAATCATGTGAAGGTGCTTTCACAAATCTAGCTTCACTTGCTAAATACCCAAAGTGGTAACAGTATAAATCTGTTCCTTTGAAAGTGTGGGACAGAAAAGACTAGAGAGAAGGGGGGGGCACACGATGGACGGATAGTCACATGTTTCTGGATCTCCCAAACAGGCCTGTACTGTCAGCGAAAAAGATGTCCTGTGCACCGGTTTTAAGTGTCTGGGACAGGAATTTCAGCACAAGCACTTTGTTTGTTGTTCTTAAATGTAGGAGGATACTGTTACAAAATATGTGTTGGTGCTCTCACCTTCATGCTCCGAAGTCTGGGGTACATAAATTTATCAGCGAAACATACTGATATTTTTATTTTTTTAAAGAGGGCATAGATATTTTTTCCTTCAGCTGCTCTTGCAAGCCAAATTGAACTCTTTCATCTGAAGTTTTGAAAAACAATTTTGCCTGAAGCAGAGATCTGATGTCGAAAACAAGAGTCTAAACAGTTAAGTGCAACAGTTAGAAAACCAAAAAACTTAAAGCCCTGGTTCTGAGTGGGAAGTGGGAAGCAATTTGTTGTAGTTTCGTTGCATATTGTGCCAGTGGAAGAGCATTTTTTCTCTTCTATTGCACTGTCTCTGACCCCTTAGCCTTTCTCTTCAAGAGAAGCTCTTTCAGAGAATATTTTGGAAATTGAAATTCAAAACAAAATTTGATACAGAAAATCATGGGTTGAATAAACACATTAGGTTTTGTCACACACTGTACGTGGTCTGTTTTCTTGGAAGTCTCTTCATGTTGCACAGATGACAAATCACAGCTCTCTCCCTAAGAGAGCTGTCATACCTCTCCTCTTGTGAATGTGCTTAAATCCTGTGTTCTGCAGGTAGCCCCAGCCTCTCTTAGGTAGCCCAACTGAGTAATACATGTCTACTCAAATTCTAAGCAATGGGGCGTGTAGATTGTAGTTTTATTATCAGGTACAAAAAAACAGTTTATGTGCCCCAAAGCTTGTCTATTTTCTGAATTGTATCAATCTAAGAAAATGTTGTCTCCTCTAATAGTCTTCCTCTTCTGAATGTGCATATACAAATAAATGAGAAATACTTAATTTTATGTTTTAGAGGGTGACAGAGACCATTTGTCTTTCAGAAAAAGTTATTAAAATCCATGCAAGTTTGGCTCAAAAAATTATGTAAGATTTCTAGAGTTCAGAGTAGGATTACAATTGCTTAGCTGCTGGAAAACTTACTTGTTTATTATGTTAGCTTTTCTCTCTTTGCTTTTGTGTGGCAAAGAAATGGTTGAGGAGCTTCACAAGACTTGTAAAATAGTTTAAAGTATTGTTTGTATTAAGAGTTAATAAACTGATTCTTCAGAGCTGCGTGGCCTAAGCATTTGTTTTATTCACATTTGATTTTTGTGTTTCGTTCCTTTTCCTTCTTTCCAGTTTCTTGAAATGAGTAATAGTTGAAAAAGTTGAAAAACATTCGCGCCTGATACATCAGTACATTTTGTACTACCTATTGCTTTGTCAGTTTGAAGCTTTCTCTTTTTGCATGGATTTCTCATGCTATAACAGGAAAAAAAACCCTACAGAATATTCTTCCTTATTCCTCAGCTATTGCAAATAGCAATTGGCAAGGAGATTGAAAGACAGGTATGATGCCAGGAACTTGTAGTTTTGTTTCAAGAGAGAATGGATTTAAACCTTTAAATGTCCCCAGTACTCAATTATTCACTTCATTTACATCTGGAACGCCCTTCAGTAATTAATGTTGGTCTTCCTGAATTTAGTGGTAACAGGGGCAAGTGACTATGGAAGAAACAGTTGTTTACTACAAGTGTACTTCTGCAAACGTGGGGGGGGGGGAAACGTTGCAGTGAACTCCCCCACTATGGAGATAATCATTACTTTGTATTCTGGTTTCATGTATAGCAGGCTTAAATGTGTTTGTTACAAACAGCAGGATATTTGTAATCGGGATAAAACCAAATTCTGAAGTCTGACAGTTACTTTGTTTTAAATAGTGAATATATAGTTCCAGCAGAAAGATTTTTGCAATTCTCTTTATTGATGCACTATCTGTGTTTTGGTCTTTCAGGGTGTTTCAGTCACTTCAAAGTATTTAAAAAGCCATCCTCAAAACTTTTACTTAAAAGGAAAGGAGTCTACCTTAAATGTCTTCAGAATTTTCATCCAACTTAAAATCTAAATCAGTTTTTGCAAATAATTATGAGATATGCATATATCATGGTTTATAACTTAGTTATTAATGAAAACAAACATTCTCTAGATTTTTTTTTTACTGTGTTGTTACAGGGATCCAACCAACCGGTATATTATTACTCTACACCCATTCTCCTATTTCACTTTTTCTTCATTCTCTTCTATTTAAAGTTTAAAAAATTAAAGTTTGAAATAGTATTGTGAAAACAATGACTGACTATGTCTGAAGCTGTAACAACTGGTAAAGTTTAACTGCAGGTTTTTTGTTTGATTTTGATTGTTAGAGAACAGGTATTTCCAGAAAAATAAATCTTTGTGCTGTCCTAAATTACAACAAATATAAGAACATGCTTTATTCCTGCATTTTTTCTATATTTAAAGGATTTAAACTGAAGGGAGGAATGGCAACTTTAATTCTCATCATGTCTTGTGTCAAGTGTTAATGTCCATTTCTTCTTCCCCTTTCTTATTTGAATCTGTTTCATGTAGCCAAGTTGCACAGAACAATTAGTGCTTTTTCATTATTTTTTTTAAATTCATTTCAGTGATGATGACATTGCTGTTATTACTTTAACCTGTTTTCTGTTTAATTTAAGGCGATGTATCCTGAATTCTTTTTGTGGAAGAATTGTAATAGTAGTACAGAATGTCTTTCCCATTTCTCTTGGTCATGTCTGAAAAATACTAGCTTTGATTCTTCAAGTTACGTTATGTAAATGAAACATTCATTTTGAATAGCTGTTAGGATCATGGCCTTACTTTTAATGGGACACCAGCTTAACCAAGAGTGATGCTGCAGCCACTCCTCACAATTCCAAAATTATCACAACCCTGTTCAGACATCCAGTTTCTTGGTACCTTCTTATCATGCTTCAGTTCTTGCTAGGTTTACATAGTAGTTTTCCTGTTTGGGAGAATTCCTAAAGATCCTTCTGTGTCCTAAATTCTCTGAACTAAACCATTTAAATATTTTTACACTTTGTGATCTTTAGAAGACTCATGCTGCAATTTTAGTGGATATTCTTCAAAGCATTTGAAATCCTACTTTACTTTAGGAGTTGAAAAACCTGAAAATCATGTTTTTCAAATTCCCTTTCAAGAACTAAGTTGTAATAAGCCACTGACCTTATTCTTGTGTGCATAAACACTGTTGACATTGTTTCTTGGAGTCTACTTGTGTGAGGAACAATAAAAAGAAAATAAAAGCATCTATATTTTAAAATCCAGGTGTTGTGATTTTTTTGTTTTGTTGAGGGGGTTAGGAAGACAGGTAACCAGTCAGTTGATGAATGTAATGAGCTTGTGCTTGAAACGACCCTTCCCTGTTGAAAGCAGCGAGATCTAACTGTGGCTAAACTGTGTTAATCAATATACATATTTGACATGTCAGATTTTGACAAGACACTTCATTGTATTAAATCAATTGTGAATCAAGTATGAAAATGTATTGTTCTTTAAATAACACAAATGAGTATCCCAAGATTATCAAGAGATTTATACATTTATATAGTTCATAATAAATATAAATTCAGATAAATTGCATTATAAAAATGTGTATTTGTGTTTTTCCCAGGCTTTCCCCAAGATATGTGTTATATCTTTGAATCATTTTGTATTCTTATGACAAATGGGTAAAGTATGAAATGGATAACAAATTGTTAGCAGTGCTTTGCCTGGTAGGAGATACTGTGGTTTGGGTTTTTAGGGGAAGAGAGCATTTTGCTTCTAACAATGAAGAACACAAACTATGCTTTCTGGTTTCCATCTAAGCCTGATATTCTGTAGTAATATTGGTTTGACATGGTGCTGCATGTAGGAAAGCTAATTAAATCTCTTCTAGTATAATTTTATTCCGATTTGAAGACATCTTCTAATAACATGCTTAGTATTAGATCTTAAAAGGAAGATTTTCTTACCTTAATGAAAACAAATTACAAATAAAAAATAAAAGTATAATTAGGGAAACTGAAAACTTTTCTTTTGAAATGTGTTTTCATTTTAAAATACTAAATATATAGTGGGCAGCCTCTTAGTAATATATTTGATAAATTTGGAAGAAATAGCTACACTATGAGAATGTTTTACATTTCTTTGGGGAAAAACAGAGACTGACTGCTGCATAGAACTTAGCCTTTATTTGTTCAAAGATTTGACAGAAATTCCACATACACTGGATGTTGTCTGGCATAGTGTACTGGAGTGGGAGCACCTGCTCAAGTTCTTAGGAGACGTAATGTCAGTGTAGTGATAAGGCTTTTAGTCTGAGTGGAAAACTGGAGGTTCATGTTGAACGGTCACTTGAATAATGAACAAAATGCCCATCTGGTGGTGATGGGGAGCAAAAGTGCAAAGATCAGCATGGTGAAAAAGGTTGTGATGAAGAATTCCTAAGTTAGGGTTTCTAAGCACTGATATTTTTTGTATAGTTTTGCAAACTGGTTAGGTACTGCTGTTAAGCAGTGGGCTATGTTACAGTAACAGGCTAGCTTTTAATACAGTGCAACTATTGTCTGTTGGAGCCCATTTCTTTGACATTGCCTAAGACAAAATATACCAGATAGATGGAATTGCTACCAAAAAGGACATTCTGGTTCTTAGTGAGAATTCTATAAAACTTAGCTTAATTTGAAATAGTTGTGATAAGTTTTTTGATCTTGTACTTTCAGAGCGGCCCATACCCTTTGATCACATGATGTATGACCACCTACAGAAATGGGGTCCCCGCAGGGAAGAGGTGAAATTCTTCCTTCGTCATGAGGAGTCACCAGCTGAAAGTAATGAACAGAGTAAGTACACTTACCCTGTAGCCTTGTTACCTAAACATATTTAGAGTATTTTCTGAAGTGAGTTCGATCATCAGTTCTTTCAGTGCATTTCAGTAGATATGTGTAGTACAACTTCCTTATACCAAAGCGATTTTGAACCTTCCTCAGGGGCACATTTATTCATATTCTCAAATTTCCTTCTCTAAAACAATTTCTACCAGAGTAATATTTTTGTAGTAAGATCAGTTTCTGTTCTGCTTAATACTGATCCAAACATGTTGGTGGGTATTAGAGGCTTAATGCATTGTTTTTTCTTGTTGAGAGAAAGTCCGTACATTTTGAGTGGGTGGGAATATGCTTTTTGACTTCCTGTTCTTTCAGTTGCCCCATAGAAAAAAATCTGTAAACTTTTTTACCTCCTTTAGAAACTAAAATCTATTTTACCAACATCAATGGTAGAGGTTTCCGTGTCTTTACTTTCTCAGTACTTCACATAGATGTATTTGATGGTGGTGATAATTTGCACTTTGAAAAATTGCTGGTCTGCTTGGATCTACAACAAAAGTATTTATGTAAAACAGTGCTGTATGAAGTGGGGTTTTCTTAAGACTGGAATGAAAAACAAGGAGGACTTCAGTTTTCTGATCTAACTAGTATAGGCTATACTTAATTTATGAGAAGGTTTTTGAGGCTGTGTGTTATCCTTTACACAGTCTGACAGCTATGAAGTATATATGAAAGTTCTATCAGTGAGATTTGTATTTGCATGCTCAGGTTATCCTTACTCATTCAACTAATCTGACTACTTCCAACAACCGGATTTCAAGTCTTGGCTGAGTCCTTATTGCTTAGAGCTGGAGTTTCCTTTAGTATTTCTAAGTAATTCCTGGGTGCTTTGCATGCCAGAAGTATCAAATCCTATGTCATGTTATTTTTGTATTAATTAGGTACTTGGTCATCCTTTGGGCAATACAAACTTAAAGTATGCGAAGAAATTTAAGATACACCTGAAGCCACAGAGTTTCAAGTACATGCATCTGAACCATGTGTGCAAGGCTTTTTAATTAATCGTTGACCTATGGATCAATTCGTAAATTAAAGTTGTTTGTAAGGTATTAGAAAAGGTTCCTCTACTGTATTAATTTATAATTAATTCAACTGAAGGTACTGCTTGTTGTAGACATAGAAGTATGAAACGTTAGTAGTCACACTCGCTACGTTCCCTTTCGTGACATCTTTGTCATGACAGCTGCATGGCTGTACTTTGAACAGAGGATGTCTGTGAAGTAAATGCTTTATTTCTGCTGACTCCACTGCCTACAAAGAATAACCTAGTAAGAAGGGGTTGGGACTAGCAGAATAAAGATATATAGGCAAAAACTTTATATAAAAAATTCTGGAAAGGACAGATTCAAGAGTGAAAACAATTTGTGTTGAAAACTGAACTTTACACTTACTTTACTTTTAGGTGGACGTCAAGCCCAAAATCAAAGAAATGGCATAAATATACCTGTGGAGAAACGTACAGAGAATGGGGTATGTAATAAATCCTAAAGGTTTTGGATCAATTCCACTCAAATATTTGATGTTTTTGAAATTCTTTTTGTTCAAGCTCTGGTATGGTGGGAACTGGTGGAAAATGTATAGACCTTGTTCTGTTTAGATTGTTTTATTATAAAGTGAATGGGAGAATGTGGCTTTTTCATTAATGAAACTAAATTTTCTGTCTAGAAATACACTTACGTGATCTGGGAAGCTGCTGGAGTCTTATTAATTGCTGCATTTTTTAATCTGTCTTCCTCTGTCTTACTCATCCTGTGTGGAGCAAAAACCAGCTACATTATTGTTTCATACTAGTATTGCCTCCAGACATCTTTCCTTGTTTGATTTATCTCACTGATATTGATTCACGACATAGCCTCATGTGTTAAAATATGAGAATATATCCATGGATTGGGATGTTTTCAGATGGTAGAAGGGGTTGCATACCCCCTCAGAGCCACCTATTTATACTGGTTTTTACACACTTAGTTAATTTCTATGCCTTTTTTTTTTTCTTTGACTAAAATATTACTAGGTTTCTAATTTAAAATGCATATTACATAGCATAGGCAACCTGTTTGGTGGCATTCAGTGAGTCCTGGCTTGAACATTCTCTCTTTTACAAGTAAAATGTAGTGCATTACTTTAAAAATTACCATGGCTTAAAAACCTACCGAGCTGGAACTCACTTCACTTTCTTCTCTGTCTTCTCATTCTCAATACTAATGAAGAGTCTACAGAGCATATGCTGTTCTCCTTTGCTCAGGGTCATTCTGCTGCCTTGAATGGGGCACTGTAGCTATAGCTGACTATTTTTAAACATTTTTAAGTTTCAGGAAAAAGATCTGAGCTCACCAACTCATAGTTGTATTGTCTCTGTGAAGCACTGTCAATTTCCAAATGTGCATAGGGCTCTTTCTCAGGGTAAAGTAGTGCTTAAGAAAAGGTTCAAAAGCAAACAAATCAGGTTTTTCAAGCTGAGATGTCTTGAAGAAAAATGGAACTAAAATGTTAAAAATAATTGTGGAGATTAAACAACGCTGTGCTTGTATATTGCCTGATAATTGGCATCTAAAATTCACACATACAGAGCAACAAAGTCGTTCAATCAGTTTGCAGCTCTTAGCAGCTTGTTTTGTGTATGGCATGTGGGCCTAGTGGAAGGAATGTTTTTGCCCTATTCAAAACAGTTAATCATGTATTGCTTTCTAAGTTCCTTTTCTGTAGAGAACACTAACATATCCTCTGCTGCAGGATCCATTTATCCTGCTTCCATTGTCATACTGACAATGTAGTGAGATCATAGTGCTATAATGTGCTAGGGGAACGTAACTCTTTCATGACTGCTCCTGATCTATTCTTCCATGTAGGTCATAGCACATATACTTCATTTGAGACACTAATATCTTTGGAAATTAGGACTGGCATGTGCAGTATGCCTTACAATCTCACTTAGCAGCACTGAAGTTTATGATAGCATGGCATTGTACTTTAAATTTGCTGTTAATTTTTACAGGTGAACTCAGACCTGATAACTTGAATAACACTGCTACCTTTGTGCCGTTCAGTATATATGAAAAAAAAAAAAGTTTAGCCACAAAATTAAATTTGTTAGGGAACTGATCACTTTTAAATGGACGTTCAATAATTTCCTAAACCTGGTAAAATACAAGAAAGACTAAAACCTGAAGGGGTTATATTAATGTAAATTGTGGTGGGGTTTATGCGAAAAATGGTACAAATTAGGTTTTGAATGTGTATAAAACTAAGATTTTTTTAATTGTGCCAAGTTTCAAATCAATGGGGGAGGGGGAAAAAGAGGTGGTTTCAGGATCAAGGATTTAATCAGCTTACACTTACGTAATGCATTAGGCTTATTCATTGTTACTGGCATGCTGAATGTTAGACTAGCCCTAAAGTCAATACAAACCAATGGAACACTGAAGACTGCTCAAATCTTACCAAATACTCTGCATTCAGGTATATCTTTATTATGTGTATTGCTTTAATGATGAAATAATTGCTTTTTACTTAATACCGGGATAGAGCTGAAAGTGTGATGTGCATATAAAATTTTGAGTGTTTGCTTAATGTTTGAATCAATAGTCTTGGAAAAAATGATGGGCAATCTGTCTGGAATTCAATTTGGTTAATTCTATTAATTGGCATTTT